>NC_080203.1:92036194-93520478 GCF_030028045.1 Hippopotamus amphibius kiboko
TCTAAGTTGTTTTAGCTTTGTCACTTGACATAGTCCGTAATGTTAATCCAGTGCTTTCTCTTTCCATGAATCTCTAAATGAATAAACTGTAAGCTACGTGTGGCTAGCATTATATTTTTACCAGACAGTACTCTATACTACTGATGTTTGAGATGCCTATTAGACACCTCAAGTGGGGAAGTCCATACTTAGCTGGATATTCATGACAGGTATACATTTGGGAGTCATCAGCTTAAAATATTTTGAATCATCAGCCTATATAGGATCCCTTATGAAGTGAAATGTGTAGGGAAGAGACCAAAAAAACTGACCTCTGGGAAAGGTCTTGTGAGAATTAGAGGAAAAGGCAGGAGAGGGAGTTCCTTTTACTGGTTTAGTTTTATATACTTTTACTCCATTCACTTAATTTGGTCTCCTCCCATGTTTCCACAACTTAACATTTTGAGAGCAACTGAGTTGAGCCCCATCACAGAAGTAGTCATATGGTCAAAGTGGAAAATGTAGACTATAGAAGTTAAGACCACATCATCAGTTACTCCATGAACCAAATCTATACCCTGTTCATAGGATGATATAGGCCCAGACAGTTCTTTCCTATATGTCTACACACTGTAGCTTCAAATACCGGCTCACAAACTACCCACCTGCAATTATTGTTATAATGGAATTATTTGTTAACATAATTTTTCACTCAATATCTGACCATTTCCCATGTCAATTATTAACTTTGAATCACCCCATCAGCCCTGTCCCACCTCCCACTTCAGGAGCCCCTGTTCCCAACACACAAACTCTTCCTCTAGAAAAGGAGATCTGTTCCCCCCTATTCCTGATCCTGGGTCTGCCTTTCAGCACTCCCTACTCCCATCTGGGTTATCCTTCCTCCCCACGCACTTGGTCATGCACTGACTCTTTCTTGCCCGTGGATATATCCATCACCTGTCCTTTTCTCCAGCTACCTTGTGCCATTAATAAATCACAAATATATAGTACCCAGGCGAGAACTTCCAGGACAGAATGCCATTTCAAACAGAAGCAATAATGATTGACAGGAGAGGATTTTACTCAATTTCCCTTCCAAAGAGCCAGCTAGCATACTGATTACCTTCTTTTAATCTCCCAAGTATACCACAGAATTAACAATTTTTTACCTCAATCAAAAACAATAGTGTGTTAAAAGAAATAAAGCCAACATTTTTATTTTATTCATTAAAAAATTATCTCTGTAAGAGACAACCTGGGAAAGAGGAATCTCAACTCAGGGGCAAAGTCAGATTGTTTTGAGGGAGAATAGGGTCTGGAATCAAGAGCCAACAGCAGGTAAGTGCTGGGTGGTAGAGTCTTGGGGAGAGGTTGCTTCAAAACTCATGACATTGGTTGGTGGCTCACAGAGCTCTTGGAAACATCACAGGTAACTGTAGAGCAGGCAGCCCATTCAGCACAGTAGGTGAAAGTTGATTCCTTTTATGGGCTTTATGAGGATGCTCATGGAGGATCACAGCACAGGAGGTGTAGGGGAGGAAGGCATGCTCCCTGAAGAGACAGGGCTCAGGGCATCAAACTCCCACAGCAAGGCACACCTAATGCTAGCAGGGCTAGGGGTGGAAGTGGAACCCAGGCCCCAAAACCGGTGGGAGGAGGGAGAGGAGCTCAGGTCAGAACACTCCGTGGGGGAGGAGCAGGGGCTTAGGCCCGGAGACCCACGGGAGGAAGAGGAGCAGCTAACACTACCTTGCTTAGGGAAGAAAGAAGAGAACCCACCAAGAGAGGAAGATGAGGAGGAACTCATCTGCACAGCAGGACTAGGCTGGGCTGCAAGAGTAAGACCTCAGGATCAGGTGAGCTTGAGCTGCTCTGGAAGACAAGCCTTCTTAAGGCGAACCCAGGGGATGAAGGACGACTCTGGGCAACTGGCCCAGAAGCAGAAGAGGGTCTGTGAAGGGCTGATCTTCGCTGGGTAGTTATGGCTGCGGAGGACAGGGCCGGGCATGGAGGTGTGGCTACCAAGAGCAGGGCCTGGCTGGGTGGCACAACTTTGGCGGGTAGGGCCTTCCAGGATGGCACTGTGATGGGGAGCTGGGCCTGGACAAAATGCATTGCTGTCGGGAACAAGACCTGTCTGGGCTGCGGGGCTGCAGAGGGCAGGGCCTGGAGTGGCTGCTTGACTGCAGAGAGCAGGGCCTGGCGCAGATGTACCACAGCTGAGGAGAGAAGAGCCTGGCTCGGATGCCTGGCTGTGAAGAGCAGTGCCTGACCCAAATACATAGCTATCCAGAGCAGGGCCTGGTCTGGCTGGTTGACCGCTAAAAGCAGGACCTGGTGCTTTGGCCTGGTTTCGGAGGGCAGGACCTGGTCTGGGTGTTTGACTGCGGAGAGCTGGAGCTCGTGGGGTGGCGCAGCCAAGGAAGGTAGGGCCTGGCAGAGGTGCACGGCAGCAGCGGCGAGAAGAGCCTGGCTCAGATGCACAGCTATGAAGAGCATCATCTGACTTGGATGTGTGGCTACAGAGAACAGGGCCTGGCGGAGTGGTGCGGCCTCAGGGGACAGGGCTTGGCTTGGGTGCTTGACTACGGAGAGCAGGGCCTTGTGCTTTGGCCTGTCTTCAGAGGGCTGGACCCGGCTGCGATGCGTGGCTCCACGGAGATGCCTGAAAATGGCCGCGGCTGCTGGGCTCAGACCTTGGAGAAGATGGCGAAGGTGCGGACTGTGCGGGGCCAGCAGCCCGGGGAAACAGACAGCGCCGTGGAGGCTTCTGAGCCGGGGCAGCCTCCTCGGGGCTGGGCCGCTTCCTCCCACGGCCCTTCCCTGGGCTCGCCGTCTGGGTGGGACGCTGGCCAGCGCCCCCCGCCGCTTGCCCGACAGCGGCCCCACTGCGCGCAGGTGCCACCTGGATGCCTTGGCCCTTACTGGGCACCACACAGCTCAGCTCTTCGTGGGGACTCCCACCACCCTGGAGGTCAGGGCGCCCCTTCCCCTGCACACCATCCACACAGGGTGGCCCCGGGTCCTCCCCAGTGAGCGAAATGGCGCCGACTGCAGCCACGTCGCAAGACAAGGAACCTGCTGTGCCAATGCGCGGGGCGCCGCCTCCTGACGGAGATGGGTCACTCGAGACTGTGGGGACCGAGGCACCGGGATTGGTGTTCTCGGTCCCACGGTCGTCACCAGGGGCAGAGGCGACCTTGTTCTTCGGCCCTGCAGGCATCTCACCTTGCTGTGGCTTCTGCTCCTTCTCCCAGCACGACTGGGTGGCCATAACGCCACGTTCTCGCTCAGAGACCAGAGAGCACTGCTGCAGACACTGCCTCTGTGGAGCCCTGGGTGCGAAGAGTGAGGAGGGTGGGCGGCCCCCCGCAGAGCCTTCTCTTCTGATTGGTGGTCTGGATGTCACGTGACCCTTGTCTCCCCAGAGCGGGACAACCTGGCTGCATCTAGTGCCAAACACGGGAGTGCGTGCCACACCTCTGGGGTCTGGTTCACTCGGCCCATCCCAGTCAATGCTGTGAATTCCCCATCCTTACCCTACGAGTGTGTGTGTCTGGAAAGAGGGGTTGGGGCGGGGAGGCTGTCTGTATTAACAATATGAGTCACCCCAAATCACCTTAGCCTATAGCACCACTCTGGTAGCTCAACTTAAAGCAGTGGCTTGAAACAAGTATCACACTGGCCAACAGTAGATATCCCCTAGCCAGGTGTCCCTCCTGGAATCTGGTCAGGACCAGGGGCCCATCTTTGACCCCAGAGGGGATGGTCCCAGAACAGCTCTGGGGCATCTGGATGACTCCATGTGAGGTCCAGTTGGAAAGTGGCCTGAAGGTGAGCAAAGGTTGGGGCCCACATTGTTTTGGTTTGGGATGTTCAGCATGCTGTCATACACCAGAGGCAGATTTAGAATTTTCCAGTAAGATGCTTCCCCCAGCCTTTCCCTCTGAACGCAGATTGGGGTTGCCTGGGATTAAGGGACCCCTTAAATATGCATCATCTTTTGTATGGGCTGCACAGTAATCCACTGATGAAGATACATTGATTTATTTGACCTACTCTTTAGTTTCTGTTAATATAAATATGCTATGATGCACAACAAGAAGTTCGATATTTGGACACTGACTTTTAATCATTATTACAAAAGGGCTGCACCGTTCAGTACCCCAAACAGAAAAGCAAAGGTAAGAAAGCTGGCACTGGGAATCTTCACTTATATGTTGGTAGACGAGCCATTCGTGCATATTTCATAGTTTATTTTATTTTATGAAATGGAATCACTTATCCATCAACATTGTTTGGTAGCCTGCTTTTTTTGGTCCAGAAGACACACTCTCCATATCAATAAATAACTTTCCACAAGGCCATTTTTAAGTACAAAATATTCCATTTATAGAACAAGCTTACATTTTCAAACATTCCAATACTTTCTCTCTCTCTTCTTCTTCTTCTGGGACCCCTATAATGTGAATGTTAGTGCATTTAACATTGTCCCAGAGGTCTCTTAGGCTGTCTTCAGTTCTTTTCATTCTTTTTTCTTTCTTCCTTTCCGCATCAGTGATTATCACCATTCTGTCTTCCCGGTCACTTATTCGCCCTTCTGCCTCAGTTAATCTGCTATTGTTTCCTTCTAGTGTATTTTTCATTTCACTTATTGTGTTGCATATCTCTGTTTGTTTGTTCTTTAATTCTTCTCAGTCTTTGGTAAACTTTTCTTGCAACTTTTCGACCTTTGCATCCAGTCTTCTTTCTAAGTCCTGGATCATCTTCACCATCATTATTCTGAATTCTTTTTCTGTAAGGGTGCCTATCTGCTCTTCATTTAGTTGTTTTTCTGGGGTTTTATCTTGTCCCTTCATCTGGTACAAAGTCTTTTGCCTTTTCATTTTCTCTGTCTTTCTGTGGCTGTGATTTTCAGTTCAACAAGGTGAAATATGGCTGATACTGCTTGATTCTGCTGTCTGCCCTCTTGTGGAGGAAGCTGTCTAGGAGGCTCGTGGGTGCTTCCTGATGGGAGGGACTGATGGTGAGTTGGGCTGGGTGGGCAGAGCTCAGTAAAACTTTAATCCGATTTCGTGGGTGGAGCTCAGTGACACTTTAATCTGTTTGTCTGCTGATGAATGGGTCTGTGTTCCCACCCTGGTGGTGGTTTGGCCTGAGGCAACCCAGCACTGCAGCTTACAGGCTCTTTGGTCGGGCTAATGGTGGACTCTGTGAGGGCTCACGCCAATGAGCACTTCTCAGAACCCTGCTGCCAGTGCCCCTGTCTCCTCGGTGAGCCACAGCTGCCCCCCAACTCTGCAGACAACCCTCCAACACCAGCAAGTAGGTCTGGTTCAGTCTCCTATGGGGTCACTGCTCCTTCCCCCTGGGTCCTGGTGAGCACAATTTTTGGTGTGCCCTCCAAGAGTGGAGTCTCCATTTCCCACAGTCCTGTGGAGGTCCTGCAATCAAATCCCGCTGGCTTTCAATGTTTAATTCTCTGGGGATTCCTCCTCCCTTTGCTGGACCCCCAGGTTAGGAAGCCTGACATGGGGATCAGAACCCTCCGGACTTCTGCAGTATAACTGTTCTCCAGCTTGTGAGTCACCCACCCAGCATTTATGGGATTTGATTTTAACGCGATTGCGCCCCTCCTACCGTCTCATTGTGGCTTCTCCTTTGTCTCCGCATGTGGGGTGTTTTTTTTCGTGAGTTCCAGTGTCTTTCTGTTGATGATTGTTCAGCAGTTAGTTGTCATTCCGGTGCTCTTTCATGAGGGAGTGAGCGCACGTCCTCCTACTCCACCATCTTCTATCCATTCATCCCATCCAGAATTCTTTGATAAAGTTTCAAAGCCTGAAATAATCCTTGGTAGCTCTCAGTTCTGCCCCTCAGGCCCTTGGTTCCTTCCTCTTGAGCCATCCTTCCTTATTCAGAAAGGGAGGAGGTATTTGCAGCTGAGCATATGTTATCTACCTGCTCCCTGTAGTAGACTATTAGGGGTCCAATAGACTCTGTCATTTTGTACCTTCTCTTTCCTTTTTAGTTCAGGCTCACAGCTGAGGATGTAACAGTGACTTTTAGGGGAACATCTTGCTAATATTTTAACCAAAGAAATACAGATGTGCATGGCTTGTACCAAGAATTTCCTCTTCTGGGAATTTATCCATAACGAGGACACAATTGAGGATATGGAAAACTTTTAGTAAGAAAGATGTACCTCACAGTGATGTGCTATGGAGCATGAAAACTTGGAAACAATGTAAATGTTGGTCAGTATTGGAATGTTTGAAAATGTAAGCTTGTTCTATAAATGGAAGCACCCACGAGCCTCCTAGACAGCTTCCTCCACAAGAGGGCAGACAGCAGAATCAAGCAGTATCAGCCATATTTCACCTTGTTGAACTGAAAATCACAGCCACAGAAAGACAGAGAAAATGAAAAGGCAAAAGACTTTGTACCAGATGAAGGGACAAGATAAAACCCCAGAAAAACAACTAAATGAAGAGCAGATAGGCACCCTTACAGAAAAAGAATTCAGAATAATGATGGTGAAGATGATCCAGGACTTAGAAAGAAGACTGGATGCAAAGGTCGAAAAGTTGCAAGAAAAGTTTACCAAAGACTGAGAAGAATTAAAGAACAAACAAACAGAGATATGCAACACAATAAGTGAAATGAAAAATACACTAGAAGGAAACAATAGCAGATTAACTGAGGCAGAAGGGCGAATAAGTGACCGGGAAGACAGAATGGTGATAATCACTGATGCGGAAAGGAAGAAAGAAAAAAGAATGAAAAGAACTGAAGACAGCCTAAGAGACCTCTGGGACAATGTTAAATGCACTAACATTCACATTATAGGGGTCCCAGAAGAAGAAGAAGAGAGAGAGAAAGTATTGGAATGTTTGAAAATGTAAGCTTGTTCTATAAATGGAATATTTTGTACTTAAAAATGGCCTTGTGGAAAGTTATTTATTGATATGGAGAGTGTGTCTTCTGGACCAAAAAAAGCAGGCTACCAAACAATGTTGATGGATAAGTGATTCCATTTCATAAAATAAAATAAACTATGAAATATGCACGAATGGCTCGTCTACCAACATATAAGTGAAGATTCCCAGTGCCAGCTTTCTTACCTTTGCTTTTCTGTTTGGGGTACTGAACGGTGCAGCCCTTTTGTAATAATGATTAAAAGTCAGTGTCCAAATATCGAACTTCTTGTTGTGCATCATAGCATATTTATATTAACAGAAACTAAAGAGTAGGTCAAATAAATCAATGTATCTTCATCAGTGGATTACTGTGCAGCCCATACAAAAGATGATGCATATTTAAGGGGTCCCTTAATCCCAGGCAACCCCAATCTGCGTTCAGAGGGAAAGGCTGGGGGAAGCATCTTACTGGAAAATTCTAAATCTGCCTCTGGTGTATGACAGCATGCTGAACATCCCAAACCAAAACAATGTGGGCCCCAACCTTTGCTCACCTTCAGGCCACTTTCCAACTGGACCTCACATGGAGTCATCCAGATGCCCCAGAGCTGTTCTGGGACCATCCCCTCTGGGGTCAAAGATGGGCCCCTGGTCCTGACCAGATTCCAGGAGGGACACCTGGCTAGGGGATATCTACTGTTGGCCAGTGTGATACTTGTTTCAAGCCACTGCTTTAAGTTGAGCTACCAGAGTGGTGCTATAGGCTAAGGTGATTTGGGGTGACTCATATTGTTAATACAGACAGCCTCCCCGCCCCAACCCCTCTTTCCAGACACACACACTCGTAGGGTAAGGATGGGGAATTCACAGCATTGACTGGGATGGGCCGAGTGAACCAGACCCCAGAGGTGTGGCACGCACTCCCGTGTTTGGCACTAGATGCAGCCAGGTTGTCCCGCTCTGGGGAGACAAGGGTCACGTGACATCCAGACCACCAATCAGAAGAGAAGGCTCTGCGGGGGGCCGCCCACCCTCCTCACTCTTCGCACCCAGGGCTCCACAGAGGCAGTGTCTGCAGCAGTGCTCTCTGGTCTCTGAGCGAGAACGTGGCGTTATGGCCACCCAGTCGTGCTGGGAGAAGGAGCAGAAGCCACAGCAAGGTGAGATGCCTGCAGGGCCGAAGAACAAGGTCGCCTCTGCCCCTGGTGACGACCGTGGGACCGAGAACACCAATCCCGGTGCCTCGGTCCCCACAGTCTCGAGTGACCCATCTCCGTCAGGAGGCGGCGCCCCGCGCATTGGCACAGCAGGTTCCTTGTCTTGCGACGTGGCTGCAGTCGGCGCCATTTCGCTCACTGGGGAGGACCCGGGGCCACCCTGTGTGGATGGTGTGCAGGGGAAGGGGCGCCCTGACCTCCAGGGTGGTGGGAGTCCCCACGAAGAGCTGAGCTGTGTGGTGCCCAGTAAGGGCCAAGGCATCCAGGTGGCACCTGCGCGCAGTGGGGCCGCTGTCGGGCAAGCGGCGGGGGGCGCTGGCCAGCGTCCCACCCAGACGGCGAGCCCAGGGAAGGGCCGTGGGAGGAAGCGGCCCAGCCCCGAGGAGGCTGCCCCGGCTCAGAAGCCTCCACGGCGCTGTCTGTTTCCCCGGGCTGCTGGCCCCGCACAGTCCGCACCTTCGCCATCTTCTCCAAGGTCTGAGCCCAGCAGCCGCGGCCATTTTCAGGCATCTCCGTGGAGCCACGCATCGCAGCCGGGTCCAGCCCTCTGAAGACAGGCCAAAGCACAAGGCCCTGCTCTCCGTAGTCAAGCACCCAAGCCAAGCCCTGTCCCCTGAGGCCGCACCACTCCGCCAGGCCCTGTTCTCTGTAGCCACACATCCAAGTCAGATGATGCTCTTCATAGCTGTGCATCTGAGCCAGGCTCTTCTCGCCGCTGCTGCCGTGCACCTCTGCCAGGCCCTACCTTCCTTGGCTGCGCCACCCCACGAGCTCCAGCTCTCCGCAGTCAAACACCCAGACCAGGTCCTGCCCTCCGAAACCAGGCCAAAGCACCAGGTCCTGCTTTTAGCGGTCAACCAGCCAGACCAGGCCCTGCTCTGGATAGCTATGTATTTGGGTCAGGCACTGCTCTTCACAGCCAGGCATCCGAGCCAGGCTCTTCTCTCCTCAGCTGTGGTACATCTGCGCCAGGCCCTGCTCTCTGCAGTCAAGCAGCCACTCCAGGCCCTGCCCTCTGCAGCCCCGCAGCCCAGACAGGTCTTGTTCCCGACAGCAATGCATTTTGTCCAGGCCCAGCTCCCCATCACAGTGCCATCCTGGAAGGCCCTACCCGCCAAAGTTGTGCCACCCAGCCAGGCCCTGCTCTTGGTAGCCACACCTCCATGCCCGGCCCTGTCCTCCGCAGCCATAACTACCCAGCGAAGATCAGCCCTTCACAGACCCTCTTCTGCTTCTGGGCCAGTTGCCCAGAGTCGTCCTTCATCCCCTGGGTTCGCCTTAAGAAGGCTTGTCTTCCAGAGCAGCTCAAGCTCACCTGATCCTGAGGTCTTACTCTTGCAGCCCAGCCTAGTCCTGCTGTGCAGATGAGTTCCTCCTCATCTTCCTCTCTTGGTGGGTTCTCTTCTTTCTTCCCTAAGCAAGGTAGTGTTAGCTGCTCCTCTTCCTCCCGTGGGTCTCCGGGCCTAAGCCCCTGCTCCTCCCCCACGGAGTGTTCTGACCTGAGCTCCTCTCCCTCCTCCCACCGGTTTTGGGGCCTGGGTTCCACTTCCACCCCTAGCCCTGCTAGCATTAGGTGTGCCTTGCTGTGGGAGTTTGATGCCCTGAGCCCTGTCTCTTCAGGGAGCATGCCTTCCTCCCCTACACCTCCTGTGCTGTGATCCTCCATGAGCATCCTCATAAAGCCCATAAAAGGAATCAACTTTCACCTACTGTGCTGAATGGGCTGCCTGCTCTACAGTTACCTGTGATGTTTCCAAGAGCTCTGTGAGCCACCAACCAATGTCATGAGTTTTGAAGCAACCTCTCCCCAAGACTCTACCACCCAGCACTTACCTGCTGTTGGCTCTTGATTCCAGACCCTATTCTCCCTCAAAACAATCTGACTTTGCCCCTGAGTTGAGATTCCTCTTTCCCAGGTTGTCTCTTACAGAGATAATTTTTTAATGAATAAAATAAAAATGTTGGCTTTATTTCTTTTAACACACTATTGTTTTTGATTGAGGTAAAAAATTGTTAATTCTGTGGTATACTTGGGAGATTAAAAGAAGGTAATCAGTATGCTAGCTGGCTCTTTGGAAGGGAAATTGAGTAAAATCCTCTCCTGTCAATCATTATTGCTTCTGTTTGAAATGGCATTCTGTCCTGGAAGTTCTCGCCTGGGTACTATATATTTGTGATTTATTAATGGCACAAGGTAGCTGGAGAAAAGGACAGGTGATGGATATATCCACGGGCAAGAAAGAGTCAGTGCATGACCAAGTGCGTGGGGAGGAAGGATAACCCAGATGGGAGTAGGGAGTGCTGAAAGGCAGACCCAGGATCAGGAATAGGGGGGAACAGATCTCCTTTTCTAGAGGAAGAGTTTGTGTGTTGGGAACAGGGGCTCCTGAAGTGGGAGGTGGGACAGGGCTGATGGGGTGATTCAAAGTTAATAATTGACATGGGAAATGGTCAGATATTGAGTGAAAAATTATGTTAACAAATAATTCCATTATAACAATAATTGCAGGTGGGTAGTTTGTGAGCCGGTATTTGAAGCTACAGTGTGTAGACATATAGGAAAGAACTGTCTGGGCCTATATCATCCTATGAACAGGGTATAGATTTGGTTCATGGAGTAACTGATGATGTGGTCTTAACTTCTATAGTCTACATTTTCCACTTTGACCATATGACTACTTCTGTGATGGGGCTCAACTCAGTTGCTCTCAAAATGTTAAGTTGTGGAAACATGGGAGGAGACCAAATTAAGTGAATGGAGTAAAAGTATATAAAACTAAACCAGTAAAAGGAACTCCCTCTCCTGCCTTTTCCTCTAATTCTCACAAGACCTTTCCCAGAGGTCAGTTTTTTGGTCTCTTCCCTACACATTTCACTTCATAAGGGATCCTATATAGGCTGATGATTCAAAATATTTTAAGCTGATGACTCCCAAATGTATACCTGTCATGAATATCCAGCTAAGTATGGACTTCCCCACTTGAGGTGTCTAATAGGCATCTCAAACATCAGTAGTATAGAGTACTGTCTGGTAAAAATATAATGCTAGCCACACGTAGCTTACAGTTTATTCATTTAGAGATTCATGGAAAGAGAAAGCACTGGATTAACATTACGGACTATGTCAAGTGACAAAGCTAAAACAACTTAGTGATGAGTTTGATGTCCTTTATTCAAGAGAAAACAATCCATAGATTGGGGGAGTACAGTGCCTCACAAGCAGTGGTTTTCTTACTGTGATCTAGATAGGCTGAGAATTTCCCCAAATCATCAGGTCCTGGTTACTTTTGTTTAACAGTTCTTTCCTCAATTTATCTTTCTCCTCTCACATTTTACAATGAGCAGCTAGAAGAAACCAGGCCACACCTTCAACATTGCTTGGAAATCTCCTCAGATATATATCCACGTTCACTGTTTATGAGTTCAACTTTGCACATGCCTGCGGGATGCAATTCTGCTAAGCATCCTCCCACTATGTAACAAACATCCCCCTTCATACAGTTTCCAGTAACATGTCCGTTCTTCTTTGGGATTGGGAGCCCTCGTTGTCAGAAACTTCCAGGTCTGGGTTTCTACTAAGTCTCCTAACAGTTATTTTGGTTTTCTCTAGGGCAATTTAAGATTTCCCTAAAATTCTCATAGTTGCTTGAGAGCCCCTACCAGCAGAGGTTTCATTTTTTTATTTTTTTGGCCATGCGGCATGGCATGTGCGATCTTAGTTCCCCGACCAGGGATCGAACCGGTGCCCCCTGCAGTGGAAGCATGGAGTCTTAAGCACTGGACCTCCAAGGAAGTCCCAAGAGGGTTTAAATTCCAGATCTGTACTAACACACTGCTCAAGGCAACCTATTTTTCCCTATTATGCCCCCGCCCCAATTCTGCTACCTCTACCCTATGCCTTGGCCGTATATCCAAATTTGTCATTTACAGTTTCTTCTTTCCACAAAACTGCAGACAACAATCTTGTTAAACTTTCCTCCATCACATAGCCGGGACCATCCTTCCTCCAGTGTCCAATAAGACGGCACTCGCTTCCTGCTGAGCCCTTAACAGCTGTGTCCTTGAAAGTTCAGAATTCTACTAACAGTCTGTCCAAGGCAATTAAGGCTTTTTCTAAGGCGACTTAGTCTTTCTCTAGCATGTACCTCAGAATTCCTGCAGCCTTCACCCACTACCCAGTTCCAAAGCTACACCCACATTTTTAGGGGTTTGCAATGGCGGCACCCCACATCCAGGTGTCAAAATCCATATTAGTTTTCTATTGACATGGAACAAATGACCACTCCCTTAGCAGCTGAAAACAGCCCCCGTTTATTAGCTCACAGTTGTGCAGGTCAGAAGTCTGTGCCCAGTGTGACTGGCTTCCCTGCTAGCGTCTAACAGGGTGAGATGACGGTGGATTTGCTGTGGTCCTTTCTGGAGGCTCTGGGGAAGAGTCCCTTCCAAACTGCCCCCTCTTTTAGCTGAATTCAGTTCCCAGCTGCTGGAAGACTGAGGCCATTTCATTGCTGGCTGTCAGCCTGGGGCAGCACTCATCTCCTAGAGGCTGCCTGCACTTCCTCACCATGTGGCCCCCTTCAAATACTCTCTCATGCTTCAAATCCTCTCTCATGCTTCAAATCTCTTGTTCAGCCAGGGCCTAACCCTTGTAAATGGTCACCCAGTTAGGTCTGGCCCACCCCAAGTAATCTCCCTGTCTTCAGGTCAACTATCTGTGACCTGAATTACATCTGCAAAATCCTTTTGGCCATAGAAAGTAATATAGTCACGAGACTGATATTTCCCCCTATCCACAGGTTCCACCCAACTCAATGAGAGGGGATTATAAGAAGATGTGTGTCTCGGGACATCATCATGGAATTTTGGCTACCACACAACCCAAGAATATGTGCAACAGACATGCAAACATGTTCTTCAAAACACATGAATAAAAACGTTCACAGCATCATTATTGATGATACTCAAAAATGGGAAACAATCTGAACATCTATCAACAGTTGAATGAGTAATTACAGTGTGGTATACTCATGTCACATAATAACTATACAGCAATGAAACAAGCAAATATCCCTACATGGAACAAAATGGGCAGATCTCAACATCAGAATGTTGAGAAAAGAAGCCAGGTACAAAAATGTACATGATTCATAATTCTATGTGTATAAAGTTTAAAAACAGGCCCCCAAAATCCCTTGTGGTGACATCGGTCAGAATAGTGGTTAACTTTCAGGTGTAATGACAAGATAAGGTCATAACTTAGGCTTCTGGGCACCACTAATGTTCTGTATTTTGGTCTTGGTGGTGGTCACCTGTGTCTGTTGACTTTGTGAAATGTCATCAGATTGTTGTAATTTATAATGCGTGCTCTCTTATGCTTCTGTGTTATACTTCAATAAAAGAAAACCTAACAAAAAAAGATGGGAAAAAAATGTATAAAACGCAAGAAGAATGGACAGAAACATGTATCAGAGTCAAAATCCTTTATCGTAAGTTTAAAATGTCAAAGGCTATGAAAACCACAGTTACTTTTCCTGACTCATTTGCCAGCAAAACGTGACCTGAACTGACATAAGGCTGTTTTTAGTCTTTATTTATCCTTCTTGGCATGAAAATTTATGTCCTGCTGCAGAAATATTGTTTTCTTAGATTCTGCAGTGCTCTTACAGACCCTGCTATGGCTCTAATGTAAAGAACAGTATATGAATTCTGAAACATCTGGTCCCAAGAATTTCAGATAAGGGTTTGTGGATGGGTAGTACTAAAGGATTTCAACACAGTTCTCTCAGCTGAAGACAGATCAAGTCGACAAGAACTAAGAAAGACCACAGAGAGTTTATCAGAGATGGACTGAATTTCTTGAGGTCTTTTTTTCATCACTTCTGATTTTTCCGGTATTTCTCCTTTGACCTGTTATTAAAACACTAAAATATGTCTCATTATTACACCATCCTCTTGTGACTAGAAAAGCTCCCAGGATGCGGGATTTTCTATATTGAACTTTAAACTCAATCTTTATGGGTAAAAAATTAAATCTATGCATCTAAGTAAGCTAAATCAGAATTTCTGTGTGTATGTGCACACGATTGAGTTTATGAGCATGCGTATATCACCTGTATTTCTGGGCTTGTGTGAATGTACCAGCTTTTCCAGGTTTTGGAATCAGGGTTTTATTGATGAAAAGTCAATTAACAATCAAGAAGAAAAGGGGGATTTTATTTGAGCCAAACTCAGGATTATAACCCGGGTGACAGACTTCCATAAAGCTCTGAGAACTTTTCCGCCCATTGGAAGTCAAAGACACAGTCATATACGTTTTTGAGACAAAGGATCACACATCAAAAAGACATATGAATATTTCACAGAACGTTCGCCAAAGATACATAGTCCAGGTAAGCATGTACAAAGTGAGCAGCAAGTCACCTCGAGCCCCTACAAGTTGGGAAAGAAAGCAATTCTTTAACGTTACATTGTTAATGTCAGAAGAAAGGGAAAAATACCGATCACTATGGTCAAGCAGGCATTCCCATCTTTGAGGAGGTCTGGGTAACGTGTAATGCAGATGCACACCACACATTAGGGAAGAAGGGAGAAAGACCAAAAGGACAGAGAGAAAATTTTATCTTCACATTTTCTTGTTCTGCCTTAAAATATAAATTTTGTTTCATCAGTTTCCCACTTTGGATCATTAATCTTTTGATAGAAAGCATTAGGTGATCAAATATTTGATTTCCCATGCTAGGGCGGTTGCTTACCTGCCCTTGGATCTATCATGTCCTTCAATGTCACGTCTTAATACCCAAGTTCTTTCCTTCCTTTTTAGGGGAATGCTTGCCAGGGACTGATAGTCAATTCTAGGTTGTCCAATAGGACTTATGACAATTTTAACCTATATGTGCATTGTGCATGCCCATTATCTTATGGAGAACTACAGATACGATCAGTAGTTTCAAGTCATTTAGACATCATTTATTTTAGTTGTAGTTTTGAATATACATTGAGAGGCACAAGAAATTGTTACTCTCTAAATGATACAGAACACAATCAACACAGCCAACAACAACACAGTCATAAGCAGACATTTAAGCCATGAATCCCCAGAGCTGAACCATTTACCCAAGATTTCACCTAGACTAGGCAGGAGATCCTTCAATGCAGAAATTTGATTTTGTAAGTGAGTCATTAGATGAGTTATATTAGAGGACTCATCTGGTACGAAAGCAGAGCATTCAGTCTGGATTACACCACAAGTTTCCCCTGGCAAAGTGGTTTTAAAAATCAAGAGCCATTCAGTTTCGCAACACCTCTTTCCAATCCTATAAACTTTGGAATTGAGTAAATTAATCAAATGCAGTAAACAAACATGGAGGTATATGCTGATGGGGAAACATTTTATAGATTATACATCCTCTAAGACAACCCTGTTATCGGACACTACTTGGGCTAATAAGTTTAGGGGTGTCTGTGTGCTGCAATGCTTTTTGCAGTCTCTTTGGCTATCTGACCCATGATGGCTGATAGTCTTCTGAGCATTTCCTGTTTGTACATACTCTTGCATTAGGAATCAAGACCCGCCCCCAAAGACTTTGCCACCAGGTATCTTGGTATCATGCTAACATGGATCTCTTGACTCTGAAATGGGGAGAGAAAGGAGGTTCCTTCATCTTTTTGTATAGACAATGGGGTGACATAATGTCCCAACAAACATAAACCCTCTACCTGCGAGCTCTTAAGATATTTATTGGTCGATCCTTGGGTAGGCGGGTCAGTTCCAACACCACAGATGAAGATAAAAGCTGGGGGAGTGCAAGTGATGCCTCCCAGAGTGATCTCACTGATAGCCTCATCATTTGGAAGTTTTGCTCACAATGTATTCAACCCTGGATCTTTCCTCTTGCAGGCTTTCCAAAAGCCATCTATACGGTACTTGACATAGGGGAGTTACTGGCACAAGCTACTTGTGTTTTTTTCTTCAAGACATTTGTTAATTAAGGAAGGGTTGGGGTAGGTGGGGAGTCCCAGGGTAAGTTGTGTCTGGGCTCTAAGGACCGAGGAGAGTGCCAGACAAGGAATCAACACATTAATATGCTGGAGAATTTGAATCTGAAACCTTAGGCCAGAGGCAGGTCGATCTAAGTACAGGAATTATGAGGGGCCTTATCGGTTTTGTATTGGTGGAGGAATTTGATGACAGATCCAACAATCCATTAAATTGAGGCTAGTAGCTATACTTTGGAAACACTTTACTAAAGACTCTTCCTTCCACCTCAAACACTGAGGCAAAAGTACAGGTAGAAGTAAAACAATGACTTTCAACTTTGATAGAGAGACAGACATTTGGTAAACAGTACAATTGATCTGGTAGGATGGGTCTTACAGGCCTGGTCTGGACTCTTGGGTTAGCTGTCTGCTACTGTCGCTGTCTTCTTCTCGGCCCAGCTTGATAATGCTTGTTTTAGTTAGTTGAAGCCAGGTGTGAAAAACAGGGATCAAAGTCCATTCAGGCAGAGGGGACTTTTTATTTTTTTTTATTTTTTAATTTTTTAAAACCTATTTATTTATTTATTTGGTTGCACCAGGCCTTAGCTGCTGCAGGCAGGCTCCTTAGTTGTGGCTCGTGGGCTCCTTAGTCACGGCAGGCGGGCTCCTTAGCTGCGGCTTGCCGGCTCCTGAGTTGCGGCAGGCACGCTCCTTAGTTTTTAAATATTTATTTATTTATTTGTTTGCATCGGGTCTTAGTTGCTGCAGGCGGGCTCCTTAGCTGCATCTTGCTGGCTCCTTAGTTGCGACAGGCAGGCTCCTTAGTTGCAGCTCACCGGCTCCTTAGTTGTGGTGCATGGGTTCCTTGGTCGCGGCAGGTGGGCTCCTTGGTTGCAGCTCATTGGCTCCTTAGCTGCAGCTCACGGGCTCTTTAGTTGTGGCAGGAGGGCTCCTTAGTTGTGGCATGCATGTGGGATCTAGTTCCCTGGCCGTGGATCAAACCCAGGCCCTTGGCATTGGGACCGTGGAGTCTTAACCACTGTGCCACCAGGGAAGTCCCCTGGAGGGGCCTTTTAAAATGAGAGATGCTGAAAAAAATACAGTAAAATGAAATGAGAGATGTGAATCCATGAATTTATGTCTTTCAGTTTGGCTGCGCATGGATTTGATAATCACACCTGATAAGGTCCTTTCCACCATGGTTGTAAAGAACCTTTTATTTGATGTCCTCTCCAATACAGAAAATTTCTAGATTGTAATCCATGAACCTTAAGGTTTGCATTTCCTGAGAGCTCGACATAAAAGCAATTAACTGCCAATTATTTAAAAGTGCCTCAATAAGACCCTGATAATAAGGTAATACATTTCCCTTGAAACATCATGGGTGAAAGTTGCCAAAAACATTGTTCTCCCTGTAAGACCATATCCTCAGGTTCCCAGTGAGTTAAAGAACACACATGTTGGAGTAACAACAATTATGCTCCAACAGACACTATAGGATTTTTTTCTTTAAATCAGGTTCAAACCATATTTGTGTGGTGGGATTAAAATTCTCCCTTTTTGTTGCCATATCTGTTTCTCTTTAGTGGTGATTTCTTGAGACTGTAGAAGGAAGTCTTTCACTGGGTTAGCAGGGTTTGTGGAGAGCAGTGGACAGACAGTCTCGAGGCCAGACAGGGTGAGTATTTAAAGCTGCCTGTTTGGTCACAGCATCAGCAAGCTGATTTCTTTTAGCTTCCATAATGTCAGATTTGGAATGCCTTGGTGTTTTAATAATTGCTGAATGTTTTGGCAGCTGTATAACAATGCATAACTCTACAACCTGTTTTCCATTTTTTAAAATAGGTTGTCCTGAAGAAGCTAAAAACCTCGTTTTTTCCCATAGCATTCCAAAGTCATGTGCCATTCCAAAGTCATGTGCCACTCCAAAAGCACAGCGATTGTCAGTATAAATATGTGTTACCTCTGCTTTAGGTAGTTGATAAGCTCAGGTTAAGGCAATTAATTGGGCTTGTTGTGCTGATGTTATTTCTGGTAAATAAGAGCTTTCCATTATGTCCACTGTGGGCATTATTGCATATCTACCTCAGTAATGTCCCTGCTCATCCTTTACCTAGGACCCATCTGTAAATTAAACTAGATCAACATGATCCATAGGAGCTTCTTGGAAATCATTCCTGGGTGCAAGAAGATAATCAGTTAACAAAGCGCAGTCCTGGTTGTTTCCTTCCTGTGGTGCTGGAAGCAAAAGTTGCAGGGTTGAGGTGATTATATCAAACCAACTTACTATTAGGTGCAGAAAGCACAAATACTTCATAAGAAGTTAGCTGGCTTACAGAATAGTGCTGAGTGTGGTGAGAGTTTAGAAGAGACTCAACTGAGTGTGGGACACAAATAGTTAAAATAGGGACTTCCCTGGTGGTCCAACAGTTAAGACTCCATGCTCCTGGGTTCAATCCCTGGTCAGGGAGCTAGATCCTGCATGCCGCAACTAAGAGATCCTGCACGCAGCAAGGAAGATCCTGCATGCCGCAATTGAAGACACAGCGCAGCCAAATAAATAAATAAATAAATAAATGTTTTATTTTTTAAATAAAGGAGACCTCATTGCTATTTCTTCAGTAGCGTTACATACGAGGGCTGTTGCTGAAATCGACCTCATACAAGGTGGAAGCCATTTGCTACCAAGTCTAATTTTGTTTTGGAGCATAAAGGCAAGTCATCTACAAGCATTTCCGTAAAAGCGTCAGAGTAAGACAATAACTGCCTATAACTGCTGAAAGACTTAAAATCATGGTTAAAGATCTGATTACAATGCAACTGTCAAGGAAATTTGGCTATTTCTGTGACATAAAACATCTTAAAAGAACAACTAGTATTATGACCGACAACACACGAGGACATTTCAAATTTTAAGAACTTCATGTAATTTCACAAACATTTATATTAATAATACTTACCCATGCAATATAACCTAAGAATGCTTATCATTACTCATCTGACAATGTTTCCCATGTACATAATTTAACATACCAAATTAGCCTAATTAGTTTAATATCTGCCTTTGAGGTGCTCAGGGCACCTCTGAAGCATCACAGAGTTAGCTAGAGGTCAAAAGAACTTCATTTAGAATTTGATGTGAGCAAATTTGTCAAAGATATCAGAAGGTTTTAAATATTTGGCCAAGTAGGGTCATAAGTCACCGTGAAACAATACTTATTCATTTAACCGAAGTGACAACAAAAGATTTCCAAGGCAATTACAGAAAGCTACAACAGATTACTTAAGAGAGAAACTTTGCAAGCTGCTATCAAAAACAGATCAATATTTCAAGAAAACTTTGTCCCCTTAACAGAGAAAAAGCCAAATTCTAGTTTTGCACCATTTGACCTTTCATATTAGAATTCATTCATTTAATTAAATTAAATCTAATCTTAGTCCTGGCCATTCATCGAACTCTTCTCTCAGGGTTCCTTTTTAAACACTAATTTCTAAAAATATACACCACTTCATAGTTCAATCTTCCAATAAGCACCAAATATATTTATTAATAGTCTCAAACATATTTAGTCTCTCTGTAATAAGCAGTCAAAATACGAAAACATAGACTTCTTTAGCAACTAATGTTTCAGAATGTATCTTATTAAGAATGACACAGACATTCAATGAATTTCCACCATTCAACTTAATGTAGCGGAACTCTGAAGTTTCAAGTTACCAAAAAACTGGAGAAACTGTCTTTAGGTAGACATACCATAAAACTAATTATTCTTAAAGAGTTCACCCCAAAGCTTTTATCCCATTTATCTCCATTTCATTACTTATGAAAATATCATCAGACGAAGTTAATTTTCTTTTTATTTAATAATTAATTTTTATTGGAGTATAGTTGCTTTACAGCATTGTGTTACTTTCTACTGTACAGCAAAGCAAATCAGCTATATGTATACATATGTTCCCCTCTTTTTTGGATTTCCTTCCCATTTAGGTCACCACAGAGCACTGAGTAGAGTTCCCTGAGCTATACAGTAGGTTCTCATTAGCTATCTATTTTATACATAGTATCAACAGTGTACATACCTCAATCCCAATCTCCCAGTTCATCCCACTCCCCTTGCCCCTTTCCCCCCTTGGTGTCCATACATTTGTTCTCTACGTCTGTGTCTCTAATTATGTTTTGCAAATAAGATCATCTATACCATTTTTCTATATTCCACATATATGCATTAATATACGATATTTGTTTTTCTCTTTCTGACTTACTTCACTCTTTATGACAGTCTCTAGGTCCATCCACATCTCTACAAATGACCCAATTCCGTTTCTTTTTATGGCTGAGTAATATTCCATTGTATATATGTACCACATCTTCTTTATCCATTCCTCTGTTGATGGACATTTCGATTGCTTCTATGTCCTGGCTATTATAAATAGTGCTACAACAAACACTGGGATGTATGTGTCTTTTTGAATTATGGTTTTCTCTGGGTGTATGCCCAGGATTGGGATTGATGGGTCGTATGGTAGTTCTATTTGTAGTTTTGTAAGGAACCTCCATACTGTTCTCCATAGTGGCTGTATCAATTTACATTCCCACCAACAGTGCCAAGTTAATTTCCTTATTGACAAATTGTATAGCAGAGAGAGCATAACTTTCTTGACTTGCAGTAAACCTAGGTACAATAAAAGTATCATACTTAATGCTGATGACTCTAAAGACACGTTTTGTTAATTATTTTTTTATTTTATATATTTTTTTTATTTTTGGGGGGTACACCAAGTTCAGTCATCTGTTTTTATACACATATCCCCATATTCCCTCCCTCCCTCGACTCCCCCCCACGCTCCCCGTCCCAGTCCTCTGAGGCATCATCCATCCTTGAGTTGAACTCCCTTTGTTATACAGCAACTTCCCACTGGCTATCTATTTAACAGCTGGTCATGTATATATGTCTATGCTACTCTCTCACTTTGTCTCAGCTTCCCGTTCACACCACGCCCCCCCAAACCTCGAGTTCTCCAGTCCATTCTCTGCATCTGCATCCTTGTTCTTGTCTTGTCACTGAGTTCATCAGTACCATTTTTAGATTCCGTATATATGAGTTAGCATACAATATTTGTCTTTCTCTTTCTGACTTACTTCACTCTGGATGTCAGACTCTAGGTCTATCCACCTCATTACATATAGCTCCATCTCATCCCTTTTTATAGCTGAGTAATATTCCATTGTATATATATGCCACATCTTCTGTATCCATTCATTTGTTGATGGGCACTTAGGTTGCTTCCATGTCCTGGCTATTGTAAATAGTGTTGCAATAAACATTATGGTACAAGTTTCTTTTGGGATTATGGTTTTCTTTGGGTATATGCCCAGAAGTGGGATTACTGGATCATATGGTAGTTCTATTTGTAGTTTTTTAAGGAACCTCCAAACTGTTTTCCATAGTGGCTGTACCAACTTACATTCCCACCAACAGTGCAGGAGAGTTCCCTTTTCTCCACACCCTCTCCAACATTTGTTGTTTCCAGATTTTGTGATGATGGCCATTCTGATCTGTGTGAGGTGATACCTCATTGTGGCTTTAACTTGCATTTCTCCGATGATTAGTGATGTTGAGCATCTTTTCATGTGTTTGTTGGCCATCTGTATGTCTTCTTTGGAGAAATGTCTATTTAGGCCTTCCACCCATCTGTGGATTGGGTTATTTGGTTTTTCAGTATTAAGCTGCATGAGCTGCTTGTATATTTTGGAGGTTAATCCTTTGTCCATTGCATCATTGGTAAGTGTTTTCTCCCATTCTGAGGGTTGCCTTTTAGTCTTGTTTATGGTTTCTTTCACTGTGCAAAAGCTTTTAAGTTTCATGAGGTCCCATTTGTTTATTCTTGATTTTATTTCCATGATTCTAGGAGGTGGGTCAAAAAGGATCTTGCTTTGATGTACGTCATAGAATGTTCTGCCTGTGTTTTCCTCTAGGAGTTTTACAGTGTCTGGCCTTACATGTAGGTCTTTAATCCATTTGGAGTTTATTTTTGTGTCTGGTGTTAGGAAGTGTTCTAATTTCATTCTTTTACATGTTGCTGTCCAATTTTCCCAGCACCACTTATTGAAGAGGCTGTCTTTTTTCCATTGTATATCCGTGCCTCCTTTGTCAAAGATAAGGCGCCCATATGTGTTTGGGCATACCTCTGAGTTCTCTATTCTCTTCCATTGATCTTCCTTTCTACTTTTGTGCCAGCACCATACTGTCTTGATCACTATGGCCTTGTAGTATAGTTTGAAGTCAGGAAGGCTGATTCCACCAACTCCATTTTTCCTTCTCAAGATCGCTTTGGCTATTCGGGGTCTTTTGCGTTTCCATACAAATCGTAAGATTTCTTGGTCTAGTTCTGTGAAAAATGCCATTGGTAATTTGATCGGGATTGCATTGAATCTGTACATTGCTTTGGGTAGTACAGTCATTTTCACAATGTTGATTCTTCCAATCCAGGAACATGGTATGTCCCTCCATCTGTTTGTGTCGTCTTTGATTTCTTTCATCAGTGTCCTGAAGTTTTCCGCATACAGATCTTTTGCCTCCTTAGGCAGGTTTATTCCTAGGTGTTTTATTCTTTTTGTTGCAATGGTGAATGGGAGAGTTTCCTTAATTTCTCTTTCTGCTCTTCCGTTGATAGTGTATAGGAATGCAAGAGATTTCTGCGCATTCATTTTGTATCCTGCTACTTTACTAAACTCATCAATTAGTGTTAGCAGTTTTCTGGTAGCGTCTTGAGGGTTTTCTATGTATAATATCATGTCATCTGCAAAGAGTGACAATGTTACTTCTTTTCCAATTTGGATTCCTTTTATTTCTTTTTCTTCTCTGATTGCTGTGGCTAAAACTTCCAAAACTATGTTGAATAATAATGGTGAGAGTGGACACCCTTGTCTTGTTCCTGTTCTTAGAGGGAATTCTTTCAGTTTTTCCCCATTGAGAACGATGTTGGCTTTTGGTTTCTCATATATGTCTTTTATTCTGTTGAGGTAATTTCCTTCTATGCCCATTTTCTGGAGAGCTTTTATCATAAATGGATGTTGAACTTTGTCAAAAGCTTTTTCTGCATCTATTGAGATGATCATATGGTTTTTATCCTTCACTTTGTTGATATGATGTATCACATTGATTGATTTGCGCATATTGAAGAATCCCTGCATCCCAGGGATAAACCCCACTTGATCATGGCGTATGATTTTTTTTAATGTGCTCTTGGAGTCTGTTAGCTAGTATTTTGTTGAGGATTTTTGCATCTATATTCATCAGGGATATGGGCCTGTAATTTTCTTTTTTTGTGACATCTCTGCCTGGTTTTGGTATCAGGGTGCTGGTGGCCTCGTAGAATGAGTTTGGGAGTGTTGCACCTTCTGCAATTTGTTGGAAGAGTTTGAGAAGGATAGGTGTTAGCTCTTCTTGAAATGTTTGATAGAATTCGCCCGTGAATCCATCTGGCCCTGGGCTTTTGTTTGTTGTGAGATTTTTAATCACTGCCTCAATTTCTGTACTTGTGATTGGTCTGTTCATAGTTTCTATTTCTTCCTGGTTCAGTCTTGGAAGATTGCATTTTTCTAAGAATTTATCCATTTCTTCCAGATTGTCCAATTTATTGGCATATTGTTGCTTGTAGTATTCTCTCATGATCTTTTGTATTTCTGTGGTGTCTGTTGTTGCTTCTCCTTTTTCATTTCTAATTCTGTTGATTTGCATCTTCTCCCTTTTTTTCTTGATGAGTCTGGCTAATGTTTTATCAATTTTGTTAATCTTCTCAAAGAACCAGCTTTTAGTTTTATTAACTTTTGCTATTGCTTCCTTCCTTTCTTTTTCATTTATTTCTGCTCTGATCTTTATGATTTCTTTCCTTCTGCTCCCTTTGGGGTTTCTTTGTTCTTCTTTTTCTAATTGTTCGAGGTGTAAGGTTAGGTTGTTTATTCAATATTTTTCTTGTTTCTTAAGGTAGGACTGTATTGCTATAAACTTCCCTCTTAGAACTGCTTTTGCTGCGTCCCATAGGTTTTGGGTTGTTGTGTTTTCATTGTCGTTTGTTTCTAGATATTTTTTGATTTCCTCTTTGATTTCTTTAGCGATTTCTTGGTTGTTTAATAGTGAGTTGTTTAGCCTCCATGTGTTTGTATTTTTTGCAGTTTTTTTTCCTGTAATTGATACCTAGTCTCATGGCGTTGTGGTCTGAGAAGATGCTTGATATGATTTCAATTTCCTTGAATTTGCCAAGGTTTGATTTGTGACCCAAGATGTGATCTATCCTGGAAAATGTTCCGTGTGCACTTGAGAAGAAAGTGTATTCTGTTGTTTTTGGATGGAATGTCCTATAAATATCAATTAAGTCGAGATGGTCTAATGTGTCATTTAAAGCTTGTGTGTCCTTATTTATTTTCTGTTTGGATGATCTGTCCATTGATGTAAGTGGGGTGTTCAAGTCTCCCACTATTATTGTGTTACTGTCAATGTCCCCTTTGGTGGCTGTTAGCATTTGCCTTATGTATTGAGGGGCTCCTATGTTGGGGGCACAGATATTTACCATTGTCATATGTTCTTCTTGGATGGATCCCTTGATCATTATGTAGTGTCCTTCCTTGTCTCTTGTAATAGGCTTTACTTTAAAGTCTAATTTGTCTGATATGAGTATTGCTACTCCAGCTTTCTTTTGGCTTCCATTTGCATGGAATATCTTTTTCCATCCCTTGACTTTCAGTCTATGTGTATCCCTTGGTCTGAAGCGGGTTTCTTGTAGGCAGCATATAGAAGGGTCTTGTTTTTGTATCCACTCAGCCAGTCTCTGTCTTTTGGTTGGAGCATTTAATGCATTTACATTTAAGGTGATTATTGACATGTGTGTTTCTAGTACCATTTTCTTAATTGTTTTGGGTTTGTATTTGTAGGTGTTTTCCTTTTCTTGTGTGTCCTACTTAGAGAAGTTCCTTTAGCACTTGTTGTAAGGCTGGTTTGGTGGTGCTGAATTCTCTTCACTTTTGCTTGTCTGGAAAGCTTTTGATTTCTCCCTCAAATCTGAATGAGATTCTTGCTGGGTAGAGTATTCTTGGCTGTAGGTTTCTCTCTTTCAGGACTTTCAGTATATCCTGCCATTCCCTTCTGGCCTGCAGAGTTTCTGTAGAAACGTCAGCTGTTATCCTTATGGGTTTTCCTTTATATGTAATTTGTTGCTTTTCTCTTGATGCTTGTAATATTTTTTCTTTGTGTTTCATTGTCATTAGTTTGATTAATATATGCCTTGGTGTATTTCTCCTTAGGTTTATTCTGTATGGGACTCTCTGTGCTTCTTGGACTTGGTTAATTATTTCCTTTCCCATGTTGGGGAAGTTTTCCACTATAACCTCTTCAAATATTTTCTCAGACCCTTTCTTTTTTTCTTCTTCCTCTGGGATGCCTATGATTCGAATGTTGGTATGCTAATGTTATCACTGAGGTCTCTGAGACTGTCTTCTATTCTTTTTATTCTTTTTTCTTTTTCCTGCTCTGTGGCAGTTATTTCCCCCAGTCTATCTTCCAACTCACGTTTTCGTTCTTCTGCCTCAGTCATTCTGCTGGTTATACCATCTAGAGTATTTTTAATTTCAGTTATTTTGTTATCCATTGCTGTTTGTTTTTCTCAGTTCTTATGAACTGTTTCTTGTACTTTCTCTATTTTGTTATCGAGATTTTGTATCATTTTTACTTTCATTACTCTGAATTCTTTTTCAGGCATTTTTCCTATTTCCTCTTCATTTATTTGGTCTTGTGGGGTTTTTTCCTGCTCCTTGGCCTGCATGGTGTTTCTTTGTTTCCTCATGGTTGTCCAAACTTTTGGGGTTGCTTGTCCTGGCGATAGAGGTGTTTATAGAAGACCGTCCATGCCTCAGACTAATGTCCAAGTGTTGGTTTAAACAAATACTAAGTCTAGGAAAGACATACATGTATAAGACATACAATTACTCAATCCATTAGGACATAAGGCTCTGGAAAGACCTGACAGAAGAACCCCAGTATGCTATCAGATACTCAAAGGGAAACCCAACAGAAATTGACAACCAAAACAGAACAAAACAGAAACAAAAGCAAAAACAAACAAACAAACAAATAACACCTTACACATACAAACAATAATCCAGGGAGATTTTGTAAGTTAGGATCAAATATAAAAAAGAGCTAGAGTACCACCAGACAGAATGGAGATTCTCAGAATGAAATTAGACAATTGTACTAAGAACTAAGATAAAGACAAAAACCTAATATTAAATACCAAGGCGGTGCGTCTTCTGGAGAATAGAGCAAGGAGTCTGAGCAGATCGATAGTGTTGCTTATAAGTATGTTAAGATAAAATAGATTAAAAATGGATGGAAGATGGGAACAGAAGAGCGTAGTGTGATTGGAAATATGCAAATAAAAAGAAAGGAATAGAAATGTATAAAAGATAGGGATGAAAGGACGGTATGAGAGATATATTGTCCGTACTACCAAAAACTTAGCTAGAAATAGAAGTATATAAAAAGGCAAAAAAATAAAAATAGAATAAAAAATAGAATAAAAAAATGTTATAAAACTTGTAGCTCCCTTAGGACTAACATCGTAATTAATAAAGGAAAAAAAAAATCCAGAATTGATCCCAGAATGGACCAGTTCAATAGAATTGATACTAATATTTCTGTTTCCTTAGAGTCTCAGCTGTAAGTGTCCTTCTACTTGCCTTGGGTTTTTTTGTATTATTCTGTGACCAGCAGAGCTTCTTTATTGTTCGTCTGTAAGCATTGGTGTGTGGGGAGGGAGAGGGTACAATAGTGGTTCCTTCCCCTGGGAGTGAGTGAGCAGTGGTGCACTGTTGTTTCAGTCGGGCTTGGAGGTGCCTGTTGCAGAGGGATGCTGGTGGCTCAGGTGTAAACAGAAAGTCTCAGAGTTGGGCCTCTCTCGGGTTTTTTTTTTTTTTTTCTCTCGGCAGCCTCCCTGCTGCCGGAGTTCCAAGGGGTTTTAATCTAGCCCCGCCCGAGGGCCTGAGGGCCCCTACTATCCCTGAGTGACTTAGGTGGCTCCACCGACCGCTGCAGGCACCAAAAGAGAGAGAGAGGCTATGCCCACAGCTCCTCACCCCCGCCTGTGAGCCTGCAGCATCCAGCTGCCATCATGGCTGGGCAGGTCTCAGGGGCAGGCACTCCTCGCCGCGGACCTCTTCCCTCCTGTCCTCTCGGTCCGTCACCTTTCTGGCAACAATTTTTCTCACCCTGAACCAGCTCTCCGGTTCCCCTGCTCCCGCTCCTGGACCCACTGTTCAGCTGTGAATTGACGTCTCAGTCCGGGAACGCTGAGCTGCAGTGTGGACCCTCCGTATGTTTCTCACTCCCTCCCATCTGCCACAGCTCCGCAGTTTCACCCTCTTTGAGCCGTTGTAGGTGCCTCCCTACCGGTTATGTCAGGATCCTTGCGGTCCTTTCTGGTGTCTGAGGCCGTCGGCTGGTGTTCAGTTGGTTCTCTTTGGGAATTATTGCGTCTTTTGGTGCATTCCCAATGCATCTGTGGAGAGGGATGCATTCCACGTCCCTCTACTTCACCGCCATCTTTTTCTGATGTTTTGTTAATTAAACCATGAACTTAAACTTGTTTCATTCATTAAAAATCAATCCTAGATCACGTGATCTTTTAAAATTGAGGCTAGTTTAAGTTCCATTTAGAAATATTTGATTTGTAAGTGCTTACTTTTAAGTCAAGTAAATAGAGCTCTTTTACAAATTAATTTTGATAATAGCATCCAGAATTAGGGACATATTGTATTTATAACATACACAATGGACATACATACGTCAAGGTAGGCAAAGACAGGGATCTCATAGCTTTCCTTCTTGAGCTTCAAAAGGCCTTTTCCCTCCCCTTTTTTCTTTTTCAGTTTCAGATTCTACTAATTAAGCCAAGGCTGTAGTGTCAGGCAATATGAGTTGTGCTTTGTAACTTCAAAGTTTCCCTAGAAATACTTCTGTTCTCTCAGTGTCAGAATTTTGAAAGGACGTTTTCTCAAGCCGGCTTTCTCTACAGTTTGGGAATGTCAGAAGAGCTCTATCACGGCCATTTTAGAGTTAAGATAAGTACTTATAAGTATGAGCTTCATTCCAATTGTACACAGAGCCAGCCAAGTTCCAGTGGGTGGCCATCCATCAGAGAGCTGTTTGGCCTTTGAGGCACAGTTTCCCATTATTAATTTGGTAGCCTAAGTCAGATATGATCTGCACAATTTTCTGAGGGCACTGTTATGGATCGAATGTGTGCTACTTCTGAGTCTAGCTCCCAAGGAGTTACCCTTGGGTTGGTTTGACTCTCTTATGGGTCTAGGTTTCTCCATCCAATAGTTTAAAACAGCCCTGGGTGCTGGAGCCCATTGTGCATCCATGGTCAGCAGAATTTACTTAATGGTTGTAGTGGGATCCCCTGCGGGACTGCAGCACATCACAAGGATTGATCCTCAGACACGTCTGCTAGGTTCTCAGTCACCTGAGAATACCATGTGGCCAGAAGGAGCAAATGTCGTTTCTCTTCAGAGCTGAGCAGGCTAAGTCTCCCATTTCACTAGCAAATAGTTTGTTCAGACCATATATACATAATCTTTCCAGTATAAGCCAATTTTTTTTTTTAAAAAAGGCCAGCTAACCCAAGTCATTCCAAAGTTCCCCTTAACTCCCTGCCTAGGACCTTCCCCCTAGATCCTTGCCTAGGAAATGTACTGGTACCCCCTCAGGATTCCAAGTCCTAAGAAGAATACCTGGAGTATACTTCAGGAGGCCATTTTAAAGCAATGATGTTCAGGAGAACTCACCAGAACACCTGAGGAATCCTGAGGAACTGGTGGGGCTCAAAGGGCCCAATCTGGTACCAAGTGCCAGTTCATGGTCGACTACAGGTGTCCTCTGCTGAGTGTCTCTGATATCCTGCCGACTACGCCAAGAAAATGTGAATGAAAATTCAATTAACAATCAAGTTAAGAAGATAAGGGGATTTTTCTTCGAGCCAAACTGAGGAATATAATACAGGAGACAGCTGCTCCAAAAACTCTGAGAACTGTTCCGCCCATTAGAAGTCGAAGGCACAGTCATATACATTTTTGAGACAAAGAATCATACATCAAAATGACATACTGGGCTTCCCAGGCAGTGCAGTGGTTGAGAATCCACCTGCCAATGCAGGGGATACAGGTTCGATCCCTGAGCCGGGAAGATCCCACGTCACCGAGCAACTAAGCCCGTGTGCCACAACTACTGAGCCTGTGCTCTAGACCTCACAAGCCACAACTACTGAGCCCACATGCTGCAACTACTGAAGCCCACGTGCCTAGAGCCTGTGCTCCACAAGAAAAGCCACCGCAATGAGAAGCCCATGCACCATAACGAAGAGTAGCCCCTGCTTGAACAGAAAAGCAGCAAATCACACTGATTCCTTACAGAGTTGGGAAGGAACTCTATTCTTTTAAGAAGTTACATCAGAATGCACACTGCTCATTAGGGAGAGAGGGAGGAGGCCCAAAGGGTCATAGAGAATTTTATGTTTAAACTTTCTGTCCTGCCTTAAAATATGGGTTTTATTTCATGAATTTAGGCTATCTTCATTAAATAAATTTGGAAGATTTCTCTCTTTGTTTCTAGCTTCTGAAGCAACTTAACAATGCTTAGGAATTTGTGATTTCTGAAAATAATTGGATGATTGTATTCATCTCTCCTTGTACTTCCCTCAGTAAATTTGGTTCACAAACGTAGTTGGGAAAAAAAACCCACCATTTTCTGATGAAGCTGTGACCCTTCAAAAATGTGCATGCTGGGAAGTGCAGGCAGAGAAGTATACAGGCAAGAACATGGATGTTCACATCAGACAGACTTCAGAGATTGTCCTAGAGCCACCATTAATCAGTGCATGACTTTCAGCCAGTTACTTAATCTCTTTTAGCATGTTTCTTCATTCACAAAATGAGAACACAGCCCCTCTCTTTCACTGTTTCCCCAACACTCAGCAGAGGGCAAGAGGGAAAATTTCACTTTGTTATCTCAGCCAATTAGTGTGCAAACCTGCTGTGATTGTGAGTGATACATACATGTTAATTAACAAATAGTGACAATTGATATCAACAAGCAAGCGATAATAAATGCTTTAAGAATTGTACGTATTTGAGAGCATTTATTCAATCTTCTTGAAATCATGCTTACAATTTCCATGTATTTTTCTACGTAAAATTTCAATAGACTAGTATCATCAAATGCATCACCTATTCTTTTCCTGACATCATATATAGGTATATATATAAATATACAGAAATCACTTGATTCGAAATCCATCCACTACCCCCCACCCTACACCCTGTCACCCTCCCTACCACACACACACACACACACACCCTTTCTGCTGGTTCCCTGAGACAACTACTTTCAACTTTTATCTGCTTTTGGTATTTACCATGTTATTTGAAAATCATAGGCTTACATTGATTGTGGCATATTTAAAAAATGGCCACAAATGAGACTCCTGGTTTCAGCTCCAACATGTAAAGGGGGGGGACCACCAATCCTTCCTTAAAATAAGAAAGTGCTGGAAAAACTGAAAAATGCTGGAAAAACTGAATCAACCTATTTTCTAGACTCACCAGAGAACTGAGGTGGCAGGGCAAACCACCATGTAATATCCTGAGAGACAGTGTCACAAAACTGAGATCTACTTTCCTGAATCAGAATCCTCTGCAGTCATAAACTGGTAAGAACATTTAAATGGTAAATAAGATGAACTGCATGAGGTCGAGTGTGGACTAGCAGGAAAGTGAGACTCTGCTTCCCCTACCCACCTCCACCCGCTGCAGTCTTAGGCAGCATCCATATATTCAGGGTCTTTTGCTCCAGGAAACAGGTTTTCATGGTGAAGATCTGAGAAAAATGCCCTGGTTTTTGTGGCTGGGTAAGAGAAAGAGTAATCATTGTCAAAATACCCCCAGAGCCTTTTCCATGACAAGGCCTACTTTCCATGGAAAAGATTTTGTGAGAGCCTGATCCTAGATGGAGGAAGTGTATTCCTTCCACTCTAGTACCCTCTAGCATTCTTGTTTCACCTCAGCAAAACAGAGTAATCAACAGAGGTCAAGGCCTCTGAGAAATTATTTGGGAATACTGCATGCAGCCAGGGAAAGGATGGAAGGCATGCGGAGAAGGTAAGGCCACTGGAGAAACATCCGTGAAGGTTGCAGCCCAAAGACACAGTCCCTCTAGAAGACCTAAGCTATAGAATTGTCTCCCTCCTCCACCCCTGTTGGGGCTGCAGAGAGATAACAGTGGATTATAGCTGAAACCACTGCCAAAACACTGATTCTCTCTGAGCAGGAGTGTTTTGGAAAGCCCAAATTCAAGAGGGGGACCGAAATAATGACACGAGAGGAACTTGAAGCCTCTGGCACTCATATTAGAGCAAGCAGAAAACACAGCCCAGCCCCGAGCCAGATTAAGAGAAATGTTCACTCTAAATGCCTATTTACATCAGGTCCTATTACCCAAAAGAAACTGTCCATCTGGCTTTCAACCAAAAAATTACAAAGCATGCCAAAAATCAAGAGAATTAAGAGACAAAGGACGCAGTAGAACCAAACTCTGATATGACACACATGGTGGAATTGTCAAACAGGGGATTTAAAATAAGTATGATTAATACATTAAGGGCTCTAATGGAAAAATACACAACATGCAAAAGCAGATGAGTAATGTAAGCAGAGAGATGGAAATTCTAAGATCGAATTAAAAGGGAATATTAGAAAAGCAAAACATGCTAACAGAAATGAGGGGCTCATCAGTAGACTCAGCACGACCAAGGAAAGAATCCATGAGCTTGAAAATGGGTCATATGTCAATAAAATGTTCCAAATGGAAGTGCAAAGAGGAGAAAAACAGAAAAGGGAAAAAAGATAACTGAACATACTGCCATGTGAAATTAGAAAAAGTTTGACACCTTAATTCAAATACCAAAAAGAGAAAGAAGATAGAGATAACAGAGAAGAAGGAATATTGGAAGCAATGAGGGCAGAGAACTGCCAAAATAAAGGGCAGACACCAAACCATAAATTGAAGAATCTCAGTGAATACCAAGCAGTAGGTTTACTAAAGACATGCACACACAGAGACACACACTCCTAGACATGTTACATTCAAACTGTATCAAACTAAAGACTAAGCGAAATGTTGAAAGAATGAGCTAAAGGATAATAACACCATACCCATGGAGAAACCTGGATGAGAACAACAGCCAATTTCTCATCAGAACCCATGCAAAGAAGAGTAGAGTGAATTACTTCGTGTTGATTGAAACGGGAAACCACCTACCCAGAATTCTATTTCCAGGAAACTTATCATTGAAAAGTGAACAAGAAGTAAAGAGTTTCTCAGACCAAAAACAAACAAACAAACAAACAAAAACAAAAAAACGATGAGCAAATTAATCTCCAGGAAACCTGTCTTGCAAAAACGTTGAGAGATGTTCTTCAGGCAGATGGGAAATAATATAGATAAGAAACTTGGATCTACCTAAAGAAAGGAAGAGAGTCAGGGAAGTAAAATGGAGGTATTAAGACCTTTTATGTTTCTTATTCTTGTGTCATCTAAAAGATCACTGTTTTCTAAAACCTAATTGTAACGATGTATTGGGTGCTTATAGCATATGGGTAAGTGAAATGAGGGAGAGAATGTTCCAAGCAATGTGAGGGAGGAATTGGGAATACTCTGTTGCAAGGTACCCGAAATACACATGAAGCCTTACAGTGTTATTTGAAGGTGGGCTTAGATCAGTAAAAGTGCATACTGGAACACTAGGGCAAGCATAAAAACAGCGCAAGAGGCAGTATAAGCAATATGCTAAGAGAGGGGATAATAGAATCATATAAAAAGCACAATTAAATCCAGAGAAGCAGAAAAAGAGGGGCCAAAAGGAAACAAAGAACAAATGGAGTGAACAGAAAAAAAAAAGTTGCAAACATGGTTGATAGTGATCCAATTATATCAATAATCACTTTAAGTGAAAGCGATCTAAGCATACCCATGAAAGACACCAATTTTCAGTGTGGACAAAAGAAAAACCCAACCATACACTATGTACAAGGACCTCACATTCTACATAAAGACACAGATAGCTTAAAAATAAAGAGTTGGAGAAAGGTTTACCATGTTACCACCAATCCAAAGAAAGACGCAGCAGGTGTATAAATTTTAGACAAAGCACACATCAGAAACAGGAAACCTTCCAGGGGTAAAGAGGGGCGCTACATAATAATTAAGGGGTCAATTCTCCAAGAGGTCGTAACAATCCTAAATAGGTCAGCTCCTAACAGCACAGCATCAAAATGTATCAGGCAAACCCTGATAGAAGTTCAAGAAGAAATACATAAATCCCTGACTGTAGTGGGCGATTTCAGCACCCCTCTCTCAGTAACTGGTAAATCAAGCAGGCAGGCAATCAGAAAAAATACTGACAACTTGAACAGTGTTCTCCATTAACTCAATCTACACGACTTGTTTTCTCAAATTAAAAACAAAATTTTTATTGCTGTTTCAAAGTTAAATCCAAGACACATTGACTTCATAGGAAATCTACTGAGAATCGTTTTTTCTAGGCTGGACACCTGCTTCCCCCTAGTCTCCCCCAACAGAATATGTACATGTTCATTACTTTCATTTTGCAATCACTGCTTTCCCACCACTACGAGTTATACCAAGATCACCTAAACTGTGGTGTTCTGAATGTTCTTAGTTACACCCTAATTTCACTAACTGCCAGAGATTTTCTGGGATAAACTGTCACTTGAATTCTTTGGCTACCTTTGAAGATGAAGTCCAAAGAACTCTTAAATGGTTCTCCTTTGGAGGGATTATTTTATAGGCATTAGCAACGAGCACCTGGGGCTGGGCTGATCCCATCTGGCATCACTGGGAGATAATCTGTAAAACCAAAGAAGAATCATTTGATGCAACAGCCAACTAAGTGACGCAAAACTGAAGGTTAAATTTAAAGAAAAAATTAATTTGGGGGGTGGGGAGAAGGGCAATCCTAAAGGAACTCATTCAATCATTAGGCCTGTGTGCGTGAAAGGCGCAGTCATCGATCTACTTGACTTTTTTATTAGGAACAATAGCCTCTCAAACTCACGGGGGACATTCACAAAGATAGACCATATTTGTGGACCGAAAACACACCTTTACCAGTATAAAGGAATAAGAGTCATGCAAAGTATGTTCTCACACCACAATGGCATTAAGCTGGAAATTCACAACAGAAAAATAGATGGATAATCAATGTATGTTTGGAAATTAAACAAAACACTTCTTTTTAACACATGGATGAAATCGGAGGCTCCAGAGAAACTTAGAGACATTTTGAACTAAATTAAAATGAAAACAAAACTTATCAAAAATTTTTGATGCAGCAATAGCATTATTAGAGGAAAACGAAACATACAGCATAAATTCATGTATTGGAGAAGAAGAAACAACTAAAATCAATAACTTGAGCTTTCACCATAGGAAAGTAGGAAAGGAGACCAATTTAAGCCTAAAGTAAATAGAAGAAATAAATAATAAAAAATTAGAGCAAATATCAAGGAAAGTGTAATCAGGAAAACCATGGCAAAAAGTAATGACACCAAAAGTTGGTTCTTTGAAAAGCTCAATTAAGAAAGGTAAACTCTATCTAACAAAGAAAAAAAGAGAGAGAGAGAGAGAGAAGACACAAGTAACCAATATCTGAATTGAAAGAAGGGATACCACTACTGATCTCATGGGCACTAAAAAAAATAATAATAAAGGAATACCATTAACAACTCTATGCCTGCAAATTTGATACATTAGATGAAATGGCCAGATTCCTTGGAATACACTAACTACCAAAACTCAAAGGGAAAAATAGATAACCTGAATAGTTATATATTTACGCCCTGGGCCCAGACCTTTTGCCCTGGCAAGTTCTAAACAAACATTTAAAGAAGAAATATTACCAACTTGCCACCATCTCTTCAAGAAAACAGAAGTAGAAGGATGCTTCCTAACTAATTCTTTGAGGTCTGCATTCCTCTACTAGCAAGAGAGACAAAGACATTGCAAGGGGGACTCCCCTGGTGGCGCAGTAGTTAAGAATCTGCCTGCCAGTGCAGGGGACACGGGTTTGATCCTTGGTCTGGGAAGATCCCACATGCCGTGGAGCAACTAAGCCTGTGCACCACAACTACTGAGCCTGCGCTCTAGAGCCCATGAGCTGCAACTACTGAGCCTGCATGCAGCAACTACTGAAGCCTGCGTGCCTAGAGCCCGTGCTCTGCAACAAGAGAAGCCACAGCAATGAGAAGCCTACACACAGCAGTGAAGACCTGATGCAGCCTAAATGAATGAATAAATAAATAAATAAATAAATAAATAAATAAATAAATAAGAAAATCATGAAAAAAAAATATATTTTTTTTTTAAAAAGACATTGCAAGGAAGGAAAAATACAGACCGATATCTCTCATGAACACTGACACAAAATTCCTCAGCAACATATTAGCAAATTGAATCTGACAAAGTATAAAAAGAAACATCCAAACCCATCAAATGTGAACTCTTTCAGGCATACAAGACCCCTTCAACATTACAAAATTAATCAGGGTAGTTTGCCACGTCAGCAGGCTAAAGTGGAAAAATCATATGATCATATCCATTGATACAGGGAGTATTTGATATCATTCAACAGCATTCAGGTTAAAAACTCTCAGTAAACTAGCAAGAGAGGGGAACTTCTTCAACCCGATAAAGAAGATCTATGAAAAACCCACAGGTAACATAATACTTAAGGGTGAGAGACTGAACGTTTTCCCCCTAAAACATGTCTGCTGTCATCACTTCTATTCCGCAAATAATGAAATCCCATCTTGTATAATAAGAAAAGAAAAAGAAATTTAAGAAGTAGAGACTGGAAATATTGTAATAAAAAAGACCTTTGTTTGCCAAGGACATGATTATTTGTGTAGAAAACTCCAAAAACAAAATCTACAAAAAATGCTGTTGAATTAATAAGGGAGTTTAGCAGGCCCACAGGATCCAAGGTCAACATGCACACAAAGAATGCTTACCAAAAATGAGCAGTGAACGATTAGAATTTGATATTTTTTTCAAATTTCCTTTCAGAAAAGCAATCTACATATGAAGCTTAAGTATAAATATAACAAACATGTACAGGAATTGTTTGTGGAAAACCACAAAGAGTGATGAAAGGAACCAAAGAAGATCTTACTAAATTTAGGAGAGATATTTCATATGCACAGACTGGAAGATGCATAGTTGTTAAGATTTCAATTCTTCCCAGACTTATCTATAGAAACAACAGAATACCAATCAAAATTGCACCAAGCTCTTTGTAGATATGGACATCCTGACTCTAAAATTTATATTGAAGACCAAAGACTTCAGAATAGACAAAGCACTTCTGAGAAAGGAAAGCAAAGTTACAGGACTCCTATTATTCGATTTCAAGATTTACTATAAAGATATAGTAATCAAGAGAGTATGTGTTGGCAAAGAAGAGATCCAGAGTTCTGTGCAACAGAATAACAGCCTTAGTCATAGTCTTGCACAAATATTACTCAATTGAACTTGAGAAAGGCACAAGCACAATTTGATGGAGAAAGAACTTTCCTTTCAATGAATGGTGCTGGAACAATTCAAAGCCCAAGGTCAAAAAAATTTAACCTAAAAAAAATTTTAACCTATACGTATATATACATACATATACATATATGTATAACCAAATCGCTTGGTTGTACACCTGAAACTAACACAATCTTGTAAATCAACCATAGTTCAATTCTAAAAAATTAACCTACACACAGACCTTACGCGTTTACAAAAAATTAACTCAAAATGGGCCAAAGTCCTATGTGTAAAATTCAATATATAAAACGTCTGGAAGAAAACACAGGAGAAAAACAACATGTCCTTGTGTTTTCTGATGAGCTTTTAGACAGAACACCAGAAGAGGAATCATATCAGGAAAAAAAAAAGTTGGACTTTATTAAAAATAAAATGTATGCTCTGCAAAAGAGAATGTTAAGAAATGAAAGACAAACCAGAGACTGGAAGAAAATTTTTTGCAAAACCCATGTCTGATAATAGGATTGTATCTAAATATATGAAGAACTGATACAAGTCAACAATTAATAGGTAACTCAATTATAAATGGGCAAAAGGTCTAAGCAGACACCTCACCAATTAAGATATACTAATGGCCAATGAGCATACGAAAGGATGCTCAATATAATTCGGCATTTGGGAATTGCAAATTAAAGTCATAATGAGATAACACTACACATTATTAGAATGGCTAACATACGAAAAGCTGACAAAACCAACTGCCGGAGAGCATGCAGAGCAACATGAACAGTCATTCATTTAAGGCTGTAATTCTATATCGCACACAAACTTCAGAAGATAGTCTGACAGGTTCTTACCAACTTTACACAGAGTTTTAGAGTAATAGGATGCAGTAATTGTGGCATTAAGTATTTGCCTAGCGGATTAAAAACTTATATCCTGTCAAATAAAATACAAATTCAGAATTGGTAAGGAGAAAGTTTATTCCAAAGATTATTTTAAGGTAAAGGGTGGGGAGAAGGGACTATGTAACAGGGAGAATACTGGGACCACAGGATCAGCAAGCATCTCAAGAGTTAGGCAAAAAAGGCACTTTCTTTTATATGGAGGATACAAAGAAACGTGTGGCAGAATGGAGTGAGGGGGTAGTGTGAACCGATAATGAATCAAAGAGCGTTTCACCCCTCAGGAGGGGTTGTGTGCTGACTCAGGCTGAGGGTGGTTCAGAAGCCTAGTTCTAGCCTCTAGTTCAGAAGCCTAGAGGATGGAGGGAATCTTAAGCACAGCCCGATTAACAAGTATTTTGCTCCTGTTGTCCCCTGGACACAAGAAGTACAGCTAAGTATTTACGAGGTGAGGCATGGAAACTTGGAGAGACCCTGTCTGGTGCTGTCACAGGTACACAAGGGGAGGGCGCCAGTGAATGTTATCTGAGTCCTATGAGGCAGGAAGGCTCCTTGCAGTAAGCAGTTTCCTGAAACACAAAGTTTGGGCAGACCTCTTAACCGTCACTGTTTTCCAGAGCCACAGTGCTTGGATGAAGTGCAACATCATCAGTCCACACAAAACCCTGCACACCAATGTTTATAGCACCTTTATTCACAATTGCAAAAATGCGGAGCGACCAAGATGTGCATCAATAGCTGAATGAATAAACAATCTTGGTACATCCATACAGTGGAACATTATTTGGCAAAGAAAGGAGTGGCCTTTCAAGCCACAGACAGAAATGGTTAAACCTTACATTCATATTGCCCAGTGAAAGAGGCCAGACAAAAACGGCTGTATACTCTGTGATCCAATTATCAGAAACTGTGAGAAAGGGAAAAACAGAAAAGAGTAAACCAATCACAGTGCTTTCCAGGAGTTCGGGAATGGGGACTTGAGTAGGACTTGAAAAACACAGGTAATATTTTAAGCCTTTGAAAATATTATGTGTGTGTTATGGACTGAATGTTTGTGTCCTCCCACCATTCATATGTTGAATTCTAACCCTCCAGTGTGATAGTACTTGGAGGGGGGGCCCTTGGGAGTCAATTAGATTCAGTTGAATACATGGCCCTCAAGATGGGATTAGTGTCCTTATAAGAACAAGAGCCCAGACCTCTTTCTCACCCTGTCAAGTGAGGATATAGCTAGAAGGAGGCTGCCTTCAAGCCAGACGGAGGGTATTCGTCAAGAACTCAACCATAGTGGCACCCTGATATTCGCCTTCCCAGCCTCCAGAATGGTTAGAAATAAATGTCTGTTGTTTAAGCCATCCAGTCTATGGTATTTTGTTATAGCTGCCTGAGCAGACTAAGACTGTGTGATATTTTAGTGGTGGTTACAGGGCACTAAGCATCTGTCAAAATCCGTGGAGACTTACAGCTTACAGAGTAAAACTTAATGTATCTGAAATTTGAGATCATCATGAAGGTCGGGAATATCAAGATGGAATGCAGAACGTGACAAGAGAACCTAACCATATTTCGAATGTATGAAAAAATTCACTGAAGCTTGTGAGGGAAACAGTGTTGAACAAGTAACCTTGGAAATGGAAGAAACACCACGTTAAACTGATAAAATGACAAGCTACATCCTTAGAGAAAATATTTTCAAACTACATATCTTACAAAGGATTAGTAGTAGAATATACAAAAACTCTCTAAACAACAATAATAATAACATGGAAAAGAATAAAACACTTAGAAATAAACTTAACCACGGAAGCGAAAGTTTTATACACTGAAACCTACAAAAGAAAATGCTGAAAGGAATTTAAAAAGACATAAATAAATGGAAGGAGATACCATATGCATGGATTTGGAGACAATCATGTTAAGATGTCAATAGTGCCCAAAGCATTCTATGTATTTAACAGATACCTGTCAAAACCGCAATGACATTTTTTTTTTTTGCAGATATAGACAAATACATTGTAAAAATCATATGGACTTTCAAGGACTCCTAAACACCCAGAACAGTCCTGAAAAAGACAAACAAATTTGGAGGATTCACACTTTCTGATTTCAAAATTTACTACAAAGGTACATTCATGAAAACAGTGTGGTTCTGGCCTAAAGACAGCAATATAGACTAATGGAATAGAAAAAAAGATTCAGGGGCTTCCCTGGTAGCACAGTGGTTAAGAATCTGCGTGCTAATGCAGGGGACACCGGTTCAATCCCTGGTCCGGGAAGACCCCATATGCCATGGAGCAACTAAACCCCTGCACCACAACTACTGAGCCTGTGCTCTAGAGCCCACGAGCCACAACTAATGAGCCCACGCTCCACAACTACTGAAGCCCGTGCGCCTTAGAGCCTGTGATCCGCAACAAGAGAAGCCACCGCAATGAGAAGCCTGCGCACCACAACAGAGTAGCCCCCACTCTCCACAACCACTGAAAGGCCATGCGCAGCAACAAAGACCCAATGCAGCCAATAAAAATAAATAAATAAATAATTAAAAGAAAAGAAAAAAAGATTCAGAAATAAGCCCTCATGTATATAGTCAATTGATTGTTTTTTTTTTTGAACAAGCGTGCCCAGGATATTCAATGGGGAAAGGAAAATCTTTTCAACAAACGCTTTTGTTGAAACTGGAAATCCACATGCAAAGGAATGAAGGTAGGCCATGTGGTGTGTGCATACACTGGATTACTATTTGGCCTTAAAAAAGAAGGCGATTCTGCAATATGTGGCATGCCTGAACCTTGAGGGCATTATGCCGAATGACATAGACCAGAGCAAAAAGGACAAGCACTGCATGATTCCACTTTTATGAGGTTCTAAAATAGTCACATTCACAACGTCGAATAGGAATGATGGTTACCAGGGGCTGGGGGGAGGGGGAAATAGGAAGTTATCGATCAATAAGGATAAAATTTCAATTATGTAGAGATCTGCTATACAACATTGTACCTGAAGCCAACGGTAATGTACACTTACAATTGGTTAAGAGGTTACAGCTCACGTTATGTGTTCTTATCAGGATAAAAGTTTTTTAAAAAGGGTTGCATTTCACAAAGCAGTCTCACTTGTATTGGCAATAAATGCCAAATAAGCATTTATTCAGTACCTACTATCTTCTAGGCACTGTGAATTTCATAACCTTCAAAATCTGATCCCCTCAAGGAGCTCAGAAAAATGGAAGAGATAGTTGAATACATTGATTATTCCAACAGAACATGGAAAGCACTGAGGTGGGGCATCTAACCCTGACAGCCCATCAGGACGCTAGAGAAGGCTTCCTGAGTGGATGGCACCTGAACTGTCTGGAAAGAGAAATAGAAGTGAGAACAGTGAAGATCATTTCAGGTGTAGGGAAGAACACTTTATGTACCTAGAGATGATAAAAAGTATGATGCTTTCAGATAACTGGATGTTCCCTATGATGCATGGAACATAAGGTGTAAGGCTTGGGAAGCGGTGTAGGGGATGGAGGCAGATAGGGCTGAAACCGTAGGAAGGGAGTATATCCTAAAAGACTTCATATTGCATACTAAGGGGTTTGGGCCATTCCCACTCTAATGGGAATCATGGACTATTATGGAGTGAAGGAGTGTTTTGTCCAGTTCTGTGATGATAAAAATGTATTTAATATTTATTTATTCCATTTTTAGTTGTTCCCATAATGTGAATTATGGTGGTTGTGGGATGAGAGAATTTGGGACATCACACTTTGTCCTACTTGAACACCTACAACGTGCCACACATTCTTTCAGGAGTTTTCATACACAGGATCTTATCTAATCGTCCCAATGTTGATAGGTGTTGTTATTCCAGTTTTGCAGATCAGGAAACTGATACACAGAGATTTCAGCAGACGTATCCGTGGTTTCAGAGGTGGTAAATGAAAGATATGTGATGGAGGCCAGGCTGCTTCCAATGAAGGGACAATGAAAATGGCTTGGATTTGGGAACATATATATAAATCATCATAATAGAATTTTACAGTCTATTATCAGCCTGGCCAACTTTGGGTTATCTGGAACTTCACAAACCTGTAAATCAGACAGGTTTTGCCTCCATTTTTCTATATGTGAACACTAAATTACAATTACTATTTATCGGCTTTTCTCCGTCATGATTAATGTTAGCCAAGTAGTGCTTTTCATCTGCATTTTTTCCAAATCCAACCACACCAAAATATTTCTAGAAACTAATAGTTGCTTAACCCACAAAACCTGGGTTCTGATTGGAACCTATTCCATGTCATAGTCAAAGAATTTTTTCCATTACGGATTTTCTGATGTCAAACAAGATGAGATTTTTTCACACTCATTCACAGTGGTTTCCTCCACTGTGAATTCAGTGATGGTGAAGAAGAGGAGATCTCCTCACAAAGGCTTTACCACACATGTTGCACTCATAGGGACTCTTCCCATTATGCATATGCTAATGGTCATTAAGAGCAGAACTCCACCTGACATTTTTTTCCGCATGGGTTACATAAATACGTTTTCTCACCACTATGAATTCTCTGATGACCAAAAAAGGAGGCACTCCAACCAAAGCCTCTTCCACATTTATTACAGTCAGGTGTTATTTCTCCACAATGCCTTTTCTGATGCTGAATAAGACACGAGCTCCCAAAAAATGCTTTTCCACCTCCATTGCACTTATAAGGCTTTCCCCCACTATAAAATTTCTGATGCCCAATAAGAGATGCACTCTGACTGAAAGCTTTCCCACAGTCATTACATTTATGAGGCGTTTCCCTAGTACGAATGCTGTGATGGCTAATAAGATGTGAATCTCTGCTGAAAGTTTGACCACATTCATTGCATTCATAAGGTTTCTCTATATTCAGACCTCTTATGTGGCTTAGATACTCTGAATTGGGCTCCAGCTTGGATGATGTGAATCATAATCTGGGACTTGATCACACATAGGATCTTCCTCTGATGATACCAGTTTGCCCTCACCTCAGAGCTCCTTTGTGGGGCTTAGTCCATTGGCCAGTATTCTGAAACTGAGTCTTTCCAAGGAATGTGTCCTGGTCTTTTCCATGCTGAGTTTCCCAGGGATATCTCTGAACTGCCTTTTTCAAAGGCTGGGTGCTGTAGAAGGGCCCATGAGACTCCTTTGAACAAAATCCACTTTGCTTTAATCTGTTCAAGTACTTTTTGGTTAAAAAGAGATTCTATTGTGTCCATTGGAGGTTTGTCAACTGAAATAATAAAAATAAAATTCAAAATATCAACTGTTTTCTATATTGAGAACAGATCAACAGCTGGTCTGAAATCATGGGAAAGGGTTTGCCTAATTTAAAGAAATGCCCATTTGCCATCATGTTAAAGGACCAGATGAGCTAGCTGAAAAACATGATTCCGCCCCTACCACCACTCTACACACACACACGCACACGCGCACGCACACACACACACACACACACACGCATTGTATGTGGCTTTAAAACTTCTCATATACTCTCATATGTTGTAAAGCGAGCAGGGAGGAAAGATTCCATTTCAGAAATCAGGAAACAGAGAGTAAAAGAGGATAAATGTTATATACTCACAATGACTAGCAGTGACAGTTCTTGGAGTAGATTCCATATCTGAGAACTCTTAGTTTTTATACAACAGACCAAATTCGTATTCAATTTGAAAAAAAAATTCCTCCTATACCTATAAAACCTGGAAAATTACAACAGAAATTTGGAACTTGTGAGGGAATTTTAAGGGGGGGGGGGTAATAAAGCAAGAGTATTTGGTTTTTCCAATGTAGCAAGTATAGGGAAGCAAAGCTGGATCCAACTCAGCCTTGCAAGTGTATTCCAGTCTGTTAGAGAGGAGGGAGTTGGGACTGTGGGTGAAGGAAATAGTGGAGCCTGGGCAGAGTGTCCTGTACGGTTTAGACAACAGAATTATCCTGGGCAGACTTACAGCCTTATAGTCTTGGTTTGGAAGGAAGGTTTAGACCAACATCTCACCGTGCACCATGTGTTCCCTCTTAGATATCCCAAACTATGTTAGTTTAAGGTAGCCCAAAAGCTTTTCCATCTTGTGCATCTAAGTCTAATTCTGAGTCTCCAGATTTAGACTGTACTAGGAGGAAGGAGGAAATCATAATTAAAGTTGTGAGCACTGTCTAGTCAGCGTCACACCAGGAAACAGATGACACCCAAATTGAGTAATTTGATGAGAGTTTAATAGAGGAACTCATGGCAAAGGTGGGGCAGGGGTATAGGGAATACAAAAAGGATAATCACATCCCCTGGCTAGTAACTGAAGGGTCATTTAGTAATTCTGCTCCTGAAGGGATGAGGCAAAAGAGCTTTACTCTGTCTCCCAAGATCAAGAGGGCTGTGTGTAGAGGGCCACTGTACAGAAGCTGAGACCTTCATGTGAGGGATGTAGCCAGCCAGTGATGGGCCTGCAGAGAGGGAGCAAAGAGCTGTAAAAATCACACTACTCTACCACCCTTCGATCTCCTGCCAAGGTTGCCCACTGAAAGAGCACAATCAGAAGCCAAAGGGCAAAGTCCCCTCCTGGGGCACAGAGCAGGGTGCAAAAGTGTGGGGGAATAGATCTGGAGCAGCAAAGGAAAGACATACAGCAGAGGATGCTTACGTCATTTGGATAAATTTACCTAGTTCTGTCTGGGTTGGGATTGAACTAAATGACCCAGTGATTCAAGCTTTTTTACCACCTCCAAAAGCATCAATAATCTGCTTCTGTGAGACTTTGACAACGTTGAAAACTAGAGTCTCAGAGCAAGGCTTAAATACAAACAGTTAAGGAGAAAGGAAGTAGGAAGGGGAAAAAACATTCCATTTATTATAGTGAAACACTATAAAATATTCAGACATCAATTTAACAAGAAAAGCAGAATGAGAGGAAGAAAACTATAAAATCTGATTGAAAGACAGAAAACAAAATCTGAGGTATTAGAAACATAAACCATGTTCTTTGATGAGAAGACTTAATTAATATCACAAAGAATCAAGACTCCCAAAATTAAAATATAACGTTCAATAGTAACTAGAATACACAGGATTTATTATACAGGAATTTTATAAAATAATCAAAAGTTTATTTGTAAAAGTAAATGACCAAGAATAAGCAGGGACATTATGAAAAAGAAGAATAGTGAGAGGACTTGCCTTAGTGGATACCATTATATTATCATGCTAGTATAATTATATATGTATATATATAAAATTTAACATAAGATGGTACCTGAATTCATGGTATAGCTATTAACAAATTTGAATCGCCACCTTATAGCACGTACATCAGAGAATCCAGATGAGCTAAAGTACTAAATATAGAAAATAAACAAAATAAATGTTGCAAGAAAATTTAGGAAGCTATATGCACAGTATAGGAGCCAGCGAAATCTACACTGGAAACTCCGAAGGTAAAAAATAAATAAATAAAACGAACACATTTGACTATATGCAATTTTAAACTTTTGAATGACAAACAGAATCATTAACATACAAACAAAAACTAATCAGGAAATATAATTCAATAAAGACGACAAAGGTTCAATATCCAAACTATATAGAAAGTACTCTTACAGTTTGACTAAATAAAGGACGAGAAACCTAAATTTTTTTCAAATGGGCAAAGAATGAGAATCTGGAATTCACAGAGTCGCAAAACTAAATGACCAATAATAAATCAATAAACATTGGGGGGGGGAGCTAAAATTCTATAGTAGTCAGATAAATGCAAATTAAAGAAATAAGACATAATTTCAATTATTGACAAGGCTGTGAGGAAACCTTTATTCACATACATTAGTGGTAAAAAAAAAAAACATGAAGCGTTAAGACTTTTGGAACTTAAGAAGGCAAAGTGTGACACTATAAAACTCCTAGAGGAAAACATAGGCAGAACACTCTATGACATCCATCAAAGCAAGATCCTTTTTGACCCACCTCCTAGAATCATGGAAATAAAATCAAGAATAAACAAATGGGACCTCATGAAAATTAAAGGCTTTTGCACAGCAAAAGAAACCATAAACAAGACTAGAAGGCAACCCTCAGAATGGGAAAAAATAGTTGCCTATGAAACAATGGACAAAGGATTACCCTCCAAAATATACAAACAACTCATGCAGCTTAATACCAAAAAAGCAAATAACCCAATCCACAAATGGGCGGAAGACCTAAATAGACATTTCTCCAAAGAAGACATACAGATGGCCAACAAACACATGAAAAGATGCTCAACATCACTAATCATCAGAGAAATGCAAGTCAAAGCCACAATGAGGTATCACCTCACACTGATCAGAATGGCCATCATCACAAAATCTGGAAACCACAAATGTTGGAGAGGGTGTGGAGAAAAGGGAACTCTCCTGCACTGTTGGTGGGACTGTAAGTTGGTACAGCCGCTATGGAAAACAATTTGGAGGTTCCTTAAAAAACTACAAATAGAACTACCACATGATCCAGTAATCCCACTCCTGGGCATATACCCAAAGAAAACCATAATCGCAAAAGAAACATGTACCATAATGTTTATTGCAGCACTATTTACAATAGCCAGGACATGGAAACAACCTAAATGCCCATCAACAAATGAATGGATAAAGAAGATGTGGCATATATATACAACGGAATATTACTCAGCTATAAAAAGGGATGAGATGGAGCTATATGTAATGAGGTGGATAGACAGAGTCTGTCAGAGAGAGTGAAATAAGTCAGAAAGAGAAAGACAAATATTGTATGCTAACTCATATATACGGAATCTAAAAATGGTACTGATGAACTCAGTGACAAGAACAAGGACACAGATGCAGAGAATGGACTGGAGAACTCGAGGTTTGGGGGGGTGGGGGGGTGAAGGGGAAGCTGAGACGAAGTGAGAGAGTAGCATAGACATATATACATGACCGGCTGTTAAATAGATAGCCAGTGGAAAGTTGTTGTATAACAAAGGGTGTTCAACTCGAGGATGGAAGATGCCTTAGAGGACTGGGACGGGGAGGGTGGGGGGGAATCGAGGGAGGGAGGGAATACGAGGATATGTGTATAAAAACACATGATTGAATTTGGTGTATCCCCCCAAAAATAATAAATAAATAAATAAAATTAATAATAATAAAAAAAAGGCAAGGTGTGTGAAATTATATAGTTGAACTACACCCACCCCCCCACACACACACAACCCTTGAATCGGTAATCTAACTCCTGGATATCTGTTTCATAGAAATAGAAGCATAAGTATAAAAGTCATATGTGCAAAGATGTTACTTAGTACTGGAAACAAAATTAAAGCTAATCAAAACAAGAAGGGCTGAATAAATATAGTGTCTACGCCACAAATATTGTATAACTATTAAGAAATGAGTTAGAATATATACAAGTTGACGTGGAGACATTCACATATGGTTATCATTACAAGTAACATACAAGATTCAGAAAAGTGTGATTAACAGGATACCATTTTGTTAGCAGTGACAAAAAACTGCGTACGATGGTGAGTCAAAATTATCCGCACTCCTGTTATATTAAAACTTCTATAAATTCTACAGCCAGAGTGCGGATAACTCTTGACTCATCCTCATGTATGTTTATATACACATGCACGTGTATATTCATCTATAAAGGGCTATAAGAATTTAGAAAAACATTAAACAATACATGGTAGATTGTTAAAATGGGTTATTGAGGCAGCTGTTTTTAGAAAGGAAGGAGGTGAGAAATTCAAGCAAAGAGGTAAGGGAAAAACAGAAGCCTGCACTAAAACGGGGGGCATGTCTATATAACAAAATTTATGCTGTTATGTGTGCCTAAATTAGAAATAATTTAAAAAATTAAAGCAGATGATGATAGGATGATTTCGAAATGAAGTGTTCAGCAACCTTGAAAATTAAAAGTATGATAAATTCCCAGTAGTGGAATTGCTGGTTGTATGGTAGTTCTATTTTTAAATGTTTGAGGAATCTCCATGCTGTTTTCCATACTGGCTGCACCAATTTACATTCCCACCAACAGTGCACAGGGGTTCCCTTCTCTTTACATCCTCACCAACACTTGTTATTTCTCCCCGTTTTAATAATAGCCATTCTTACAGGTGTGAGATGATATCTCACTGCAGTTTTGATTTCCATTTCCCTGATGATTAGTGATGTTGAGCATCTTTTCATGTGCCTGTTGGCCATCTATCTGTACGTCTTCTTTGCAAAAAATGTCTATTGAGGTCCTCTTCCTATTTTTTAGTAAGATTGTTTGTTTGTTGTTGAGTCATATGAGTTCTTTATATTTTTTGAATATTGACCCCTTAGCAGACATATGATTTGCAAATATTTTCTCCCATTCAGTAGGTTGTCTTTTCATTTAATTGATGTTCTCCTTTGCTGTGTAGAGCTTTAAAGTTTAATGTAATCCCACTTGTTTACCTTTGCTCTTATTGCCTTTGCTTATGGAGTCAGATCCAAAATACCATTGCCAAGACCAACGTCAAGGAGCTTACCACGGTGTTTTCCTCTAGGAGTTTTATGTTTCCAGGTCTGACATTCAAGCCTTTAATCCTTTTTTGAGTTAACTTTTGGGTATGGTGTAAGATAGTGTTCTACTTTCATTCTTTTGCATGTGTCTGTCTAGTTTTTCCAACACCATTTTTTTAAATTTTCTTTTCCTTTCTCCTTTCCTTTCCTTTCCTTTCCTTTCCTTTCCTTTCCTTTCCTTTCCTTTCCTTTCCTTTCCTTCTTTTTTCTTTTCTTTTCTTTTCTTAAGCTGCGTTGGGTCTTTGTTGCTGTGCACGAGCTTTCTCTAGTTGTGGCGAGCGTGGGCTACTCTTCGTTGTGGTGCGCAGACTTCTCATTGTGGTGGCTTCTCTTGTTGCAGAGCACAGGCTCTAGGTGCACGGGCTTCACCAGCTGCAGTATGTAGGCTCAGTAGTTGCGACACATGGGCCCCAGAGCACACAGGCTTCAGTAGTTGCACTGTGTGGGCTCAGTAGTTGTGCCTCGTGGACTCTAGAGCACAGGCTCAGTAGTTGTGGCGTATGGGCTTTGTTGCTCCACAGCATGTGGGATCTTCTGGGACCAGGGATTGAACCCATGTCCCCTGCATGGGCAGGCAGATTCTCAACCACTGCAACACCAGGGAAGTCCCCTGACACCATTTCTCGAAGAGAGTATGCTTTCCCCACTGTATTTCTTCCCTCGTTTGTCATAAATTAATTGACCACATGGGTCAATTCGTGGGTTTACGTCTGGGATCTCTACTCTGTTCCATTGATCAATGTGTCTGCTTTTATGCCAGTACTCTACAGTTTTGATTACTATAGTTTTGGAATATAGTTTGAAACCAGGGCATGTGATACCTCCAGCTTTGTTCTCCTTTCTCAAGATTGCTTTGACTAGTTGGGGTGTTTATCTGAAGAAAACGAAAATGCCAATTTGAAAAGATATATGCACCACCATGTTCACTGCAGCATTATGTACAATAGCCAAAATATGGAAACAACTTGAGTGACTATTGGTAGACGAATGAAGAAAGAAGATGTGAGATATATATTGGAATACTACTTAGCCTTAAAATGAATGGAATCTTGCCATTTGTGACAACGTGGATGGACCTTAAGGTCCTTTGCTAAGTACGAGTCAGACAGAGAAAGACAAATACCATTCGGTTTCACTTATCTGTGAATCTAAGCAAACAAAACAAGCAAACAAACAAATCAAAACAAAACAGAACCAAGCCCACAGATACAGACAACAGATTGGTGGTTGCCATAGGAGAGGGGTGTTGGGGTGGGCAAAATGGATGAAGGGGGTCAAAAGGTACAAACTTCCAGTTATAAAACAAATGTCATGGGGATGTAATGTACACCATGGTGACTTTAGTTAATAATATTGTACTGCATATTTGAAGGTTGCTAAGAGAATAAATCTTAAAAGTTCTCATCACGAGAAAAAAAATGTTTGCAACTATTTATGGTGACAGAAGGTAACAAGATTTATTGTAGTGAATGAGAGGTGCTGTTGCTCCACATCCCTACCAGAATCTGTGGATTTTTTAAAAGTTAAAAAAAAAATTGAGCCACTGTAATAGATGTGTAAGGGTAGCATAGGCAGAGGTGGGGAGCAACAGGAGCGCTCACTCATTGCTGGAGGAGTGCAAAATGGTACAGCCACTTTGGAAGACATTTTGACAGTTCCCTACCAAGTTAAACACAGTTTTACCACATGAGCTAGAAATCACACTTTTAGGTATAAACCAAACTGACTTGAAAACCTGCATACAAAGGTGCAGCTTTATTTATAATTGCCCAAACTGGTAAGCAATCAAGATGCCTTTCAATAGGTGAGTGGATAAACAAACAGGGGTACATCCATACAATGAATTATTATTCAGTGATAAAAAGAAGTGAGCTCTCAAGCCATGAAAAAGACATGAAGGGACCATTAGTGCATTTTGGTAAGTGAAAGAAGCTGGCCTAAAATGGCTACAACTGTATGAGTCCAACTATATGATATTCTGAAAAAGGCAAAGCTATCAGTGGATAACAGGTTTTCAGCACAGTGGTGGGTGGTGACTGAGGGATGAATAGGTAAAGCACAGGAGATTTTTAAGATAATGAGACTACTCTGTTTGATACCGTCATGATGGATACAGGACTTTATGCATTTTCAAGCCCATCAAAAAGTACAACACAAAGATCAAACATCAATGAAAACTGTGGACATTAGTTAATAGTAATGTGTTAATACTGGTGTATTACCTCTAATGAATGTATCACACTAAGGCAAGATGTTAACAATAAGGGAAACTGTGGGGGAGGCACTGGGAGAACTCTCTGTGCTATCTGCTCAATATTTCTGTCAATCTGAAAGTATTCTGAAAAATAACATCTTAATAACATGTTTAAAAAATAACATGTTGATTTAAAAAAATACTGAGTTTTGTGTCACATTGACATGACACTCACTTCCATCCCAGAGTATGCTTGCATCTCACGCTCCACAGGGGAGTAAGTCCAAACACAAAAAGGCTTTGAATAAGACAGAAAATGGAGGATGATTGGAAAATTGCAACTAATAAGTTCCTAGAAATTCCTCCAGCTTAGCAGCATCTTTGAAGTATCAGCCACCAAATTCCTACGTAGCCCAGCCTATGACTTGCCCTGGAGGAGCTTTCCCCGCCATAGATCGAGTTAACTTTGCAGATATCCCCCCGGCCCAGACACCTCATGCCCCCATGCCTCACTGTCTTGTCACAGGGCCACAGGTCATGGTGTTGCTGTGATGTGGAATGTCCTTCCTCTCCCATCTCCATGTGCTGAAATTCTATGCTCCTGAGACCCACTTAAAATACCATATTTCCTAAGGCGTCAAATCATTTATTGACACAGCGCCTGCCACTTTCCTCTGCCCTTCCTCGACATTCCAGGCCTTGGTGACAGCATTTGACACATCAGTTGGTAACCTATGTTCATCTCTCTCTCCTCCCACTCACTCATCCATCCTCCTTTTTGCACCAGGGAGGAAACAGAAGCCCCAATAGATGAAATGGATACCAGTCAAGAAATAGCTGAAGATTTGGATGTTGGATTTAAGATTCTCCCCACATGCAACTGAAAAATAAATTAAAATGAGAAATATAGACAGCAAGACGTTTTAAGGTGGCTCAGAAGAACAGAACAGAAAAAACGGAGATGAGACATTTATGATATAAGCGGTATTTCCAGAACTGGAGAAGTACTTCAGCTTTCATATAAAAGAAGCCCACCAGGTAGGCACCAGGATTCATGAAAAGGGATCCATACCAACACATACCCTAAAGAATGTAGTATTTTAAAACTTCTTCACTCACTTGGCCGAGTGCTTTAGTCTTCTTCATCCTGAATTTCCCTTAAATCTGGAACTCATGCCATCATCCCTTATTCCTGCAGGCAGATCAGCTTAGGTTTGGAAATGGGAAATCCTGCTGAAGGAGAAGGAAAATACATGGTTGGTTAGGCTGGGAACAAAGCACTGCCAGAGATCAGTTCTGGCAAATGGGTGAGCAGAAACAACATGGGAAGAAGAGGAAATATTCAAAGAGAAAGACCAAAGGAAAGACAAAGATACCATGTGAGAATGTTTAGGTTCCTACTGTGTCACCAGGCAAGGAGCTTATTATAATAATAGTGGAACTACAAAACAGTAAACAAGTATAATCGAGGGTTGTAAGTGCTACAATATGAGCCAGAGGCAAGGCGCAGAGAGGCAAAAAGGCAAACAAAGTCCAGTGGTTCTCAAGCACTAGCCCTTGGATTGGCTGCATTTTGGAACCATGTGGAGCTTCCAAATACAATTTTCTGGGCCCATCAGTAGAAATTCTATTTCACAGTCCAGAGTGGGGACAGGGAATCTTTATTTTTGGGTGTTTGTTGGTAAATATGGGGCACAGCCAGTTTGGGATCCAGTAGCCATCATGAGGCAAGTGATCTGGGGGCAACAGAGGGTAGGGAAGCACTGGCTGTAAAAAGCCTTCAGAGAGAAGAGGACCCTCCAGTTGTTTATTGAAAGATGAGCAGATGCTTGCACACAGGATGAAGCAGAAAGAAGAATGTGACCAAAGGCTTGGAGACAAGACAACGCTTGCCTGGTCAATGAACTGCAAACAAGTTCTGTAAGCTAGAAGGTCTGAAATGAAAGGGTGGAGGTGAGAGATGAGACCAAGGCAAGGGGAAGTCTTTACAGGGCTTTGAAACTTAAGTTAAAGACTGTGGACTTTGCCTGGTTTAAGTAAAAAAAAAAAAAAAAAAAGGAGTGATCAATGAAGGATTGTAAGTGGAAGATTAATATGGAGAGATTTGCACTGTAGAAAAAGAAAACATGGGTAGCAGTATAAAATACAGAATGGACAGGCCCAGACCAGAGGCAGGGAGACCAGTCAGGATGGTGGTAAACAAAAATCATATACAAAAAGCAGTTCAGGAAAGAGAAAATTGAATGTGGAATATGTTAAAGACAAATAGAACTGTACCTTTTTAACATCAGAAAATCCTGTTTCTACAGTTGTGATTAAGCAATTTAAAAATCAATTCCCTGTTATTAATGGGTTTCATTTGCTTGGGGGAGGGGCACTTCTGTATCAATCTGATGAATGAACATAAGATTTTTTTCCATTAAGATCTTATTTTATTTCCTTAAAGAATATTTTGTAGTTTTCAGTGTACATTCTTATACTACTTTTGTTAAATTTATTCCTAAGTATTTTATTATTTCAATGATACCATGAATGGAATTTTCTTCACTTTCAAATGTGCATTGCTAGTGTATGGAAAAGCAAATTTTTTGCACATTGGTCTTGTACTCTGCAATGATGCTGAACACATTTATTAATTTTAATATATTTTATTGGATTTCTTCCATTTCCATATATATCATATCATGTGCAAATATACTTTTACTATTTCCTTTCCAACATGTACAGTTTCACTTCTTTTACTTATTCCTTGTTTTTTGAGTGATTTTATCACAAAAGTGTTGGATAATGCCAAATGCTTTTTTTGTGTCTATTGAGATGATCATGTGGTTTTTGTCCTCCATTGTATTCATCTGATATATTACATTAATAGGTTTTCAGGTGTTAAACCAACCATGTATTCTTGAGAAAAACTGGTCATTGTTTATATCAGTGTTTATGTGCTGCTGTATTCAGTTTGCTAAGATCTTGCTGAATATTTGCATTGAAATTCATGAGACGTGGTGTGCTGTAGTTCTCTGGTGATCACTTTGTCTGGTTTTAATATCAGGGTAAAAGTGGTCTCATAGAATGAGAAGAAAATGTTCCCTCATCTTCTAACTTTCAGAAGAGTCTTTGAAGAATTAGTATTAAATCTTCTCTAATGTTTCAGGATTTGGGGTTTCTTCTTGTGTCCATTTCGGTACTCTGTGTCTTTCTAGGAATTTGTTAATTTTACACAGGCTAACTAGCTTGTTGACATCCACTTTTTCATAAAATTGTTAATCACCGTTATACATTCTCTTGATTTAAAGAGTCTAATAGCTCTACAAGACTTGTTATGGAAAATAATCCCTCCTGTCTCCATGCCCCACCCCATCCCATTTGCCCTCTTCTGAAGCAATGATCTTTTTTCCCAATTTACCTCCCTATATTTATTTTTTAAAATAAATTTATTTACGTATATATTAGCTGTGTTGGGACTTCATTGCTGCGCATGGGCTTTCTCTTGTTGTGGCAAGCAGGGGCTAGTCTTCAGTGCGGTGCCCGGGCTTCTCATTGCAGTGGCTTGTGTTGTTGCAGAGCACAGGTTCCACGCACATGGGCTTCAGTAGTTGTGGCATGTGGGCTCAGTAGCTGTGGTTTGTGGGCTTTAGAGTGCAGGCTCAGTAGTTGTGGCGCATGGGCTTAGTTACCTCCCTATCTTTATAAGCCTATTTGCTATTTCTTGCTTTTGTAATTTTAGGCATTATTGATTTTCCACTACAGAACATTAACTGCCTTTCTGATCTACCCTCAAACCCTGAACTTTTCCTGCCAACACGCTCTCAAAATGCCTATCACCATGTTTGGCTTAATATTCAAGGTTGACAGCAGCATACCTAGGTGAACACTAGTCACAGCTGGGCCATTGAACATGTTATGAATACCTTTCCTTCCCTGATAAATTGATAATTGATTGGTTTTTTCATTTGCTGGCTTCTCTGTCATAACTCATCCCCAAACTCTTTGCCCGTTGTCTAAATCTCTCTATATATCCTGACACATCAGGTCATCTACAAATGTCATCTTCTTCTGAGGCTTCTGCCCCAATCTAATCTGGCAGGAGTCGAGGGGGTGGTGGCTGCTGCCCATCAGGGGAGCGAAGGCTTGCCGGAAAGACAGAACTGCAGAAGCCAGAGTGAGCTCAACGGGGCTCTGGGCTGAACCACTCCAGGAGCTCCCAGGCAGCTTCACAAGAGAAGGAAGTGGACTCCCAGCAAAGAGAAAGTGAACTGTGCCAAGTTCACTGGGAACACATGCTGCTACACACTTGGTTATTCTCTGAGAACTAACCTAAGGGCAATTACAAAAGCATAACAGTTAAAGAAGATGGTCTGAGGTTGCATAAGAAATCCAGATGTGCTCTGCATAGAATTCCACACAGTCGTCCACAGGTGCAGGTTCTAGGTAGGGCCAAAGTGAAATCTCTGTCCGCCCCCCAAATTTCCATGGTGACACAAGCCATCCTGAGCGAGAGAAGCTGTGATGGTGATGAATGCCCTCAGACATCTTAAACAGAAAGTTGTTCCACAGGGATACTGTGCTACGGTCCTCCATAAACAAGGGACACTCCCTTCAATCACACCCTTTCCAATACATGCTGAGGAGGGTGACATGAATCAGTCCTCACCGCTGATTTCTTTACTTGCTCAGGAGATGTTCCTGCATCTACTGACAAGACTTCTATTTTCTTCTCTATTATGTTCTGTACTTTTCCAAATTCCTACCATGGCATGTACTATTTTTTTCTAAATTATAAAAATAATGCTAAAGTTAAAAACATCAGTAACTACTAGTTACATAAAAATCCATCTATCTTTTATTACTTAAGGCTGGCTATGTCATGAAAATTTCTATTTTTTAAAAAATGAGTCTCTCGATTTAGGCTTCAGAAGCATAAGGGATTAGCCACTGTCGAATTCAAAATGATGCATTTATTCAAGGCAAATACTAATTATCTTTGTCTTCTTCAGAATAAAGAGCAGCAACAATGCCTGAAAGACTTGAAATATCAATTTAAAGCACCTTTATTGAAACTTGATTCCTTGGGCCAGAGGAAGGTCTTTACTGTAGTTGATGGTACAAGTAGATCTTTTCATGTACTGTTTCCAGGCATCACTACCAGATTCCCTGCCACCACCAGTGTGCTTCTTTCACCCAAATGCACTGCCAATCTCAGCCCCACTCATTGGAATGTTGACATTTACAATGCCACAGTCTGATCCTTTTGGTCCAAGCCATTGAAAGATTCTGCCCAAATCCTTGGTAAAGATGCCACTTGAAAGTCCCTGTTTTACATCATTATTCCATTCAAAGACTTCGTCTTCATTCTTGAATTTAAAGACATAAAGAATCGGAGCAAAAGTCTCTGTCTGTACAATGGATGCGTCATGGTCAAGGCCTGTCACAATTGTCGGTTCTACATAATTTTCAGGGCTATCCATAACCTTGCCAGCATAAACCACGGTGCCACCTTCTTTCTTTGCTTCCTCCACTGCTCCAAGAAACATGCTCACTGCCTGTTTGGTGTGGAGTGGGCCATAGAGAACGTTAGCGTCCCATGGGTTCCCAACATGGATCTATGCATAGGCCTTTTTAAGTCTATTAACACCCTCATCATGGATGCTTTCATTAAAAACAGGCACCTCGTGGTGGTATACCTCTGGCTGGCTGTCCCCATGGCAGCAAAGAGAGCTGAGGGCATGACTAAACTGATGTCCGCATTCTCAAAAGCCATAATGGCATTCTAATAAACTTCTCCTAAACCTCTCCTGCACCATAAGGGCGACCTGTTTTCCCACCTGAGTGCTCCCAGTGAAGGACAGCAGATTCACCTGCCCATCTTTGGCCATTGCTGTGCTATCTGCTCCACCACAAGCCAAGGAACAAGTCACACCAGGCAGCTTGCTGTCCTCTAGAACCTTGGCTATTATCTTTGTGACGGCTACACTAATGAGGGAAGTTGGAGCTCCTTTCCAAAGGCAGGCATTCCCACAGATCGTGGCAATGGCACTGTTCAGCCATACACGGCCACCTGGAAGTTGAATGCAGTGATGATTCCAACCAGGCCTGCAGGATTCCACTGTTCAAAGAGTACATGGCCAGGTCTTTCAGAAGGCAGGATGGGTCCCCCAATCATCCACAATAAGCCAACAGCATAATCACAAATATCCATGTACTCTTGAACTTCTCCCACACCTTCCACTAAGATCTACCCCATCTCCAAAGACACCAAGCTTCCTAGTACTTGGATCTTCTTCAGCAAGTCAACACCAATCCATCTCACTACTTCTATTCACTTTGGAGGAAGAATATCTGCCCAGATTCTCCATGCTTCTCTTGCTTTCTTTACAGTTTCTTCATTGGCAGCCATGCTGGCATGTTGGACTCTTGCTATTGGCTCACTGTTAGCAGGAAAATAGGTGGCGATAACCTCTCCCCAGCTTCTGCAGCTTCCATTATACACACCCTCGTTTTCCTTGTGGAGCCCCAGCTCCTTCAGCCAAGCATACTGGGGCTGATTGATGATCAGAGTTGACATGAAGGTGGCAGGCCTGTTCCAAGGTCCTGTGAGCTTGTACTTCCTTGCAAGGCACACGCAGAGCAGACCAGGAATGCACAAGATACTGAGCCAGGGATGTCCAGGCTGGCATCCACTTTTTGATAGGCATCCTATAATCCATTTTACTTCTGTAAGTTTAGTAGAGATATCCTTTCTTTCATTCTTGATTTTGGTAACTTGAGTCTATTCTTGTTTTCTCTTATTCAGTACAGATAAAGGTTGTCAACTTTCTTGCCATTTCATAGAATCAACATTTGGTGTAGCTGATTTTCTTTATTGTTTTTTATTCTCTCACCCTTTTTTATATTTAAGGTATACAATTTGATATATTTTTTCTTATTGGTAATGTATATATGGCAATCCCAATCTCCCAATTCCTTCCCCCACAACCCCCCACCCCCGCTTTCCCCCCTTGGTGTCCATATGTTTATTCTCTACATCTGTGTCTCTATTTCTGCCTTGCAAACTGGTTGATTTGTACCATTTTTCTATATTCTGTATATATGCGTTAATGTGCAATATTTGTTTTCCTCTTTCTGACTTATTTCACTCTGTATGACAGTCCCTAGGTCTATCCATATCTCTACAAGTGTCCCAATTTCGTTCCTTTTATGGCTGAGTAATATTCCATTGTATATACGTACCACATCTTCTTTATCCATTCATCTGTTGATGGACATTTGTGTTGCTTCCATGTCCTGGCTACTGTAAATAGTGCTGCAATGAACATTGGGGTGCATGTGTCTTTTTGAATTATGGTTTTCTCTGGGTATATGCCCAGTAGTAGGATTGTTGGGTCACAAGGTAATTCTATTTCTAGTTTTTCAAGGAACCTCCATACTGTTCTCCATAGTGGCTGTATCAATTTATATTCCCATCAACACTGCAAGAGGGTTCCTTTTTCTCCACACCGTCTCCAGCATTTACTGTTTGTAGATTTTCTGATGATGCCCATTCTAACCAGTGTGAGGTGATACCTTATTGTAGTTTTGATTTGCATTTCTCTAATAATTAGTGATGTGAGCAGCTTTTCATGTGCCTCTTGTCTATCTGTATGTCTTCTTTGGAGAAATGCCTATTTAGGTCTTCTGCCCATTTTTTGATTGGATTGTTTTTTGGATATTGAGCTACATGAAATGTTTATATATTTTGGAGATTAATCCTTTGTTGATTCGTTAGCAGATATCTTCTGCCATTCTGAGGGTTGTCTTTTCATCTTGCTTATCATTTCCTTTGCTGTGCAGAAGCTTTGAAGTTTCATTAGGTCCCACTTATTTATTTTTGTTTTTATTTCCATTACTCTAGGGGGTGGGTCAAAAAAGATCTTGCTGTGATTTATGTCAAAGAGTGTTCTTCCTATGTGTTCCTCTAGGAGTTTTATAGTGCCTGGCCTCACATTTAGGTCTTTAATCCATTTTGAGTCTATTTTTGTGTATGGTGTTAGGGAGTGTTCTAATTTCATTCTTTTACCTGCAGTTGTCCAGTTTTCCCAGCACCACTTATTGAAGAGGCTGCCTTTTCTCCAGTGTATATCCTTGCCTCCTTTGTCATTGATTAGTTGACCATAGTTTATCTCTGGGCTTTCTATCCTGTTCCATTGATCTATATTTCTGTTTTTGTGCCAGTACCATATCATCTTGATTACTGTAGCTTTGTAGTATAGTCTGAAGTCAGGGAGTCTGATTCCTCCAGCTTCATTTTTTTCCCCTCAAGATTGCTTTGGCTATTTGGGGTCTTTTGTGTCTTCATACAAATTTTAGGATTTTTTGTTCTAGTTCTGTAAAAGATGCCATTGGAAATTTGATAGGGATGCACTGAATCTGTAGATTGCTTTGGGGAGTAGAGTAAGTTCGCAATGTTGATTCTTCCAATCCAAGAACATGGTATATCTCTCCATCTGTTTGTGTCATCTTTGATTTCTTTCAATGTTTTATAGTATTCTGAGTACAAGTGTTTTACCCCGATAGGTTTATTCCTAGGTATTTTATTCTTTTTTTGCAGTTGTGATTGGGATTGTTTCCTTAATTTCTCTTCCTGACTTTTTGTTGTTAGTGTAAAGGAATGCAAGAGATTTCTGTGTGTTAATTTTGTATCCCATAACTTTACCAAATCCGTTGATTAGCTCAAGTAGTTTTCTGGGGGCATCTTTACGATTTTCTGTATATAGTATCATGTCATCAGCAAACAGTGACAGTTTTAATTCTTCTTTTCCAATTTGGACTCATTTTATTTCTTTTTCTTCTCTGATTGTTCTGCCAAGGACTTCCAAAACTATGTTGAATAGTAGTGGCGATAGTGGACATTCTTGTCTTGTTCCTGATCTTAGAGGGAATGCTTTCAGGTTTTCACCATTGAGAATGATGTTTGCTGTGGGTTTGTCGTATGTGGCCTTTATTATGTTGAGGTAGGTTCCCTTTATGCCCACTATCTGGAGAGTTTTTATCATAAATGGGTGTTGAATTTTGTCAAAAGCTTTTTCTGCATCTTTTGAGATGATCATGCAGTTTTCATTCTTCAATTTGTTAATATGGTGTATCACATTGATTGTTTTGCATATTTTGAAGAATCCTTGCATCCCTGGGATAAATCTCACTTGATCATGGGGTATCATCCTTTGAATGTGTTGTTGGATTCTGTTTGCTAGTATTGTGTTGAGAATTTTTGCATCTATGCTCATCAGTGATATTGGTCTGTAATTTTCTTTTTTGTAGTATCTTTGTCTGGTTTTGATATCAGGGTGATGTTGGCCTCATAGAATGAGTTTGGGACTGTTCCTTCCTCTGCAATTTTTGGAAGAGTTTGAGAAGGATGGGTGTTAGCTCTTCTCTAAATGTTTGATAGAATTCACAGGTGAAGCCATCTGGTCCTCGACTTTTGTTTTTTGGAAGAGTTTTAACCACAGTTTCAATTTCATTACTTGTGATTGGTCTGCTCATATTTTCTATTTCTTCCTGATTCAGTCTTGGGAGGTTATATCTTTCTAAGAATTTGTCCATTTCTTCTAGGTCGTCCATTTTATTGGCATATACTTGCTTGTAGTAGTCTCTTATAATGCTTTATATTTCTGTGGTGTCCGTTGTAACTTCTCCTGTTTCATTTCTAATATTATTGATTTGAGTCCTCTCCCTCTTTTTCTTGATGAGCCTTGCTAAAAGTTTATCAATTTTGTTTTTCTTATCAAAGAACCAGATTTCAGTTTTATTGATCTTTGCTGTTGTTTTCTTCATTTCTATTTCATTTATTTCTGCTCTGATCTTTATTATTTCTTTCTACTAACTTTGGGGTTTGTTTGTTCTTTCTCTAGTTTCTTTAGGTGTAAGGTTAGATTGTTTATTTGGGATTTTTTTTTATTTCTTGAAGTAGGTTTGTATTGCTATGAATTTCCCTTTTAGAACTGCTTTTGCTGCATCCCATAGGTTTTAGATCATTGTGTTTTCATTCTCATTTGTCTCTAGGTATTTTTTGATTTCCTCTTTGATTTCTTCAGTGATCTCTTGGTTATTTAGTAGTGTATTATTTAGCCTCCCTGTGTTTGTGTTTTTTACAGTTTTTTCCTGTAATTGATTTCTAGTCTCATAGCTTTGTGGTCAGAAAAGATGCTTGATATGATTTCAATTTTCTTAAACTTACCAAGGTTTGATTTGTGACACAAGATGTGCTCTACCCTGGAGAATATTCTGTGTGCACTTGAAAAGAAAGTGTAATCTGCTGTTTTGGGGTGGAATTTCCTATAAATATCAATTAAATCTAGCTGGTCTATTGTGTCATTTAAAGCTTGTGTTTCCTTATTAATTTTCTGTGTGGATGATCTGTCCATTGTTGTAAGTGGGGTGTTAAAATCCCCCACTATTATTGTGTCACTGTCTATTTCCTCTTTTATAGTTGTTAGCATTTGCCTTATATATTGAGGTGCTCCTATATTGAGTGCATATATATTTATAATTTTTATATTCTATCCTTGGGTTGATCCCTTGATCATTATTTAGTGTCCTTTCTTGTCTCTTGCACCATTCTTTATTTTAGTCTATTTTATCTGATATGAGTATTGCTACTCCAGCTTTCTGTTGATTTCCATTTGCATGGCATATCTTTTTCCATCCCCTCACTTTAAGTCTATATGTGTTCCTAGGTGTGAAATGGGTCTCTTGTAGACAGGATATATATGGGTCTTGTTTTTGTATCCATTCAGCCAGTCTGTGTCTTTTGGTTGGAGCATTTAGTCCATCTACATTCAAGGTAATTATCCATATGTATGTTCCTATTACCATTTTCTTAATTATTTTGGGTTTTTTTTTTTTTTTGTATGTCCTTTTCTTCTCTTGTGTTTCCCACTTAGAGAAGTTCCTTCAGCATTTGTTGCAAGGCTGGTTTGGTGGTGCTGAAGTCTCTTAACTGTTGCTTGTCTGTAAACTTTTGATTTCTCCATTGAATCTGAATGAGATCCTTGCTGGGTAGAGTATTCTTGGTTGTAGGTTCTTCCCTTTCATCACTTTAAATATATTATGCTGCTCCCTTCTTGCTTGCATAATTTCTGCTGAGAGATCAGCTTTTAACCGTATGTGATTTTCCTTGTATGTTATTTGTTGTTTTTCCCTTGTTGCTTTTAATAATTTTTCTTTGTCTTTAGTTTTTGTCAATTTGGCTACTCTGTGTCTTTGCATGTTTCTCCTTGGGTTTATCCCCTTAGGACTCTCTGTGCTTCCTGGACTTGGGTGGCTATTTCCTTCCCCATGTTAGGGAAGTTTTCAACTATAATCTCTTCAAATATTTCCTCAGGTGCTTTCTCTCTCTCTTTTCCTTTTGGGACCCCTATAATGTGGATGTTGGTGTGTTTAATATTGTCCCAGAGGTCTCTTAGGCCACCTTCATTTCTTTTCATTCTTTTTTCTTTAGTATTTTCCACATCAGTGACTTCTACCATTCTGTCTTCCCAGTCACGTATCCATTCTTTTGCTTCAGTTATTCTGCCATTGATTCTTTCTAGTGTATTTTTCATTTCAGTTATTGTATTGCTTATCTCTGTTTGTTTGTCCTTTAATTCTTCTAGGTCTGTTAAATTTTTCTTGCATCTTTTCAATTTTTGCATCCAGTCTTTTTTTGAAGTCCTGGATCATCTTCACTGTCATTATTCTGAATTTTTTTTCTGGAAGGTTGACTATCTCCACTTCCTTTACTTGTTTTTTGGGGGTTTTATCTTGTTCCTTCATCTAGTGCAAAGTCCTCTGCCTTTTCCTTTTCTCTATCTTTCTGTGGCTGTGGTTTTTGTTCCACGGGCTGCAGGAGTATAGTTCTTCTTGATACTTCTGTCTGCCCTCTGGTGGAGAAGGCTATCTAAGAGTCTTGTGCATGCTTCCTGATGGGAGGTACTGGTGGTGGGTAGGGCTGGGTATTGCTTTGGTGGGCAGAGCTCAATAAAACTTTAATCTGCTTCTCTGCCAATGGGTGCAGCTGAGTTCCCACCCTGTTGGTTGTTTGGCCTGAAGTGACCCAGCACTGGAGCTTGCAGGTTTTATGGCAGGGCTAATGGCAAATGCCAGGAGGGCTCACACCAGTGAGGACTTCTCAGAACCCCTGCCACTAGCCACCCTATCCCTGCAGTGAGCCACAGCCATCCCCCACCTCTGCAGGCAACCCTCCAAAACCAGCAGGTAGGTCTGGTTCAGTTTCCTATGGGGTCATTTCTCTTTCCCCCTGGATCCTGGTGCAGACTACTTTTTGCATGCCCTCCAATAGTGGAATCTCTGTTTCCCCCAGGCCTGTGGAAGTCCTGCAGTCGAATCCCACTGGCTGTCAAAGTCTGATTCTCTGGAGATTTCTCCTCTCATTGCCGGACCCCCAGGTTGGGAAGCCTGATGTGGGGCTCAGAACCCTCACTCCAGTGAGTGGACTTCTGTGGTATAACTGTTCTCCAGTTTGTGAGTCACCCACCCAGCGATTATGGGATTTTATTTTATTGCAATTGTGCCCCTCCTACCATCTCATTGCCACTTCTCCTTTGTCTCTGGATGCGGGGTGTCTTTTTTAGTGAGTTCTAATGTCTCCCTGTCAATGATTGTTCAGCAGTTAGTTGTGATACTGGTGCTCTTGCAAGAGGGAGTGAGCGCACATCCTACTCCACCATCTTGAACCGTGTCCCTCACCCATTTTTATCTAACATTTATTTCCTTGCTTCCACTTGATTTAGGATGCGTTATTGCTTGTTTTGCTGTTTTGTAATATGAGTAGTTAAGTTACTGATTTAATGTATCTTTCTTCCTTTTTTAGTATACAGGACTTTGTTGTAAACTTCCCTGTCAGCACAACTTTAGCTGCATCTCAAAATTTATAGTATGTATTGTTTCCTTTTTCAAAGTATGTTCTCCTCTCTCTCTCTCTCTCCTCTCCCTCCCCAGTGCTTTTGGTGACAACATTTAAGATCTACCTTCAGAAATTTCAAACATACATTACAGTATTACCAACTGTAGTCATCATGGTATACATTAGATCCTCAGAACTTATTCATCTTATAAGTGAAAGTTTATACCCTTTTATCAACCTCTCACCTTTTCCCATACACTCCAGGCCCTGGAACCCATGATTCTATTACTATAAGTATGACTTTACTTTTTACATTCCACCTAGAAGTGAATCAAGGCAATATTTGTTTTTGTCTGGCTTATTTCACTTTGCATAATGTCCTCCAGTTTCATTCATGTTGTTGCTAATGGCAGGATTTCCTTCTTTTTAAGGCTAAATTTTATCTATATCTCCCTAACATATCTATATCATCTATCTATCTATCATCTATCATCTACTATCTATCATCTATCTATCTATCACATTTTATCTATTCACCCCTTGACAGACACTAACATTGGTTCATATCTTGGCTATTGTGAATAATGCTGCCATGAACATGAGAGTACAGATATCACTTCAAAATGGTGATTTGGTTTCCTTTGGATGTAAAACCAGAAGTAGGATTACTGGATCATATGGTAGTTCTATTTTTAATTTCTTGAGGATCTTCCATAGTGTATTCCATAATGTCTATATCACTTTACAGCAACAATGCAGAAGGGTTCCTTTTACTCCACATCTTCACCAGCATTTTTATCTCTCCTCTTTTTGATAACAGATATCCCAGCAGCTGTGAGGTAATCTCAGTGTAGTTTTGACTTTCATTTCCCTGATGATAAGTGATGTTACACATCTTCTAATGTATTTTTTGGCCATTTGTATACCTCCTTTAAAAAATGTCTTTGTCCAATTTTTAATTGGGTTACTTCCGTTTTTGTTTTGTTTTGGTTTGTTTTTTGTTTTTGCTTGTGTATTTGCTTTTCTGTTGAGTTGTATGATTTTGTTATATATCTTGGATTTTAACCCCTATAAGATATTTGATATGCAAATATTTTCTCCTGTTCCACAGGTTGCCTTTCACTTGTTGATGGTTTCCTTCCTAGTGCAGAAACATTTAAATCTGATGTAGTCCAACCTGCTTATTTTTGCCTGTGTTGCCTTTGCTTTTGCTGTCAAGTCCAAAACAATCATTGACAAGATCAGTGTCAAGGAATTTATCCACTATGTTTTGTTCTAGGAGTTTTATGGTTTTAGGTCTTATTTTTAAGTTTTCAATTCATATTGCACTGATTTTTGTGTATGGTATAAAATAGGGGCCCATTTTCATTCTTTTGCATGGAGATGTCTAGTTTTCCAAACACCATTTACTGAAGAGCCTATCCGTTCACCCTTGTGTATTCTTGATGACTTTGTCAAAAATTAATTGACCATATAGGCATTTATTGGGTGTTCTCTGTTTAGTTTTATTGATCTACGTATCTGTTTTTATGCCAATGCCATACTGTTTTAATTACTATACCTTTGTAATATACTTTGAAATCGGAGGGTGTTATGCCTCTAGCTTTCCTCTTTTTTCTCGAGATTGTTTTAGCTATTTGAGGCCTGTTTTGTGTGTGTGTGTGTGTGTGTGTGTGTGTTTAATTTTATAGTTTTTTCTTGTATTTCTGTTAAAAATGGCATTGTAAGTTTGAGGGGTTTGGTGACTCTCAAGATCATCTTGAGTAGTATAGATGTTTTAACAGTATTAATTCCTCTGATCTATGAACATAGGATATCTTTCCATTTAATCGTGGCTTCTTCAATTTATTTCATCAATGTTTTATTCTTTTCAGTATACAGATTTTTCACCTCCTTGATTACATTTATTCCTAAATATTTAATTGTTTTTGATGATATTGTAAATGGGATTGTTTTCTTAACTTCTCTGATAGTTCATTGTTAGTGTATAGAAACACAACTGATTTCTGTATGTTCGTTTTGTATCCTACAACTTTACTGAATTTGTTTACTTGTTCTAACAGTTTTGCCCCTTCAGATGCCTAATGCAAGGTAATTAAAAGGCTGACTTTCAGGGTACAGCTGGGAAAGTCAGGACATTAGATATGCAGTCTAGCCCCTACCAGGGAAAAACTGAGAGCTGGGTGTTTGTGCCTTCTCTGCTGAGCCAGAGGGAAGAGTTGCTGGGGGGTGCCTGTATGCCCATGTAGAATTATGTCTTCATTTTGCGTGGTCCTGGTAGATTCCTGAATGCCAATCCCTGTTGATTCCCCAAGTTAGGTGATTTGGGAGCCAGTTCCTCAGGTGGCATCTGTAACAGGTTGGGTGCTAGATGTATTGACAAGTTCCTTCTTAGGTGATACCAGAGACTTGGTTTTACTGTGAATGAGCTAGAGGGAGGAGGTAGGGGACCTGCGCACCAGCTCTTTTAGGAGGATCCTGATCAATTCTTACTTGCAGGCACTAGCTGGGAAAGTATACAATCAAATGCCTTCTAGGGAGAAAGCAGGAAATGGGCATTTTTGACTGATTCCTCTGCACTGAGCACTGGTGGGGTGGGGGCTGTGGGGATAGCCCTGGGAAATGGGCATGCACCCATTTAAAATCTGTCTCTTTGTTTAATATGGTCCCATGGGATTCATGAATGCCAAGCTCTGTTGTGTCTCAGAGCAAGGTGATTTGTATGCCTGTCCCTCAGATTACAGCCTTTGTTGGGATGCTGTATGTGTGGTCCAACCCCTCTGCTCCTCAGGGAGAAACTGGGAGTTGGGGATTCCTTACCAATTGTAAGGTGCTGTGCTGGGGGCGTATCTTATGGTGAGAGTGTGTCTCAGCCTTTCTTACCTATTTCTATGTGGGTATTTTCTTAGTCACCCAATGTGTAGGAGTCACTTAATTAGTTTCTGGACTTCTCACAGAGGGAATTGATCTACATGTAGGTATATTCGGTTTGTCCACAGGAAGAGGGAAATATAGGAGCCTCCTATCCCACCATCTTGATTATGTCCCCCTCAAAGTATTTTCTAATTTCCAATATTTCTAATTTTATATTTTAGGGCAGTGATACTAGTAGGTGTGACAATGTAATGGTGGTTACATGACACTATGCATTTGTCAAATTCCATAGTAACTTGCAGCACAAAAATTGAAACTTAATGCATGCAAAATTTAGACATATTATTAAGGATATCAGGGGATATCAGGATGGAATGCAGAATGTAAAAAAGTAATCTAACTATAATTCAAATGTATAGAAAAATTGTTAAAGGGGGAGAGGGAAACAGTGCTGACATAAGTACCTGTTGAAATGAAAGAAGTCTGAAAATCTAAAGAGAAAAGAAAATTTACATATGTGATACTCTAGTGGACAAGTTTTATGCCTATGGTTGTATAGGTTTAAAAAACTGATACCATTGTGTATGTGTAGTGAAGTTGGACAATCAGTAAATGGATTGTGGATGATGAGGGGCAGATATCTCACTGCTGGAGTGGGAGATTACAGATAATAAAGGGACAGAGGCAAGAATGATCCATGCAATAATAGAGTTGGCGATGAATTAAGCTTAATATAGAGATTGATGCTTACATATAGACATATTTACAGAAATATGCATATACATGAGTTAATATACACACATATATTTCCTTGTTTTGTCAGCTGAGAGGGACTAGAAGCCACTTCATCCTACTAGCAATGACAACACCTGTTGCATAGATAGTGGTTTCTAATATCATTTCCTAATGAAAGGAAATAGTGTTCCTTGGAGAATTGGCTGATTCTAGGTGCCTGGAAATTTGGAAGATGAGACTAGAACATATGCAAGATGAAAATGTGCAAGATAAGTCAGAAAGAAAGGAATTATTCAAAAAGTAACCCTATATAATGGGAATATACCAAAGGGACCTAGGAGACAACTGAAAGTGCTCCCAATGGCAAAAAATGGAACAATTTAAGGAACGAACAAAAACCAAACAAAACAAAAAAAGGAAAAGAAATGACAAAATATTGGCTTATAGGCAAAATCTTAAAAAAATCTACTATGATATTAATTAACTGGTTAATTAACAAGGAAGTATAGGTAGGTGCAGAAGAATTACAAATAATTTACATATATGCTCTGCCCTGATGGAAATATGCATAACTCTCCACCAGTTAAGTGCCTTTGTTCCTAATGACTTCCTTCCAAAGAGTAAGGTGTGAAAAGGGGTAATAAGAGTCACTTTACATTGGAGAAACCTGAAAAACACTATTTCAGCCAGGTGATTAGGATCAGCTTCAACACTCAAAAATTATTTTGATATGTACTCTTGATATGATTTGATGAAAATGGCATTTTACCTCTGTCGTTTTTGTCCCATAACTCATAACATCAGTCTAATCACAAGAAAAACATCAGATAAATCCCAAATGAATGATATTCTACAAAAGATCTTACCTGTAACCCTCTAAACTGGCAAGGTCATCCAAAACAAGGGAAGTCTGAGAAACCGTCACAACGAAGAGGAGTCTAAAGTGACCTGACAACTAAATGCAATATGGTAGGCTAGATGGGACCCTGGAACAGAAAAGAGACATTAGATAAAGATTTTTTAAATCTGAATAAAGTATGGACTTTAGTTTTTTCTGCATCTCAGGTCCACCAGCAAGGAGCAGTTGGGGCCACAGCAGCACCAGATAAACCAAGCAGGCAATTAGCACCTCAAAGGCTCTGAAAATTATATTTTCTTAGGAACCAGAGCCTCAAAAAGGAGGCCAGAATATGCATGCTAAACCTGAAGAAGGTGACTGTCTTCTAAAATAAGATATTTAAATAGGCTCTGGAGACTCCTATCATAATGGCTAAAGTATCCAGGATACAACAGAAAACAACCCATGATAGCAAGAATCAGGAAAATCACAACTTGAATGAGAAAAGATAATCAAGTAGCACCAACATAGAGATGAATCAGATGTTGCAATTACTTGACAAATATTTTAGAGCAACCGTAATAAAAAAGCTTTAATAAGCAATTAAAAATTATCTTGAAACAGCTGAAAAATAGAAATCTCAGAGGTAAAAAGAGTTTATAAAAAAAAGAAACTATGGAACTGAAAAAAAAAAACAGCAACAAATTTTGAAACATTGCTGACTGGGCTCAAAAGTAGAGTGCAGAGTATAGAAGTTAGCATTACTGTACTTGAGGACTGATAAATACAATTTACCCAATCTGAGCAAGAGGGAGGTAATAAACTAGAAAAAAATTGAACAGTTCCTTCCTCAGGGAATTTTAGGACAATAACAAAAGTTCCAAAATTCCATATAGTCAGAGTCCCAGAAAAAAGAGAGTGGAGCTGAAAAACTGTAATAAGAAATGATGGTTCAAAATGTCAAAAACTGAGTGAAAACATATAAACCAAGGGAGTCTAGAAAATGAGTGAATCACATATATGACAAATCTAACTAAATATGCACCAGTCTAGACCAAATCTATATCATAGTCAATCTTTTGTAACTGAAGACAAAAACAGTGAAAGCTGTGATACCAAAATGACAGATTGATTACAAGGGAACACCAATTTTAGTGACAGCAAATTTCTCATCTGATAGGGGCCATTAGGAAGTGTCATGACATTTTTAGGTATTCAAAAAAAGTACTGTCAACTATTAATTTTGTATCCAGCAACACTATACTTAATGAATTTAGGAGAAATCAAGACATTCTCAGGCAAAGGAAAATGAAGAGATTTTATTGCTAAGATCTATGCTGAAAGAATAAAGTAGGTGCTTAAAAGAAAAGAAAATGATAAAGGGAGGACTTGGAGAGTGAGAAAGGAATAAAGTGTAGTAGAAAGAGTATATATATGGGACATAAGATAGGCTATCATTTTCCTCGTGAGTTGCAGAAATCATATTACATGATTAAAACAAAAATCATAAAAACGTCAGATAATCTAGCCAATTTTGTTTAAAAGTGGGAAAGCAAAAGGGACCTAAATGGGAGAGAGATTTCATCACTCGAAGTGATGAAACTTGATACCGTAAGTAACACATGTATACTGTAAAACCCAGAGAAATCAATGAGAAAATTTTACAAAGCAAAACACTCAAAAACACTATAAAAAAATCAAGATGGAATAGTGTTCAAAGTAAGGCACAGAAAGGCAAGAAAGGTGGAACAGTTGAATGAAATACAAGGGAAACAAAAAAATAAAATAAAACAAAATAAATTGCCAGACATAAACACTAGCATACCAATAGTTTACAACAAGGTAAATTGACTAAATGAATCAATTAAAAGGCAGATATTGACAGTATCAGTAAGACACATAACCTAACAATACAATGTTTATATGAAAATCATTTCAATTTTAATGATACAGGTAAAGTAAACATAAAAAGGATAGAAAATATCATATCATGTAAACATTAATTATAAAGCAGGTGTGTTTGTCAGCTTTCTCCACTGTAACGTTACCTTCCCCCCCTTTCTATACTGTACCCTTTGGGAAGAATGACTATGGGCAGTCCACACTTAAGGAGTGAAGACTTATGCTCCACCACCTTAAGTGCAGAGTATTTACATAAAATATTTGGAATCTTATGCACAACAGATTTGTATCTCTCCATTTATTAATTTATTCAATCATTATTTCTATCAGTATGGACTCATGGATTTTTTAGACTTTGAGTTACTATAACCCAACACTATTTTATTTCTTTGGTTGCTCAAATTTCTCTTTTGGCCATAAAAACAAAACAAAACAAAAAGCCGTAGTATCTATAGTAATTACATAATGTAGACTTCATCACATTAGTAGAGATCAAAACAAAACATTACATAATAACAAAAGAATCAATTCTCCAAAAAGAGTCTTTCCTGATCCTTCCTATCCACTCCTCCTATTAATTTGTATGGGTCTTTCTCTGTGTTCCAGACACATCTGTCCTTACTACTATCAGAGCAAACATCACACTATATTGGTAATTATATTTATTTTTATATAACTGACCCTAATAGATTGTAAGTGCTTTGGAAAGCCTGACCCATCTCTGTATCCTCAGACTCCAACATGGTACCTGGTGCCCAGCAGGTGCTCAGTAAATTATTGCCTTACTGAGGTAGGAGATAGATAGGCCTCAGGCTGAGCAGCTGCAACTGGTTTCCTGCTGCCTTGAGTCAGACAAAAAATGGAAAAATGGGCACAAATAAGATGACTGGCCAGAGACAACCCAGAAAACTACCTCCATATGAGCAACCTAAGCCACCCCTATTACATGCAGCTCACTCCACGTTCACCTGTGTGCTCTTCCATAAGTACTTTGCTTCTAATAAATGCTGTCTCTATTTCACAATCTTGGTTTTTTTGCTGAATTCTTTCTTCAAAGAAGACAATGACCAAGGTCCTTCTTCCAGCCATTTCATTGGTGCAATCATTATGACTAAAATTCAGGCCAGTAAAGGTTGTTTCTCCTAGTTGATTTACAATATTATGTTAGTTTCAGATGCACAGCAAAGTAATTCAGCCGTACATATATATACATATTTTTTCAGATTATTTTCCATTACAAGTTATTACAAGATATTGATTATAGTTCCCTGTGCTATACAGTAAATCCTTGTTGTTTTATCTAGTTTATGTACAGTGGTGTGTGTCTGTAAATCCTATACTCAATTTATTCCTCCCTCCCTTTCCCCTTTGGTAACCATGTTTGTTTTCTATGGCTGTGTGTCTGTTTCTGCTTTGTAAATAAATTCATTTGCATTATTTTTTGATTCCACATATAAGTGATATCATATTTGTCTTTCTCTCTCTGACTTACTTCACTCAGTATGATAATCTCTAGGTCTACTCAAGTTGCTGCAAATGGCAATATTTCATCCTTTTTAATGGCTGAGTAATATTCCTGTGCAGGAAGAAGCAGCACCAACACTTCCTCATCCCAGCCTTATGCCTCACCCTCTTCCTGGATGCCAAGAGTATTACCAAGAATGGATCCTTCACACATAGGTAACTGCACAGCTTCTGCAGCAGGTGCGGGGTGCAGAGTTTCCAGGCATCCATCTCTGATCCTGGAATTTACGGCATTGCCCTGAAGTGCCTGGATGCAGGCACCATGTGCAGCGTGATTGTTGAAGAGGTCCACGGTGGTAATTGAGGAGAAGGGGCCACAAAAGAGCACAAAGTGGGTCCACCAATGAGCCCCTGCCTCTCTTCCTGAGGAGGGGCAGGCACTAGGCCCACAATATACCTGAAACATGAGGGAATCACCTCAGTGCTTGTCAAAGACATTGTGTGAAAGAGGTCTGTTTCTGGACTGGTGAGCCTGTGATGTCATTCCAAGCTTCTACCCCTGGCCCACCAGTGTTTTCAACTGGACTTGCTCATCATTATCATTATCATCATAACAAAAAGCCTGAGCACACATTGGTTTGGGTACAATGAAAATAACAATTTTCCAGTCCAACCAGCAAGTAGTGGCTCTACTTTTTCAAGTCATCTTTTACATCACCCAGTTCTCACAAATCACCTGCAGATTGTTCATATGTACTGTACGGTTATGGTGCTGTGGTGAACAGGATTGTCTTTAGCAGTTGCATCTGGTATGTGGGACCACTACATCCATCAGTTTCCTAAATATTTATTAGGACGTTTTCTATTGCTTATCCCTGTGTGTGTTCTAGGTAGGCACTCACATTTTTGCTACTTAGACATAGGCATTATTTTCAGCTACATTGTTTATCTAATGTATTTTATATACTATGTTTAAGATTTATTAGTGTTACATACCTCATTGCACTTATTTTTCAAATGATGTTGGCATTTTGCTTGGTTTTGTTTTAGAATCTGTCTCTGGGCAGGGTGCGGGGGTGGCACAAGGAGACAGAAGATTGAGAGAGACGTCTGTGCACTGTATGCTCTGTTTGATGTTCTGAAATTTCCTATCTTGTACATATGTTAAGTACTCAGAAATTAGTACTTAGTTTAAAAATGAGATTAGGTGTTTTGATTTATATACAACAGGGCTTGTCTATGGGAAGGGTTGGTTGCTGAATGTATTTAGTTTCAGATCATTTGAGAGGATGATGGTGTCCAGATCTTCTAAATGTTAGACAAGAAGAAATAGCAGAATGTTTAGATTCCAACTCTGAGGCAGACTACCTGTGTTTGAATCCAGGTGCTGCTACCTATTAGTTAAATAACTTAGGTCAATTTGCTTTAACTGTGTATTCCTGAACTTTATCTTCTGTAAATAATGTTAACAACTAACAGTTTTGTCTTCAGGGTAGCATAGTACTTTGTATTTACTAAGTTATTAATGAATGCTTGTTTTCTTTTTTCCACTGATTTAAAATCTCAAAACCTTCTCCTATCAAGTCACTGCATAATGTAGGAGTATCTCCATGATAGCTGAGATTTAGCCATAATATTTACACCATCTCATGCTGGGTTAATGTTTAGAGTAGAAGGCAAAATGACACTAGGGGAAAGTAATTAATAAGGTAATATTTTAAAATCCTAAATCCAGATAGAAATCAGGTGGAGGCAAGATCATTTAGAGGGCAACAACAAGGTACTCTCAGAAAAGCTGAAAGGAAATAAGATTTTTCTCTACCTGTGATACACAAAAATCAGAGCGAAGATACTCAAAATTTTCTTTAAGGAATAAGGCATATTCACAGTGTGATTGCATGTATAAAAAGATTTTTGAAAACAGGATACTAAACTGTATTGTTTAGGAGTATATATGGTGGAAAAAATCTAAAGAAATGCAAGGAAATAATCTAAGCAAGGATCTGATTAGGGCTTAAGTCTATGGAGGAGTGATGGCCTTATGACTTGAGTGGGGGACATGTCATGTGTTTCTGTTACTCTTGCTGTACAACAAACTAACCCAAACTTAGTCCATAAAACAGCAATCATTTTATTATATGCTTGGGGTTTCAGAGTAAGGAATTCAGAAAGAGCACAGTGGATATGACTTGTTTCACATGATGTCTGTGGCATCAGTGGGAAAAAAACAAATGGCTGGGAGCTGGAACCATCTGAAGGCTCATTCATTTGCATGGCTGGCAACAGTATTGAGAACACTGGAAGACTAGGACTGACAAATAGAGTGCCTACATATTATGTCTCAGTGTAATTTGGCTCCCTCACAGCATGACAGGCTTCACAGTAGTCAGGCTTCATATTTTATAACTCAGGCTCCAAACAAGAGTGTTCTAGAAAATGAGGTAGATGTGGCATCACTTTGTATGACCAAGACTAAGTCATGTCACATCACTTCTGTCATACTCTATTAATTACAAGTGAGTCACAAGCCCTTCCAGATTCAGGTAAAGGAATTAGACTTCATCTCTTAAGGCAGAGAGGTGGAAACTTTTATAAGAGCATGAGAGGTAGAAGATATTGTGGCTGTCTTTGGAAAACACAGTCATTCACAGTGGGCTTTTAGGCAGCTCTTTATGCTTTATTCAGTTGTTTTCAGTATAATTATTTAACAATTCACATAGAGTTTAGGTACAATTAGTGTATGATTTAACTAACAATATAAAAAAAGGCGATTATTACTCCAATCTCAGAGCAAGATCAAGACCAGGTTAAATGTATTATTGGAGTTACAGAGAGAATATGACAGCCAGAAGAAGGCTGGTTGGTTAGGCCTAAAGGAAACCTTGGAAATGCCCATATAAGAACAGTCCATGGGGCTTTCTAGGTGGTGCAATGGTTAAGAATCCACCTGACAATGCAGAGGTCATGGGTTCGATCCCAGCTCCAGGAAGATCCCATATGCCACGGAGCAACTAAGCCCGTGTGCCAAAAAAAAAAAAAAAAAAAAAAAACAGTCCAGGGTAGAAAACGTCTTGTCCAGAGGATTATAATTATTTCTCATCCCACTGGAAAAGTTTAACCTATAACTTCTTGGACATATTGGGCTGCCTTGATATGATGTCACTGAATGACCCTTACTCTGTCCTAAGTGTTCATTCATTCCAAAAATATTTACTGAGTGTTTATAATGTGCAAAATAGAATGTTAGAAGGACTCAAAGCTATGGAAAAAAGTAGAGATAGGTAAAGATGTTGAAGCACAATGTTTGGGTAAATATTAATGAGCATTAGGTTGCCAAACTTAGAAAGTCCATTATGACCACAAAGAAAAATATCTATAGAATACACACAAAAGGAGATGAGAAGGAAATGAAAGTATGTCACTACCAAAAAAAAAAAAATCAACTAAACATAAAGGAAGGCAATACAGCCAGAAATCAGAGACATTAAAAGCTATAAGATGCACAGAAAACAATTAACAAATGGCAATTCTAAGTCCTTTCTTATCAGTAATTCTTAAAATGTTAATAGATTAAACTTGTCAATCAAAAGACACAGATTGGCAGAATGGATTTTAAAAGCAGATCCAACTATATTCTGTCTACAAGAGATTCAATTTAGCTCTAAGTATATGCACAGGTTGAAAGTAAAATGATTGAATAAGTTATTCCCTGCAAATAGTAAAGCAAAGAGAGCATGGGTAGATATATTAATATCAGATAAAGTATACTTTATATCAAAAACTGTCACAAAAGACAGAGAGGGACATTATGTAATGATAAAAGGGTCAGGTCACCAAGAAGATATAACAATTTAAAATATACATGTATCAAAGACCAGAGCTATTAACATATGAAACAAATATTGACAGAATTGAAGGGAGAAATAGGCAGCTTTTTAATAATAGTAGGATATTTCAATACCCAACTTTCAATAATGGGTAGTACAAACAGGCAAAAAATCAATAAAGAAACAGAGAACTTGAATAAAACTATAGACCAATTGGACATAATAGTCATATACAGAACAGTCCACCACCAACACCAGAATACACATTTTTAATCAAGTATACATGGGACAGTTCTCCAGGAGAGACTATATGTTAGGCCACAAAACACAAGTATTAATAAATTTTAAAAGATTAAACTAATACAAAGTATCTTTTAGCAGAAGTAAAACAGGAAAATTCACAAACACGTGGAAATTAAATAATACACACTTAAACAACAAATGAGTCAAAGAAGAAATCACAAGGAAAATTAGAAAATACCTTGAAACAAATGAAAACAAAACACAGTATAGAAAAACACAGGTTGAGGTAAAAGTAATGCTAAGAAGGAATTTTATAGTTATAAATTAAAAAGGAAGAAAGATCTCAAATCAACAATCTAACTTTACACTTTAAGGAACTAGAAAAATACGGACAAATTACATCCAAAACTAGCAGAATGAAAGAAATAACAAAGATTAGAGAGAAATGGCTAGATAATCAACAGAACCAAGTGTTGGTTCTTTGGAAAGATCAACAAAATTGACAAATTTTTAACTAGATTGACTAAGAAAAAAATAACACTCAAATAATTAAAATCAGAAATGAAAGAGGACACATTGCAACCTATTTTACAGAAATAAAAAGTACTATAAAAGAATACTATGAAGAATTATACACCAACAAACTGGATAATCTAGATACAACATATAAATTCTTAAAAATACACAACCTATGAAGACTGAATCATGAAGAAATAGAAAATCTAAACAGAACTAAAACTGGCAATGAGATTGAATCAGTGATCAAAAATCTCCCAATACAGAAAAGCCCAGGACCAATGGCTTCATTGGTGAATTCTACCAAATATTTAAAGAAGAATTAACATGTATCCTCCTCAAACACTTGTTTAAAATTAATCAAAGAGGGGGGAACACTTCCAAATTCATTATATGAGGCCCACACTACCCTGATACCAAAGCCAAAGACATTATGAGAAAAGAAAATGACAGACCAATATTCCTCATGAATATTAACATAAAAATCCAGAATAAAATACTAGCAAATAGAATTCAACAGCACATTAAAATGATTATACACCATGACCAAGTAGGATTGATTCCTGGAATGCAAGGATGTTTCAATACAAGAAAATAATTCAATGTAATTCACCACATCAAGAGAATAAAGAAAAAATTGCCACATAATTATCTCAAGTATACAGAAAACTCATTTGAGTAAATCAATACTTCATAATAAAAGCATTCAACAAACCAGGAATAGAAGGAAACTACCTCAACATTTTAAAGGTCGTATATGAAAAGCCCACAACTACCATAATACTCAATGATGAAAGACTTGAAAGCCCCCTAAGATCAAGAAGAAGATCAAGATGACTGCTTTCATCACTTCAGTTTAACATAATACTGGAACTCCTAGCAAGAGCAATTTTATAAGAAAAAAAAATGACATCCAAGTTTGAAAGGAAGAAGTAAAATTATCTCTGTTTGTTGATAACATGATCTTATATATACAAAACCCTAAATATTCCACAAAAAATAATTGGAACTAATCAATAAATTTATCAAAATTGCAGGATACAAAATAAACACTCAAAACAGTTACGTTTGTAATACACTAACAATAAAAAATCTGAAAAAGAAATCAAGAAAACAATTCCATTTACAATATAGCATCAAAAATAATAAAACATTTAAGCAAAAAAACTTACCAAGGAGGTGAAAAACTTGTACACTGAAAACACAAAGCATTGCTGAAAGAAATTAAAGAAGCACACACAAAAAAAATGGAAAGACATTCCATAATCATGAATTGGAAGATAATATTTTTAAGATATAAATACTACCTAATGTGATCTAAAGATTCAATGAAATCACTATCAAAATCCTAATGGTAAGTTTTTGCAGAAATAGAAAAATCCATGCTAAAATTGATTTGGAATCTCAAGGGACTCCTACCAGCCAAAACTATGTTTAAAAAAGAACAAATTTGGAGGACTCACATTTCCTGATTTCAAAGCTTACTACAAAGCTACAATAATCAAATCAGTGTGGTACTGGCATAAAGACAGACATATTGACTAATGGAATAGAATGGAGTGTCCAGAAATCAACCTGAGTCTATACAGTCAAATCACTTTTAACAAGTGTGCCAAGACCATTCAATAAGGAAAGGGCAGTCTTTTAAACAAATGGTTCTCAGAAAATTCAATATTCTTATGCAAAAGAATGAAGTTGGTCTCTTACCTTACACAAAAATTAACTCAAAATGGATCTATGGCAAGTATAAAAAATAAAACTATAAAACTCTTAGATGAAAATATAGTGGAAAATCTTCAAGATACTAGATTTGGCAATGATTTCTTGAATGTGACACCAAAAGCACAGGCAACAAAAATAAAAACAGATAAACTGGGCTACATCAAAACTGTAAACCTCTGTGCATCATAAGACACAATCAACAGGGTGAGAAGGCAATCTGTGAAATGGAATAAAATATTTCTAAATCATATATCCAATAAGGGTTAATATCCAGAATATATAAAGAACTCCCAGAACTCCTACAATAACAATAGCAACAAAAAACAAACAACCTGGGCCTAAGGCTTTAAGAAGACTTGATCTAGCAGATGTCAGTTGCTTGAGAAAAGACCTAGAAGATGTGAATGCTTCTCAACCAAGCAGAAAACCAAAGGAAATGAGCTAAGAGGCAGTCTAGCAGAAGGTAGATGGGTAAACTGGCCAGAGCAACATAAAGAAGACAGAAGGAGAAAGGAAAACCAGATTGGAGGGACTCAATGATTTTTCTCCAAGGTATTTCTAAATGGGCTTAGGAGATTAGCATGCTTAATTTCCAGAATGTTTCTGCAGTGATTCAGTTGTAAGTATGATCCTAGACAGAGACAAGTTGGTGGAGAAGGACGTGAGCTCACCACTTCTTATGAAAACACTGAAATCACAACTAACTGCTGAACAATCATCAAGAAAAAAAGCTGGAATCTACCAAAAAAAGATACCCTACATGCAAAGACAAAGAAGAAGCCACAAGAACATGGTAGCAGGGGTGCAACTGCAATAAAATCAAATCCCAGATCCACTGGGTGGGTGATCCACAAATTGGAAAATAATTATGCCACAGAAGTTCTCCCACAGAAATGAAAGTTCTGAGCCCCATGTCAGGCTCCCTAGCCTGGGGGTCTGGCAACAGGAGGAGGACCCCCCAGAGAATCTGGTTTTGAAGCCCAGTGGGGTTTGATAGCAGGAGTTCCACAGGACTGGGGGAAACAGAAACTCCTCTCTTGGAGGGCACACACAGGGTCTCATGCACACCAGAACCCAGGGAAAAAAGCAGTGACCTCATAAGAGAATGGGCCAGACCTACCTGCTAGTATTGGAGGATCCTCTGTGTAGGCAGGGAGTTGCTGTGGCTCATTCTGGCAAGAAAGACTGGCAACAGCAGTTCTAGGAAGTACTCATTAGCACAACCCCTCCTGGAGGCCACCATTTGTTATCAAGACCTGGCCACACCCAACAGCCTTCAGGCTCCAGTTCCAGGATGTCTCAGGCCAAACAACCAACAGGGCAGGAACACAGCCCCACCCATAAACATACAGGCTGCTTAAAGTCTTCCTGAGCCCACAGCCCTCTAGGCATGCCCATTAGCATGGCCCTGCACACCAGAGGGACTAGAATCAGCTGCATCCACCAGTGGGCAGGCACCAGTCCCTCCCACCAGGAAGCCTGCACATGTTTCTTTGACAGCCTCATCCACTAGGGGGCAGAGAGCAGAAGCAAGAAAAACTGCAACCCTGCAGCCTATGGAATAGAAACTGCAATCACAGAAAGTTAGACAAAATGAGATGGCAGAGGAATATGTCTCAGATGAAGGAACAAGATAAAAACCCCAGAAGAACAACTAAGTGAAGTGGAGATAGCAAACTACCTGAAAAAGAATTCATAGTAATGATAGCAAAGATGATCCAAGATCTCAGAAAAAGAATCAGGACACAGGCTGAGAGGATACAAAAATGTTTAACAAAGACCTAGAAGAACTAAAGAACAAACAGATCAAGATGAACAATACAATAACTGAAATGAAAAATACAACAGAAATAATCAATAGCAGAATAACTGAAGCATAAGAAGGAAAAAGTGAACTGAAAGACACAATGGTGGAAATCACTGCTGCAGAACAGAATAAAGGAAAAAGAATGAAAAGAAATGAGGACAGTCTAAGAGACTACTGGGACAACATTAAATGCACCAACATTCGCATTATAGGGGTTCCAGAAGGAGGAGAGAGAGAGGAAGGACCTGAGAAAATATTTGAAGAGATAATAGCTGAAAACATATCTGACAAGGGAAAGGAAAGAGTCACCCAAGTCCAGGAAGCTCAGAGAGTCCCAGGCAGGATAAACCCAAGGAGAAACATGCCAGGACACATATTTAATAATCAAATTGATAAAAATTAAAGACAAAGAAAAAATATTAAAAGCATGAAGGAAAAATGACAAATAACATACAAAGAAATTCCCATAAGGTTATAAGCTGATTTCTCAGCAGAAACTATGCAGGCCAGCAGGGAGAGGCATGATATACTTAAAGTGATGAAACCTACAACCAAGAATACTCTACCCAGCAAGGCACTCATTCAGATTCTATGGAGAAATCAAAAGCTTTACAGACAAGCAAAAGCTAAGAGAATTTAGCTCCACCAGACAAGCTTTGCCACAAATGCCAAAGGAACTTCTCTAGGTGGAAAAGAAAATGCCACAGCTAAAAACAAGAAAATTACAAATGGAAAACCTCTCCAGTAAAGGCAAACAAACAGTAAAGGTCAGAAATAATCCACACACAAATATGATATCAAAACCAGCAATTGTGAAAAGAGGAGAGCACAAATGCAGGAAATGCAGGATATTGGAAATGCATTTGAAATTAAAAGACCAGCAACCTAAAACAATCTTGTTTATATATAGTCTGCTATATCAAAACCTCATGATAAGTGCAAACCAAAAATCTACAATAGATACACACACATAAAGAAAAAGGAATCCAAACACAGCACTTAAGTTAGTTACCAAATCACAAGAGAAGAGAAAAACAAGGAAGGGAAGAAAAAAGACCTACAAAAATCCAAAACAATTAACAAAATGGCAGTAAGAACATACATACTGATAATTACATTAAACATAAATAGATTAAATCCTCCAACCAAAAGACATAGACTGGCTGAATGGATAGAACAACAAGACATATATAGATGCTGTCTACAACAGAACCACTTCAGATCTAGGGATACATACAGACTGAAAATGAGGGGATGCAAAAGGGTATTCCATGCAAATGAAAATCAAAAGAAAGCTGGAGTAGCAATACTCATTTCAGACAAAATAGACTTTAAAATAAAGACTGTTACAGGAGACAAAAAAGGACACTACACAATGATCAAGGGATCATTCCAAGAAGAATATATAACAATTGTAAATATATATGCACCCAACACAGAAGCACCTCAATATATAAGGCAAATACTAACAGCCATAAAGGGAGAAATTGACAGTAACACAATAATAGTGGGGGACTTTAAAACCCCACTTTCATCAATGGACAGATCATCCAGACAGAAAATCAATAAGGAAACACAGGCCTTAAATGACACATTAGACCAGATGGATTTAATTGATATTTATAGAGCATTCCATCCAAAAGCAGCAGGCTACACATTCTTTAGTGCACATGGAACATTGCACATCCAAGATTGATCACATCTTCGGCCACAAAGTGAGCCTCGGTAAATGCAAGAAAATTGAAATCATATCAAGCATCTTTTCCAACACAGCACTATGAGATTAGAAATATATTACAAGAAATAAAGTGTAATAAACACAAACACATGGAGTCTAAACAATATGCTATTAAACAACCAATGGATCACTGAAGAAATCAAGGAGGAAATAAAAAAATACCCAGAGACAAATGAAAATGAAAGCACGATGATCCAAAACATATGGGATGCAGCAAAAGCAGTTCTAAGAGGGAAGTTTATAGTGATACAAACTTACCTCAGGAAATAAGAAAAATCTCAAATAAACAACCTAACCTGACACCTAAAGCAACTGGAGAAAGAAGAACAATCAAGACCAAAAGTTAGTGGAAGGAAAGAAATCATAAAGACCACAGCAGAAATAAATGAAATAGAGATGAAGAAAACAATACAAAGCATCAATGAAACTAAAAGCTAGTTCTTTGAGACGGTAAACAAAATTGATAAACCTTTAGCCAGACTCATCAAGAAAAAAAAACTGTAGAGGGTTCAAATCAATAAAATTAGAAATGAAAAAGAAGTTACAATGGACACCACAGAAATACAGAGGATCATAAAAGACTACTACAAGGAAATATATGCCAATAAAATGGACAACCTAGAAGAAATGGACAAATTCTTAGAGAGATACAATCTCCCAAGACTGAACCAGGAAAAAATACAAAATATGAAGAGACCAATCATAGGTACTGAAATTGAAACTGTGATTTAAAACTCCCAACATAGAAAGATCCAGAACCAGATGGCTTCACAGGCAAATTCAATCAAACATTTAGAGAAGCGTTAACATCTATCCTTCTGAAACTATTCCAAAAAATTGCAGAGGAAAGAACACTCTCAAGCTCATTCTATGAGGCCAACATCACCCTGATACCAAAATCAGACAAAGATATCGCAAAAAAAGAAAATTACAGGCCAATATCACTGATGAACATGGACACGAAAATCCTCAACAGAAAATTAGCAATTCGAATCCAACAACACATTAAAAGGAACATACATCATGATTAAGTGGGATTTATCCCAGGGATGCAAGGATTCTTCAATATCTGCAAATCAATCTGTGTGATACACCATATTAACAAATTGAAGAATAAAAACTACATGATCATCTCAATAGATGCACAAAAAGCTTTTGACAAAATTCAACATCCATTTTTGATTAAAAAAAAAAACTCTCCAGAAAGTGGGCATAGAGGAAACATACCTCAACATAATAAGGGCATATATGACAAACCCACAGCTAACATCATACTCAATGGTGAAAACCTGAAAGCATTTCCTCTATGATTAGGAACAAGACAAGGATGCCCACTCTCGCTACTGCTATTCAATATATTTTTGGAAGTCCTAGCCATGGCAATCAGAGAAGAAAAAGAAAAAAAAGGAATCCAAATTGTTAAAGAAGTAAAACTGTCACTGTTTGTAGATAACATGATACTATACATAGAAAATCCTAAAGATGTTACCAGAAAACTACTAGAGCTCATCAATAAATCCAGTAAGGTTTCAGAAAACAAAGTTAATATACAGAAATCTGTTGCATTTCTGTACACTAACAACAAAAGATCAGAAAGAGAAATTAAGGAAACAATCCCATTTACCATTGCATCAAAAAGAATAAAATATCTAGGAATAAACCTACCTAAGGAGGATTTGCAGTAAGTTTTGAAATCAGGAAGTGTAAGACCTCCAAATTTGATCTTCTTTTTCATCTTTGAGTATGGAGTGAGCTGTGGGTTTGTCATATATGGCCTTTATTATGTTGAGATATGTTCCCTCTATGCCCACTTTCTGAAGAGTTTTTATCATAAATGGATGTTGAATTTTATCAAAATCTTTTTCCACATCTATTGAGATGATCACATGGTTTTTATTCTTCAAATTGTTAATGTGCTGTATCACACAGATTGATTTGTGGATATTGAAGAATACTTGCATCCCTGGGATAAATCCCACTTGATTATGGTGTATGATCTTTTTAATGTATTGTTGGCACTGGTTTGCTAGTATTCTTTTGAGGATTTTTGTATCTATATTCATCAATGATATTGGCCTTTAGTTTTCTTTTTTTGTGATATCTTTGGCTGGTTTTGGTATCACATATGACTTTTATACTTATGCTTCTATTTCTATGGAATCGATATCCATGAGTTAGATTACTGAGTCAAGGTGTGTGTGTGTGTGTGTGTGTGTGTAGTTTTAACACATGATTTCACAAGTTTTGCCTTCTTACGTCCAAAAGTCTTAACACTTGATAATATTACGACTAATGTATATGAATAAAGTTTTCCTCAATTCTTGTCAATAATTGAAATTATAACTCAGTGATTGCAAATCTCATGTATGTAAAGCAGTAATCTCATTATTTATTTAATTTGCATTTATCTGACTACTATAGAATTTTAGCTTCCCATCTCCCAATATTTATTGATTTATTGGTCATTTAGATTTTCTACTCCATGAAGTACTGATTTTTACCCTCCTCTCATTTAAAAAATTTAGGTTGCTTGTCCTTTTCTAGTCAATTTTTAAGAGTACTTTCTGCATAGTTTGGATATTAACCCTTTGTCATCTATATTAAATTACATTTCCTGGTTTGTTTTTGTTTGTACATTAATGATATTATTTATCATTGAAAAGTTTAAAATTGCATATAGTCAAATGTGTCAGTTTTCATTTTTTTGTTTTTACTTTCAGAGTTTCCAGTGTAGATTTCTCTGGCTCCTATATTATTCATATAAAGCTTCCTAGATTTTCTTGCAACATTCATTTTGTTTATTGAAAACTTTTGTTTATTTAAAACTTTTCTATATTTAAAACTTTAGTTCATCTCGATCCTGTGATGTATGGTATTGTACATGCTATAAGATGGCAATTCAATTTTATTAATAGCAGGTTATTCCATGAATTCAAGTACCACCTTTATATTGTTATTACATATATGTAATGATATTAGCATCATAATATAATGATATCCAGTGAAGCAAGTCCTCTCACTATTCTTTTTCATAATGTCCTTGCCTATTCTTGTTAATTTATTTTTACAGTAAACTTTCAATTATTTTATAAAATTCCAACAGTAAATCCCATGTATTCAAGTTACTATTGAATGCTATATTTTAATTTTGGGAGACTTGATCCTTTGTGATATAAATTAAATCTTCTCATCAAAGAACATGGTTTATGTTTCTAATACCTCAGATTTTGTTTTCTGTCTTTTGATCAGATTTTATAGCTTTCTTCCTCTCATTCTGCTTTTCTTGTTAAATTGATGTCTGAATATTTTATAGTGTTTCACTATAATAAATGAATTTTTCCTACTTCCTTTCTCTTTAACTTAACTGTTTGTATTTAAGCCTTGCTCTGAGACTCTTGTTTTAAATGTTGTGAAAGTTTCACAGAAGCAGATTATTGATTGCTTTTGGAGGTGGTAAAAAAGCTAGAATCATTGGGTCATGTAGTCCAATCTCTACCTGGACAAAACTAGGTAAATTTATCCAAACTATTTAAACACCCTCTGCTGTTATGTCTTTCACTTGCTGCTCCAGATTTATTCCCCACACTTTCGCTCCCTGCTCTGTGGCCAAGGAGGGGACTTTGCCCTCTGGATTCTTTTTTTGGTAATTTTAAATTGAAGTATAGTTGATTTACAATGTTGTGTTAGTTTCAAGTGTACAGCAAAGTGATTCATACATATATATTCTTTTTCATATTCTTTTCTATTATGTTATTACAAGATATTGACTATAGTTCCCTGTGCCATACAGTAGGTCCTTGTTGATTATCTATTTTATATACATAGTAGTATGTATCTGTTAATCCCAAACTCCTAATTTATCCACATTTATTTATGTCTGTGAGTCTATTTCTGGTTTGTAGATAAGTTCATTTGTACCCTTCTTTTAAGATTCCACATATAAGTGATATCATATGAGATTTGTCTTTCTCTGTCTGGCTTACTTCACTCAGTATGGTAATCAGACTGGTGCTCTGACAGAATGAGTGTCTATAACGAAGACTACTCTTCATGCTTTCCCTAGGAAGGAATACGTGGAGATACAAACAGACCTGCTGCAGTTCAGCAGAACCTTTAATGCTGTCCTTTGTATAAGCCATCACCAATGTGGAGAGGAAGCAAGATCGCCATTTCTATCATTTCCTTTTAGTCCTCTCATCCAAGGCACAAATATGCTTTCTTTCTTAGGTGGTCTATGCTAGGAAAGCTTATAAAAATAAGCTGTAAATTATTCAAGTTAGCCCTAACAGTTTTTTTTTTTTTTTTTGATAGAAGCTAGTAACAGTTGTGAGACTGTGCCCTCTGGTGGACTTTTAGGAACAGACACAGCTCTGTGTAGTTACGGATCTTTGGTAGACATCAAAATGTGCCGAAGAGCATCCTGGTAGCATCATCAGAAGTCAGCAGGCAGTTGATTCTTGTTTTCATATGGTACAGGAAGAAAGTCCTTGGTATCTGGTTAATACTTCAGTTATGTTACGTTCATCTATAGTAACAGTTTCAGGCATCACATCCAGGCAGAGTCCAACAGAAAAAAGAGGAGTTTTTCCCCCTTGGGTATAGTTTTTGAAGAATGAGAAAATGTGTTCTACATCATTTTCCCCCAAATTCAGACTCTGCTTACCTTTCCCTAATTCTGATTGTGATCTTGATTCATTCAGGATAATAAATCTTATCCCCTTTCATTTTCCATTCCAGGAAATCCTTTCACTATACATTTACACCCATGTTTGAACTAGACTTAGGTGAATAGGAAAAGGATGTTGATGAATTTCTCCTATGTTGCCCTAGTACTCCTATCATAACTATGTGATCTCGCCTCTTGGATCTCTGGACCTCACACTTCTGTGCAGTGGATATTTGGGACTTCATGGTTGAAAAAAGCAGACATGGACCCTACTTTTAGGGAACTCACAGTCAGCTGGGGAAGGCAGACAATAAGTAAATAAATAAATAAATATCTTCAACTGTGATGAGTGTTCTGTGTAATGGGAAGCATTCTCCTTCACTCTGGAACAGTGGGCACTGGCAGCATGTGGCAGGGGACTATAAACCTCATTTAGGGTGTGTCATCTCCCTGAGTGACCAGTAAGTTCAGATATAAGGGATGAGTAGGAGTTAGCCCAAGGAGAAGCGGGTAGAGTTGTCAAAGCAAAGGAACAGCATGCATGAGGTCCCAGGGGCCAGAAAGAGCAACAGGTATTCAAGGAATAGACTTCATCCCTGACCCCAGTAGCAGATCATAGAAAATATTGGTTTACCTGGCTCTTCAAAAATATGAGGGTCCCATCTAATTAGTGTGAATAAGTTAAAGAGTGTGAACACCGGGCCAGATGACCCGGGCTCAAATCCCCTCCCCACCCCTTACTAGCAGTTTAACCTTCAGCATATAACCTAAGATGTCTCAGCAAGTGCTTCCTCTTCCTCTACTGTGGAATTAGGAAAACTATATCACCTATCTCATGTCAGAGAATAATTCATAATGCTGCTGTGAGGATTAAATTAGTTAATTTAGGCGCTTAAAACAGTGCCTAGTACACTGTAAGGACTAAAAATTGTGGTGTTATTATTTATGTGTAACTAGGTTGGGAGCTAATTGATTTGAAAAGCTTCAGACATCATTGTTTTGTTTTTTGTTTTTATTTTTCAAATAACTTTTATTTCATTTCTAGTAATACATAAATTCACTATAGAAACCTGAGAAAATACACAACAGTAGAAAAAAGAAAAAAATTAATAACTCTACAACCCAAAAGATAGCCACTTTACATTTATTATATCTTCTTCCAGTATTTTGTAGTTTGTTTGCATGATTGGAATTATATTCTACAAGCATTTTAGAAGTCGGGGTGTTTATATTCTATCACTCTTATGTAAGAGTCTCCCAAATCATTAACAAAAATTTTAAGACAATTTATTGAATTCACAAAAATACTATAACATTTAATTTTCCCCTATATTGGATATGTGTGCTCTTCTGTATTTTTTTTAGCTCTTTATTGGAATATAATTGCTTTACACTGTTGTGCCAGTTTTTGCTGTACAACAAAGTGAATCAGCTGCATCCACAAATATATCCCCAAATCCCCTCCCTTCCACGACTCCTTCCCACCCTTCCCTATCCCAGCCCTCTATGTCATCACCCATTATCGAGTTGATCTCCCTGTGTTATGTGGCAGCTTCCCACTAGCTATCTATTTTACATTTGGTAGTGTATATATGTCAATGCTACTCTCTCACTTCGTCCCAGCTTCCCTTTCACCCCCTACCCCGTGTGCTGAAGTCCGTTCTCTACATCTGCATCTTTATTCTTGCCCTGTCACTGGGTTCATCTGTACCATTGTTTTAGATTCCATATACATGAGTTAGCATACTGTATTTGTCTTTCTCTTTTTGGCTTACTTTGCTCTGTATGACAGACTCTAGGTCCATCCACCTCACTACAAATAACTCAATTTCATTCCTTTTTATGGTTGAGTAATAGTCCATTGTATATAAGTGCCACATCTTCTTTATCCATTCATCTGTTGATGGACATTTGTGTTGCTTCCATGTCCTGGCTATTGTAAATAGTGCTGCAATGAACATTGTGGTACATGTTTCTTTTTGGATTATGGTTTTCTCAGGGTATATGCCCAGGAGTGGGACTGCTAGGTCATATGGTAGTTCTATTTTTGGTTTTTTAAGGAACCGCCATACTGTTTTCCATAGTGGCTGTACCAATTTACATTCCCACCAACAGTGTAGGAGGGTTCCCTTTTCTCCACACCCTCTCCAGCATTTATTGTTTCTAGATTTTTTGTTGATGGCCATTCTGACCGGTGTGAGGTGATACCTCATTGTGGCTTTGACTTGCATTTCTCTAATGATTAGTGATGTTGAGCATCTTTTCATGTGTTTGTTGGCCATCTGTACAGACATCATTGTTTATTTGACATACACTTCCGAGTTGGAACAGACAGTTCCGGCATTAACATTATGTAAAACTTTTTCTAAAGTGTGTGTGTATGGAGGAGGGGTGTACACATATGCTCCCATTTAGGAAGCTTGTGATGTAGGATTAGACGTACATCTGATTTTTGGAACATTTTTATGATAGTTAATTTCAAACTTATAGAAATGTTGCAAGAATAGTACAAGGAATTCCCCAGTTGTTAATATTTTACCACCTTTGGTTTATCATTCTCTCTTTCTCCCTCCCTCTCTCTCTCTATCAACACACACACACATAATTATTTTTTTCTGAATCATTTGAGAATAAGTTGCAGAATTCATGCCATTTTATGCCTAAATATTCATCATGGTTCCTAAGAACAAGTATAATTATCAAAATAAGGAAATGTGCATTAATGAAAATATTATTTAGTCTACAGATTTTACACAAACTTCACCAATTTTCCCAATAATGCCTTTTATAGCATTTTTTTTCCTGATCAACAATCCATTTCATGGTCATGTGTTGTATTTAACTGACATGTCACTTTAGACTCCTTCACTCTGGAACAGTTTATCAGGCTTTCCTCATCTTCCACACTTTGACAATTCTCAAAACTTTGGAGTAATTACTTTGTAGAGCATCCCTCATTTGGGGATTATGTGATTGTTTTCTCATGATTCAACTAAGATTAGGCAAATTTGACAGGAACATCACAAAAATGATAGCATATCTTTCTCATTACACCATAAAGACAGGCATATGATATAGGTTTGTCCCAATATTGATTCTGATCACTTTGTTAAAGTGGTGTCCAATAGATTACTCAAGTGTAAGTTTACTACTTTCCTTTGTAATTATTAAGTATTCTATGGGGAGATAATTTGAGAATATGTAAGTATTCCATTGATGGTAAAATTCCATGTACCAATTTTAGTGTTCATTGATGATTCTCGTCTTTGACAATTATTATATAGTAGGTGCAAAATGGTGCTTTTCTAACTTCATCATTTCTTCTACGTTTATTAGATGGCACTCTTCTGTAAGCAAGAGCTTTTCTTTTATTTACATATTTATTTATAGTACAGATTCATGCATTCTTATTTTATTCAATTAGTTATAAGGCATTGTTATTATTATTTACTCTCTTTTTTTATTTTTGAGTTCCCCCTGTATTTTATTTTGTTTTCCAGCTTTATTGAGATATAATTGACATATAACATTGTGTAAGTCTAAGGTGTACAATGTGATAATTTGCCACACATGTATATTTTAAAATGATTACAAGATAAGGTTAATTAACACATCCATCATCTCACATAATTACATTTTGTGTGTGTGGTGAGAACATTTTAGATCTGCTCTTTTAGCAACTTTCAAGTATTTAATACAATATTGTTACCTATAGGCATCATCATGAATATTAGATCCCAAGACTTACTTATCTTATAATTGGAAGTTTGTAACCTTTGTCCAACATCTCTCCATTTTCCCCATTCCCCAACCCCTGGCAACCTCCATTATACACTCTGTTTCTATGAGTTTGGCTTTTTTTAAGATTCCACATATAAATGAGATCATAAGTATTTGGTTTTCTCTGTATGGCTTATTTTACTTAGCATAATGCCCTCAAAGTCCTTCCATGTTGATGCAGATGACAGGAATTCCTTATTTTTTATGGTTGAGTAATATTCTATTGTGTGTGTGTGCATGTGACACATTTTCTTTATCCATTCATCTTAGGATGGACACTTAGTTTGTTTCCAAGTCTTGGCTATTGTGCCTAAAGCTGAAATGAACAGGTGGGGGCAGATATCTCTTAAGACCTTGGTTTCATTTCTTTCAGATATGTACCCAGAAGTGAGATTGCTGGATCATGTGGTAGTTCTATTTTTAATTTCTTGAGGAATCTTCATACTGTTTTGCGTAGTGGTTGTACAAATTTATATTCCCACCAACAGTGCACTAAAGTTCCCTTTTCCCCACACCCTGGACAACACTTCTTATCTATTGCCTTTTTTATAATAGCCAATCTAACAGATGTGAGGTGATATCTCATTGTAGTTTTGATTTGCATTTCCTTTATGATTAGTGATACTGAGCATCTTTTCGTGTACCTGTTTGCCATTCTTTTGTCTTTGGAAAACTGTCTACTCAGTTCCTCTAGCCATCTTAAAATTTGATTATTTGTTGGGGTTTTTTTGTTTTGTTTTGTTTGTTTTGCTATTGAGTTATATGAGTTTCTTATGTATTTTGGATATAAAGCCCTTATCTGATATATGATTTCCAAAAATTTCCCCCCATTCTGCAGCTTGACTTTTCATTTTGTTGATTGTTTCTTTTGCTGTGCAAACACTTCTTAGTTTGATGTAGTCCCAAATTTTAATTTTTGTTTTTGTTACTTGTGCTTTTGGTGTGTTTTCCAAAATCTCACTGCCAAGACCACTGTCAAAGAGCTTTTTCCCTATATTTTCTTCCAGGGGATTTATGGTTTTGGGTCTTATATTTAAGTCTTTAATCCAGTCTGAGCAAATTTTTGTGAGTGGTGTGAGACAGGGGTGAAATTTCATTCTTTTGTGTGTGAATATCCAGTTTTCCCAACACCATTTATTGACTGCCTTTTTCCCATTGTATATTCCTAGATTCCATGTTAAGTATTAGTTGAACATATATGCATGGGTTTGTTTCTAGGGTCTAAATTCTATTCCATTGATCTATCTGTTTTTATGCCAGTACTATACTGTTTTGATTATTATAGCTTTTTACTGTACTTTGAACTTAGGAAGGGTGATGCCTACAGTTTTGTTCTTCTTTCTCAAGATTGCCTTGGTTACTCAGGATCATTTATGGTTCCATGCAAATTTAGGACTGGTTTTTGTATTTCTCTGAAAAATGTCACTGGAATTTTAATAGAACATCTATAGATGGCTTTGGGTAGTATGTATATTTTAAAAATATTAATTCTTCTGATTCACTTATGTGGGATATATTTCCATTTATTTGTGCCTTCTTCAATTTCTTTCATCAACGCCTTACATTTTTCAGTGTAGAGATCTTTTACTTCCTTGGTTAAATTTATTCCTAATTATTTTATTGGTTTTGATGCTATTGTAAATGGGATTGTTTTCCTGATTTCTCTTTCAGATATATTATTGTCAGTGTATGGAAATGCAACTGATTTTTGTAAGGTTGATTTTGTATCCTGCAACATTACTGAATTCATTTGTTCATTCTAACAGTTGGTGGTGGTGTTACAAATCATGCCATGTGTAAAAAGAGACAATTTTTCTCCTTTTCTGATCTGAATACCTTATATTTCTTTTTCTTGCCCAGATGCTCTGTCTAGGACTTCCAGTACTACTTTGAATAGAAATGGTGAGACTGGGCACCCTTGTCTTGTTCTTTATTTTAAAGGATAAGCTTTCAGCTTTTCACCATTGAGTATGATGTTAGCTGTGGGCTTGTCATATATGGCCTTTATTAGGTTGAGGCATGTTCCTTCTATACCAAATTTGTTGAGAGCTTTTATCATTAAATGATGTTGAATTTTGTCAAATTCTTCTTCTGTGTCTGTTGAGAGAATCATGTGATTTTTATCATTCATTCTATTAATGTGGTATATCAGATTTATTCATTTGCATATGCTGAATCATCCTTCCATCCCAGGGATAAATGCCACTTGGTCATGGTGTATGATCCTTTTAATGTGCTGTTGAATTTGTTTTGCTAGAATTTTGTTGAGAATTTTTTTCGTTTAAAAGACTTTAGTTTTTATTGACATATAGCTGATGTACAATATTATATGTTATAGGTGCACAACATAGTGATTCACAATTTTTAAAGGTTATACTCCATTTATAGTTATTATAAAATATCCATGTGTTATACAATATATCCTTGTATTTTGCATCTATATTCATCAGGGATATTGGCACATTGTTTTCTTATAGTGTCCTTATCTGACTTTGGTATCAAGGTAATGTTGGCCTCACAAAATAAGTTTGGGAATGTTCTCTCCTCTTCAATTTTTTTGGAAGAATTTAGTAGGATTGGTATTAATTTTTCTTTAAATATTGGTAGAATTCACCATGAAACCATCTGGTTCAGGGCATTTATTTGGGGGGAGGGTTTTGATTATTGCTTCAGTATCCTTAGTCATTATTGATTCAGTTTTTCTATATCTTCATGATTCAGTCTTGGTAATTTGTGTGTTTCTAGTAATTTATTTATGTCTTCTAGGTTATCCAATTTTTTGGTATATAGTAGCCTCTTATGATGCTTTGTAATTCTGCAGTGCTAGTTGTAATGTCTCCTCTTTCATTTATAATTTTGTTTATTTGAATCCTTTGTCTCTTTTTTTTCTTGGTTAGTGTAGGTAAAGTCCTCAATTTTGTTTCTTTCAAAAGAATACAACTCTTAGTTCACTTTTTTCTATTGCCTTTCTAGTCTCACTTTCCCCTGATCCTCCTCTCTAAACACAACTAAAGATCCTGAAAATAATTCAAGAGACTCTAAAATATAGAAGATGGACTGAATAGGGAACTCAGGACTTGAAGAACAACAGCACAGGGAGTTCCCTGGGTTTTCTTTAATCACTCCCATACCCCAGACTGGGTACCTGAGTAGTCTACAACCCCCAAACTGCCAACAGGTACAGACCAAAAAAGCTCCCATAAAAGGAAAAGGAAAAAAAGCTTTCTCTCTCTGAGAAAAGGAAAGCTTAGCAGGGAGATCCATACCTAGTGGCAGTGCCAGGCTCATTTTTCTGTGGTAGCTTCACCAGCTGAGTTGGGAGAGAGACCATCTATCCCCCCATGCTTCACATCAGCAGAAAAATCTGATCTACCCTAAGCAGTAATATAGCAGAACTAGGAAAAGCTGACATACTTGCTGTTCCACATCAGGAGGCAACAGATGAGCCCTTCCACCTTCAGTGATAATGCCAGTTTACCTAGTGTCTCCCAGTCCTCTACTGAAATGCAGAAGAGAGTCCAAGGCCAATGTTTCCTGATCTTACATTCACTGGCAGCTAGTCACCTAGGTCCAGAGGGTCCTGGTCTTCCATTCAATGGTTGAAGGCAGCCCAGGCCTGGTGCCTCCTGGGTCTATACTCAGTGGCAGAGGGTGAAAAGGGCCAGGGTCTCCTAACCCTCCATCCAGACCCATAGCTCTGGCCTTCCACAAAATGGCAAAAGGCAGCCCATCCCTGGCTGCACTACAAGAGATAGAGTGGGATGCCCCTGACAGTGAGTGACTGGAAAATAGGGCAGGAGAAATGTTTTCTGTCCTATGGGTCTGGATTTCCCCACGACTCACTTCAACTCCACTGGGAGATGAGGAAGCATGTGGTACCAACAGAAGCTCAAGCGGAGTCCCAAGAATAAAGCAGATCAAAATAGCACTGCTAAATCTCAGGAAACTAAATTGTCATTGGAACTACAGTCCACAATAGTAGACCAGAACTTATACACTAAACCTAACAGGGTGGTTGCCTGATAAAATAGAAGATATAAAAAGGATGAAGAGTCTCTTAACCTAATGTTTAAAATGTTGAGGAAACAACCGAAAATCACTTATTATACCAAGAATCAGGAAGATAAAAACTTGAATAAGAAAAGACAATCCAATGACACCAAATACTGAGATGAATTAATATTGGAACTATCTAATAAAGATTTTAATGCAGTCACTATAAAACTGCTTCCAAAAGTAATTACAGGTAACCTACTGAATGGGAGAAAATATTTGCAAATCATATGTCTAATAAGAAGTTAATATCCAAAATACATAAAGAACTCACACAACTCAATAGCAAAGAAACAAGCAATCTTATTAAAAAGCAGACAGAAGATCTGAATAAACATTCTTCCAAAGAAGACACACAGATGGCCAACAGGTACATGAAAAGATGCTCAACATCACTAATCATAAGGGAAATGCAAATCAAAAACACGAGATACCATCTCACAACTGGTAGAGTCACTATTATCAAAAAGACAATAAAGAACAAGTGTTGGTGAGGATGTGAAGAAAAGAGAACATTAGTGCAGTGTTGGTAGGAATGTAAATTTGTGCTGCTACCATGGAAGACACTATGGGAATACTTTAAAAATTAAAAATAGAGCTACCATATGACCCAGCAGTTTCACTTCTGGGTATTTAGCCAAAAAAGAAAAAAAAAACCACTAACTTGAAAAGATACTTGCACTCCCATGTTCATTGAACCATTATTTAAAATAGCCAAAATGTTAAAACAACCTAAATGTCCATCGACAGATGAATGGATAAAGAAGATGTAGTACATATATACAATGGAATCCTACTCAGCCATAAAAAAGAATGAAATAATTCCAGTTGCAGCAACATGGATGGACCTAGAGATTATCATGCTAAGTTAAGTAAGTCAGACAAAGACAAACACCATATGATATCACTTATATGTGAAATTAAAACAACAAAACAAAACAATAAGCTCATAAATGTAGAGAACAGGAAAACAGATTGGTGGTCATCAGAGGTGGTGAGAGGAGGGAGGGGAGGGGAGTGAATTGAGTGATGGGAATCAAAAGGTACAAACTTCTAGTTATAAAATGTCCTGAGAATGTAATGCATAACATGGTGACTATAGTTAATAATAATGTACTGTATATTTGAAAGTCACTTAGAAAGTAAGTTTTAAAAGTTCTCAATACAAGAAAAACATGTAACTATATGAGGTGATGGATGTTAACTAGACTTATTGTGGTGATCATTTCTCAATATATACGAATATCATATCATTTTGTTGTACACCTGAAACTAACAGAAAGTTGCACATCAATTATCTCAATAAAAAGTTAATTAATGCTTTAAAAGTAATCACAAATTTGTTTGAAAAAAGGAAACAAAAAACCTAAGCAAAGAAGTACAAGTATATAAAAGAGTCAAATAGAAACAATAGAACCGAAAAACAATAACAGAACAAAAAAATTCACTGGATGGGCTCAATAGTAGTATAGAGATGACAGAAAATAGAATCAGTGAGCTTGTGGAGAGATCAATAAATTTCACTGAACCTAATGAACAGAAAGTGTATGCCTGAAAAAAGGAAATGAGCAGAGTACCAAGGAATTGTTGGAGTCTAACAATAAATCTAATATTCATATCAATGATGTCCCAGGAGAGGGGAAAGAATGTGGGGCTGAAAAAGTATTTCTATTAGTCAGGGTTCTCCAGAGAAGCAGGGTGTGTGTGTGTCTGTATTTGTGTGTGCATGTATGGACTTATTACAAATAATTGCCTCCACACGACTATGGAGGCTGACAAATTCAAAAATTGCAATGTGGGCTGGCAGGTGGGAAACACAGGAGAGCTGAGGTGCAGTTCTTGTCTGAAGGCCAGCAGGTGGAGACCTAGAAAAGCCAATGGTGCTTAAGAGGTCCAAAGACAATCTGCTGCAGAATTTCCTCTTGCTCCGGTAGGCCAGGGTTTTTGTTTGTTTGTTTGTTTGTTTGTTTGTTTTATTCAGGTTTTTAACTGATTAGGTGAGTCTTACCCACATTATGGAAGACAATGTGCTTACTCAGAGTTCACTGATTTAAATGTTAATTTCATCCAAAAACACCCTCCAGGTTGACACATAGAATTAAGCACTACAAATTCACCCCATGTCAACTTGGCACCTGTATGCATCTCCTTAAACCACACTTAATCTCCAAATAAAGACAATAACAAGGTCATCCTTCCATCGAACATGATACAGCTATCCTGCCTACGACTGAAAATGCACTAACCTTTTCCTCAGAAAAAGATGCAAACTCCTTAGGTGATGGTTACTCTTCTCCTTGATCCCCCATACTTAAATACCATGATGTAAAATTTAAAACATTTAAATATTATCATAGAAAGTCAATATATCTTATGTCATATGATAAGGAGGTATATGCTTATTTTATGTGTATATATATATATATACATAAACATATTCATAACAAAATGAGAAAATACTCATGAAAACTACAGTCCCCATTTCTATAACTGGTCACATGGTTGTAGTTGCTATTTACAACTCTCTTCTTCTACTACCCATTCCTTCAGCATGCACCTCAGCTGGTTGTGATTCTTTACCTGGTGGGGTGACCAAAACTTTTGTTCCTGAAGGGTCTGGGCCATTAGTAATCCTGTCTGAATTGGATTTTTGTAATTCTTCATTGTCCTTAACCACAGGGTGTGGAAATACTAAGGGATCTCCTGTGTTGCAGACATGCTCTTCCTTACCTCCATTGTGAAGCAGTGGTCCAATGTCCCCTTGGTAGTCAGGATCAAACACCCCGGCCAGCACAGTAACTCCCTTCTTTACCCATTGATTCAGAGGCACAAAAAGATCAAAGTGGTGGGGCAGCAGGTCTTAACTTACAGGTCAGAGGAATCGTTGTGTCTCCTGGTGGGAGCCTTCCTCCCTTTAGAACTAAGGCCTTTAGGCCAGCTGAGCATAATGTCACAGGAACAGGAAGCAAAAATTTTACTAGTGGGTCACTAGCAGTAACAGTGTGTGATGCCACCCCCATTTCCAGCCCCTGATTCCTGAACCCATGAATCCTAGCTGTAGGAGAAACAGCACCACATATTGGACTCTTATTCAGAGCATATAGAGCCTTCTAGAGAACCTTGCCTTAGCTCTTCAAGGTACTGCCACTTAGCTGGAGTTGTGAGTCTTTGAGAGGTCATTCCACTGTTCTATCAAAATAACTGCTTCAGCACGGTGTGAAACATGGTAAGACCAGTGAATTCCATGTGCATGGGCCCATTGCTGCACTTCATTTGCTATGATGTTAGTAACTTGATCAGAAGCACTGTTATGTAGAATACGATGACAGTGGATAAGTAATTCTGTAAGTCCACAGATGGTAGTTTTGGGAGAAGCACAACATTCAGAGTATATATATCCATATTCATAGTAATTGTCTATGCTGGGAAGAACAAAACACTACTCCTCTTATGATGGAAGGGGTCCCATTTAATCAACTTGCCACCAGGTAGCTGACTGATCACTCCAGGGAATGGTGCCATACTGGGGACAAATGATCTCTGTTTCTGGTAGATTGAGCACTCAGCAGTTGCTGCAGTGAGGTCAACCTTGGTGAGTGGAAGTGCATATGGCTGGGCCCATGCATAACCTCCATCTCTGACACTGATCACTTTGTTCATGAGCCCAATAAATGATGACAGAGATGGTGGGTTTGCTGGTGAAGGAGGCTGACTGGTATTCGGAGAATACATCATCCTATTCATTGGATTATTAAAATCTTCCTTTGTTGAGGTTACCCTTAAGAGGACATTGACAAGGGACACAAATATTTTTGTATTTTTTGGCCCATTCAGAGAGGTCTGTTCACATACCTCTTCCCCAAATTTCCTTGTCAACAATTTTCTATGTTCTTTCTAAATCCCTGACCATCCAGCCAAACCTCTGACCATAGCCCATAAATTGGTATATAATCACATATCTGGCCATTTCTCCTTCCAAGTCAAATGAATGATGAGGTGCATTGCTCTAAGTTCTGTCCACTAGAGGATTCTCAAAAAAAAAAAATTAAAAAATAGAACTACCATATGATTCAGCAATTCCACTTCTGGGTGTATACCCAAAAGAAATGAAAACAGGATATCAAAGAGATATATGTACTCCCATGTTTATGGAAGCATTATTCACAATAGCCAAGATATGGAAACAACCTAGTTGTCCATCAGTGGAAGAATGGATAAAGAAGATGTGAGATGTGTGTCTGCTATATACATAATGGAATATTATACAGTGATGAGAAAGAAGAAAATTCTGCATTTGTGACAACATGGATGGACTTTGAAGATATGCTAAGTGAGTTAAATCAGACAAAGACAAATGCTGTATGCTGTCACTTACATGTGAAATCTAAAAAGGCCAAACTCATAAAAACAGCAGGTAAAATGGTGGTTATCAGGGGCTGGGTAGAGGGGAGAATGAGAGAGATGTTGTTTAAGGGTACAAACTTGCAACTAGCAGATAAGTCTTGGAGATTTAATCCACAGTGTGGTGAATATAGACAACAATATTGTATTATAATCATCTAACTTGCTAAGAGATTAGATCTTAATTATTCCCACCACAAAAAAGAAATAATTATGTGATGTTACAGAGGTGTTACCTATTGCTACAATGGCAGTCATATTACAGTATATAAATGTATCATCACCATGTTGTACACTTGAAATTTATGGTTATATGTCAAATAAACTTCAATGTTTAAAAAAACTAAAAAACTGAGGGAAAAAACAAATCTCTAAGCAAGTTAAGAATAGAGGGGGGCAACTTTTCATGTGTTTGTTAGCCTTCTGTATGTCTTCTTTGGAGAAATGTCTATTTAGGTCTTCTGCCCTTTTTTGGATTGGGTTATTTGTTTTTTTGATATTGAGCTGCATGAGCTGCCTGTATATTTTGGAGATTAATCCTTTGTCAGTTGCTTCATTGGCAAATATTTTCTCCCATTCTGAGGGTTGTCTTCTTGTCTTGTTTATGGTCTTTTTTTCTGTGCAAAAGCTTTTAAGTTTCATTAGGAATTATACTCCAATAAAGAGCTTAAAAAAAAGAATAGAGGGGGGTAATTCCCTGGTGGCAAAATGGTTAAGGCTTCACACTTCCAATGCAGGGGGTCCAGATTCAATCCCTGGTCAAGGAACTAGATCCCACATACATGCTACAACTAAGAGTTCACATGCCACAACTAAGGAGCCCACGTGCTGCAACTAGGAACCCGCCTGCCGCAACTAAGACCTGGTGCAACCAAATTAATTAATTAATTATTAAAATAAAAGAATAGAGGGGATGATTACCTGAACTTGCTAAAGAGCATCTACAAGAAAACTACTTCCAACATCATACTTAATGAAGAAAGACTGAATGTTTTCCCTCAAAGATTGGAAATGGGGCAAAGATTTATGACCTCACCATTTTTCCTCAATATAATACTGGAATTCTAGGTAGTGCAATAAGGCAAGATAAAAAATTATATGAATTAGAAGGAAAAATAAAACTGTCTCTATTTGCAGATGACATGATTGTCTATGTATAAAATTCCAAGGTATCTACCAAAAAGTCCTACTATTTAGTATAAGTGAGGTCAGCCATGTCACAGTATAAAAGATCAACACATTAAAATCTATCCCATTTCTTTATACTGACAATGACTATATGGAAACCAAATTAAAAATACAATACCATTTACAATTACTCCAAAGTAAATGAATTACTTAGTGCTATGGCCTGAATTGTGTCACCACCCAAATTCATATGTTGAAGTCCCAAGCCCCAATGTGACTGTATTTTGAAATAAGGCTTTTAGAAAGTAATTAAGGTTAAATGAGGTCATAAAGTCAGAGTCCTAATCCAGTAAGATTTGTGGCCTTAAAGGAAGAGGAGGAGATCTCTCTCTCTCTCTCTCTCTCTCCCTCTCTTCACATGCATGCACTGAGGAAATGCAATGTAAGCACTTGAAGAGAGCTCTAACCAGAACCTGACCATGCTGACGTCCTGATCTTGGACTTCCAATATTCAGAACTCTGAGAAAATAAATTTCTGTTGTTTAGGCCACCCAGTCAATGGTAACTTGTCATGGCAGCCCAAACAGACTAAGATACTTAGGTATGTATTTAACAAAATATGTAAGGTATTTTTATGCTGAATGTTACAATATACTGATGAAAATAATCCAAGAATAACTAAATAAATGGAGAGGCATAACATGTTCAGAGATTGGAAGATTCAACATAGTAAAGATATCAATTCTCTCCAAATTGATCTATAGGTTTAATGCAATTCAATATCAAAATTCCAGCAAGGTTTTTGTAGACACAGAGAAGCTTATTTAAAAATTTGTATGAAGGACTTCCCTGGTGGTCCAGCGATTAAAATTATTTACTCCCACTGCAGGGGCTGTGGGTTCGATCCCTGGTCAGGGAACTAAGGTCCTGCATGCTGTGCATTGAGGCCACAAAAAAAATTTTGTATGGAAAGGCACAGGTCTTATAACAGCATAAATATCTCGAAAAAGAAGAATAAAGTGCAAGGAATTATTCTATCTGATAGGAAGTCTCACTATATAGCTACAATACTCAATACTGTATGGTATCAGTGAGAGTATAGACACATAGATCAATAGAACAGGATAGAGAACCCAGAAATAGACCCACACAAATATGTTCATCTGGTTTTTGACAGTGGTGCAAGAACAATTCAATAAAGGAAGGGTAGTTTTTTCATAACCTATTCAACATATGGTGCTGAAGTCATTGGACATCCATAGACAAAAACAAAAACAAAAAACCTTAATCTAAACCTAACACCGTTTATAAAAACTAACTCAAAGTGAATCACAGACTAAATATAAAACTTTAAAACTTTGAGGAAAAAACTTAAGAAAATCTTTGGGGTTTAGGGTCAAAGAGTTCTTAGGCCTGACAGCAAAAGCATGATCAATAAAAGAGAAATTGATAAATTGGATGTCATGAAAATTCAAAACTTTTGCTCTGCAAAACACATTGTAAAGCGGATGAAAAAATCATAACTGACTAGGAGAACATATTTGTAAACCACATATCCAACAAAAAACTATCCAGAATATATAAATAATTCTTAAAACTCAACAGTAAGTATGCAGAACAAAAAATCCCAACCAGACCCAATTAGAAAATGGACAAAAACATGCAGATACACAGATGGAATGTAAGCACATGAAAAGATGTCCAATATCATTAGTCATGAGGAAGATGCAAATTAAAACCACAATGAGATATCACTACACACCTAACAGAATGGCTAATATAAAAATTAATGACAACACTAAATGCTGGAGAGAATATGGAGACATCATCAGATCACACGCATTGCTGGTAAAACTGTAAAATTGTACAGTCACTCTGGAAAGTAGTTTGGCAGCTTCTTATAAAACTAAATATACATCTACCATATACCCCAGCAACTGAACTCTTTATCTTAAAGAAATGAAAACTTATGTTCGTATAGAAACCTGTACGTAAGTGTCCATAGAAGATTTATTTGTGATAGCTAAAAATTGGAAACACCCCAGATGTCTTTCAACAGGCAATTTTTTAAACAAACTGTATAAAACACACACCATGGAATACTTCTCAGCAATGAAAAGAATGAACTATTGGTACTCCCAACAACTTGGACGTTACCCAGAGTATTATACTGAGTGAAAAAAAAGCCAATCTCAAATAGCTACATATTGTTTGATTTCATTTACATCTAATTTTGGAAATGACAAAATTTAGAAATATTGAATAGATTTGTCATAACAGTGGTTAAGAATTGTGATGATGGGATAATAACCTATATATATGTGATATAATTGCATAGAACTTGTTTTGTGCTGGTCTCAACCTATCAATAATCAGTGTTGTGGCTGGGCTGACCCTTGAGGTTCTTATTATGATTGCAAGACACACTCAGCAGTAACCATCAAGAAACTTTGAAAAAAAAAAAAGGTTTATTACTTACAGATGCTGGAAATGACATAGCACACCTGAGGACACATGGCAAGGTCACAGGTAGAGAGAGAGGGCAAGGTCTAGGGTTCTGCTTTTAAAGGTCTAGAGTGGGGGTGCTTTGTGTTTTATGGGCTCCCTCTTGTCGACTGAAGAAAAATGCACAACCTAAAAGTCATGAGTTACATTTTATTCAGGGAACTTACTGAAGACTATTGCCTGGGAGAGAGCCTCTCAGCTGTCTGAGAAGTGAGAAGTGTTCTGAGAACTGAGAAGTGTTCTGAAGAGGTAAAGGAGGAGCCGGGAAATATAGGAGTTTTTGCTGAAAAAAAATATATATATAGTTAAACATCAGAAGATTACTGTTGATCACAAAAACAGACATCTCAAGTTAATGATTTTAGTGTTTTTCTATATAGGGGATGATGCAAGAATCTGCAGTCATTAACATTTTTCCTTAGATATATATGCATCTTAACTACCTAGGGCCAGTATCTTGTTTTTCTCCATCCTGAATTCCCCTCTGGGTGCACCATTTGGGGGGGCGGGGGAGGGTGACTGCAGTGGCCAGTGGCTTGGTCATGGGAAACATTTGTTGTTTACTGAAATGGCAGGAAACTTTTTTTTTGTCAGTACTTTATATTGGTGAATTTAAAACATAAGAGTGGGAATCTAAAGGTCGAGAAGAAAAAAGGACAAGCAGCCCAAATGGTCAGTTATTGAAATCAACCAAGATCTCTAAAAGGAGTTTGGGGAAAGGGTGGGGTTCAGCCATGTTCTTTATCTAGTCACATAGGTGGCAATTGTGTTTATTGAGATAGCCAATATCGAAGTGGATGTTTCTTTGAAGTGGATGCCTAGACAGTCAAAGTTTAAGTCAAGTTCTTGCATTATAAAAAGGAAAGCCAACTGTCAGGGCTTATACTGCAGAACTATCAATAAATACACACACACACACATACACACAAAGGAGTATACATAAAACTGGGGAAATCTGGTGGATTTTATCAATAAAAATATCCTAGTTGTCATACTGCAGTTTTGCAAAATGCTATCATTGGGGGAAACTGGGTAAGGAGTACAAGGAAACTTTCCATATTATATATTACAACTATGTGCAGACTACAATTATTGCAATAAGAAGTTCAATAATAAAAAGTGTCATGATGTACCCAGGCATTGTTCTGAATACAATGCTCCACCAAAAGAAACCAGAGCTCTTTGTGGAAATGCGTAATTCCAGGGCTAAGATAGTAAAAGTCCAATTTGTATGAAAACACAAAAGACCTTGAATAGCAAAAGCAACACTGAGAAGCAAAAATGGAGCTGGAGGAATCAGGCTCCCCGACTTCAGACTATAATACAAAGCTACAGTAATCAAGACAGTATGATACTGGCACAAAGGCAGAAATATAGATCAATGGAACAGGATAGAAAGCCCAGAGATAAACCCACGCACCTATGGTCACCTAACCTATGAAAAAGGAAGCCAGAATACACAATGGAGCAAAGACAGTCTCTTCAACAAGTGGTGCTGGGAAAGCTGGACAGCTACATGTAAAAGAAGGAAATTAGAACACTCCATAACACCACACACAAAAATAAACTCAATGTGGATTAAAGATCTAAATGTAAGGCCAGACACTATAAAACTCTTAGAGGAAAACATAGGCAGAACACTCTTTGACATAAATCTCAGCAACATCTATTGTGACACACGTCCTAGACTAATGAGAATAAAAACAAAAATAAACAAGTGGGACCTAATTAAACCTAAAACCTTTTGCACAACAAAGGAAAGCATAAACAAGATGAAAAGACAACCTTCAGAATGGGAGAAAATATTTGCAAAAGAAGAAACTGACAAGGATTAATCTCCAAAATATACAAGCAGCTCATGCAGCTCAATATCAAAAAAGCAAACAACCCAATAAAAAAAAATGGAAGACCTAAATAGACATTTCTCCAAAGAAGATACACAGATGGCCAAAAAACACAGGAAAAGATGCTCAGCATCACTAATTATCAGAGAAATGCAAATCAAAACTACGAAGTATCACCTCACACGGGTCAGAACAGCCATCATCAAAAAATCTAGAAACAATAAATGCTAGAAAGGGTGAGGAGAAAAAAGGAAACCCTCCTGCACTGTTGGTGGGAATGTAAATTGGTACAGCCACTATGGAGAAAAGTGTGGAGGTTCCTTAAAAAACTGAAAATAGAACTACCATATGACCCAACAATCCCATTCCTGGGCATATACCCTGAGAAAACCATAATTCAAAAAGATACATGTACCACAATGTTCACTGTAGCATTATTTACAATAGCCAGGACATGGAAGCAACACAAATGTCCATCAACAGATGAATGGATAAAGAAGATGTGGCACATATATACAATGGACTATTACTCAACCATAAAAAGGAACAAAATTGGGTCATTTGTAGAGAAGTGTATGGACCTAGAGACTGTCATACAGAGTGAAGTATGTCAGAAAGAAAAAACAAATATTGTGTATTAACACATATATGTGGAATCTGAAAAAATTGGTATAGACAATCTTATTTACAAAGCAGAAATAGAAACACAGACGTAGAGAACAAACATATGGATACCAAGGGTACCAAAGGGGAAAGGGGGGATGGGATGAATTGGGAGATTGGGATTGACATATATACACTATTGATACTAGGTATAAAATAGATAACTAATGAGAACCTTCCCTGTATAGCACAGGGAACTCTACTCAGTCCTCTGTGCTGACCTAAATGGAAAGGAAATCCAGAAAGATGTGATATATGTATACGTATAGCTGATTCACTTTGGTGTACAGTATAACTAACACAATATTGTAAAGCAACTATACTCCAATTAAAAATTAAACTATTAAAATATTTGAAAAAAGAAAACAAGCAAGTGCTCAAAGATTAATGTGTAAATGCAAAAGGACAAGGGAAGGAGCCAGTTTGAAATGGTTCCCATCGGCCAAACTTGGGACAATTTAAACTTGAAAAAATCGACTGTAAATTATTGAATAAATAAAAACCCATGAGTCCAAAATTATACCCAGAGGAAAACAGAGAAAGATACAGAGAGAGGGAATAATTTTCAATAATTGGAGATAACTATTATTGCTACTCTTTTAAAATTTTTATATATTTTTATTTAAGAATAGCTGATTTGCAGTATTGTGTTAGTTTCAGTGTACAACAAAGTGATTCAGTTATACATATCTCCAGTTATTTTCCATTATAGATTATTACAAGATATTGAATATAGTTCCTGTGCTACACAGTAAATCCTTGTTGCTTATCTCTTTTTTTATGTAATGGTGTGTATCTGCTAATCCCATACTCCTAATTTATCCCTCCTCCTATCCTCTTTCTTCTTTTGTAATCATAAGTTTGTTTTCTATGTCTGTGAGTCTATTTCTGTTTTGTAAATTGGTTCATTTGTATTATTTTTTAGATTCTATATATGTGATATCATATATTTGTCTTTATCTGTCTTGTTTACTTCACTCAGTATGAGAATCTCCGGGGCCATCCATGTTGCTCCATATGGCATTATTTCATTCTTCTTTATGGCAGAATAAAATTATATATATTTTATTATATATATATGACATCTTTTTATCCATTCTTTACATATATATAAAGTGTATATATATATATGTGCCACATCTTTTTTTAAATAAATTTATTTAAAAATAAATAAATAATGCTGCTGTGAACATTGGGGTGCATGTATCTTTTCAAATTTTGTTTTCTTTGGACATATTCCCAGGAGTGGAATTGCTGGTAGATACGTCTCTTCTTTTTTTTTAAAGACTTTTTTTGATGTGGACTATTTTTAAAGTTTTTATTCAATTTGTTGCAATATTGCTTCTGTTTTATGTTTTGGTTTTTTGGCTGTGAGAAATGTGGGATATTAGCTCCCTGACCAGGGATCGAATCCGCACCCCCTGCATTGGAAGGCGAAGTCTTCTTTTTTTTTAAGAACTATTATTGAGATACAATTGACATACAATAAACTGCATATATCCAAAGCATACAATTTGATATTTTTTTCTTATTAGCAATGAATGTATGACAATTCCAATCTCCCAATGTGCCACATCTTCTTTATCGATTCCTCTGTTGATGAACATTTGGGTTGCTTCCAAGTCTTGACTATTGTAAACAGTGCTGCTATGACATTGGGTGCATGTATCTTTTCAAATTAGAATACTACTCTTACTCTTTACCTATAATTATCAGTTTGCAGAGTAAAGAAAGTATATAGAGGTAGACAGGAAGATGGCAGAAGAGTAAGATGTAGAGATCACCTTCCTCCCCACAAATACATCAAGAACATCTACATGTGGCACAGCTCCTACAGAACACCTACTGAACACTGACAGGGGACCTCAGACTTCCAAAAAGGCAAGAAAGTTCCCATGTAACTGAGTAGAGCAACAGAAAAAAGGGGAAAAAAGAGGCAAAGGAATCACCATGAGACATGCCCCTCTGAGAGGGAGCTGTGAAGGGGGAAAAGCTTCCACACATTAGGAAGCCCCCTCACTGGTGGGGAGCAGGGGCGCTTTGGAACCCCTGGAGGAGAGAGCAACAACAGGTGTATGGACGGCAGAGTGGAAAGATTCCTGCACCGAGGATCAGTGCCAAGCAGCACTTTCCACCCTGAGACGCTTGTCTGCTCGCTCACAGGGGCAGGAGGGGGCTGGGCGCCTAGGCTTGGGCTTTGGAGGACAGACCCCAAGGAAAGGACTAGGGTTGGCTGTGTGAGCACAGCCTAAAGGGGGCTAGTGCACCACAGCTAGCCAGGAGGGAGACTGGGAAAAAGCCTAGGCCTGACAGAAAGGCAGGAGACATTTGTTTTGGGGTGCTCGAGAGGCAGCCTGCCATAGGAGCTTCCTACTCCGCAGGCTCACAGGCTGCAGGACAACACAAGAATATACAATGGAGAAAAGATAGCCTCTTCAATAAGTGGTGCGGGGAAAACTGGACAGCTACATGTAGAAGAATGAAATTAGAATACTCCCTAACACCATACAAAAAAATAAAATCAAAATGGATCAAAGACCTAAATGTAAGGCCAGACACTATAAAACTCTTAGAGGAAAACATAGGCAGAACACTCTATGACATACATCAAAGCAAGATCCTTTTTGACCCACCTCCTAGAGTGATGGAAAAAAACCAAAAATAAACAAATGAGACCTAAGTAAACTTAAAAGCTTTTGCACAGCAAAGAAAACTATAAATAAGACAAAAGACAACCCTCAGAATGGAAGAAAATATTTGGCAATGAAGCAACTGACAAAGGATTAATTTCCAAAATATACAAACAGCTCATACAGTTCAATATCAGAAAAACAAACAACCCCATTCAAAAATGGGTGGATGACCTAAATAGACATTTCCCCCAAGAAGACATACACATGGCCAACAAACACATGAAAAGCTGCTCAACATCACTAATCCTTAGAGAAATGAAAATCAAAACCACAATGAGGTTATCACCTCCAACCAGTCAGAATGGCCATCATCAAAAAATCTAGGAATAATAAATGCTAGAGAGGCTGTGGAGCAAAGGGAACCTTCCTGCACTGTTGGTGGGAATGTAACATGATACAGCCACTATGCAAAACACCATGGAGATTCCTTAAAAAATTAAACATAGAGTTACCTTATGACACAGCAATCCCACTCCTGGGCACATACCCAGAGAAAACCATAATCCAAAAAGAAACATATACCACAATATTCATTGCAGCACTATTTACAACATCCAGGACATGGAAGCCGCCTAAATGTTCATCAACAGATGAATGGATAAAGATGTGCCATATATATACAATGGAATATTACTCAGCCATAAAAAGGAATGAAATGGAGCTATATGTAATGAGGTGGATAGACCTAGAGTCTGTCATACAGACTGAAGTAAGCCAGAAAGAGAAAAACAAATATTGTATGCTAACTCATATATACGGAATCTAAAAACAAACAAACAAAAAGGTACTGATGAACCCAGTGACAGGACAAGAATAAGGATGCAGATGCAGAGAAAGGACTGGAGGACACAGGGTTGTGGGGGCAGGGGGCAAAGGGGAAGCTGGGACGAAGTGAGAGAGTAGCATAGACATATATATACTACCAACTGTAAAATAGAGAGCTAGTGGGAAGTTGCTGTATAACATAGGGAGATCAACCAATGATGGGTGATGCCTTAGAGGGCTGGGACGGGGAGGGTTGGGGGGAGTCACGGGAGGGAGGGGATATGGGGATATGTGTATAAATACAGCTGATTCACTTTGGTGTACCTCATAAGCTGGTACAAGAATGTAAAGCAATTATATTCCAATAAAGAGCTTAAAAAATAATATATCAAAATAAAAAAAAGATGTAGCACATATATACAATGGAATATTACTCAGCCATAAAAAGGAATGAAATGCAGCTATATGTAATGAGGTGGATAGACCTAGAGACTGTCATATAGAGCAAAGTAAGCCAGAAAGAGAAAAACAAATATTGTATGCTAAAACATATATATGGAATCTAAATAATGGTACTGATGAACTTAGTGGCAGGGGAACAGTAGAGATGCAGATGTAGAGAACAGACTTCACACAGGGATGGGGGGAAGGGGAAGCTGGGACAAAGTGAGAGAGTAGCATTGACATGTATACACTACCAAATGTAAAATAGTTTGCTAGTGGGAAGCAACTGCATAACACAGGGAGATCAACTTGATGATTGGTGATGACTTAGAGGGGTGGGATAGGGAGGGTAGGAGGGAGGCTCAAAAGGGAGGGATATGGGGATATATGTATAAATACAGCTGATTCACTTTGTTGTACAGGGGAAACTTGCACAATAGTGTAAACAATTATACTCCAGTAAAGTTCTGGGAAAAAAAGTAAGGGAAAAAAATAAAATCAAGTGAAGTGATGCAGTGTGAAAAAGGGAAAAAAAAAGAAAAAGAGAAAACAGAAAAGTGTTCATCTAATCAGGACATGGGAATGAGAGAAAGAATGGAATGAAACTTTTCACCTGTGTAACTTTTTATTTCATTGGTGTTTTTAAATCTTATGAATATATATTACCATCATGCAAAATTAAAATAAAAATTTAAATAATTTTAAAAATATGAAGTATAAACAGCTAATTTTGTAAGATAATCTAAAGATAGACACAGTGGAAGAAATCAAAAGAAAAACTGATAAATATTACTATATAGAAACATAAAGCTTTAAACATTAAAATATTTGTAAATAAAAAAATAAAAAATAATGCACATTAAAAAAGGAAGTATATAAAATACACACCCTGCCTTTAGGGGAGAAATAGTCCATCTGCAGGTGATGACAGAAAGCTCATCTTTATGGATGAATGACAGCTAATAAAAGTAGAAGGAAATTTAGAATTACAAAATCACTATTTTGTAATTTAATGATAAAATAATTGGTTCAATCAAAGGTTATCAATGGATTCTTTTTTTTAACATTCTTATGCTCTTTATTGGAGTATAATTGCTTTACACTGTTGTGCCAGTTTCTGCTGTACAACACAGTGAATTAGCTGTATTTATACATATATCCCCATATCCCTTCCCTGCCGCTACTCCTTCCCACCCTGCCTATCTCACCTCTCTAAGTCATCACCAATCATCGAGTTGATCTCCCTGTGTTATGCAGCAGTTTCCCCTAGCTATCTATTTTACATTTGGTTGTGTATATATGTCAATGCTACTCTCTCACTTCGTCCAAGCTTCCTTTTCCCCTGCTGTGTCCTCAGTTACGTTCTCTAAGTCTGTAACACATTATTATCAACTAAAGTCCCTAGTTTACAGGAAGTTCATTCTTATCTTCCTGAGCAAGAGTTTCCTGGAATAACAAACTTATGTTGGTGAGGACAGTAGAATAGTAAAACTCTTTTTATGAAAATAGTGTAGTCTGAAGTAAGGGAGTCTGATTCCTCCAGCTCAGTCTTTCCTTCTCAAGATTGCTTTGGCTATATGGGTTCTTTTGCGTTTGCATACAAACTGTAAAATTTCTTGTTTTAGCTGTGTGAAAAATGCCATTAGTAATTTGAAAGGGATTGCATTGAATCTGTAGATTGCTTTAGGTAGTATAGTCATTTTCACAATGTTGATTATTCTAATCCCAAGAACATTGGTATGTCCCTCCATCGGTTCGTATCATCTTTGATTTCTTTCTATCAATGTCTTATAGTTTTCTGCATACAGGTTTTTGCCTCCTTAGGTAGGTTTATTCCTAGGTATTTATTCTTTTGGTTCCAATGGTAAATGGGAGTTTCCTTAATTTCTCTGAGTTTTCATTGTTAGTGTTTAAGAATGCAAGAGATTTCTATGCATTAATGTTGTATCCTGCTACTTTACTAAATTCATCAGTTAGTGCTAGCAGTTTTCTGGTAGAATCTTTAGGGTTTTCTATGTATAATATAATGTCATCTGCAAAGAGTGACAATGTTACATCTTCTTTTGCCATTTGGATTCCTTTTATTTCATTTTCTTCTCTGATTGCTGTGGCTAACACTTCCAAAACTATGTTGAATAATAGTGGTGAGAGTGGGCACCCTTGTCTTCTTTTATTTTATTTTATTTATTTATTTATTTATTTTATTATTTTTTGGGGGTTACACCAAGCTCTATCATCTGTTTTTATACACATATCCCCGTATTCCCTCCCTTCCTTGACTCCCCCCCCCTCGAGTCCCCCCCACACTCCCCACCCCAGTCCACTAAGGCATCTTCCATCCTTGAGTTGGACTCCCTTTATTATACAACAACTTCCCACTCACTATCAGTTTTACACTTGGTAGTATATATATGTCTGTGCCACTCTCTCGCTTCGTCTCAGCTTCCCTTTCACCCCCTGCCCTCTCCCAAACCTCGAGTTCTCCAGTTCATTCTCTGTATCTGCGTCCTTGTTCTTGTCACTGAGTTCATCAGTACCATTTTTAGATTCCGTAAATGTTAGTTAGCATACAATATTTGTCTTTCTCTTTCTGACTTACTTCACTCTGTATGACAGACTCTAGGTCTATCCACCTCATTACATATAGCTCTATCTCATTTTTTTTATAGCTGAGTAATATTCCATTGTGTATATATGCCACTTCTTCTTTATCCATTCATTTGTTGATGGGCATTTAGGTTGCTTCCATGTCCTGGCTATTGTAAATAGTGCTGCAATAAACATTATGGTACATGTTTCTTTTGGGATTATGGTTTTCTTTGGGTATATGCCCAGGAGTGGGATTACTGGATCATATGGTAGTTCTATTTGTACTTTTTAAAGGAACCTCCAAATTGTTTTCCATAGTGGCTGTACCAACTTACATTCCCACCAACAGTGAAGGAGAGTTCCCTTTTCTCCACACCCTCTCCAACATTTGTGGTTTCCAGATTTTGTGAGGATGGCCATTCTGATTGGTGTGAGGTGATACCTCATTGTGGCTTTGACTTGCATTTCTCTGATGATGAGTGATGTTGAGCATCTTTTCATGTGTTTGTTGGCCATCTGTATGTCTTCTTTGGAGAAATGTCTATTTAGGTCTTCTGCCCATGTGTGGATTGGGTTATTTGCTTTTTTGGTATGAAGCTGCATGAGCTGCTTGTATATTTTGGAGGTTAATTCTCTGTCCGTTGTTTCATAGGCAACTATTTTTTCCCATTCTGAGGGTTGTCTTCTTGTCTTCTTTATGGTTTCTTTCACTGTGCAAAAGCTTTTAAGTTTCATGAGGTCCCATTTGTTTATTCTTGATTTTATTTCCATGATTCTAGGAGGTGGGTCAAAAAGGATCTTGCTTTGATGTATGTCATAGAGTGTTCTGCCTATGTTTTCCTCTAGGAGTTTTACAGTGTCTGGCCTTACATGTAGGTCTTTAATCCATTTGGAGTTTATTTTTGTGTATGGTGTTAGGAAGTGTTCTAATTTCATTCTTTTACATGTTGCTGTCCAATTGTCCCAGCACCACTTACTGAAGAGGCTGTCTTTTTTCCATTGTATATCCGTGCCTCCTTTGTCAAAGATAAGGTGCCCATATGTGTTTGGGCTTACTTCTGAGTTCTCTATTCTATTCCATTGATCTTCCTTTCTCTTTTTGTGCCAGTACCATACTGTCTTGATCATTATGGCCTTGTAGTATAGTTTGAAGTCAGGAAGGCTGATTCCACCAACTCCATTTTTCCTTCTCAAGATTGCTTTGGCTATTCGGGGTCTTTTGCGTTTCCATACAAATCGTAAGATTTCTTGGTCTAGTTCTGTGAAAAATGCCATTGGCAATTTGATCGGGATTGCATTGAATCTGTAAATTGCTTTGGGTAGTACAGTCATTTTCATGATGCTGATTCTTCCAATCCAGGAACATGGTATGTCCCTCCATCTGTTTGTGTCATCTTTGATTTCTTTCATCTGTGTCTTATACTTTTCTGCATAGAGTGTCTTTTGCCTTCTTAGGCAGGTTTATTCCTAGGTATTTTATACTTTTTGTTGCAATGGTGAATGGGAGAGTTTCCTTCATTTCTCTTTCTGCTCTTCCGTTGTTAGTGTATAGGAATGCAAGAGATTTCTGTGCATTAATTTTGTATCCTGCTACTTTACTAAACTCATCAATTACTGCTAGCAGTTTTCTGGTAGAGTCTTTGGGGTTTTCTATATATAATATCATGTCATCTGCAAAGAGTGACAATTTTACTTCTTCTTTTCCAATTTGTATTCCTTTTATTTCTTTTTCTTCTCTGATTGACGTGGCTAAAACTTCCAAAACTATGTTGAATAATAGTGGTGAGAGTGGACACCCTTGTCTTGTTCCTGTTCTTAGAGGGAAGTCTTCCAGTTTTTCCCCATTGAGAATGATGTTGGCTTTTGGTTTTTCATATATGGCTTTTATTATGTTGAGGTAATTTCCTTCTATGCACATTTTCTGGAGAGCTTTTATCATAAATGGATGTTGAACTTTGTCAAAAGCTTTTTCTGCATCTATTGAGATGATCATATGGTTTTTATCCTTCAATTTGTTGATATGATGTATCTCGTTGATTGATTTGTGTATATTGAAGAATCCTTGCATCCCAGGGATAAACCCCACTTGATCATGGTGTATGATTTTTTTAATGTGCTCTTGGAGTCTGTTAGCTAGTATTTTGTTGAGGATTTTTGCATCAATATTCATCAGTGATATTGGCCTGTAGTTTTCTTTTTTTGTGACATCTCTGCCTCGTTTTGGTATCAGGGTGATGGTAGCCTTGTAGAATGAGTTTGGGAGTGCTCCGCCTTCTGCAATATTTTGGAAGAGTTTGAGAAGGATAGGTGTTAGCTCTTCTCAAAATATTTGATAGAAGTCGCCCGTGAACCCATCTGGTCCTGGGCTTTTGTGTGTTGGCAGATTTTTAATCACTGCCTCAATTTCTGTACTTGTGATTGGTCTGTTCATGGTTTCTATTTCTTCCTGGTTCAGTCTTGGAAGATTGTATTTTTCTAAGAATGTATCCATTTCTTCCAGATTGTCCAATTTATTGGCATATTGTTGCTTGTAGTAGTTTCTCATGATCTTTTGTATTTTCATGGTGTCTGTTGTTACTTCTCCTTTTTCATTTCTAATTCTGTTGATTTGCATCTTCTCCCTTTTTTTTCTTGATGAGTCTGGCTAATGGGTTATCAATTTTGTTAATCTTCTCAAAGAACCAGCTTTTAGTTTTATTTATTTTGCTATGGTTTCCTTCCTTTCTTTTTCATTTATTTCTGCGCTGATTTTTATGATTTCTGTTCTGAGTTCTTATGAACTGTTTCTTGTACTTTTTCTATTTTGTTATTGAGATTTTGTATCATTTTTACTTTCATTACTCTGAATTCTTTTTCAGGCATTTTTCCTATTTCCTCCTCATTTATTTGGTCTTGTGGGTTTTTTTCCTGCTCCCTTGCCTTCATGATGTTTCTTTGTTTCCTCATGGTTGTCCAAACTTTTGGGGTTGCTTGTCCTGGCGATAGAGGTGTTTAGAGAAGACTGTCCAAGCCTCAGACTAATGTCCAAGTATTGGATTAAACAAATATTAAGTCTAGGAAACACATACATGTATAAGACACACAATTACTGAATCCATTAGGACATAAGGCTCTAGAAAGACCTGACAGAACCCCAGTGTGCTATCAGATATTCAAAGAGAAACCCAACAGAAATTGACAACTGAATCAGAACAAATCAGAGACAAAAGAAAAAGCAAACAAACAAACAAATAACACCTTACACATACAAACAGTAATCCAGGGAGATTTTGTAAGCTAGGATCAAATATAGAAAAGAGCCAGAGTACCACCAGAGAGAATGGAGATTCTCAGAATGTAATTAGACACCTGTACTAAGAAGTAAGATAATGACAAAAACCTAATATTAAATACCAAGGCAGTGCGTCATCTGGAGATTAGAGCAATGAGTCTGAGCAGACAGATAGTGTTGCTTATAAGTATGTTAAGATAAAATAAACTAAAAATGGCTGGAAGAAAGGGGAACAGAAGAGCGTAGTGTGATTGGAAATATGCAAATAAAAAGAAAGGAATAGAAGTGTATAAAAGATAGGGATGAAAGGAAAGTATGAGAGATATATTGTCCGTACTACCAAAAATTTAGCTAGATATAGAAGTATATAAAAAGGCAAAAAAAAAAAGAATAAAAAATATCATTAAAAAATTATGTTATAAAACTTGTAGATCCCTTAGGGCTAAGATCGTATTTAATAAAGAAGAAAAAAAGAGAGAGAGAAAAAGAAAAAAAAAATCCAGAACTGATCCCAGAATGGACCAGTTCAATAGGAATTGATGCTAATATTTCTCTTTCCTTAGAGTCTCAGCTGTAAGTGTCCTTCTCCTCACCTTGGGTTTTTTTGCATTATTCTGTGACCAGCAGAGGTTCCTTTATTGTTCGTCTGTAAGTGTCGGTGTGTGGGAAGGGAGAGGGTACAATAGTGGCTCCTTCTCCTGGGAGTGAGTGAGCAGTGGCGCACTGTTGTTTCAGTCAGGCTTGGAGGTGCCTGTTGCAGAGGGACGCTGGTGGCTCAGGCATAAACAGAAATTCTTAGAGTTGGGCCTCTCTGGGTTTTTTGTTGTTGTTGTTGTTGTTGTTGTTTTCTCAGCAGCCTCCCTGCTGCCGGCTTTCCAAGGAGTTTTAATCTAGCCCCACCCGAGTGCCTGAGGGTGCTTGTTATCCCTGAGCGCCTTAGGTGGCCCACGGGTGTCTCTCCACTGCCTGTTGCAGAGGCCCCGAAAGAGAGAGAGAGGCTATGTGCATGGCTCCTCCCCCCCGCCCGTGAGCCTGCAGCCTCCAGCCACCATCATGACCGGGCAGCTCTCAGGGGCAGGCACTCCTCGCCGTGGACCTCTTCCCTCCTGTCTTCTTGGTCCATCACCTTACTGGCAACAATGTTTCTCACCCTGAACCAGCTCTCCGGTTCCCACGCTCCTGCTCCCGGACCCCCTTTTTAGCTGTGGATCGACGTCTCGGTCCGGGAACGCTGAGCTGTGCTGCGGACCCTCCGTATGTTTCTCACTCCCTCCCATCTGCCACAGCTCCGCCGCTTCACCCTCTTTGAGCCGTCGTAGATGCCTCCCTACTGGTTATGTCGGGCTCCTTGCAGTCCTTTCTGGTGTCTGAGGCCGTCTGCTGGTGTTCAGCTGGTTCTCTGTGGGAATTATTGCGTCCTTCGGTGCATTCCCAATGCATCTGTGGAGAGGGATGCATTCCATGTCCCTCTACTTCGCCGCCATCTTTTTTTCCTCAAGCCACCCTTGTCTTCTTACTGATGTTAGAGGGAATGCTTTCAGTTTTTCACCATTTAGAATGATGTTGGCTGTTGCTTTGTCACATATGACTTTTATCATGTTGAGGTAGTTTCCTTCTATTCCCACTTTCTGGAGAGTTTTTATTATAAATGGATGTTGAATTCTCTCAAAAGCTTTTTCTGCATCTACTGAGGTTATCATATGATTTTTATCCTTCAATTTATTAACATGGTGTATCACAGTGATTGATTTCTGTATATTGAAGAATCCTTGCATTCCAGGGATAAACCCCACTTGATCATGGTTTATGATCTTTTTAATGTGTTGTTGGATTCTGTTAGCTAGTATTTTGTTGAGGATTTTTGCATCTATATTCATCAGTGATATTGGCCTGTAGTTTTGTTTTTTTGTGATATCTTTGTCTGGTTTCGGTATCAGGGTGATGGGGGCCTCATAGAATGAGTTTGGGATTATTCCTCCTTCTGCTATATTTTGGAAGAGTTTCAGGATAGGTATTAGCTCCTCTCTAAATGTTTGATAGAATTTCCTTGTAAAGTCATCTGGCCCTGGGCTTTTGTTTGTTGGGAGATTTTTAATCACAGTCTGAATTTCAGTGCTTGTGATTGGTCTGTTCATAGTTTCTATTTCTTCCTGGTTCAGTCCTGGAAGATGGTGCTTTACTAAGAATTTACCCATTTCTTCCAGGTTATCCAATTTATTGGCATATAGTTGCTTGTACTAGTCTTTTATGATCCTTTGTACTTCTGTGGTGTTGGTTGTTACTTCTCCTTTTTCATTTCTAATTCTATTGATTTGCATCTTCTCCCTTTTTTTCATGATGAGTATGGCTCATGATTTACTGATTTAGTTTATCTTCTCAAAGAATCAGCTTTTAGTTTTATAGATCTTTGAAAATGATTCCTTCATTTCTTTTTCGCTTATTTCTGATCTGATCTTTATGATTTCTTTCCTTCTTCTCCCTTTAGGTTTTTGTTGTTCTTCTTCTTCTTCTTTCTCTAATTGTTTTAGATGTAAGTTTAGGTTGTTTATTCGAGATTTTTCTTGTTTCTCAAGGTAGGATTGTATTGCTGTAAACTTCCCTCTTAGAACTGATTTTGCTGCATCCCATAGGCTTTGGGTCGTGTTTTCATTGTCATTTGTTTCTAGACATTTTTTGATTTCCTCTTTGATTTCTTCAGTGATCTTTTGGTTGTTTAATAGCATATTGTCTAGCCTCCACATGTTTGTACTTTTTACAGTTTTTTTTTTTTCCTGTAATTGCTATCTAGTCTCATGGCATTATGGTTGGAAAAGATGCTTGGTATGATTGCAATTTTCTTGCATTTACCAAAGCTTGATTTGTGACCGAAGATGTGATTTATTCTGGAGAATATTCCATATGAACCTGAGAAGAAAATGTATTCTGTAGTTTTGAAAGGAAAGTCCTATAAATATCAATTAAGTCCACCTGGTCTAATGTGTAATTTAATGCTTGTGTTTCCTTATTTATTTTCTGTTTGGATGACCTGTCCTTTGGTGTAAGTGGGGTGTTAAAGTCTCCTACTATTATTGTCTGTTGATTTCCCTTTTTATTGTTGTTAGCATTTGCCTTATGTATTGAGGTGCCCCTATGTTGGGTGCATACAAATTTACAATTGTTATATCTTCTTCTTGGATTGATCCCTTGATCACTATGTAGTGTCCTTCCTTGTCTCTTGTAATAGTCTTCATTTTAAAGTCTAAATTGTCTGATATGAGTATTGTTACTCCAGCATTTTTCTTTTGACTTCCATTTGCATGTAATATCTTTTCCATCGCCTTACTTTCTATGTATGTGTCCCTAGGGCTGAAGTGGGTTTCTTGTAGGCAGCATATAGAAGGGTCTTGTTTTTTTATCCATTCAGCCAGTCTGTGTCTTTTGGTTGGAGCATTTAATCCATTTACATTTAAGGTAATTATTGATATGTGTTTCCTATTACCATTTTCTCAATTGTTTTGGGATTGTTTTTGCAGGTCTTTTCCTTCTCTTGTGTTTCCTGCCTAGAGAAGTTCCTTTAGCAACTGTTATAAAGCTGGTTTGGTGGTGTGGAATATTCTTAAGTTTTGCTTATCTGTAATGCTTTTTCTCTGTCGAATCTGAATGAGATTCTTGCTGAGTAGAGTATTCTTGGCTGTAGGTTTTTCTTTTCCAAGACTTTCAGTATATCCTGCCATTCCCTTCTGGCCTGCAGAGTTTCTGAAGAAAGATCAGCTGTTATCTTTATGGGGGTTCCCGCATATGTTATTTGTTTCTTTTCTCTTGCTGCTTTTAATATTTCTTCTTTGTATTTAATTTTTGATAATTTGAGTAATATGTGCCTTGGGATGTTTCTCCTTTGGTTTATTCTATATGGGTCTCTCTGCGCTTCTTGGACTTGACTGACTATCCCATGTTGGGAAAATTTTCGACTATAATCTCTTCACATATATTCTCAGGCCCTTTCTTTTTGTTCTTCGTCTTCTGGGACACCTACGGTTCGAATGTTGATGTGCTTAATGTTGTCCCCGAGGTCTCTGAGACTGTCTCCCATTCGCTTTATTCTTTTTTCTTTATTTTGCTTTGTCGCAGTTATTTCCACCATTCTATCTTCCAGCTCACTTCCTCATTCTTCTGCCTCAGTTATTCTGCTGTTGATTCCATCTAGAGTATTTTTAATTTCAGTTATTGTTTTGTTCATTACTGGTTGTTTGCTTTTAGTTCTTCTAGGTCCTTGTTAAATGTTTCTTGTATTTTCTATATTTTGTTTTTGAGATTTTGGATCACCTTTACTATCATCACTCTGAGTTCTTTTTCAGGCAGTTTGCCTATTTCTTCATTTAATTGGTCTTGTGGGTTTTTATCTTCCTCCTTTGCCTACAAGATGTTTCTCTGTTTTCTCATGTTGTTTAATGTACAGCATTTGTGGTCTCCTTTCCCTAGGATGCTGAGTCATAATTCCTCTTGCTTCTGTTCTCTGCCCCCTGTGGTTGGTGGGGTTGGTCTAGTTTCTTGAGTAGACTTCCTGATGGGAGGGACTGGTGCCTGTATTCTTGTCAGTGAATCTGAGCCTTTTCTCTCTGTTGAGCAGGGACATGTCAGGTGGTGTCTTTTGGGGTATCTGTGAGCTTAGTATGACTTTAGGTAGTCTGTGAGCTGATGGGTGGGTTTGTATTCCTGTCTTGTTTGTAGTTTGGTTTGAGGCATCCAGCACTGGCAGCTGCAGGCAGTTGGGCAAGGCCAGGTCTTAGACTCTGATACAGTCCTCCATGAGAGCTCTCTGCAATTAATATTATCTGTGGCCAAGGATTCTCTAGTGGTCCAGCGTCCTGGACTTGGTGCTCCCTCCTCAGAGCCTCAGGCCCACTTCTGGTCAATGAATCAAGACTCCACAGTCATTCAACCTAGCAGTAAAGGAGATTAAAAAAGACTAACCAAGCCCCAGACTAACAGTAAAAAGTTAAATCAAACAAATACTGAAACAAGGAAACATGTACATGCACAAGAGAAACAAAAACAGAATTCAATAGAACATGAAGCAGTAGAACAACCAGACAAAAGAACCCCAGAACGAAATCAGACAATTAAAAAGAAAACAAACAAAAACTCAAAACCAGAAAAACAAAACCAAAGCAGAGTGCCAACTAAAGACTGATGAAAAGAAACAAAACAAACTGAAAAGAATGATTAAAACATAAAAAAGAAAGGGGAAAGAAGACAAAACAGCAGAAGAGCAATATAGAAATGGAAATATATTAAAAAAAATTTTAAGGAAGAGAAAAAAAAAAAAGACAAACAAAACCCCAGAGGAACCATGAAAACAAGGACTAAATATAACAAAGAACAAGAGAACAAACAGATAGAATGAAGATCCCCAAAATAAATCAAACAATTAGTGTAAGAACTAAGATAATGACAAAACCTAAAAATAAAAACCAAAGCAGTGTGTCAACTGAAGAATCAAGCAAGGAAACAGAGCACATGGCTAATAATGATTAAAAATAAAATAAGGTAAAATAAAATAAAATAAAATAAAAGGGATAAAACACAGAGCAACAGAAAAGCAAAATATAAATGGAATATAAAAAGTAAAAGAAAAAATAAAATAGAAATGTATTTAAAAGAAGAAAAAAGATAGGGGAAAAGAACTCAGCACAACAGAAAAGCCAACTAGAAATAGAAATATATAAAAAGAATAAAAACAAAAAGTAAAAATAGAATAAAAAAATATGTTATAAAAGATGAAGATCCCATAAGACTAGAATCATAATTAAAAAAAAAAAAAAGCCAGGACCAAGAACATAACAAATCGAAACAATAGAATTAATAATAATAATTTTGTTTCCTTGGGGGTCTCAGCTGTAACTGTCCTTGTGCACGCCTTGAGCCACAGGCCACCTCTGCCTCCCCAAGAGGCCCTCCTCTGCTTCTGGGTTGGACTCTGGGCCTGCTGTGGGGTCCACTTAGGCTCTGATCTGGCCCAATTCCTGTGTGTGCTTGCTCCCAAAGTCCACAGCTGCCAGAGCTAGACCTTTTTTATTTGTGGGAACATTAATTGTCTACTCAGATATCCCAAAGACACAGGGTCTATGTATTTGATTGTGGGGATTTAGTCTACAGCTTGTATAGCTGATGGAAAGACTTTCAGTCCTCTTCCTTAGTCCCTATCCCTGGCATTCAGCTTTGGTTTTCTGCATGTGGCCCAACCACAGGAGTCTGGTTCTTGAAGGCTGCCTTGAAGCTCTTGGGTGTACCTCAGTGAGGGCTTCCTTTATTGTTCATCTGCAGGTGCCAGCGTGTGGGGAAAGAGAGGCTATGATAGTGGCTCTTCTCACTGTGTGTGACTCAGAAGTAGCAGCCTGCTTGGATTACAGGAGCCTCGCAGTGACACCAAATGTGCAGGGATGCCAGCGGCTGCAGGTGTAGGAAATCTGGCCTTAGTGAGGATCTTTACTGGCACCTGGCATAAGGCACATGAAGGCCAGTCCTCAGGGGCCTTTTTGTATTACTCTGCGACCAGCAAAGCTTCCTTTATTGTTCGTCTGTAGGCCCCGATGTGTGGGGAGAGAGAGGGTACAATAGTGGCTCCTTCCCCTGCATGTGAGTCAGCACTAGTGGCCTGCCTGGGTCACAGGAGCTCTGGTGGCAGCACCAATTAGCCACGGAAGCTGGCAGGCATGGGTGTAATAGGAATGTCCCTGGAGATGGCCCCCTCTGGCCAGACATTTTGGCTCTTGGCAGCAAGCACACTAGGGTGAGCCCTTGAAGGGGCTTTTTCTACCCCTTGTCGACTGGCTCTCAACAGCCAGGCCTAGAGGGGTCTTCCTTTATTGTTCATCATGGGCACTGAGAGAGAGGCCACAGTAGTGGCTCCTCCCCCTGCATGTGACTCAGCAGTAGCACCCTGCTTCCATGGCAGCCCAGTCTTCCCTGGTAGGCATTCCCTGCTGCAGATTTTTTCTCTCCCATCCCCTCAGTCAGTCTCCTTGCAGCCAACAACGGTTCTCACCCTGGGCCTGTTCTCCAGTCGCCACACTCCAGCTCCCAGACCCCCTGCACTCCTATGAACACACAACTCAGTCCACAGCACAGAGGCCTGTGGTACAGACCATCTGTGTGTTTCTCACACTTTCCCCTCTGCCACAGATCAGCTGCTTCACCCACTTTGGACAGTCCAAAATGCCTCCTTTCTGTCCCAATCAAATTCCTTGTCAGACAATGGGGATTTACCCGAATTCAGGAATCTCTCCTCTGCTTCAGCTCCCCCACCCCACGGTGCAGGTCCCATTCCTTTTTATTTTCCTCCTCTTCCCCCTTTCTTTTTTTCATCCTACCCAGTTATACAGCGATCTTTATAGTCCTTTCTGGTGTCCAAAGTCTTCTGCTAATGTTCAGCCAGTTTTCTATGAGAACGGTTGCATCTATTGATGTATTCCTGATGCATCTGTGGAGAAAAACGAACTCCATGTCCTTCTACTCCACTGCCATCTTTCTTCTCTCCTCTCTTGGGTTTTTCTGTACCCATGCCACCACAGGAGAATTCTGTGGATGGCAATTCTCTTTAGCTGTGAGTGGCATGGGGCTTTCAGGTGAGATACCACCTCTTCTTTCCCAAGTAACAGCTGTTATTGAGAGGCTGCTCTCTGTGAAGAATGGACCCTATTTGGAGGGCAGAACAGAAGAAGCAGCTCCTTTCCCCAGGTCCTTTAAACTCTGTAAGGTACCCATCCATCTTCTACTGTCTTATACTTTTGTTGTTTAGATCACATGCCCCATCTTCACCAAAGGAAATTTGGAAATATAGTACCCAACCTTGTTGGTTCCAAAGAAGAGCCTTTTAGTTTTGATTAAGAATAATTTATACAGATGCTATGCCCTGTGAGGTGCCTATACTTTTCAGGAAAAATAGTATTGAAAATGGATGACTATCTTAGGAATAAAGACATCTGTATCTCAGCAATTCTAGCATAATTGAAACACGTCTATCATCTGAAACTGAATATTTATCTATATGCTAAGAAACGGGAAAATGATTCATTGCACTCAAGTTCTTAACAACATCACAAAAAATTGTAACTAGCAGTATAATAAAATCTTTTTCTATTTTCAAATAATTAAATACATATTTTTAATTTCCTCAATATTAAAGGCAAATTTGAAAAAATATCCCTGTACATGAGTCTAGAGCAGATGGCTCCTCCTCATGTCTAACTCCCTGAGTTGGAATTTCAGCATTGTAATATCTCCCCCACCCCCACGCTCTATATTAGCCTCTTTGAGAATAACTCTGATGAACACTACTTTTTGATATACTGCAATTTAAAATCTTTATATTTTTCTCTTTTTCTTGAACATGCTAACTACAGTTAAAAAGTCATGAAAACTTGCGTTTTAAACAAAATTATCTCTTGTATCCAAGGGCAAGATGCAAACGGAAATCAGTGGCTAAGCATAAAATATACTTTTAAAGAACAATATATGCCAAGACCAGCTTGGCGACTCGGGGCGAATAACAGGTACCGCAAGCTTAAAGAAACACAGACACAGATTTAAGAGAAAGATGGGGCCGGGGGGCTCAAGACCTCTAGGATCAAGAGCCCTGCTGATTCATCCCACGTTGCTTTCATTGAGCTCTAAGATAGCATAAGGTTCTCACACTCCCAGTTCCGTCCCACAATCAAGGTTTTCTTTGAAGTAACCAAATTTCTTTTTGTATATCTTTTTGCACAAAGGGCCTCACATGATTGGGGGCAGTGGTCTTTTGCAAGAACAGCAGAAGAACCATCAGTGCGTGCGCTTGCACAGATCCTTGCTGTGATGAGAGGGCAGCTGCTATTGGCCAGGTCTCTGTTTGCCTCCTGGGTCCCGATCTGAGCTGGGCGTGGCAAGCAAAGCAGCCATGGGGGCAGGAGACCTCCCTCAGAAGGGGTGAGGGTACAGGCCCCTGCAAAGTTGGGGGGGGTGAGGGTCTGTGCCCCACCTCTGTTGGCCCCCAAGTTCTCTCCTGATGGCCCCTCTGCGACTGTGCCTGTCTTAGGTTGTTCCTTCCCTGAGGAATCTTACCCGTCTCTGGCTAACCAGCCATCCTCCGGGGCCAAGCAGGGTGATGTGAGGTGCGCAAGTGAGGGAGGGGCAGCGCCCCCAGAGAGGGTCAGTTCTCTGTCTCCTCGGTAGCCTATGCCCCCATGGCCTCCACGCCCAGCACCTGCCCCTGACGGCTGTGCCCCGCGTGCGCGTGCGGTCTTCTGACTCGCGCTGACCCGGTTTTCCAAAGTCCACACCCTTAGCTCCTCCGCTGCTCAAGCAGGACATCCTGCACCCAGTTGCTCGGCCCACACACTTTAATTACTTTTAGCCATTTTTTCTGTAACATTTTCAAGGCTTCAGAAAGACTTCTGAATGTTTTCCCACAAATATAGTTCTGTTTCCCAGTATCTATTTCACTTCACCAGACTTGGAATCCAAGGTTCCACTATTTTTCCTAAATTTTATACTGGAGCATAGAACTTTTTTGACAAAATGTGTAGCTCCAGGACAGGCTCGGACGAGAGGCATAGAACTAATGTTTAAAAATTTAACAGTGTCTATTCATTCACTCCAGACAGCCTGGATGTACACACACACACACACACACACACACACACACACGCAAGTGCGGTACAGCAAAAGAATCTCATATAAATTCAATGTTGGGAATGTTTGTTTCTATTGTGGAAGTTGCTGTGTTAAGCAAATAGGGATGTCTGAAACCTCTGAACACTGATTTTAAACCAATTAGCTCTGAACTGATTTTCACAGAAATACTGATACTGATACTTGCTACCTAGGATATGCCAACACTGCTTTAAGTCCTTCATGTGCATGGACTGACTTAATCCTGACTGCAATGTAGGCACTATTACTTTTTAAATATCACACGTGAGTACATGGGGGACCTTAGGCAATTTGCACAGCCAACAAATGGTGGTGCTGAGATATGAATCCAAGCATTAGTCTGGTCCTCATATCCAGGATCTTAGCCCACTACAGTACACTATTTCCTTCTCATTTGTGACAAGAAGAAACAGAAAGACATTTTTATACAGAAATACAGATGTGGTAAGAACATAACACTTTCTCTTATTAAACCATTCTCTTTCCCTCCGCTTCCGTACCACAGTCCATGCTATGTGATATTGCACACTTCTAAATTCACGTGCTCCTTTGACATTCTTTGACTGCAGCCTCAAAATAAATGGACAGTCTGGGAGATACAGGGTTAAAACCAGAGACAAAGAGCCCTCTGGGCATGCTAAAGGAGCTGTAGCCCTTGGAGGCTCTCCAGAGAGTGGAGGTGATTGACTATAGCAGTTTTTCCTGAAAACAGAATGCCCTGGTTGTCAGATTACCTGGAAGGGGCATGTTAGGGAAAATGGATCCTAAATTCATTCTTAAGGCAGGGGTGGGGAAAGGAGCAGGGATGGAGGGTAGAGGGTGGAGGGCAGACATAAAGGGAAGGTGGGCATCTCTGTGTGATGGGTGTGATGACTTAATTATTTCTACCCCGCACAAAATACATCACTACGTCTTAGGATTCCAAAAATACTAGGTCCCGTGGCGTGGGGCAGTGTTTGCACAGTGGAGGACTGCCACTCGTGGGGTGGTGATGGGTGATGACAGGTGATTCATGAGGAAAAAGTACAGGAGGTTACAGGGCACGGGACGTGAAGTTGCAGCAAAGGAACAGGTTGGAGAACGTGTTTTTATTTTAAATTATTTGGGTGGCAGGCAGGGCCTTTGGGAGGCAGAGGAGGGTGAGAGGGTGGAAGGGGGTGGGCTTCTGTGTGTAACCAGCATTATAGGTTATTTCTATTATAGTATGCTCATGTGGGAATAAATGACTCTGAATTTTTATGGATTTTTAAAGATAGTTTATAACATTCACTTGGTAAAGAATTTAGTAATTTTCCAAGGGAATTACGTGTATTGGTCAATAGAGTCTCCATCCATTTTTACCTAAGTGATAGCACACTGTACACACTGTTCTGTACCTTGCTCTTTGGAGTTAGCACTGTAACCATAGACAACCAGAAAAAGAACTTAAATGTTTATCAGTGTGGGTGGTGATTAAATGAATTATATTATAACCATGAAATTGGATATCATGGACACATTCAAGATGATGATGCAGGCATATATTACTTGACATAAAAATATATTCATCTTCTAAAGCCAAATGAAAAAAAGCAGCTTTTGAGAAATGTGTGTGTGTGTGTGTGTGTGTGTGTTGTGTGTGTGAAGTTTGGAAAGATACACAATCATGGCTGACTGTGGACATCTCTGAGTGAAGGCATTATAGATGCTATATTTCGCCATTTTTATGTGCATTTTGCTATGTTTATGTTTGCTACCATGTGAACAACTCACATATTTGATTGTTTTATTTCTAATTATAAGTCTTTCACAGAATTAAAAAATCAGCAAATAGCAGAAGGTATATGTTAAGTTTCCCATCCCGCACTGGGTCCCTAGCCCCTCCCACCCAGTTCTCATTCCAGGATTAGGGCACTTGAGACTCAAAAAATCAAAATATAACAGGATTCTCATGATATGGTGTGCATATGGGGAGGAAGGGCTGCTGTGTAAGCAAACAAGCTCAGTGTACTGATATCAGAGCTAGGGGAGAAGTCTGTTCCGTGTGCCAACCAAGCTCTCTCTGACTTTCAGGGCCTCAGGTATGCTGTTCCCACTATCTGGAAAACTCGGCCCCTCTCACACCTGTCTGTCTGTCTTTTACTGTCTCCTTAGGTCTCAGCTTAAAAATCTCTTTAGGAGGCCACCCTAAACTTGGAGGAATTTGCATCCCGTGTGGTGTCAGAGTATCCTGAATGTCTTGTATGTCAGAGAGCACTTAACACACTTTACTAAAGTTTCTTCTTTCTTTTCTGTCTCTTTTAGCAGAAATCACAAACGCTGTCTGCCTTGCTCATTTTTGCATCCCAGAATCTAACACTGTGCCTGGCAGGCAGTTTTGCGAATCTCAAAAACCAATACAGAAACTTTGCCCCATCATTTCCTCATGATTCAGCACAGATTAGAGCCGTTGGAAAGGACACAAAAATGAGAGTTAAAGTTTTAGTGGGTGGAAGATGATGGAAGCTCAGTACTAATATCCCAGGTGGACCAAGATCTTATTCAGGCTCAGAAAAATGAAGTTGGAAATAGAATTTTGGATTTCTGTGGAGGGTTTTCTTGCTCCTCAGAAAAGACATACAGGAGAGAGTGGCCTTTTTCTGCTGAATGTAGTTTTGTGCCTAGACCTGATGCCTGGAACTCTTATTGCAGAGGAAAGCGTCATAACTGAAGTATCTTTTGGTGTCAGAAGGCTCAGTGCTTGGACCCCCTGAGACAGACACCATCTATCTGCCAGCTTCCGGGAATCTTTTTAGACTTGCTGAAAAGGAGCCAGCCAAAACTCTGGCTTCCCAAGGAACCTAGCCAGGATTGTACACTTCCCTCCAATATCCACTGGAGGTCGCTACTCCACTGCTGCTATCATTTGCCATTTTCCAGTGAGAGTAAATGTGAATCACTTACAGCCTATTACTTATTATAAGTCCTCATGGCACAGAGCACATACGTGTAAAATAGGTCCAGGATTTAGTAGTATGGACAAAAAGATAAGATAGAAATGGTGATGATCCTGCCCCTGGCCTTATTCCCCCCATCCCTGGTCTGAAGACTCCTGGGGTCCTGGCATGCTTCCTTCCACACTCATGCGTGGCCAACAGAGGCACGGTGTGAATGTTCTTCCAGGAATGGCACGTGCTATTCAGCAACTCTACGTAAAGGATGCCATAATCTAGGACTGAGGGATTATCTCGGGCTGTGAAATGCAAAGTGGCTCATTCTAGACAAGATTGTTAACTGTTTGCTCACCTGTTCCACCACTTTCAGGTGTAACTTTTCAATCCAGGCCTAACTTTCTCTTTCCTGAAAGTAAGAGCTCTCAAAAGTGTGGAACACCAAAAACTGGTGACACCCAGAACAATTTTAGAGCTACTTGGGCATTAAAAATTTAATAGTAAGGATCCCCTGGCGGTCCAGTGGTTAAGACTCCGTGCTTCCGGACTTCCCTGGTGGCGCAGTGGTTAAGAATCTGCCTGCCAGTGCAGGGGACACGGGTTCGATCCCTGGTCTGGGAAGATCCCACATGCCACGGAGCAACTAAGCCCGTGCGCCACAACGAGTGAGCCTGCGCTCTAGAGCCCGCGAGCCACAGCTATTGAGCCTGTGTGCCGCAACTACTGAAGCCCACGTGCCTAGAGCCCGTGCTCCGCAACAAGAGAAGCCACGGCAAGGAGAAGCCTGTGCACCACAAGGAACAGTAGCCCCCACTCGCCGCAACTAGAGAAAGAGCCAATAAATAAAAATAAATAAATTTTTGAAAGCAAAACTAAACTCCACGCTTCCACCACAGGGGGCGCAGGTGTGGCACGGCCAAAAACAAAATTTAATAGTAATATATGTGTTTTATTTGGCAGTAAACATATAGCATATCACAGCCACTTCAAGGCCTTGGTGGGATGATGGGGAGTGCGTTGACATTACACACTTCATGGAATATCACCATAAAATTTCCTCTAAATAGCTCCGTTCTTTCTCCCAGGTTTCTTCATTAATTGGCAATTGCCCAGTTTCTCCCCCCACCCCCCGCCCCGCCCCGCCACTCCCTCTCCCTCTCAATCCTCCACCCCTTATCAGACTTCTTGATTCTCCAGGAATAGAAACTGCCCCTCCTTCCTTCCCCTCCATCGTGTGTTTTTCCAGAAGTCAACTCTAAGCTTCTGATTTGCATTCTTTCTACCAGAAACCATTTCTGCAATAAAGGACTCTCCTCAGGATCCAGTTTTTTAGAAGACACCAGGACAACTGTAAACAGCAATGACTTTTCCCTCTCAGAAAGTGTTCAAATAAATTACCCTGTCCCCAACAGACAGGAAACATAACTACATTTCAGGAAGAATCTCACTGGGTGTTCTGGACATTTTGCCACAGGATCTGGGGCGATGTCTCAGGGATGATAAACTGGCTGATAGTATTGACAGGAGATGGGATGTATACTCCATAAAACGGTGTCAGAGAGAAAAGGAAAGGTAGATAATTGTTGGTAGATAATTAAGCTGAGGAGCGCCGGCATGGCCTGCTCAGCAGTCTTTGTGGGCCTTGGCATCGTATGACTGTGGGTTTCCATCCTAAGTCTGTGACACAGCACTTCTCTTACTTTGTGTGTGTCTCCCAGCTTCTCAGATCTCAGTTTGCTCGGCTTGAAAAACGGAAGTGGTATTATGCATTCTGAGTTGTCTTATGAGAATTAGGTGAGAGGATACATATTTTCATATGTATTAATATTAAGTAGTGTGGGCATCTAGTCATTACACTCTTTTTATTTCAGTTTAAAATTTGAAATGAAAATGTAAAAAAGAAACCTCCTAAACATTTTCTTGTATTTATGTTTTTCAATTTTTATGTTATTTTTAATCTATTTTATTTATTGGCTGCATTGGGTCTTCATCGCTGCATGCGGGCTTTCTCTGGTTGCGGCAAACGGGGGCTACTCTTCGTGTGGTGCGCATATTGTATTTATTTTTATAGTTATCTTTGCGTTACCATGATTTTTCTTAAAATGCCTTAAAAGTCTTAAAAGTCACTCAGTTTTCCTGAAAATATTAGAAAAAACCAGCACAGTGGCATCCAGATTTGTCAGCAGTCTTAAAAGTGGGGAATGAATGACTGAGTTCTGAGAAATGCTAACCGAACTTCTGCCCTGCAGTATGGACTGCTGGCAACAATGAAAGATGACACCGAAAAGTTGGTCAGAATTCGCCTCTCCCCCAGTACCTCACAGCGCAATAGAAAACTTGGCACCTAATGCACAGCAGCCAAGTTGTGGCACCAACTTTACTACTTCTAGATTGGAAGAGAGGTTTCAACAAACATTTGATGAGGCTTACTATATTTCAGTCTGGATTTCCTGGGGGAGGCCAATGCATGCATGGGAGGACAGCATAAAAACGGGACTACTGGAGATGAGTTAGAAGTCTTTACCCAGTACAGCAGGGAGAACAAGATTAAATTGATTGAAGACGAGTGGCCAAAGGAGTAGGAGGAAAACCGGGAGAGTTATCTCCTTGTGAGTGTGAAAATGTTCACGTATATTGAGAGTTTCGCTAATCATTAGGTTGATGAATTTAATTCTGCCAGGATTTAATTCTTTCAAAATTCTGTTTATGAATTTAAGTTCTCAAATAAAATAATACAATTGTTAGGCTTGTATGAATTCCGCAGTTTATTCACCCGACAAAGATTTATTGAAGACTCATTGTGTAGAACAGAGTTTGTAATTGAGGAAGTTTTGGTAAGTCATCTAAGGTGCTCTCACCCTGAGGCCATATTAGTGGATAGGATGATAACAAATTGTCCAGGATTCATTAAGAAGCAACTAAGTCAGGAGGGGAAGGTCTGGAGGGTGCTAAACACGGGGTAATGATGAAAACCACAAATCTCCTTTGAAGTGAAAGGAAGTTTGAGTACAGTGGTGGGATAACAGCTATCCTTTACTGAGGCATGGGTCACACAATAAACGTTTACTTAGCACCTGTGTGTACCACAACTGGGCTTTCTAGACATGGAGAGGAACCAAGCCAAGGCTACAAACACTTCTAGTCTAGTGGACGGACTGTCGTACGGAAGTGTCTTCGCCAAACATTTGACAAGGGCTCTGACCGGGTTAGGAAGAAGAGGCACTGGAAACAGAGTAAGGCTTCTAAACACCAGGCTGAGGGGTGGGCAAATGTGATCAGGCTGTAAAAAGGCTTAACTTGGTCAGGGACATAGTGGTGTAGTCAGTTCTCAGCACTAGTGGTCCAAGCTCCTACCTATAACAGTGTCATCACTTTTAATTCAGGACTTAAACGTACACTGCCCCTCACTCTGCTGTCACTTCCATGGTGCCTTCTCTTTCCTGACTCACTGTAGAGAAAGGTTGTTGGTTTCAGGCCTGTTGGTTTCAGAGCAGCAATTTTGAGATTTAACCTAGCACTTCACAGGGATACTCTTCCCCGATGGGTGCCTAGATTTTGCACGTGTGGACCCTATCAGAAAGCATAATGCATGTCTCATCAGGAAGGACAGGTAACTCAGCGAGTATAATGTAAGTGACATGTCATAGTGAGTGGATAAAGCTCTGGCTTTGGAAACCGACAAACCTGGATGTGGGTCCCAGCTCCATCGCTTACCACCCAAAGTTACCTAATACCTTTCAGCCTGTTTCCTCGTCTGTAGAAGGCAGGGGGCGGGTATTGATAAATACCTCTCAGAGTAGCCCGGAAAGAAAAAAAATCAACAGTTTGAGATGATCTGTTTATGTTTCTGTATTGTTAGACTGTAGGTTCTCAGAGGGCAGGGGCCTTTTCTGAGTCATCTCTGTGCCCTGAACATTCCCAGAACTATGTCCAGCCCAGTGGAGCCACTGTGTCTAGTTTCTCGCGCTATTTTTCTGAGCCAGGTTTCAGCTGCTTCTGCTCCGAACTGACGATGCTTACCTTGAAGATTCTTTCTTGTATATCTTGGAGTTTCTTTCCTGTGTCCTAGAGGTCTATGGAAACTTCGCATATGCCAACATTGATGGCCATCTCCACACAGGAAAGTATATTTTGCTCCATTATGACTTTTGCTGTCATTTGAGTTTTTGAGCCACACTTGGATGGAGCCGAGTCAGAAATAATTTGTTACTCTCTCTGCCATGTTAAATTTTATACACAGATGATTCAAGAGGCAGGTTGGAGGCCTTTTAGAGGTCTATGGCTTTATTACCAGAGAGATGGGAAGGATGTGAACAGCAGCAGCTTCTTTTACTCCATCTGCCAGTGGTATGCTATAATATCCCTGTCAGAGCCCTGATCCCATTGCGCCGTAAACAGTGGTAACTTAGGTCTGTCTCACTGCTGTGACCTTCCAGAGGCAAGGAAATGTATTTATTCCTCTTTTTATTCCCAGCACCCATGACAGGTACCTGGTACATAGAGGACATTTGATAAATGCTTCTTGAATAAATGAATGAGAGCTTTTGTGAATTTTATACAACTATGCAGAGGAGATACCAGGCTAAGAGTATTCCTAAAACAATGCTAATGCCACACAACTTGCAAGTGAGAGAGGCAGAATTCCTTCCGAGGTCTGCCTAAAACAGGCAGCATGCACCCTTGGTTGTACTGGTTTTGCTAGACCCTGGGACTCCCTGCAGCTTGACTTGGCCACGTTCCATGCTACTCAGAATTCAGAATTCACCCTTGTTTAGGATGGACCTTGTGTCCAAAGCTGGTTCATCGATCAGATTATTCATGTAACAAGTATGTATTATTCATTTAATATGACTAGGCACCCCTGTAGGTGACGGGATTCAGCAGTGAAGAAAACTGGCAATGCCCTTCCTCTATTGAAGCTTTATTCTAGTTCAAGGAGGCAGAAAATAAACGCAAAATACATAGCCATGCTCACTTAACAGCGCTCCTTGAGGATTAATGACCATAGCAAGGTAGGTCTTGGCACATTGCAAAGGAATTAAATGAATGATAGTAAATAGCATAATACTCTGTTATTTATTTTATTTATTGTTATACATGCAATTAACGGCAAGTGATATTTTCAAATTAGAAGCATGATTGTGCAAGTAAAATCATATCAGGAACCCTGATTTTTTGGAACAAATATCTGATTGAATAGCCAGTGCCCCAAGTCTCCTTCACCAGCTCGCATGGCTTCTGAGAACAGAAAAACTCTTTAGTGGAGAGTACTTTTGACGGACACATTCTTTCTCTAGCTGTGATATCATTATGGATGCAGTCTTGTCATGTCAGATTTTAATACAAACTGAGTCACTTGTTTACTCAACAGCTATTTCACATATACCTACGGTGGGCTTAAAATCAAATTGGGTACCAGGGGCACAAAAGAATGCTAAATCATGTTCTCTGCCTTTCATGATCCTATAGCCCAACTGGGAAGACAGTGCATCTTGACCTCCTCCCCTGGTAAACTGAAGACAGTTTGGATTCAGATGAAGGATATAGGATCCAGATTTATAATGTACCCTTGATTACCAGTTCCTGGTTTGGGGACTCTGGACATGACCCTGAACTTTTCTGAGCTTGGTTACTCATGTGTAAATCAGAGAAAATAAAACTATCTCCCGAGGTTACCAGGAAGAACAGAAATTACTGCTGTATGTAGTAGAATCGGGTATTATTGGTCTCGTACATTGTGAGCATCAGGGAGTAGCACAGGGCTATCCGTATATATTAGGCATTGTTACTAATCTACATTTCTATGGTCAGAAGCTGGGAGAGGGAAATAATTAAATGCAATGTGATCCATACACACAGGACAAGCAGAAATTCTTAGAACAGGTTAAATATTGATGTAACACTGTGATGGGCTTATTAGCCCCAGGAAACTCAAGGTCTAGCAACATAATAATTCAGTAAGGGGTTTGCCACTGGGGTCAGAACTAATCATAGTAAGGATGAGAGGTGTATTTTTGAGGACTAACTGTGTTCCAACATCCATTTTAATCCTTAGGACAACATTATGTGGTAGGTACTGTTATTTTGCCCCATTTACAGGTAAAAAAAACCCAAAAAATCAAAAAGCACACAAAACACCTGAAACTCAGAGGCTACTGAACTTGCCCAGAAATACACAGTCAGTGAAGGAATGGGTCAAGATTCAAACCCAGGCACTCGAATTTCAGCACGTAACACCTACTAGGGAGTACTTGTCTAAGTGTTTCACATCTGCTTTCCAACCTAGTCCTCACAGTTACGCAGTTCTTTATTAAAAGGTACAGGATGGCTATCGTTATTTATTTTACACATAATAAATGCTCTTGGAGACGGTGTGGAGAAAAGGGAACCCTCCTACACTGTTGGTGGGACTGTAAATTGGTGCAACCACTACTGAGAACAGTATAGAGGTTCCTTAAAAACTAAAAACAGAGCTACCATATGATCCAGCAGTCCCACTCCTGGGCATATATCCAGAAAAGACTAAAACTGTAATTCAAAAAGATACATGCACCCCAGTGTTCATCGCAGCACTGTGTGTAATAGCCAAGACATGGAAGCAACCTAAATGTCCATCGATAAATGAATGGATAAAGAAGATGTGGTACATATATACAATGGAATATTACTCAGCCATTAAAAAGAATGAAATAATGCCATTTGCAGCAACATCAGACAGAGGATGACGAATATCATATATTGCTTATATGCAGAATCTAAAAAATAATACAAAGCAATCTATTTACAAAACAGAAACAGACTCACAGACATAGAAAACAAACTTATGGTTACCAAAGGGGAAAGGGATTGGGGGAGGGATAAATTAGGATTATGAGATTAACAGATAAAACCTACTATACATAAAAATAGATAAGCAGCAAAGATTTACTGTATAACACAGAGAAAAATATTCAATATCTTCTCATAACCTATAATGGAAAATAACCTGAATATACATATGTTTATATTTATGTAAAACCAAATATATATATATGTGTGTATCTATATATATATATATACATATAACTGAATCACTTTGCTGTACACCTGAAACTAACACAATATTGTAAATCAACTATACTTCAATTTTAAAAAGTACAGTTCTCACTGAGAAAGATAGAAGGTTTGCATATAAATTTTTCCTCAAATCCAGAAATACTGTCACTGCTGAAATAATAACAAACATCCAACCTACTTTTAGCTTCTCTCTCTCTCTCTCTCTCTCTCTATTATCTCTCTATCTCTATCTCTATCTATCTCTAGCTCCTCTTCCCCTCTCAGCTCCTATGCAGCTCCCGGCAATAGAATGTTACTGAGAGCTCCTTTACCATTCTTTTGCAGTGAGGTAAAGGACTGCCCCTGCAAAGACAAGGGTTAAAGCCACAGAGGACAGAGCACCAAGCATAGCAGAGTTTCTGCATTGGTCCAATACATCGAAAGATGAGGGTGACTGCCTGGAGTAAGGGGGTCAAGACCAGTGGTGTGCTGTAGGCAGCGCATACCAACTCAGAGCAGATGATTAAAGATAAACTATTTGAACTTACAATAAATTAATTATATAAAAAGGTAAAAATACTCAAAACTTATTGCTTCCTGATTGTTTATTACATCTTAGTACTATCTGTGTTCTTGAAGTTATTTACATCTTTTGTATCTGTATTGTGGAAATGTTATATAATGGTATGCAACTGCATATCTCTACTTAGGAGTGTATCCAGTGCCTTTACAATGGTAGCTGGCAACAGGCCGTGGTGGGGGTATTTACACCACACCATAGAGATCAGGAAATCAGGGTTTGATCTATTGTTATGTTGGTTGTCTAAAGCTTAGAAAGTGATGTAAAATATGTTTTTGTTTTTGTGGGGGTGTTTGTTTTGGCCGCGAGACTTGTGGGATGTTAGTTCCCTGACCAGGGATTGAACCCTGGGCCCGTGGCAGTCAAAATGCTGAGTCCTAACCACTGGACTGCCAGGGAATTACCTAAAATACGTTAATAATGCAGATTGAATTTAAATGTGTTTTGTTTCTGTAGCCATTACATTTCAGTATCTGAAAAACTATTGTCCAATTCAGTTAGGAAGTTGCTGGAGTCGTTAATGAATTCGGAAGTTCTGATATGTCTTCATCTCTCTTTGGGTTTTGTCTGACTCATTAACAGAAACAACTTAAAAACCAAAATTCATGTTAGAACTACACTTGGAGAGACACGTGTTAAGTATTTGCCAGTATTTATTGGGTCAATACCCTCAACTACCCGCCACCCCCCCCCCCAAATAACCTGGCCTCCCAGCACTGACCAGTGGCCCCAGAGCAGTGCAGGTGACATCGGAAGGGATGATTAGAGAAAATGAGCCATAAGACCTTGAAGCAAGGGGTGGGGGTGGGGTACAAATGGAGGAGGAAGGAGAAAATGATGAAGAGTGGGAGGAGTTAGGCCATTTCTATGAGTACACAAGTGTGAGAATATATATCTAATGTTCACTTTGGATTTGTTACAAACTTCAAAGCACGTTCTATGCAGATCCAAGGATATACATGTACACAAACGTACACACGCAGATAGATACTCAAGCATATTAATATGATAGATTTAATGAATTTTATTCATTCATTTTTAAGCAGGTTCAAGCATGGACTTAGCAGCCTGTATAGTGAATGTTCAAGAATTTTCAAAAACACTGGTTGGTTCTCTCCCCACTCCTTTGTACTCAGATGGTAAATACATCTTTCTGAATTTCTTACCACTGGCAAGAAATAGCTATATTTTAATTTATATACTTTCGAAATAAGTTTGAATTTTATGAAAAGCCAATAATAGTTCTACTTCAATGCCTGGTACATTGCAGGTGCTCTTAGTTTATACATACATAAATATTTATTGAATACTGATGTATCGGATGCTGTACTGAGCACTTGGGCTTTAGAAAGAATTGGTTAGGGTCCTTACCCTCAAAATGCTTGCAGAGAACAACAAACAAATACAATTTATGATTGGATATTGAGGCCAGAAGTCTGTTCCTCATGTGCATCACAGTCTCTCCAACTTCTAAGACATCATATACATTATTCCTTTCTCTGGAAAATTCTAGTTCCATTTTACACCTGACCAACTCCTATTTACTTGTTATGTCTCATATGGCAAGTCTCTTTCTTTGAAAGTCTATAGCTCGCTCCCATCTTGATCTGTGTTATCAGGACATCTTGAATTCCCCCATCACTGTGAGCACCTACCACAGTTTGTTGTAGTTTCTGTCTCCTCCAACAAGCTGCGAGCTTGGCAAGGACTGAGACCAGGTATAATCCCAGAGCCTACTTCAGGATGTCAATGAAAAAGTGTCGCTTGCCATAATCAGTAAACGAAGGATGTTGCAGCCATCAAGCCATCACATTACAGCCACCCCATGGGAACTCAAGATAGAAAGAGGATGCCTACCATCAAACTCAGGATAGAAACAGGATGCCTACCATCAAACCATCAGCCACTGCAGCCACCCCCAAACAGTGCACCCTCAAGAGACTCAGCATGGGAAAACACAGGGTACCGGCCCTAGATAGCTGAGGTTCATATCAGAGGAATGATTTCAATGAGCCCAGACTTTTAAATCTTTCCATACATAGAAAAGCGCTAAATTCATTAACTTGAGATGTCTGGTTTTCTTTAATTAACAGTAATCTTTTGAAGTTCCAACTACCTGCTCTTTGTTGCGAAAACTCCTATATATCCTGGATCCTCTCTTACCTCCTTGGAGCAGTCTCTCAGAGCTATCTGACAGGCTGAGTCCCAGACTTAAGTCCTCAGTTTTGTCCGCCAAATAAAACATAATTCTCAGCTTTTAGGTTGTGCATTTTTTTCAGTCGACAAGGACATACCATACTAGTATGAGAAAAGGCACTCTGACAGCTGGAAGTCTGAGTTTATAGGATAAGGATAAAAAGCAGATAGAAATAATGCATCCACATCGTTTTCCTATTCACATGTCACAGGCAAAGCTGGATGAACAGACATGGCTAAAGACTGGAAATTTATTGATAGGGGTTCTTTTCTTAAGATACTAAACAGTGCAAGATCTCATTCAGCCAGGAAAAGAAAACTGAAAATAGAATCTGGAACAGTGATTTTGTGAAAGATTTCCTATTTCATGAGAAGAGACACACAGAAAGAGACAGGTCTTCCTTTTCTGCTTGATGCTGTTCTTCCTGGTTGTAATTCCTGGAACACTTATTGTAGAGGAAAGCATCCCACGCACTGGGGTTCTTTCCCAGAGACTCTGAGAAAGAAAGCATCACCCATTACCTTGGAATTTCTCAAGTGTCACAGCAGAGTCATCCAATAATGTGACATTACTTACAGTGTCCACCGGAGGGCGATAGGCTCCTACTGGTACCACCTTCTGTTGCATAATCTGCGAGGACTAACTTTAGTTACTTATAATATTAAGAATACATAACAAATTAAAGAAGTACAATAAAAGAAGCCCCTTCAATATATGTAAAGACCTAGAGGAAAAGATGTAAATGGCACCAATCCTGCCCCCACTCCCCATTTCCTTACCCATGGTCCCAGGGAAGACTGGATTCCCAGGGGTCCTAACACAGGGCACAGAGTTAATGGTCTTCTTAGGTTCCTTTGTATCTCATCTTGGAGAGAGCACAAAATTAGGAGATGACTATTATTTTTGTTTAAGCTCTTTATTGGAAAATAATTGCTTTACACTCTTGTACCAGCTATCTATTTTACATTTGGTAGTATATACACGTCTATGCTACTCTCTCACTTCGTCCCAGCTTCCCCTTCGCCCTCCGACCCCCCACCCCCCACCCCGTGTCCTCCAGTCCACTCTCTGTATCTGCATCTTTATGCTGGCCCTGTCACTGGGTTCATCAGTACAATTTTTTTTTTTTTTTTTTAGCTTCCGTATATATGAGTTAGCATGCAGTATTTGTTTTTCTCTTTCTGGCTTACTTCACTCTGTATGACAGACTCTAGGTCTATCCACCTCATTACATATAGCTCCATTTCATTCCTTTCTATGGCTGAGTAATACTCCATTGTATATATATGCCACATCTTCTTCATCCATTCATCTGTTGATGCGCATTTAGGTTGCTTCCATGTCCTGGCTATTGTAAACAGTGCTGCAATGAACATTATGGTACATATTGCTTTTTGGTTTATGGTTTTTTCTGGGTATATGCCCAGGAGTGGGATGACTGGATCATATGGTAGTTCTATTTTTAGTTTTTTAAGGAACCTCCAAACTGTTTTCCATAGTGGCTGTACTCTATTGTTGCGTGGCTAGCAGTGCTAGGTACCCAGTAAGCATAAAATGGAATAAAGATGGAGAGAGAATAAGGTATGAGTTGGGTAGGATGAGGTTTTATCTGAGGTGATTCCTCTGTTAGTGCCTTGGATGAATGCAGACAGGAGAATGTCTGAAAGGACAGTGAAGAAGCGATGTATGTTGTCTGATGAGTCCATTAAAATGGGAAAGAACATCTAGCATCCTCCAGACTTGTAGCCTATTACTCCTACCCCATCACTGGACTGCTCTGACTCTCACTTTAAGTGGCCAAAAATAGCATCTGAGAGAATGTGTATGAAATTATCTGGATCCTAGAAATGAGGACAATCATGATCATTGATTCCTCTTACCAATGTCTTGATATAATTACAGGAACAGTCATAGCAAATTCTTATTGTGTGCTTGCTAGGTGTTAGTCACTGTGCCAGAAGATTATATGCATGACCTCATTTAAACTCTACAGTGAAGCTGAATATGGGTTTTTTCCCGATTTTACAAAGCCGGATGTCAGTAGGTGGAAGACTTGGGATTTCAGCCCAGGGCCAAATGCCAAGTCCTTGCTCTTTCCTTGAAGTAAGAGATGCCTAAAGCATGACACTCAGACCACTGTAAGTGTCCGAGATGACTTTACCAGTACATGGACAAACATTTCATATACAATTTTAAAGTGTATTATATTTTTTGTGCAATAGAAGAGAAGACAGCTAACACATGAAGCAACATTGAGGCCTTCTTTGGAGACAGGGAGAAAAACATCGAGATCACACAGCCTGTGCCAGACACTTTAAAAACTTCCTTAAATACGTCTGTCCTTTCCCCATTGTTCTTCACTGGGTCTAAGCTGCTTATCACTTTTCTTTCCCTCTGATTCCCCATCCCCAGACACCTGGGAGGTCATCCTCTTGCCCCAACAGCTTGTTCAGTGTCAGGTTATAGCACTTCCTCTCATCCCTTTTCACAAACACAACAGTTTCTTACTTTCATTCTCAGACTAGCCCAGGACACATACATTATATGCCAGCTTAACAATGCTGCCTGAAACTCTTGAACATGGGTTTTTAACCAAATAAACTCATGAATGATTTGCACATGGCATAGAAAAGCAGAAAATAGTCAACATTCACTTTGAAAGAAAAGCTACTCTGAGGAAAAGAGAAAAATTATATGTACACATTTCTTTGTGCAAAAGCACTAATGTGGTATAAGCATGAAGTTTTGAGCCATTTTTTTTTCTCTCTCTCTTAATTCCATCCATGTAATGGAATGTCACATCGGTATAACTCTAAGTGCAATTTGGTATTTTCTGACCGCCAAGATGATGGAATCTCCTGGGGTGTATATGTAAGTTAATGTTCTCCCTCCCTTTCTATCTTTTCTAGCTCAACTCAACCTCGAGATGGTGAAGAACTGGGACAAGCTATTCCAAATAACAAAGGAGGAAGCTTGTGGAGTAGGGGGACATGTTAGAGAAACCAGGTCATAAATTCCCTCCCTCCAGTTTAGGTGGGGGATGATAGAAAAATGAGGGGTAGGAATGGAAGGATGATAGCTTCTCTGTGTGATGGCACAGTCATGGTATTTGCACTTATACACAGAAACATACCTACTTAGTTGGATTTTATTTATTTATTTTTAAAAATAGATTTAAATGCTTTTATTATTATTATAATATTTTTTGGCTGCACCATGCACAGCTTGTAGGTTCTTAATTCCCTGACCAGGGATTGAACCCTGGCCCTCAGCAGTGAAAGCAAGGAGACCTTACCCCTGGGCCACCAGGGAATTCCCCGGAGTTGGGTTTTAATTTGTTGATAAGTCAAGTTAAGCAATTCAGTGCATTCTGTATGCCCATCTAATGAAACATATGTACAGAAGAGAAACAGCAAGAAAATGACAAATTGAAAGAGCTCCAGACCCTTTTACCCAAGTGGCAGACACTGAGGATATTTATTGGAACTTTACTCCCATGAAATATTACTATCTTAGTGACAAACTGGAAAAAAACTAAATATCCATCAGAAGTTGGTTAAATAAGTTATGGAAGAGCCATATATTTAAATTCTATGAAGCCATTAAGCAATGATGTTTTTTAAATTTTTTTTACATCTTTATTGGATTATAATTGCTTTACAATGTTGTGTTAGTTTCTGCTGTACAACAAAGTGAGTCAGCTATATGTATACATATATCCCCTCCCTCTTGAGCGTCCCTCCCACCCTCCCCATCCCACCCCTCCAGGTCAACATAAAGCACCGAGCTGATCTCCCTGTTAAGCAATGATGTTTATACATATCATTGGGCATGAAAAGACACCCATCACCTAATGTTTGATAAAAACCTCAGGTATCAAGAAACTACATGTAAATCAATGCTGATTTTATAATCTACAACATAGAAATACATATTTTCTACTTACTAAGCATTTATCTATGAATACTTAATACATGTACAAGATAGGAATTTCAGAACATCAAACGGCATACAGTGCACAGACGTCTGTCACTCTTCTGTCTCCCTGACCCCTATCCAGAGACAGACTCCAAAACAAAACCAAGCAAATGACAACATCATTTGAAAAATAAGCACAGAGGTATGTAACACTAAAAAATCTTAAACAGAGTATATAAAAATACATTAAATAAATATAGCTGAAAATAACGCCTATGTCTAAGCAGCGAAAATGTGATTGCCTACCTAGAACACACACAGGTATAAGCAACAGAAAACGTCCTAATAACTGTTTAGGAAACTGATGGATATAGTGGTCCCACATACCAGATGCAACTGCTAAAGATAATCCTGTTCACAACAGCACTATAACCGTACAGAACATATGAACAATCTGCAAGTGATTTGTGAGAACTGGGTGATGTAAAAGATGACTTGAAAAAGTAGAGCCACGACTTGCTGGTTGGACTGGAAAATTGTCATTTTCATTGTACCCAAACCAATGTGTGCTCAGGCTTTTTGTTATGATGATAATGATGATGATGATGATGATGATGAATAAGTCCATTGAAAAACGCTGACAGTCATCCCACTCCTGGGCATATACCCAGAAAAAACCATAAACCAAAAAGCAACATGTACCATAATGTTCATTGCAGCACTGTTTACAATAGCCAGGACATGGAAGCAACCTAAATGCGCATCAACAGATGAATGGATAAAGAAGATGTGGCATATATATACAATGGAGTATTACTCAGCCATAGAAAGGAATGAAATGGAGCTATATGTAATGAGGTGGATAGACCTAGAGTCTGTCATACAGAGTGAAGTAAGCCAGAAAGAGAAAAACAAATACTGCATGCTAACTCATATATACGGAAGCTAAAAAAAAAAAAAAAAATGGTACTGATGAACCCAGTGACAGGGCCAGCATAAAGATGCAGATACAGAGAGTGGACTGGAGGACACGGGGTGGGGGGTGGGGGGTCGGAGGGCGAAGGGGAAGCTGGGACGAAGTGAGAGAGTAGCATAGACGTGTATATACTACCAAATGTAAAATAGATAGCTGGTACAAGAGTGTAAAGCAATTATTTTCCAATAAAGAGCTTAAACAAAAATAATAGTCATCTCCTAATTTTGTGCTCTCTCCAAGATGAGATACAAAGGAACCTAAGAAGACCATTAACTCTGTGCCCTGTGTTAGGACCCCTGGGAATCCAGTCTTCCCTGGGACCATGGGTAAGGAAATGGGGAGTGGGGGCAGGATTGGTGCCATTTACATCTTTTCCTCTAGGTCTTTACATATATTGAAGGGGCTTCTTTTATTGTACTTCTTTAATTTGTTATGTATTCTTAATATTATAAGTAACTAAAGTTAGTCCTCGCAGATTATGCAACAGAAGGTGGTACCAGTAGGAGCCTATCGCCCTCCGGTGGACACTGTAAGTAATGTCACATTATTGGATGACTCTGCTGTGACACTTGAGAAATTCCAAGGTAATGGGTGATGCTTTCTTTCTCAGAGTCTCTGGGAAAGAACCCCAGTGCGTGGGATGCTTTCCTCTACAATAAGTGTTCCAGGAATTACAACCAGGAAGAACAGCATCAAGCAGAAAAGGAAGACCTGTCTCTTTCTGTGTGTCTCTTCTCATGAAATAGGAAATCTTTCACAAAATCACTGTTCCAGATTCTATTTTCAGTTTTCTTTTCCTGGCTGAATGAGATCTTGCACTGTTTAGTATCTTAAGAAAAGAACCCCTATCAATAAATTTCCAGTCTTTAGCCATGTCTGTTCATCCAGCTTTGCCTGTGACATGTGAATAGGAAAACGATGTGGATGCATTATTTCTATCTGCTTTTTATCCTTATCCTATAAACTCAGACTTCCAGCTGTCAGAGTGCCTTTTCTCATACTAGTATGGTATGTCCTTGTCGACTGAAAAAAATGCACAACCTAAAAGCTGAGAATTATGTTTTATTTGGCGGACAAAACTGAGGACTTAAGTCTGGGACTCAGCCTGTCAGATAGCTCTGAGAGACTGCTCCAAGGAGGTAAGAGAGGATCCAGGATATATAGGAGTTTTCGCAACAAAGAGCAGGTAGTTGGAACTTCAAAAGATTACTGTTAATTAAAGAAAACCAGACATCTCAAGTTAATGAATTTAGCGCTTTTCTATGTATGGAAAGATTTAAAAGTCTGGGCTCATTGAAATCATTCCTCTGATATGAACCTCAGCTATCTAGGGCCGGTACCCTGTGTTTTCCCATGCTGAGTCTCTTGAGGGTGCACTGTTTGGGGGTGGCTGCAGTGGCTGATGGTTTGATGGTAGGCATCCTGTTTCTATCCTGAGTTTGATGGTAGGCATCCTCTTTCTATCTTGAGTTCCCACGGGGTGGCTGTAATGTGATGGCTTGATGGCTGCAACATCCTTCGTTTACTGATTATGGCAAGCGACACTTTTTCATTGACATCCTGAAGTAGGCTCTGGGATTATACCTGGTCTCAGTCCTTGCCAAGCTCGCAGCTTGTTGGAGGAGACAGAAACTACAACAAACTGTGGTAGGTGCTCACAGTGATGGGGGAATTCAAGATGTCCTGATAACACAGATCAAGATGGGAGCGAGCTATAGACTTTCAAAGAAAGAGACTTGCCATATGAGACATAACAAGTAAATAGGAGTTGGTCAGGTGTAAAATGGAACTAGAATTTTCCAGAGAAAGGAATAATGTATATGATGTCTTAGAAGTTGGAGAGACTGTGATGCACATGAGGAACAGACTTCTGGCCTCAATATCCAATCATAAATTGTATTTGTTTGTTGTTCTCTGCAAGCATTTTGAGGGTAAGGACCCTAACCAATTCTTTCTAAAGCCCAAGTGCTCAGTACAGCATCCGATACATCAGTATTCAATAAATATTTATGTATGTATAAACTAAGAGCACCTGCAATGTACCAGGCATTGAAGTAGAACTATTATTGGCTTTTCATAAAATTCAAACTTATTTCGAAAGTATATAAATTAAAATATAGCTATTTCTTGCCAGTGGTAAGAAATTCAGAAAGATGTATTTACCATCTGAGTACAAAGGAGTGGGGAGAGAACCAACCAGTGTTTTTGAAAATTCTTGAACATTCACTATACAGGCTGCTAAGTCCATGCTTGAACCTGCTTAAAAATGAATGAATAAAATTCATTAAATCTATCATATTAATATGCTTGAGTATCTATCTGCGTGTGTACGTTTGTGTACATGTATATCCTTGGATCTGCATAGAACGTGCTTTGAAGTTTGTAACAAATCCAAAGTAAACATTAGATATATATTCTCACACTTGTGTACTCATAGAAATGGCCTAACTCCTCCCACTCTTCATCATTTTCTCCTTCCTCCTCCATTTGTACCCCACCCCCACCCCTTGCTTCAAGGTCTTATGGCTCATTTTCTCTAATCATCCCTTCCGATGTCACCTGCACTGCTCTGGGGCCACTGGTCAGTGCTGGGAGGCCAGGTTATTTGGGGGGGGGGGTGGCGGGTAGTTGAGGGTATTGACCCAATAAATACTGGCAAATACTTAACACGTGTCTCTCCAAGTGTAGTTCTAACATGAATTTTGGTTTTTAAGTTGTTTCTGTTAATGAGTCAGACAAAACCCAAAGAGAGATGAAGACATATCAGAACTTCCGAATTCATTAACGACTCCAGCAACTTCCTAACTGAATTGGACAATAGTTTTTCAGATACTGAAATGTAATGGCTACAGAAACAAAACACATTTAAATTCAATCTGCATTATTAACGTATTTTAGGTAATTCCCTGGCAGTCCAGTGGTTAGGACTCAGCATTTTGACTGCCACGGGCCCAGGGTTCAATCCCTGGTCAGGGAACTAACATCCCACAAGTCTCGCGGCCAAAACAAACACCCCCACAAAAACAAAAACATATTTTACATCACTTTCTAAGCTTTAGACAACCAACATAACAATAGATCAAACCCTGATTTCCTGATCTCTATGGTGTGGTGTAAATACCCCCACCACGGCCTGTTGCCAGCTACCATTGTAAAGGCACTGGATACACTCCTAAGTAGAGATATGCAGTTGCATACCATTATATAACATTTCCACAATACAGATACAAAAGATGTAAATAACTTCAAGAACACAGATAGTACTAAGATGTAATAAACAATCAGGAAGCAATAAGTTTTGAGTATTTTTACCTTTTTATATAATTAATTTATTGTAAGTTCAAATAGTTTATCTTTAATCATCTGCTCTGAGTTGGTATGCGCTGCCTACAGCACACCACTGGTCTTGACCCCCTTACTCCAGGCAGTCACCCTCATCTTTCGATGTATTGGACCAATGCAGAAACTCTGCTATGCTTGGTGCTCTGTCCTCTGTGGCTTTAACCCTTGTCTTTGCAGGGGCAGTCCTTTACCTCACTGCAAAAGAATGGTAAAGGAGCTCTCAGTAACATTCTATTGCCGGGAGCTGCATAGGAGCTGAGAGGGGAAGAGGAGCTAGAGATAGATAGAGATAGAGATAGAGAGATAATAGAGAGAGAGAGAGAGAGAGAGAGAGAAGCTAAAAGTAGGTTGGATGTTTGTTATTATTTCAGCAGTGACAGTATTTCTGGATTTGAGGAAAAATTTATATGCAAACCTTCTATCTTTCTCAGTGAGAACTGTACTTTTTAAAATTGAAGTATAGTTGATTTACAATATTGTGTTAGTTTCAGGTGTACAGCAAAGTGATTCAGTTATATGTATATATATATATATAGATACACACATATATATATATTTGGTTTTACATAAATATAAACATATGTATATTCAGGTTATTTTCCATTATAGGTTATGAGAAGATATTGAATATTTTTCTCTGTGTTATACAGTAAATCTTTGCTGCTTATCTATTTTTATGTATAGTAGGTTTTATCTGTTAATCTCATAATCCTAATTTATCCCTCCCCCAATCCCTTTCCCCTTTGGTAACCATAAGTTTGTTTTCTATGTCTGTGAGTCTGTTTCTGTTTTGTAAATAGATTGCTTTGTATTATTTTTTAGATTCTGCATATAAGCAATATATGATATTCGTCATCCTCTGTCTGATGTTGCTGCAAATGGCATTATTTCATTCTTTTTAATGGCTGAGTAATATTCCATTGTATATATGTACCACATCTTCTTTATCCATTCATTTATCGATGGACATTTAGGTTGCTTCCATGTCTTGGCTATTACACACAGTGCTGCGATGAACACTGGGGTGCATGTATCTTTTTGAGTTACAGTTTTAGTCTTTTCTGGATATATGCCCAGGAGTGGGACTGCTGGATCATATGGTAGCTCTGTTTTTAGTTTTTAAGGAACCTCTATACTGTTCTCAGTAGTGGTTGCACCAATTTACAGTCCCACCAACAGTGTAGGAGGGTTCCCTTTTCTCCACACCGTCTCCAAGAGCATTTATTATGTGTAAAATAAATAACGATAGCCATCCTGTACCTTTTAATAAAGAACTGCGTAACTGTGAGGACTAGGTTGGAAAGCAGATGTGAAACACTTAGACAAGTACTCCCTAGTAGGTGTTACGTGCTGAAATTCGAGTGCCTGGGTTTGAATCTTGACCCATTCCTTCACTGACTGTGTATTTCTGGGCAAGTTCAGTAGCCTCTGAGTTTCAGGTGTTTTGTGTGCTTTTTGATTTTTTGGGTTTTTTTTTACCTGTAAATGGGGCAAAATAACAGTACCTACCACATAATGTTGTCCTAAGGATTAAAATGGATGTTGGAACACAGTTAGTCCTCAAAAATACACCTCTCATCCTTACTATGATTAGTTCTGACCCCAGTGGCAAACCCCTTACTGAATTATTATGTTGCTAGACCTTGAGTTTCCTGGGGCTAATAAGCCCATCACAGTGTTACATCAATATTTAACCTGTTCTAAGAATTTCTGCTTGTCCTGTGTGTATGGATCACATTGCATTTAATTATTTCCCTCTCCCAGCTTCTGACCATAGAAATGTAGATTAGTAACAATGCCTAATATATACGGATAGCCCTGTGCTACTCCCTGATGCTCACAATGTACGAGACCAATAATACCCGATTCTACTACATACAGCAGTAATTTCTGTTCTTCCTGGTAACCTCGGGAGATAGTTTTATTTTCTCTGATTTACACATGAGTAACCAAGCTCAGAAAAGTTCAGGGTCATGTCCAGAGTCCCCAAACCAGGAACTGGTAATCAAGGGTACATTATAAATCTGGATCCTATATCCTTCATCTGAATCCAAACTGTCTTCAGTTTACCAGGGGAGGAGGTCAAGATGCACTGTCTTCCCAGTTGGGCTATAGGATCATGAAAGGCAGAGAACATGATTTAGCATTCTTTTGTGCCCCTGGTACCCAATTTGATTTTAAGCCCACCGTAGGTATATGTGAAATAGCTGTTGAGTAAACAAGTGACTCAGTTTGTATTAAAATCTGACATGACAAGACTGCATCCATAATGATATCACAGCTAGAGAAAGAATGTGTCCGTCAAAAGTACTCTCCACTAAAGAGTTTTTCTGTTCTCAGAAGCCATGCGAGCTGGTGAAGGAGACTTGGGGCACTGGCTATTCAATCAGATATTTGTTCCAAAAAATCAGGGTTCCTGATATGATTTTACTTGCACAATCATGCTTCTAATTTGAAAATATCACTTGCCGTTAATTGCATGTATAACAATAAATAAAATAAATAACAGAGTATTATGCTATTTACTATCATTCATTTAATTCCTTTGCAATGTGCCAAGACCTACCTTGCTATGGTCATTAATCCTCAAGGAGCGCTGTTAAGTGAGCATGGCTATGTATTTTGCGTTTATTTTCTGCCTCCTTGAACTAGAATAAAGCTTCAATAGAGGAAGGGCATTGCCAGTTTTCTTCACTGCTGAATCCCGTCACCTACAGGGGTGCCTAGTCATATTAAATGAATAATACATACTTGTTACATGAATAATCTGATCGATGAACCAGCTTTGGACACAAGGTCCATCCTAAACAAGGGTGAATTCTGAATTCTGAGTAGCATGGAACGTGGCCAAGTCAAGCTGCAGGGAGTCCCAGGGTCTAGCAAAACCAGTACAACCAAGGGTGCATGCTGCCTGTTTTAGGCAGACCTCGGAAGGAATTCTGCCTCTCTCACTTGCAAGTTGTGTGGCATTAGCATTGTTTTAGGAATACTCTTAGCCTGGTATCTCCTCTGCATAGTTGTATAAAATTCACAAAAGCTCTCATTCATTTATTCAAGAAGCATTTATCAAATGTCCTCTATGTACCAGGTACCTGTCATGGGTGCTGGGAATAAAAAGAGGAATAAATACATTTCCTTGCCTCTGGAAGGTCACAGCAGTGAGACAGACCTAAGTTACCACTGTTTACGGCGCAATGGGATCAGGGCTCTGACAGGGATATTATAGCATACCACTGGCAGATGGAGTAAAAGAAGCTGCTGCTGTTCACATCCTTCCCATCTCTCTGGTAATAAAGCCATAGACCTCTAAAAGGCCTCCAACCTGCCTCTTGAATCATCTGTGTATAAAATTTAACATGGCAGAGAGAGTAACAAATTATTTCTGACTCGGCTCCATCCAAGTGTGGCTCAAAAACTCAAATGACAGCAAAAGTCATAATGGAGCAAAATATACTTTCCTGTGTGGAGATGGCCATCAATGTTGGCATATGCGAAGTTTCCATAGACCTCTAGGACACAGGAAAGAAACTCCAAGATATACAAGAAAGAATCTTCAAGGTAAGCATCGTCAGTTCGGAGCAGAAGCAGCTGAAACCTGGCTCAGAAAAATAGCGCGAGAAACTAGACACAGTGGCTCCACTGGGCTGGACATAGTTCTGGGAATGTTCAGGGCACAGAGATGACTCAGAAAAGGCCCCTGCCCTCTGAGAACCTACAGTCTAACAATACAGAAACATAAACAGATCATCTCAAACTGTTGATTTTTTTTCTTTCCGGGCTACTCTGAGAGGTATTTATCAATACCCGCCCCCTGCCTTCTACAGACGAGGAAACAGGCTGAAAGGTATTAGGTAACTTTGGGTGGTAAGCGATGGAGCTGGGACCCACATCCAGGTTTGTCGGTTTCCAAAGCCAGAGCTTTATCCACTCACTATGACATGTCACTTACATTATACTCGCTGAGTTACCTGTCCTTCCTGATGAGACATGCATTATGCTTTCTGATAGGGTCCACACGTGCAAAATCTAGGCACCCATCGGGGAAGAGTATCCCTGTGAAGTGCTAGGTTAAATCTCAAAATTGCTGCTCTGAAACCAACAGGCCTGAAACCAACAACCTTTCTCTACAGTGAGTCAGGAAAGAGAAGGCACCATGGAAGTGACAGCAGAGTGAGGGGCAGTGTACGTTTAAGTCCTGAATTAAAAGTGATGACACTGTTATAGGTAGGAGCTTGGACCACTAGTGCTGAGAACTGACTACACCACTATGTCCCTGACCAAGTTAAGCCTTTTTACAGCCTGATCACATTTGCCCACCCCTCAGCCTGGTGTTTAGAAGCCTTACTCTGTTTCCAGTGCCTCTTCTTCCTAACCCGGTCAGAGCCCTTGTCAAATGTTTGGCGAAGACACTTCCGTACGACAGTCCGTCCACTAGACTAGAAGTGTTTGTAGCCTTGGCTTGGTTCCTCTCCATGTCTAGAAAGCCCAGTTGTGGTACACACAGGTGCTAAGTAAACGTTTATTGTGTGACCCATGCCTCAGTAAAGGATAGCTGTTATCCCACCACTGTACTCAAACTTCCTTTCACTTCAAAGGAGATTTGTGGTTTTCATCATTACCCCGTGTTTAGCACCCTCCAGACCTTCCCCTCCTGACTTAGTTGCTTCTTAATGAATCCTGGACAATTTGTTATCATCCTATCCACTAATATGGCCTCAGGGTGAGAGCACCTTAGATGACTTACCAAAACTTCCTCAATTACAAACTCTGTTCTACACAATGAGTCTTCAATAAATCTTTGTCGGGTGAATAAACTGCGGAATTCATACAAGCCTAACAATTGTATTATTTTATTTGAGAACTTAAATTCATAAACAGAATTTTGAAAGAATTAAATCCTGGCAGAATTAAATTCATCAACCTAATGATTAGCGAAACTCTCAATATACGTGAACATTTTCACACTCACAAGGAGATAACTCTCCCGGTTTTCCTCCTACTCCTTTGGCCACTCGTCTTCAATCAATTTAATCTTGTTCTCCCTGCTGTACTGGGTAAAGACTTCTAACTCATCTCCAGTAGTCCCGTTTTTATGCTGTCCTCCCATGCATGCATTGGCCTCCCCCAGGAAATCCAGACTGAAATATAGTAAGCCTCATCAAATGTTTGTTGAAACCTCTCTTCCAATCTAGAAGTAGTAAAGTTGGTGCCACAACTTGGCTGCTGTGCATTAGGTGCCAAGTTTTCTATTGCGCTGTGAGGTACTGGGGGAGAGGCGAATTCTGACCAACTTTTCGGTGTCATCTTTCATTGTTGCCAGCAGTCCATACTGCAGGGCAGAAGTTCGGTTAGCATTTCTCAGAACTCAGTCATTCATTCCCCACTTTTAAGACTGCTGACAAATCTGGATGCCACTGTGCTGGTTTTTTCTAATATTTTCAGGAAAACTGAGTGACTTTTAAGACTTTTAAGGCATTTTAAGAAAAATCATGGTAACGCAAAGATAACTATAAAAATAAATACAATATGCGCACCACACGAAGAGTAGCCCCCGTTTGCCGCAACCAGAGAAAGCCCGCATGCAGCGATGAAGACCCAATGCAGCCAATAAATAAAATAGATTAAAAATAACATAAAAATTGAAAAACATAAATACAAGAAAATGTTTAGGAGGTTTCTTTTTTACATTTTCATTTCAAATTTTAAACTGAAATAAAAAGAGTGTAATGACTAGATGCCCACACTACTTAACATTAATACATATGAAAATATGTATCCTCTCACCTAATTCTCATAAGACAACTCAGAATGCATAATACCACTTCCGTTTTTCAAGCCGAGCAAACTGAGATCTGAGAAGCTGGGAGACACACACAAAGTAAGAGAAGTGCTGTGTCACAGACTTAGGATGGAAACCCACAGTCATACGATGCCAAGGCCCACAAAGACTGCTGAGCAGGCCATGCCGGCGCTCCTCAGCTTAATTATCTACCAACAATTATCTACCTTTCCTTTTCTCTCTGACACCGTTTTATGGAGTATACATCCCATCTCCTGTCAATACTATCAGCCAGTTTATCATCCCTGAGACATCACCCCAGATCCTGTGGCAAAATGTCCAGAACACCCAGTGAGATTCTTCCTGAAATGTAGTTATGTTTCCTGTCTGTTGGGGACAGGGTAATTTATTTGAACACTTTCTGAGAGGGAAAAGTCATTGCTGTTTACAGTTGTCCTGGTGTCTTCTAAAAAACTGGATCCTGAGGAGAGTCCTTTATTGCAGAAATGGTTTCTGGTAGAAAGAATGCAAATCAGAAGCTTAGAGTTGACTTCTGGAAAAACACACGATGGAGGGGAAGGAAGGAGGGGCAGTTTCTATTCCTGGAGAATCAAGAAGTCTGATAAGGGGTGGAGGATTGAGAGGGAGAGGGAGTGGCGGGGCGGGGCGGGGGGTGGGGGGAGAAACTGGGCAATTGCCAATTAATGAAGAAACCTGGGAGAAAGAACGGAGCTATTTAGAGGAAATTTTATGGTGATATTCCATGAAGTGTGTAATGTCAACGCACTCCCCATCATCCCACCAAGGCCTTGAAGTGGCTGTGATATGCTATATGTTTACTGCCAAATAAAACACATATATTACTATTAAATTTTGTTTTTGGCCGTGCCACACCTGCGCCCCCTGTGGTGGAAGCGTGGAGTTTAGTTTTGCTTTCAAAAATTTATTTATTTTTATTTATTGGCTCTTTCTCTAGTTGCGGCGAGTGGGGGCTACTGTTCCTTGTGGTGCACAGGCTTCTCCTTGCCGTGGCTTCTCTTGTTGCGGAGCACGGGCTCTAGGCACGTGGGCTTCAGTAGTTGCGGCACACAGGCTCAATAGCTGTGGCTCGCGGGCTCTAGAGCGCAGGCTCACTCGTTGTGGCGCACGGGCTTAGTTGCTCCGTGGCATGTGGGATCTTCCCAGACCAGGGATCGAACCCGTGTCCCCTGCACTGGCAGGCAGATTCTTAACCACTGCGCCACCAGGGAAGTCCGGAAGCACGGAGTCTTAACCACTGGACCGCCAGGGGATCCTTACTATTAAATTTTTAATGCCCAAGTAGCTCTAAAATTGTTCTGGGTGTCACCAGTTTTTGGTGTTCCACACTTTTGAGAGCTCTTACTTTCAGGAAAGAGAAAGTTAGGCCTGGATTGAAAAGTTACACCTGAAAGTGGTGGAACAGGTGAGCAAACAGTTAACAATCTTGTCTAGAATGAGCCACTTTGCATTTCACAGCCCGAGATAATCCCTCAGTCCTAGATTATGGCATCCTTTACGTAGAGTTGCTGAATAGCACGTGGCATTCCTGGAAGAACATTCACACCGTGCCTCTGTTGGCCACGCATGAGTGTGGAAGGAAGCATGCCAGGACCCCAGGAGTCTTCAGACCAGGGATGGGGGGAATAAGGCCAGGGGCAGGATCATCACCATTTCTATCTTATCTTTTTGTCCATACTACTAAATCCTGGACCTATTTTACACGTATGTGCTCTGTGCCATGAGGACTTATAATAAGTAATAGGCTGTAAGTGATTCACATTTACTCTCACTGGAAAATGGCAAATGATAGCAGCAGTGGAGTAGCGACCTCCAGTGGATATTGGAGGGAAGTGTACAATCCTGGCTAGGTTCCTTGGGAAGCCAGAGTTTTGGCTGGCTCCTTTTCAGCAAGTCTAAAAAGATTCCCGGAAGCTGGCAGATAGATGGTGTCTGTCTCAGGGGGTCCAAGCACTGAGCCTTCTGACACCAAAAGATACTTCAGTTATGACGCTTTCCTCTGCAATAAGAGTTCCAGGCATCAGGTCTAGGCACAAAACTACATTCAGCAGAAAAAGGCCACTCTCTCCTGTATGTCTTTTCTGAGGAGCAAGAAAACCCTCCACAGAAATCCAAAATTCTATTTCCAACTTCATTTTTCTGAGCCTGAATAAGATCTTGGTCCACCTGGGATATTAGTACTGAGCTTCCATCATCTTCCACCCACTAAAACTTTAACTCTCATTTTTGTGTCCTTTCCAACGGCTCTAATCTGTGCTGAATCATGAGGAAATGATGGGGCAAAGTTTCTGTATTGGTTTTTGAGATTCGCAAAACTGCCTGCCAGGCACAGTGTTAGATTCTGGGATGCAAAAATGAGCAAGGCAGACAGCGTTTGTGATTTCTGCTAAAAGAGACAGAAAAGAAAGAAGAAACTTTAGCAAAGTGTGTTAAGTGCTCTCTGACATACAAGACATTCAGGATACTCTGACACCACACGGGATGCAAATTCCTCCAAGTTTAGGGTGGCCTCCTAAAGAGATTTTTAAGCTGAGACCTAAGGAGACAGTAAAAGACAGACAGACAGGTGTGAGAGGGGCCGAGTTTTCCAGATAGTGGGAACAGCATACCTGAGGCCCTGAAAGTCAGAGAGAGCTTGGTTGGCACACGGAACAGACTTCTCCCCTAGCTCTGATATCAGTACACTGAGCTTGTTTGCTTACACAGCAGCCCTTCCTCCCCATATGCACACCATATCATGAGAATCCTGTTATATTTTGATTTTTTGAGTCTCAAGTGCCCTAATCCTGGAATGAGAACTGGGTGGGAGGGGCTAGGGACCCAGTGCGGGATGGGAAACTTAACATATACCTTCTGCTATTTGCTGATTTTTTAATTCTGTGAAAGACTTATAATTAGAAATAAAACAATCAAATATGTGAGTTGTTCACATGGTAGCAAACATAAACATAGCAAAATGCACATAAAAATGGCGAAATATAGCATCTATAATGCCTTCACTCAGAGATGTCCACAGTCAGCCATGATTGTGTATCTTTCCAAACTTCACACACACACAACACACACACACACACACACACACACATTTCTCAAAAGCTGCTTTTTTTCATTTGGCTTTAGAAGATGAATATATTTTTATGTCAAGTAATATATGCCTGCATCATCATCTTGAATGTGTCCATGATATCCAATTTCATGGTTATAATATAATTCATTTAATCACCACCCACACTGATAAACATTTAAGTTCTTTTTCTGGTTGTCTATGGTTACAGTGCTAACTCCAAAGAGCAAGGTACAGAACAGTGTGTACAGTGTGCTATCACTTAGGTAAAAATGGATGGAGACTCTATTGACCAATACACGTAATTCCCTTGGAAAATTACTAAATTCTTTACCAAGTGAATGTTATAAACTATCTTTAAAAATCCATAAAAATTCAGAGTCATTTATTCCCACATGAGCATACTATAATAGAAATAACCTATAATGCTGGTTACACACAGAAGCCCACCTCCTTCCACCCTCTCACCCTCCTCTGCCTCCCAAAGGCCCTGCCTGCCACCCAAATAATTTAAAATAAAAACACGTTCTCCAACCTGTTCCTTTGCTGCAACTTCACGTCCCGTGCCCTGTAACCTCCTGTACTTTTTCCTCATGAATCACCTGTCATCACCCATCACCACCCCACGAGTGGCAGTCCTCCACTGTGCAAACACTGCCCCACGCCACGGGACCTAGTATTTTTGGAATCCTAAGACGTAGTGATGTATTTTGTGCGGGGTAGAAATAATTAAGTCATCACACCCATCACACAGAGATGCCCACCTTCCCTTTATGTCTGCCCTCCACCCTCTACCCTCCATCCCTGCTCCTTTCCCCACCCCTGCCTTAAGAATGAATTTAGGATCCATTTTCCCTAACATGCCCCTTCCAGGTAATCTGACAACCAGGGCATTCTGTTTTCAGGAAAAACTGCTATAGTCAATCACCTCCACTCTCTGGAGAGCCTCCAAGGGCTACAGCTCCTTTAGCATGCCCAGAGGGCTCTTTGTCTCTGGTTTTAACCCTGTATCTCCCAGACTGTCCATTTATTTTGAGGCTGCAGTCAAAGAATGTCAAAGGAGCACGTGAATTTAGAAGTGTGCAATATCACATAGCATGGACTGTGGTACGGAAGCGGAGGGAAAGAGAATGGTTTAATAAGAGAAAGTGTTATGTTCTTACCACATCTGTATTTCTGTATAAAAATGTCTTTCTGTTTCTTCTTGTCACAAATGAGAAGGAAATAGTGTACTGTAGTGGGCTAAGATCGTGGATATGAGGACCAGACTAATGCTTGGATTCATATCTCAGCACCACCATTTGTTGGCTGTGCAAATTGCCTAAGGTCCCCCATGTACTCACGTGTGATATTTAAAAAGTAATAGTGCCTACATTGCAGTCAGGATTAAGTCAGTCCATGCACATGAAGGACTTAAAGCAGTGCTGGCATATCCTAGGTAGCAAGTATCAGTATCAGTATTTCTGTGAAAATCAGTTCAGAGCTAATTGGTTTAAAATCAGTGTTCAGAGGTTTCAGACATCCCTATTTGCTTAACACAGCAACTTCCACAATAGAAACAAACATTCCCAACATTGAATTTATATGAGATTCTTTTGCTGTACCGCACTTGCGTGTGTGTGTGTGTGTGTGTGTGTGTGTGTGTGTGTGTGTGTGTACATCCAGGCTGTCTGGAGTGAATGAATAGACACTGTTAAATTTTTAAACATTAGTTCTATGCCTCTCGTCCGAGCCTGTCCTGGAGCTACACATTTTGTCAAAAAAGTTCTATGCTCCAGTATAAAATTTAGGAAAAATAGTGGAACCTTGGATTCCAAGTCTGGTGAAGTGAAATAGATACTGGGAAACAGAACTATATTTGTGGGAAAACATTCAGAAGTCTTTCTGAAGCCTTGAAAATGTTACAGAAAAAATGGCTAAAAGTAATTAAAGTGTGTGGGCCGAGCAACTGGGTGCAGGATGTCCTGCTTGAGCAGCGGAGGAGCTAAGGGTGTGGACTTTGGAAAACCGGGTCAGCGCGAGTCAGAAGACCGCACGCGCACGCGGGGCACAGCCGTCAGGGGCAGGTGCTGGGCGTGGAGGCCATGGGGGCATAGGCTACCGAGGAGACAGAGAACTGACCCTCTCTGGGGGCGCTGCCCCTCCCTCACTTGCGCACCTCACATCACCCTGCTTGGCCCCGGAGGATGGCTGGTTAGCCAGAGACGGGTAAGATTCCTCAGGGAAGGAACAACCTAAGACAGGCACAGTCGCAGAGGGGCCATCAGGAGAGAACTTGGGGGCCAACAGAGGTGGGGCACAGACCCTCACCCCCCCCAACTTTGCAGGGGCCTGTACCCTCACCCCTTCTGAGGGAGGTCTCCTGCCCCCATGGCTGCTTTGCTTGCCACGCCCAGCTCAGATCGGGACCCAGGAGGCAAACAGAGACCTGGCCAATAGCAGCTGCCCTCTCATCACAGCAAGGATCTGTGCAAGCGCACGCACTGATGGTTCTTCTGCTGTTCTTGCAAAAGACCACTGCCCCCAATCATGTGAGGCCCTTTGTGCAAAAAGATATACAAAAAGAAATTTGGTTACTTCAAAGAAAACCTTGATTGTGGGACGGAACTGGGAGTGTGAGAACCTTATGCTATCTTAGAGCTCAATGAAAGCAACGTGGGATGAATCAGCAGGGCTCTTGATCCTAGGGGTCTTGAGCCCCCCGGCCCCATCTTTCTCTTAAATCTGTGTCTGTGTTTCTTTAAGCTTGCGGTACCTGTTATTCGCCCCGAGTCGCCAAGCTGGTCTTGGCATATATTGTTCTTTAAAAGTATATTTTATGCTTAGCCACTGATTTCCGTTTGCATCTTGCCCTTGGATACAAGAGATAATTTTGTTTAAAACGCAAGTTTTCATGACTTTTTAACTGTAGTTAGCATGTTCAAGAAAAAGAGAAAAATATAAAGATTTTAAGTTGCAATTTACAGGACTTCCTATGTGGCGCAGTGGTTAAGGATCTTCCTGCCAATGCAGGGGACACAGGTTCAATTCCTGCTCCAGGAAGATCCCACATGCTGTGGAGCAACTAAGCCCATGCACCACAACTATTGAGCCTGGGCGCTAGAGCCCATGATCCAAAAGTACTGACCCAATGTGCCACAACTACTGAGCCTGTGCTCTAGAGCCTGTGCTCCGCAATAAGAGAAGCCACCACAATGAGGAGCCTTAGCACCACAATGAAGATTAGCCCCCACTCGCCACAACTAGAGAAAGCCTGTGTGCAGCAACAAGACCCAATGCAATCAATCAATAAATAAAAAGGGGGGAACAGATCTCCCTTTCTAGAGGAAGAGTTTGTGTGTTGGGCACAGGGGCTCCTGACGTGGGAGGTGGGATGGGGCTGGTGGGGCTGATGGGGTGATTAAAAGTTAATAATTGACATGGGAAATGGTCAGATATTGAGTGAAAAATTATGTTAACAAATAATTCCATTATAAAAATAATTGCAAAAGAAGAAATAATAATTGCAGGTGTGTAGTTTGTGAGCAGGTATTTGAAGCTGAGTGTGTGTGTACACATATAGGAAAGAACTGTCTGGACATACATCATCCTATGAACAGAGTATAGATTTGGTTCATGGTGTAACTGATGATACGGTCCTATATTCTATAGTCTACATTTTCCACCTTGACCATATGACTATTTCTGTGATGGGACTCAACTCAGTTGAAAAAAATTATAAGGGAAACTTGAACATGTGCCAATTCCATGGTGACCCAGATATTGGGATTGTCAGATAAAGATTTTAAAGGAGGTATTACAACCATCCTCCATGGGTGAAGGTGGAGTGAAGGTAGATGCTGTTGAAATGAAATATAGATGTTCTAAGCAGAAAAATATAAATTATTTTTAAAAGCCAAATGGAAATTTCATAAATCAAAAATATAATATCAGAAATTTAAAAGTTCATTAGATGGGCTCAATAGAAGTATAGAAATGATAAAGACAGACTAACTTGAAATTAGATAAACAGAAATTATTCAATCACATAAGTAAAGAGAAAAAACAGATGGAAATAAAATGAGCAGAGATTCATAAATTGTGGTATTCACTGGACTCCAAAAAGGAGAGGAAAAAGCTACCAGTGCAGAACATACATTTCAAGAAATAATTTCTGAAAATTTCCTAAATAAGTGAAAGACATAAATATACAGATTCAGGAAGCTCACTGAACCCCAAAGATTACAAACTTATGCCCAGAAAAATCATCATCAAACTTCTAAAAACCTTGAAAATGGCCAATAAAAAATAATGCAATGCATATAAGGGGATAATGATTCAAATAACAGTGCACTACTCCTAGGAAACCTTAGGGGCCAGAAGACAGTGTAGCAATACCTTTAATATGCTGCAAGAAAATAATTGTCAACCTGGAATTCTACATCCAGCAAAAATACCCTTAAAGTAATGACATTTAAATAATGACCTTCTCAGATAAAGGGAACATTAATTGAGTTCGTTGCTAGAAAAACAAATCTAAAGTGAATGCTAAATAAAGTTTTTAGACTGAAGAAAATGATAGGTGTAGAAAACTTTAAACTTCAGAATGAATAAAAATAGAAATGGTAATTGTCTGGATAAATATAGTGGACTATTTTTCTCTTCTTAAGTTTTTCAAAAATAGGTATGGCTATAAAAAGCAAAAACTTATAACACTGACTGGTGGGGTTATATTAGTTTGTAGATGTAACACATACAACAGCTACAAAGGGGAGGTGATTTTACTTGAAATGATAAAATATTAACTCAAGTAGATTTTTTAAAGTAAGGTATATACATTTTAATCCCTAGAACAACCACTAAAATGTTTAATATAGGGAGACAGTTAAAAATAAATAAATAAAATGGCATATGAAAACTATTCAAATAACATAAAATAAGGGAGGAAATGAACAGAAAAATTAAACATGCAGGGGAAAAACAATAACAAAAACACAATAAAATAGTAGACCTAATCCAACATAACAATAATTAAATGTTCAAAACAAATTAATTAAAAATAGATGTCAGATTAGGTAAAGGAAAAATGATTAAACTATATGCCATTTATAAGAAAGCCCCCTTAAATAAAATGACATGCATAGGCTAAAAGTAAAAGATAGAAGAAAATATGCCATGCAAAGTCTAATCAAAAGAGAGCTGGAATAGTTAAAATAATATCAGACAAAGCAAATTTCAAAACAAGAAAAAGTATCAGACATAATGAGGAATAGTAACTAATGATAATAACAGGCAAGGCTGTACAAGACCCAAACACTATCACTGACCAACTTGGCCTAATTGATATTTATAGAATACCCCACCCAATAACAGTATAATAAACAGTCTTTTTAGGTACACATTGAACACTAAAGAAGACAGGCCATCATCTGAGCCATGGAAGAGAAAAGCTTAACAAATTTAAAAGAAGAGAAAGAATATAAGATATGGTCTTCAACCATAGCACAATTAAACCAGAAATTAATAACAGAAAGGTATCTGGGAAAATCTCTAACTACATTCAAACAAAAGTAAACATTTATAAATGACCCATGAGTCAAAGATGAATTTTCAAGACAAATTTAAAAATATTTGGAACTGAACAAAAATGAAAATATAATGTTTTCAAAACTTGTGAGATATGCAAGATGAAGCAGCCCCATTGATTTAAGGTTCTCCTTACAACTAAAAATATCTAGACATAACACTGTAAATATGAAAACACCTGAAAGGTGGAAAGAAATCATGCTGCCTAGGCACCTTGAGACTCAAGGAACAACACCGGTAATGATTTCCTGAGTTTCCTTATTGCTTGCATTATATCCCAGACAGACAGAGCTCTGCAGAAGCCTCCAACTCAGAACTGCTAACAGGCATAGACAAAACACTCCAAGAAAAAAGCTCTTCCTCTTAACCAAAAGACCAGAAAAGTGTGGCCTAACAACAGAAAACCTTTTTGGCAGTATCGGCACTACTCCAGTCAAACACCGAAGAAAAAACTGCACCCTCCTCCCCCTACAGTGGCAGTCTTGGAATTCTGTAACCCAGTGGTATTGGTGAAGATGAGCAGAGAACTAATGTTACATTTTCCTACCTGGCAGAAGCAAGTAGCGCTCTTACTGCCCCACTGAATAGTTTCAGTGTCCCAAGAAGCACAATGACCCCATACTTGTATTTGAAGGGAACAGGCAGTGATGTTCTAGTGATTCCTATGCAGGGATTATGTCTCTGGATGGTGTGAAGGGGAGCTGACCTCCCACATGTCACTTGGTGGAAGCAGGCAATGCAGACTCTCCTGCCAGGTTACTGTCAGTGGGGTCCAGCAGTGAGCTGGATGTTCAACCACACACAGAAGCAAAGAGACTTAACAAGGGACTTCAGGGTAGAGCTAGTCACCACTATGCTTCACTCGCCATTCCTGCCAGTGTCAGCAAGGCCCACTGAGGAGCTGAAGCTGCCTCCTCCCCACCCAGCATCAGTGAGAAAGAATGATTTTGTGGGGCAAAGCTAGCTGGCACTCTACTTTCCTGCTACCCATGACATTGTGTCAGAAAGGCCAAATTGGGATCTGGGCTTATACCAGCACTCAGAGGAAAAAGATACAGTGAGAGTGGGTACCCTATTACCATCATGAAGAAGTTAGTGGGATCAAAAGGGAAGCTGAATTTCCACTCCAGCAGTCTGCAATGAGGCAGTGTGAGTAAGAACTTACTTTTTCCAGAGTAGTATAGGTAGGGCTCAGCAGGAGCTGAACATACACACTCACCTGGCCCTTGTGCTACAACTTAAGAGAAGCTACACTTAGTTTAAAAGGAAGAAGGTTAAATAAATAAGGTCTAGTGCCTCATAACAGACTATCTAATATGTCCCATATACAATAGGAAATCAAATGTCATACCAAGAACCAGAAAGATCACAACACAAATAAGAAAAGACAATCAATAGACAACAAGACTAAGATGAACCAGATATTGTAATTATCCAGTAAGAATCTTAAATCAGCCATCAAAAAGGTGCATCAACGCAGATACAGAGAATGGACTGGAGAACTCGAGGTATGGGATGGGGCGGGGGGTGAAGGGGAAACTGAGACGAAGCGTGAGAGTAGCACAGACATATATATACTACCAACTGTAAAATAGTCAGTGGGAAGTTGTTGTATAACAAAGGGAGTCCAACTCGAGGATGGAAGATGCCTTAGAGGACTGGGGCAGGGAGGGTGGGGGGGACTCGAGGTGGGGGGAGTCAAGGAAGGGAGGGAATACGGGGATATGTGTATAAAAACAGATGATTGAACCTGGTGTACCCCCAAAAAAGTAAAAAAAAAAGATGCATCAACAAAATATTAGAAATTCTCTTAAAACAAATGAAAAAATAGAAAATCTCAGCAAAAAATAGAATTTATGAAAAAGAAATAAATGGAAATTATAGAATTGAAAAACAATAAAAAAAAATTTAAAAAAATCCTCTCACATTCACTGAGCCTCTCCAGAGCTCAATATTAGAGTAGAGATGACAGAAGACAGAATTAGTGCAATTGAAAACAGATCAATATAATTTACCCAAACTGAACAACAGAGAGACATTAGGCTGAAAAAATGAAGAGTTCCAGTGGCCTATGAGACAATAAAGCAAGAACTAGCATTTGTATCACCAGAGAGGGGAAAGAGAGAGTAGGACTGGAAAGTATTCAAAGAAATAATGGCTGAAAACTCCCCAAATTTGGTAAAAGATATAAACATAGAGATTCAATAAGCTTAGTGAGCCCAGAATAGGATAAACCTAAGTGTATATGAAACATTCTCCAGAATATACGATATGTCAGATCACAAAACAAGTCAGAATTAATTTTAAAAGACTGAAATCATACAAAGTACTCTCTCTGACCATAATGGAATGAAATGAGAAACTAATACAAGAAAAACTGGAAAATATACAAATATTTGAAAATGAAACAACACACTTTAAATAGCTAATCAGTCAAAGGAGAAAATGAAACAACTCACTTTAAATAGCTAATCAGTCAAAGGAGAAAATTCACAAGTAAAATTGTAAAATACTTTGAAATGTATGAAAATGAAAACACAACATAAAAAATTATAATGATGTAGTGGAAGCAGTGCTCAGAGAGGAAATTTATTGCTGTAAATACCTATACTAGAAAATAATAAAGCTCTCAAGTCGATAACATAATTTTCTACCTTAAGTAATTAGAAAAAGAAGAGAACAGTAAACCCAAAGCTAGCAGAAGCTAGGAAATAGTAAAGATTAGACATAAACAAAAGGAAAACAAGAAATCAATGAAATCAAAATTGGTTCTTTGAAAAGATAAACAACTTTGAAAAACTTAGATTGACTAAGATAAAAAGAAAGACTAGATATGAAACCAGAAATCAACTACAGAAAGAAAAATGGGAAATGAGCAAACACATTAAGACTAAACAACATGTTACTAAAAACCAATGGGTCAATGATGAAATCAAAGAGGAAATCAGCAAACACCTTGAGACAAATGCAAATGGAAATACAACTTTCTAAAATCTATGGAATGCAGCAAAAGCAGTTCTAAGGGGGAAGTTTATAGTGACACAGGCCTTCCTCAAGAAACAAGAAAAATCTCAAACAACATACCCTATCACCTAAAAGAAGAACAAGCAAAGCCCAATCAGCAGAAGAAAGGAAATAATAAAGATCAGAAAGGAAATGAATACAATAAAGCTAAAAAACAATAGAAAAGATCAATAAAACCAAGAATCGATGTTTTGAAAAGATAAACAAAATTGATAAACCTTTCTCTAGGCTTATCAAGAAGAAAAGAGAGAGGGCCCAAATAAACAAAATAAGAGGTGAAAAAGGAGAAAGAACAATCAATACCACAGAGATACAAAAAAACAAGAGAACTGTGAACAAAAAAACTATGAACTGTTTTATGCCAACAAATTTGACAACCTAGAAGTGAATGAATTTCTAGCAACATACTATCTAACAGGACTGAATCAAGAAGAAATAGACAATTTGAACAAATTGATTACTAGAAGTAAAATTGCACTTGTAATTTTAAAATGCCCAGCAAATAAAAGTTCAGGACCAGGTGGCTTCACAGGGGAATTTTACCAAACTTATAAAGAAGAACTAATATCTATCCTTCTCAAGCTATTCCAAAAAATTGAAGAGGAGGGAACACTCCCAAATTTCTTCTACTAGGCCACCATTACCCTGACACCAAAATTCAAGTAGTCCTTTTTACAGAAAATGGCAATCTGATTCAAAATATAGAAAACAAAAGATCTAAAATTGGCAAAACAATATTGAAAAAGAAGAAAAAAGCTGGAGGATTTATATTACTCAGTTTAAAAGGTTTTTTTAAATAAACCTACAGTAATCAAACATAATCAATACAGTAATCTGGCATAAAGACAGACATCCAATAAGATGGAATAAGTCTGAAAATTCAGACATGGAATAAGTTTGAAAATTCAGAAATAATCTCTTACATTTATGATAAAGTAACAAAGATGCTAAAACAATTCAATGGGGAAAGGATAGTTTTTGCAACAAATGGTGCTGGGAAGAGTGACATCAGCAAAATGGCTGAATAAGATGTCCCTTGTTTGTATCCCCCCTCAATAACAACAATTTGGCATCTATGCACAGACAAGAGTGCTTTCGTGGGAGCTGTGGAATCCAACACCATACACCAAGGGACCTGAGAGGGTATTTACCCACCTGTGCGTTGGGTAATAGGCATATAGACCTTGGTCCTGGCTGTGGACCCTACAGTGGCCTATGAACTGGCACCAGTCACTCTCAGCCATAATTTATAGGCCCTTGGAATACACTGTCTTAGACAATCACACACGGAAAGGAAGCCTTCATGGAAGTCCGTGAGTGCAGGAATACAGCAGAGAAGTTCCAGCACACTGTTGGGAAAAAAAATATGAGTTTGCGTGCACCGGAGAGGGTAAGAGGAACAGTCTGACTTTACCTGTGTCACCTCTCTCCTAAGGAAGCAGAATTTAGTGCCAAGAGAGACCTTCTCAGCCTGTGGAGTGTGAGACCATGTTAGTAAGTGTCCAGTTTCTCTAGCTGTGTGGGATGCTGCCAAAGAGGCCCATTTCTCTCTCGCTGCATCCAGAGAATTGAGTTGTTAATTTGATGACTGCAGGGGAGAGGGAAAGAGGAAGCTGGGAGAGCAGCAGATAGGACTCTCAGAGGCCATTAAACGGGAACAGATTCTACTAACTATACTGCAGACTCCATTAAGAAGTCTGACTGTGAAACACTGGCAAAATCTGACTTGCTAATCCCCCCCAATAAAACACAGGCACCTCCAGCACTCCACATACCTTATGTACACAACCCCCAACCCTGTGGCCAGCTCACCATGTGGCCAGCTCCCTGTGTGCACACCTGAACATGGCAAGAGCAAGCCTGGCAGATGGCTAGTGAGCACATGCAGAGAGATGGCCCAAATGTGTGAGCCAGGGAGAGACCATAAACTTAAGATTTAGCACTGCCCTTGAGAAAGCAAAGGGAGGATGGCAACACTCAGCCTGGTATGCTGCAGAATTAAAAGAAAGTATATATGTTCTGTGACAGAGGGAGCAAGAAGTGTGAAGCAGGCATACCCACAGAAGGTCTGAGAAAAATTCACAATCACTAGCAGAGCAGATGGAAGGTATTTCTCTCCCAAAGACAGTCAGAAAAACTGGAGGAGGTGACAGCTACTTCATATGTGAAGACAGCAATGAAAGACTTCAAGGAGCATGAAGAATAAAGGTAACATGACACCACCAAAGGATCACAACTATCTTCCAGTAACTGACATAAAAGACATGGATATCTGTGGTTTATTTCATAAAGAATTCAAAATAGCTGTTTTATGAGCTACAAAAAAACACAGAGAGACAATTCAGTGAAATCAGGAAAACAGTACATGAACAAAATGAGAAGTTTAACAAAGACAGAAATAATAAAAAAGAACCAAACAGAAATTCTCGAGCTGAATAGTACAATGAATGAAATGAAAAATGCAATAAAGGGAATCAACAGCAAAATGGATCAAACAGAAGAAAGAATCTGTAAGTTAGAAGACAGGACCTTTGAAATTATCCCATCAGAGAATAAAGAAAAAACAATGGAAAAAGTAAAGAAACATTATGTGATTGATAGAAAGTCATTTTTAAAAGTCTGCATATTATTGAAGTCATGGGAGAAAAGAGGGAAAAGGGAGCAGAAAGCTTATTTAAAGAAACAGCTGAAAACTTCCCAAACCTGGGGAGAGATTTGAACATCCAACTTCATGAAGCTCAACTGTCCCCAAATAAACTCAACTGAAAGAGATCTTCTCCAAGACACATTATAATAAAACTGTCAGAATTAAAGACGAAGAGAGAATCTTAAAAGCAACAAGAGAAAAGAAGCTTGAGGGACATCCCTGGTGGCACAGTGCTTAAGAGTCCACCTGCCAATGCAGGGGAGACAGGTTCGAGCCCTAGTCCAGGAAGATCCCATGTGCCACAGAGCAACTAAGCCCGTGCACCACAGCTACTAAGCCTGTGTTCTAGAGCCCATGAGCCACAACTATTGAGCCCTCGAGCCACAACTACTGAAGCCTGCATGCCTAGAGCCTGTGTTCTGCAACAAGAGAAGCCACTGCACTGAGAGGCCCCCACACCACAACAAACAGTAGCCCCCACTCACTGCAACTAGAGAAAGCCCATGCGCAGCAACGAAGACTCAACGCAGCCAATAAATTAATTCAAAAAAATAAAATAAATCTATCATTTAAAAAAAATTTTAAAAAAAAGAAGCTTGTCACTTACAAGAAAACCTTCATAAGCCTATCAGAGGATTTCTCAGTAGAACCTTACAGGCCAGGAGAGAGTGGAATGACATATTTAAAGTGCTCAAAGGAAAAAAAAAACTGCCAACCACGAATACTCTATCTGGCAAAGTTGTCCTTCAGAAATGAAGGAGAGTTAAAAGATTTTCCCAAACAAACAAAAGCTGAGGGAATTCATCACTACTAGACCTGTCTTACAAGAAGTGGTGAAAGGAGTTCCTCAAGCTGAAATTAAAGGACAATAATCAGTAACATGAAAACATATGAAAATACACAACACACTAGTATAGGTAAGTATATACTCAAATTCAGATACTTTAATATTTTAATATGATGGTGTGTTAACCACTTAACTCTAGTATACAGGTTATAGGACAAAAGTATTTAAAAGTAACTATAGCTATAATAACTGGTTAATGACTACATAATAAAAAAAGAGGTAAATTGTGAAATCAGTAACATAAAAAGGTGGGGAGAAAAAGGATAGAGTTTTTTATGCAATTAAAGTTGTTGTTATCACTGTAAAATAATTGTTAGAAGATGTTTTATGTAAGCCTCATGGTTTAACAATAAAGTAAAAACCTAAAGCAGATTCACAAAAGGTAATGAGAAGGAATCAAAGCATACCACTACAGAAAATTATCAATTCACAAAGGAAGGTGGCAAGAGAGGAAGAAAGGAACAAGGCAACTACAAACATTTAGGAGACAATTAATAGGACAGCAATAGTAAGTCCTTATCTATCAATAATTGCTTTAAATGTAAATTGATTAAATTCTTCAATCAAAAGGCACAGAGTGGCTGGTTGGATGAAAAAACAAGACCCAACTACGTGCTACCTACAAGAGATTTAGTTCAGCTTTAAGGACACACATAGGCTCAAAGTGAAGGGATGCAAAAAGAGATTCCATGCAAGTGGAAACCAAAAAGCACAGGAATAGGAAGCAAAATATACTTTAACTCAAAAGCTGTGACAAGACACAAAGAAGGTCATTATATAATGATAAAGGGGTCAATTCATCAAGGGTATATAATAAGCATAAATATATATGCATATAATATTGGAGCACCTAAATATATTAAGCAAATACTAACAGATCTAAAAGGAGAAATAGACAAAAATACAGTAACAGTAGGGAACTTCCATACCCCACTTTCAACAATCGATAAATCATACAGATGAAAATCAATAAGGAAATATTGGACTTGACCAAATGAACCTCATAGACATACACAGAATATTCCATCCAAGAGCAACGGAATAAATATTCTTCTCAAGTACACACTGAACATTCTTGAGATCATATGCTAGGTCATAAAACAAGCCTTAGCCAATTTGAGAAGACTGAAATCATAACAAATATGTTTTCCAAACACAACGGTATGAAGCTAGAAATCAAGAAGGAAAACTGGAAAATTCACAAACAGGGGGAAATTAAACAACACACTCCTGAATAATCAGTTGGTCAAAGAAAACAAAAGACAAACTTGAAATCTTGAATAAAATGAAAATGAAAACACAGCACACCAAAACTTTTGGAATGAAGCAAAAACATTTCTAAGAAGGAAGTTTATAGCAATAAACACATACATTAAGAAAAAAGAAAGGTCTCAAATAAACATCCTAACTTTTCATCTCAAGGAACTAGAGAAAAAAAAAAACTAAGCCCAAAGTTAGCAAAAGAAAAGAGATAACAAACATCATGACAGAAACAAATGAAATAGAGACCAGAAAAACAATCGACAAGATCAACAAACCTAAGAGTTGGTTTTTTGAAAATATAACAAAATTTACAAACTTTTAGCTAAACTAAGAAAAAGAGAAGACACAAATAAGTAAAATCAGAAATGAAAGAGGAGACATTACAACTGTTACCACAGAACTACAAAAGATCATAAGAGAATACTACGAATAATTGTATGCCAACAAACTGGATAGCCTAGAAGAAATGGATAAATTCTTAGAAACATACAACATATCGAGAATGAATCATGAAGAAATAAAATCTATGAGCTGACCAATTACAAGTAAGGCATTGAATTAGTAATCAAAAACCTCCCCAAAAGAAAATCTCAGAACCAGATTATTTCACAGCGAATTTTACCAAACATTTAAACATTTCATCCATATCCCTGGATGAGAATATTTGTAAAGATTATCAACAAAATATTAACAAACCTGACCAAAGTCATATTAATCAAAAAAGTATGGCACTAGCGTGAAAACAGACATATAGACCATTGGAAGAGGACTGAGAGCCCCCAAGTATGTTCAACAAATTTTTGACAAGGGAGCCACGAATACTCAATGGGGAAAGGGCAGTCTCTTCAACAAATGGTGCTGGGAAAACTGTATAACCCCATACAGAAGAATGAAGTTGGAACCTTATCTTATACCACTCACAAAAATTAACTCAAAATGGATTAAACACAAACATAAGACCTGAAACCATAAGCCTGCTAGAAGAAAACATAGGGATAAAGCTACTTGATGTTGATTTTGGCAAAGAATTTTTGGATATGATACCAAAAGCACAAGCAACAGAAACAAAAATAATTAAGTGGGACTACACCAAACTAAAAAGCTTCTGCACAGCAAAAGAAACAATCAGCCAAATGAAAAGGCAACTTAGGGAATGGGAGAACGTATTTGCAAACCTTATATCTGATATAGGATTAATACCCAAAATATATAAGGAACTCATACAACTCAATACCAAAACCAAACCAAAAAAATAATGTGATTTTAAAATGAGCAGAGGAACTGAGCAGATATCTTTCCAAAGAAGCCATATAGATGGCCAATAGGTACATGAAAAGATGCTCAACATCACCAATCATCAGGGAAATGCAAATCAAAACCACAATGAGATATCACCTCACACATCATAATGGCTATTATCAAAAAGACAACAGATTACAGTGTTGGCAAGGATTTGGAGAAAAGGGAACCCTCATGCACTGTTGGTGGGTATATAAGTTGGTACATCACAATGGAAAACAGCAAGGAGGTTCCTCAAAAAATTAAAAATAGAACTACTGGGAGTTCCCTGGTGGTGCAGTGGATAAGACTCCATGCTCCCAATGCAGGGGGCCCAGGTTCAATCCCTGGTCAGGGAACTAGATCCCACATACATGCCGCAACTAAGAGTTCGCATGCCACAACTAAGGAGCTGGCAAGCCACAGCTAAGGAGCCCATGTGCTGCAACTAAGACCTGGTGCAATTAAATAAATAAATAAATAAATTTTTTTTAAAAACTATCATATGATGCACCAACATACTTCTGAGTCTACATCCAAAGAAAATTAAATTAGGATCTTGAAGTGATACCTGCACTCCTGTGTTCACTGTAGCATTATTCACAACAGTCAAGATATAGAAACAACCTAAGTGTCTATCTATAGATGAATGCATAAAGAAGATGTGCATATATATAATGGAATATTATTAGACCACACATATATAATGGAATATTATTAGACCATGGGAAAGAAAAAAATCATGCCACTTGTGACAACATGGATGAACCTTGAGGGCATTATGCTAAATGAAATGTCAGACAGAGAAAGACATATGTTATATGCTATCACTTATATGTGGAATCTAAAAGAGCTGAACTCATAGAAACAAAGAATAGAATGATGCTTGCCAGAGGTTGGGGGCAGGGGGAAATAGGGAAATATCAGTCAAAGGATATAAGGTTCCAGGTATAAGATGAATAAATTCTGGAGAGCTAACATGGTGACTACAGTTAATGATACTCTTTTATATACTTGAAAGTTACTAAGAGAGTAGATCTTAAATGCTCTCACAATAAGAAATGGTAATTATGCAAGGTGATGGATGTGTTCACTAATCTTACTGTGGTAATTATTTTCAATACATAAGTGTATCAAATCATCACATTGTACACCTTAAACTTACACAATGTTATATGTCAATATTACTTCAATAGAGCTGGAAAAAATGGTTCTGGGACAACTGGAAATCCACATGCAAAAAGACACATTTAGACCCTTACTTCATACCATACAAAAAATTAAGTCATAACAGATATTAATGCTACATGTAATAGCTAAAACTACATATGTTTGTGGAAAAAAAAATTCATATCTTCATGTTGTAAGGCTAGGCAATGAGCTCTTGAATACAATACTAAAAACCCAATCCACAAAAAGAAAAAACAATGATAAATTGTACTTCATCAACCTCAGTACAGCTGTACTTCAGAAGAGTAAGAAGAAACAAGCCACACACTGCTAAAATATTTGCCAATCATATACCTGATAAGGGTTTGTATCTTAAATACACAAAGAATTTATATAACTAGTGAAAGGACAAATAGACCAACCAAAACTGATCAAACATTTTAATAGTTTTTCACTGATGACTGCCGAGACCAGCTCGGCGACTGGAGGTGAGTGACGGGTGCTGCAAGCTTAAAGAAAACACAGACACAGATTTAAGAGAAAGATGGGACCGGGGGACTCAAGACCTCTAGGATCAAGAGCCTTGCTGATTGATCCCACATTGCTTTTATTGAGTTCTTGGCATAGCCTAAGGGTCTAACGCTTCCAGTTTAGTCCCATAAACAAGGCTATCTTTTGAAATAAACACACAAAGGCCTCACATGACTGGGGCAATGATCTTTGTTTGCCTCCGGGGTTCGATTTGAGCAGGTGTGGATCTCAGCAGGGTGCAGATTTGAGCTGGGCGTGGAGAGCAAAGCAGCCCTGGGGGCAGGAGACCTCTCTCAGAAGGATTAGGGGTCGGTGCCCCACCCCTGTTGGCCCCTCTGCGACTGTGCCCGTCTTAGGTTGTTCCTCCCCTGAGGAATCTTACCCGTCTCTGGCTAACCAGCCATCCTCCAGGGCCAAACAGGGTGATATGAGGTGTGCAAGTGAGAAAGGGGCTGCGCCCCCAGAGAGGGTCAATGTTCTGTTTCCACGGTAGCCTATGCCCCCATAGTCTCCATGCCCAGTGTGGGAAGACATTCTGGAACCTTTTTGAAACATTGAAAATGTTGAAGTATGTGGGCCGAGCGATGGGATTCAGAATGTCCTGCTTGAGCAGTGGAGGAGCTGAGGGTGCGGGTTGTGGAGACTAATATCACCCTGTTTGGTCCTGAAGGATGGCTGGTTAGCCAAAGACGGGTAAGATTCCTCAAGGGAGGAACAACCTAAGACAGGCACAGTCGCAGAGGGGCCAACACGGGTGGGGCACAGACCCCCAATATCTGAGAGAGGTCTCCTGCCGCCAGGGCTGTTTTGCTCTCCACCCCCAGCTCAAATCCACACCTGCTCAACTCAGACCCAGGAAGTAAACAAAGATAATTGCCTCAGTCATGTGAGGCCTTTGAATGTTTATGAGTGTAACCTGAGAATGTTAGCCCACGAACTCAATAAAAGCAACCTGGGATGAGTCAGCAGGGCTCTGGGTCCGAGAGGTCTTGAGCCCCCCGGTCCCACTTTTCTCTTCAGTCTGTGTCTATGTCTTCTTCAAGCTTGCGGCACCTGTCACTCACCTCGAGTCGCCGAGCTGGTCTCGGCAAGTGGCGCCCAACGTGGGGCACAAAAGGCGTGAGTGACAAAAATTCACGGAAAGTGAAATTGATGAAAGTAAAGAATTGGGAAATGCCGTGAAGCCCCCAAGAGGAGAGTAAGAGGCCTCTGAAAAAATCCTGCCAGTAAGTAAATCTCTTGGGTAGTTTGTGTTCGGGGTAAAATATGGGAAATAAAGAAAGTTCAGATTAATATCGACCAAATGTATGCCTGTTACGGCAGCTCCTAAGGGCAGGTGGAGTAAAAAGCAAGTGAAGGTCGATTGTTAGAAATTCTGTAAATAATTGAGAGAATATTGTATGTGGTTTCCTTCTTTGGGCTAACACTGGGTTTATGTACTTAGGGATAAGGTTGGGAACGAACTTAAAAAATTGCATTCTAAAGGGACTCCTGTACCTGGTTCTGTTTGGTCAAATGTGGTCTCTGATTAAGTCAGTATTAGAGCCTTTATTAGAGCCTCTATGGGCTCCTGAAGGCTCAAATGATAGCTCTGATGAAGAAGCCCATCAGTCAGAGGACCGATGGGCATGTGCGGTGCCAAATGAAACTGAAAAACAAAAGGGAATACAAATGGCTGAGGGATTAAGACCCTTGGCTCCCTCAGTTGTGGAGGAGGGCAAACTTCCTATACTGCCCCCTCCTCCACCCTCTTTAATGCCGCCTGGGGGAGCTTATGCCTTTCCTGTGTCTATAGGACACTTAGTTTTATCACCCTTACAGAAGGGCATTTTACAGGCTAGACAAGAGGGAGATCTGGAGGCTATGCAAATGGCATTTCCAGTGACTATTCATGAAAGGGTGGCACCTGGAGTGGATCCTAATAATCCCAATGGAATTTATGAGGCAGTACATGAGCCGATACCCTTCAAAATATTGAAAGAATTGAAACAATCAGTACAAAATTATGGAATAAATTCTCCATTCACCATAGGTATCATACAGGGAATAGCTGAAGGCTCTCGTTTGATTCCAGCTGATTGGGCAACGTTGGCTCGTGCAGTACTAGCCCCGGGAGAATTTTTACAATTCAAAACCTGGTGGTGTGATCATGCTGAAACTATGGCAAACCAGAACCGAGCAAGGCAGGTTCCTATCTCCTTGGATCAATTGATAGGTAGTGGAAATTGGGGCAGAGTTCAAGATCAGATTCTGATGGAAGATCAGGCCATAGAACAGGTGAGACGTTGTTGCTTAAGAGCCTGGGAGAAAATAGAAGCTAAAGGGCAAGCTCCTGTCTCTTTTCAAAAGATCATGCAGGGGGCAAAAGAGCCCTATACTGAATTTATTGCCAGATTACAGGAGACTATCAAGCGGCAGATCACTAATGCTGAGGCTGCTGATACTATTTTGCAATTATTGGCTTTTGAAAATGCAAATACAGATTGTAAGAAGGCCATTGGACCTATGAAAGGAAAGGGAACATTAAATGATTATATTAGAGTGTGTCAGGGAGTGGGAACTGAGAGCTTTAAAGCAACAATGATGGCACAAGCTATGGCTGGACTGAAAATAAATAACAAATTTCCAGGGAAATGCTTTAACTGTGGTAAACAAGGACATACAAAGAAACAATGTAGGAAGAGAGTGGATAGAAGGGCTGTTAATTTTCAAGATAATGTAATCAAAGGGCAAAAACAGCCTGGACTTTGTCCAAGATGTGGAAAAGGATTTCACTGGTCAAGCCAGTGTAAATCTAACTTCCATAAGGATGGAACCCCTTTGTCGGGAAACTATCAACGGGGCTCACTCCTAGCCCCGCAACCAAAGGGAGCCTATCAGATCTAGAAACAGACAGAAGTGGCCCAATACTCCGCAGTGCCATGGAATTATCACCAGCCACAGCAGGCAGCGCAGCCTTAGACCTTCCTTGTGCAGAATCTATTATTATACTGCCTGGAGAAACTCCAACATTGGTCAGGACAGGAATTACTGGACCTTTGCCAAAAGAAACTGTTGGCTTAATACTAGGAAGGTCTGGTTTAACATCAAAAGGAATTAGAATTCATACTGGAGTGATTGATAATGATTATACTGGAGAAATTAAAGTGATGATATCAACTTCGGTTCCATGGAAAGCCCATCCAGGTGATAGAATAGCACAGTTGCTTATTCTGCCATATTATAAGATTGGCAATAGTACAAAAGTAAGGAGAACGAGAGGCTCTGGAAGCACAGGAGAGGCTGGAGTTTTCCTCTCTGAAAAAATTTTAGAAACACGCCCCACGTGCTCAGTAACTATAAATGGAAAAGCTTTTAGAGGATTAATAGACACAGGTGCTGATGTTTCAATTATAAGCAGTAATCATTGGCCTTCTCGCTGGCCTACTTGTCCTGCAGACATTACAGTGGTAGGTTTAGGTAGAGCTCATGGCTTGCAGCAAAGTGCTAAAATATTGCCTTGTATTGGCCCAGATGGGCAGCCAGCCCACTTACAACCCTATGTAGCAGACCTTCCAATTAATTTATGGGGAAGGGATTTATTGCAACAATGGAAGGCTGAAATCCACATTCCAACGATAGATACTTATAGTATGCAAAGTCAAGAAATGCAAATAAATCAAGGATATCAGCCAGGGTTAGGTCTTGGTAAATATCATCAAGGGAAACTATTTCCCATTCCAGCTGAAGGTAATGCAAATAGAGAAGGTCTTGGATATCAGTCTTTTCACTAGTGGCCACTGTTCGTAAAAGCTTACTGCTTCCCCCAGCACCAATCCCATTGACCTGGAAAACTGATACACCTGTATGGGTTGAGCCATGGCCTTTAACCATAGAAAAGTTAGAAGCTCTAACAGAATTAGTGACTGAACAGTTAGAAAAAGGACATATTGAAGAATCTTTTAGCCCATGGAACTCTCCAGTATTTCCAATAAAGAAAAAAACTGGTAAATGGCGTTTATTAACAGATCTCAGAGCAGTCAATGCAGTTATACAACCAATGGGGGCCTTACAACCAGGCCTCCCATCACCTAATATGATCCCTGCTAATTGGCCTTTAATAGTTATTGATCTGAAAGACTGCTTTTTCACCATTCCATTACATCCCAAAGATAAAGAAAAATTTGCTTTTTCTGTGCCTGCACTCAATAATAAAGAACCTCGAAAAAGGTTTCAATGGAAGGTGTTACCTCAAGGCATGTTGAATAGCCCTACTATTTGCCAGAATTTTGTTGCTAAAGCCCTTGAACCAGTACAACTAGAATTTCCTAATTGTTATCTTATCCATTACATGGATGATATCTTGTGTGCTGCTCCTAATCAAGATTTACTTACTTCTGCGTATATTAGCATGCAGCTTTGCCTTGATAGAGCAGGACTTAAAATAGCTCCAGAAAAGGTACAAATGCATAGCCCATATCAATATTTGGGCACAATAGTTGATAGAACAACTATTAGACCACAAAAGGTGGAACTGAGGTCAGATCAAATCCAAACTCTTAATGATTTGCAAAAACTCCTAGGAGATATTAATTGGCTTCGCCCATGCATAGGGATCCCCACCTATGCATTGTCTAACCTATTTGCTTTGTTAAAAGGAGATTCAAAATTAAATAGTCCAAGAACTTTAACATCAGCTGCTTTAGAGGAACTAAAACTTGTAGAAAATAAAATTCATTCTTCTCAATTACAGAGAGTAACTGTTAATCAGCCATTGCAATTAATTATATTACCTTCTCATTCACCTACAGGGATATTAATGCAAAATGAAGGAACTGTGGAATGGTTGTTTTTAGCAAATACTATGGTAAAATCCTTGTCACCTTATTTAGAATTATTAACTCAGTTGGTTCTGAAGGGAAGAACTCGAAGTAAGCATTTATATGCATGCTTCGCAGTCATGGGGTTGCCACAAGCCATTAAAACAGATAATGGCCCTGCTTATATTAGTAAAGCATTTCAACAATTTCTTGATATGTGGTCTATATCACATTCTACAGGACTTCCTTACAACCCCCAGGGACAAGCAATAGTTGAAAGAGCAAACCAACTACTTAAAAACATGCTCCAAAAACAAAAAGGGGGAATTACCCAAGGGCAACAAACAATTTTAAATAAAGCCTTATTCACTATTAATTTTTTGAATGTATCTGCACAGGCTACAGATACAGCAGCTGAGAGGCATTTTCAAGCCTCGTCTAAGAATGTGACTCATTTTAATGATGCACAGCCGCTGATATGGTGGCAGGACCCATTGACTAATATCTGGTCATCAGGAAGGTTAATCACATGGGGAAGAGGGTTTGCTTGTGTGTCACCAGGACAGGCCTGGAACCTGTGTGGATTCCATCTCGGAGAATTAAGCCATATCATGAGCGTTCCAAAGAAACGCCATCTTGAATGGGATGTAGAATCTCCGGAGATGAACTTTGTACATTTGTTTTCAGGTTTGAGCTTTGGAGACTAAGTTTACTAATTATGCCATCCCTGATAGACCTTTGTGTAAAATAAAATGGATATGGGCTGACAGACAAGATCAGATTCTTTGGGATGTTTGCTGTGGGACGGAGGGTGTGATACTACTTAATGGTTCCTATGGAACAGTATGAAACTGGTCCCCTAAGGGGTATGCAGTCTCTAATGGTTTACACCAAAAAAACTCCTCCTGCAATCCCTATAAAAGGCTGTGATGGCATATACCAATATTGCCATGCACTCGCCCTATCCCATCTTATGGCTTAGGATTGGATTAATACTTCCTTGGCCTCAATTAGAGAATGGCAGAGCTCAAACAAAAATATGGAAACTTCCCTTAAGTTTAAGAACATTACAAATCTGGAATGGCCATGATGCCAGTGACACATCTGCTGGGATATGGAGCGGACGGTCTCACACTGGACATACAACAATTACAAACTAAAATAACTGGCATGCAATATGATTTTTGCAGTCTCTACACCAAATTTGCTACTTTACAAAGTATAGCTGATGGATTAAAAGCATTGCATCCATTGGATTGGATAAAAGGCATGAATAGCAGTCTCCTAAGCATTTTGATACTTTTTGTTGTCTTTTAATTATCCTCTGTTTAAGTTCTCAGGTGCACAGGAGGAACGCTCCTAGGATTGACGGAAAAAGAAATAACTCGAATAGGCTTATCTTCTCCTACAGGCTTATCTTCTCCTAGGAAAACAAAAAGGGGGAGATGTGGGAAGACATTCTGGAACCTTTTTGAAACATTGAAAATGTTGAAGTATGTGGGCCGAGCGATGGGATTCAGAATGTCCTGCTTGAGCAGTGGAGGAGCTGAGGGTGCGGGGCATGGAGACTAATATCACCCTGTTTGGTCCTGAAGGATGGCTGGTTAGCCAAAGACGGGTAAGATTCCTCAAGGGAGGAACAACCTAAGACAGGCACAGTCGCAGAGGGGCCAACACGGGTGGGGCACAGACCCCCAATATCTGAGAGAGGTCTCCTGCCGCCAGGGCTGTTTTGCTCTCCACCCCCAGCTCAAATCCACACCTGCTCAACTCAGACCCAGGAAGTAAACAAAGATAATTGCCTCAGTCATGTGAGGCCTTTGAATGTTTATGAGTGTAACCTGAGAATGTTAGCCCACGAACTCAATAAAAGCAACCTGGGATGAGTCAGCAGGGCTCTGGATCCGAGAGGTCTTGAGCCCCCCGGTCCCACTTTTCTCTTCAGTCTGTGTCTATGTCTTCTTCAAGCTTGCGGCACCTGTCACTCACCTCGAGTCGCCGAGCTGGTCTCGGCACCCAGCACCCTTAGCTCCTCCACTGCTCAAGCAGGACATTCTGCATCCAGTCACTCGGCCCACATACTTTAATTACTTTTAGTAACATTTACAAGGTTTCAGAAAGACTTCTGAATGTCTTCCCACAGATGACAATATATGAATATCCAATAAGCACATAAAAAGAAACTCATCTTTACTCATTAGGGAAATACAAATCTACACCACTTCATACCCACTAGAATAGGATTATAATCAAAATGACAAACAACAAGAAGTGTTTATAAGGATGTGGAGAAATTGAAACTCTTTTACATTATAGGTGGAAATGTAAAATGAAGCTGCTCTTTTGGAAAACAATTTGGCAGTTTATTAAATGGCTAAACATAAATTTACCATATGACTGTGCCCTTAGGAATTTACTCAAGATAAATGAAAACATATGTCCTTACAAAGTCTTGATGAATGGCCATGACAGCATTATTCTTAATAGTCAAAAACTGAAAACATCCCAAATGCCTATCAATCTGTGAATGTTTACAATCTGAATTATATCCATGCAAAATGCTATTCAGCAATAAAAAGATCTCAGGATTGTTAAAGGTTACAACATAGATAAACCTTATAAACATTATGCTAGGAAAAAAAACAGACACAAAAAACTACATATTGTATTATCGAATTCATATGCAGGGACCTTAAAAGGCAAGGCTACAGAGATTGAAAGTAGATTAATGGTTGTCTGGGGCTGGGATGAGAATGGAGACTGAGTGCAAATGGGCACATGGGACTTGGGGGCTGGGTGTGAAGAAATGTTCTAAAATTTGATTTTAGTGATGGTTGCATAACTGTAAATTTATTAAAAACCACTGGACACAAAATTAGTGATTTCATGGTAAATAAATATCTCAAAAGTATTCTAAACAACATAAAACTCAGAGAAGGCAAGAGGCAGGAAAAAGAGTAGAAATCATTATCATTGATAACATAAAAATAATACAAAAAATCAGCAAAACTAAAAGCTGGTTCTTTCATAAGATCAATAAAATTGATAAACCTCTGGCCAGACTGATCAAGAACAAAAGAGAGAAGATACCAAATACCAATATCAGGAATAAAAGAGGGGCTATTGCTACAGACTCTATAGGGTTTACAGGATAAGTAAATATTATAATCAACTCTAGGCTCAGATGAAGTATTCAATCCCAGTTTTTGCTTGTATGCTCAAGACTTGCATAGCCAGCCCCCACCTTGATTACTGTTCCAACAGTTAGCCTTGATTCCTTTCTCTCTTTTCACTAAGAAATTCCCCAAAGTTCGTAATCTAATTTCCTCTTAAGAGTTTCTACCAGCTCTTTATTCAGAGACTTCTCAATCTCCGGCAACTGTCTGGTTAATTTAAACTAGTTCTTAACTGGAACCATATCAGTGTTTTAGTTATATTGTGTCAGGGAAATTTGTTTTCAACTTTTGTGAGAATGAGAAAGAATTATGTTTCCAGGTGCCTCCTATAAGAAGTAAAGATTCTGAGAAGGGTCCCTTGTTGAAGACCTAGTCTGGGGAGTAATCATGCAATATGGGGCTTAGAGATATAAACTGGTCATCTATTAACAGAGATGAGTGAAAAATCCTAAAGATGCAGTGAATATAGGGAAAAGAATGAAGCTAGCAGTGGATGAGATTTAATGTGTGGTATTAGGTTAGTGAAGTTGATAGAGAGGTCATCTATAGTTTTTAGGTTCTTTGCCACAGAATTGAAAAAATAGAAGTTTCTGCTATCACCAAGAGATCAGAAAATTGTAGCAAACTCCATGAATCCTTTGCATCTTTGAGGCAAATGACTGGTAAAGGAAAACAGAAAAACCCATGTTTACCAAAACCAATGTATAAGCCATTGTAGCTGGAAAAAAATGGCTTCTGCTTCCTTTGCACCTTCCAAATCTCATAGGAGGTCATCTTTTTAGCGGAACACATAAAAACATTGACATTCCTGCTGACCAGGAGGTCAAGGTCTAGGAAAAAAATATATTTTCCAGGTCTCCAGCCACTGAGATTCAGGAGGAAAAAAAAAAAAAGCAATGACTGGGAATGAATGTTCACTGCAAGGAAAACACAATATCTCTTTCACAGCGTTTTGGGAAATATAGTCACGTGAAAATATGGGTTCATTTTGACAGCTTACCTTACAGTGAGTGCACCTAGTATCTAGCTTATTTGTTTCCTTGTTTTAATATATGGACTCTTCAAAATAAGTTTATTACATTGGATATTTAAAATAAGCAGATTTTTTCTCAATTTTTTGGACGTTTGAGATATGTTAGCTAACATGAGCACAGGTTTTGAAGTGTGAAAGGACTGAGTTAAACCCTAGTGTGGCACCTTCCAAGCTGTGTGACTGGGGGAAAGTTATCTATCCTTTTCTGAATATTAATTTCTTCACATCAGTAAAATTGTAATAAAAACACCTATGGCACAGGGTTATTGTGATAATTAGCAGTAAGATTGTCTCCTATTCACTACTTTGTTGAGGGAGATATCCCTGCGCTTTGGTTATGGGGGTGGCCAAACACATGACACGCAACACTTAGCAGATGAGGTCAACAGTAGTTTATCAGTCGCCTGTATTCACAACCTGGGGGAGGAGGACACCTCATGCCATGCAGGGCACACAGGGGTTGCACTTGGGAACAGAGAAGGCAACTAGTGCTGTGTAAAGCAGGTTTTGTAGTATTAAGAAGGTGGGGTGCCCATTTCCCATGGGAGGATTTGATTGGCTTGTCTAAATAACCCTGTAGGCATTCAGTGAAGTGAAACCTGCTACTCAGGGATAAGCAGGAACTGTGCCTGGTCATCCTGACAAGGAAGGCTGTTTGGCTAAGGAATCTTATCCATGGGATAACTGGGGAGGGAAACTTGTGCTTAGGTGATTCAATATCCTCCTAATTTCACCACATGTCAAGGCAATACATAATATTGAGCCTAAATTTTTGGTCTTACACCACAGATCCATAAAGTGTCTGTCACACGGGTGGAATTTTTAAATAGGCACCTTGGTAATTGCAAAAACAGACACATTTTTTCAAGTTGAGGATGATTCCTTTTGAGATGTAGGTTGATATTGAAAGCTATCAGATTAAAGCAAAACAGAAGCTCATAAACTAAACATCTACTAGATATCATCTCCTACAGAACATTACTGTAATTTGGGTAAACAAAAACACAGCTACTTATTGGAAAAAATGGTCTTGAAATACACAACCTGAAATAAAATAAAATGAAAGGAAAAAGCTGTTTCCCTTTCAGATAGATTCCAAAAATATAATGACTGAATCAGAGCCTGTGGTCATAACCTCTCTACCATTGGTGCCTGCTAATGAGGCATCACTCCAGAAGAGGCTGATTGTACAGAAAGGCACTTAAAAGCTTTTACAAATGAACAGGGAATGAGAGCCATTTTAGTTACTGACCATGCATTCTGAGACCGAAAGGATACTTGTGTGAGCTTTTACTTTTTCTTTTTTTTTTTCAATCTTCAGAAATCTGTGAGATTTCTGAAGCTACTTAGCGACCCTGGGAAGTATGTGCACCCTCTGTGGGACTGGTCCCAGGGAGCGTCTGCCTGATAGCATACACTATCCTACTGGTAAGTAAACAATCTTTTCTCCTAGTCTTGTTTGGTGTCCCTGGGGGAAAGAACATCCTCCCTACCTTCACGGTGAAAACTACTATATCAGAGAAAGCTTCAGGGTCTGAATTACTATATGAGTCTGCAGGTACCATATATAGTATTTTCACTATGTACCAGACTCCATGCCAGAAGTCCCACAAAATTCTGTCACTATCCTACCAGACTTGAAATGTAACTCATAGGATGCCTGTTTAATAAGGAGCGATGACTCAGAAAGATCAGATAACTAAGAGTTAAGGTGTGCCACTCAGAACCTGGTCAATCTGTGGTTTTCTATGCTACGTGTTATAAATTATTGCTCAAATGTTAACTTTTAAATTTGTCTCTAAGGAAAGGCCCATACAGGAATATTCTGGTAAAAATGTTAGTCACTGCTCATAAAGAGTAGGTTCAATTCAGGAAAGGAAAGTGGTAATGATCTTGTTTTATTGTTACACAGAAAGCAATTATTTTTGTCACTATTATTACTCTAAACAAACATTCTTTGAGTACCTGTGGGCCAAGCCCAGTGTTAGGCACTCTCCCATTGTGATCCCAGGAAGACTTCAGAGCATTCCTTCAGTGGGGTTATTCTCATTCTCAGTTTACAGCGAGGAAATTATGATGCTGACTGTTTAACTGCCTGCCCCATTGTAGTGGTATGCCGGAGCTGGTTCACACTGGCTCTTGAGAACTGATTATATGCATCGCTCCCTTGAAATTGGCTATGGTGGATTATTTCCAGCACAGAAATCAGAAAACTCTACAAAACACGTATGTACTCCCAGGCCTCTCCTCCTCCCTTGCTGGCTTTTAAACATTTACCAGGATACCACTGACCAAGTTAAGTTCCAACTCTAGTTTTTTCAGCTACTAACTATACGACCTCGGGTAAGTTGCTTATCCTCTCTGAGCTTCACTTGCCTGATATTTAAAATCAGTAGTTAATTGTCTGTATTATATACGTTGTTTTGTGGATTTAACAGTTTGTGTTCCCTTGGATTTGTGGGTAAATTAAGCCAGTTCCTGGAATATAGTTAACATCCTATAAATAACAGCAATTTTTCAACTTTCTCTAGAAAAATCTACCATCAAAAAGAGTTTGAGAAAAGACTTTGTGCATTCAGTGGCTATGGCATGCCAAAACCACCAGAAAGAGACTGTATTATAGAGGAGGAGCACTTGAAGTACTCATTTGCCAAGTATCTGTCAGAAGCACTTTCTTTAAAATGGATATTAATGGTGTGCTATCTGCTAATCTCCTCCTTCCTGAGCTGGTCTAGGAAAAGCCAAGGAAGTGCCCTTTTCCACAAAATATGAGAATAACTTGGGGCTCTCTGAACGATGACTGTTGAGTTAGAACAAAGTAAAAATCAATTCTTATTTTCTTATACAAACAATTAATAATTTCAGACAAAATACTCCCAAAAGGATAGATCACGGTGTTATTTACCATAACATTTTTGTTTTCAATAGGACTTGGTCTCTGCCATAATTCCAGAAATGTAACTCTGTGGTCTAAATTTTAATTACATTATATACTGGAGGTTGCTTAAAGTAGCAAAAAATTAAGAATTTTTCCTCTGTTTTGAAACTTTTTCTTATTTTCCATGTCTTACTTATTCATTTAAGGATTTGGAAATAAATTTTATTTTTTAAATAAATAAATGTATAAGTATACATTAAGCATCTCTGATGTATCTAGATATGTTCAAACAGAATAACTAGGATGTATACACACAAGCAGACATATACACACATACAAACTGACATAAACTGAATTCTATTAGATGTTTTGCTGGCAAAGGAGTTTTATTAAAACCTTTGTAATGAAGGAATTTATTGCAGCATTCATCATAACTATAAAAATTGAAAACAAAAAAATACTGCCTAAGAATTAGAGACCTTTATATATTTTTTCTGTTTAAAATGCCTTTATGAAGATATAACTCACATACCATACAATTCACTCATTTAAAGTGTACAATTCAATGGTTTTTAGTATTTTTTTTGAGATTTATTCAACCGCCACCACAATCAAATTTAGAACATTTTCATCACCCTAAAAGAAATCATGACCATTTTCAATCACGTCCCATTTCTCAACTCTCCCAGCCCACTATTTTCTGGCTCTATAAGTTTGCCCATTCTGGACATCTTATATAAATGAATCATACAATATGTGGTCTTTTTTGATTGGCTTCTTTCACATAGCAAGACATTTATAAGAGACCTTTATATTTTTAAACGTGCAAATACACACATGGTTATATACAAAGTATATTGGAATTTTAAAAAATGTTCCAAAAACCAGAGCTGCTAATATCATGCTCTTAACCTGCTGTGGCAAACTCTTGGCTATTATCTCCACTCCCCACAAGATCCTAGCAGTAGATAAGATCATCCACATTTTACAAAACTGAGCTTCAGAGATATTAAATGACTTGCCCACAGTGACACAGCATTGTCAACTGGGAAAAAAATGCACAACCTAAAAGTTGAGAATTATGTTTTATTTGGCAGACCTACTGAGGACTTAAGCCTGGGAGACGGCCACTCAGGCAGCTCTGAGGGACTCTTCCAAAGAGGTAAGGGAAGAGTCAGGACACATATAGAGGTTCTTGCAAAACAAACCAAAACAAAACAAAACAAAAGCAAACAAAAAACAGTAGTTGGAACATCAAAGGATTACTGTTAATTAAAGAAAAACCAGATATCTCATGTTAACGAATTCAGCACTTTTCTATGTTTGGTAAGATGCAAGAGTCTGGGTTCATTAAAATCATTCCTTTGATATGCACCTTAGCTATCTGGAGCCAATATCCTCTTTTCTACATCCTGAATGCCCTCAGGGTGCAACATAGGGGGGCGGCTACAGTGGCTGACAGCTTGATGGCCACAACATCCATTGTTTACTGATCTGGCAGGTGACATTCTTTATCCACACTATAATCTCACTAAATCTAAAGACGACCCTGGATGTTCTGACACATGGTCCTGACCCAAGTCAGCCTTTTCCCAGGATCTATGACTCCCCCACAAGATTCTAGTATGAAAATTATTCTGAAAAGTGACCATTCACTGGTCTTAACTGTCACCCTGCTCTGAGTTTCACTGAAGAATAAAAACACAGGTTCTTTCCATGGTCCATTCACTAACAGAATTTGCTTCAGCTTCACCACGTTTGGAAGCTGTGGCTTAGACCACAATTATATCAGTCTAAGGAAACCGGACATGTCCTGGGTCAGTCCTGTGGTTGTTCTAGGGTCTGTTCCATGGAACCACACTGCTCTCTGCCAAGGGGTTACAGAGGCCTTTATCAAACACATGTTCCAACTCTAGAATCCAGGAGTCATAAACTTTCTCTTTGGGACACAAACAACTAGCGGTATCCTGCTGGGCTCTGACATTTTCAATCTGTGTGACCTTTAACAAGACATTCAATCACTCTGAGCCTATTTCCTCATCTGCTGTGTGGAGGGAACATCTGCCTTGCAGATTGGCTCTGAAGATTTCATGGAGTAATACACATAAATTATCTGACATGGTGGAAGAAGGGCACTCATAAGCAACATAGTTCCCTTCCCTCTTCCTCTTACTGCATGTTCTATTCCTTGGCTTCAACTACGAGGTCCCGATTCATTATTTCTTGAATCCTATCTCACTTCAAATCACTGCTGCCTCAAGTTTCCTTGATCTGGCTACTCAGCTTCTGAAAACAGAAGAAAGATTTTTGTTAACCCAAAGGTCACAGCTTCAATTTGGAAGGCAATTTCCTGATTACATGGTTCCCCATAATTTACCACAACTCTACTTAAAACCTATGGACAGTTACTGGGTGCCCACCATGAGCTGAGCCCTGTGCCTTCCCTTATCTCCTACATTTCCTGCAGATCAGCAGCTCACTCTCCTTTCCTCCCTCCACAGCAGCCTCTAGATCCTCCAGACTCCACCTCCTCCCCCAGTCCTTTGTACAAGGAGGACAATTTCTATCTCTCCTTCAGGCCCCTATCTGCATTCTCACTTCAGCAAACTAGATCACAAAGAGCCCTTCTCAGATGCCCACCCCTTAATAGGTCTGAGGAAGGTGTAGATAACAATTATTTTGTGTTCTCAGAAAGACTTGAAAATATCCATTTTCCTCTATTCTAGCAGGCCTCAGTTTTGTACTCAGTACAGGCAGTGGGCCACGGGATCTGGGGAGTGGCCTGTGGGATGAGGAGCTGCTGAAGGTGTTAAAGAGCGGCCAGCCTGAAAACCAGGGAAGTCTGGATCAGTGAGAAAAGGGGGAAAGCATTCAGAGGGGAGCACTTTGGAGTAATAAAGTTAGGAAAAGTGCACTCCATGTGGGCCTTAGCATCTAAAAACCTTGAGTCAGAGTCCAGGTTCTCCCTCATCCTAGCTGTGTGACTGGGCTGTTGCCTAACTTCCTTGGGTCTTAATCTCATCTGTGGTTGTGGAGACCAGCTCGGCAACTCGGGGCAAATGACAGGTGCCGCAAGCTTAAAGAAACACAGACACAGGTTTAAGAGAAAGATGGGACCAGGGGACTCAAGACCTCTAGGATCAAAAGCCCCACTGATTCATCCCACGCTGCTTTTACTGAGCTCTCGGCATTCAGGAAGCAAGATAGCATAAGGTTCTCACACTCCCAGTTCCGTCCCACAATCAAGGTTTTCTCTGAAGTAACCAAATTTCTTTTTGTATATCTTTTTGCACAAAGGGCCTCACATGATTGGGGGCACTGGTCTTTTGCAAGAACAGCAGAAGAACCATCAATGCGTGCGCTTGCACAGATCCTTGCTGTGATGAGAGGGCAGCTGCTATTGGCCAGGTCTCTGTTTGCCTCCTGGGTCCCGATCTGAGCTGGGCGTGGCAAGCAAAGCAGCCATGGGGGCAGGAGACCTCCCTCAGAAGGGGTGAGGGTACAGGCCCCTGCAAAGTTGGGGGGGTGAGGGTCTGTGCCCCACCTCTGTTGGCCCCCAAGTTCTCTCCTGATGGCCCCTCGGCGACTGTGCCTGTCTTAGGTTGTTCCTTCCCTGAGGAATCTTACCCGTCTCTGGCTAACCAGCCATCCTCCGGGGCCAAGCAGGGTGATGTGAGGTGCGCAAGTGAGGGAGGGGCAGCGCCCCCAGAGAGGGTCAGTTCTCTGTCTCCTCGGTAGCCTATGCCCCCATGGCCTCCACGCCCAGCACCTGCCCCTGACGGCTGTGCCCCGCGTGCGCGTGCAGTTTTCTGACTCGCGCTGACCCGGTTTTCCTAAGTCCGCACCCTTAGCTCCTCCGCTGCTCAAGCAGGACATCCTGCACCCAGTTGCTCGGCCCACACACTTTAATTACTTTTAGCTATATTTTCTGTAACATTTTCAAGGCTTCAGAAAGACTTCTGAATGTTTTCCCACATGTGGTCATGGGAAGAACATTTTTCTAGAAGAGCTATTATGAGTATTGAAAGAGAGAAGATATATAAAGTAGTTAGTATAATGCACATACTAGCTTACTATTACTTGTACTGAATCCTAATTTCATTTTTAAATATTCCATAACATAATATTTTGTGTTCTTGATTTTTAATCTTAGAGTCTGGTTTCACTTTAAAAGATACTTTTTGATTTCAAAAAGTGAAAACATTTTTAATAAAAGCACAGATTGTGCACAGATAAAGCAAAAACTCTAAAACTGACACTTTAGTGATTGAGATCAAGGAAAACCTGCAGTAAATCATTACATGTACTATAAATACTAGCTTCTGTGTGGAATGCTGAAGATAATGAGTCAGATCTTTTTGCTCTCAAAAACTCACAGCTGATTAGAAAGAGTAATTTGCTTGGTACCTGCACGCAAGAGCAAAATATGTGATGCCTACATCAGTAATATCTTCTGTACTATGTCCATGCTGGGCGAATTACTTTCTTATCAATGTTACTCACAAAAGAATAACTAATTCAAAAGTTAGTGGTGCTTAACAGGATTCAGACAGTGAACTCGATGCTAGATTTACAAAGACCAACGAAATCTTGCCCTTGCCCTCAAGGATCTCATAATCTAGTGGGGGAAACAAACACTTTCATTCAATCAATGAATATTTATTGAGTGAATACAATGTGTCAGGAACTGTCCTATAATTAATATCACACAGCTAGCTAGTAGTGAAGTCAATTTTCAATTCTGGGTCTCGACTCCACCCTGCAGTATGCTTTCATTTCTAGCCTCCAAAACATGTCCCATGGCTATTTTGGTTCTACTTAAAATCTGTTGAAGTCTCTAAAGAAACTTTTTCTGACATCTCTCACAGGGAGAGCCCTGGAGAGGAAAGATCTACCTAGCTGTGAGTGGCTGAAGGCTCTGAGCCAGGGCTTTCATTGCCCCTTTCCAAAATAACAATTGTTTCTGAGGAACTGTTCTCTTAGCACTGGACTCCACTGAGATGGCAGAAACAAAGGGCAAAGGGGCAATTGTAGCTTCACAGCCCTTTATACTGGGTAAAACCCATCTTCCACAGAAGGGCCCAATATTGTGGCTCTCACTTTCCAAGCTCTCCACTCATTCCAGATGTAAACAAAAAGAGCAAAGAGTGTTGCTCATCATCTCGTTATGCAAAGGGTTAAATTGCAACCCACTGCAGTAGCCCACTGACAGTGTGCCCTGAGGGGAACTCAGGAGGGGGAAAAAAAGGGTGAAACATTCTGTGCTTTGGATATGTGGGCCCCTAGATAGTTAAGATGCATATCTAAGGAAGAATTTCAATGAACCCAGATTCTTGCATGTTTCCATACATAGAAAAGCACTAGAATCATTAACTTGAAGTGTATGTTCTTTGTAATTAACAGTCATTTTTTACCAAGATGTATGCTTGACTACATGTACTTCCCAGCCAAAAAAATTCATATATACCCTGGTTCCTCCCCTACCTCTTTGGAGTGGTTCCTCAGAACTATGTGAGAGGCTATCTCCTGGGCTCTAGTCCTCAGTAAGGTCCCTGAAAAGAACTTAACTCACAACTTTTACATTGTGCATTTTTCTTTAAGTTGACACTAACACAAAGTACACTACTTATCTGTGCTTTGACTGAGAGTGACCTAGTTCTTTATGGGGAAGCTAAGCTTTGCTGTATGCCTGGATTTTCTAGACATGAATCCTTTTGGGAACAGGATGACTGTCTCATTGGGAATTAAAGCTGCCACTACATATGAAATAACTGTTGCTGTAATGAGTGGAAAGAGGATCAGCTTTAGTGTCAAAATACTTAGTGTAAGTCGCAGCTCCAGCACTCACTATTTAGTTACGTAGACCTAAAAAAAATATGCACAATGTGAGAGTTGCGAGTTAAGTTTTACTTGGGGCAAAATGAGGACTGCAGCCTGGGAGACAGCATTTCAGATAGCTCTGAGAAACTGCTTCTGAGGAGGCAAGGGGAGGAGCCAGGATATACAGCAGTTTTGAAACAAAGATCAGGTAATTGGGAACATCAAAAGATTATTGTTAAAGAAAACCAGATATCTCAAGTTAAGGAATTCAGTGCTTTTCTAAGCGTGGGAAGATGCAAGAGTCTAGGCTCACTGAAATCATTCCTTTGATATGCATGCACCTCAGCTCTCTGGAGCCAGTATCCTGTACTTTCACATCCTGAGTTTCCTAAGGGCTGACTGCAGGAAGTGGCTGCAGTCTGACGGCTGCTAAATGGCAGGTATTCTTTCCAGCCTTGAGTTTCCTCAGGGTTCACCAGCTCACATTGGAGGGCTGCAATCATTGATGATTATGACATCCTTTGTTTATTGATATGGCAGGTAATAGTCCATTCCACTTATAAACATTCCATTCCATTTATAAATATTCCATTTATCAGTTATTTACCCTCTCAGCAACACTGAGAAAACCCCACTGAGAAAACAAATTATGTATATATTATATATACACATATATAATATATTGTAATTATATATAATAAAAAATATATACATAAATTTGCATGGCACACAGTAGACCATCAAGAAAGGTTATGATTTATTAATATGTTTATGTTTCTCCCCCAATTAGACTCTTAACATCTTAATGGAAGGATTTCTATATGATTCATCTCTGCACTTCCATACCTAGCACAGCACCTAACATACTTGGTGTCAGTATATTCTAGTTGATCAAATACATTCTTGGTCTCTTCCTCTGCAAGATAATGTGATTCCATTGGAAAGTTCTTTTCAAAGCTTGTATCCAACACTTCTATGAAAACTACTAACGCACCAAACAGAAAATTCAAATTTTCCTATATTGTGACTTTTGCCTTGGTTATTTTTACTTGAGGCTTTGACTTGGATGTTGCTAGATGTGGGCCAGATTTGTTTCTTCACATTCTACGCTAGGCTGGGTGATAAACATGCCCAATAGTTAAGGTACAATAAAGGCAACTCCACAATATCATCATTACCCAAAATGCCACAGAATCCCTTGTGAAGGTGAAGATTTTATCAAAATGGTTGCATGGGGTGATGGCAAAATAGACTATCCTCTTTTCTGAGTGACTACACAAGTTTTATGCATGCTGAGGGAACTATGGCTCCAACTGTTTAAACAGTTTGTCCAAGGTTACACAGCTATTAACTGCTGGGAATGTAATTGGAATGCAGATCTGTATTACGATAAAATTCAAGATTATTCATTATATCCTGCAGAAGAAGAAAAAAACCAACACAGCCAACACCATCCAGGAAACTAGTGTTTTTAAGCACACGAGGACCTTATCTAAGTTGTAAACTCTATACACCACAACTGACATAACAAAATAACGAAATAATTCTTTAGATAAGACGTGGTGGTGGTGTAAGGAGTACAGGCTAGGGAGCCAGAAAAACTTGAATTCAAATCCCACTCTACTCTAATCTTTGGTCACCTTTTATACGATTAGCATCAATAGCAAAATGTTATGAGAATTAAAGATGAAGTGCTTAGCACAGGACCAGGCAGATAGGTTGTTCTCAACCAATGTTGGATGACTTAAACTCTTCTCTTTCCTTCTACCTAGGTTTTTTAAGCATTTACCCCCTTGACCATAGATTTAATTTCTACTACAAAAGCAAGTTTTATGGTTATTTTTGTCTCTCTCCTTTGTGGTGAAGCTAAAAGATGGGAGTTAAAGTTCAAGGCAGTTAGCAAATAATACTTAAGCAACATTAGTAAATTATTTAATAATTATTGCAAATTCAGACATTGGAATACCAAGCTTTTGAAAATGATTTTACTCTTCTTAAATTATGCATTCTTTCAATGTTATTCTAACAGGTGAATATTATCATTGTTATGTCGAGTTCTGCAAATAAAATTCCACTGACATTTTGATTGGGATTGTATTAAACCTATAAGTTATGGCCCTTGTGCTCTAGAAGTAAGGTTGTGTCTACCATTACCATTAAGGGGCCCGCCTATCCCATAACTCCCCTCCTGTGTTAGCACATCTTTCTCCTCTTTCCCCTTCCCTTTGGCACACACCTCTGCAAAGACTGGAAGGCCATAATGGGTTGTGGAAGTGTTGAATTATTCAATTATAATGAATTACACAAAAGGACACATGGATGAGACGTGGGAATCCTGCCTAATGATCAAGAGGGATCCCTGTGACACGGCTAGAACCTGGGGACTTTCTAATCTCAGAGGGGCATTGCAATTGCTTCCTTACCAACCCAGCCACAACCTCCATCATCCCCAGCCCTGCAAAACTGTCTCTCTGTTTATCATTCAAATTTTCTTTCAAAACTCTCAATTTTATCATTTCTCTTTAACAAACCATTGCGAATGCCATCATTTCTCTCATTATGTTTTGTATGTGGTTCTTGCTTATATACGTAGAGGTTACTGATATCTTAAATAGTCACTGTTTATTACAGCCTTTTATAGAATTCATGTATACCAAGGCATTTTATGTTGTTTCTAATGTGTTTTCCAAGAATACACTCCTTTCATCTTCAAGCAATGATTATTTTTTCTCTGTCCTGAAAGTTATAGGCCTTATTTCTTTTTACTATCTTTTTATGGTAGAAAGAATTTCTAAAGCAATATTAGGTAGTAGGGATAATGAACATATTTGTCTTGGTCCTAATTTTAATGGAATTTCCTCCAGCGGTATAAAGTCATTTTGTGTCTTTTTACAGGAAAAAAAAAACAACTCACATCAATATAGCCTACTAAAAATCTACTTTTAAAATACACACTTTTAAAAAATGGGAATGAGTGTTGAATTATTATTGAGTGCCTTTGGAAAGTCTATTGAGTGTATAAAATAATTTATATCTGTATAATACAGTCTTCAAATACAGTTGCACAGTAAATATTTCAGTTTGTTCAAATCACCTTTTATTCTCATTACATTTAATATTTGTCTTCATCTAGGACCTATATCTCTTTTACATTATTCTTAGCTATTTTGTTTTTTATTGATAGTGTCAACAAGTCATTATTTATGGTATATTGGGAAATATCAATCTGGGAGTTGTGTATATAGATGATTTACCAAGCACTTTGACTACAAGATTTACTTTCACCATTAACTCTCTTCATTTTTCTAGATATACAATCATATTGCTTATAAGTAATGAATGATTTGTTTAACCAGTGTTATGTGTGTTAGTATATATTTTAATTTTGTGGGGGACCCTATACAGACAGCTTACTCTTCTTTCCCCCAAAATCTTCATTGTTTGTTTTACTTTAAAAATTATTATGTTTTTAATCAGAAAAATGAACCAAAATACCCAAGACAAAAACTATACATTGCATATCTGCTAAAAATTTAAAATGCAAAAATATTCACCCATTATAAATAAACAAAAAAAATGACTGAACGGGAATATGTGAAAATGTTATGAGTGGTTGCTTTTTTTCCCCTGTTTCTGAATATATTAATGACTTTCCATTCTCACAACTAAAAAATACTACTAAAATAACAATACTAAAGTCAGTCAAGCAAACAAAAAGTATCTTTTGCAACTCAGTAATCTGGCAAACAGAAAAAAGCTAACATATAATGTTTTATACTACAGATATCAATCACACTAACAGACTTTATTTCCAGTGATCTCTGTTTGAACAGGAATTAGGCCTTGGTCCATTCTAGATAGTTATAATGAGCCTCCATCAAGCTCCAGCCAGTGAAATTTCAAGCTGTTACTTGTATGAAAAGCGGTATGTGATGAGCAACAAATGAAATCTGGAACAGGAACAGGAATGTGACAAAGTCTTCATTTCTATAGGGTACCTCCAGCCCTCAAAATGGACTTCAGCTGTGACAGTTTTTCTTAGAACCTTCAATATATCACTTGAAATATGTGATGGAGAAAACACAAAATGTGGAAGAGCATATATGGACTCAAATACGTACTTACCCATTTCGTAACCTCAGAGCAGCTCCTTGCTGAGCCTCATTTTCTTCATCTGTAAAATGGGGCCAATAATAATTATTAGAACAACAATGTAATGAGGACCTAGGGAGCACGCATGTTTACCAATACTACCCTTGACTATTCTTGAATAGAAGGAAAATATCCAATAACACAAAACATCCATATTTGGCAAGGACATCATTTTCATACTTACAAATGAAGAAGGGAGTATCTGGAAATTCACCCATAAAGGACAAACCCATCCATCATTATGATCGCTCAGAGAAATACCCATAAATAAAACCAGCATCTTCTTTCTGCCTGATTGCTCCATTTCATACTGGGAATGCAAGGAAAGACAACTAAGGATGATACCTTCCCTCTAGATAGTTAAAAGGTAGAAGAAGTGAGCATACAGAGCACAAGTGGAGGGATTTATCTTAGGTGGGAGAAAGGACATCTATTCCACTGTACTTGAAAGGAAGGGAGGATGGATGCTGTGATCAATTTCAAAAATGGAATTCTCTACTGCTCCCTGGGTTACATCCTTTTCCAATGTGACTTTGAAGCTTCTCACATCAAGAGGAGTAGTCTATTTCTCTACAACTTGAATTGGGGCTGGCCTTGTGACTTAGTTTGACTAATAAAGTGCTGAATAAATGGTATTATGCTAATTCTGAGTATAGGCCTAAAGAAGCCTTGCATACTTCTGCTCTCACTCTTGGAACCCTGCTCAGTTTCCAGGTGAATAATCCTGGGCCAGCTGGCTGAAGGATGAGAGACCACATGTAGCAGAGATAGACAACCCATCCCTTCTGGGGGCATCTTAAAAAATCCAGTCCCTGGTTTATCTGTCAGTTCACCACAGGAATATGAATGGGTCTAACTGAGACCAGAGGAACTGATTATTTGAGCTAAGCCTTAATAGCTCACTCAGAGTAAGAAGAGCTAAATAAATGGATATCATTTTAAGCCACTAAGTATAGGGCTTATTAGTTATACAGCAATAACCAACTGATACAAGAGTGAATGTAGCAAAGTTTTTAGGTTTGGTTGTGAGAAAATGAGATGAATTCTACCTGACAGAGTGAAAATTCTGGTTATGGTGGCATGAAGAGTTTGGCTAATTCTCTCTGCCAAAATCAAGTATAAAACTGGAAAAAATTGTCAAAAGCAATGTAGTTACTGCCAGACAATCAGCTTTGTTGATTATAATGTAAGTGCCTGACATTAAGCTTTTGATTGCTAAGGCGCCTATCTCCAACATCCATCTCCAACAAGCACATTGCCCAATACACAACTAGATAAGGAGCCAAGCCATCCCACCCATTTTAGAAATCCCCGGTTGACCTAGATTACTGACCATTTGAGTGATCCCACTTTTCCCTTCCTATGCTTTAATTCCCGCTCTCCACTTTTAAATTCACCAATAAAGAGTGAGCCCACAAAACCCTAGGTGCCCTACCCTCAACTCCAAATAAATGCAGAACCTCAGGTTCAGGTTCTTTTTCTATCTCTCCCAATGACCTCCCTGTGTGACCCTGGGTATGCCACGTACCCTCCAGGACTTGTAAGTAATAAACTTTGTATTTTTCAAACTTCCCTGATGGTTGTTGCTGAGGTGTATCTTGCTATCATCATAAGAATCACAAGGGCCAGTCCAGCCACAACATTGACTCTGGTTGGGGAAATGTCTGTGGGGACTCCCCACAGGTAGTAGGGGTCCAGATGAGTGCCCCAGGCATTTGTAGCTGAGAGCATCACTACTGATAGGCTGAGACTGACACAAAACAAGCAACTATTTTATGTCTCTGAAAGTCTACTGAAGGCAAACAACTTATTGAGTTGTTAGTTAGCCTTGAAAAACTATGAGAGCTGTGTATAGGAATAGGAATTTGTGGCCTTGCATGAAGCTGATCCCATCCAGCACCCCTTTTCTTTCCTCTTCAGCTATGAAGGCGAGAAGGATAGTTTTACCAAACTATGGGCTAGCCCCCCAAAATTAGCAGCTCTACTCTGAGAGGAAGTAAATTCTATCTGGGTCAGATGGTGAAAAACAGGGGCACTGTTAGCTAACACTTGCAAACTCATTAGGAAACAAATGGTAAAATCTGTTCATTTAATAGCCCAAGTTTGAGGTTCCAGTGGGACAAGCAGTGAACTATGCAGGAATTTAATGGGGAGATTTTAAAAATGAGAGCCCCATACTAGGGCTCCACATTTCCCTGGCTGCCTGGGAAAATATGCACACTTATGAGAGAGATCCAAGAGAAACAACAAAAAGGTAAAAGTGAAAGTAGACTTGAGAATTGAATGAAGTGGTGATTGTGCTTCCCAGATCAGCTGATGGTGGAAGCCTTACAAGCTCAAGATATTTGAGAACAACCTCTTCCCACATCATTGCCTGACCACTAAGCTATGTAGGCACGGGGCAACTGATAGGAAGACAAAATTAAAAATTAAAAAAAAAACTGAACAGAAATCTCAGCGGCTGCTTACCATGGAGTGAGAAATTACAATGCTAAAGCTAGGCAACTCTTCAGAAAAAAAAACTCATAAAGTTAAAACCAAATCCAGAATTGCTATAATATATTATCTAAAATATGCAGTTTACAATCCAAACTTTTGAGACAACCAAAACGAAAGTGTAACACGTACACAGGAGGAAAAAAAAAACAGCAAAACTTACATCAACTAACATCTCAGTTGGCCCAGGTGTTATATTTAGCAGACAGATCATACAAAACAGTTATTATAACTATTATAACTACAGGCATACATTGGAGATAGAGTTTGGTTCCAGAGCACTACAATAAAGCAAATATCACAACAAAGCAAGTCACACAAATTTTCTGGTTTCCCAATGTATATAAAAGTTATGTTTACACTATACCATACCCTATTAAGTGTGCAATAGCATTACGTCTTAAAAAATAATGTACATACCTTAATTAAAAAATAATTTTTTGCTAAAAAATTCCAATCCCAACAATGCAGAGTTGCCCACACTTTCAATTTGTAAAAAATGCAATCTCTACAAAATGCAATAAAGTGAAGCATAATAAAACAAGGTATGCATGTATGTTGAAAGAATTAAAGGAAACTATACTAAAATAATGAATGGAAAATATGATGACAATGACAAAACAAATAGAGAGTCTCACCAGATAAACTATTAAGACGAACCAAATGTAAATTCTGGAGTTGAAAAGTTCAATCATAAAATTATTAAAAATTCAGTAGAGGGGTACAATAGCAGATTTGAGATATCAGAAGAATCAGTGGACTTGACTGTATATCAAGAGAACTACTTAATCTAAAGAGCAGAGAGAATATAACCTAGCAATTAGACTTCTGAGTACTTATGTGAAGGAAATGAAAACACTAACTCAAAAAGATACATGCACCTCCATGTTCATTGCACCATTATTTGCAATAGCCAAGGTGTGGAAATAAACAAAATATCCATCAAAATATAAATGGAAAAAGAAAATGTGATATATATATGAATATTATTCAGCCATAAAAATAATGAAATCTTGAGGGCATTATGCTAAGTAATGTAAGTCAGACAGAGAAACACAAATATCATGTGATCTCACTTCTAATGTGGAATCTAAAACCAAAAAACAAGCTCATAGGTACAGACAGCAGATTGCTGGTTGCCAGGGGCAGAGCTTGGTTGGTGGCAAAATGAATGAAGGGAGTCCAGTTATAAAATAAGTAAGTCCCAGGGATGTAATTTATAGCATGGCAACTGTAGTTAGTAATACCACATTCTATATTTGAAAGTTGCTAAGAAAGTAGATCTTAAAAGTTCTCATCACAAGAAAAATAATTCTATAATTATGTATGGTGACAGATGCTAACTAGACATTGTGATGATCATTTCACAATATATACAAATATTGAATCATTATGGTATACACCTGATACTAATATAATGTTTTATGTCAATTATACCTCAATAAAAATTTTTAAAATAAGAGCAGAAAGAATAAAAAATGAAGAAAAATTAACAGAACTTTGGAGTGTTGTGAAACAACAGGTTATATACCTAAATATACATTAAATGGGCCTGCCAGAAGGGGAGGAGAGAGAAAGGTGGGAAAACATTTGAAGAAATAATGGCCAACATTTTTGAAGTTTAATAGAAACAATATGCATATACATCTAAGATGCCCAACCAACCATGAGTAGGATAAACAGAAACGTACCCCTACCTAGACACATCATAGTCGAAGTGCTAAAACACAAAGAGAAAAATCTTAAAAGGAACAAGAGAGAAATGACCAATCACTTATAGTGGAATAACAATACGATAATAGCTGACTTCATACCCTAAACCATGGAGGCCAGAAGATAGTAGAATGACATATCAAAGTACTGAAAGGAAAAAAAAAGTCAACCAAAATTATATATCTAGTGAAACTATCTTTCAAAAATAAAAGGAAATAATGACATTCCCAGATAAATGAAAACTAAGAGGATTTATTGCCAGTAGACCTGCCCTATATGAAATCCTAAGGGGAGCCCTATAAACTGAAAGGAAATTATATCAGGCATTAGCTTAAAAATGTAAGATGCAATGAGAAGCACCAGAAATAGTAACTATATGAGTAAATACTATACATAGTATTTATACATAAAATATATAAATATAAATTATATATTTTTTCTTAGTTTTTTTCAGAATATAAGACTGTTTAATGAAAAATTACAACACTTGTATTTTTGGGTTTATAACATAAAGGTAATATATATGAAATAATAGGACAAAGGAGAGAGGAAGGGTGCTATACTGGAGCAAAGTTTCTATACACTACTACATTCAGATCTGTTATAGATTGGCTTAATTGAAATGCATATTGTAATTCTCAAAGCAACCACAAAGAAAATAACTGAAAATAATTCAACATGGATGAATCTCAAAATAAATATCTGAGTGAAAGAACCCAGAAAGAAATTACATAAGTGTTATTCCATTTATATAAAACTAGGAAATATAAACTAATAAAAAATGATAGAAATCAGATCAATGGTTGCATGGGGATAAGGAGTGGTGGGAGAGGTGAGAAAGAGACATGAATATATTCACTATCTTGACTGTGGTGATTGTTTCACAAGTATATACACGTCAAAAGATCAAACTGTATGTTTACTTACAATTTATTATATGACAACTATACCACAATAAAGCTATTTAAAAATGAGTATGAGGGAACTGTTATCAATAATGAAAGTGTTTTTGAACTGGATTGTTGGTGATAATGTTTGTACAACTGTAAACAGTTCCTATAAGTTCTCTAAATTTAGAGTTACAACAGGTAAATTTTTTGGTATATTAACTATAATGCAGTAGGACTGTTTAAAAAATTACTAGATTTATTTTCCTCCTTCCTTGATTTAGTAGCCAGGCTTATATGTTATGATCAGAGGTGGAGGTGATAAGTAAAAAGAAAGGTGTGATGAGAGGTGAGAAGTTTTGAAAAGCTATGTGCAGAATGGAAAAGAGTACTTACTACAGAAACACAGAAAGCTTTCCAGGTTGCATTTAGGTGAAACACATAATAAGTGCTCCATGAATGCCAACTAAAGGGGAAAATGATGCACAGATTCATTTACACAGCTAATACTTACTGGGTACCCACTACATAACAGGCACTCTGCTAGAGACACTGTTTTATCAGTTACTAATTTCTGCTTCATTCACTTCATGTACTAGAATGGTCACTTTTGTAAACCCTAAATGGCTGTTCAAGTATCAATTACTGTGTAAAGTGAGTATTTCCCTTTATCTAGGTATCTGCCTATATATATACTGTATTAACATATATGTTACATACTACATATATGGAGAAAATACTTTGAGCACTTTATCTTGTTAATACACTAACGGTTCAAATATATAATCTCATGTGTGTATTACACACATAAGTATATTATAATAAAATAACCTAACCAGTATCTTCCCTGGAAATCCATCATTTCTCATGCCATCAAAATGTCAATCTTTAGCTGTACTTTTTTATCCATTTTAAAATTTTTCCTGGATGAATAGGAAAAAGATGTTGAATTATTCATATATATGCTAGCACCCACCTCCTACCAATCATTTGGTCCCAGCAGGAATAGAATTCCTCTAAGATCTCTGGACATCACACTCCTGTGTAGTGAGGATTTGGGGCTTCATGGCTGGGAAAGGCAGACATAGACTGCTTTTAGGGAATTCACAGTCAGCTGGAGGAGGAAGACAACAAATAATCTTCAACTGTGATGCATGCACTGTGTGATGAGCAGAATTCAGTGAGCTCTAGCAGCATGTGGCAGGGGACTATAACACTGCTTAAGGGATAAGTCTCCCCAAGTGAGTGGTAAGTTGACATTTAAAGGATGAGTTGGAGTTAGCCCAGTGGAGAGTGGGTGATGAATTGTCCAGGCAGAGGAACAGCATGAATGAGATCCTGGGGGCCAAAGACAGCATTCAAGGGACAATTTTCTTCCCTAGCCCCAGTAGCAGAGCACAGAAGATATTGGGGTATGCAGCTGCCCCCCCCCTTCAAAAATATCAGGGCTCCAAGTGCTTAATGTGAATAAGTTAAAGAACATGGGCAATGAGCCAGACCACTTGGGTTCAAATTCCAGCCTCATGCATTGTTGGCAGTGGGACCTTCAGCAAGTGACCTGTGATCCTCATCAAGTGCCTCTGCTTCCTCTATTGTGGAATTAGGAAAATCATTGCACATACCTTATGTCAGAAAAGAGCTCACAATGTTCCTATTAGGATTAAGTTAGGCATCAGGCAAAAACAGAGATTTTTAGCTGTTTTTCCTTGGATATTTTCTCCTGATGAATTTTATAGTATCCTGAGCAGATTTAGTTTTCAAATTTATGGACAAGCAAAGCTAAGGAAATGTAGCTGTATCTGTGCAATAAAAGAGATGACATTATGAAAAGAGTATTAATTCTTTTTAAAAAAAAAGACCTGGTTTTGAAAATAGTAGCACTTATGGTAGATACTAATCCAACTGTATCAATAATCATTTGAAATGTCAATGGTCTAAATACACCAATAAAAAGGCAGAGTAGATAAAGAACAAGACCCAACTATATATTGTCTACAAGAAATCCACTTTAAACACAGAGACACAGATAGGTTAAAAGTACAGTGGTGATAATAAAAGTTCTTAAAAAAAAAAGTAAAGTGGTGGAGAATAGTCTACCAAACTAAAACTAATCAAGAAAGCTGAAGTAGCTATATTAATAACTATATTAATTTCAAAGGCAGCAGGCTTCAGAGCAAGGAAAATTATCAGGCATAAAGAGGGTCATTACATAATGATAAAGGGGTCAATCCTCAAAGAAGACATAACATTCTTTAATGTGTTATGTGCCTAACAACAGAGCATCAAATATGCGAGGCAAAAATTAACAGAATTGTAAAAAGAAATAGACTAATTCACTATTATAGTCGGAGACTATATAATTGACAGATCCAACAGGCAAAAAATTAGTAAGGACTTAGTTAAACTGAACAGCACCATCAATCAACTGGATTGAACTGACATTTATAGAATACTTTATCCAAAACCAGAATACAGAACACAAATTCTTTTCAAGTTCACATGGAACATTCACCAAGACATACCACATTATGTAACATAAAACACAACTTAAAAAATTTAAACAAATAGAAATCATGCAAAGACCACAATGGAATTAAACAAAAATGACCACAATGGTATTAAATTAAAAATTAATAACAGAAAGATACCTGGAATATCTCCAAATACTTGGAGATCACTTCTAAACACACTTCTTCAACACATTTCTAAATAAATACTGAGTCAAAGAATATATATCAAGAGAGATTTTAAATCATTTTGAACTAAGGAAAATGAAAATACAAATTATTAAAATTTGTGGGATGCAGTGAAAATGGTGATTAGAGAGAAATTCATACCACTGAACACATATATTAGAAAAGAAGAAGAACCTAAAATCAATAATCTAAGTATCCACCTTAGGGAATTAGAAAAAGAAGAGCAAATTTTATTCAAAATACAAAGAAAAATAACAAAAGTTAGAGTAGAAATCAATGAAATTGAAAACAGGATATCGATACAGAAAATCAACAAAACCAAAATCTGTTATTTGAAAAGGCCAGAAGAATTGACCTGGTTAATCCTTTATCCAGGTTAACCGAGGAAAAAAAGAGAGAAGATACAAAATTACCAGTATCAGAAATGAAACAGGGGCCATCACTACTGATCCCATAGATACTAAAAGGAAAATAAAGGAATATTATGAACAACTCTTTGCCCACAAATCTGATAACATAGGAGAAATGGACCGATTCTTTGAAAGATACAATCTACCAAAACTCTCATAAGGATAAACAGATAAACTGAATAGGCCTACATCTATTGAAGCAATTGAATCAACAATGAATAGTTTTCCAAAACAGAAAGCACCAAACACAGATTGGTTCACTGGTGAAGTTTACCAAGCATTTAAGAAAGAAATTATACAATTCTCTTAATCTCTCCTAGAAAATAGAAGCAAAGTAAACACTCCCTAACTCATTCTGTGAGTCCAGCACTACCTTAACACCAAAACCAAAGATATTATAAGAAATGGAAATATGTCAATATCTCTCATGAGCATAGATGCAAAAATCCTCAACGAAATATTAAAAAATTGAATCCAACAACGTATAAAAAATTACATAGAACAACCAAGTGGAATTTCTTCTGGGTATGCAAAGCTGGTTCAACATTTACAAATCAGTTAATGTAATCCATCACATCAAGAGGGTAAAGAAAAAAAATAATACTGTCATATCAATGGATACAGAAAAAGCAGTTGAAAAAATGCAATACCCATTCACGATTAAAAACTTCAGCAAACAAGGAAGAGAGGGGAACTTCCTCAACTTGATAAAGAATAACTACAAAATCCTATAGTTAATATCAGTGATGAGAAACTAGATGCTTTTCCCGTAAGATCAGGATGTCCATTATCACCACTCTTATTCAACTTTATATTGCAAGATCTAGGTAATGGACTAATACATAAAAAGAAATAAAAGGTATATAAATTGGGAAGGAAGAAATAAAACTATCTTTGGTCAAAGATGACATGACTGTCTATATAGAAAATTCCAAAGAATCAACAACAAAAACTAGAACTAATAAGTAATTATAACAAAGTTTCAGAACACAATGTTAATATACAGAATTCAACCGCTTTCTTATGTACAGACAATGAATAATGTGAAATGGAAGTTAAAAACATAACATTTCCCTCAAAAGGAAGTGCCTAAGTAAAAAAATCTAACAAATTAAGCACAAGATCAACATGAGAAAAACTATAAAACTCTGACAAAAGATCAAAGAAGAACTAAATAAATGGAGAAATATTCCACGTACACGTATAGGAAGACTAAACATTGTCAAGATGTTATCTTTTCCAACTTAATCTATAGATTCAATGTAATCCCAATCAAAGTAACAGCAAGTTATTTTGTGGATATGGACAAACTGATTCTAAAGTTTATATGGAAAGACAAAATACCAAAACCGTCAACAAAATATTGAAGAATAAATTTAGTAGCTGACATTACCCAACTTCAAGACTTACTAACAACATACAATAATCAAGACTTGTCATATTGGCAAAATAATAAACAAACAAATTAATAGAACAGAACAGAGAGCCCAGAAACAGACCCATACAAATATAGTCCAATTGATCTTTGACAAAAAAAATCAAAGGCAATTTGATAGATATTAGGGCAAACATTATGACGAGTGTGTCTGTGAGGGAGTTTTAGATGAGATCACCATTTGAATAGGTAGACTGAGTAAAGCAGGTTACCCTCTAACAGGGGCAGCCCATGTCAATCCCTTGAAAGCCTGAACAGAACAAAAAAGCTGATGTTCCCTCAAGCAGGAGGGAATCAAGCCTGACTGCTTGAGGTGGGACACTGGGCTTTTCCTGCCCGCGGCCTTGAAATGAAAAAGCGCATCTTCTTGAGACTCAACCCCAGCAGCTTTTGGACTGAAACTTACAGCACTGGCTCTCCTGGTCCTCAGGCCGTTGGACTCGGACTGGAACTACACCATCAGCTCTCCTGGGTCTCCACCTGGCTGAATGCAGATCTTGGATCTTGTCAGCCTCCATAAACATGCGAGCCAATTCCTAGTAAAAAAAAATCTCTGTCTGTCTGCCTGCCTGTCTTTCTGTCTGTTTCTCTCTCTCTCTCTCTCTCTCTCTCTCTCTCTCTCTCTCTCTCTCTCTCTCTCTCTCTCAATATCCCATTGGTTCTGTTCCTCTGGAACCCTGGCCAACACACTTGGGAAGGCACAAGCCTTACACTGGTACAAGTAAAACTACAGGATGACATGATGGAACTCAGTAAAGAGTGGGCATTAGGATCACAGGAATTACAGACACCTCATCAGGGTCACAAACAGGGTTTTAACAAATAATTATCTGATGGTTATTAAAGGCTGTGGTAGGCAGAATTCTAAAACTGGTCTCCCAAGATATCCCACCATAATCCCAGGTACTGTGCATTACAGGAGGAATCACGTGCACATTTGCATTATGCTGCATGGTAACAGGATTTTGCAGTTGTAATTGAAGTTATTAAACCACTGACCTTAAAATGGGGAGATTATCCTGGATTATCCAAAAGGGCCTAATCTCACCACAGGAGCCCTTCAAAAACAGGTCGTTTTCTCTGGCTTACAGCAGAGGGAAGCAGGAGATCTGAAGCACAAGAAGGATTTGACACACCATTGTCTGCTTAGAGATGGAGGGAACCAAAGACGGAGGGAACCATCCACAGGCAGCCTCTAGGATCTGAGAGCAGCCCTGACAACATACTGCGAGGACACAGCTCAGTCCTGCCACCATAGGAGCTGGATTCTGCCACTCACCCGGATGAGCTTGGCAGCTGCTTCTTCCCCAGGGCCTCCAGGTAAGATCCCAGGCCCACTGACACCTTGATTTTAGCCTTGTGAGACCCTAAGCAGAGAACTCGCCTGATCCATGCCACACGTGTTACCTGTGGAAACCGTGAAACGATAAATACGTGCTGATTTAAGCTGCCAAGTTTGTGGCAATTTGTTACGCAGCACTAGAAAGCTGATACACAGGTATTTAAGTCATTAGCGTATTGAATCTGTTGTGCATAAGGTAATTCTTGGTATTATCCAACCTATGGGGGAGGGGGAGGAATCATTTCTGGCCCAGCCACAACCACATGTACCTCTGAGGTGCAAATTAAAATAAGCACCAGCAAAGTCGCAAGGCAGAAAATTCTAACTCTAGTGTAGCAAAGATTAATTGCAACATAGAGGCAAGAACAGACAGCCTGCAGTGTCACAGCAACATGGAGGCACATCCTGTTAAGATGAGGCGATGCTCAGAGTGAAGGGCTTGGACACTGGAGCTGCCCACTCAGTCCCTGCACTTTAGATAAGGCAGAACATTCAGTTTCCAGGCTCTCTGTGGGGAAACAGCAGGCAAGCACAGTCAGGGAACGGCAGGTAGTGGCTCTGAATTAAACGGAAATAAATTATTATGAAAAAGGGTTTGATGTCACAGACATTCTTGGAGGCTTTAGAGGCAGACAGACTGGCTCCAACACTCTGTGATGCTAGCTGTGTTTCAGAATTCTAATATATTAACTGTGTGTGAGAGTGTGTGTGCGTGTGTGTGTGTGTACGCGCACGCACCCGTGTGTGTGCAGGTACCATACCTCCTCGATAAACAATCCTGACAAATCTTTACAGACCACTGGGTTTAACATCTGCCTGCATGATTTTCTGTACTAAGACAGCTGGATCAGCTTGCCTGATCCCTCTAACCCTAGAGCCGAGCAGGGCGCAGGGAACATACGCATTTTCTGACTTTTATACCAGCTCCCTGTACGCAGCAGCTTCTAGCCCCAGTGTACTGCCGACTTCCTGCCCTCATGATCACTACTGGCCTTTCTAACAATCTCACAGATCCTGAAATGTCCTCACGGCGGGAGCCTTTTCATATCCCCTAGGCTTTGCAAATAAAACGGGACTGAAGCATAAAAATCATTTTACAAAATTTAACTGCAGAAATTAATTAGTGAAAACAAGGCTGGTAATATGATTGTTTAATTGTTTGGTTGAAAATCACAACTATTCAAGATGAAGGAATCACATCTGTGAGCCCCCAAACAGTGGAATTTTCAGATAGAGGCCTTCGTGGTCACAGTCACAAGGACTCAGTTCCCCTGATCTGACTCCTGATCCTGTTGCCTCTATTTTTCATCACCCAAATCTTTGTCTCCTCTTCCTCTTTTTCTCTCTTCTACTGTAAACGGACTCCGTGGATTCTTCTAATCCAGAAGTTACATTCCTTTTCTGGTTTGTTTTCCTGTGAAATCCTTAAGGCCTGGGACCACGTTTTCTTTGCCATTTGCTTAACCTTTGTGACGTGCGCGGCGTGAAACGTGGGAGGCATTGCTGAAGGTTTGTTGAATGCATTTCTTTCACACTGAATCTCTGACAGTAAAAACATCCACTTGCAACCTGGGAGTAGTACAGTAGTACATGCATTCTATACAGGTAGCATATGTGTGGTTTTTGAGTATCATGCAAACTTTCTACAACCTGCGAGGTGCTGGAGGACGAGATCTGGTTCATTCATCCATGTGCCTCTACACAGTTCCTGGCACCGTTTTTAGCCCACATTACAGCTAAAAGCAACAATTCCCAGAACTTAGTCATGGATAAGCCTTTCCATCTCTGCCACCCCCAACTATAACGTTATAACTTAATATTTTCTGTAAAGGAAAGTACTACGTGTCATGAGAAAAAACCCTAAAAATAAATAGAATGATCACAGCAACGGTATGGAATTTCAAAATTCACATTGGTGACTCTCAAAAACACAAGAATTTTTTTTCAAAAACGTTAAAAAAATGTGCAGACAATGGATCGTGACAGCAGTTCTCCTAAATCCCAGCTCTGCCACTTCCTAGCTCTGTGTGTGAGCAAGGTATCTATCCTCCTGGGCCTTAACGTCCTCATCTGTGAAACTGGACTAACGGTACTGGCGCCACAGGGATTTTATGACAGTTGTCAGTGAGATATGTAAATACCTGACACATGGTAGGCCCTCAAAGAGATTTTCTCATCTCTTCTGATGTGTAGTTAGGAAAAATCAACAACAGAAAATAGGATTCCTTTACAAGAATTTTGGGAATTACACACATCAGAAAGTTCATTCAAAGCAATAAACCAAGGATACTTCCTCTGAGATGTAGGCTGGTACTAAAAGCTATTTGATCCAAGTTAACGTGAAGTTTAGAAACTAAGAGTCTAATTGGTGTCCTCTCCAAGGAGATCTGGTATTTTGGGAAAACTGCTAACAAAACCACTGATTTCCAAATGTGCCATGAAATAAATACCCGAGGAGAAGATGGGGGGGACAAGTAAAGGAAAAGCCGCCTGTTCTGGGAAGATGCACTAATGGTGGATTACATTGGGGGTACTGGAAGAATGTGGCCATTTTCCAGATCCCAATTTTGATTCCAAACCTCACTTGTTGTCTTTCTCAAAGGAGCCTGTGAAACGTGCAGAACAGCTTGGTAACCCTGAGAAATCTGTATTGCTTCTGAGGGAACTCGTCTCACGATGGCTGGGCCTGTGGGTGCACAACAGATTGATCAGTAAACTCCTTATCTTCCCTCCTGGGGCAGTTTGATGTTTCTGTGGAAGGAAAGGGCATCCTGCCAAGAACAGGATTCTCACACAAGGAAACCAGCTCTGCAACAAACGACCCTCCCCAGGATCCACAATCCTCAAACGTCATGAAGGAGTGTAAGTAACAATTACTTTGTTCCTTCAGGAGGACTCAAAACAGTCACCCTCCATCTGTCACAGCAGGAATCAGTGTTGAATATACCAACATTTGGCCAAAGGAGCTGGAGCGAGATCTCTGGGATGAAGAGCTTCTGCAAGAGTTAGGAGATGGGATGAAAGCTTGGAGAGCTGGATCAGTGAAAAAGGGAAGGGAACCAGACAGGACTTGTGGCGAGCAAATGAAGCGGGGGTCTGCCTATGCTGCTCTCTTTCTGCGGTGTTCTCATCAGTGGGCCCTGAGTTTCCCTCTCATCTGGGCAATCTACTGCCAGATCGTGGGCAACTTACAGAATGTCTGTGATCTCAACATTCCCCCTTGTGAAATGGGAATGATAATATTTCCTCTGAAGGGTTTTTATTAGGATTCAACGACAGAAGATCAGTGAAGAGCCTAGCTCGGTGCCCCTCACTGCGTGTACTGTTACTTCACATTAATCTCAACTTTCATTTCAACTACCTTCATTACGGTCTTTTGCATTCACCATGTTTAATTACATAATTATCTTTTATCCTCAAAGATACAATATGATTTGATGAAAATATATTATGTAAATCAGCACATGTTCTGCACAGATAAAGCGAAGTCTATTTAGGTGATGAAGGCTTGAGGTCTGGAAACGCCACGCTAAGTCATGCTGTGTAGTGAGTACACTGCTAGCCTAGGAGGGATCCACAGAAAATGAGTCAGACATCTGGCCGCGCTGACTAGCAGAGTTTGCATGGCAGCTGATACAGACATGGTGCTCACCCAGATGGCACCTACTGGAATAACTGCAGTTTGGAAACAGAATGTTTTCCCTGTTAGTATCACTTTCACAAATTAATTAATTAATGAATCAATTCAATGAGTACTCAGTAGTGCCGTTCCCATTGTATCAGAAAGTGTTCTGGACCGTGGACTGATAAAGACCAATGAAACATGGCCCTTACCCTCAAGGGTATCACAATGTACCAAGGGAGGCAGACACATTCGTTACATCAACAGATATCCTCTGCATGACTACAATGTGTGCTCAGCAAAGTTCTGGGCTGCTGGAGATTGACCAGTGAGCAAGTGACAAAGATCCCTAAGATCAAGGACCCTACAGCTGGGAGCTCTGGGGGAGAACAGAGATAAGCAACAAACACAACAAAGAAGTAAATAACAGAGTCTGTTAGGTGATAAGTGTTATAACAGAAGGGCAATTTAGGCCAAAGCAAAGGGGATCAGGGATGGGGTGGAGGGTGGGAAAGATGGGTGTATGTAGCAATACACTGCCCTGCTGCCTGAGGAGGGGAGAACAGCAAGGCCTGCCTGGGAATGAGAGAGTCAGCCAGGCAGACGTGGGTGAGGAGCATCCAGGCAAAGGGAAGAGCTAGAGCAAAGACTCTGAGGACGGAGCCTGGCTGACAAGACCCAGAAACTGCAGAGTCCTGCAGCTGAGTGACTGAAGGCACGCTGGTGGGGTAAAGTCAGAGAAGAAACAGGGCCACATCTTGTAGGGCCTCGTACATCTTTCTGAGGGTTTAGCATTGACTCTGAGGCATGAATGGAACAGCACGAGGAAAGGTTTAGGTGCTGAATTAGAGGTTTGTACAGAGGACAGTATCAGTGAAAATGGGGGGATACAGCACTCAGGGGACCAGAGGGAGTGATCAAAGAAGGAGGAGAAATAAAGGAGCACCGCCTCCTTGAGAGAGGGGAAACGCTCACCTGGACTTGACCTCCATTGACCGCTATGCTCACACCCGAGATTGTGCACACGTGTGCCGTTACTCACACAATCACAACCTTAAAAGGCCCGTATTCATCCCCATAGTTCACCAATAATCAAAGGAAGAAAAATGGGCAGGTATTTTTTGTTCCGATCACTTTGTATTTGAGAGGTTTCTACTGAATTACCTACTATATTCCCACTCCGAAGCCATTTCTGTGCTTGAGGGAAAAACTGATTATCCAAGAAACATGATGAAGCCTCCCCACGTGAAAAGCTATGCGCGGGGTTGCCTCTGTTCACTCGTCTTTCATTTTGTATTTGTAATAAACAATGGTTACGTGCAGTGAGAACCATCCTTTATGATCCACATAGGCTCTGTCACACTCTTTCATTCAATCAGTGTATCTTGACTCCCTACTGGGTGCAAAGTTCAGCTCACTGGGCTGACTCAGGGGGAACAGGTATGTATCGGGCTGGACCCTAGCCTTTGAATTTCTTACAGACATGCAGACAGACCATCACAGCACTCCTTGATTAGTGCCATGACAGAATTAAAGTCAAGGGAGCCTGGTGAAAAGGAGGAGGGGAATTTAATCACAGTGAAAGGGGTGGGTGAGTACACATGGTCAGGAAAGCCTGGGGGGGAGGGTTGAAGTTAATGAGGCAGGTACTTTTATTATCCCCATTTTATAGATGAGTAACTTCAAGGTCCAAGATATTCACTTGCTTAAGGCCGCACAGCTACTGAGAGAGCCAGATTTAAATTCTAGGGCATTTGGTTTACAGAACAGAACTTTTTCCCACTCATTGACTACTACTAACATTACATTTCCTGACTCTGCTTCCCTTTAGTACATCTAGAAATCCTCTCAGGTATGTGTGGTCACTCTCCTGAAAGCTGGGTCCAGCTGTGAATACCATAAGGCTCTGAGAAGGTCTGTAACATTCTCTGTCTGAGGTGGCAGCTGCCCTGGAGAGCTCCTCCCTCTTAGAATTGCATTCCACTTAGAATTAACGACAAGAGAGGCAGCTCTACGTTTCATGCCCATCTCACCAAGAAAGGCGCCCAACTTCCCAGCACGATGCTTCTAATGTTGCTGTCACTTTCCAATCTGCCTGCTCTTTCCTAACTCAGAAAACATGCAGAAATATGTATCCCAGACTTGTTGCTCTCAGAGCAGATCCTCTCAGTTTTAGAACATTACATAGAAGCTATGCTCTCCTGAGTGCCCAGATCGCCCAGGAAGAAAAAAAATGAGAGCAGAGGCTGTAACAAAATGAATGACATGTACTGTGTGTGCATCTCAGCAACTCTCAACACACGGGAAATCTGTCATAGTGAAGGGAAGATCACCTTTGGAGGCAGACAGACCAAGGTGTGACTCAGCTCCATCGCTTGCTGCCTCACTTCCTTAAGCCCATCTCAGCCTGTTTCTTAATCTGTTGAAAGGAGATTCTGAGACTCATTTTTCAATTTTGCTGGTAAATAAATATTACATGCATAAAGCAGACCATCGACAAATCAAAATCAATGCCCAGAATGATGACAAACTAGAACATCATCCAAAAATGCCACAACAGAATGTAAACTCGTGGAGCCGCTATGGAAAACAGTATGGAGGTTCCTCAAAAGACTAAAAATGGAGTTGCCATATGATCCTGCAATCCCACTCCTGGGCATATATTCGGAGAAAACCGTAACTTGAAAAGATAGATGCACCCCGATGTTCATTGCAGCACTATTTACAACAGCCAAGACATGGAAACAACCTAAATTTCCATCGACAGATGACTGGATAAAGAAGAGGTGGTACATATATATATGCCATGGAATATTACTCAGCCATAAAAAAGAACGAAATAATGCCATTTGCAGCAACATGGATGGACCTAGAGATTATCATACTAAGTGAAGTAAGTCAGAAACAGAATGACAAAGACCATATGATATCACTCATATGTGGAATCTAAAATATGACGTGAACGAACTTATCTACAAAACAGAAAAGGACTCACAGACATAGAGAACAGACTTGTGGTCGGCGAGGGGGTTGGGGGAGGGATGGATTGGGGGTCTGGGACTAGCAGATGCAAAGTACAACATATAGGATGGATAAACAGCAAGGTTCTACTGTACAGCACAGGGAACTATATTCAAGATCCTGGGATAAACCATAATGGAAAAGAACATGAAAAAGAATGTATACACATGTATAACTGAATCACTTTGCTATACAGTAGAAATGAACACAACACTGTAAATCAACTATACTTCAATATCATACAATGTTTAAAATGCCACAACAAACCATAGCTCTTGATAAAAATAATCCTTCTGACAAGACGTGGTGACTTTGTGAGAGCACAGCGATAGAGACATGAAGACTTGAATTCAAATACAAATTCCACTCTAACCCTTCTCTTCTATGAAATGGAAATAACTGCCTCCTTAGGATTTAATGGGCTGTCGTTAAAGAGGATACAGGGCTCAACACAGGGCCTGGCACAAAGACTGACATGGATAAATATAACGTATCTTAACTTCATCCCTTACCTTCTGACTCCAGGGAAATTCAACGTCAACCTCTTCCAGAAGAGGTGACATCTCTACGAGGAAACATACTCTCTCCATTTTTGGTTGGATTTTGATGGATGGCAGTTAATGGTTGTGTCAGCTAGCTCTTGATGCATAAGAAACTACCCCCAAAGTTAGTGACTTTAAACAACTGATTCTTTTGCTCATAATTCTGCAGCTCAACGACTTCAGCTAGGCTCAGCTGAGTGGTCCTTCTGCTGTTCTCAGAAGGCTTACTTTTGCATCCGTGGTCAGTGCTCTGTCAGCTAATTGGCTCTGCTGGGGCCTGGATGGTCTAGGATGGTCTCACCCACATTTCTGGCAACTGATTGACTGCCAGCTGGGGGGAAGGCGATGCATGGACTGTGGATCTCTCATCATTCCCCTAGCCCAGGCTTCTGCACATTGTTGTCATCTTCTTTCAAGAGCAGCAAGAGAGGGCAAACCCCAGGGCACAAGCACTTTTCAGTTCTCTGCTTGCTTCACACTTGCTGTTGTCCCATGGGACAAAGCACGCCCCATCCCCAAGGCCAAGGACAATGTGGGAGGCGTGCACGTATCACAGCTGTTGCTCTAACAGTCTACTGCGGCAGTGGCTCATGAGACAACCCTGTTCATCAGCTCAGAAACACTGAACTATAGATAAACCAGACAGTGGAGTGCTAGTCTCTCAAAAAAGATTTCTACTCTTCTTTGGAAAAAGTCAAAACTCTCTTGCCCTATTGTTTTAACAGGTGGAAAATAAAATTATTTTATGAAATTCGGGAAAAAACTAATTGGAAAATTTCCTTGGCATTGTACTAAACCTGCAACTTGTGGATCTCTTTATCCGGAAACATGCTATGACTTTGCCAGTAGGAATTCAGCCTCTACCTCCTTCCGTATTATAACCGAGCTTCTCCTCTCCCTGCCAATAAATATGCCCCATTCCCAGCACAGGCATATTGCGTAGGCATAATCTGATGTGGGAGTGATGGAACAGACTATAAAACGGCACCCCTGGTGAGACAAGGAGATAGACCCTGGTAACTGTGAAGTAGGCTTGTGATGTGGCTGGGGCCTGTTTGGTCCACACCTCCCTGCAGACACCAGCCCGATCTCCCGGCTTTGCTGAAGTTCCTCTTCATCTATTCAAATATCTTTGAAAGTTGACTACAAGTTTTATCATTTTCTATTACAATGCCTAACCATTTTTTAGGATCCCTTGGTATTTTATGTACTTTGTAGCGGTTGATATTGCTACTGTGATGTCACCATTTCCCCATTATATTTTCTACAGAATTATTGCAGGCATACGTGAAAGCTCTTGGGATTCTCAATGTTAATATTTATTCATTTCTACCATTTAAAGAAATTTATTTTTACATCGTTTCTTAGGTGCTTCCCAAGAACATATTCCTACCATCTGCAAAGAGTGACAATTTTGTCTTCTTTACCAAAATGGTAGGCTTTTTTCTCTTTACAATCTCATCACGTGGGAAGGAAAATCTAAAATGATATGTAATAATATGGGTGATAATTGGTATATTTGCCTAGATCCTGATTATACTGGATTTTGTTTCTAGTCGTTTCATATCACTTGTGGATTTCTCAGTATGGACACCCTGAGGATTACAGCCTGCTGAAATCGATTTTCCTAGTGGTTTTCGTTTGTTTGTTTGTCTGTTTGGTCTTGTTTTCTTTTGTTTCTGGCCACACCTCGCAGCATGGGGAAGTTCCCCATCCAGAGATCGAACCCATGCCTCCTGCATTGAAGCACAGAGTCTTATGCATGGACCACCAGGGAAGTCCTCCTAGTTTGTTGTTTTTAATTTTTAATGGAGTATAGTTTTTTTAATTTATTTATTTATTTTCATTTATTGGCTGCGTTGGGTCTTCGTTGCTATGCACGGGCTTTCTGGAGTTGTGGAGAGCGGGGGCTACTCTTCATTGCAGTGTGCAGCCTTCTTATGGCCACAGCTTCTCTTGTTGCGGAGCTTGGGCTCTAGGTGCACGGGGAGGTTCAGTAGTTGTGGCGTGTGGGCTCAGTAGTTGTAGCTTGCAGGCTCTAGAGTGCAGGCTCAGTAGTTGTGGCGCACGAGCTTCGTTGCTCCACTGTATGTGGGATCTTCCCGTACCAGGGTCCGAACCCGTGTCCCCTGCATTGGCAGGTGGATTCTTAACCACTGCGCCACCTAGTTTGTTTTTAATCACGGTATGTTGCATTCCTCCAAATGTTCCTTGATCACCCACATATGGTTAAAATATGATCACTAGCAGTAGGATCCCTGTTGGTTGAGGTCATTGTCTTTACATCTCCATCTTATTTTCCTTACAGAGTTTTGTTATATTATGCCCATACATTTTTGTCATAGTATGCTCTAGATATTGAGGGTAGTCAAACATTCATTTTTATGAGCTATTTGGGTATACACGGAGTGGAACAGATGCTGGGAAGCTGAACTAACTGGTTATTTAAAAACCGGACTGTATGTTTCGTAACCATCTTCCACATACCTTTCCGATTCAATTTCCCCTTGATGAATGGATTATTTCACTGGAAAAGTGAGTTGCTGTGATCCTGCTTGTCTGATGCCAGCAGAGTGTCTGCGGGTAAGAGAGAGACAAAGATGCCTAAGTTCCAATAAGGCAAAAGGTAAGGGACATCAGAGGTCTTCTCCATAAGGTTACTGTGCGAGCAGGGAAACAAGAAGAAAAAATAAAAAGGAGGCGGAAGGCTTTAGGCTGTTACATCTGGGGCTGTGGAGGGGGGCCACTTCTTGGCCAAGGGGACAGGATGACCAGACAGAGGTGCGAGAGCACCAAGTGGCCTCGCTGGAGTCCCAGGCCAAGAAGCTTCTAAAAATCAAAATGCAAAATATGAAGGGATTGCCAGAGGCATGTTTCCCAAAACCTCAACCAGTACTTCTCAATGAGAAAGAGAGAGAAGGGTGGAGTGTGTGGGAGGGAGAGACTCCTGGGATTCAATGAAACACTGCTTTGGGTGGTTCTCCAGCTGTTGGGTGAATATGACCCAAAGTGCAAAGGTCTGAACCAAGTGGGTGAGGAGTTTACGGATGAGGAAACCGAGGACCAGAGGTTAGGTAAGATGTCAACAGGGGTTCCAGAAAGGTGTTCACTTATGGGCTGTGCCAAGATGCCTGGCAAGGTGAAGAACCTGCTGAAGAAACAAAACTGCATGATATGACTCGGCAAAGATTAGGTAGTTTTGTCAAGAATACCGAGGACCATCTTGACCAAACCGGGGTCTTCCTAGAAGGAAGCCGGTCCTCTTCCTTACCGGTGATGACGATGACCCTATGCACTTGACCATCCGTCCTGCGTGTAAAACGACTGCGTGTGTGTTCTCTGCAACCTGGTGGGGAGGGTGAGGAGAAACGTCTGGCCGCGCCACAGCCCCGTCTGGCTCCAAGGCACACGTGCAAACAAGCTTGCCCCAAGTCACAATGCGGTGCATTTCGCCCCGGGGGATGGAGATTCCCAGCCCAGAGGTACCGGGCGCCTGCGCAGTGCGCCCGAGGCGCCGCGCGCTGCGGGAGCCGCGAGACCCCCCCGCCCCCCGCCCCCCGCCCCCCGACGGGAACGCGCACGTGCCTGAGGACGCGGACGCGCACGCGAATGCCCCTCGCCTCGCTCAACTCTGGCCCCGGCGGCTGAGGAGGGAGGGAAGGGGACGCGCACCAGAGACGCGCGGGGGCTCCGCGCAGAGTGGCGGGCTCCGGGCTCCGGGCTCCGGGGCGGAGGCGGGGACGGGAGCGGTTGAGGCGCCTCCTCTACTCAGGCGTCTGCTCCCGGGACCCCCCGGCCGCGCGGGGGACGGACCGACTGACGTACCTCGCGCGCCCCCGTCCCCGCCCCATGTTCCCCGAGCTCCCGGGGCTCGCGGGCTGAGGCGCCTCTCTCTCCTCGCCCCTCGCCGCGGCCCTTTCTCTCCCCAGCACCTCGGAGCCCCTCGGCCCGGCAGCGGCGGCGGCGGCGGCGGCGGGCACCCGAGCAGCGGCCAGCGGCCTCGAGGATGAAGTGCAAGCCGAACCAGACGCGGACCTACGACCCGGAGGGGTTCAAGAAGCGGGCGGCGTGCCTGTGCTTCCGGAGCGAGCGCGAGGACGAGGTGCTGTTAGTGAGCAGCAGTCGGTACCCGGACCGCTGGATCGTGCCGGGCGGGGGCATGGAGCCCGAGGAGGAGCCGGGCGGTGCGGCCGTCCGCGAGGTGTACGAAGAGGCGGGAGTCAAGGGGAAGTTAGGCCGGCTCCTGGGCATTTTCGAGCAGAACCAAGATCGCAAGCACAGAACGTACGTGTATGTACTGACTGTCACTGAGATTCTGGAGGATTGGGAAGATTCGGTTAGCATTGGGAGGAAGCGAGAGTGGTTCAAAATCGAAGATGCGATCAAGGTTCTCCAGTGCCACAAGCCCGTGCATGCCGAATATCTGCAAAAACTAAAGCTGGGCGGTTCCCCAACCAATGGAAACTCCATGGCCCCGTCCCTGCCAGAGAGCGATCCCTAGTATGTACCGCTCCTGCACAGACTTCTGCTTTCCGCCTACCTGCCAATAAATAGTGCCCGGGGCACCTCTGATGCCGTGTGCGGTCTCACCGGGAGGAGGGAGGCTTCTTTTGTTTCCTTGGCAGACCTCTGAATCACGCTTGCAAACTGTCTCAGTTGCCAGGCACTGTTTTCAGACAATTTGCACGTTTTTCAGATGCTTTCAGAATCGCTTCTGGGGAGCACTGTAACGCATTTCGGAAAGCCAAAGCCACATGGGTGGTTGTTTTTAAATGTGCCTTAACTGCTGACCCAGCCTTCGGGGTTTGTGTGTGTGTGTGTGTGTGTGTGTACACGTGCATGCACACTGTGGTTTGTTTGTTTTACATTTCACACTTATGTGTGTGAGTGCGTGTGTGCATGTGGGCTTTTGGTATCAGTCTTGTGGTTTGTATTATAGTGAAGGCCTTTAAAATCAGATCACCTTGGTTGTGTGGCATTTTCATTAATTTTTTTCCTTAAGTTGTTTTCTCATTCATGGCATCAGCCCTTGTCAGCAAGCCCTTTTGTGATGGGAATTGGTTTGAAGGACCAGTTTTGAATTTCCAAAAAACTATTTAAGGAATTTTACATCTGGTGCTCTTTCTGCACTGAATAATAATTTTATCTCCAGATAGGTGATCTAATTTGCCCCTTTCAGAAATTGCTTTATTCGTAAGTAGATAATTTGATTTTCAGAACATTTTCACAACTGGTAGTTTTTTACTTCTTACTTGAAATGGCCGTTTCCCATTTAGCCCGAATGTAGCTTAGCAAAATACGATTTTATAGAGTAAACGCCCTCTCAGGAAGGTATTGTTATGTACATATCCATATCCTGGTTATGTACATATTATGAAAACTGTATTCCGAGTGTGATTTAGCATGCTCAGCTTCCAACTCCCATTGCTCCTTTCTCAGGGCCCTAGAACAACCATGGTTCTCTCAATATAAACTAGTCTTTGAAAGAAAGTGCGCATATTTGGATTTGTGATAGTCCACTTAAACTTGTCTGAGTACCAGCAGCCAAAGGAATAGAATATTATATGGTAATTACATCCCAATGGAGTGAGTTAGCTTTCTTCATATTCAGCTGCTACAGACCTCTCAGACTGTTAGGATGCCTGAACAATCTCTCCTGAAGATTTAGGATACAGGTTTTGTGTCACATGACACACGTTTTTGGGTGCCAAGTTAAAAGTGCTTACATTTGCTTCAGTACTTGTTTGAAATCAGGGATCCTATCTAAAGTGCATAGGTCTGTCCTCTGGAACTACCTTTATTCCCCTAGCCATAGTAAATAGGTAGATGTAAAGCCTACTTCATGAAGTGGGTATTGATAGGTGGAAAGATCATTTCTAACTTTTAGGGTAGCCTAGATTGTGTCATATCTCTTAATCATTATTGATAGGTATTTTGTGTCAGTCAGTAACTTTTGGGGGAGTCACTGTTATGCACTCTGTATTAAGAAATTTTGAAAGTTTAGAAACTTGGGACTCTTGTGAAGAGAGTGGATGGGTATGTCTTTCTTTATGTAACATTTAACATCTTAAAAATACTCTACAGACCAATAATAATATAAATGGATAATAACTGTAATTTAAACACTTTTTTCTTCTACAAATTAACCTTTTAAAAAGAACACAGTAACTGGTAGAATTGAATATTTCTACGTTTTCTTTTTAATCTTTGGTGCCAATTTTTAAAATAAGATCTTTGCCACAAAGAAATATGTCTAAAGTATGTATTGTAATTGACAAAACTAATGTTGTCAAAGTAATGAGCAGAGTAGACAATGAACAGCTTTTAAAAACCAATTATATGATTTCATTATCTAAATTATGTAGAATTATTGAATGTGTGTTTCAAAAGTATGTTTTTTGTACGAAAGATATGTCTTATTTTTTAAACAAACTTTCTAAATCCCACAAGTTGACATTTCCTATTCTAACAATCCAAATCAACTAATGATATTCTCTGTAACTGGAAACTTGTCAAAGTATACCCTAACAGCAGAGAAATTGGATTATTGTTTTATTACCACTTCATATATAATACTGCCTCCATTTAAAATGTTGCCTCAAACAGCTGGGAGGTTTAACTTGTACGAGGCATCCTTAGAGATAATAATGCACAATCTTATTTTGACTTTTCAACTGCGTATTTGACAAATGTGAAAGGTACAGTGTTGCTGTTAATCAGCTCTTTTTAGCCTGCAGATATTTGCTGTATTTAATTCAGAAAGATTTGGCTTGAGTTCTATCACTTGCTAGGATTATCTTCAGTTCCCAGTTATCTTCAATTTATGCAATCTGTAAAACTTTTATTTCTAAATTGCAAAAGAACATTTTGCAGTTATCACACTTTAAGCTTTCAAATTCACATGGGCAGCTTGTTATGCTTTTGGAGTTCAGTCAAGAAAAAATTAAGTGAAAGAACCTAAAAAGCCTTTCATTTTAAAAGAGAAATCCAAATAATTCAGCTTAAAACAGTTGACACAGAGGTAACAAACCAAGTGGTATCTAGTTAACCTCTATCCTCCAAGAACTTGTTCCATAGTTGGAATTTTCTTCCTACAGAGTCATTACATAGCACCCATGCATTATTTATAAGATTATTACACTAAATATGTAGAGATGAATATTTCAATTCATCCCCTCCGGAACGAAAACAGTGCATTGATCAAAGATAATTAAGACTTTCAGCCATGAGGTAGAAATTTATTTTCAGCATGTTCTTTAAAGCATGGGTTTTTTCCCCAAATTGAGCAAGTGCCTTAAAAAAAAAGTTTTAAGAAGACCTGTTGGAGTAAAGGTACTATTGGTATGTTTGATATATAGTTTCCCTGGATGCCCAATGTATTATATTTTCTAAGAAAACTGTTTTGTTGATCAGATCACTGTTGAAGGAAGTAACTCTGAAAGGGATGGGGGTGGCTATAGATATTTTGAATTCTGTTGTATGGTTTAATTTGAAAGAACTGAAAATATTTCAACATTTTTGTATTTAGAAACATCAGATATCAGTGTGTGTGTGCACACGCGCACATGCATATGTGTGTAAGCAACAGGAATAGGCAACTTCTGAAGTAATAGCAACATTAGAGGGTCCTTCTGGGACAGATGGGTAAAGGGCTTTGAAACTGGAGCTGCTCCTCTCACTTCCCTTTAACTTGAATCCAGTTGTAAGAAAGAGCGCTTCTTCCATCAATAGTTGTTAACTGGGAAAAGGAGGGTGAAAATGCTGCTTTAAAGCCTATAGTACTAACAGCTGGCCAGAGTTTTCTTTTTCAGGCTTCCTTTTGTGGAAGCACCAAGGAAAACAGGAAATATTTTCAGTATCATTATAGTAATGTAATCATCTTTCTGAATGACTTTTGGCCTGTTAGACTATGAACTCTTTGAGGACTAGGACCCAGTCTGAATCCTGTCCATATCCCCAGAGCCTAGAAGGGTGGCTGAAATGTGGAAACATCTGTCATTGATCCACAGATTAGAAATGTCTACTACTAGTGTATTCTATAACACTATAATACTAGTGTATTGATTTCTTAGCTTTATATTTTAGCTAGGACAATCTTTTACTCCTCAGGCTCTCATGTGGCCTCATAGTGGAACTGCATTGGATAATTCACTGAAGGCTTTTCCAATACAAAGTGGTTGATGAACCATACTTCAATAAATATTTGATGACTAAAGGAATCAATGAACCAATAAAACTATTAATGAGATTTTTTTTTTAGGTGAATGGCATAGATGTTGTTCAGATTTACTTTGAAAGAATCAAGTATGTGATCCCAATGATGAATGGAATTGTGAAGACAGGTGAGCTCTTTCATACTCCCAAGGACACAGCTCGTCCTATCCTTTTGGACCCTTCCTCCCTGTTTATTAAAATGACTATTCTCCAGGTTGTTGCACTACTACTGTATCTGTACAGACTCCTAATTAGGCACCTGTGGCCTTTTTTGTGCTTTTATGATTATGTGTCTGTATTTCCGACCAGGTTATGTGACCTTGAGTGCAAAGACCTTATTTTCTTCGTCTTTATTTATATATCTAGCATAGAAGACATCACTTGAAGTATGGTAGACATCACTGAAGGTTTGCCTAAAAAACTAATATTTTGTAATGACACTGAGTGGTGAATCATTTACCTTCTAATCTGGTGTTAGTACAGCAAATGCTGTCTGTTTAGCTTATATGTGGCTTTTGTATATCAGGTGTCACGCAAGTGTTTAAAGGCATTTGTGAGATATTAGAAAGCAAAAATTCTTATCATATGTCTCTGTCATCTCAGACATTATATTCCTGCTAATGTCAGTACACTACACCACCTATGAAATATATTTGCCAAAATTTTGAAGCTAAATCTGACTGTGCCTCTAGACATAACTCCTGATCTGTAGAAAATACAGGGAACAGAGAAACATTACATCACAGAGATGATATGAGCAGAATCCAGACTGCAGGAAACTCTACAGAACAAATGACCTAGTACCTTCAGTAAATTAATTGCCAGAATGAAGAAATGGAGAATGAACCTATAGATTAAAAGAGATTTAAAAGACTTAACAACCAATTGTAATATATGGATCTTTTTTGGATCCTGATTTGACTAAACTGTAAAATAAATACATTTTGAGACAATCTGGATAATTTGAAAATTGACTGATATTTGATGTTATTTGGAATAATAGTATTGCGGTTATGTTGAAAATAAGAGTGTATCTTTAAGTGATATATTCTCAACTATTTACAGTTGAAATGATATCTGGAACTTGCTTGAAAATAATAAGTCTAGATGTTAAGTGTGTTGGAGATGTTGATGAAACAAGATTGGCCTTGATAATTGTTGAAGCTGGATGATGGTTAAATGATGGTTCATTATACATATTCCTCTCTATGTTTGTATATTTGACATTTTCCATAATAAAAAAGTTAATAAAAAGTTATCAGAATTCTTATTAAAGCTAATATATGAGACATTGAGAAAAAAGAGGAAGAAAAATTTTAGATTGTTTAGAAAATGTTGGCTCTGGGGTGCCATTTCTGGCCTAAGAGGCCAAATGCTCAAAAAGAGAGGGGCAACATACCCTGGAACAGCAGTGTTTCCCTTGCTACAAACCACTGTTAGGAGTTTTTTTCTCTTAATTTGGCCCATTGAAATAGGAAGAGTTAAATTTTTATTTATGTCTCTTGGAAAATGGGAATGGATTCTCATGTTCTCTTGAGCAAGATTTTTAACAACACTCACAGTCCAGTTCATATCAATGTGAAAAATCAAAGGGGTGAAGTCTCTAGGAAGCAAATTTATGGAATTATAAAAATCCACAAAATGATTTTTTAAATAGTTTTTTAGAAGAATAATGGCTGTAGACTTGTTAGTTATACATTCATTAATTTTAAAGTTATACTTGAAGGTGGATGACACAGGAAAGTAAATAGTTAACATTCTTGACTGCAATGAACCATTTTGTGTTTTCACATTCTGTAGATATTCCTTCAGTTTTGAACTGTGCTTAGAATTCTGTAAAGGCTAAAACCTTCTAAGTCAGAGTTAATGAAGCTGTACTGAAATCAACAAACACGGGGTCTGTCCTGACTTATTTTGTGGGTCAAGGAGCAGCAGGCAGAAAGTGAGAACAACATTGGAGGTCCCTTCCCAGGAAGATAAACAGCTTCATAAGTGTGAAGGGCTGTGAAGATGAAGCTGCCCATCCTACTCCTTACTGCCCTTTAGGTTGTGTTCCAATTCCAAGAGCAAGCAGTTCCCCCAGAAACAACTGTTTCCTAGAAAATAGGAGATGAAAGGCTTACCTCAGAGCCCTTTACTACTGACAGCTGGGCAGAGCTTTCACTTTCAAGGTTCCCCTGTTAGAAGGAACAGAAAAATTCCAGAAAAATTTTCATTCATCTTTTCCCTGGAAGTTTTTCCCTAACTTGAGTTTACTCTAATTTTAGCAGATTTTTTTAATATGGAGGCAAACAGAGCTTGGGGAATGGAAGGGTAGGTGATGGCTGTAATTAAAACAAATAGTGGTTTAGAGTCCAACAGGCCATGGCTCAAAATTGGCTTGACTGTCTACTAGCTGTGTGGCCTTTGCCAAGTTACTTTACCTGTCTAAGCTTTAGTTTCCTCATCTATAAAATGGGGATAATCATAGCCCCTGCCTTTGTAAACAGCACTGCTTCTGAGAAACCCTTCTTGATCTCCTGGGGTAAGGTATACTCTTATGTTCTCAGGTACCCCATTGCTTTGTTATTTCATAGTTGTTATCAAAATTATATTACACTTATTAGCCTGAATGTCTCTACCTTCTAAACTCTGAGGTCCCCTGACTCTGGGACTCAGACTAGTTTGCTTCTGTGTCCCCAAAGTCTGGCACAGAGCCTGGAACATGTTGCCCCACAGGTGCTCATAACATTTTTATTATATAAATGGTTGTCATACCTCCTATTTGTCAAAAATATATTGCTGTTATTTTACCAGGTATTTGTTTACTGGAAAATGTGAAAAATAAGACACCATAAGACTGTGGTTTGTACTCCAATTTCTCTTTATTGGGAAGAATATTTTGTCAATAAATCATGCTTCCATTTTTCAGAATCTTCCAGTACCAATTATTCGTAACTTCTTAGCTTCATGAAGTACTATGGGATATTCACTCAGGTGGTGAACTGGCCTCACAGCTGCATTTGATAATTTACTGAAGGCTTCCCAAATACAAATGATTGAAAGAAATAGTAAGCCCTCGGTATTTATTAAGTTTAGGAACTGTTGAATGAATATAAGTATGCTAATTATTTTATTTTATGGGTAAAAGATATAAATAGCAATCAGGATTATATGGTAACATGCACACATACAAGACAAGCCAAGACCAAGGCCTGACTGGTTGGGTTGATAAAGATACAATGAGCTACTTTTAGATTTAGACAGTTTATTACTTAAATATACAGTGCAAAGAAAAATGAGCCAAAGGTGCCAGCTCCCCAGGTCCTTGACCCACATTCCCTAAAAGACAACAAAGAAACAAAGGAAGCTGTGTAATGGTAATGCAAGTTTCCGGATACTCCCTTACTGAACAGCCACATCTAGACTGCAGCTGAGTGGTTTTATGTTCTGCAGCTCCATTCTAAGGGGCACAGGACAGAAAGCCCGATACCTCATCAGAAACTGGTTTGTGATGAGAAACTGCCTCATGACAGACTCCCAGAGGAGATAAGGAGGTGTGTGGGAGATGGCCTTGTAGCAGCTCCTTACAGCATTCTATCTCCTCATGTTCTGGGACGTCATGAGGCATTTAACCAAGACCCATATTAGCTGCAGTTCAAGCCTATGTGGATACATGTGAGGGTGCCAGGCCACCATGGAGGAGCCATCCCCCCATTTTCCCTTCACATGTCCAGCTAGGAATTCTTTCTCTAAACACAGACCACCAGTCATGGCCACTGAAGACACACAAGGGACCTCCATCCAAAATTTTGTTCAGGTGTCAAGACTGATGATACTACTGACACAACAAGAGGATATTCAAAGATTTATTACTCACAAAAAGAGGCTTTATGGAGAGCACAGGACAGGCTTCCAAACCTGGTTTGAAACTGTTTTGAGAGAACAAGGAAAGGAGACTGACTTGGATTTTTATTGCAGTTAGAGGGTGGGAATGATGTGAGCATTGCAGTGCACAGCCACACACAATTCTGGAGATTAGTGAGTCCAAAATCTGCAGTGTGGGCTGGCAGCTGAGAAATGGAGAGCCAATGGTGCAGTTTCTGTCCAAAGGCTGGCAACCTGGAGATCCAGAAGAGCTGATGGTATATTATGAAGTCGAAGGTCACCTGCTGGAGAATTCCCTCTTGCTTGGGGGAGGTTGGTCTTCTTGCTCTATTCAGGCTTCAACTGAGTAGATGAGGCCCACTTGCATCATGGAGGGCAATCTGTTTACACAAAGTTCACTGATTTCAGTGTTAATATCATCCAAGACACCCTCCAAGCTGACACATAAAATTAACCATCACAAGTCTACCCCCCCCATCAACTTGTCACTCATACACATCTCCTAAGTCATACTTAATCTCCAAATGAAGATAATAACAAGGTCATCTTTCCACCTAACATGATACAAGAATCCTGCGTACACCAAAAATGCACTAACTCCTTCCCCAGAAGAGGAGGTAAAGTCCTTGAGTGACTTTTACTCTTCTTGATATCCCATAACTTAAACACTATGATGCAAAGTTAATAACAAATACTGTAATATAAAGTGAACACATCTTACGTTACATGATAAGGGGTTAACAGAAGGAAGAAGAGAAAGGTATTATACACACTACACACACATACAAACATAAACATACAGAAAGGAAGGAATACTCAGGACAGTTACAGTCTTCATTTTTGTAACAGGTCATGTGGTCACAGCTGGTATTCATAACTACCTTCTTCCTCTAACTATTCCACATTCCCTTTGCTTTCAACAAGCACCTCAAGTGATTGTGGTTCTTTACCTGATGGAGTGACCCAATCCTTCATTCCTGAAGGGTCTGAGCCATTACTAATCCTGCCTGGATTGGGTTGTTGTAGTTTTCCATTTAATTTAATCACAGGACATATAATACTAAGAGATACTCTAGGGCATCTCCTGCGCTACAGACATGCTCTTCCTTACCTCTGTTATACAGTAGCAGCCCAATGTCCCCTTGATAGTCAAGATCAATTACCCCAGCCAACGCAGTAACTCTCTTCTTTGCCTACTGATTCAGAGGCATAAGGAGCCCAAAATGGACAGGTTGCAGTCTTAACTTCTAGTTCAATGGAATCATTGTGTCTCCTGGAGGAACTAAGACCTCTAGGCCATCAGAGCATAATGTGAGAATAGGAAGCAAAAATTTTGCTAATGGGTCACTAGCGGTGCCATTTCCATGCCTTGATTCCTGGAGCTATAAATCCTGGCTGTGGGAGAAACAGCACCATATGTTGGATGCTGACTGAGAGAAAGCACATACAGCCTCCTGGAGAAGCTTGTCAAGCCCTACAAGGTATTACTCACTGTAACTGAGTCCTCGGAGGGCCATTCCATATTCCAAAGCTGTCCATTCCAAAGCAGGCCAGCTGCTTTAAGATGGTGGGGACCATAGTAAACCAGTAAATTCCATGAGTGTGGGCCCACTGCTGCACTTCACTTGCAATGGAGTCGAGTTCCTTGATCAGAAGCAATGCTATATGGAATACCATGATGGTGGAAAGGCATTCCGTAAGTCCATGGGTAGCGGTTTTAGCAGAAGCGTTAAATGCAGGGAAGGCAAGTCCATATTCAGAGTGAATGTCTATTCCAGTGAGGACAAAATGCTTCCCCTTCTGTGATGGGAGTGGTCCAATGTAACCAACCTGCCACCAAGTGGCTGGCTGATTACCCCAGAGAATGGTACTGTATAGGGGGCTCAGTGTTGGTCTCTGCTCCTGGAAGATAGGTTATTCGGCAGTGGCCGTAGCCAGGTCAGCTTTAATGAGTGGAAGTCCGTGTTGCAGAGCCCATGCACAACCCCCATTGCTGCCACCTTGGCCACTTTGTTCATGAGCCCATTGGGTGATGAGACAGGAGTGGCTCGGGAAAGAGGCTGACTGGTGTCCACAGAATGGGTCATCCTATCCACTTGACTATTAAAACCCTCCTCTGTTAAGGTCACACTTTAGTGAGCATTCACATGGGATACAAACATCTTCCTGGTTTTTGCCTGTTCACAGAGGTCTACCCACATAGCTCTTCCCCAAATTTCCTCGTCACCAATTTTCCAATCATGTTCCTTCTAAGTGCCTGACCATCCAGCCAAACCATTGGCCACAGCCCATGAATTGATATGTAATCACATGGCTGGCCATTTCTTCTTCCACGCAAAGTGAACAACCAGGAGCACTGCCCAAAGTTCTGCCCACTGGGGGGAATTTCCTTCACCACTGTCCTTCAGGGATGTCCCAGAGAGGGGCTGTGGTGCTGTGAAGTGTCCACTTTAGGCTGGTGTCTGCATATTGTGCAGAACCATCTGTAAACCAGGCCTGAGACTTTTCTTCCCCTGTCAACTGATCATAGGGAACTCCCCATGAGGCCATAGGTACGGTCTTGGGGAGAGCAGGCAGTGTAGGAGGAGTGGGCACTGTGGACATTTGGGCCATTTCTCTTTGTTTTTTGTTTGTTTGTTTGTTTGTTTGTTTTTGTTTTGTTTTTTTTTTGGGGGGGTGTACACCAAGTTCAATCATCTGTTTTTATACACATATCCCCATATTCCCTCCCTCCCTCAACTCCCCCCCCACCCTCCCCATCCCAGTCCTCTAAGGCATCTTCCATCCTCGAGCTGGACTCCCTTTGTTATACAACAACTTCCCACTGGCTATCTATTTAACAGTTGGTACTATATATATGTCTGGCGGCCATTTCTTAATGTAACCTATCTGTGCCTTCAGGGCCTGCCCAGGCCCGATCATGTATTATATATACTAATTCCATTTGATGATGGAGTGTTGCCCAACTTGGCTTGGTGGGTCAATTCCACCGTGAAGGTGACTTGGTGGCCATAGTTAAGCATTCAGTCTCTCCTAAGGCCTGGCAGCAAGCTAACAACCATTTCGCAAAAGGAGAGTAGTTATCTGTGGATGATGGCAGAGCTTTACTCCAAAATCCTAAGAGCTGTGCTGTAACTCACCTAGAGGAGCCTGTCAAAAGCTCCAAACAGCATCCCTATCTGCCACTGACACTTCAAGCACTATTTAATCTGCTGGATGATATGGCTTGAATGGCAGAGCAGCCTGGACCTGTTGCAGAATCTTCTCTTGTTCTGCCCCCCCCAAACTAGTACCTTTTTTGTGTCACTCAGAAAATGGACCAGAGTAACATACCCAAATGAGGAATATGTTGCCTCCAAAATCTCTAGAAGCCCAAGAGGCATTGTGCCTCTTTTTGGTTGTAGGAGGGCCAGATACAGTATCTTATCCTTCACCTTAGAAGGGATATCTCAACATGCTCCACACCACTGAACCCCTAGAAATTTCACTGATGTAAAATGACCTTTAATTTTTGTCAGATTTATTTCCCACTCCATGGCATGTCACTGTCTTATCAATAAGTCTAGAGTACTTGCTACTTCTTGCTCACTAGATCTAATCAACACAATGTCATCAGTGTAATAGACCAGTGTGTTATCTTGTGGAAGAGAAAGGCAAGCAAAATCACAGCTGACTAAATTATGACATACAGTTAAAGAGCTGGTATAGGCCTGAGGTAGGACAGTGAAGGTGTATAGCTTTTCCGGCTGAAAGCGAACTGCTTCTGATGAAACTTATTGACAGGTATGGAAAAAAAGTCATTTGCTAGATCAATAGCTGTGTACCAGGTACCAAGGGATGTGTTAATTTGCTCAATGAAACTACATCTGGTACAACAGCTAATATTGGAGTCACCATCTGGTTAAGCTTATGACGATCGACTGTCATTCTCCAAGATCCATCTGTCTTCTGCACAGGCCACACAGGCAAGGTGAATAGAGATGTGATGGGAACCACCATCCCTGCATCCTTCAAGTCCCTGATGGTGGCACTAACCTCTGCAATCCCTTAGAAATGTAGTACAGCATTTAGTTTATGATTTTCCTAGGTAGAGGCAGTTCTAGTGGCTTCCACTTGGCTGTTCTTACCATATTAGCCCTCACTCCACAGGTAAGGGAACCAGTGTGGAGATTCTGCCAACTGCAGAGTACAGTTGATTCTTGAACAATACAGGTTTGAACTGTAGGGTCCACTTACACATGGACTTTTAAAAATAAATATACAAAAATATACATGTAGAACATTGTGTGCAAGACTTGTATTGAAGTGGATAGCCGATCCTTACATAGGCATAAGGTGAGTGATATTTAATATAAAATTAATAAAGTATTAGTTTTCTTACTGTTTTATAACTTTGCTTTCAAAGAATTACATTATTGTACAGTATTCCTCTCCTCTTGTAATTGGAGAAACTGAATCAGCCTATCATCACAAGTAAGTGGATTTTTTTTAAGAACTTTTATTGAGATACAGTTAACAGACAATAAACAGCATATATTTAGAGTGTACAATTTGGTATCCCAATCTCCCAATTCATTCCCCCCCAACCCTCCCCGCTTTCCCCACTTGGTGTCCATGTGTTTGTTCTCTACACCTGTGTCTCTATTTCTGCCTTGCATTTCCTCTTTCATAGTTGTTAGCATTTGCCTTATGGATTGAGGTGCTCCTATATTGGGTTCGTATATATTTATAATTATCTCCTCTTCTTGGATTGATCCCTTGATCTTTATGTAATGTCCTTTCTTGTCTTATAACATTTTTTATTTTAAAGTCTATTTTATCTGATATAAGTATTGCTACTCCAGCTTTCTTTTGATTTTCATTTGCATGGAATATTTTTTTCCGTCCCCTCACTTCAGTCTGTATGTGTGCCTAGGTCTGAAGTGGGTCTCTTCGAGACAGCATATATATGGGTCTTGTTTTTGTATCCATTCAGCCAGTCCGTGTCTTCTGGTTGGTGCATTTAGTCCATTTACATTCAAGGTAATTATCGATATGTATGTTCCTAGTACCATTTTCTTAATTGTTTTGTTTTTGTTTTTGTAGGTCCTTTTCTTCTCTTATGTTTCCCGCTTAGAGAAGTTCCTTTAGCATTTGTCGTAAGGCTGGTTTGGTGGTGCTGAATTCTCTTAGCTGTTGCTTGTCTGTAAAGCTTTTGATTTCTCCGTCGAATCTGAATGAGATCCTTGCTGGCTAGAGTATTCTTGGTTGTAGGTTCTTCCCTGTCATCACTTGAAATATATCATGCCACTCCCTTCTGACTTGCAGAGTTTCTGCTGAGAAATCAGCTGTTAACCTGATGGGAGTTCCCTTGTATGTTATTTGTCGTTTTTCCCTTGTTGCTTTTAATAACTTTTCTCTGCCTTTAATTTTTGTCAGCTTGACTACTATATGTCTTGGCGTGTTTCTTCTTGGATTTATCCTGCCTGGGATTCTCTGCGCTTCCTGCACTTGGGTAGCTATTTCCTTTCCCATGTTAGGGAAGTTTTCAACAATAATCTCTTCCAATATTTTCTCAGGTCCTTTCTCCCTCTCGTCTCCTTCTGGGACCCCTATAATGCGAATGTTGGTGCGTTTAACATTGTCCCAGGGGTATCTTAGGCTGTCTTCAGTTCTTTTCATTCTTTTTTTCTTTATTCTTTTCCACATCAGTGATTATCACCATTCTGTCTTCCAGGTCACTTATTCGCCCTTCTGCCTCTGTTCATCTGCTATTGGTTCCTTCTAGTGTATTTTTCATTTCAGTTATTGTGTTGCATATCTCTGTTTGTTTGTTCTTTAATTCTTCTAGGTCTTTGGTAAACTTTTCGATCTTTGCATCCAGTCTTTTTTCAAAGTCCTGGATCATCTTCACTATCATTATTCTGAATTCTTTTTCTGGAAGGGTGCCTATCTCCTCTTCATTTAGTTGTTTTTCTGGTGTTTTATCCTGTCCCTTCATCTGGTACAAAGTCCTCTGCTTTTTCATTTTCTCTGTCTTTCTGTGGCTGTGGTTTTCAGTTCCACAAGATGAAATACTGCTGATACTGCTTGATACTGCTGTATGCCCTCTTGTGGAGGAAGCTATCTAGGAGCCTCCTGCGTTCTTCCTCATGGGAGGGACTGATGGTGGGTAGGGCTGGGTGGGTGGAGCTCAGTAAAGCTTTAATCTGCTTGTCGGCTAATGGGTAGGGCTGTGTTCACACCTTGTTGGTTGTTTGGCCTGAGGCCACCTAGCACTGGAGCCCACAGGCTCTTTGGTGGGGCTAATGGCGGACTCTGGAAGGGCTCATACCAATAAGCACTTCCCAAAACTCCTGCTGCCAGTGCCCCTGCCTCCTCGGTGAGCCACAGCTGCCCCACACCTCGGAAGGCAACCCTCCAACACCAGCAGGTAGGTCTGGTTCAGTTTCCTATCGGGTCACTGCTCCTTCCCCCTGGGTCCTTGCGAGCACATTTTTTTGTGTGCCCTCCAAGAGTGGAGTCTCTGTTTCCACCAGTCCTGTGGAGGCCCTGCAATCAAATCCCGCTGGCTTTCAGGGTCTGATTCTCTGGGGATTCCTCCTCCCATTGCTGGACTCCCAGGTTGGGAAGCCTAACGTGGGGCTCAGAACCCTCACTTTAGTGGGTGGACTTCTGCAGTATAACTGTTCTCCAGTTTGTGAGTCACCCACTCAGCATTTATGGGATTTGATTTTAACGTGATTGCGCCCCTCCTACTGTCTCATTGCGGCTTCTCCTTTGTCTCTGGATGTGGGGTGTCTTTTTTGGTGAGTTCCAGTGTCTTTCTCTCAATGAATGTTCAGCAGTTAGTTGTAATTCCGGTGCTCTTGCATGAGGGAGTGAGCGCACGTCCTCCTACTCCACCATCTTAATCCTCTGGATTTTTTTTAATATGACAGTGTTTCCAATACTATATTATGAATATGACTGAAATACTGAATGTCATAAAAAGTTTATAACGATTCGTTCTTTAGTGTATAGGTTAGGCTACCATAAAGCAATCATATTGCTGCCTCTTCATTATCAGTGCATGATAAATAAATATGAATTTCTTTTTCACTATGTTTTCATTTTTGATGTCTAGTGTTAGTAATACATATATCTACAGTGTTTTGTATCATATAAGCCAATATCAATATAGGTACTGACAGATGATTCTTCTTGTAAACAGACGACATAAATTTAAGCATCAACAAATACAGTGCTGTACTGAAAATGTATTTTCTCTTCCTTATGATTTTCTTAACATTATCTTTTCTCTAGCCTACTTTATTGTAAGAATACAGTATACAATACATATAACATACAAAATTGTGTTAATCGACTGCTTATTTTATTGGTAAGACTTTTGGTCAACCCTAGGCTATTAGTAGTTAGATTTTGGGGGAGTCCAAAGTTATACATGGATTTTCAACTGTGTGATGAGTTGGCGCCTCTGACCCCTGCATTGTTCAAGGGTCAACTGTGTATCTATTTTAATTATTCATTTCGGAACTGGGAAAATGGGTTCACAGTATAGGTCTGGGGGCCCACTGAACCCACTATGAGACAGACTTGTGCTAAAATTCCATTGATCATCTGACCTCCATAAGCCCCTATTCTGACTGCTGAGCCACAGTGGCATTTTGAGTCTCCTGGAAACAGTGTCAGTTCAGGGCCAGTGTCCAGTAGTTCCTGAAAGGTCTGATTATTTTACTTTTAACCCAGTTAAAGCCTGTAGGTCTCTTTGGGGAAGGCTGGGAAAAAGATTAACAATATAAATTTTTGGTAGTGTACCAGTGTCCTTCTTCAAGGAGTTCCAATCTCCCCTTCATTCAAGGGTTTCTAGGCCTGTAAACTGGGACTTGATTGAGGGACCACAACTCTCTGCTTTTTTTTTTGGGGGGGGGGTACACCAAGTTCAATCATCTGTTTTTATACACATATCCCCGTATTCCCTCCCTTCCTTGACTCCCCCCCTTGAGTCCCCCCCACCCTCCCCGCCCCAGTCCTCTAAGGCATCTTCCATCCTCGAGTTGGACTCCCTTTGTTATACAACAACTTCCCACTGACTATCTATTTTACAGTTGGTAGTATATATATGTCTGTGCTACAATTTGGAGGTTCCTTAAAAAACTACAAATAGAACTACCATATGATCCAGTAATCCCACTACTGGGCATATACCCAAAGAAAACCATAATCCCAAAAGAAACTTGTACCATAATGTTTATTGCAGCACTATTTACAATAGCCAGGACATGGAAGCAACCTAAATGCCCATCAACAAATGAATGGATAAAGAAGATGTGGCATATATATACAATGGAATATTACTCGGCTATAAAAAGGGATGAGATGGAGCTATATGTAATGAGGTGGACAGAACTACAGTCTGTCATACAGAGTGAAGTAAGTCAGAAAGAGAAAGACAAATATTGTATGCTAACTCACATATACGGAATCTAAAAATGGTACTGATGAACTCAGTGACAAGAACAAGGACGCAGATACAGAGAATGGACTGGAGAACTCTCTGTTTTTATGATTCAGATCAGACTTTGTTCACTTGACCTAGAACTTTTCTGCTTATACAGATCAGGTAAGAATTTGGGAGGCTTCCTATCTATTTCACTGGTAGGAACACAATGATCAACCAGCCAATGCCATAGGTCTGCATGAGTCAGACTATTCTGATTACTGGTTCTACTCTGTTTCCATTACAGCAACCACACTCACTTTGCCTTCGGTGGATGAGTGGCACCACTTGGCCCCTGACACTCATGGAACCAATTACTCCCATTGCATTTAAGTTTTCCAATTCAGTGACGACTGCAGTTCCTAACGTAAGGTATGGCCTAAAAAGAAAGTGCACTCACAGAGCTTTTCAAGGATGCTGGGGCTCTCCTCACAAACTTCCTTCTCACAGTATTGGTAAAAGGTATGGCTTCAGGACCCTCCTCAGTGTAGGTCAGTAGGTCATAAATGACTCTAACATTCCAATCTCCCTAAACATTTGAATCCCTTTCTCTACATTAAACCAAGGCAGGTCCAGCATTTCCAGTTCACTCACTGTGGGCCACCTTTTGGTCCATGTTTCAGCCAACAAACCAAACTATTAGAACCCTTTCTAACCCCCTAAAATGCAACATTAAAAGCAGAACCTCTGCTTATTGGACCCACATCAATAAATTTAGCCTAATACAACTTTATGTTCCTTTGACAATTATTGCATATTCCATGGATATTTTTAGTATCTATTCCTACATATGTTCCCCAGATTTCTGTCTGCATAAAACAGAGAACTCAATAGTTCTTTTGTAGTGTACCACACCTCCTCATGGGTCACACTTTGTACCAGCCCTTTAGGGGCCTGCTGGGACTTGAGTCTAGTTATAGGTCTAGAAGCAAAGAGCATTAGTGGGAGTGAGTCTTGAGGAGAATCAGCACAGTCTTGTATGGCAACTGCCTCCAGGGAGGCCATTATGATTAATCTCCTCAGATGAAAGTAGAGCAGCTACTTCTACTGGCAGAATTCTGTGCTCCATGTCCCCAGCTCCATCAAAGTCTTCTGACACATTCCAATTCCAACTTTCAGGATTCCATTCTTTCCAATAAATCCCCTCATTTTATTAGGAGACATCCCATGAGGCTGGGAGTTCAACTTGTGTTGTAATTGAATCATTCACAGGATGAGATTGTAGGTTTGGTTTTCAGCAATATCAGCCCTGTGGCTGCATGAAATAAGGTCTCTTTCAGGGCAGACACAGATTCAGGTCATTTATGTGGTACTTGTGCTGGGAACTTGAAACCTTAAGCCCATCCTTTTCTTTCACTACTTTGTCCAGCAACATTAGGAGCAACCAGTCAATATCAGTATACTCGTTAGTTGGATAAAAAAAAATAGTTTGAAAGTAACATATGCATGATCACCTAGTTCCTTGCTTCTTACAAGTGTTTTATTAGGAGTATCCAATGTTGATATTTTGCTCATCTCTTTTACCAGATAATGCCATGGATTATCAGTGCTTTCTTTACTCCTGCAAATAGAGTCATTAGAGTGTTTAAATCTAATTAGAGAGCCAGTTCCAAAACCCCAGAACTAATTCAGAAGACTCATGCTTAAGATTCTGTTCTCCTAGAACCACTCTTTACCAAAATCTGTACTAGTCAATGTTCTCCAGAGAAACAAAAACAGTAGGATGTATGTGTGTGTGTGTATACACACACACATATGTATATATGGTAGGAGATTTATTATAGGAATTGGCTGACAAGATTATAGAAACCGGTGAGTCCAAAACTGGCAGTGTGGGTCATGAAGTTTTGCCAGTTTTGCATTTCAGCAGTTGTTAAAGTTAATTCAGTACTTATGTTGTAGAAGTGCAAAAGCCAATCAGTGCCCCTTTATCTTTTTCTTGTATGAATTCATTTAGTAAATGTTGAATTTCCGATTGGGTCAGATTCTGGACCTTTGTTTAATTCTTTTTCTTCCTCCTATATCCATTTTTAATTTTCCTCTCTCTCTCTCTCGCTCTCGCTCTCTCTCTGCGTATACTTCAAGGAATTCTTCCTATACTATTTATTTATAACTTTCTTTTATCAGAGAGCCTTAAATGGTATTATCAGGGTTAGGGAATATTTGCTTTTTAAAGTTTAAGGACCCTGGGCTTAAGTTGGGTTTGAATTAAATCTTGGTATGTTACAGGAGTGTCATTGGTGTTTTTCCATATTATCTTCAGGATCAGGATTTTTTGGTGACACATAGGCAGTAGCAGAAGCAAAAGCATCTTGTAGAGTCCTAGTGAGGCATCTGCCTTTAGGGTTGTGGACCTCAACAATTCAATTATTCCAACAGCAACTGCTCTTCAAATAGTGACTGTTCTTCCTCCACACAGGTGACCACTTGACCAATCCATATATTGCATATATTGCTCATGGTATAGTCTTTACCCTAAGTGCTTTATAGAAGGGGGACCAATGCCTGATTGAGATACACATCCAATTGGTCACAGGGTAAATGTCATTTCCCTGAGCCTAGTGTCAGTGACAACTTATTCTGTATTTGAGACACACCTGGGTCTTATATGGGTCTGGACCAGGACTACTTTAAAGAGAGCATCAATTCCATAAATCCAGTCCCTGAATACCAATTGCTTATCAAAACTTTCAACTTAGATTGGTTAAATCTATAACAGAAACTTTGGTAGAACTTAACAAATGCAACACAAACAAGGACAACTCAAAAGGCAAGCCAGTCAGTAAGTAGCATCTAAAATTGCATACTTTTCATCAGACAGCAGAGCCAGTTAGCAAGTGAAGACAAAAGAAAAAAGACCCCCAGTGGTGGTGGTGATCTTCTAGACTATGCTGCTCATATGCCAATAGTTGTGCCTACTCTGAAGACACAGGATGAATCCCCCCCCAAAATTAGGTTCAGATGATGCCACATACACACCAAGAGAATATTCAAAGGTTTATTATTCACATAATGAAGATTTTGAAGGAGATGGGGGTGGGCTTCCCAGCCAGGTCTGAAAATGTCTTAAGAGAGCAAAAGAAGAAGGCTGGCTAGGAAGTTTTACTGTGGTTAGAGGCTGGAGCCAAGGTGAGCAGGGGCTTGCATAGTTTGAAATTCCCATCAGCACCAATGGAGGGTGCACTCAGGTTTCTTATCAACTTGCCCAAATGTGCATAAATGAACAAGAGGGCCAGCAATCAACTACATTAAAAAATGGAGTCAGACTCTATTACACCACCCAATCAGAAATCTCAATTAACTGTACTGATAGGGGCTTGTACCAAATCTGTTCTGTTTGACTTAGGCAACATTGGGCAAAAGTGACCACAACTATAACTCCTAGTAGGATGATTGGACCCATCTGGAGGAGAGACCTCAGCCAGCTGCAGTCAAGCCAGTGAAATATGTAAAATCATAGAAAAGAGTCCAGCAATAATAGCATAAGGATAAAAGGAATCATATCAGTGTCTAGAATGTTAATCTTGTTCTTTGTTTCAAGTGAAGGCTATTCTTTCTGGAATCAGTATGTGTTGGGAGGTTTCTGAGAGTTCTTAGATTAAAATTCTTTCTTGGTCAGAAGTTAAGTTGAGTGATGGCAGCAGTCTGTGTTAAACTAACCAGATACACTGTGAATAAGAACTGAGAGAGAGAGAGAGAGAGAGAGAGAGAGAGAGAGAGAGATTGATTAATGGTCTCCTCCCTGCCCTTGACCACCCAGGGTCAAAGATTTTCTCTCCTCACCAGCCAGGGTTGTTATTCTCTTTCCACAGCCACATGATTGGTATGTCTGGTTCCTGCAGCAATCACTTCACCATTTTTTTCAATCCTCCCAATGTCTTATCCAAACCATATCACTGATCTCTTACCTATGATGTTCCGAAATTTCTTTATATTTTTTGTATCATCTGAGATTATCTCCCACCTCTTAGAGGTTATCGTGTCGTATTTATTATTATTATTATCAATATCCACAATTGCCCAAATTCAGCAGGCATAGCCAGATAGCCAAAGAAGCATCAGGTTAGTCTCCGACCCCCACATCTTCTTGTTTCTTGCAAATTCTAGTAGCCTGATTTCTCAGGAGTAGGTATAGTGGTGAAAATAATAGAGTGAGAAGAGTGAATTATATGGTTTGGATTTTCTTACAGCCAGTCTGGGCTTCCTCGCCCCCTCCCAAAACTCATAATTAAGCCTTTTATTTTATTTATCTAATTATCCTTCTAAGGAATTACCATATTTAGAGCCCAAACTGACTATCTTAAGTGTGTGTTCCACTGGGAGCTGATGAGCCTTGGTTATCCAGTTATCTTTTTCACCTTCTCTTTTTAGAGTTCATTTTATCTTTCAATTTACCTACTGCCTGGGCATGATATGGGGCATAAAATGCACATAGGATGTCTATATAGCTGCTCACTGTTTTGCAGGGGGTTGTTTTCTTATTTTTGCTATAAAGACAGTAACAGTGTCTAATCACGTGTTAAAAGAATCAAAACATGTATCAAAGTCCATCTAAGAGGCATTGAATAGTATGATTCCCTCTTGCTAAATGGTTGGAGATGGCAATGCCATACCCTGAAAAAAGTGTCTATGACGTCAATGGCCAGTGGGACGCTCAAGAGGAGGGTAGTGGGGCTATATAGTTTATTTGCCAGGACTGGCCAGGTGTAGTACCTTTGATTATGTGCTCCAAAGCTCCCTTTGCCCCTCAATTGTGTAGCTGACAAAATGGGCACATTTATCAGGCTTCTTGGCCTCATGTTTTGGAAACACTAGGCTTTGCTTTTTGGACCTAGCCCTGAATTGTAGATGAATTACCATACCCTGTGTGATGCTATATCCAGATGCATGCTGTATTCAGGTGTCATTTTATGGGTGCTGTAAATTTGGTCAGTGTGATGATTATTCTTACGTGTCGCCCTGACTGGATCACAGGATGCCCAGAGATTTGACTAAATGTTATTTATGAGTATATGTGAGGGTATTTCTGAGTGAGATTAACATTGGAATTGGTAGACTGAGTAAATCAGATTGCCTTCTTCGGTGTGGGTACGCATCATCCAATCTGTTGAGGGCCTGAATCGAAAAAAAGTGGAAGAAAGAAGAATTTGTCCCTTCTTTGCCTTACTAGTTGAGATAGGACATCAGTCTTCTCCTGCCCTCAGACTGAGACTTGCAGTATTAGCTCTACCTGGTTCTCAGGACTTCAAAGATTTCCTGGGTCTTCTGCTTATAGATGGCAGGTTGTGGGACTTCTCAGCCTTTATAATCACTTGAGCCAATTCTTCTTAATTAAGTAATTAATATCCTATTGGTTCTGTTTCTCTGGAGAACCCTAATACAGATTTTGGTACTGAGAGTGGTTCTAGAGAAATAGATAGGAAGAATGAGTTTTCTGAATTGGCCCAGAATTTCTGGAACTGGCTCTCTATACTTATTAGATTTAAAAATACTAATGACTCTATTTCTAGTAGTAAAGAGAACACTGATAGAGCATGGTATGATATGGTAATACAGATATGTAAAACATCTGTATGGTCTGTTCCTAATCTACCACTCATAAGAAGTAAGAGCCTAGGTGACTATCTATATTATACTTTTGAACATTTTTGGAAAATTAGTGAATATAGTAAGGTTGGTTGGTTGCTCCTAATGTCATTGGACAAAGCGGTACAAGAAAAGGGTGGGCTCAGGGAATTCAAATTCCCAACTCAAAAACCACATAAATTATCTGCAAGCTTCTATGGGTGCTGAGAAGGAGACCCTAATTTCCTGCCATTGCAGCACTGAGATTGCTGAAAATCAAACATAAAGTCTCATCCAGTAATTAGCTGAATTACAACATGAACTCCCAACATCACAGAGTGTCTACTGTTAAAGTGAGGGCATTGATTAGGAAAGAATGGGATTTTATAAGTTGGGATGGGAACATGTGGGAAGAACTTGATGAAGTTGGGGACGTGAAGTCCCTAAATTCTGACGGCTGCTTTGCCAATGAAAGTGGCCTTCCCACCCCCAGTGGTAGCATCTTTCCCACTGCCAGTGTTGGCAGCCCTTCAACCCCAGGGAAAACACTCCAGGAAATTCACTATCGAACAATGTATCCTTTCCCATGCACAGTTTTAGTACAGTTTTCCCTGGGGCTACATAGCAGCAGCGGCCTATTACACCCTAATGGCCTTGAACATAGTTGACCCATCTGTGAACCTAGCCCAGGTATCCTCAGGAAACTCGAGTACTAAAGTCCCCAAGAAGCTCAAGGTGCTGGCACAGACCCCCATATCTGAGACAGCCTCATCTGTAACCGTGAGACTCCATAATGCCTAGCTTACTTTTCCCCTGAATATACCACTTCCACTTAATAATGGATGCTTAGTGGGCAATACCCACTTTATTGGTGTTCTCATATCTGACCCATCACAAGATCAGGGTGTAACAACACTACTCTTTATTTGTTAGTCTCTCAGAGTCTGCCAACTCCTCAGAACAAGCCAGTAATAGTCTCTCAAATGGGGTATACCTGCTACCTGGGAGAGGGGGGGTGCCAAACCCCAGGGAGTACTGTTGCCTAGTGGCCAAATCTTTTTGTCACAAGCTCCAGTCTGCAAAATTGTCAATTACTGACACTTGGTGCTGAAAGGGCTCCTTAGAGCTGACTAGCCCAAGTGGAAGTCTATACAGCTTTCTGGATAGTTTCTTTAGCCTGTTGTTGGTCAGGGCCACATTCAAAGATGGATACTTTTGAGTAATCTTATGTAATGGGTTGAAGGATCCTCAGATGAGGTATGCGGTACCTCAAGTACGAAACAAGTCTATCAAATGTTGTGCCTCTTTTGGTTTGCTGGAATTTTTAAGGTCATAAGTTTTTCTTTATCTGCTTCAGGGATTGTTCTCTGGGCATCAGTCCACATGGTTACCAAAAATATTACTTGGATTGCTGGCCACTGATACCTGTCAGGGTTAATCCTCCAGCCCTGGTTACTCACATATCGTACCATCTATTTAAGGCAGTTTTTTTAAGGCAGTTTTTATGCTGTGTTTAGCCCTTCCAATAAGAATAATGTCATCCATGTGATGTTACTAGGATGCTTCTGGTGAGGTTTCGGTCTTTTCTATTGTCTCAGCCAATCCAGTGATGAGAAATCATGGGAGAATTTCGATTGCCTTTTGGCACAAAAGTAAACACATATTTTAATATGACCCACGTGAAGGCAAGTTGATTTTGACCATCCAGATCCAGTGGGATGCTGAAGAATGCATCAGCAATGTTCAACACTGCACATCAGAATCCTTCAGTCTGCACAATGGACTCAGTCATATTTATGCCATCTGGAACTGCACGGATGAGGGAGACTACTGCAACATTGAATTTAGGGTAGTTCACAGTGAGGGGTCAAATACCATTGGCTTTTCCACCAGACACACAGGCCTAATATAAGATTATATAGTTTCTTTAAGCATCTCTGCTACCATTAGTCCTTGATTAGCATACTGAGCTCCATTTCCCACCCTAGTATCTTTATTGCTTTACAGTAACTATATTAATAGACTCAGTAAGTCAAGCAGGCTCCTAGTTGTGCACTCACATCATTATCACAGTTCTAATTGTGGTATTTCTCCACAGGAGACAGCCTTTAAAATCAAGAAAATATGTTACACTTGAGCATATATTGGCCCCCAAAGACTCACATATAAGGTTTTATAAATCCATGGTCCAATCTGAAATTTATTTCCAAATGTAGTTAAAGTAATTTGGGGGCTATATTAGTTTCCTATTGCTGCTGTAACAAATTAGCATAAACTGAGTGGCTTAAAACAACACAAATTAATTCTGTTACAGTTCTGGAAGTCCAAAGTCTATAGTTGACAGGGCTGCATTCCTTCTGAAGACTTCACAGGAGAACTCATTTCCTTGCCATTTCCATCTTCTTGAAGTCACCTGCATTCCTTGGTTTGTGGCCCCTTCTTCCATCTTTAAAGTCAGCAGCATAACATCTCACCTCTCTGACCTCCTACCTCTCCCATATAAGGACTATAATGATTACTGTGATTACATTGGGCTCACCTGGATAATGTAGCATAATCTCCCCATCTGAAGATTATTAATACAATCATATCTGCTTAATTCCCTTTGCCATGTAACATATTCACAGGTTCTAGAGATTAGGATGTGAACATCTTTGGGGAGGGCATCATTTAGCATACCATACCAGCCATGCCCATGGGTGGTGCCCAGTGGCTTGTGTCCCAGTGTCCAAAACAGTTGAAAAGGTTTGGCAACCTTTGTTGCCATCAAGTCCCCAACACATCTTGACCAATGCCACAAGGCTTCTAGTCCTCTTAGGGAAGGAGGGATACCAGCATTTGTCCTAGTCCTCTTTGTTCTTGAAGGGGTCAGGATTGGATAAACAGGTAGTTTTGAAGGTGCTGAATCAATACTAATTTGAACAACACAAACTTCAGCAAGGTCCTCTTGGTTCCCCTCTTGTTTGTCCATAGTAAATGCCAAAGCTGGCCAGGGATCTTTCCCTACTACATCCAGGATCTATAATTTTTGTAGACCTCTTATGACCTGATAGTGAGAGAGTTTCCTTCATGGGTGCAATGAACTGAATGTTTATGTCCCCACAAAATTCATATGTTGAAAGTCTAACTCCCAATGTGACGGTATTAGGAGGTGGGGCCTTTGGGAGGTGATTAGGTCATGAGAGTGGAGCACTCATGAATGGGACTAGTGCCCTTAAAAAAAAAAAACTCTAGAGAGTTCCCTCGATCCTTCTGACCTCAGAGGACACAGCAAGAAAATGGCCATCTATGAACCAGGAAACAGGCCCTCACCAAACAACAACTATCCTGGTACTTTGATCTTGGACTCCAGAACTGTAAGAAATAAATTTCTGTTGTTTAAGCCACCCAGTCTATGGTGTTGTGTTATAGTAGCCTAAACAGACTAAGACAGCAGACAAATTATCAATCTCCTCTTTGGAGCCCCCCTGGTATAATAGCCAGGTCCACATGATCCTGTAGTCTAGAACTTCAACTGATTGCTTTTTCTTTTTATTAGCCTGAAGGACACTCTCCTAGGCCTGTGTCCAGGCTTCCATTCTGGCGGCTTGTTGGACAGGATCTGGAGGCTATCTCTGGGGCACAAGAAAAGATTTTATTGTCTTTGATAGCCTGGTGGTACAAACTCTTCAAACCAGTCAATCTGACCCTGAATGACTATCTCATCATCAGAGCACTCATGTTCCCCATTATAAATTCATGCTTGGGTTACAGTGGCCCTAAGGGAAGTTATAGCTTTCCCTGGTCTCATTCATGTGTGTTTATCAGATGAGAGAAACTCATCTCAGGTAGATCACTGTTTTATTATGAATGTAAAGACTCACTGAAATGAGCCCTGATTGATCTTTAACATCTTCTTCCATGTTCCTGTCAGCAGGCAAAGTACATGTGGCCAAGCTGGCTTGGAGCATGGGGTCCACTTTTAGGTAATCAGTGATTTCCACTCCTTCTCATCCATCAAAATTAGCATGGCTCCCTCATCTGCTGGTCATAAAGGCCAAGCCTCTGTAGTCTCATTGGGCTTTTGCTTAAATCTGTCTCTAATTTCCTACATTTCCTGGTCATTGTAAGAGTGGATCTTAGCACATCTCTGAGTATCTGACTACTCTTGATTACTTGGGAATTCTTTGTGGCTATGGATAATGCTCAGAGGAAAATAGTTTTGCTTTTCCAATGACACGGAAGGGTGAGCAACACCATTGGAATACATTTTTTTTTATCTTTATGGGGTCTCCTACTCTTCTCTCTAACTGTAACTACTAATGCAACTCATCAGGATTCTCAGGGATGATGGTCAAGGACCAGCTGTCCCCCTTGTCACTGAACACTTCAGTAACTAGGTAGCTATTGCCAACCAAGGTCATGTACCATAACTGGTCAGTCAACCTAAAGAGTCTTACCTATCTTTTTTCCAAAAGGGCATTGTGACCTTATAGGCTTCCAAGAAAGGGGGGTTAAAAAATCTGAACCTATCTTTTTTCCAAAAGGGCATTGTGACCTTATAGGCTTCCAAGAAAGGGGGGTTAAAAATCTGAATGGAGTTAATCTGTCAGGAACAGGTGGGGCCAAAGTCCCCATATAGTGTGACCTCTTTTACTGTAAGATAAATGGCCAAATTTCGTAGGGGTTACAAATTTTCTATCAGGAACATACTGTTTTTCAGTTTGTAAAAGCTGTTATTCTTACACTTCCAGAGGGAGTCAATGTTGTGGAGCTGCCCTTATTTCAAGAATAAGGCCTTGCATTTTGTTATCAGTCACGCCTGCTAATGGGCAGCCAGGCCATTAAAAATGAGACCTTTAATTTGTCAACCAGCAAAAATATCATTATACACGGAAAATTTTGGCTATCAGAGGAATTTTCTAATACTTCATAAACATTCAAATTTCAAATATGTATCACATTTCAAACCAATGGCACATTTTTAGAACTGTATACACAATGAATCATCTTAAACCTCACTCACAAGTTACTTTAAATTTTTTCTCTCTCCTTGGCAAGTTTTCCCACACTCTTTAGGCACTTTTTTTTTTTTTACAGAAACACAGAACAAAGGTTTTTAACACCTGCACTTCTGGATTTACCCTGTAGCTGGAAGCTCAGGGAGTGGGGGAAGAGGGTGGTGCCGAGGTAGCAACTTGCACCATAAGCATATCTTTGCATTTGCTTTTGGTTTTAAGTGGCCATTGACTGGGCCTCATCAAATACACTTCTAATAACAACAAAACATCGATTGAGCAGCTGGTTTTGATCTTACTTCTAGCCCCTTGACCTCTAACCTTTTATGAACAGGTAATATTACTAATCCCTGGGAGTCCTATCCCCTAACTTGGCTCACACAGCCCCTGTGAGAGGACCCTTACTCCTCTTCCTTCACCCGCTTCTTAGGCAAGTGCTGCACTACCAGATTATGGGGAGTCTTATCCTTCCTAATATGGTCCATGTAATCCTTTAGTGGGAAGCCCCTACTTCCCCTTTTGTCCACCACATAGGTGAGGGCATTGCTACCAGGTGCCAGGGAATCTATCTTCTCCCCTAAACTGGACTGTGCTACCCCATGTTTTCTAAAAGAGCACTGTAAATTTACTAGCACCACACAGGGCACAAAATTTGTCAAACTTATTAATAAAAACGAAGGCAAAGCCAAGGTCAAGCCCTGACTGATTTGACTGGAAAAGACGTGATGAGCCACTTTTATTTTTATTTTCTTTTTTTTTTTTTGAGTTGCAAGTTGAGTTTATTTGGAGCAAAATTAGGACTGCAGCCCGGGAGACAGCATCCCAGATATTAGCCACTTTTTAATTTAAGCAGTTTATTACTTACACAGGCTACAATACAAGCTGTAAGGTACTTTTTGCTGAGGAGTCAAATCCAGACATCAGCTGAATGACTTGATATTCCACAGCTCTATTCTAAGGAATACAGGACAGAAAGCTTCCTATCTCCTCAGAACTGAGGAGGAGATGAGAAACTGCCTTCCAACAGCCTCCCAAGAGAGAGAGGAATGTGAGTGGGAGACGGCCTTGTAGCGGGCCTCCCATTCTCCTGTGTTCTGGGAGGATTATAAGGTGTTCTTATTGATGAGGAAATTGAAATTTCCATACTCGTACCCTCCTCTATCTTGTAAGGGCCTGCTCACCACTTTCAGTTAAACAGTAAAATGAATTACTAGAGTGATCAGATAAGGGAAGAATGTCTCTCACTCTCAGGCAACCCCCTCAAGCCTTTGTTTGAAACCCTTTGCACATAGACTTGTTAAGTGACCATTAACTTCGACCTGCAACCAATATGAGAATGCAAATTGGGACCTTAGTCCTGATAGGAATGGAATGTCCGGCTCCTACAAGTTCCTGTTAGGACCCCCTACCATGTGTGTAACCCATGACAACCCCCTCACTCTGTAACTGCCTGTGACCTATAGAAATTTGTAGCCAATCAGTTTGTACCAATTATAGCTGTATGTTTTAACCTATATAAGGAGAAGACTCCCCTGAAACGGGGCCCAGAATTTTGGAGCGTTAGCTTGTCTGGGTCTGCCGGCTCAATAAACCTGAGTTCTCCAACTCTCCGAGTGTGGTGCTTGGTTTCTCGTGGGATCGGTTTTTTTTCTGCAACATTATAAGACTCAGATTGGCTGTGGTTTAAGACTTTGCCTATGTGGATAAATACAAGAACACCAGGACACCGTGACACAGCCTAATGATTCACAGAATTACTAAGTATATTTAGAGCTTTCACATTCATAATGAAGCATATCTCCTCATTTTCCTCCTCTTTCTTTGGCCATTCATTCAATTTATTTCACTATCTCTTTTTCTTTTTCCCTTTTCTGCTCACCGTTCTATATAGATTTCAAATTCAGCACCCTTAGTGCTTTGTTTTCCGTTTCTGTTGCTATTTGCCTCCTCATTATATTGTTAGACTGTTGAGAGGAAGGACCCCATTTCATTGGCTTTTACACACTGCATGAAATGAGGTAGACATATTTGTTGAATTAAAATTTATCTTGGCATTGATGCTGATAGGAAAATTATCCCTTCCAGTTTGGAGTTAGTATACTAGATTTTTTTCCTCTGTAGATGGCTTATTTGTGGCTTCAGTATATCAGGTACTATATAAATTCTCTCAGGCAACTCTGGGGTTTATGAGGACTAGAAACTGGACTCATTTTTCTGTGTCTATCCACACATTTCTCAATGCGTAATATAACATTAAGCAGCATTTCTACCACTTCAGTAGACCACGACAACTTTGTTTTCGTCTCGTCTACACATGACCTGTACTTAATGTTTTTAACTAAATCAAGGTAACTCTAAAAATGAATAATTCTGGGAACTAAATAATATTTTGAAATAAAAAACAAAAATTAAAAGTTAATATATCTACAGCTATACTATCTCCAGAACTCTCTCAAAGAGCATACCCTCCAACCTTATAGGACTCCTCAAGTGTTCAACACACCAGTCCCAGGGCCCTTTAATGGGTTGGTACTCCCAGTCCTCCTTAGGGGATGGTCCTGATAGGGCCACCAGGAGAAAACAGAGAGAACTGTTCTGGAAGTTAGAGCAAAAGAAATTCTCTATAACGTGAACCCAGAAGTAGATTTTTCTGAGTCTAGTGAGGCAGGGCAGATTAAGGACCAGAAAGAGAACATGGAGCTCATTTTGGCTTACTCTCCTTGGGGGTGAAGACATTCACCTTTATGCCTCTGAGGTTTTAGGAGAGATCAGTTTCATAGCTGCTTCTAGAAAACAGCATCTACATGTCAAATTCACAAACTCTGAAGAGAACCTGGCAACTTCCAAGCTCTCTCTCCCCCCAACAGGTTCCCCAACCAGGCCCTCAAGGATGGAGTGCTGCCACCAAGAGACTAAATGCTAGAAGGAAGATAGATCCAGAATTCCTTTCTAGGCTCTAAAACAGAATGGTTTCTAAAAGGCTAATATTAACAGGAAGAAGAACAGAAGACTTAGAGAAGAAAACTTGAGGGCAGAACATGACTCAGTCAATGAAAAGTTTTTCCTTTGTCTTTTTAAAATGTGAAAGTGGGGATTTAATGACTTCAAAAGGCAGAAGCATCTCTAGACACATTTCATAGACACTTGTGCACACAGACACATACTATCTCACATATTCAGAGGATGTGTAGGGAATATGTGTTAACATATCGATATTGTAATATTTAAAGAGAAAGGCACCGATTTTTCTCTTCGTTGAATAAAGTATGGTTCTGGCCAAAAAACATAGATATATAGAAAATGCTTATAATGATTTCCAATATACTAAGTAATTTATGTTCTCTTTTATTCCTCACAGAAAAATCTTCAAAGAAAATACTGTTATCCCATTTTACAAATGAGGAAACTAAGACCAACAAAACTTTAATTGCTCATCCCAGTTAAACTTATAGCTATTTTTTAAGCTCTTTATTGGAATATAATTGTTTTACACTTTTTAACCAGCTTTTGAGGTACACCAAAGTGAATCAGCTGTATTTATACATATATCCCTATATCCATTCCCTCCTGCAACTCCCTCCCACCCTCCCTATCCTGGCCCTATGTTATCACCCATCATCGAGTTGATCCCGCTTTGTTATACAGCAACTTCCCACTAGCTATCTATTTTACAGTTGGTAGTGTATATATGTCTATGCTACTCTCTCACTTCATCTCAGCTTCCCCTCTGTCCTCCCCACTGCCACCAACCCCGTGTCCTCCAGTCCATTCTCTGCATCTGTACCTTTATTCTTGCCCTGTCACTGGGTTCATCAGTACCATTGTTTTCTTTATTTTAAGATTTCATATATATGAGTTACCATACAGTATTTTTTTTCTCTTTTTGGCTTACTTCACTCTGTATGACAGACTCTAGGTCTATCCACCTCATTACATATAGCTCCATTTCATTCCTTTTTATGGCTGAGTAATATTCCATTGTATATATATGCCACATCTTCTTTATCCATTCATCTGCTGATGGACATTTGGGTTGCTTCCATGTCCTGGCTATTGTAAATAGTGCTACAATAAACATTATGGTACATGTTTCTTTTTGGATTATGATTTTTCTCTGGGTATATGCCCAATAGTGGGATTACTGGATCATATGGCAGTTCTATTTTTATTTTTTTAAGGAACCTCCAAACTGTTTTCCATAGTGGCTGTATCAACTTACATTCCCACCCACAGTGCAGGAGAGTTCCCTTTTCTCCACACCCTCTCCAACATTTATTGTTTCTAGATTTTTTTGATGATGGCCATTCTGAACGGGGTGAGGTGATACCTCATTGTGGCTTTGACTTGCATTTCTCTAATGATTAGTGATGTTGAGCATCTTTTCATGTGTTTGTTGGTCATCTATATGTCCTCTTTAGAGAAATGTCTATTTAGGTCTTCCACCCATTTGTGGATTGGGTTAGTTGCTTTTTTGGTATTAAGCTGCATGAGCTGCTTGTGTATTTTGGAGATGAATCCTTTGTCCGTTGCTTCATTGGCAAGTATTTTCTCCCATTCTAAGGGTTCTCTTCTTGTCTTGTTTATGGTTTCTTTCGCTGTGCAAAAGCTTTTAATTTTCATGAGGTCCCATTTGTTTATTCTTGATTTTATTTTCATTATTCTAGGAGGTGGGACAAAAAGGATCTTGCTTTGATGTACGTCATAGAGTGTTCTGCCTATGTATTCCTCTAGGAGTTTTATAGTGTCTGGCCTTTAATCCATTTTGAGTTTATTTTTGTGTATGGTGTTAGGAAGTGTTCTAATTTCATTCTTTTACATGTTGCTGTGTAATTTTCCCAGCACCACTTATTGAAGAGGCTGTCTTTTTTCCATTGTATATTCTTGCCTCCTTTGTCAAAGATAAGGTGGCACATATGTGCTTGGGTTTACCTCTGGGTTCTCTATTCTGTTCCATTGATCTTCCTTTCTCTTTTTGTGCCAATACCATACTGTCTTGATCACTGTGGCCTTGTAGTATAGTTTGAGGTCAGGAAGCCTAATTGTTCCAGCTCCATTTTTCCTTCTCAAGATTGCTTTGGCTATTAGGGGTCTTTTGCGTTTCCATACAAATCATAAGATTTCTTGTTCTAGTTCTGTGAAAAATGCCATTGGTAATTTGATAGGGATTGCGTTGAAACTGTAAATTGTTTTGGGTAGTATAGACATTTTTAGAGTGTTGATTCTTCAAATCCAAAAACATGGTATGTCTCTCCATTTGTGTGTGTCGTCTTTGATTTCTTTCATCAGTGTCTTATACATATCTGCATACAGGTCTTTTGCCTCCTTAGACAGGTTTATTCCTAGGTATTTTATGCTTTTTGTTGCTATGGTAAATGGGAGAGTTTCCTTAATTTCTCTTTCTGATTTTTCGTTGTTAGTGTATAAGAATGCAAGAGATTTCTGTGTATTCATTTTGTATCCTGCTACTTTACTAAATTCATCGATTAGTGCTAGCAGTTTTCTGGTAGAATCTTTAGGGTTTTCTGTGTGTAATATGTCATCTGCAAAGAGTGACAATTTTACTTCTTCTTTTCCAATTTGGATTCCTTTTATTTCATTTTCTCCTCTGATTGCTGTAGCTAAAACTTCCAAAATTATGTTGAATAATAATGGTGAGAGTGGGCACCCTTGTTTTGTTCCTGTTCTTAGATGGAAGTCTTTCAGTTTTTCACCATTTAGAATGATGTTGGCTTTTGGTTTCTCATATATGGCTTTTATTATGTTGAGGTAATTTCCTTCTATTCACATTTTCTGGAGAGTTTTTATCATAAATGGATGTTAAATTTTGTCAGAAGGTTTTTCTGCATCTATTGAGATGCTCATATGGTTTTAATCCTTCAATTTGTTGATATGATGTATCACATTGATTGATTTGCGTATATTGAAGAATCCTTGCATCCCAGGGATAAACCCCACTTGATTATGGTGTATGATTCTTTTAATGTGCTGTTGGAGTCTGTTAGCTAGTATTTTGTTGAGGATTTTTGCATCTATATTCATCATTGTTATTGGCCTTTAATTTTCTTTTTTGTGTCACATCTTTGCCTGGTTTTGGTATCAGGGTGATGGTGGCCTCGTAGAATGAGTTTGGGAGTGTTCTGCCTTCTGCTCTATTTTGGAAGAGTTTGAGAAGGATAGGTGTTAGCTCTTCTCCAAATGTTTGATAGAATTCGCCTGTGAATCCATCTGGCCCTGGGCTTTTGTTTGTTGGGAGATTTTTAATCACAGCCTCAATTTCCGTACTTGTGATTGGTCTGTTCATATTTTCTATTTCTTCCTGGTTCAGTCTTGGAAGATTGTATTTTTCTAAGAATGTATCCATTTCTTCCAGGTTATCCAGTTTATTGGCATATAGTTACTTGTAGTAACCTCTCATGATCTTTTGTATTTCTGTGGTGTCTGTTGTTACTTCTCCTTTTTCATTTCTAATTCTGTTGATTTGCATCTTCTCCCTTTTTTTCCCTGATGAGTCTGGCTAGTGGTTTATCACTTTTGTTTATCTTCTCAAAGAACCAGGTTTTAGTTTCATTGATCTTTGCTATTGTTTCCTTCCTTTCTTTTTCATTTATTTCTGATCTGATCTTTATGATTTCTTTCCTTCTGCTCACTTCAGGGTTTTTTTGTTCTTTCTCTAATTGTTTTAGGTGTAAGGTTTGGTTGTGTATTCGATATTTTTCTTGTTTTTTGAGGTAGGAATGTATTGCTATAAACTTCCCTCTTAGAACTGCTTTTGCTGCATCCCATAGGTTTTGGGTTGTTGTGTTTTCATTGTCATTTTTTCTAGGTTTTTTTTTTTTATTTCCTCTTTGATTTCTTTAGTGATTTCTTGGTTGTTTAATAGTGTATTGTTCAGCCTCCATGCGGTTGTAATTTTTACACTTTTTTCCCTGTAAATGATATCTGGTCTCATGGCATTGTGGTCAGAGAAGATGCTTGATATGATATCAATTTTCTTGAATTTACTGAGGCTTGATTTGTGACCCAAGATGTGATGTATCCTGGAAAATGTTCCGTGTGCACTTGAGAAGAAAGTGTATTCTCTCATTTTTGGATGGAATATCCTATAGATATCAATTAAGTCGAGATGGTCTAATGTGTCATTTAAAGCTTGTGTGTCCTTTATTTTCTGTTTGGATGATCTGTCCATTGGTGTAAGTGGGGTGTTAAAGTCTCCTACTATTATTATATTACTGTCAATGTCCCCTTTTATGGCTGTTAGCATTTGCCTTATGTATTGAGGTGCTCCTGTGTTGGGGGCATAGATATTTACAATTGTTATATGTTCTTCTTGGATGGATCCCTTGATCATTATGTAGCATCCTTCCTTGTCTCTTATAATAGTCTTTACTTTAAAGTCTAATTTGTCTGATATGAGTATTGCTACTCCAGCTTTCTTTTGACTTCCATTTGCATGGTATAACTTTTTCCATACCTTTACTTTCAGTCTATATGTGTCCCTTGGTCTAAAGTGGGTTTCTTGTAGGCAGCATATAGAAGGGTCTTGTTTTTGTATCCATTCAGCCAGTTTGTATCTTTTGGTTGGAGCATTTAATCCATTTACATTTAAGGTGAGTATTGACATGTGTGTTCCTATTACCATTTTCTTAATTGTTTTGGGTTTGTTTTTGTAGCTCTTTTCCTTCTCTTGTGTTTCCTACTTAGAAAAATTCCTTTAGCAATTGTTGTAAGGCTGTTTTGGTGGTGCTGAATTCTCTTAACTTTGGCTTGTCTTTAAAGCTTTTGATTTCTCCATCCAATTTGAATGAGATTCTTGCTGGGTAGAGTATTCTTGGCTGTAGGTTTTTCTCTTTCAGGACTTTCAGTATATCCTGCCACTCCCTTCTGGCCTGCAGAGTTTCTGCAGAAAGATCAGCTGTTACTCTTATGGGTTTTCCCTTATATGTTATTTGTTGATTTTCTCTGGCTGCTTTTAATATTTTTTCTTTGTGTTTAATTGTCGTTAGTTTGATTAATATGTGCCTCAGTGTATTTCTCCTTGGGTTTATTCTGTATGGGATTCTCTGTGCTTCTTGGACTTGATTAATTGTTTCTTTTCCCATGTTGGGCATGTTCCATTATAACCTCTTCTTTCTCAGACCCTTTCTTTTTTTCTTCTTCTCCTGGGATGCCTATGATTCGAATGTTGGTGCGCTTAATGTTGTCACCAAGGTCTCTGAGCCTGTCTTCCATTTTTTTTTATTCTCTTTTCTCTTTCCTGCTCTGTGGCAGTTATTTCCCCCATTCTATTTTCCAACTCACTTACTCATTCTTCTGCGTCAGTTATTCTGCTGTTTATACCATCTAGAGTATTTTTAATTTCGTTTATTTTGTTGTCCATTACTGTTTGTTTGATCTTTAGTTCTTCTGAGTCCTTATTTACTTTTTATTGTATTTTCTGTATTTTGTTATCAAGATTTTGGATCATGTTTACTATCATTACTCTGAATTCTTTTTCAGGCAATTTTCCTATTTCCTCTTCATTTATTTGGTCATGTGGGTTTTTTTCCTGCTCCTTTGCTTGCATGGTGTTTCTTTGTTTTCTCATTTTGTCAAATTTATAGAATTTTCTGTCTCCTTTCCCAGTGCTGCCTAGTAGTAATTCCTCTTGTTTCTGCCCTCTGCACCCTGTGCTGGGGTTTGTCCAGTGTCTTGAGTAGGCTTCCTGGTGGGGGGATCTGGTGTCTGCTTTCTGGTGTTTGGCTCTGTGTCTTTTCTCTTTGATGAGCAGGGCCATGTCAGATGGTGTGTTTTAGGGTATCTGTGAGGTTAGTATGGCTTTAGGTAGTCTGTGTGCTGATGGGTGGGTTTGTGTTCCTATCTTGTTTGTAGTTTGGTGTGAGGTGTCCAGCACTGGCAGTTGCAGACAGTCGGATGAAGCTGGGTCTTAGACTGTGATACAGGTCTCCGTGAGAGTTCTCTGCATTTAATCTTCCCTGTGTCTGAGGACGCCCTAGTAGTCTAGCATCCTGGATTCAGTGCTCCCTCCCCATAGTCCCCTACTTGACTTCTGATGGAGTAGTCCAGATTTCAGAGGTTGCTTGTCCCAGCAATAAAGGGGTTTAAAGAAGACTGTCCATGCCCCAGACTAATGGCAGAGTGTTGAGTCAAACAAATGCTGTTTGGAACTGAATTCTTCAGCAAACCAAACTGTCCATCATAGAGCATCTCTTCCGACAAGAAGGAACTCACATCTTCACAATCCTAGGTTCTGCATGGTTAGGGATCCTGGTCCCTTGATTTACACAGTAGTTGCATTTCTGGAAAAGTCAGAAGATAGTAAACCTCAAACTTCATTGACACTTCCAGGTCACTGAGGTATTATCCAGTAGAACATCACACTGAGGGCACCTTGGTATCTTTCTGTGACTGCAGAGAAGAAAAGTTTCCAGGAAGCCAGGCATCTCTGAGGTTGCCCTCCACTCATAGCTATTTTATTTAAGAACCACAAGAACACAGTCTCTAATTTAATTATGGTACACTAGTTCCCTGTGGTTTCTTTCCTTTTTAAAACTGATATGGTTTTCAATCCTTTTCATCCAATTGTGTCATATTTTTCAGCCAGCTCTTCTCCCCAGATCTCTGGATACACAGCAGTGAGTCTCAGAAAACAGTGAATATCTAAAAATATTTGTAATAGTGAAAAATTACTACTTATAATGTTGTGATGCCTTTTAACGAAAGTATAGACAGAAGAGGAAAATTTGCCAACAATTGGCTATTGCTGCTGCAACTAAGACTACAAATAATGGGTTGTCAGAGGACTGAAGACTGGAACATTTTCCATTATTTCCTCACTATACTTCTTAAAACAATTGTTTGCATGGATCTTATTTCCTTACTTCTCAATAGCCCCCCATGCCTGCATAATCCATCCTTGATTCAGTCATATTAAATGCTTCTATATTCTTTGAAACCACACGCTTTCTCTTCCATATCCCCATACCCACACTTCATCACTCTCCTTCCATTTGCTCTGCTTTGATTTTCTTTTCTTTAGCTTTATTGAGGTATAATTGACAAATGAAATTGTAAGATATCAAAAGTGTATAACATGATGATTTGATATTTGTATACATTGTGAAATAAACCCCTCCCCATTGAATTAATTAACAATACATCACCTCACATATTTACCCCCTTTATTTTCTTGGAGAGAACATTTAAGTTCTTCTCTCTCAGAAATTTCAGTTATGCAATGCAGTGTTATCAATTACAGTCACCATGTTACACATTATATCCTTAGACCTTATTCGTCTTATAACTGAAAGTGTGTACCCTTTCATCAAACTTGCCCTATTTCCCTACCCCCGCCCACTTTTCTACTCTATGTTTCTATGAGTTTGACTTTGTTTTTTTTTAAAGATTCCACATATAAGTGATACCATACAGCATTTGTCTTTCTCTGTCTGGATTATTTTACTTAGCATAATGACTTTAGTTTCATCCATGTTGTCATAAATGGCAGGATTTCCTTCTTTTTAAGGATGTATACATATCACATTTTCTTGTTCCATTAATCCACTGACAGACACTTATGTTGTTTCCATACTTTGGCTACTGTGAATGATGCTACAATGAACATGGGGATGCAAATAATCTCTTCAAGATAATGGTTTTGTTTTCTGTGGATACATACCCAGAAGTGGGGTTGCTGGATCATATGGTAGTTTTATTTTTAATTTCTTCAGGAATCTCCATACTGTTTTCCATAGTGAATGTACCAGATTACATTCCCACCAACAGAGCACAAAATTTCCCTTTTCTCCACATGCTTATCAGCATTTCTTATTACTTGTTTTTCTGATAATAGCCATCTTAACAGGTTTAAGGTAATATCACATTGTGGTTTTGACTGATGATTAGTGATGTTGAGCACCTTTTCATGTACATGTGGCCATTTGTGTGTCTTCTTTGGGAAAATGTCTATTCAGGTCCTTTGCCCGTTTTTTATTTGTGCTGTTTGTTCTTTTGCTATTGAGTTGTATGGTTTCCTTGTATATTTTGGATATTAATCCCTTAACAGATATGTAGTTTGCAAATATTTTCTCCCATTTCATAGGTTGCCTTTTTATTTTGTTGATGTATATAGAAGCTTTGCTGTATAGAAACTTTTTAGATTGATGTAGTCCCACTTGTCTATTTTCACTTTTGTGGTCTTTGCCTTGGTGTTATATCCAAAGAAATCATTACCAAAACAATGTCATGAAATTGACTTCTTAAGTTTTTTTCTGAGAGTTTTACAACTTAGGTCTTACAACTTAAAGTCTTTAATCTATTTTGAGATTATTTTTGCTTACGGTGCAAGATAGGTGTCTAGTTGCTTTGGCATGTGGCTATCCAGTTTTCCCAACATTATTTATTGAAGAGAATATCCTTTCTCCATTGTATATTCTTGGCTCCTCTGCTGTAAATTAATTGACCATACAAGTGTGGGTTCATTTCTGGGCTGTCTAGCTTGCTCCATTAATCTCTGTGTCTCTTTTATGCCAATACCATACTGTTTTGATTACTATAGTTTTGTAATATAGTTTAAAAGCAGGACATACGAAGCCTTCAGCTTCATTCTTTATCCTCAAGATTGCTTTGAATAGTCAGGGCCTTTTGTGGTTCCATTACAAATTTTAGGATTTTTTTAATATTTCTGTAAAAAAATGCCATTGGAATTTTGTTAGAGGTTGCATTGAATCTGGAGGTTGTTTTGGACAATATAAACATTTTAACAATATTAACTCTTCCAATCTGTAAGCATGGAATCTCATTCCATTTATTTGTCTTCTTCAGTTTCTTTCATCAACATCTTATAATTTTCAGTGTATAGAGTGTTCACCTACTTGGTGAAATTTATTCCTAAATATTTTATTCTTTTTGATGCAATTATAATGAAATTGTTTTCTTAATTTTTCTTTCTGATTGTTTGTTGTTAGTGTATAGAAATGCAACTGACTATTATATATTGATTTTGTGTCCTGCAACTTTACTGATTTCATTGTTTAGTTCTAACAGATTTTTGGTGGAATATCTAGGGTTTTCTAGATATAGTATCATGTCATCTGCAAAAAGACAATTTAACTTCTTTCTTTCCCACTTGGATGCCTTTTTAAGTTTAATTTTATTTATTAATGTATTTTATGCCTAATTGTTCTGGCTAGGTCTTCCACGACTATGATGATTAAAATCGATGAGAATGGGCACCCTTGTCTTATTCCTGATCTTAGGGGAAAAGATTTCAGCTTTTTACCATTGAGTATGATGTTACACGTAGGCTTATCATATAAGGCCTTTATTATGTTGAGGTATGTTTCTTTTATACCTAATTTGTTGAGAGTTTTCATCACAACAGTAGGCTAAATTTTGTCAAATGCTCTTTCTGCATCTATTGAGATGATCACATGATTTTTATCCTTCATTTTGTTATTGTAGTGTATGACATTTATTGATTTGCAGATGTTGAAACATCCTTGCATTCCATGGATAAACCCCACTTGATTATAGTGTACAATTCTTTTAGTGTACTGTTGAATTCAATTTGTTAATATTTCATTGAGGATTTTGCATTTATGTTTAACAGGGATACTGGCCTCTAATTTTCTTTTCTTGTAGCATTTTTGTCTGGCTTTGATATCAGGGTAAAGTGGCTTCATAAAATGAGTTTTGAAACATCCCTTCCTCTTCAGTTTTTTGGAAGAGTTTGAAAGGATTGATATTAATTCTTCTTTAAACGTTTGGTAGAATTTATTAGTGAGGCCATCCCATTCTGAAATTTTCTGTCTTAAGAAGATTTGATTACTCACTCAGTCTCCTTACTAGTAATTGGTATGTTCAGATCTTCTATCTCTTAATGATTCAGTATTGGCAGATTATACATTTCTAGGAATTTATCCATTTCTTCTAGGTTGTCCAATTTGTTGGTGTATAATTATTCATAGTAGTCTCTTATGATCCTTTGTGTGGTAGCAGTTATAATGTCTCTTCTCTCATAATTTTATTTGAGTCCTTTCTTTTTTTTTCTCAAGTGAACCTGAAGTTTTGTCAATTTTATTAATCTTAAAAAAATACAAGCTCTTACTTCATTGATCTTTTCTGTTGCCTTTTAAGTCTTTATTTCATATATTTCCATTTCTGATCTTGGCTATTTCCTTCCTTCTACTAACTTTAGGCTTAGTTTGTTCTTCCTTTTCTAGTTACCTGAGGTGTAAAGTTAGGTTGTTTATTTGTGATCTTTCTTTTTTCTTAATGTAGGCATTTACTGCTATAAAGTTTCCTCTTAGAACTGCTTTTGCTGAATCCCATAAGTTTTAGTATGTTGTGTTTACTTTTTTTCTGGTCTGAAGATACTTTTTTATTTCTCTTTTTATTTCTTCCTTGACCCATTGTACATGTTGCTTAATTTTCACATATTTGCACATTTTCCCATTTTCTTCTTGTAATTAATTTCTAGTTTCATACCATCATGGTTGGAAAAGATGCATGATATGATGACAATCTTCTTAAATGTATTAAGTCTTATTTCATGGTCTAACATATGATTTATCCTGGAGAATGTTCCATGTGTGCTTGAGAATAATTAGTATTCTGCTATGATTAGATGAAATGTTCTGCAAATGGGTTTTAGGTACTTCTGCTCTATTATATTGTTTAAGTCTAATATTTCCTTACTGATTTTCTGTGTGGATGACCTATCTATTTTTCAGAGAGGTATATTTAAGTCCCCAACTAGAAGTGATGTTAGCATCATGGCAGCATAAGTAATTCTTCTTTTCTCTCCCCTTTTAAAATAACTAATTAGATAAATAAAATAACTAATTAGAACCCATATAACTGAACAAAAGTGCCTCAGTATCTTACACCTGGGGACCCAGGAGGATTCTTTTCCACCTGTGCATTGAAAAATAAACAAACAAGACTTTGGTAAGGGCTGTGGATCCAAGGATGTCAGCAAACCTGCCCCACCCCCAACTCACTGCAGTCAGGAAAAATAGCTGGAGAGTGCAAACCTAGGCTGATACCAATGAACAAGAGAGAATTTTTAGAATTCAGCCTGCCTGAGGGGAGATTCCGGCGTACCATCAGAGCAAGATAGAGAAAAGCTTGGATACAGAGTAGAGGGAATAATTCACCAGAGACACCTTCTCCCTAGGATGACAATGTAAGAGAGGCTAAGCTGTTTGGTGGCAACAGCAATAACATTCTCACAGAGGAGGTGGAAATTGTCAACCTCTCCCACAGAGGAGTAGAAAGAAAAAGCAGTGAGTGACTGCCCAGCTATCTCAGTTGTGTATGCTGTGGACAGAGAAATCCATTTCTCTTTAACAGCACCCTGATTTCTGAGGTGGGAACTCCATAAATGGGGGAAAGGAAGAGAAAGGGAAGAAAGCAGATATGAATAGCAAAGGACATTAAAGGAATATGATTCCTCTCCTACATTGTTGGTGGGAAAGTAAATTGGTACAACCACTATAGAGAACAGTATGAAGGTTCCTTAAAAAAAACAAAAAGTAGAACTACCATATGATCCAGTAATCCCACTCCTGGGCATACATCCAGAGAAAAGCATAATGCAGAAAGATAATTCAAACATTCACCCCAATGTTCATTGCAGCACTATTTGCAATAGCCAAGACATGGAAGCAATCTAAATGTCCATTGACATAGGTATGGATAAAGATGTAGTACATGTATACAATGGGATATTAGCCACAAAAAAGGAATGAAATAATGCCATTTGCAGCAACATGGATGGATCTAGAGATTATCATGCTAAGTGAAGTAAGTTAGACTGAGAAAAAAAATCATATGTCACTTATATGTGGAATCTAAAAAAATGATACAAATGAACTTACAAAACAGAAACAGATTCACAGACTTCAAAAGCAAACTTATGGTTACCAAAGAGGAAAGGGGTGGGGGGGGGGGGGTAGGGATAAATTAGGTGTTTGGGATTAACATATACACACTACTATATATAAAATAGACAAACAATAAGACTGCATAGCACAGAGAACTCTACTCGATATTCTGTAATAAGCTATATGGGAAAAGAATCTGAAAAAGAATAGATATATGTGCATATATAACTGAATCACTTTGCCATACACCTGAAACTAACACAACACTGTAAATCAACTATGCTCCAATATAAAGAAGAAAATAAAATAAAATAATATCGTTCCTGATGTCTGCTTCAGGACTTCAGCTGACCTCTGCCTACAAGCCTCTGGGAGTACCCCAGTTGAGGATCTCCTACCAGGCCTGTGGGTACCCCCAAAAGCCCTGAGTGCTAAGCCCACATCTACCGCCACTCTGTGGCCAGCTCCTTGTATGTGCTCCCAAGTGTGGCAGTGAGAACAAGTCAGGTAATCTGAGTGCTTTCAGAAAAATGGTCCAGGGTCTATCAAGGGGGGAGAAAATACAAACTGAAGCTACAGCGCCATCTTCTGGAAAACAAAAGAGTTTCTGGTGAGCTATAAGAAGAGAAAACACAAAGGTTAAGAATTCTGCCACATGAAGGAATAAGAAGAGTGGATTATAAACCTGTATCTCCAGAGAAGCAACACCAACAAAGAGTGCCCCATCTGAAGATAACCAGTAAAGATACTTCAAATGCAAAAGCAGCAACTCAGAAAGACAAGGACCTTTAAAAATCAAGGAAATATGCCATTGCAAAAAGGTATCAATAATTCTCCAACAACTGAGCTCAAAGACATGGAATACTATAACCTAGCTGATAAAGAATTCAAAATAGCTGTATTGGAGAAACTCAACAAGCTAAAAGAAAACTCAGAAAGACAAATCAATCAGATTAGAAAAAAATACATTAACAAAATGAGTTCTTTATAAAAAGAGGTTGAAACCATAAAAAAGAGCCAAACAACAAGCAAGAAAATCAGGAGATTAAGAATTTGATGAATGAGATGAATAATACAGTAGAGAGCATCTGTACTAAAGTAGAACAGATGAAAGATAGAATAAATGACTTATAGGATAGAAATTGAAATAACACATTTATAACAAAACAAAGACAAAAAATTAAAGTGAGTGAAGAAAGCCTATGTAATGTATGGGGTTCAATGAAAAGGGCAAACATTCTAATAATCGGGATTCTAGGAGGAGAAGAAAAGAAAAAGGGGGCAGAAATTTTAGTTAAAGAAATAATAGCTGAAAAATTTCCAAGCCTAGCGGAAGACTTGGACATCCATGTTCAAGAAACAAATAGATCACCCTATTATGTCAATGCATAAAACCTCCTACAAGACACATTATAATAAACTATCAAAAAGCAAAGGTAAATAAAGAATACTGAAGGCAACTAGGGGGAAAAGGTGTAATATACAAAGGACGCTCCACTAGGCTATGAGTGGTTTCTCAACAGAAACTCTACAGGCCAAGAAATTGTGAAGTGACATATACAAGGAGATAAAAGGTAAACATTGCAAGCCAAGAATACTCTAGCTGGCAAAATTATCCTTCAGATATGAAGAAGAAATAAAGACTTTCTCAGACAAACAAAAGCTGAAGGAGCACTTCACCACTAGACCTGCCATGCATCAAATGTTGAAAGGAGTTCTTCAAGCTGAAATGAAAAGATACTAACCAAAAACATGAAAACATATGAAAGTATACAACACACTGGTAAATATGAAAATTATATAGACAGATTTATAAACTCCAATTCTATAATAGGATGGTATATTACCATTTAACTAAAGTATAAAGATTAAAGGGAAAGAGTATTAAAAATAAATAAAGCTACTATAATTTGTCAGTGAATACACAGCATAAAAAGAAGTAAATTGTGACATCAAAAATATAAAAGGGGGATGAGTAAAAGGTTGGAATCTTCAAAGGTGAACATAGATAAGTTGCTATCAGCATGTTTTACCTATAAGATGTTTTATGTAAGCCTCATGGTAACCACAAAGCAAAAATCTGCAGTAGATTAATGAAACATGAAAAAGAGGGAAACATAAAACCACCATGGAAAACCACCAATTTACAAAAGTAGGAAAGAAGAGAGGGGAAAAAGAAAAAAATGGAACTACAAAACAACTACAATACAATCAATAAGATAGTAGTAGTAAGTCCTTATATATCAATAATCATTCTTAATGTAAATGGATAGACTTCACAGATCAGCTGGATAAATAAAAAAAAAGACCCAACTATATGCTGCCTACAAGATATTCATTTCAGCTTTAAAGAGACACATAGGCTTAAAGTGCAGGGGTGGAATGAGATATTCCACACACGTGAAAAACAAAAGAAAGAAGGAATAGACATACTTACATCAGACACAATAGACTTTAAGCCAAAAATGGTAACAAGAGACAAAGAAAGTCATTACATAAAGTTATCAATATATCAAAAAGATATAACAATAATAAATATATATGCACCCAACATTGGAACATTCAAATATATTAAGCAAATACTAATAGACCTGAAGGGAGAAATATAGACAATGATATAATAATTGTAGGGGACTTCAATACCCCACTTTCAGCAATGAATAGGTCACCCAGACATAAAATCAACAAGGAAACATTGGAAATGAAACATGCTAATAGATCAAATGAACTTAACAGACAAATATAAAACATTCCATTCAACAGCAGCAGAATACACATTTTTCTCAAGTGCATTGGAAGGTACATTCTCCAGGATACATCATATGAAAGGACATCATATGATAGGACACAAAACAAATCTTAGCAAATTCAAGAAAATTGAAATCATACCAACTATCTTTTCTGACCACAATAGTACAAAAGTAGAAATCAACAAGAGGAAAGCTGGAAAATTCTACTAAATAGCAGTTTTGAACAATCAGTGGGTCAAGAGAGAAATCAAAAGGAAAATAAAAATGTATCTCAAAACAAATGAAAATGGAACTCCAACATTCCAAAATTTATACAATGTTGTAGAAACAGTTATAAGAAGGAAGTTTAAAAATGCATATATTAAGAAATTATAAATATCTCAAATAACCTAACTTTACAACCCAAGGCACTAGAAAAAGAAGAACAAATTAAGCCCAAAGTTAGCAGAAGGAAAGAAAGAATAAAGATCAGAGTGGAAATGAATGAAATAGAGTTCAGAGAAATGATAGAAAGGATTACCAAAACAAAGAGCCATTTTTTAAAAAAAGATAAACAAAATTGACAAACCTTTAGCTAGGCTAACTAAAAAAGAGAGAGAGGACTCAAATAAAGTTACAAATAAAAGAAGATACAACTGATACTACAGAAATACATCTGATCATAAGAGACAACTATGAACAATTATATGCCAACAAACCAGATAACCCAGAAGAAATGGATACATTTCTAGAAATAGGCAACCTACCAAGATTAAGTCAGGAAGAAATAGAAAATCAGAACAGACTAACAGCAAGTAAAGAGATTAAATCAGTAATCAATAACATCCCACATATAAAATGGTCAAATTACCCAAAGCAATCTATAGATTTAATGCAACCCCATCAAATTATCCATGACATTTTTTATAGAACTAGAATAAATAATACTAAAGTTTATATGGAACCACAAAAGACCCAGAATTCCCAAAACAATCTTGAGGAAAAAGAACAAAACTGGATGCATAACCCTCTCAGACTTCAGACAATACTACAAAGCCACAGTAATCAAAACAGCGTGGTATTGCCACAAAAACAGACATATACATCAATGAAACAGAACAGAGAGGCCAGAAATAAACCCACACACCTATAGTCAATTTATCTTTGACAAAGGAGGCAAGAATCTACAATGGAGAAAAGACAGTAACTTCAACAAGTGGTGCTGGGAAGACTGGACAGCTACCTGTAAAAGAATGAAATTAGAACATTCTCTAACACCATACACAAAAATAAACTCAAGATGGATTAAAGACCTAAATGTAAGACAGGATATTATAAAAATCCTAGAGGAAAACATAAGCAGAACATTCTTTGACATAAATTGCAGCAATATCTTTTTTGGATCCGTCTCCTAGAGTAATGGAAATAAAAACAAAAATAAACAAATGGGACCTAATTAAACTTAAAAGCTTTTGCACAGCAAAGAAAACTATAAACAAAACAAAAAGACAACCTACGAACTGGGAAAAGAATCTAAAAGGGAGTGGATATATGTATAGGTATAATTGATTCACTTTGTTGTACACCTGAAACTAACATAACATTGTAAGTCAACTATACTCCAATAAAAATTTTTAAAAAAACACAATGAGGTATCACCTCACACCAGTCAAAATAGCTATCATTAAAAAGTCTACAAATAACAAATGCTGGACTGGGTGTGGAGAAAAAGGAACCCTCCTACACTGTTGATGGGAATGTAAATTTGTGCAGCCACTATGGAAAACAGTATGGAGGTTCCTTAAAAAACTAAATATATAACTATCACATGATCCAGCAGTCCCACTCCTGGGCATATATCCAGGGAAAACTCTAATTCAAAAAGATGCATGCACCCCAATGTTAGTTGCAGCACTATTTACAATAGCCAAGACATGGAAGCAACCTAACTGTCCATCAGCAGATGAATAGATAAAGAACATGTGGCATAAATAGATAGATAGATAGATAGATAGATAGATAGATAGATATAGAGATATAATGGAATATTACTCAGCCAGAAAAAAAGAATGAAATAATGCAACTTGCAGCAACATGGATGGACCTAGAGATTATCATACAAAATGAAGGAAGTCAAACAGAGAAAGACAAATATCATATGATATCACGTATATGTGGAATTTTTTTAATGATACAAATGAACTTATTTACAAAACAAAAACAGACTCTCATACCTAGAAAACAATCTTTTGGTTATTAAAAAGGAAAGGTGGGAGGAAGCGATAAATTAGGAGTTTGGGATTAACAGATACACACTACTGAATATAGAATAGATAAACAACAAGGATGCACTGTATAGCACAGGAAACTACATTCAATATCTTGTAATACCTATAATGGAAAAGAATCTGAAAAAGAATGGATACAGGTATATATATATAATGGAATCACTTTCAGAGATATATAAATATATATCTGATTCACTTTGCTGTATATCAGAAACTAATACAACATTGTAAATCAACTATAATTTAAAAAAAATCCCAAAGTAGAAAACCTCAGAATGAGACAGCATCCCTGGAAAATGCTACCAAATATTTAAAGAATAATTAATGCCAATCCTTCTCAAACTCTTCCAAAAAGTTGAAGAGGGTAGAACACTTCCAGTCATTCTACAAGGCCAGCATTACCCTGACACTACAGCCAGATAAGGACACTATAAGAAAACTGTAGGCCTGCATTCCTGATGAATACAGATGCAAAACTTGTCAAGAAAATATTAACAAACAAACAAAAAACAAATTTAAGAACACATTAAAAGGATTATTCACCATAACCAAGTGGGATTTATCCCTGGGAGAGAAGGGTGGTTCAACATATGCAAATCAATAGATGTAATACACCAAAGTAATTGAATGAAAGATAAAAATCATGTAATCATCTCAATAGTTGCAGAAAAAGCATGTGAAAATATATTCTTTCATATTAAAAACCTTCAACACATTGGGTATAGAAAAAACATACCTGAACATAACATAGGCCTTATATGACAAACCCACAGCTGACATTATACACAACAGTGAACAAAACATGAATGCTCATCAGTCTTATTCAATATAGTAATGAAAGTCCCAGCTAAAGCTATTGGGCAAGACAAAGAAATAAAAGGTATCCAAATCAGAAAGAAAAAGCAAAATTCTCATTATTTGCAAATGATATGATTTTGTATATAAAACCCCAAAGACACAACCAAAAAACTGTTGTAACTAATCCACAAATTCATTAAAGTTGCAGGATATAAAATCGATATACAGAAATAATTTGCATTTCTATTCATTAATAATGAAACATCTGAAAAAGAAAAAAAGAAAACCATCCCATTTACAATAGCATCAAAAACAACAAAATACTTAGGAATAAATTTAACCAAAGAAGTGTAAGGTTTGTACAACAAAAACTACTAGACTTTGTTGAAAGAAATCAAAGAAGACACAAACAAATGAAAAGACATCCCATGTTCATGATCAGAATTAATATTGTGAAAATATACATACTACCTAACACCACCTATAAATTCAACACAATCCCTATCAAAATTCCAATGGCATTCTTCACAGAAATAGAAAAAAAAATCCTAAAATTTGAACAGAACCACAAAAAACCCTGAAAAGCCAAAGCAATCTTGAGAAAAAAGAACAAAGCTAGAGGTATCACACTTCCTGATTTCACACTATACTCCAAAGCTCTAATAATTATAACATTATGGTACTGGCATTAAATACAGAAACATAGACTAGTAGAACAGAATAGACAGCCCAGAATTAACCACCCTTATGTATGGTCACTAATATTCTACAAGAGAGCCAAGAAACCCAATGGGGAAAGGGTAGTCTCTACAACAAATATTGGTAGAAAAACTGGATAAACACATGCAGAAAAATGAAACTGAATCCTTATCTTACACCACTCATAACAATTAACTCAAAATGGATCAAAGACCTAAACAAAAGACCTGATACCATAAACTCCTAGAAGAAAATGTAGGGAAGAAGCTTCTCAGCACTGCTCTTGGCAATGATTTCTTAGGTATGACACCAAAATCATAAACAACAAAAGCAAAAATCAAAAAGTGGGACTACATGAAACTGAAAAGCTGCACAGCAAAATACTCAATAAAATGAAAAGGCAACCTAAAGAATAGAAATAAATTTTGTAAGCCATATATCTATTAATGGGTTAATATCCACACAATATAAAGAACTCATACAACTCAGTAAGAAAAAAAATCCAATTATCATATGGGCAGAGTAACTGAATAGAATTTTTTTTCAAAAGACGACAAATAGCCAACAGGTATGTGAAAAGACGAACTAATCACTGATCATCAGGAAAATGCAAATCAAGGGACCCCCAAATAGCAAAAAAAAGAAAAAAATCTTGAAAAAGAAGAACAAGGTTAGAGGATTCACACACCCTGATTTCAAAACATATTACAAAGCTACACTAATGAAGAGAGTGTGGCAGAGGCATGAGGGCAAACATACAGACCAATGAAACAGAGTAGAGGGCCCAGAAATAAACCCTTGCACATATGGTCAAATGAGTTTTGACAAGGGCGTCAATAATTATCAATGGGGAAGGAAAGTCTCTTCAACAAATGATATTGAGACAACTGGAGAGCCACATGCAAAAGAATGAAGTTGGACTCTTACCTTGTATCATATACAAAAATTAAGTCAAAATTAACCAAAGACCTAAACATAAGATCAAAAAGTATAAAATTCTTAGAATCTACAGATTCAATGCAATGCCTATCAAATCACCAATGGCATTTTTCACAGAACAAGAACAAGAAATTTTAAAATTTGTATGGAAACACAAAAGACCATGAATAGCCAAAGCAATCTTGAGAAAGAAAAAATGGAGCTGGAGGAATCAGGCTCCCTGACTTCAGACTATACTACAAAGCTACAGTAATCAAGACAGTATGTTACTGGCATAAAAACAGAAATATAGGCCAATGGAACAGGATAGAAAGTCCAGAGATAAACCCACACACATATGGTCATCTAATCTATGACAGAGGAGGCAAGAATATACAATGGAGAAAAGACGGCCTCTTCAATAGGTGGTGCTGGGAAAACTGGACAGCTACATGTAAAAGAATGAAATTAGAACACTCCCTAACACCATACATAAAAATAAATTCAAAATGGATTAAAGACGTGAATGTAAGACCAGACACTTAAAACTTTTAGAGGAAAACCTAGGCCAAACACTCTTTGACATAAATTGCAGCAGGATCTTTTTTGGTGCACCTCCTAAAGTAATGAAAATAAAAACAAAAATTAGCAAATGGGACCTAATTAAACTTAAAAGCTTTTGAACAGCAAAGGAAATCAAAAACAAGATGAAAAGACAACCCTCAGAATGGGAGAAAATATTTGCAAATGAAGCAACTAACAAAGGATTAATCTCCAAAATATACAAACAGCTCATGCAGCTCAATATAAAAAAAAAAAAAAAACCTATCAAAAAATGGGTGGGAAACCTAAATAGACATTTTGCCAAAGAAGACATACAGATGGCCAACAAACATACGAAAAGATGCTCAACATCACTAATTATTAGAGAAATGCAAATCAAAACTACAATGAGGTATCACCTCTCTCCCATCAGAATGGCCATCAATTATAAAACCTACAAACAATAAATGCTAGTGAGGGTGTGAAGAAAAGAGAACCCTCTTGCACTGCTGGCAGGAATGTAAATTGATACAGCCACTATGGAGAACAGTATGGAGGTTCCTTAAAAAACTAAAAATAGAATTACCATATAACCCAGTAATCCCACTACTGGGCATATACCCAAAGAAAACCATAATTCAAAAAGACACATGCACCCCAATGTTCATTGCAGCACTATTTACAATAGCCAGGATATGGAAGAAACCTAAATGTGCATTGACAGAGGAATGGATAAAGAAGATGTGGTACATATATACAATGGAATATTACTCAGCCATAAAAAGGAATGAAACTGGGTCATTTGTAGATACGTGGATGGACCTAGAGACTATCATACAGGGTGAAAATTCAGAAAGAGAAAAACAAATATCATATATTAATGCATATATGTGGAATCTAGAAAAATGGTATAGATGATCTTATTTGCAAAATGGAAATAGAGACACAGACATAGAGAACAAACTTATGGACACCAAGCAGGGAAAGGGAGAAGGGGAGTGGGACAAATTGGGAGATTGGGATCGACATATATACACTATTGATACTATGTATAAAATAGATAACTAATGAGAATCTACTGTTCAGGTGACAGGCATCATCAGTGGTGTGGAACTCTGTTGCTTAGGAGCCATTTCCATATTGTAGCTAGCCATTAGGCATTCTATAACCTTCAGCTATACTCTAAGGTTTGGAGAAGGAACCAAGATGAAAAGTTTTGGAAACTGATAAGAAACTGCCTGTGGCAGTCTCTCTCAAAATAGGGAGATGGTGACAAATTGTCTTGTAGCAATATCTCAGAAATCATCCTGTCTTTCCATATTCCTGGAGGCTAAGAGGGTATTCTACCCAGCTCCAGACCAAACTGTTGTTGAACCTTACCTATGTGGCCCATATGTAAGTTTGTCAGTGTGTTAGCACAGAGCAGTTACCCTACACATACTGCATGCCACAAATAATCTGATGCTCATGACAGACATTAGAGGCATATTTTCTCAACCGTAAATTACAGATGAACAAACAGGCTAAGAAGAATAGAGAGTCATGCCTTGAGTCCCAAAGTAATATAAGGTAAGTGTAGATATATCTGACTCAAGAGTCCATGCATTTTACGCTGCACCAAACTGCTTTCAGTTTTACCAATGTACAAGGCACATACGCACTGTCATTCCAACTAGACTATAGGATCTTGGAATATAGAGAGCAAGATTTAACCTACTCTTATACCGCTGATACCTAATTCAGCACAAAGCAAAGCAAGTCCCCATGGAATAACTGTTATTCAAAGTGGATTTCATTTTGTACTTAACATGTGGCCTACCTGATAGACTTTAATTGCCTCTAATGATACAAGTGTAAGTCAAAAATTATCCACACTCTGGCTGTAGAATTTATTTTAATTAACTTTTAGAAAAGACAAATACATCATTTTTTGACATAATCTCCTTGCTTTTCAATACACTTTGTCCATCTGTCAACAAGCTTTCGTATTCCCTCATTAAAAAATGTTTTAGGCTGAGCTGCATGCCACGAATGCACTGTTGTCTTCACTTCTTCATCAGAAGTGAATCTTCATCCTCGTAGGGCTGCTTTCAGGGGACCAAAGAGGTGAAAGTCTGATGGAGCAAGACCAGTACTATAGGGAGGATGCTTTAACACCTCAAAATGAAGAAATACATGACAGGCTTAGGTTTCAAAAAGTTTGTGCCAGATGGGTACAGAAACAACTCACAGAAGGGCATAAACAGAAGCGTTTGGATATCTGCAAACAAAATTTGGACCAATACACTAACGAAGGTGAAAATTTCTTAAAGAGAATCATTACTAGTGATGAGACATGGATTCATCACTACGAGCCTGAGAGTAAATGGCAGAATATGAAATGGAAACATCCTCAATCGCCGACCAAGAAAATGTTCAAAAGTCAACCATCAGCTGGAAAATTGATGCTTACAGTTTTCTGGGATTCTCAAGGGCCAGTAATGGAACATTATCGGAAAAAAGTTCAAAAGTCAACCATCAGCTGGAAAATTGATGCTTACAGTTTTCTGGAATTCTCAAGGGCCAGTAATGGAACATTATCAGGAAAAAAGTTCAAAAGTCAACCATCAGCTGGAAAATTGATGCTTACAATTTTCTGGGATTCTCAAGGGCCAGTATTGGAACGTTATCAGGAAAAAAGTTCAACAATCAACAGTGCTCATTACAGTGAGATGCTTATTGAAGAGCTGAAGCCTAAACTTCGGATTAAATGCAGAGGACTACTATCCAAGGGCGTTGTGATCTTGCATGACAATGCACATCTGCACACTTCTGCCCACACTGTCAACACTCTGTAAAAACTTCGTTTTGAGGTGTTAAAGTATCCTCCTTATAGTGTTAGTTTATGCTGTACTATACTGTACGACTATACTCCAATAAAAAAGTGATCATCTCAATAGATGCACAAAAAGCTTTTGACAAAATTCAACACTGGTTTATGATAAAGACTCTTCAGAAAGTGGGCATAAAGGGGACCTACCTCAACATAATAAGGGCCATATACAACAAACCCACAGCAAACATCATTCTCAACAGTGAAAAACTGAAAGCATTTCCTCTAAGATCAGCAGCAAGACATGGATCCACTCTCACCACTTCTATTCAACATAGTTTTGGAAGTCCTAGCCATGGCAATCAGAGAAAAAAAGAAATAAAAGGAATCTAAATTGGAAAAGAAGTAAAACTGTCACTGTTTGCAGATGACATGATACTATACATAGAAAATTCTAAAGATGCTACCAGAAAACTACTAGAGCTCATCAACATTGAAATTTTGAACACTCCAGCTGGTTTTGTTTAGAATTCTCACAATTTATATTTGTCAGTTTCCTCATGATTAGATTATGGTTAAACATTTTTGGCAAGAACACTGCAGAAGTGGGATTATGTATTTAATATTTTATGTCAAAAGGCATATAATATCAGTTTATCTCAATCTTGTTTCAAATGGTGACCACCTAACTGTCCAGGTAAATGCATATTTTCCCTTAGTAATTAGTAAGTAATCTGTGGGTTGATAATGTCAGTATTCTATTCTCTGATAATATCTCATTCAACCGTTTTATTATTCATTATCATGGCATAAATTAATTCTTACATTATTTGCTGCATTTATTAACTAGTATTCTTATTTAAAGAAGAATTATTTCCACTCCCTGATTTCAGACTACACTACAAAGCTATAGTAATCAAAACAGTATGGTTACTAGCACAAAAACAAATGCACAGAACAATGGAACAGAATAGAGAACTCAGAAAAGACCCACACTTTATATGGGCAATTAATCTATGAAAAAGGAGACAAAAATATACAATGAGAGAAAAGACAGCCTCTTCAATAAATGGTGTTGGGAAAATCAGACAGCTACATGCAAAAGAATCAAGCTGGACTACTCTCTTACACCATGCACAAAAATTAATTTGAAATGGTTAAGGACTTAATGTAACACCTGAAACCATAAAACTTCTAGAGGAAAACATAGGCAGCTCTCTCTTTGACACTGGTCTTAGTAATATTTCTTTTGGATATTTATCCTCAGACAAGGGAAACGAAAGCAAAAATAAGGAAATGGGACTACATCAAACTAAAAATCTCTTGCACAGTGAAGAAAACTATCAACAAAATTAAAAGGCTACCTACCGAATGGGAGAACATATTTGCAAACTATATGTCCAGTAAGGGGTTAATATCCAAAGTATACAAAGAACTCATACAACTTAACATAAAAAACCACAGAGAAATTATCCATTAATTTAATAACTTTAAATGGAATATAATCTATAAAAATATTGAATCAGTATGCTGTACACCTGAAACTAATGTAATATTGTAAATTAAGTATGATTCAATTTAAAAAACTTTTAATAAAATTTTAAAAAATTTCTTAAGGTGTTTAACATCACTAATCAAGGAAATGCAAATCAAAATGACAATGAGATATCACATCACACCTGTCGAATGGCTATTATCAAAAAGGAAACAAAAAACAAGCATTGGCGAGGATGTGGAGAAGAGGCAACCATAGTACACTGTTGGTGGGAATGTAAATTGGTGCAGCCACTATGGAAAACAGTATGGAGAGTCCTCAAAATTTGGAAATAGAACTATCATGTGATCCAGCAATTCTATCCTGGGTATTTGTGTGTAGAAAACAAATATTAATTAGAAAAGGTAAATGTACTTCTATGTCCATTATAGCATTGTTTACAACAGTCAAGATGTGAAAGCAGCCCAAGTACCCATCAATAGATAATTGGATGAAGAAAGTGTGGTCTATATATACAATGTAATATTACTCAGCCATAGAGAAGAATGAAATCTTGTCATTTGCAACAACATGGATGGACGTGGGGGGTATTATGCTAAGTGAAATAAGTCAAACAGAGAAAACAAATACTGTATGATTTCACTTATATGTGGAATGTAAAAAACAAAACAAATTAACAAATACAACAAAACAGAAACAGAGTTATAGATACAGAGAACAAACAGGGGGTTGCCAGAGGAGAGGGTGTGGGAGGAGAAAATAAATGTGAGGGAAAGGAAGAGGTACAAACTTCCAGTTGTGAAATAAATGAGCCCGGGTTATAAAATGTACAACATGTGTAATATTGTCAATAAGTATATAATATCTTTGTATGGTGGTGACATATCATAACTAGACTTATCGCGGAGATCATTTGGAAATATCTAGAAATACCAAATCAGTATGTTGTATAAAAGGAACTAACATAGTGTTGTAGGTCAATTATACTTCAAAAACAAAGAAAAAAAACTCATAGAAAACAATATCAGATCTGTGGTTACCAGCAGTGGGGAGAGGAGGAATTGGATGAAGGTAGTCAAAAGGTACAAACTTCCAGTTATAAGAAAAATAAGTACTAGGGATATAATGTACAACATGATAAATATAATTAACACTTGTATGTTATATATGAAAGTTGTTAAGAGAGTAAATCCTAACAGTTCCTATCAAAAATTTTTTTTCTATTTTTTAAATTCTGTATCTAAATCAGATGATAGGTGATTACTAAACTTACTGTGATAATTATTTCATGATGTATGTAAGTAAAATCATTATGTTGTACACTTTAAACATATAGTGCTGTATTGTCACTGGAAATGCCCATTAACAATTCCCAGGAAATAAAAATAGAATCTGGGTAAGAAAATAAAGTCTAACCTTTTTTTTTCTTTTCCTTTGTGCTTAGTCTAGTTTCACTTGTTCATAGGATGCCATGTGCAGAGGCCTTGCACCCAGCATTTCAGACCAGAGTTTCTACTGGAAAACTGCTGCACCTAATACTTCAATTCAAGATGGTGGCGGTGGGCTATTTGCAGAGACATTCCACTGGGCACTTGGATCTGGAGTGCCAAGAGAAACACAGCTGCACCCGACCCACAAGAACTTCGCCCTCCGCCCCACTGACAAGAACCCTATAAAGTGGCCTAGCCAATGGCCTTTTTGGAGAGAGTGTGTACTTCAGAATTGAGATCACATCTCTCCATTCTTTGATCAAAGAATAAAACCTTCCTTTGCTTCTGAACTGAACTCAGTCATGTTCTATTGGCATGAGTGACACCGAGCAGGAGGACCACTGTTGGGACTCCCTTGAAAGGGTCAATAACAAATTTTAACAACCCAGATAGAAAAGACTGTGGCCTTTTCACCTGAACCTATCCACTAGGCTCTGGGCTTGCCCAGCTCCAGCAGGAGGATGGTGGAAGCTTCGGGAGGTTCACATGAGGATGACTGACCCTGATCTTTGACTACTATTTGATGGGGTAGAATGGTGGTAGCCTTTGGCCAAATTCAGAGCAACTCTGCCCAGCAACCCGATCCCCAGGATGGGTGTGCACATAGCATAGCCCCCAAAGTAATATGGGCTGTGCCCCCCCCACCCCCCGAGGAGATCATACTGTGGCATCCTTGGGGATTGGAGACCAAAATGCATGTATGTCTGCCCACTGCCTCTGACTGGCCTTCCCAAGGTACTGGATGCCCAGGGATGGTGGGGACCTGTGGTTGAGAGGGAGCCATGGCAGTCTTGTCCCCTGTCTCACCAGTAGTGCTGCCCTCTTGACTCCAGTACAAGGCAGTAGCAGCTGCACCACTTGCCGACTTCCAAGAGTCAACAGTAGCATTCTCCATCATCACTTTCTATTTGGTAAAGGAAAATGGCCAGCCCTGTGAGCCAAGATATAAGACTGGGAAAAGGCCAAGGTAATGAGGACTGCCTGACAAAACAGAATGAGGACACTCAATCTGAGTTCAGAAAAAGGCACTGGGGATGCCTTAGTGTGAATGTGTCCCAAGGTAGGTGTGTAAACGGTGATAATCTCTTCTGGTCAGTGCTACTTTCTCTGAAGTGGGTTGGGGAGCCCTGTGAGCCACTCACAAGTTCAGGAACCCTATTATTAGGAAACCCTATGAGCTGCTGGAGAGAACAGGAAACACCAACCGCCTGACCTCTCTTCCCCTCTCTGCTTGTGAGGAGAAATTTGGGTGATTCTTTATCTTATCTGGTGGGAAGTCCAAAAACTCCTCCTTTTCAGCTGAAAGGAGGAAAGAGAAGGCCCCTGTCTCAGATAGCTGTGTCACTCCCAAATGAGAGTGCTCAGGAACTAATGTGGCTAAGCTGCTCTGGCCTAGAGACAGTCCTGTCTAACCTCCTGTGAGACAGTCTGACTGAGAAGGAACTAACAATACAAATTCAAGGGAGACTCCCAGTTATATAAGAGTTCACGCCATTCAGATACCTCCTATTTTGTTCTTTTGAGGAATCCATTAACAGTTTGCTGCTGGTTCCAAATTTCCCAAACAGGAAATCTTATTTGGGTCAAATCTTGTGGCATTTGTGTGCCAAAAAATCACTCCAACCACCCCCTTGGTAGTTGGAACCAAATCCAATACATAACATCTAAGGTATGGGGAACCAAACATCCACCACATTGTAGGATAGCCCATAGGGTATATCCTCCAGAACTGGATGTTTGTTGGTATCAGCCCCAACCCAAAACATTTACTCTTCCTATATAATAGGAAGCCTGGCCCCAAAACCGGCTGGGAGATGGGGAAAGTTGGCCCATCAATTGGTCTCTAAATTACAATATCATTTTACAATTGGACCTGCAAGGTCAGAGACAAAAGAAATCAGATGAAATTCCCTATGTCCAGTTTTTTAAGACTTTATATCAGAACAAAGGCTTTCAAAAGGAGTGTGGGCTCTCCTTCACTGAGGTGATACCAATTCTTGACCCTGCCCATGGGGACCTTCTTGATGTTTTTTTAAACCCTCCTCCTACTGCTCCCTCCCTACTCCCTTCCCTCATATGGCCTGATTTGAGCCACAGGCCTGAGGGGCTCCCTCCATACCAGCTCCCTCCCCAAGAACTCAGTCCAGCAACTGCACGAAGCCAGACTAATTACCAGGCAGGTCCAACAACCTGCCAGGAAAAGTACTCCCTTTGAGGCAGGTCCCCGATGAAGAAGGAGGGTTCACCCAGGTATACATCCCATTTACCACTTCTGATCTGTATAACTGGAAAAGTCATAGTAATGGATTGACGGGAGATCCAAAGGGGGTTCCTGAATCTGAATAGGGGAATCTTTCAGACCCATAACCCCACCTGGGCCAATATCCAGAGTCACCTCAGTGTACTCCTAATGGGAGAAGAAAAGGCCAAGGTCTTTCAAAACGCGGAAGGAAGCAGGCAAAGAGAAGAGAAACAATGCTGATCATGGTATTTTCAAACCAGGGAATCAAGCAGTCCCAGATAAAGAAACCCAAATGTGAACACAGAGACAACGAAGAAAGCGATGGAAGACAGAGGCTGACCCATTATAAAAATACTGTCCTAAAGGGAATCCAGGCAGCAGGAAAGAAATCTGACAATTGGAATAATACAAAGGAAATCAATCAATCAGGAGCCAACAGAAAACACTTCAGCATGACTAGAGCCTCAGAGAAGCCTCCAAATCTATACTACCACTGACCCTGAGTCATTGGATGGGAATAAAATCCTGAGGTCAAATTTCATTTCCCAAAATGCCCCCAACATTAGGTGTAAACTTCAGAAACTGGAAATAGAACCAGATACCCCAATCTCTCGCCTGGTTGAGGTTGCCTGCTGGTTGTTTAATAACCTACATATAGAGGAGGAAAAGTCACAGAATAGAAAGGCCTGGAGGCAAGCCCAACTACTAGCTGTTGCCGTTCAGTGTCAACTGGTTGGCACAGGACTGCCCATGGAGATTCTCGGCTCCAGTGAGTGACTTCCCAGACTCCAACAAGGGATAGCAAGCCAAGAAAACTAGGACCCAATCAGTGTGCTGTATGTAAACAAGAGGAACATTGGAAGAGAGAATGCCCTCACTGTGCCTGAAAGGGGGACGGAAATGGCAGATCCAGGCAACTGTCCGCAAAGCCAGATGGTCCAAATAAATGAAGAATGATGGGGCCAGGGGGCTCCTAAGCTGGAGCTCCAATTGACCCGTGAGGAGGAGTCCTGGCTGACACTGGACATAGGTGGAAAGTATGTCAAATTCTTAGTTGACACTGGTGCCAGTTATTTGGTTCTGGATACCAGATCAGACAAACTTGGTCACAAGAGTCGTAAAGTTATGCGGGTATCAGGGAAGGCTCAAGAATGGGCGTTCATAGAACCATTAGGATGTAAACTGGATAAACACATGCTTACTCATCCTTCCTGTGTGTCTCTAAATGCCCTATACCCCTGCTAGGAAGAGATATCTTATATAAATTGGGGGCTACTACCCATCTAACAGAAGACAAACTGGAGATTGGTATCTCCTTAGACAAAGGGCACAAGATGATAATGTTAATGGCTGAGAACAAACCTCTCTGGACAGAGCAAGTTGACCTCCCTGGAGTAAATGCTGAGGTCTGGGCCCAGGGACGGGTGGGATGAGCCGTAGGATCCAGTCCTATAATAGTCTATCTAAAACCCAGGAGTACATGGCCATTAGAAAACAGTACCTTCTCCATCAGGAGGCATTGTTGCGCATTGCCCCTGTTATACAGGGCCTAATTGACCAGGGCTTTATTAGACCATACTAATCAGCCGGTAATACTCCCATTCTCCCTGTAAAGAAACCCAGTGGGGAATACTGAATAGTACAGGACCTCAAGACAGTCAGTGAAGCCACAGAGAATACACATCTAGTAGTCCCTAATATCTATACCCTGCTGGCCACTCTACCATCCACCAGGACCTAGTATTCTCTATCAGATTTAAAAGATGCCTTCTTCTATATTCCATCAGCCCAAGAGTCACAAGAAATTTTTGCTTTTGGGTGGCAGGACCCAAACACGCAACAGAAACAACAATACAACTATGTAAAGGGCCCTTTCAAGAATTGAGAAAGCAATTATTTCAGGCCCCTGCCCTAGCAATCCCAGATTTAGCTAAAGACCTAAAAGCTCTACATTTGGAGGAGGGAACCCTCCTCCAGGATATAGATGGCATTCTGATCACCAGCCCTACTAAGGAGGCCTATGACAAAAATACTGTAACGACCCCAAACAGCCTAGCTGATAAAGGATAGAAGGTGTGCAAAAAAAAAAAAAGTTTCAAATAATACAAACTAGGGTGACCTACCTAGGCTTCCTTTTCACATAAGGTCAAAGAAGCCTACCCCAGAGAAGGAAAGAAGCCATTTGCATCCTTGCCCCTCCTAAAACTAGATGACAGCTTAGAGGTTTCCTGGGGATGGCTGGGCTTTGCCTCATCTGGATCCCTAACTATGGTCTAATAGCTAGGCTTCTATATGGAAAGTTGAAAGGAAAAGATGATGATCCTTTTGAATGGAATTCAGAATGCAAAGGTGCCTTTCAAGAATTGAGAAAGCAATTATTTCAGGCCCTTTCTCTAGTAATCCCAGATTTAGCTAAACCCTTTGACCTTTACATTCATGAGAGAAGGGGAATCACCCTTGGGGGCATTAGCTCAAAATCCAGGCCCCTTACTTGGGTGGTTGCTTATTTCTCTCTAAACAATTAGATCAAACCGCTAAGGGATGTCCTCCTTGTCCATGGGCAGTAGCATCTACTACAACCTTGCTAAAGGAGGCTGAAAAGTTAACGTTCGGTCAGCCAGTCACTATATGGACTTCACACCAGGTTTGGGCTTTAGTAAGTTCTAAGGGAACAGAATGGCTATCCCATGGAAGACTGACTCAAATTCAGGCTCTTCTTTTAGACAACCCAGTGGTCACCATAAAAAACTGTCACATGCTAAATCCTGCCACCCTGCTACCCACAGAAATGGGGCCCCTGGAGCATGATTGTATAGAAACCATAGGCACGATCTATTACAGTCACCCCGACCTAGGAAGTGAGCCTCTTCCAAATGAGGAAGAGGAATAGCTCACAGGCAGGAACAGTTTTATCAGAGAGGGGAAATGTTTGGCAAGATATGCAGTGACCTCCCAGACCCAAGTCATAGAGGCATGATGCCTAACCCCAGAGACTTCTGCCCAAAAGGTGGAGCTGATAGCCTTCACCTGAGCCTTAGAGCTTGGGACAGGGAAGATCTTAAATGTTTGCACAGATTCCTGGCATGCGTATGCTATCCTACATGCAAACAGGGCTATTTGGGAGGAAAGAGGTATGCTTACTGCAGAGAATAAACAGGTGAAACATGGCTTAAGTATATTGAAGCTCTTAGAAGCAGTACAGCTTCCCCAAAAGGTGGCAATGATTCATTGTAGGGGTCATCAAAATGCGGATGCAGAGGTAATAAAGGGAAACAACAAGGTGGATGCAACTGCCAAAAGAGTAACCCTATAACCAGTAACTTGGCAACTACCTCTTATACCTAAGAGGCCAGATCCATCCAATTACTCCCCAAATTACACAAAGGAAGAATTAGACCAAAGTCCGAAAATGGGGCCTCAGCAGGTATCTAGGAAGCCATGAGTGGCTAGTTAATGAACATGCGCTATACTTCTTTCCCCAAACTGCAGCTTGTGAAGCCATCAGGGAGGCTCATCAAAGAACTCATTATGGAAGGGAAGCTCTATATAATTGATTAGTTGAGGTCATGGTAACTCCTGGCATGAAAAGTATAATTAGTCGGATAGTTGAGACATACCCCATCTGTACAAAAAACAACCCCAGCACCAGACCCCAGAGGCCCCCAGATAAGGCCCATTCAGACCAGAAGGACACATTTTGGAGAAAACTGGCAGATTGATTTCACTGTCATGCCAAGAGTACTGAGCAATTTCAGCTATCTCTTGGTGTTAGTGGACACATTTTCTGGGTGGGTAGAAGCATTCCCTGCTAGAAGTGAAGCACTAGCTGAAGTAGCTAAGACATTACTAAAGAAATAATCCCCAGGTTTGGACTCCCAGGATTCCCACAAAGCGATAATAGTCCAGCATTTGTGTCTCAAGTGAAGAAGGTGATAACAAGGGCCCTGGGCATAAAATGGGTGTTGCACTAGGCCTGGAGACCCCTGTTGTCAGGGAAAGTAGAGAGATCCAATCAGACCTTGAAACAGGCCTTGGCCAAGCTATGTCAGGAAACTCAAGAAAATTCGATTAAGTTTCTTTCAACTGCCCTGTTCCACATGCGGTTAGCCCCAAGGGATAAGTTAAAGTTAAGTGCACTTGAATTCACGTATGGTAGACCCATTTCCTAAGCCCAAGAGAAGGAACACCTTAACCCCTTTGGAATGACACAGCTCGTGTGTGCCTTCCAGATAGGAGAAACCATGAAAGTTCTCATGGAATATGGTGACAAGGTACTGCCCAAACCTGCTAACCTGACCCTGCACCCCTTCCAACCAGAAGGCTGGGTGCACCTAAAAACCTGGAAAAGCAGCAGCCTGCAAGATCAAGTCACTCTGAAGGGGAACAGACCCCACTTGGTGACCCTAACCACCCGTTCCGCCCTGAAGTTGCAGGGGATCACTCCGTGAACACATCACACTTGAGTGAAGAGGGCCCCTGAGCCCCAAACTCCGGAGAGACAACCTGGGGCAACAGGCCCCATTGACTATTTGTGTGAACCTCCCTCTGACCTGAAGCTTCTCTTCCAAAAACAACCAAAGTGTGACCAGGGCTATTCAGGTCACAGCTGTGAGCCTTGACATAAGGGCACACTTGTGCCTACAGTTATGGCTGCGGGCTGGTGACCATCAAACACAGGTAAAGGCAGCTGGGAGAAGTCCCGCTCTTTTCTCTGGCTATATGACGATGGTCAAAATCATCAGGAAGTAATTACAGAAGAGGGACCTTTGCCCTTCAGTGCCCCTCAAGAATAAGGAGTGGGACAAAAGACAGGAGGGATTTGTCACTGACAAAGCCCATGAATAATTCCCGGCAAATAAAACTAGAATCTGGGTAATAAAATAAAGTCTAACCTGTTTTTGTTTGTTTGTTTTTTCCTCTGTGCTTCGTCTAGTTTCACTTGCTCACAAGGGAACGCATGCAGAGGCCTCAAACCCAGCACTTCAGACCAGAGTTTCTACTGCGAAATGACTGGGAAATACCTCAGCTCGACAGGCTGTGTGTAGAAGCACTGCACGTGACACTGCAATTCAAGATGGCAGCAGTGGGCTATGCGCAGAGACAATGCTCCCAGCACTGCACTCTACAGCAGCATAGCCCAGTCCTGGGAGAACTCCGCCCCCACTCAACTGGTGAGATCTCTATAAAGCAGCCCCGCGCAAGCCTGTCCAGGAGAGCCTGTGCTTTAGAGAGCGAGCTTGTAATTCTCCATTCTTTGATCAAAGAATAAAACGTTCCTTTGCTTTTGAACCAAACTCGGTTCAAAGGGCCCGAGGACCCTTGCTGGGGCCCAACTAGAAAGGGTCGGTAACAGTATGTCAATTATATGTCAATAAGATTGGAAGAAAAAAACTTAAAAATAAAAAATAATTATTTCCCCACATTTTCCTCTCATTTCTCACTCTCTTTAAAAATCTCTTGTGCTAACTAAAATATAAACTTTTTTAAAGCAGACTCCTTCTATTCCTCCATATGCCTTTCCTAGAGTATTTTGTGTCATACCATATATCCTAGATACTCTAAAAATATTAACTAGATTGAAAGGCACGAACCAGAGAAATCATGACCTGCTTCATGTTGTTAATAAAATTTGATAATAATAATAATAATAATAATAAATAATAATGTTTTCATTACTGAGAACTCATCATAGACCTGACACTAGACAGAACATGTTAAATGCATTAGATTTTAAATTATGAAAACAACTTTATGAAGTAGGCATTATTCTTAACCCCAGTTTACATAGGATATAACTGAGGCCCATAGAACTTAATTATCTTAGAGAAGGTTATTTAACAATTAATTGCTAGTAATCGCATCAATTCCGGAAATCAGGGATTCTATGATCTGATTTTTATATAAAATCCAGGTAGAAAATAAGCATTCCTAACAGAATAGCATATTTAGGGTTCTGTGAAGTTAACTATTATGAGGCCCTAACAAACTTATCCAAACAATGTTATAGACTATAGTTGAAGATGGATTAGTCTGCTCTTTTGTAATAGTTTCCAGTAAATAATTATATGTCCCATTGACTAATAGTCTAAATGTCTACTTGGCATTTTATATCACATCTTTTTTTTTAAGAACTTTTATTGAGATACAGTTAGCATACAATAAACTGCATATATTTAGAGTGTACAATTTGGTATTTTTTTCTTATTAGTAATGTATATATGGCAATCCCAATCTCTCAATTCATTCCCCCCCAACCCTGCCTGCTTTCCCCACTTGGTGTCCATATGTTTCTTCTCTACATTCGTGTCTCTATTTCTGCCTTGCAAACCGGTTGATTTGTACCATTTGTCTATAGTCCACATATATGTGCTAATATACGATATTTGTTTTTCTCTTTCTGACTCACTTCACTCTGTATGACAGTCTCTAGGTCCATCCATGTCTCTGCAAATGTCCCAATTTCGTTCCTTTTTACAGCTGAGTAATATTCCATTGTATGCATGTACCATACCTTCTTTATCCATTCATCTGTTGATGGACATTTAGGTTGCTTCCATGTCCTGGCTATTGTAAATAGTGCTGCAATGAACATTGGAGTGCATGTGTCTTTTTGCATTATGGTGTTCTCTGGGTATATGCCTAGTAGCGGGATTGCTGGGTCATATGGTAGTTCTATTTTTAGTTTTTCAAGGAACCTCCATGCTGTTCTCCATAGTGGCTGTATCAATTTACATTCCCACCAACAGTGCAAGAGCATTCCCTTTTCTCCACACCCTCTCCAGCATTTACTGTTTGTAGATTTTCTGATGGTGCCCATTCCAACCGGTGTGAGGTGATACTTCATTGTAGTTTTGATTTGCATTTCTCTAATAAGTAGTGATGTTGAGCAGCTTTTCATGTGCCTCTTGGCCATCCGTATGTCTTCTTTGGAGAAATGCCTATTTAGGTCTTCTGCCCATTTTTTGATTGGGTTGTTTGTTTTTTGGATATTGAGCTGGATGAGCTGTTTATGTATTTTGGAGATTAATCCTTTGTCTATTGATTCGTTTGCAAATATTTTCTCCCATTCTGAGGGCTGTCTTTTCGTCTTGCTTATAGTTTCCTTTGCTGTGCAGAAGTTTGAAGTTTCATTAGGTCCCACTTATTTATTTTTGAATTTATTTCCATTACTCTAGGGGGTGGATCAAAAAAGGTCTTGCTGTTATTTATGTCAAAGAGTGTTCTTCCTATGTTTTCCTCTAGGAGTTTTACAGTGTCCAGCCTTATATTTAGGTCTTTAATCCATTTTGAGTTTATTTTTATGTATGGTGTTAGGGAGTGTTCTAATTTCATTCTTTTACATGTATCTGTCCAGTTTTCCCAGCACCACTTATTGAAGAGGCTGCCTTTTCTCCATTGTATATCCTTGCCTCCTTTGTCATAGATTAGTTGACCATATATACCACATCTTTTTTTAATTTCCATGTGAAATTAAACCTCAAGTAAGTTTCAGTTTAATGTCAAGAGAAACAAGGATGTGGATCCAAAATCAATAGCTTTGAAAGAACTGCCAGAGTATCTTCCAAAGTGGTCATATCATTTTTCATACTCAAGAGCAATGAATGACAAATCCTGGTTCTCCACATCCCTATCAGCATTTGGTATTATGGTGTTTGGGAATTTAGCCATTCTAATAGGTGTGAAGTGGTGTCTCACTGTTGTTAATTTGCAATTCTCTAATGGCAAATGATGCTGAGCATTTTTTCATGTGCTTATTTGCCATCTGTATTTTTTTTTTTTGGTGAGGTATCTGTTCTGATCTATTGACCGTTTTTAATTGGGATGCTTGTTTTTTTTAGTGAGTTTGAATAGTTCTTTGTGTATTCTGGATACCAATCTTTTATCAGATTTTTTTTTGCAAATATTTTCTCCCAGTCTGTGGCTTTTTTCCCCATTCTCTTAATAGTTTATCACAGAGCATAAGCTTTAATTTTAATGAGTTCTAACTTACCATGTTTTTCTTTCATGGTTTGTGTTTTTGATGTTTATCTAAAAAGTCATCACCAAACCCCCAAGTTCACTTATATTTTCTCCTGTGTTATCTTCTAGAAGTCATATTGTTTTGCACTTTACATTTAGGTCTATGATCCATTTTGAGTTAATTTTTTGAAAGTTTTAATGTTTGTGTCTAGATTCATTTTTTTTTTTTTGAAATGTGGTTGCCTAGTTGTTCCAGCATCATTTGTTGGAAAAGTTATCCTTTCTCCATTAAATTGCTTTTGCTTTCTTGTTAAACAACAGCTGACTATATAGGTGTGTGTATATTCTAATCAATTGCTTTACTTGCTATTATTCCACCAATACCACATTGTCTTGATTCCTATAGCTTTATGGTAAGTATTCAAGTTTTTTTCTTCAGTATTGTGTTAGCTATTCTAGGTATTTTGTCTTTCTCTATAAACTTTAGGATAAATTTGTTGATATCAACAAAATAACTTCCCGGAATTTTGCTTGGGATTGCATTGAATCTATAGTCCAAGTTAGGAAGAAATGACATCTTAACAATACTGAGTCTTCCTATCCATGGATATAAAATATCTTTTCATTTAGTTCTTTGCTATCTTCCATCAGACTTTCATAGTTTTCCTCATATAGATCTTGTACATATTTTGCTAGATTTAGATGTAAGCATTTCATTTTTCTGGGTGCCAATGTAAATGGTATTGTGTTTTTTATTTCAAATTCCAGTTGTTTATTGCTGGTATATAGGGAAGTAATTGACCTTTATTTAATATTAACCTTGTATCCTTTAACCTCGCTATAATTGCTTATTACTTCTGGGAGATTTTTTCTTTTATGTGGACAATTTTTAAAGTCTTTTATTGAATTTGTTACAATATTGCTTCTGTTTTATGTTTTGGTTTTCTGGCCATGAGGCATGTGGGATCATAGCTCCCCGACCAGGGATCAAAATTGCACCCCTAGCATTGGAAGGTGAAGTCTTAACCTCTGGACCACTAGGGAGTCCCAGAGGAGGGTTTTTTAGTCAGTTCTTTAGGACTTTCTGCGCAGACAATCATGTTATCTGTGAAAAAAGACACTTCAATTTCTTCCTTTACTATCTGTATACTTTTCTTTTATTTTCTACCTGTATTATTGCATTAGCTAGGAATTCCAGTACAAGGCTGAGTAGGAGTGAAGAGGGGACATATTTGTCTTGGTCCTAATCTTAGGGGGAAAGCATCTAGTTTCTCATCCTAAGCATAATGTTAGCTATAGCTTTTTTGTAGATGTTCTTAATCAAGTTGAAGAAGTTCCCCTTTAGGCCTACTTTTCTAGGTTTTTTTTTTTTTTCATGAATGGGTGTTGAATTTTTTCTATTGATATGATCTGACTTTTTTTCTTTAGCTTATTCATATGATTGATTAAACTAATTATTGTTCAAATGTTGAACCAGCATTGCATACTTGGAATAAATCTTGATTGTGGTGTATAATCCTTCTTATACACTGTTAGATTTGATTTGCTATTAATTCTTGAGGAGTTTTGCATCTATATAGATTGGAGATATTGGTCTATAATTTTCCTTTTTCGTAATACCCCTTTTTTGTATTAGGATAATGCTGGCCTCATAGAACAAGTTAGAAAATGTTCTTTCTGCTTCAATTTTCTTGAAGAAATTTCAGAGAACTGGTATCATTTTTTCTTTAAATGTTTGGTAGAATTTGCCAGTGAATCCACTTGAGCCTGGTGCTCCCTATTTTGGAAGGTTATTAATTATTATTCAATGTAGTTAATAGCTATATGCCTATTCAGGTTATCTATTTCTCCTTGTGTGAGTTTTGGTAGATTGTGTCTTTCAAGAAATTAGTCCATTTCATCTAAATTCTCAAGTGTGTGGACATAGAGTTAATAATATATTTTATTATTCTTTTTAATGTCTGTGGGATCAGTAGTGATAGTTCTTTTAAATTTTCCGATATTAGTAATGTCATCTTTCTTTGTTTCAGTTAGCCTAGATAGAAATTTATCAATTTTATTGATGTTTTCAATGAACTAGCTTCTGGTTTCATTGATTTTTTTCTCTGTTAATATCCTATTTTTAATTTCATTGATTTCTGCTCTAATTTTTATTGTTTCCTTTCTTCTCTTTAGTATAGATACAATTTGTTCATTTTTCTCTAGTTTCCTAAGGTGGAAGCTTAGATTATTGATTTTAGATCTCTCTTTTGTCATATATGCATTAAATGGCATAAACTTCTCTCCAAGCACTCCTTTCACTGAATCCTAAAGATTTTGATAAGTTGTATTTTCATTTTCATTTAGTTTAAAATACTTTTTAATTTCTCTAGAAACTTATTCCTTTACTCAAGTGTTATTTCAAAGTGAAGTTTGTTGTTTAATATCAAGATTTTGGGATTTTCAGCTTTCTGGTACTGATTTCTAGTTTAATTCCATTTTGGTTGGAGAATATGCTCTGTATAAATTTTATTCCTTCAAATTTGTTAGAGTGTGTTTTATAACCCAGAATGTGATCTATCGTAGTCACATTTGATGCAGGCTTGAGAAAAAATGTGTATTCTGATGTTCTTGGATGAAGTATGCTATAAATATCAATTTGATCCAGTTGATTGATAGTGCTCTTCTGTTCACCTGTATCTTTACTGATTTTCTGCATGTGGATGTGTTGTGTATTGATTGAGGGGTGTTGAAATCTCCACTCTAACAGTGGATTTGTCTATTTCTCCTTGTTCTTCTATCAGCTTTTGCCTACATATTTTGATGATCTATTTTTAAACACATATACATTAAGGATTAGTGTGCCTTCTTTGCATATGGACCCCTTTGTCATTATGTAAGCTGCCTCTACCTCCAGTAACTTTCCTTGCTTTGAAGTCTGCTTTGTCTGAAATTAATATTGCTACTCCAGTTTTCTTTTAACTAATGTTAGCAAGAATTTTTCAGGATGTTGCTAAAACTTTTCATCTGTACTTAATAAGGTATTATTTTATTATTAAATTTAGGAAATTAACAAAATTAATTCACCAAATTCAGCTTCTGGTATGGCTGAAATTTTCCTATCAGACCAACCTCCCTACAGGTGACAGCTAAATAAATTCACATATACACACACACACAGAGTCATACACTTACCTGAAGGTATGAGAATGAGCAAAAGTAGGCAGAAATTAGAGGAGAATGACATTTTTAAAGAAGTATAAGCTTACCATTATTATGAATTTTAGTCTGAGGGAAGGTTCCAGTCTTCACTTACAGAATGACCAAAAAATCAAATGGAAAATCTACAGTCTTGATGGCTTAACAAACACTGGTTGGGGTTAACTATAGTGGATAGAAGGTGAGGAGGGTAAATACTGGTATAGACATAGCCAGAGAGGAGGAAGCCAAGTTATTCATATGATATTTGCTAAATTCTTGGCTGACCTCTGAACTCCAAATATATGGGCAGACTTCAAGCTGTCCAGCTAGATGGCAGAGTAAGAGACCTCAGCCTCTGTTCTCCCACAAACAACAATTAGATAGCTATCCACAAATGAAAATAACTTTGGGAGATCTCAGGAGTACACTAAAGAAGCTTCAGCAACACAGAGTAGCCAAAAACCTGTGAATAACCACATAGAAATGGTAATAAGAACAGTTTCATTTTGCCTGCATTATCCTATCCCCCAGGCCAGCACTGCTGTGTCAAGATGGAACTCCCTAGCCCAAGAGAGTTCACCTTGCCAGAAAAAGGAGAGCACAGTCAGTGACCAGCTTTCCCAGCCACTCAGGGCACTACACAAAGGAGCCTCTTTGGTTTCATCCCACCCAGAGACCAGCAAATCTTAGACATCTAGAGATGGCTAGGAACAAGGATGAAGGGCAGGGGCTACCAGTGTCAGCCACACAGTGGGAGCAACCATGGTTCTCAGTGGGCTGCTCTGCAGAAGACTCCAACTGCCTTAGCCTCCGATGATCCTGTATCCTTTGAGGATGCTGTGACCCCCTTCCCCTGCAGCTTTCATCACTGAGGACCTCATTACAAGCCCTATCAGATTGCTCTGCAGAAGATCCAAGCAATTTGCCACTGAGGAAACCAATGGCCAGAAGAGCCACTGTGAACCCTCAGCAGATTTCAACACAGGGCCCCATAGATTTTCAGGTTCACAGCCAATACCCATCTGAGTTCATCCCCACCCCTTCCCCACCACATACCAGAGCCATTCAAGCCAGTGCCATCACAGACACCCCAGCCTGAGATCTTGGCCAACCCCAGCCTCTGCAGATTCATGTGTGCATGACACCAGCCTAGACCCTATAGCCAACCCCCACCACTGTGTGCGTGCCCATGGCTAGCCCATGCATTCACATGAGTACATGCTAACAACCAAGGCCCCACATATGTCTGTGGGTCTGGATCCAGCACCAATTCCTGTAACTGGCCTGCATCACTGTGCATGCACACAACTAGCCACTACAGTTGCCCACATGCATCTGCTGGGCTCAACTCCTGTCACTGACTATCATTGCCATGCATGCACCAGCAGCTACCTTTGCAGATGCATGACTGCATGCCAATAGCCCATGAACCCATGTGTGCTTGTGCACCTGCATCCAGCCCTGATCCTGTCATTGGCCTGCATCATTATACTCAAAGCTAGCCTCTGCAGCAGTGCACCTGCATGTCCCCTCCCCCAACTCCTGTCACTGGCCCCCACTACTGTATGTCTGCCCTCTCCTAGACTCTGCAGCCAAGCAAGTGCATGCTGATAGTCCAGGCTGCTGCTGCTCTTCAAGTGCCCACAGCTGGCCACAGCCCCTGTCACTGGACCCCAGCCCTCACTGTTGGGCCGGGAGGTGCTGTTGAGGACCCCGAGTCCTTGCAGCCACCAAAGACTCCCTGCAGCACTTGCTGCCAAGGATGACACAGGTATTGATATGAACACCAGCTGCCTAAGCTAACAAGACACCATAACCCCTGGACATGGCCCTGCAGTTGGCATGTCACATCAGAGACCCAGGAGCACAGCACACTCCAGCATGCTCCCACCCACAGATGAAGATTTTTCTGTACAGAAATCAGTCCATACAGTCTGGGAGGAGTGATTGCTTCTTCAAATGAGCAGACACGTACACAATGCTACAGGGATCATGAAAAATCAGGGAAACATAATCAAAGGAACACAATAAGTTTCCAGTAACTAACCCCAAAGAAAGAGAGATCCATAAACTGTCTGACAAAGAATTCAAAATAAGTGTTCTAAATAATTCCAGAGAGCTACAAAAGAACACAGATAAATAATTTAACAAAATCAAGAAAACAATGCAAGAACAAAATGAGAAGTTCAAGAAAGAGATAGAAAACATAAAAAAAGAACCAAAGAGAAATTTTGGAGCTGCAAAATATAATGAATTAACTAAAAAATGCAATAGAGCGTCTCAACAGTAGACACAATCAAGCAAAAGAAAGACTCAACAAACTCAAAGGCAACTCATTTAAAATTATCCAATGAGAGGAACAAAAAGAAAAAAAGAATAGAAGGAAGAAAGCTATGGAACTTATGTGACACCATCAAATGAAGCAACATTTGCATTAGGGAAATCCAAAAATGAGGTGTGAAGGAGAAAGGGGCAGAAAGTTTATTCAAGGAAATGATGGTTGAAAACCTCCAAATTCTGAGGAAATAAATGAAGCTCAAAAGTTTCCACTCATGTTCAACCCAAAGAAGACTTCACTGTGACATATAATAATAAAATTGTTAAAAATTAAAGACAAAGAGGGAATTCCCTGGTTGTCCAGTGGTTAGGACCCCACACTTCCACTGCAGGGGGCCCAGGTTTGATCCCTGGTCAGGGAACTAAGGTCCTGCAAGCCACACAGCACAGCCAAAAAATGTTATAAAAAATTAAAGACAAAGAGAGAAACTTGAAAGCAGCGAGAATAAAGAAACTCATCATAAACAAGGAAATTTCCATAAGAAAATCAGCAGATTTCTCAACAAAAATCTTTCAGGCCTAGACAGAATGGGATTATATATTCAAAGTGCTAACTGAAAAAACAAACAAACCAACCCTGCCACCCAGGAATACTTAGGTGGCAAAGCTAACCTTCAGAATTAAAGGAGGGATAGAGACATTCCCAGATAAACAAAAGCTGAAAGAGTTCATCACCCCTATCTGCCTTACAAGAAATGGTAAAGGGAGTTGTTCAACTGAAAGAAAGAATGTTAACACGTAACATGAAATCATATAAAAGTATTAAACTCACTAGTAAAGGTAAATATAGAGTCAGATTCAGAATACACTGAATATTGTAATGGTGATATGTAAATCACATAACTCTGGTATAAAGGTTAAAATACAAAAGAATTAAAAATTAATTTATAATTAATAAAAATACATAATTTGTTAATGGATACACAATATAAAAAGATGGAAATTGTGACAACAAAAACATAAAATGCAGGATTTGGGTAAAAGTGTTAAACTTTTATATGCGAACAAAGTTAAGTTGTTATCAGCTTAAAATAGACTGTTATAACTATAAGATACTTTATGTAAGCTCCATGGTAATCACAAAGTAAAAATCAATAGTAGATACACAAAAGATAGAGAAAGCAAACAGAGTATAACAGTATAGAAAATCATCAAATCAAAATCACAAAGAAGAAAGTAAGAGAAAAGGAGAGGAACAAAGGATCTGCAAAATATCCAGAAAACAATTAACAAAATAGGAATAGTAAGTCCTTACCCATCAATAATAACTTTAAAAGTAAATGGATTAAATTCTCCAATCAAAACAGAGAGTGGCTGAAGGAATAATAGAACAATACCCAACTATATGCTGCCTACAAGAGACACTTCACCATTAAGAACACTCATACCTAAAAGTGAAAGGATGAGAAAAAATATTCCATGCGAATAGAAACCTAAAGAGAGCGGGGATAACCATACTTATATTAGAGAAAAAACACTTTGCATCAAAAATGATAATAACACATATGGTCATTTTAAAATGATATAGGGGTCAACACATTAAGAGGAAATAACAATAGTGAATATATATGCCCCAGCAACAGTGCTCCTAAATATATGAAGCAAATATTAACAGAGTTGAAGGGGAAAATAGAAAGCAGTGCAATAATAGCAGGGGACTACAATACCCCACTTTCAACAATGGATAGATCATCCAGAAAATCAATGAAGAATCATTGGACCTGAGCTACTCTTTAGAGCAAATGAACCTAACAGACATATACAGAATATTCCATCCAACAGCAGCAGAATAGAAAATCTTTTCAAGCATCCACAAAACATACTCCAGGATATATCACAAAATAAATCCTAGCAAATTTTAAAAGATTTAAATCATACCAAGTATCATTTCCAAACACAATGGTGTGAAAGTGGAAACCAAAAATAGGAGGAAAACAGGTCATTTCACATATTGGTGGAAATTAAACAACACAATCCTGAACAAACAATGTGTAAAAGAAGAAATAAAAAGAGAAATCAAAAAATACCTTGAAAAAACACAAAAATGGAAACACAACATACCAAAACTTATAATATGCAGTAAAAGCAGTTCTAAGAGAGAAGTTTATAACTATAGACACCTACATTAATAAAAAAGAAAGATCTCAAATAAACTAGCTAACTTTACCCCTCAAGAAACTACAAAAAGAAGAACAAACTAAGCCCAAAGTTAGCACAAAGAAATAACAAAAATCAGAGCAGAATAAATGAGATAAAGACTAGAAAATCAATAGAAAAGATCAATGAAATTATGAGGTGGCTTTTGAAATGATAAAATGGACAAACCTTTGTGTAGACCAAGAAAAAAAGATAGAAAACCCAATAAATAAAATCAGAAATGAAAGAGGTATCAGGCAGGACAACTGATACCATAAAAAAATTAATGAGACTACTATGAACAATTTTATGCCAATAAATTGGATAACCTAGAAGAAATGCATAAATTCCTAGAAACATACAAACTACCAACACCAAAATGAAGAAACTGAAAATCTGAGTAGACCAATAACCAGTAATGAGATTGAATCAGTAATCAAAAATCCCCCAACAAAGAAGGGTCCAGAACCAGATAGCTTCAGTGGTGAATTCTACCAAACATTTAAGGAAGAACTGATACAAACAATTCCAAAACTCTTCTAAAAATTAAACAGGAGGAGGGAAGATTCCAAAGCTCACTTGACAAGGCCACATTTACCCTGATAACAAAGCCAGTCAAGGACACTATAAGAAAAGAAAATTATAGGATAATACCCCTGATGAACATGGACGCAAAAATCTCCAATAAAACACTAGGAAACTTAATTCAACAGCACATTTAAAGTATTACATAACATGATCAAGTTGGTCTTATCCCTAAAATAAAGGAATGCTTCTACATATGCAAATAAAGAAATATTAACAACATGAAGAACAAAAATCATATGATCCTTTCCATAGATGTACAAGAAAGCATTTGACAAAATTCAACAGTCTCTCATGATAAAAACTCTCAACAAATTAGGCATATTAGTAATGTACCTCAATAAAATAAAAACATGTATGACCACTAACAACACACTCAATGGGGCAAACCTGAAAGTTTTTCCTCTAGGATCAGCAATACGATAAGGGTGCCCATTCTTAACACTTCTATTCAATATAGTACTAGAAGGCCTAGTCAGAACAATTACACAAGAAAAGGAATAAAGGCCATCCAAATCATAAAGGAAGAAGTAAAACTGTCTTTTTGCAGATAATGTGATCTTATATATAGAAATCCCTAAAGATTATAACAAAAAAACTGTTAAAACTAATAAATGAATTCAGTAAAGTTGTAGGATACAAAGTCAACATACAAAAATCAGTTGCATTTCTATATAGTAATAATAAATTATCCAAAAAGACCGTAAGAAAAAAATCCTATTTACAATAGCATCAAAAGGATAAAATACTTAGGAATGAATTTAACCAGGAGGATAAAGATCTATACACTGAAAATTATAAAACATTGATGAAGCAAATCAAATAAGACACAAATTGGGACTTCCTTCATGGCTCAGTGGTTAAGAATCTGCCTGCCAATGCAAGGGACATGGGTTCGATCCCTGGGCTAGGAAGATACCACATGCCACAGAGCAACTAAGCCTGTGCACCACAACTACTGAGCCTGTGCTTTAGTGCCCGTGAGCCACAACTACTGAGCCTGAGTGACACAACTACTGATGCCCATGCACCTAGAGCCCGTGCTCCGCAACAAGAAAAGTCACCACGATGAGAAGCCTGTGCACTGCAACAAAGAGTAGCCCCCACTTGCTGCAACGAAGACCCAACATAGCCAATGAATAAATAAATAATTTATTTAAAAAAATACAAAATAAGAAACAAATAAATGAAAATATATTTTGTGCTCATGGACTGAAAGCATAAATATTGCTACAATGTTCATTCTACCCAAAGCAATCTACAGTTTCAATGCAATCCATTTCAAAATTTCAATGGCATGCTTCACAGAAATAGAAATAATACTAAAATCTGTATGGAACCACAAAAGGCCCCAAGTAGCTAAAGCAACCTTTTTTTTTTTTTTTTTGGCTGTGCTACATGGCTTGCAAATCTTATTTCCCTGATCAGGGATCAAACCAGTGCCCCCTGCACTGGGAGCATGGCAGCCTAACCACTGGACTGCCAGGGAATTCCCTAGATTAAGCAATCTTTTTGAAAACAATATTTATTTATTTCACTGTGCCAGGTGTTAGTTGCGGCATGCAGGATCTTCATTGCTGCGTGCAGGACTTTTTTAGTTGTGACATGAAGGATCTTTTAGTTGTAGCATGCGGGTTCTTTTAGTTGCTCATGTGGGCTCTTTTAGTTGCGGCATGTGGGCTCTTTTAGTTGTGGCATGTGGGATCTAGTTCCCTGAACAGGGATTAAACCTGGGCCCCCTGCATTGGGAGCATGGAGTCTTAACCACTGGACCAGCAGGGAAGTCCCTAGATAAAGCAATCTTGAGCAAGAATAACAAAGTTGGAGGCATCACACTTCCTGAATTCAAACTAAATTACAAAGCTATAGTCATCCTACAAATGCATATGTTACTGGCATACAAACAGACACATGGTCCAATGAAATAGAATAAAGAGCCTCAAAATAACCCCACGCATATATGATCAACTAATAGTTGACAAAGGAACCAAGAATAGTCAATGGGAAAGGATAGTCTTTTCAATTAAATGGTCCTTAGAAAATTGGATATCCACATACAAAAGAATACAATTGGATGCTTATTTTATACCATGCAGAAAAGTCAACTCAAAATGGATTAAATACTTAAATGTAAGACGTGAAAACATAAAATTCCTACAAGGAAACATAAGAGTGTAAGCTCCTTGATATAGGTCTTGGTAATGAATTTTTGGATTTAACATTGAAAGGATAGGCAACAAAAGAAAAAATAAATAGGTTGAACTATATCAAATTAAAGTGCTTCTGAGCAGCAAAGGACTCAATCAAAAACTGAAAAGGCAATTTATGGTATGAAAGAAAATATTTTCAAACCGTATCTGATAAGGGGTTAAAATCCAAAACATATAAGGAACTCACATAATTCAATAGACAAAAAATAACAATTAAAAATGGGCAAATGAATTGAATATACATTTTTTCCAAAGAAGACATATATATAAATGGCCAACAGGTACATGAAAAGGTGCTCAGCATCACTAATATCCAGGAAAATACAAATCAAAACCACAGAGATAACATCTCACACTGTTACGACGGCTATTATCAAAAACTCAAACGATAAGTGATGGTGAGGATATGGATAAAAGTGAACTCGTGCATGATTGGTGGAATATAAGTTCAGCCACTATGGAAAACAGCATGGAGGGTCCTTGAAAATTAAAAATGAAACTACTATATGATCCACCAATCCCACTTCTGGGTATATATCTGAAGCAAATAACATCACTATCTCAAATAGATATCCATACTCCCATCTTAACTGCAGCATTTATTCACAGTAGCCAAAGTATGGAAATAACGTAAGTGTCCCTCATGGATAAAAAAGAAATGCTACACACACACACACACACACACACACACACACACACTGATACACTGGAATATTTTACATTCTTTAAAAAGAAGAAAATCCTGCCATTTGGGACAACATAGATGAATCTGAAGGACATTATCTTAAGTGAAATAAGTCAAACACAGAAAGACAAATATCCAATGATCTCACTTACATGTGGAATCAAAAAAAAAAAAAGTTGAACTTGCAGTACCAGTCTGTTGAATGGTGGTTACCAAAGGCTGGGCGGGGGGGGGTAGGGGAAAAGCGGATATACTGATCAAAGTGTACGTACTTTTGGTCTTAAAATGGATAAGTGCTGATGATCTAATGTACAACATGGTAATTATAGTTAATAAAATGCATACTTGAAATTTCCTAAGGGAGTAGACCTCAAGTGTTCTTATCACACACAAAGAAGATAACTATGGGAAGTGATGGATATATTAATTAGTTTGACTGTGGTAATCTTTTCACAATGTATACATACACCTAAAAAATATGGAAGATGAGAGAGATCACACAGACTTAGTGATCCTCCCTGCGGAGTGAGCAGTTCGAACTATATATTGGGCACCCCAGTTCTGGGGTCAAACACCAGGAAGAAGAGTCCTGTAAGCTGGTTTGAAAATCAATGGGATTAAGAGGAGGGCTGTAAGAAAGTGAGACTCTGCTCATGAAGAGCACATACACACTTGCTTACTTCTGGGAACAAGGCAGAGGAAGCCAACTGAAACTGCCCAGGACTCTGGCTGGTTTCCCATCAATGTCGAATGCCTGCTCTGGCCCCTCTTGTTCCAGTGGAGCTCCCCAGTAGGGGGAAGGCAGCTGTTGCCAAGGAGAGTGCACACTGGGAAGGACAGACCTGGCTCACACCCAGCACTGCATCTGAAAGAGGCGAGGGCAGACATTACTGGCATTCGCTGACAGATTGGAACCCCCTGGAGCTCTGACTGGTTTGCAGGAACCACTCCAGCACATGCCTGGACCACATTAGGAGCTTGCTATGGCCCTTCTTGCTCTAGCACTGCTCCCTTATTGAGGATAAGTGCTGATGCTGTGAGGGGGGAGTGTGCACACTTAGAGGAAAAGGAACCAGCTCAGACCTGACCCTCAGGATTTCTGCTCCAGCACCTTGGGACACTACCCCATCCCTGGGTAGGGTAGAGATGCCCACTGAGCATAGGAGAAGATAGGAAAAGCCCGGCTTACACCTGGCTCTGGCTCTAGCCTCTCCATCTCCAGCCTGACCTCCCACTAAGGGGGTAGCTGCCAGTATACCCTGGGGGAAGATTTAACATGTGCTCACTTAAGATCCAGCTCTCCCACCAAAGCCATTGGGCACATGTAGGCTGTGTAGGGATGCTTCCACACAAGGACATTTTTGTCAATTTGACTACTATGTGTCTTGGCATGTTTCTCCTTGGGTTTATCCTGCCTGAGACTCTGTGCTTCCTGGACTTGGGTGGCTATTTCCATCCCCATGTTAGGGAAGTTTTCGACTATAATCTCTTCAAATATTTTCTCGGGTCCTTTCTCTCTCTCTTCTCCTTCTGGTACCCCTATAATGCAGATGTTAGTATGTTTGATGTTGTCCTAGAGATCCCTTAAATTATTCTCATTTTAAAATTTGTTTTTGCTGTTCTGATTGGATGATTTTCATTATTCTATCTTCCAGATCACTTATGTGTTCTTCATATCACCTAGTCTGATGTTAATTTCTTCTAGTGTGTTTTCACTTCAGTTACTGTATTCTCCAGCTTTGACTGGTTCTTTATATATTCAAATTTTTATATTAAATTCTTTCCATGTACATCTATTATTTTCCCTAGTTCAGTTACTATTCTTATTACTAATACTTTGAAATCCTTACCTGGTAAATTATTTTTCTGTTTCATTACTTGTTTTTTCATTAAAAACACTAACCATCAGGGAGGGAAATAAAAATGTAAGTCTTTTAGAATGTGTTTGAACTTAACTATCTGTTTCAAACAAGTAGATACAGATAGATATGGGTCAAAATATATCAACTTCATAGTAACCACAAATCAAAATCCCATGATAGATAGACAAAAACTGGAGAGAAAGAAACACAAGCATACCACTAAAGAAAATCATCAAACCAGAAAGGAAGAAACAAAAACAAGAAAAGAACTAAGAAGAACTACAAAAATAACCAGAAAATAAGCAACAAAATGGCAATAAGTACATACCTATCAGTAATCATTTTAAACAGTCAACAGACTAAATGTTCTAATCAAAAGAAATAGGGTGGCTGATTGGATTAAAAAAACAAGATCTATTTATATGGGTCTCACAAGAGACTCACTTCAGAACTAAAGACAAACACAGATTGAAAGTGAGAGGATGGAAAAAGATATTTCATGCAAATGGAAATGACAAGAAAGCTGGGGTAACAATAACCATATCAGACAAGGTTGACTTTAAAACAAACTTTATAACAAAAGACAAAAAGGGCGTTATATAATAATAAAAGGACCAATACAAGAATAGGATATAACATTTGTTAACATATATGCACCCAATATAGGAGCACCTAAATATATTAAGCAAATATTTACTCAAAGCAATCTACAGATTTAATGCAATCCCTATCAAAATACCCATGACATCTTTCATAGAACTAGAATAAATACTCCTAAAATTTATATGGAGCCACAAAAGACCCCAAATTGCTAAAGCAATCCTGATAAAAAAGAACAAAGTTGGAAGTATAACTCTTCCAGACTTCAGACTATGCTACAAAGATATAGTAATCAAAATAGAATGGTATGGGCATAGAAACAGACATATAGATTAATGGAACAGAATAGAGAACCCAGAAATAAACCCACACATCTATAGTAATTAATCTATGACAAAGGAGGCAAGAATATACAACGGAGAAAAGACGGTCTCTTCAATAAGTCTTGGGAAAGATGGACATCTACATATAAATCAATGAGATTAGAACACTCCCTTACACCATATACAAAAATGAGCTCAAAATGGTTTTTCTGTTTGTTTGTTAAATTTTTTTGCCCTCACTGCATGGCATGGCAGCATGCAGGATCTTAGTTCCCCAACCAGGGATTGAACCTGTGCCCCCTGCACTGGAAGCATGGAGTCTTAACCACTGGATCACCAGGGTAGTCCCTCAAAATGGATTAAAGTCCTACATGTAAGACATGACACCATAAAACTCCTAGAAGAGAACACAAGCAAAACATTTTTCGACTTAAATCATAGAAATGTTTTTTTAAAATCAGTCTCCCAAGGCAAAAGAAATAAAAGCAAAAATAAATGGGACCTAATTAAAGTTAAAACTTTCCCACAGCACAGGAAACCATTAACAAAATGAAAAGACAACCTACCGGACTGTCAAAAGATATTTGTAAATGATGTAATTGACAAGAGACTAATTTACAAAATATACAAACAGCTCATAAAATTCAATATTGGAAAAACAAACAACCCAATCAAAAAGTGGGCAGAAGATCTAAATAGACATATTTCCAAAGAAGACATACAGATAGATGGCCAAAAGGCACATGAAAAGATGCTTAACAACACTACTTATTAGAGAAATGCAAATCAAAACTACAATGAGTGTATGTTCAGGCCACTCAAGATGGCTGTTCACTTTTTCTCTGTACATCCCCTGTCCAACCAGTGCCTGCTTCACCTAAACCCTACACACAGAACTGACCTTCCTATGTACTTGCCCCAAGCTCCAGCTGGTGATTGTTCTTATCAAAGGGGTGGTGAGGGGTGTGACCCTCTATTGGTTTCCCTGGTAACCACCTGATGAGCCCACCTGATGTCAATTCCTTTATAACTGGTAATCTTCCCTTCCCCCTCCTCCCTGGGATCAAAGACTGCCACCATGTCCTGCCTGCAGTCTGCCGCACATGGTGGGGTATCACTCCAGGACCTTGCTTCAGATGTGTAAGCTCCCCCATCCATTAAAACACTTATGTCTCTGTTGCTGATTCCAGGTTCTTTCTTCCGTCTTAAAGCTGAGCAAGCACTGGCCTTGTAGGCCTGTGGTGTGCAGCCCAACAATGAGGTGTCACCTCACACTGGTTAGAATGGCTATCACCAGAAAGTCTACAAATAGCAAATGCTGGAGAGAGTGTGGAGAAAAGGGAATCCTTATACACTGTTGGTGGGAATGTAAATTGGTGCAGCCACTATGGAGAGCAGTATGGAGTCTCCTCAAAAAACCAAAGATAGAGCTACCATATGATCCAGCAATCCCACACCTGGATACATATCCAAAAAAAATAAAAAATCTAATTTGAAAAGATATATGCACCCCAATGTTCATGGCAGCACTATTTACAATAGCCAAGACATGTAAACAACCCAAGTGCCCATCAATAGATGTTTGGCTTAAGAAAACGTGGTATAGGGACTTCTCTGGTGGTACAGTCGTTAAGATGACACACTCCCATTGCAGGGGGCCCAGGTTCGATCCTTGGTCTGGGAACTAGAACCCACATGCATGCTACAACTAAGAGTTCACATTCCACAACTAAGGAGCCCTTGAGCTGCAACTAAGTAGCCCACCTGCTGCAACTAAGACTGGGGCAACCAAATAAATAAATAAATATTTTTTAAAAAGATGTGGTCGGGGTTTCATACGTAGCAGAGCAGCTCCCTCGCTGCGATCTATTGAAAGTCAGCCCTCGACACAAGGGTTTGTCGCTCCGGCCGCACGCCGTGGCGGCAGCGGCGGGGCCCGGCCGGGGAGGGCTCGGCATCCGTTCCTTCCTTCCTCCTTTCCTTCTCCGGGATGCGCCCTCGCTCCGCGGGTTGGGCGGGCGTCGTCCACGGCCCACCCTCGCCGTCCGGCCGCGGGGGGCGGCGAGAGGAGAAGGCGGGTCGTTCCTCGTGGAGCCTCCCGACCTCGGCGCGCTGCGCCTCCTCCCGAACCCCGCCGTGGGCCCCTCCGCCCATGGGCTGGGACGGGGACGGGGGAGGTCGGTTGCGGACCGAGGGGCGGGGAGCGTCGCAGGGCGGCCCCGCGGGCCCCTTTCCCAGGGGGCTGCTCGCTGGGCCGGAGGGGCGGCGGCACACAGGTGCCGCCGACCGCGCCCTCGCCCGGGTCCTCCGGCCGCCCGCGGCACAGGGGGTGGGCACGGAGACACGGGCGGGCGCGGCCCTTGCGCTCTTAGAAAAAATAAATAAATAAAAAAAAAGAAAAAAAAAAGATGTGGTATACATATATAATGGAATATTACTCAACCATAAAAAGAATGAAATATTGCCATTTGTAGCAACATGGTTGGACCTAGAGAATATTGTACTTATACTTTGCTATTATACTAGTGAAGTAAGTCAGACAAAGACAAATACTATAGGATTTTACTTATATGTGGAATCTACAAAATAATACTAATGACTCTATATATAAAACAGAAACAGACTCACAGACATAGAAAACAAGTTTATGGTTACCCAAGCAGGGGAGGGGCAAATTAGGAGTATGGGATTAACATACAAACTACTATACATAAAATAGATAAGCAACAAAGATTTACTGTATAGCATAGGGAATTATACCCAATATCTTATAATGACCTACAATGTAATATAATCTACAAAAAAACCCAGGTGTTGTACATCTGAAACTAATACAATATTGTCAGTCATCTAAACTTCAATAAAAAATTAAAAAGATAAAATGGGTTTGGTAAAACCTACCCCACAGTGTTGATCTGTGTGTAAAACACAAAACACAATGCTGACACATACTGGACTCTCAATAAACAGCTGGTGGGGAAATGTTATAAAAAGTGAATATTAACAGACATAAAGTGAGAAACTAGCAATAATACAATAATAGTAGGGGACTTTAACTCCCTATATACATCAATGGACTGATCAGACAGATGTCAATAAGAAAAGAATGGCCTTAGATGATACATTAGACAGTTGAACTTAATAGATATCTATAGAACATTCCATCCAAAAACATCATAAACATATTCTTTTCAAGTACACATGAAACATTCTCAGGATAGAGTACATGCTAGCCACAAAACAAGTCTCAAGAAACTTAAGAGGATATAAATTATATCAAACATTTTTTCTGACCACACAGTATGAAAGTAGAAATCAATTACAGGAAGACAAATGGGAAAAACACAAACACGTGGAGGCTAAACAACATGCTACTAAACCAGTAAGTCAGAGGCTTCCTTGGTGGTCCAGTGGTTAAGACTCCATGCTCCTAATGCAGGTAGGCCCAGGTTCGAACCCTGGTCAGGGAGCTAGATCCCACATGCTGCAACTAAGAGCCCGTATGCCACAACTAAGACCTGGTGCAGCCAAATAAATATTTTTCAAATAAAAAAAACAATAGGTCAGTGAAGAAATCAAAAAGAAAATCAGAAAATACCTCGAGACAAATGAAAATAAAAACAGGACTTTCTAAAATCTATGGGACACAGCAAAAGCGGTTCTAAGAGGGAAGTTTATGATGATAAAGGCCTACCTCAAGAAACAAGAAAAATATGAAATAAACAACCTAGCCTACCATCCAAAGGAATTAAAAAAAGAAGAACAAACAAAGCCCCAAATCAGCAGAAGGTAGTAAACAATAAAGATCATAGAGGAAGTAAATAAAATAGAGACCGAAAAAAAAAAAAAAACAGAAAACAGTAGAAAAGATCAGTGAAACCAAGAGCCGGCTTCTTGAGAAGATATACACAACTGATAAGCATTTAGGCAGGCTCATCAAGAAGAAAGGATTGAGGTCCCAAATAAACAAAATAAGAAATGAAAAAGGAGACATTACAACCAATATCACAGACACAATAAGTCATAAGAGAATATTATGAATAGTTACATGCCAACAAATTGGACAACATAGAAGAAATGGATAAATTCCTAGAAACATACAATCTCCTAAAACTAAATCAGGAAGAAATAGTCTGAACAGACCAATCACCAGGAGTGAAACTGAATTAGTAATAAAAGATACTCCCAGCAAACAAAAGCCCAGGACCAGATGGCTTCACAGAGGAAGTCTACCAAATACATAAAGAAGAGCTAATATCTATCCTTCTCAAAAGGACACAAAAATAGACACATAGATTAATAGAACATAATAGCCCATAAATAAACCCACACACTTATGGTCAATTAATCTATGGCAAAGGAGGCAAGAATATATTGATACAATGGAGAAAAGACAATCTCTTCAATAATTGGTGCTACATGTAAAAGAATGAAATTAGAACATTCTCTCACACCATATACAAAAATAAACTCAAAATGGATTAAGACCTAAGTGTAAGACTGGAAACGATAAATTTCCTAAAGGAAAAAATAGGCAGAATACTCTTTGACATAAAGTGTAGCAATATTTTTTTGGATCTGTATCCTAAGGCAAAGGAAACAAAAGCAAAAATAAACAAATGGGACCTAATTAAACTTAAAAGCTTTTGCACAGCAAAGGAAATCATCAACAAAAGGAAAAGACAACTTAATGAATGGGAAAAAATATTTGCAAATGATATGACTGATAAGGGGTTAATGTCCAAAATATATAAACAGCTCTCACAACTTTATATCAAAAACCAATTTTATTGAAAAATGAGAAGATCTGAATAGACATTCTTCCAAAGAAGACATACAGATAGCCAACAGGCACATGAAAAGATCCTCAACATCGCTAATTGTCAGTAATAGCTATTAGCTGCACCATAGAGGGTGCTGTGAGAACAGTAGGTGGGGCACCAATCCAAGATTCAGCTGAGGAACCATGAAAGCTTTCCTAGAGGAAATGAGGTATAAGCTTAGGCTTGAGATATGAATAAGAGGTATAAAGTGAAGCGGGCACCCTAGACAGGAGTTGGGGGACTCCCCACATGAGGGACAGTCTTCCTGGGATATTTCTCCTTTGTACTCTTCTTCTTGGTGGGGCAGTATTTGTAAATATATGGATGAGAGTAGCCCACCACTCTCAGGTACAACCTAGACTGTCCAGCTTATTTATCACACCAGGGTAAACCTCCCCTATTCCCATAAGCCACATCTGTCCTCATGGGTCAGTGTTTGGCTGTGGGAAGGCTTGGTAGGCAGAAGTCAGATCTCAGTCTGACAGAGACAATTGGAGCCTTTGGCAAATATGAGAGTGAAAATGCCTGGGGTTCCCTAGTCTCTGGGAAAGGAAATTATGGTAAACTGAAAAATACCCCTCCCCTGAGTATCCACAACCTAATTTCAGACCTGTGGATATTACCTTATATGGCAAAAGGTACTTTGCAGATGTAATTCAGTTAATGATCTTGACATGAGAAGATTATATTGGGTTAACCAGGTGGGTACAATGTAATCACAAGGGTCTTTGTAAGAAGGAGGAAGAAGGGTCAGTGAAGAGAAGGAGATGTGACAGTGGAAGGAGAGAGAGACAGACAGACACAGACTGTGCTATTGGCTTTGAAGATGCAGGAAGGGGTAGGCAGTCTTTAGAAGCTGCAAAAGGCAAGAAACAGATTCTCCCCTAGAGCATCTAAAAAGAACTCAGCCCTGTGAATCCATTTAAACTTCTGACCTCCATAAGTGTGAAATAATAAATTTGGGTTAAGACACTAAGATTGTGGCAATTTGTTACAACAGCAATAGGAAACTATGCTAGAATCCCACAGCCCTTCCTGACTGTGAGGCCCAACTTAGTTCTCAGTGAATGTTATAAAGTTCAGGTGCTATTTTTGTAAAGCCCTTGAAGGGAGTATAGCAGTTTTTTTTTAAATTAATTAATTAATTAATTTATTTATTTATTAATTTTATTGGCTGTGTTGGGTCTTCATTACTGCACATGGGCTTTCTCTAGTTGTGGCGAGCGGGGGCTACTCTTCGTTGTGGTGCATGGGCTTCTCATTGCGGGGGCCTTTCTTGTTGCAGAGCACTGGCTCTAGGTGCGTGGGCTTCAGTAGTTGCGGCACATGGGCTCAACAGTTGTGGCTCACGGGCTCTAGAGCACAGGCGCTTGGGCTTAGTTGCTCCATGGCATGTGGTATTTTCCTGGGGCAGGGATCGAACCCATGTCCCCTGCATTGGCAGGCAGACTCTTACCCACTGTGCCACCTAGGAAGTCCAGTATAGCAGTTTTGCCTGCCCCATCTGTCTGGAGGACACCTGATGGCTACTGACCTCAATGATAGTGGTGGGTGTTGCTTCTGTTTTGCTCCCAAGATCATAGCTCCTCTTAGGAATCCTGTTTCCTCTTTGTTGACACACTCCAGTCCCCCCCAGTCTTTAGCCTTTTTCTTTGTATCCTTTGCAGCCTCATGATACCCCTAAAAGTCCGATAATTCTCAGGTAAAGCCTTTTCATGTAATTTGTCTGTGTGTCTGCCTACCATACTATACTGTGTGACGCTTGAGAAAAAAGATCAGGTTATGCTGGCTTTTACCCATCCAACATCCAGAACACTTCCTGAACCTTGGCATTGAAGGAAACTAAAAATAAGTCTGACAAAAGTTTTTAAAACTTAGGAAATTATTGGAAAATGAATTTAGAAATAATATAGTCATAATAAATCCGATTCCCTTCTGCTGTATTAAATAGTACTTCAAATACGTTCTTGAATTTACTACCCGCCACTTCATAACATAGCATATTATTCCTCTTTTCTCATATGAGATAACTGGGAGCCAAGAATTTCAGGACCATTTCTATGGTCACAGGGCTGGTATGTAATAGAATGAGCATGGATACAGGCAATCTCCAGGTGTGTATGGATGATCTAAAAAAATCTCTTTAGAGAAAGGGCTACAATATTCAGTTTGTCAAAATGTTACACCAGTGAAGTTATTTTAGGTTCAGGGGGAAGGGTCTCTCTTGGCCTCATTTCCAACGAGTGGCCAATCTTGGTAGTGCAGACAAAGGGGTGACCCGCTAAGTTCTCAGAACCTGAGTACCGCCCCCCAAATACCCCCACCCTCCACCTTGTACTGCGGGGTGATGACCTGGCCAGATTTGCTTTTACCGCTGAGGACACCTTAGGCAGGGTAGGGAAGAGAACTGCGGCGCAATTGCACAGCCAAGAGCAGCCAGGGATATCGGATCCCCTTGCTCCCCACCCCCCAACCTCGCCCTCAGCTTCACTGCCCCCACCAGCGCAGCCACTTTGGTCTTCGCGCCGGGCGCGTGCGGCCACCGGCTTATCCAAGGTCAGGAGCCTGGCGGCGGCAAAGAACACTACTGAAACAAAGTCAGCAGGCTAGTGAAGTGGACTCCAAAGATCACATGCACCGCCCTGGCGCTAGCCATGTCCTCCAACGAGACATACCTTGGCGCGCAGCAGAGTGCTGTGAGACCTTGGGGAAGCTGTGAGGCTTCGGCTGCATGCATACGGCCAAGTTTGCTCGTTACCTTCGAGTCCACAGGACTGGTGAACTACACTAGGGGCTGCCATTGCGGCACGGTTAAATTTGAGCCTTGCGCCTGCAAACCTGTGAGTTCTGCTTTGCAGCTGCAGGCTGTGCAGGAAGAAGCAGCACAGATACTCCCTCCTCCCAGTCTCGTGCTTCATGCTCCTCCTTGGCGCCTAGAACATCATTAGTTACTGATTCCACACTCATCCGGCACAGCAGTTTCTGTAGCAGGTGCAGGGTGCAGAGTTTCCACGCATCCATCTTGGACCCCGGGGATTTACGGCATCGCCTCACACTGCCTGCATGAGGGGAAATTTTCCTGAAGGTAAAGCCCACGGACACGTGGAGGCCCCCTTACTCGTGTACTATTCCATGCTCAGCTTTAAGCAATCCAGCAAATCAACCATTTTTAAAAAAATTTTATTTATTTATTGGCTGCATTGGGGTTTTGTTGCTGGCTTTTCTCTAGTGCTACTCTTAGCTGTGGTGCTCAGGCTTCTCGTTGCAGTGGCTTCTCTTGTGGAGCACAGGCTCTAGGCGCGTGGGCTTCAGTAGTGGTGGCATGCAGGCTCAATAGTTGTGGCATGTGGGCTCTAGAGAGCAGGCTCAGCAGTTGTGGCACTCAGGCTTAGTTTCTCCGCAGCATGTGGGAATCATCCCTAACCAGGGATCAAACCCTTGTCCGCTGCGTTGCCCGGCGGATTCTTAACCACTGTACCACCAGGGAAGTCCTGCAAACTTACCATTTAAGTGTTGTATGTTTATGGCTCTAGAGACATCTGCTCCAGGTAAACAGATTTCTGAATCTGTCTTTCGCGGTGGTGGTTTGCAGCAACCTCGGTTCGCCAATGACATTTTTTTTTTTTAAAGTTGATTCAGTTTGTCTAGCGTCTTCTTGTGATAAGAAAGGGGGTAACAATTTCCAATCTCTTTACACAAGGAAACTAGAACCAGAAGTCCTCACTTGTGGTCATTTTTGCAGTATGCTACAATCAGTATAAGTCTATAATTTAGAAATATCATAGTAGATTCCAGAGAAATAGAAAAAATTAAAGTTGTCTCAGGGAGTTGAAGCAGGAGTGGGTAGGGTATGTGTGTGTGAGAGAATTTAGAATCAAATGATTTCATTAAAGGCTGGCATTATTATTTAACTTTTAAGAGCATGCATGTGTGTTTTTTTCAGAAAATTAAAGAATAGGTGATGCATTTTATGTAGAAATAATCTGTATGTGGAAAATACAAAGAAATAATAAGCATAACTTCAAGAAAATTAATAACAGCTCAGAAATACATACAGTTTCCTCAAACAATTATTACCTCTCACTTGTTCATGTTAATTGTGACTTTGTAAATTAACACACGTTTTACTCTTGATCCCAGCAGGCTTGCACATTAATTGACTGGAGTAATAATGTGAAAATTGCCCTTTGCTAAATTTGGGGTAAATAATGCAAGACAGAGGACTATATTCCCATTTCCCAGATGAAGAAACTCAGGGTTGAAAGATTAAGTAACTTGCTGAAAGTCATACAATAAGTGGTGGAACTAGGACACTCACCCAAGTCCCTCTGTAATCAGCATCTATGTTATTTGCAGTGTATCTCTCTCCCTTTCCTAGAATGCACTTTTGAATAGCCACACCTTTATCAGAAAATGGTGTTATTTTTCCACTAGGTTTGCGAACCAAAATTACTGTTGAATGCACAAGGAAAGTTGAATAAAATCATCCCATTCTTTTAATGAATCACAAATTCCTAAAATAATAAGTGATCTAGAAGCTAGAAGAAAAGATAGAAATCTTCCAAAATTACTTAATGAAGGGAGCCTAAAAATTCTAAAGATTTAGATTTAGATTCTAAAAATATAAAGATTCTAAAACCTGGAAGAGATGGTATACCATACACACACAAAAAATATGGCTCTCTCACTTATGAACATAGATTACATTTTTTATCAATAAAGCCTAGAGTCTGTCATACAGAGCAAAGTAAGCCAGAAAGAGAAAAACAAATACTGTATGCTAGCTCATATATATGGAATCTAAAAAACTGGTATTGATGAACCTAGTGACAGGGCAAGAATAAAGATGCAGATGTAGAGAACAGACTTGAGGATCCGGGGTGGGGGGCGAAGGGGAAGCTGGGACGAAGTGAGAGAGTAGCATTGACAATATATATACACTACCAAATGTAAAATAGCTCATGGGAAGCTGCTGCATAGCACAGGGAGATCAACTGGATGATTGGTGATGACTTAGAGGGGTGGGATAGGGAGAGTGGAAAGGAATCGTGGGAGGGAGGGGATATGGAGATATATGTATAAATACAACTGATTCACTTTGTTGTACAGCAAAAACTGGCACAATAGTGTAAAGCAATTATACTCCAATAAAGAGCTTAAAAAAAAAAAAAGCTTGAGTGAATAAAATTCAACAGTATATAAAAATCTACCACAATCTGATAGTTTCCGAGTCATGAGGGCATGGTGTAGTATTAGGAAATACTTGAAAAATTTAATAATCCATTATATCAATAAGTCAAAGGAGAAAAATATGTTCTTCTGAAGCACTGAACGAAGAATTTAATAAATTCAATCAAACGATAAATTCTGTGGTTTTTCTTAGTTCTTGTTTACTCTGCTGACAGAATTATATTAAAATCCTAAACTCTTGGGACCAAATATTTCAGAATCCATACACCATACATCACATAAGACCCATAGCAGAGTTTAGAGTAATACTACCAAATCTAATACAATATTTCTGCAGCAAAACTTATAAATATTCGCTCCAAGACATATAAAAATTACAGATTGCCTCCTGTCACTTCAGGTCAAGTTTTATGTGCAAAGGAGTCAGGAAAGTGAGTTCAGTTTTCAAAACATTTCCATTTTGTTTTTTTATTTTTCTAATTTATTTTATGTATTTTTAATTGTGTAGTTGATTTACAATATTGTGTTAGTTTCAGGTTGCACAGCAAAATGATTTAATTATACATATTTTTTCAGATTATTTTTCATATAGGTTATTACGAGATATATAGTTCCCTATGCCATACAGTAAATCCTTGTTGCTTGTCTGTTTTATGTATAGTAGTTTGTATCTGTTAATCCTAATTTATACTCCTAATTTATCCCTTCCACCCTCCCTTTCCCCTTTGGTAACCATAAATTTATTTTGTATGTCTGTGAGTCTGTTTCTGTTTTGCAATTAATTTGTATTATTTTTTTAGATTCCACATATGAGTGATATATATTATTTGTCTTTCTCTGTTTGGCTTACTTCACTAAGTATAATATTCTCTAGGTCTATCCGTGTTGCTGCAAAGGGCAATATTTCATTTTTTATGGCTGGAGTAATAGTTCATTGTATATATATACCACATCTTCCGAAGCCAGTGGGCTGTTGATGGACACTTGGGTTGTTTTTCTGTCTTGGCTATTGTAAATAGCAGTGATGCTATGAACATTGAGATGCATGTATCTTTTTGATTAGAGGTTTCATTTTTTATATTTTTTTCCAGATATTTACCCAGGATTGCTGGATCATATGGTAACTCTATTTTTAGTTTTTTAAGGAAACTCCGTAATGTTTTCCATAGTGACTGCAATAATTTACATTCCTACCAGCAATGTTATAAGGGTTCCCTTTTCTCCACACCCTCTCCAGCATTTATTATTTGCAGACTTTTTGATAATAGCCATTCTGACTGTTGTGAGGTGGCACCTCAATGTGGTTTTGATTTGCATTTCTCTAATAATTAGTTATGTTGAGCACGTGCCTATTAGCCATCTGTAAGTCTTCTTTGGAGAAATGTCTGTTTAGGTCTTCTGCTCATTTTTTTTTTTGATGAAACGTCTATATATTGTAGCAATTACACAGCTGAATGTGTTTGTCAGAACTCACAGAACTGTACTCTCAAATGGGTGGATGTTACCATATGCACATTGTACCTTAAAAAAGAGTTTATGCCACCTGAGGAAATTTCAGATTTAAGAGGATTTTCTTGATTTATGGCATCAGCAAAGCCAGTTAGTTGCCCAGTGTAGCATCTGTCCTGTTGGCATTTTATTTTATTTTATTTTTATTTTTATTTTCATCTTTATTGGAGTATAATTGCTTTACAGTATTGGGTCAGTTTCTGCTGTACAACAAAGTGAATCAGCTATATGTATACATATATCCCCATATCCCCTCCTTCTTGAGTGTCCCTCACACCCTCCCTATCCCAGCCCTTTAGGTCTTCACAAAGCATCCAGCTGATCTCCCTGTGCTCTGTAGCAGCTTCCCACCAGCTATCTATTTTACATTTGGTAGTGTATATATGTCAATGCTACTCTCTCACTACGTCCCAGCTTCCCCTTCCACCCTCCGTCCTGTGCCTTCAAGTCTGTTCTCTACATCTGCATCTCTGTTCCTGCCCTGCCACTAGGTTCATCAATACCATTTTTCTAGATTCCATATATATGTGTTAGCATATGGTATTTGTTTTTCTCCTTCTGATTTACTTTATTCTGTATGACAGACTCTAGGTCCATATCCACCTCACTACAAATAGCTCAATTTTGTTCCTTTTTATGGCTGAGTAATATTCCATTGTATTTATGTGCCACATCTTCTTTATCCATTTATCTGTCGATAGACATTTAAGTTGCTTCCATGTCCTTGCTATTGTATATTCTTGCCTCCTTTGCCATAGATTAATTTACTGTAGGGTGTGTGGGTTTATTTCTGGGTTCTCTATTCTGTTCCATTGATCTATATGTCTGTTTTTGTGCCAGTACCATGCTATTTTGACTACTGTAGCTTTATAGTCTGAAGCCTGGAAGGGTTAAAAGCATTTACATTTTAAAGTTGCCTATAAGGGGTTGTGATTCTGAAGTATATTTCTGTCAGCTCTTCTTGCCTTTTATAAATTTTTTTCTTTTATGTTAGCTTTTTTTTTTTCATTAAAGTAGAACATACAAAGAGAACAGTTCATAAATCATAAGGGGCAACAACTTGTTGACATTTTATAAAGAGAACACATGCATGTAAAACCACTGAGACTAAGATATAGAACATTAGTGGGCCCAGAAACCTATATAATGACCTTATGTAGTCATTACAGCTGAAAGTTAAGCACTCTTCTGAGCTATGTCACTATAATATTCATTTTGCCTGTTTTTTAAACTTTATACAAACAGAATTATCAATCATGTACATTTTTAATGCTGGTTTCCTTTGTTTAGTACACTGATTTTGAGATCTGTCCATATTTGTTGCATGTAGGGATATTTGATTATTTCATGGCTGTATAGTATTCCATTATATGGATACTACACTTGTATTTATTCAACTGTTGATAAACATTCACACTGTTTCCAGTTTGTGACAGTTTCTATTAATGCTAGTAAGAATATTTTATTCATGTCTTTTGGAGAACATATTTATGCATTTCTGTTTGATATATACTTTGTACAATAGGCAGAATTCTATGATGATACCCAATGATCCTTAACTTTGTATAATCTCCCATTGAATGTGGATGGAACCTGTGGATATAATAATAATCAATAAGATATCACTTCCATGATTATGTTAAATTGTATGGGGGGGAAGGATTTTGCAGATGTAAGTCAGGTCACAGATAGTCGACCTTAAGACAGGGAGATTACATGGGGTGGGCCAGACCTAATTGGGTGACCATTTACAAGGGTTAGGCCCTGGCTGAAAGAGAGATTTGAAGCATGAGAGAGTATTTGGAGGGGGCCACATGGCGAGAAAGTGCAGGCGGCTTCTAGGAGATGAGTGCTGCCCCAGGCTGACAGCCAGCAATGAAATGGGGGCCTCAGTCCTCCAGCAGCTGGAAACTGAATTCAGCTAAAAGAGGGGAAAGTTTGGAAGAGACTCTTCCCCAGAGCCTCCAGAAAGGACCACAGCAAGTCCACCTTCATCTCACCCTGTTAGACCCTAGCAGAGAAGCTGGTCACACTGGGCACAGACTTCTGCACAACTGTGAGCTAATAAATGAGGGCTGATTTAAGCTGCTAAGAGTGTGGTCATTTGTTCCCTATCAGTAGAAAACTAATATAGGTTTTGATACCTGGATGTGGGGTGCTGCCATTGCAGACCCCTAAAAATGTGGATTTGGCTTTTGAACTGAACATTTGGTGAACGCTAGAGGAATTTTGAGGTCAAAATACTAAAGACAAAGTTGCCTTAGAAAAAGGCAACTTGACAGACAGTTAGTAGAAATCAGCTGAATTTCCAGACTGCTTTGGAACTCTAACTCCTTTCTGCCTTCCGGGTCCCCCGTTATTAAACCAGAATGTTTATAACTGTTATCCTATGCCAGTCCCACTATTGTGTGTTGGAGGAAGATAGTTTGTCACTTTAGTGTCACCAGTACACAGTTGGAGGAGGATTATGCCCCAGGAGTTGTACTGCTTGGATTATACCCAGGAACCTCATGCATGTTTGATTTAGATATCTGAGATGATGAGATTTTGGACTCTGAGCTGATGAGATTTAGATGAGCTTTTGGAATTGAGCTGATGCTGTAATACCATGAGAAATTTGGAAACTGAGATGAGGTGAATGAATATTCTACGTTGGGCAGACTGGATTGCCTGGGCCCAGAGGGAAGAATTCTAAGATGACTCCTAATGACCCTTGACTTTGTATAATTTTCTCTCATTAAGTGTGAGAAGAGCCTGGTATTATGATGCCATATTGCTCCTGTGATTATGTTACATTATATGGGAAAAGAGATTTTGCAGATATATTGAGGTCCCAAATCAGTGGACTTTCAAATAAGGAAATACCCTGAATGAGCCAGACCTAACCAGGTGAGACCTTAAACTGACCTGTGCGCTAAGAGACTCAAGTGTGAGAGAGTATATGAAGGGATCGATGTGGCAAGAAACTGTGGGAAATCTCTAGGAACTAAAAGTGGAACTAAATTCTGCCAATAACTTGAATGAGCTTGGAAATCAATTCTTCTGAAGAGCATTCAGAAAGAAACACAGCCTGGCTGTCTTAATTAGTTTGGGCTACTGTCACAAATTACCATAGCCTGAGTAGCTTAAACAACAACAATTTATTTCTCACAGTTCTAGAGGCCGGGAAGTCCCATATCAAGGAGCCAAAGATTTGGTGTCTGGTGAAGGCCTGCTTCCTGGTTTGGAGATGCGGATGTTATTTTAAGCCACTAAATTAGTGGTAATTTGTAATGCAGGAATAGAAAGCTAATGCAGATGGTGTTGCTGGGTTATAGAAAAGGCATAAATTCATCTTTGATACTGCCGAACAGTTTTCCAAGTGGTAGTACCAATTAACACTCCCACCAGCAGTTAGAGTTCCACTTCCTCTTTATTTTCTCCAGCTCTTGATACTGGTAGTCATTTTGGCTCTTCTGGTAGATGTTTACTGATATCTCAATGTAATTTAAATTTGCATATCCCTCATGACTGAGTTTGGGCAATCTGTCATGTGTTTATTGGTCAGTTGGGTGTCCTATTTTGTGGTGTGCCTGTTGAAATATTGTGCCAATGTTCAACTGTATTTGCTTTTTTTCTTCTTGATTTCATTCTGTACATAAGATATTTTTTGGATGTGTATGTGTGGATATATATTTTTTTCAGTGTTTTCCTTTATTGTCAGTGCTTTTTCTGTCCTGTTTCAGATATCATCTACTCCAAGGTCATAAAGATATGTTTATACATTATTCCTTCCTTCCTTCTTTCCTTTCTCTCTCTCTCTCTTTCTTTTATTGAAGTATAGTTGATAATATGCTTATACATTATTTTCTGGAATTAATTTCTGTGTATGATGTAAGTTGGGAGCCAAAGTTATTTTTCCCATAAGGATGGATATACAATTCGTCTAGTTCCACTTGCTTAATTGACTGTCCTTCCTCCCAAGCACTGCATTGGTACCTTTGTTGTAAATCAGGTGAAAATATGTGTGTGTGTGTGTGTGTGTGTGTGTGTGTGTGTGTATGGCCATATATGTGTGCATCTGCTTGTGGACTCTTTTCTTTGTTTCATTGGTCTATTTGTCAATTCTTTTACACAAAGCACACTATCCTAATGATTATGGCTTTATAGTTGGCCTTGCAATCTGGCTTTGAAAGTCCTTCAGATTTCTTCTTCTGGATGGCTTTGGCGGTTCTTGGACCTTTGATAGTCATATATATTTTAGAATCAGTTTGCTAATTTCCATTTACAAAAAAATCAGCTGGGATTTCAACTGAAGTTAGACTGAATCCATAAATCATTTTGATGAGAAATCTCTCTGATTTCATTTTCATAATGTTGTCTTCTAATTGATGAACATATCTCTGATTTATCTAGGTCTTCTTTAATCTCTCTCAGAAATGTTATATAGATTTCTGGGCAGAGATCTTGTGAATCTTTTATTAGATTTGTTCCTAGGTATTTTTTGTAATTTATTTATTTTTTTTATTATTTTATTGGCTGTGTTGGGTCTTTTTTTTTTTTTGCTGTGCACGGGCTTTCTTTTTAGTTGTGGTGAGTGGAGGCGACTCTTCATTGCGGTGCGTGGGCTCCTCATTGCCATGGCTTCTCTTGTTGCAGAGCACTGGCTCTAGGCACGTGTGCTTCGGTAGTTGCAGCACGTGGACTCAATAGTTGTGGCTCACAGGCTCTAAAGCGCAGGCTCAATAGTTGTGGCGCAGGGGCTTAGTTGCTCCGCAGCATGTGGGATCTTCCTGGAGCAGGGAACAAACCCGTGTCCCCTGCATTGGCAGGCAGATTCTCAACCACTGTGCCACCTAGGAAGCCCTGTTCCTAGGTATTTGATGTTTTCTGATTTATAGTGAATGGCATTAAATTTTTTTTCTTTATAATTTTTGAAGCTGATATATAGAAGTGCAAATCAATTCTGTAATATTGACCTTATATCCAGCAATCATGCTAAATCCATTTTTAATTCTAATATTTGATATATACATTCTTTAAGATATTTCATGTAAACAATCTGTTGTGTCTCTTCTATTTTTTAAGAGCTAAGAAACCATTCCCCAAAGACCCCAAAACTACTTACATTTATATCTCATTAACCAAAACTGGGAAATATACATTCACAAACCAGTCATTGGAGTAGTAAGGACGTTACTATGACTTGGTCAAACACACTGCCCTTTATATCAAATACATTGCATTATGATTATGATGCCACAATTTTTCCTTCTTTTAACCACATATATAAATATTTACATATCAATACTTTGATTAGAAGGTTCAGAATCAGTAAATAGATGATGGTGGATTTTTTGTGGAATATTCCTTCATGTAAATGAGTTGAAATTATAATTCTTAAGTTATATAATTTCTTAAGCAATGACTAGTATGCTTCATATGTGAAAAACATTTGTAGCTTGTTGAAGAATAAATTTTTAAAATGAAAAAAATTATTTCATTTCAAAAATACCCTTCTGCTATTTATTAGGGCACAAAATTATCGTGGAAAATTTAATACATACACATATCAAGCTTTTAGCAATAGTTATCAATCACTGGTAGGACTGATCATGCTTTAAATTTTGTCTTAAACTTTTCCTAATTATCTAAATGCTCTACTGCAGGGTTTGTCAAACTGGACCCTGTTGGTATTTTGGGTCAGATAATTCTATGTTGTCAGAGGCTCTCCTGTGACATTGAAGGGACTGAAAGCATCCTAGCCTCTGTGTACTAGATGCCAGTAGCACCTCTCCCTCCCCAGTTGTGACAGTCTCCAGACATTTCCAAATCCCCACACCCAAGGGGCAAAATGCCCCCCTCCCTGTTGCACTATAGTGAATGAAATTCTAATATATGTAGAAAGCTAGGTAGATATAAAACTAAATATACAGATGTAAATATAGATCAGTAGATAGAATACATCATGTGTTTTTTGTGTAAATATCATAGCCCATGGCATTAAGTTCTTTTTAAAAATATCCTATAAAAGTTGCATAGGTTTATTTTATGGACATCCAGTATCCTATTGGAAATAGGATTTCAGATTATTTAAAATAAATGACACTATAATAGTCACCTTTGAACACATAACATTGTGAGCATATATGAGTATTTCTTTAGAGTTAATGCCTAGAAAAGAAATTGTAGTGTCAAAGGACATGTTCCATCTGGCAAGATGCTATGAATTCATAACCCCATCCAGTAGTATATAAGATAGCCTGGGGTTTTTTTGTTTTTATAACAGCTTAACATCTAATTAAACATTAAAATTGTTTTAAAAATGCAAATTGCTCTATTTTTTCTGAGTACCAGAGTAATGTATACTCATTGAAAATATTCAGAAGATAAAGTATGAGAGAACAAAACTCACTCTTCCAGATTCTTTTCTATGAGCACAAACATACATAAACACTCTCTCTTAAACAGGAGCACTGGGTAGGAAAAAGGAGAGGGCACTGAAGACACACCAATAGAGTTAAACAGAGGGACTTCCTTAGCATAAAGTTTGAGATCTTACAGATGAGCAAATCAATAAGTGGGGGAAAACTATATATATCTCTATAGATATCTCCTTTAAAGAAAGCAAGGATGGGGGCATTTTAGTTATTACTAAGTCAAGGATCATGATTAAGACCCAGAGATTCTAGAAAGGAGGAAGAGGAAAGATCTCAGAGTAAACTGAAGTGACTCCTAAGAGGAAAACAGGATCTATGAAACTGGTGAAAGTTGACCTATAGAATTAAGAAAATGGCCATGAGATAAGTTGGGGTTCATATGCCTAAATGCCTAGGACAGCTACAGAGGGCATAGTGGTAATATGGTCAGAACAGATCACTGATTCCCACTGTGACCCCAATATTCAAGCCTTCCCTATTCTAGGAAGTGACACCATCTACCCAGATTCTCTGGCCAAATGATTGTTGCCCTTCCTTTATGACCTCACAGCCATTCAAGTTTTCACACTTGAGGCTCCAGACATTGTGGAGCAGAGATAAGCTATTCCTGCTTTAACCTATCTGAATTCTAGCTCTACAAAATCCATGAGCATAATGAAATGGACATTATTCCACAGTGGATGACCAGAACACATTCTATTCATTTATTCTTCAAGTCCATCCTGTACTTTGTCAGTATTTGATTTTACATATTGCATTTGCATTCAATTTCTGGTCCATCCTTCATAATCTTGGATTCTGTTTTTCATTCCAAATTTCATTCCATTCTTTTATGGTACTTTTAAATCTGTAGTGCATGTTTCATAGTCCATTTATTTCATGCCATTGGATATTGTTCTCCATACTATGGTCATTTCTATGTTGATTTCCTTCTATTTTCTTTAATATTTTATTTCACACTATACTTCATTTCATTCTTTTTCTCATATAACATTTTTCTTTTATTCCATAGGCCATTAGATATTGCCATTTTGCATTCCATTCTATTTTCCCATTATATTCCATTCAATTTTCCATTCCATATCCTATTCAAGTCCATATTCCTTTTCCATTTTATTCTAATTTCCACTACAATCAGTGTCAATTTCATCACATTCTGAATTCCATTTCAAATCAATTTTCCACTCCATATTATGTAACACTCCAAATACGATTTCATTCTAAGTCTGTGTTGTTTCAGTCCATTTGTTCATCCATTCCACAAAATATCCCATTCCTTTGGCCAAAATTGCTGTAACAGCAACTTTCAGGAGAATCACTTACCAAAATTCTTATCAAAGAATTACAAATGTGTATGGCCCATATTCAGAATATCCTTTTCTGGGGATTTATCCACAAGTTCACATTTGAAGATATGAACAATTTTTACTAAAAAGGATATGTCTTACATTGATGTGTTATAGAGAGTGAAAATTTGGATACAACATAAATGTTGATCAATGGAGCAATGTTTGAAAATGTAAGCTTCCTCCATAAAAGGAAGTTACACGATGGCCTTGTGGAAATTTATTTACTGACATGGAAAGTGTGTTTTCCGGACACAAAAAGCCGGGTACAAAACAATATGTATGCATGAATAATTCCATGGTTATAAAACCAAAGGACTATGAATTATTTATGAATGGCCATTCTACCAAAAAATAATTAAGCATTCCCAGTACTTGCCTGCTGCTCTGTGGGAATCTAGGGTCTAGTTTTCCTACATTTACTTTTGTTTTGGGTACTGAACATGCAGTAATAATGACTTTTATAATAATGACTAAAAATGTGTCCAAATATTGAACTTCAAGCCTGTGCATCATGTTTATATTAACAGAAACTAGAGAGTAGGTCAAATAAATTAATGTGCATTCATCAGTGGATTACTATGCAGCCCATACAAATGATGAAGCATCTTTAAGAACAGCATCACCCTTAATCCTAGGCAACCTGTCTGTGTTCAGGGAGTAAGGCAGGGGGAAGCAACCCCCACCCCCCATATGTGGCAGCATACTGAACATCCAGAGCCAAGACTGCCATGTAGGACCCACCCGCTTGCTCGCTTTCAGGCCGCTCTGCAGGCAGATCCTCCTGCGGGGTCATCCCCTCCAGGGTCACAGATACGGGTTTAGTGTCCTGACCATATTCCAGGAAGGTCGCCAGGCTAAGGGTTGAGCCCCCAGAGTAGTGCTGCAAGCTAAGCTGATTTGGAGTGACTCGAATTGTTTATATAGACAGCCTCACTGCCCTCAACCCCTCTTCCGAGACACACACACTCCCAGGGTAAGGATAGGGAATTCACAGCATTGACCTAGCCGGGCCGGACCACGCCGAGCCGGATGGACCAAACTCCAGTGCTGTGGAGCACACCCTCCTGTTTGGCGCTAGATGGAGCCAGGTTGGCGCGCGATAGAGGCAGCTTGGCGCGCTCCCGGGGAGACGAGGGTCACGTGACACCCAGCCCACCAATCAGAAAAGAAGACTCCTTGGGGTGCCGCCCACCATCCTCGCTTTTGGTGCCGAGAGCTCCACTGAGGCAGCGTCTGCAGCAGCACTCTCCGGTCTCTGAGCAAGAACCCGGCGTTATGGCCACCCAGTCGTGCTATGAGAAGGAGGAGAAGCTACAGCAGGGTGAGATGCCCGCAGGGCCGAAGAACGAGGTCGCCTCTGCCCCTGGTGACGACCGTGGGACCGAGAACCCCAATCCCGGTGCCTCGGTCCCCACGGTCTTGAGCGACCCATCTCTGTCAGGTGGCGGTGCCCCGGGTGGTGGCACAGCAGGTTCCTTGTCTTACGACATGGCTGCCGGCGCCATTTTGCTCACTGGGGAGGATCCAGGGCCGCTCTCCGTGGATGGTGTGCAGGAGGGGGGGTGCCCCGACCTCCAGGGCGGTGGGAGTCCCCACGAAGAGCTGAGCTGTGTGGTGCCTGGGATGGGCCGAGGCATCCAGGCGGCGCCTGCGTGCAGTGGGGCCGCTATCGGGCAAGCCGCGGGGGGCGCTGGCCAGCGTCCCACCCAGACCGCGAGCCCAGGGAAGGTCCGTGGGAGGAAGCGGCCCAGCCCTGAGGAGGCTGCCCCGCCTCAGAAGCCTCCATGGTGCTGTCTGTTTCCAGGAGCTGCTGAGCCCCTATGGTCCGCGCCTTCGCCGCCATCTTCTCTGAGGTCTGAATCCAGCAGCTGCGGCCATTTTCAGGCTTCTCCGCAGCCGGGTCCTGAACGCCGCCGCCGCCGCGCCACCGGCTCGGGCCCTGCTCTCCAGAGCCCTGCATCGGTGCAGCGCCCTGCCCTCCGCGGTCGTACCACCCCGTCGGGTCCTGTTCTTCGCAGTCAGGCAGCCAGGCCAGGCCCTGCTCTCCGTAGCCATGTATCCGGCTCCGGCGCTGCTATTCGTAGCCGTGCAGCTGAGCAGGGCCCTGCTCGCCGCCACCGCCGTGCACCCGATCCAGGCCCAGCTCGTCGCCTATTTCGGCCGGGCCCTGCTCTCCAGCGCCAAGCATCAGCGCCAGACCCTGCTCAACACCGTACACCCGAGTCAAGCCCAGCTCACCGCCGCCGCCGAGCTTCCGCGCCAGGTCCTGCTCAGCGCCGCGGCCGTGCTGCCGAGCCTGGCCCTGATCGTCGCCGCGGCCGTGCTGCCGAGCCTGGCCCTGATCGTCGCCGGGGCCGTGCTGCCGAGCCTGGCCCTGATCGTCGCCGCGGCCGTGCTGCCGAGCCTGGCCCTGATCGTCGCCGCGGCCGTGCTGCCGAGCCTGGCCCTGATCGTCGCCGGGGCCGTGCTGCCAAGCCTGGCCCTGATCGTCGCCGCGGCCGTGCTGCCGAGCCTGGCCCTGATCGTCGCCGCGGCCGTGCTGCCGAGCCTGGCCCTGATCGTCGCCGCGGCCGTGCTGCCGAGCCTGGCCCTGATCGTCGCCGCGGCCGTGCTGCCGAGCCTGGCCCTGATCGTCGCCGCGGCCGTGCTGCCGAGCCTGGCCCTGATCGTCGCCGCGGCCGTGCTGCCGAGCCTGGCCCTGATCGTCGCCGCGGCCGTGCTGCCGAGCCTGGCCCTGATCGTCGCCGCGGCCGTGCTGCCGAGCCTGGCCCTGATCGTCGCCGCTGCCTTGGTTGCGCGCCAGGCCCTACTTCCCGTCGCCGCGCATCCGGGCCAAGCCCGGCCCTCCGAGGCCGCACCGCCCAGCTAGGCCCTGCCCTCCGGAGCAGCACCACCCAGGGAAGATCAGCCGCTAGCAGCAGCGCCTCTCCGCCTGGGCCTAATGGCCAGAGTTCTTCATCTCCTGGTTTCTCCTTCCAAAGTCTTTTCTTGCAGAGCACTTCAAGCTCTTCTGATTCTGAGGTCCCAAGCGTTGTTACCCAGCAGGTTTGGCATGCACTCCGTATGCGTGCTTCCTCACCCTCACCTCCTGGTAGGCTCCTCCCTTTCCCTGTGCAGTATGGTGAGAATTTCTCCTCCTGCTCTTCTTCCTCCTCCTCCTCCTCTTCCTCCTCCTCCCCGCTTCCTGGGTCTACAAGGCGGGCCCGCTTCTGCCCCACTAATGCTTCCGGCTGGAGTTCCCCTCCCTCTTCCCCTGGGTTTCTTGGCCTGGGCTCCATCTCCACTCCTAGCCCTACTACCCTTAGGCGCATCTTGCTGCCAGAGTTTGAGTCCCAGAGCTCTCTCCCTTCAGAAGAGCCGGATGAAATAAAGAGCCCTCCTCCCTCTCCTGCACCTTCTGTGCTGTGATCCTCCATGAGCATCCTCATAAGGCCCGCGAAAGAAGTCAACATCCACCCACTGCCCTGAATGGGCTGCCTGCTCCGCGGTGACCTGTGAGGTTTCCAAGTGTTCTAGCTGCTAACCGACATCATGAGCAGTTTTGAAGTTGTTGTTTAAAGAGGCAGTTTTGAAGCCTCTCCTCCCCATAATGGCACTACCTAGCACTTATCTGCTTTTGGCACTTGATTCCAGCCCCCGCTTATCCCCCAAAAAGGCCTGCCTTGGCCTTTCCCTTTTCCAAGTTGCTTTTGCGTAATGAAATGCTTGAACAAATAAAATTAAAACGTGGATTTCATTTAAAAAGTGTAGCTTTCTTTTATTGTCCGAAAAACTTAATCCTGTCTTATTCAGAGGACTTACAAAAGTTGTTGGCATGCTAGCTTACTCATTGGAAGGGAAAGAGAATAAAATACTATCCTAGCAATCATTTATTTCCACAGTCTAACATGGAGTTCTGTCCAGGAAAATTTTATTTATACACTATATATGCTCTTTGCTTAGGTGGTTTGCAACTGTGGATGAGAAAAAGGGACAGTGTTTAACCCAAGGTGGCTAGAGAAAAGGAGGGGTGATAGAGATATCCAGGTTGAAGAAAGAGGCAGGGCATAATCCTGTATGGATAAGGGGAGTACTTCCTCCTCAGATGGAAGTAGGGGTTGCAGGAAGGAAGATTCGGGATCAGGAAGGGGGAGAACAGCAGGAGTCAGGAGTGCATGGGGGGAGGTCTCAGTTTCTAGGGGAGAAAAAAGTTTATGTGTTGGGAACAGGGGCTCCTGAGGTCTGTGTGGAGCGGGGAGGGGAAGGTCTGGGAGAGTGATTCAAGGTTAATAATTGATGTAAAAATGGTTGTATATTTAGTGAAAATTGTGTTAATGGATAATCCCATTTAAAAAAGTATTGTGCGGGGCTTCCTAGGTGGCGTAGTGGTTAAGAATCCGCCTGCCAATGCAGAGGTCACAGGTTCGATTCCTGCTCCAGGAAGATCCCACATGCCGCGGTGCAACTAAGCCCGTGTGCCACAAAAAAAAAAAAAAAAATAAAATAAAAAAAAAAAAAAACAAAAAAAAAAAAAAAAAAAAAAAAAGTATTGTGACTGTGAACAGATACGCGAGGGTGAGTATTTATGTGTGTGTTTGTGTGTGCATGTATAGACATATTTGGAGAGAACTGGATGGACATACACCATGTTGTGAACAAGGCATATATCTCATCTTTGGGATAACTGGTGGTATGGTCTTCTATGTTATACATTTTCCACCTTGACCATATTGCTGGTTCTGTAACGAAACTCAACTCAGCTATATTTTTTAAGAAGTTTAGTTGTGGAAACGTGGTAGAAGACCACATTAAAAGAAGAGACTGAAAAATATTTAAGCCAAACCAGTAAAATGAACTTCTCCCTACTTTCCCATGCTTTTCCTCTCCTTGCTTTTCTGGTATGTGGACAGTACTGGCGTAGTACTGGCCAAGAAGAACCCTGTTCCTGGGCACCACATTTTAAAGGTTCCCACTCAGGCCCTTGTTGTGCTGTATTCAGACTACAAAGGTAGAGACATTGACCACAGAGACAGTGGGATGTTCTCACCAGGTCCCTATACCTTGCAGCATTTGTATAAAACATTTAGGTTTCCTCATTCTCTGAGGCTGCTTCCAGGTCCTGTAAGGCCTTATTTTCAAGGTCCTTCCTAAGGAAGGGAGGTCTAGGCCTATGGTACACAAACTCTTAGGCCCAAGAGGTGGCCAAGTGGCAACTGTAGAAGCAAAGGGTAGGCAAAGCTTGGGGGTGTAGGCTGAAGTGTTCTCCAGGTTAGGTGTCAGCGATCTCTTGATGTAGGACGTAGCTGGCAATGGTAAGAGATCAAGGACATGGACCAAGGGCCTTCAATTGTACTTTTGCACCATACACACCGTGAATGTTAGTGACTACCCTGTATGTATAATTAGCTCTATAGCCCAGCCCCAGAGAGTTAGAGACACTCAGGGATATATCAATATATTTAGGAAGCCACTTGTCCCTGGAGGTAGCTCTGACCATACAACACCCCCTCAATATCTGAGATGTTGAGGGAAGCAATAGTTCGGGTCCTAGGTTTGGTCCTTCCTGCTGTAAGCTAGCATTCAGTGGGCTGAATCAGAGATGTCACCACCCTACTGCATGTTAGTGTTTTAGTGGGTCTCCTAGGCATTTGATCTGTTTGGGATTGGCCCTCAATCCAATATCCTTAACTCAAGCCTACCATACTAAAATTTTCATAGCTGCTATTGACCATAAGCATTTCTTCTCTTGACCCTCCTTATGAAAGTACCAAATAACATCACACAGCAGACCTCCATTCTGCAAAATCCAGTGGACAATTCTTAGATTTCATCTGAATTTACCTTTTGGCAGCATTTGACGCAGCTAATCATTCCCTTTTCCTTTATATATATTCCTCTTTAGTCTTGGAAGACTGTTCTCTTTGTGTCCACAATTCTCCTAGACCTTTCTCATTTTCTGCACCTCTAAGTGTTGGATTGCCCAAGGCCTCAGTTTTGGGGTTTTTTTTTTTTTTGGCCCTTTTTGCCTTTTTTCCCTATACACATTTACTACCTAGGTGATCCCATCTAGTCTCACGTATTTGAGTATTGTTTCAAGCTGGTGAGTCAAAATACTGTATATCCACTCCCATCTACTCCCTTGTACTCCAGTTACATATATCTAGCTACCTAATTGACTTTTCCACTTGAGATGTCTAAAAGGCATCTCAAACTTCAGTAATGTGGAGTTCTGTCCAGTAGAAATATAATACTAGCCACACGTGTAATACCATTTTCTAGTAGCCACATTTAAAAGTGCCTGAAGAAACACATGACATTAATAATTTAATTTCATCTATCCAAAATATTTCAACATGTAATCAATATAAAAATTATTAGAGATATTTACTTATTTTTAGATAAAAAATATTTTTATTATATAGTTGATACAATGCTATGTTTCTGGTGTACAGCAAAGAGATTCAGCCATGCATATATATACACATTCTTTTTCATATTCTTTTCCATTATGTTTTATTACAGTATATTGAATATAGTTCCCTGAGCTATACAGTAGGGCCTTGTTGTCTTATCTATTTTATACATAGTAGTTTGTATCAGGTAATCCCAAACTCCCAATTTATTCCTTCCCTACCACCTTTCCCCTTTGGTAACCATAAGTTTGTTTTCTATGCCTGTGAGTCTGTTTCCATTATATAAATAAATTCATTTGTGTCATATTTTAGATTTCATGTATAAGTGATATCATATAGTATTTGTCTTTTTCTGATGCTTCACTTAGTATTATAATTGAGATATTTAAAATTTTTCCTGCTAAGTTTTCAAAAGCTGGTGTGTAACTTACACCTGCAGCATATCTCAGTTCTGACTAGCCACGTTTTAAATACTCAGTAGCCACAAGTATGGACATGTGTGTACAGCACAGTTTTAGACCTTCTCATCTCCTTAGTGTCTCTTATTAATTTCCTATTGAATCATGACGCCAGCTCCAGCAGTTTCTCATGTTGTGGTTTCCTGTCCTAGAAGGGAGCCCTGAGGTATCAGTTTGGAGAGTTCACAGGGGCTATGATGCTTCCAGCCCCTTTAGTGTCTTTGAGCTGGGCTCCTTGCACCTACCTGGTATTGAAAAGGGCAGAAACCCTGCCAGTTTCAGCCTCTCTTTCCAGTGAGTTGGCTAGTTTGTGGTTCTCCAGTTATCAAGTTAGTAAAATGCTGTGCCGTTACTTCTTTTTCTTCCTGCACAGACACTGGTACCATATAAGTAATGCAACTTTTAGTGATTTGTCCTCATCTATTTGAATTATGGGAGCTGAGGGGATAGCTTAGCACAGAGTTCTAACCACTGGACTGCCAGGGAATTCCCCACAAGGAACTTACATTTGAGGCTTGTCTTTGGGAGCTGCAAGACAGTAGATTTCCATACCTGCTTGCCAGAATCTTGAAAGTTTATATAGAGGCCTTAATGGGGTTCAGTCACGTATACCAACCAGATGGTCTCAACATCACATTACTGTCTCAAGGCTGCGTCCCTGAAAACGGCTCCAACTTTGGAAATGGTGGACTGAAGGTACATTCCAAGGACTGGAGAGGGAATGAGGAGCCTCTGATTGCCCAGGTCCAGCTCGAGAGCCAGCTTTTGGTCACATCCTCTTGATGACCTCCTCCAACATACTAATTCTTGAATAATTCTACCAATGACCAAAAAGTAGAATGCAAAGTAGACAATTTTAATGCACCAAGTCTCACAACCTCAGGTCAGAGGGCCTATATTTATTACTATTTTACAGATGTGGAAATTGAGGCTCAGAGAAATTTTGTGGCTTGAGATATCATTGCTAATTGGGCTTGGCTCTAGAGTCAGAATTCCTAGTTTAAATTCTGATTTTCCTATTGACTCACTGTGTGTTCCTACGCAAGTTAATGAACCTGGGATCCTAAATTTCCTCATTTGTTAATGAGGCACAATAAGAGTGCATGCCTCCTAGATTGTTGTAAGGATTGAAAGGGATGGTGTGTGCTAAGTGCTTCTGACAGCATCTGGCCCATAGTGCCCAGTAAAGATGGCTCTTATTCTGGTTAGGATTATGATCATATACCCAGATATTTCTGACTCCAGCAGCTAGATTCTTTTTTTTTAGCTCTTTATTGGAATATAATTGCTTTACACTCTTGTACCAGTTTTTGAGGTACACCAAAGTGAATCAGCTGTATTTATACATATATCCCCATATCCCCTCACTCCCGCGACTCCCTCCCACCCTCCCTATCCTGGTCCTCTAAGGCATCACCCATCATCGAGTTGATCTCCCTTCCCACTAGCTATCTATTTTACAGTTGGTAGTGTATCTATGTCTATGCAGCTCCCTCACTTTGTCCCAGCTTCCCCTTCGTCCCCACCCCAACTCCGTGTCCTCAAGTCCATTCTCTACATCTGCATCTTTATTCTTGCCCTGTCACTGGGTTCATCAGTACCATTTATTTAGATTCCATATATATGAGTTAGCATACGGTATTTGTTTTTCTCTTTCTGGCTTACTTTGCTCTGTATGACAGTCTCTAGGTTGATCCACCTCATTAAAAATAGCTCAATTTCATTCCTTTTTATGGCTGAGTAATATTCCATTGTATATATGTGCTACATCTCCTTTATCCATTCATCTGTTGATGGGCATTTAGGTTGCCTCCATGTCCTGGCTATTGTAAATAGCAGCAGCTAGATTCTTAACATTTTACAGATCTATCTCAAGCAATAATACTTAAAAAAATTTTTTTTGATGTGGACCATTTTTTTTTAAAGTCTTTATTGAATTTGTTACAATATTGCTTCTGTTTTACGTTTTGCTTTTTTGGCCATGAGGTATGTGGGATCTTAGCTCCCTGACCAGGGATTGAATCCACACCCCTTGCACTGGAAGGTGAAGTCTTAACCACTGGACCACCAGGGAAGTCCCATCAAGCAATACTACTTTACAATCAAATTAGCTATTTCAAAAATGGAAAGGACAACTCATTTATTGTACTTAACTTTATAATATGAACATATTTCTACAGGCTATTGAGCAACATTTTTGCCAACACCAGAAGCCACTGCATAAAAATGTAAAAACCAAAGTGTTTAGCTTCCAAAGTACAAACACTAGGAATTTAACAAATTCGAACTTGAAGTAGTTATGTAAGTACTTATGAGAAGAGTATTTTCCTCCAGGAATTGTTTGCATTCTTGATTCATGGATGACTAGAGTACACCTGTGATTAACATTATTGCCTGCTAGTTACCTTTACACATTACATGACATGCAGATATAACAGGTAACAATCATAGTATGTTTATATGTAAGTCCTGTTTTAATACTTATACATATACTAACTCTTCTTATCCACAAACCAGTCTTAGGAAATTCATAGTTCATACTGAACTCAGTTTTATGGACAATGAAATTCAGGAATAGAGATTACTGATTAATAAGATATAGTAGGAAGGAAACAAACATTGAGTTGTGAACACTGTCATGATCCTCTGCAAAGTTATGAACTTCCTTTGTGAAATAAACTACATGATATATCCCTGTACAGAGTACTACCATTCTGCCAAGTGTAAAGCAATGGTTTGGACACATTAATATGCTGCTGTTTAATATGAAGAACAGTGTTGTTTTTGTATTGTGTAAAATCAGTCTACTCACCCAAACTTCAAATGGAAAGTGAAAAATTCCAGCTCAGCCAACATTAACTCAAAGGCACATGTGAAAATGATCATAGCAAGAAATTATAATTTATTGTACAGGGAAGAATAATCTCCCTAGAATTAGGAGCAAGGCATTTAGACAGTGACAACAACTTTACTGAGCTCTTCTTGGAAATTTCTGCACTCTCTCTAGTGTGATGGAAAGATGAGTCTCCTTTGTGTACCTGTGTCCAAGAAGTGTCCAATCCCCAGAAACAGCTGTGAACTGGGAAAGGGGAGAGAAAAGGCCTCAGAGTCCTGCATCATTCACAGCTGAGCAGAGCTTTTGCCCCAGGGTTCCATTGTGGTATGGAACCAGGAAATAACAGAAAGACCTTATGTAGTCTTTTCCCTGGAAGTTGCCTGCCAGTGGACTACTATGCTGTACAGGGCTGGTTTCATGGCATGTGGCCTGTGCAATTGCTAAGACCCCTGATTAGTTTAATGATGAGCTGCCACTGTCTTAAAATTCTTAATGGCTTTTTGAACAAGATACCCAGCATCTTCATTTTGTACTAGGCCCCACAAATTATGTAGCCAGTCCTAATACTGTATTTTATAGGATTTTTAAAACAAAAATTCTGGGCAAGTAGAGTCCCAGGAAAGGTAGTGATGGGATGGCTGTGAGTTAAAACAGATGATTTTCAATTTCAGGGCATTGGTCTGAAGTCAAAAGATAATTATGTTGATAAAATGCAGAGTAAAAAAAGGCAAAGAATTAGCTCTTAAATATGTTACATGTAATTATATCCCTCTGTGTGTTTACAGTTACATCCAGTTTATAATATATGTTTAACATCCGTGTGGTGGTACGCACACTGTGGAAAGATTTGCCAGTACTGTGAACATAAAAAAAAAGTTGGTACAGAAGAAGCTTTACAAAGATTGCAAAATCTAGAGAAGTGATTCATACCTATAATGGAAACATTATTTGCTTATTTCAGATTTGTATCACACTCTTTTTAAATGCTGTAAAACGTAGATTTTAGAGAGCAGGGTTATGTGATGGTCTGATATTTGTTTCTATATGTCACATGGTTTTGATCTCTCCTTTTGTGTTGAATTTTAATGTAGAAATAAATATAAACACTAATAAAGTGCCCAAATATTAAACTCAGAGAAAAAAAAATCCAGATGACATTGTCACAGCAGTGACTGCAGGGTTGCATTAAGCATATATTTTATTCCAATGCTTTGCCATCTTGGGGCCTTGCTGACACTGGAAGGGACTGCCCCTCCCAGGGTTAGCGCATTCCTAGAAATAACACTCCTTCCAAATGCAAATCAACCAATCCAAGCCAACACCCAAACCACCTTCTTTATCAGGCTCTCAGAGGGGCTCTCACACTTAGGCCACTATTCTCCTGCCCTAATTACCAGAGAGCCAGGTACCAGACAAGTAGGTACAGTCCCTATGCCCCAGAGCCCACTGAAATTATTCAAATTAACCAGTCCTAAACCTGCTTACCCTGCCCTGACCATTTCTTCCAGCAGAAACCACAATAAAGGCTCTTGTCCAGGTTGCCCACCCCCAGCCCCCTTCCCTTGCCTTATGACTGACCCTGGTGCTTCACTGTGGCCCTGCCTGTCATGGCATGCCCCCTCTAGGGAACTGTGAGTAGCAAACTGTCTTTTCAATGGCAATCCTCTCTTGATCTGTTGGCATTACCATACCTGAATAATAACAAAACCTACATTTTAAAACAAGGGTAATGCACCAGAGTTATTTACTGTGGTCTATATGGCATTTTAAAAATGTCCTTCTATTCCTTATTTTCTAAAGTCTTTTCAAAAAATAAAGAATGGCTGTTAAATATAAATAAATAAATAATAAATAAATAAAAACAAGGGTAAATGTAAATTGCAGAGGGCACTGGGATCACACAGTCTTGGGTTTGAAAACTGGCCACACCTTGGGCTTGCTGTGTGACTTTGAGCAAATATAACCTCACTGACCCTTGTTCTCCTCATATGTAAATTGGGAATAATAATGGTGTCTACTTCATAATCCTTCCTCTGAGAGGTGCCTATCCTGATCCTGCTCACCCACCCCTCCAGCTGTGATTTAGAGTCTTTCATCTGTGTTTCCAGAGCCCCTTGTTCTTAACCTTGCCAGACCCTTCTACACATTTTTGGAAATTACATTTCTGTATAACCATCTTCCCATTAGACTATGAGAATTTTGATAACTCGAATGGAGCCTGAATTTTCTGTATCCCCAGAACTCAGCAAAGTGCCCTGGGGCCTGGTATCCAGAAAGAATTATTTATTGAATTCATGGTGATACCACAAGCTATGTGCTTAATAAAGAATAAAAATTAATTTACAAAATATTTGTTGAAAATAATATATAAGAAATGCATGAACTCAGGATATTTCTCTACTTCAATTTTCTTCACTCAGGGAGGGCTTGTATCTATTCTTCTCCTTTTTCAGAAACATCACGAATCAGTGTGTCCCTGATCTTAGGTTCATAATGTAACTAGGACCTTCTGTTACTCCCTCCGCCTCAGATCTGGCCTCACAGTGGAACTGCATTGGACATGGCATTGAAGACTTCCCAAACAAGTATTATTGATGCTAAATAGCCCCTCAAGAATATTTGTTGAACGGATGTCTTGTTGGATGAATAAAAACCAGCTAATTACAGCTAAAACTGTTATTTGTTTTATAGGTAAAAGACTTACATATCATTTGGTCTTTTTTTTTTTTAATCTCTTTATTGGAACAGCTTTACACTGTTGTGCCAGTTTTTGCTGTACAACAAAGTGAATCAGCTTTATTTATACATATATCCCCATATCCCCTCCCTCCCATGACTCCCTCCCAACCTCCCTATGCCAGCCCTCTGAGTCCTCACCCATCATCAAGTTGATCTCCCTGTGTTATGCAGCAGCTTCCTACTAGCTATCTATTTTACATTTGGTAGTGTATATATGTCAATGCTACTCTCTCATTTCATCCCAGCTTCCTCTTCGTCCTACCCACCCCCACCACTGTGTCCTCAAGTCCGTTCTCTATATCTGCATCTTTATTCTTGTCCTGTCACTGGGTTCATCAGTACCATTTTTTTGGACTCCATATATATGATTCATCATACAGTATTTGTTTTTCTCTTTCTCGCTTACTTTGCTCTGTATAGCAGACTCTAGGTCCATCCACCTCACTACAAATAACTCAATTCCATTCCTTTTAATGGCTGAGTAATATTCCATTGTATATATGTGCTACATCTCCTTTATCCATTCATCTGTTGATGGGCATTTAGGTTGCTTCCATGTCCTGGCTATTGTAAATAATTCTTTAATGAACATTGTGGTACATGTTTCTTTTTGGATTCTGGTTTTCTCAGGGTATATGCCCAGTAGTGGGATTGCTGGGTCATATGGTAGTTCTATTTGTAGTTTTTTAAAGAACCTCCAAACTGTTTTCCATAGTGGCTCTACCAAATTACCACTAACAGTGCAAGAGCGTTCCCTTTTCTCCACACCCTCTCCAGCATTTATCATTTCCAGATTTTTTGATGATGGCCATTTTGACCTCTGTGAGGTGATACCTCATTGTGACTTTGACTTGCATTTCTCTAATGATTAGTGATGTTGAGCATCTTCTCATGTGTTTGTTAGCCATCTGCATGTCTTCTTTGGAGAAATGTCTATTTAGGTCGTCCACCGATTTGTGGATTGGATTATTTGCTTTTTTGGTATTAAGCTGCATGAGCTGCTTGTATATTTTGGAGGTTAATCCTTTGTCAGTTGCTTTGTTGGCAAATATTTTCTCCCATGCTGAGGGTTGTCTTCTTGTCTTGTTTATGGTTTCTTTTGCTGTGCAAAAGCTTTTAAGTTTCATTAGGTCCCATTTATTTATTTTATTTCCATGATTCTAGGAGGTGGGTCTAAAAGGATCTTGCTTTGATTTACGTCATAGAGTATTCTGCCTATGATTTCCTCTAAGAGTTTTATAGTGTCTGGCCTTATATGTGGGTCTTTAACCCATTTTGAGTTTATTTTTGTGTATGGTGTTAGGAAGTGTTCTAATTTCATTCTTTTACATGTAGCTGTCCAATTTTCCCAGCACCACTTATTGAAGAGGCTGTCTATTTTCCATTGTATATTCTTGCCTCCTATGTCAAAGATAAAATGCCCATATGTGCATGGGTTTATCTCTGGGCTCTCTAATCTCTTCCATTGATCTATATTTCTCTTTTTGTGCCAGTACCATACTGTCTTGATCACTGTAGCCTTGTAGTATAGTTTGAAGTCAGGGAGTCTGATTCCTCCAGCTCCATCTTTCCTTCTCAAGATTGCTTTGGCTATTCAGGGTCTTTTGCATTTCATACAAATCATAAGATTTCTTTTTCTAGTTCCGTGAAAAATGCCATTGGTAATTTGATCGGGATTGCATTGAATCTGTACATTGCTTTGGGTAGTACAGTCATTTTCACTATGTTGATTCTTCCAATCCAAGAACATGGTATGTCCCTCCATCTGTTTGTATCATCTTTGATTTCTTTCATCAGTGTCTTATTCTTTTCTGCATACAGATCTTTTGCCTCCTTAGGCAGGTTTATTCCTAGGTATTTTATTCTTTTTGTTGCAATGGTAAATGGGAGTGTTTCCTTAATTTCTGTTTATGCTCTTTCATTGTTAGTGTATAGGAATGCAAGAGATTTCTGTGCATTAATTTTGTCTCCTGCTACTTTACTAAATTCATTGATTAGTGCTAGCAGTTTTCTGGTAGAGTAGGGTTTTCTATGTATAATATCATGTCATCTGCAAAGAGTGGCAATTTTACTTCTTTTCCAGTTTGGATTCCTTTTCTTTCATTTTTTTTTTCTGATTGGTGTGGCTAAAACTTCCAAAACTATGTTGAATAATAATGTTGAGAGTGGGCACCCTTTTCTTGTTCCTGTTCTTAGAGGAAATACTTTCAGTTTTTCACCATTTAGAATGATGTTGGCTGTTGGTTTGTCATATATGGCTTTTATTATGTTGAGATAACTTATTTCTATGCCCATTTTCTGGAGATTTTTTATCATAAATGGATGTTTAATTTTGTCAAAAGCTCTTTCTGCATATATTGAGATGATCATATGGTTTTTATCCTTCAATTTGTTGATATGATGCATCACATTGATTGATTTGAGTATATTGAAGAATCCTTGCATCCTAGGGATAAACCCCACTTGATCATGGTGTATGATCTTTTTAATGTGCCATTGGATTCTGTTTGCTAGTATTTTGTTGAGGATTTTTGCATCTATATTCATCAGTGATATTGGCCTGTAATGTTCTTATTTAGTGACATCTTTGACTGGTTTTGGTATCAGGGTGATGGTGGCCCTGTAGAATGAGTTTGGGAGTGTTCCTCCTTCTGCTATATTTTGGAAGAGTTTGAGAAGGATGGGTGTTAGCTCTTCTCTAAATGTTTGATAGAATTCGCCTGTGAAGCCATCTGGCCCTGAGCTTTTGTTTCTTAGGAAATTTATTTTTCTTTAAGAATTTTTATTGAGATACAATTGACATACAATGAATTGTATATATTTAAAGTGTACAATTTGATATTTTTTCATATTAGTAATGTATATATGGCAATCCCTATCTCGCAATTCATCCCCCACCAACCCACCAACCCCCCACTTTCACCACTTGGTGTCCATATATTTGTTCTCTACATCTGTGTCTCTATTTCTGCCTCGCAAACCAGTTGATTTGTACCATTTTTCTATATTCCGCACATATGTGTTAATATATGATATTTTTTTTCCCTTTCTGACTCACTTCACTCTATATAACAGTCTCCAGGTCCATCCATGTCTGTTGGGAGATTTTTAATCACAGTCTCAATTTCAGTACTTGTGATTGGTCTGTTCATATTTCCTGTTTCTTACTGGTTGAGTCTTGGAAGATTGTACTTTTCTAAGAATTTATCCATTTCTTCCAGGTTATCCAATTTATTGGCATATAGTTACTTGTAGTAGTCTCTCATGATCTTTTGTATTTCTGTGGTGTTGGTTGTTCCTTTTCCTTTTCACTTCTAATTCTGTTGATTTGCAACTTCTGCCTTTTTTCCCTGATGAGTCTGGCTAATGGTTTATCAATTATGTTTATCTTCTCAAAGAACCGGCTTTTAGTTTTATCAATCTTTGCTATTGTTTCCTTCCTTTCTTTTTCGTTTATTTCTGATCGGATCTTTGCGATTTCTTTCCTTCTGCTCACTTTGGGGTTCCTTTGTTCTTCTTTCTCTAATTGATTTAGGTGTAAGGTTAGGATGTTTATTTGAGATTTTTCTTGTTTCTTGAGGTAGGATTGTATTGCTATAAACTTCCCTCTTAGAACTGCTTTTGCTGCATCCCATAGTGAGGCAGGTTAATAACAAAAGCAGGGAAGGAAGAGGCAAACAGAAGAGAATGCAAGCCTCAGGGAATAAGTAACGTATGGCCTCTTTTACAGAGATCCTGCCATAAACAGCCCAGACATCTGAGTCAAGGAGATAAGGGAAAACCTAACTTCTGCACTCTGGCCTCTGTACCTTGCCCCTGCCTAGATAAACATAGCTATAGGCTCCCCAAAAGCGTGGGAACTGGTTTATAAAAGGGGAAACTTTTCTTTGTTTCGGGGCTCAGTCTTTGGATGTGAGTCCACTGGGCCTGTACCGGTACAATAAACATTGCTTCCTGTATTACAAGCCTTGGTGTCCTGCCTACCTCTACCAATTCCTTCAACATTTCTGGGGGCTCGTCCGGGATCAGGAGACGGTATACAGAGATGGTGCTTTCACCTCCCTTGTCTCTGGAGTGTTAGCCCTGGGACGCCGGGGGTGGTGACATCGCCTGGCGCCAGTGGACCAATTGATCCGTAGGAGACTAGCCCTCCCGGCATGTCAGGGTGAGACTTCTGAGAGCACAACGGAACCCGGAGAGGCACAGGAACCAGTGCAGGGAGCACCGCCCTATAGACTGGTAAGAACCCGGGTTCATTTTGGTTTAATAGGCCCGTCCTTAAGTGACGGAAGGGGAGCCTGATCACCTCCCAAGAGTCACCCGAGTAACCTCCAAGACCCTCTCAGGGGGAGAGGAGGAGGCGAAACTGTGACTCTTAAGATTAAAGGATTGGGCAGCGGGCTGGAGCTTGTTGAATGAATGCGAGTGAATGAGATAATCAATTAAGATCTAAGCGAGTGTTGAGTCCTGATCTGGTTCCATGGCAATCCTCATATGGCTTATGGTGATTCTCTTCGGAGAAATCCTGACGTGGGGCTTATTCCGTCTCACCACATGCTAAGAGGTGCCTGAAATTTCCGCGAGGGAAGCAGCCGGAGATGGACGAAGCGCATTTCCAAAACCCGATTTTCCTACTCCTACCCTCCCTTGTGTGTGTGCATGTCGTCTGATGATAGGACGGGAGGAAATGGGTGGCAAGCAAAGTAAACCCACCCCTTAGAATGCATGATTAAAAAATTTAAAAAGGAATATTCAGGAGACTACGGAGTTAAATTGACCCCTAGAAAACTCCATACCTTGTGTGAAATAGAGTGGCCACCATTCAGAGCAGGATGGCCCTTGGAGGGCTCCTTGGATAGGGAACGAATCAATAAAATATATAAAGTAGTGACAGGAGACCCAGGATACCCAGACCAATTCCCCTATATAGACTCTTGGCAGGATGTAGTCCTGATAAAGCCACCTTGGCTTCAGTGCATCTGTCTAGCTCCACCATGTCAGGACATTTTTGCATTCCAATGGGGAAACCCTATAAATGGAGATAAGGGCCAGTTGACTTGGACCAGATTGCCACAGGGGTTTAAAAACTTCCCGACTATCTATGGGACGGCCCTAGCAAATGATTTAAGGGCTTATCTAGCTGGACTGCACCTTGCTCCAGTATATGGATGACCTTTTATTAGCTGGAAAAAACAACAACAACAACAACAACAACAAAAAACGATGCATGGAGGGAACCTGGTGCCTCCTTACCCTCTTATGGGAAGCAGGCTATAAAGTGTCTAAAAGAAAAGCTCAGATCTGCCAGGAAAGTGTAAAATATCTCGGGTTCCACCTTTCACAGGGACAGCCATGGTTAGGCCCAGAAAGAAAACAAGCCGTTTGCTCAATCCCAGTCCCTACAACCCGACGCCAGGTCCGAGAATTCCTCGGGGCAGCAGGCTTTTGTAGAATTTGGATACCCAGCTTCTCTATAATGGCAAAACCCCTATATGAAGCGACAAAAGGGGGGGAAAGGGAACCATTAATATGAGGACAGGCACAACAGAAGGTGCCCATCAGGCAGTGGCCTTCCCAGTGGGGGAAGGTGCCCATCAGGCAGGGGCCTTCCCAGTGGGGGAAGGTGCCCATCAGGCAGGGGCCTTCCCAGACGGGGAAGGTGCCCATCAGGCAGGGGCCTTCCCAGTGGGGGAAGGTGCCCACCAGGCAGGGGCCTTCCCATGGGGGGAGGGTACCCACCAGTTAGAGGCCTTCCCAGAGGGGGGAGGCACTGTGATAAACTCTGGTGTGAATGTGTGTGTGAGTGAATGCCCTGGTATGTCCTCGTTCCAGGACGACTGTGTGGCTCCATGGCCTTTGTGGCTACGGAGTCCGAGTGGGCCCTAACCTGTGGTTCCGTGGTGACCTCATATGGCTCAGGGCGGTATCTGTCTCTGGGGGACCCAGTCCCTCTCTACGAGTCAGATTCAAGTGGGACTCTATACCACCCGCCAAAGCTAAGAGGCACTTAAGCTCCCCACAGGGACACGGCCAGGTGGGCATTTGAATGGCCTCCTCTTCAGAGGGGACACCCATCCTTGTTTGTCTTTGCGTCATTGACACAGGGGGGAGTTGGTTACTGATTTGATTTAGCAATTGTGCATGTCCAAACGGCCCTTTTGCCCTAAGGCCCTTCGCCAAAGTTTTCTTAAAATTTTAAGGCTCCCTCTCCCCTTCCATCAGCTGACTCTTTGAGCCGACTTATTGAGAAATTAGTTTTTCCCCAAAAAGACATGCCCCTCTTGCCAGACAGATCTGCACCTCTCTCTAGGTCCCTGGGGCCGGTCCGTGTGGAGCGGCACACTCTGTCGTGTTCTTGCATACTTTTGGATTCTCATTACTAGGCTGCCTTCCTCTGTCACCTTTCCTTCATAATCCCCTGATTCCCCAAGGATTTCAGGCTCTTCACTTAGGCGAGGAGTACACATACTGCTCCTCTGCCTGCTCAGTGCCCTCGAGAGGGTCAATCACCCCAGACACCCTCCGGAGCCCCACCTGAAGTTATTCCTCCACGAACCCCATTGCAAGGGGCCGCCTCCTTTCAGTCCCATCTCCCTGAGAAATTTGATGATCAGGGCCATCTTCAGGGAGGCACATAGTGGTGCTGTCTGGGAATACTGGGCTTTCTGGGAGTGGCGACATCGGCGCTACCTGGGTTATTAGGCCCTAGGACAGGGCCCTTTCTGTGCGCACCCCTCTCCTTCCTGGTCAAAGAAATAGATTACACTTGTTAACAAAGGGGAGACAAAGACATCTTAGGAGGAACTTGCTTGTACCTTTGAGAGGTAAATGTCTTATCTGGTCATCTAAGGAACACATATCTCTGCTATCTTTTTAAATGCAGATTAAAAAAATTATTTAAATTAAAATAATTTAAAACTTGACTTGTCAAAGATAAATAGAAATCCTAAGTGTCTTTTCTGCAAATAGTAAAAGGGTTTAGCCATCTAGATAGGTGACCTCGATTTGTTCCATCTGCTAGAAGCCAATTTAAATCCAACCCTTTGTGACTGATGGCTTTTATGTTGTACCTGACTCAGTACTGAAATTTTAGAATGAGAATCATGAGGCCTCTGTGTTTGTGTGTATGTTCATGTGTATCTATATGTTCGTTGTAGGTGTGTGGTATTGCCAAAAGAATTCATAAAAGAGCTCTAATTGGCTTTAAAAAATTATTAAGTGCTTATAAATACTCAGAAATAGAAAATAGTCTGGCCGGAATGAATTTCAGGTTCATGATATCTGAAAAATTTAGTATTAAACTGATATCTGGTATTGAAGATGGCTTAAGCTAATTGGTTTGATTAATATAGACATGTTTTAGAGTCATCAAATTAAGTATAATTTTTATATAAATTTTTATTGTGCCTAGATGTAATATAAGCTAAATAAGGTCTTGTTGTGTCTGTTACAAATTTGTCAGCATGGAAAGTAACCTGATGTAAAGAAACTTCTGAGGAAAGAAAATGTAAATGAGATAAGAGCTTTTAGATAAACTCTGTCCAGAAGAATTATGCTTTAGGAATATCTACCTAAAATAGTCTCTCCAGATCCTGGTAACTTGAAATTCTGGAGTTGCCCTAAATTAAGTGATGAAAGCTTATTGACCAGCTGGATCATTCCCAAATAAGATACTAAAACATAAATTACTAAACATTGGCTTCCTTTTACAGAGAGACAAAAAGATAGTTAGGACTATTGATAAATATGCTTGGTGCCATGTTCTGTAAAGAAAGCAAATGTTTTTAGAAAATATCACTGGTATTTATGTTCACCAATCTACAGAATGCTGTCACAAGGGACAGTTCATGGTTGCTTAAGGAAAGTAGGATGTGTGTTTTCAGTAAAGAAGGCCTGAGGAATGGAATTACACTTTATTGAGGGAAAAGAAAGTAGGTCTGATTTACAGGTGACTGAATGGGAAATAAAATAATGATACAGAAAGTGATAAGATGGTTTGTGGAAAGTGGACCCCGAGAAAAGGGTTTTTGTGCATGATCAGGACTGACTAAGTTTAGATAGATTTAGTTGAGTAAATTAATTTGGAAAGTACACTGGTACAAAACTTGAATTTGGCTTTTCTCTCTGTTAAGAGGACAAGTTTTCTTAAAATGTTGAACTGCCCTTTGATAAAAGATTTTAAATTTCCTTACCTTTTAAGTGATCTGTTCTTGTTACTTTGGCTAAGTGACTAACTATTGTTTCACAGTTACCTGTGAGCCTATCTGACAGTGTTCTAAACCTTTTTTTGGGTATTTTGGACAAAACTTCCTAAAACAAATTCTGATAAAATCCTTTTGACCTCTAGCTAACTTTGAGATGCTTCAAAGGGCCCCTGAAACATCCCAAAGAAAGATATAAACTAGGTTCATTTGGTACATTAAGTTATATAGGAAGTATTGTCAAATGAATAAATGTTAGATTTTAGTGCATGGTAATTGTTATTAATATAGATATTCTAGAAATTATATGGAATTCCTAAAATTCTGATATGTCCTGGTAAAATGTTATCAGTCATAATTCTAGTTATTATCTTAAAATGTTGTATGACACAACAATAACCAAATTGATTGACCTTGCAATCAGATTTTAAACACACCTTCTTAAGCCTTATGTCTTAAGACGCTTCTGGTTTTATTCTGATGCCTTTGCAAAATGCTTCCTCTTCAAGATTTATAAAAAGGACTTTTGGATAAATACAAGTTTCTGACTTTCAGACCATAATGCTAAACGGGGTAAAAAAAAAAAATTAAAGAATCCTAATGAGGAACGTGATGGCTGCATAAGCTGTTAACAAAAGGATGTTACATAGGACTGAGTAAATTGGTGAATATGGTTATAAATTTTATGGCTTCTATCTAAAAATACTGGTTTAAAATCTGTTATCCAGGTGCAAGGAAAACCTTCGCTTCAAACTAATTATGATTTACAATAATTTGTTAGATTGTACATTTGTAAGCAGGATTGAAACATTTATCTTTTCTCTCTCTGTTCCCTCCAGACATTGGAAACTCTTAGGTTCCCAGCAGCTTTATCAGATAAATTAGAAAGGCTACCTCACTAACAGGTATAGAAAACTCAAGGTATTTGGGGAACCTTGAAAAGGGAGGAATTCAGCTACATTTGTTAGACAAAAATCTGTGATAAGCCCAAGCCCCTGGCATGGCTTTCCTAGCCCTGAAAGGTCTTTTAAAAGTCCAGCCTGAGGCTCCTTATAAAAGTTTCAACAATGCCAAAAGCCCATATGATCAATTATAGTTACATAAATTATCAGGCCAAATTTCTTTTGAGACCAAACTTATTTTGCAAACAAATTAGCCTTAATCTGGTTATATTAGGTAAAAATGAGGGTAATTTTAGAGAGAAGAAAATTATGTTTCAATAAATATTAAATGCCAGTTTTGCTGATGGAGCTCTGTATTTACTAAGATTCATTCCCTGGAAAGTTCCTTGCTGTTGCGCTATAGTAATGTAAGATCCAACTAAGTTTTTAAAAGGACACTCTAAGCTTGTTTCTGAAGCTTATCTCAGTAATCTCTCTTTGGATGATTATGGATACTAAAAGGACGTAATTTAAAAGACAATCTGCAACCTAGACAGAAGGACACTTATCAAAGGAGAAACTACACTCACACTAGGATGAGAAGAAGCTGACATCAGAAGTAGACAGCTAGCCCAAGATGCTGGACCTGACTCGTATAAGCATTTATAATATTTTCTTGATTTCTTGGACCTTTACATATAAATCACATGTTTTTCTATCATGGGCACAATCCTATGCTAATTTTGAAAATCAATCCAATTGTTGGGTTTGCGGTCAATTATCTATGACTAGTACTTTTGGGCTGCCTTGGTGAGTTTCTCCCCTCCAAGGCTCTAATTAGATGGCCCTTAGGAAATTTGCTTTAAAAACAAAACAAAACAAAACAAAAAACTATAGTTCTGTTCGGGGGTCCCCTCGCCTGGCCAATTAATAATACCTGTTCAGATTTCTGCTACCCACTATGAAGTCTTGACCTCTTCAAAACTGATTTGGCGTGGGAAGCTCGTTGCTTAAGTATTTACTTGTAACTCTATTGAAGCTACTAGCTATATTATTTGTATTTTGCCTGCTTTTCAATATTATTGCTTCTCGTATTACCAAATGTGTGACTGACCACCAACAAAAATAATGATGACTAGACTACTTGAAGCAGTTGATCAAATATATAGTTCTGTATGTGATCAATGATTGTAATAATGCAACTCTGGATATGGGAAGATGCAACAAGAGGGAATTTTTCCTGGACCATAACAGATTAGGAATACAGGTGGTCCAGAGAACTTTGGCTTTTGTTACAAAGACCTAGCCCAGTACTGGCACATTGAGTGGCCTATCGGTGAGCTCTTCATCAGACCTAGGAATGAGCCTTCCTAGCACCGTGGGACAAAATGGTCATGAAATGCCTCCCAAAGCATGGTCGAATTTATGGCCATGAGAGGCCCCTGTCAACTACAAATTGGAACTTGCCATCTGCCTGTACAAGGACTAAATCACCTTGTGCTGCTGCAGCTACTGACCTTCCACATCCCCTGAAGGAAATTCAGGGTGGAGACCAGAAATGAGGCACTCTGTGCTCTGGAGTATGGGTGGAACAGGTCTTTAGATAGTTCGATATTTTCAGGAGTTGATTTTATGAGCCCAACCCTTGCATCTCCTCATATCTAGAAAAGCACTAAATCCCTACTTGGTGACATCGGCTTGGGCAAAGGATGGGTCCTGGGGCTCCAAACCCCAATTTACATGCTTAACAAAATTATTCAACTACAGGCGGTAGTTAAAATCATTTCTAATGAAATGGCCACCCATGCAATGATGCTATGGAAATGTCAACCAGTAAGTCAAGATGAAAATGATGCTATTGGACCTTAAGTCAGATCCAAGCATCAAAGGGGGGAATGAGGCAGGTTAATAACAAAAGCAGGGAAGGAAGAGGCAAACAGAAGAGAATGCAAGCCTCAGGGAATAAGTAACTTATGGCCTCTTTTACAGAGATCCTGCCATAAACAGCCCAGACATCTGAGTCAAGGAGATAAGGGAAAACCTAACTTCTGCACTCTGGCCTCTGTACCTTGCCCCTGCCTAGATAAACATAGCTATAGGCTCCCCAAAAGCATGGGAACTGGTTTATAAAAGGGGAAACTTTTCTTTGTTTCGGGGCTCAGTCTTTGGATGTGAGTCCACTGGGCCTGTACCGGTACAATAAACATTGCTTCCTGTATTACAAGCCTTGATGTCCTGCCTACCTCTACCAATTCCTTCAACAATAGGTTTTGGGTCGTTGTGTTTTCATTGTTATTTGTTTCTAGGTATTTTTTGATTTCCTCTTTGATTTTTTCAGTGATTTCTTGGTTGTTTAATAACGTATTGTTTAGCCTCCATGTGTTTGTATTTTTTGCAGTTTTTTTCCTGTAATTTATATCTAGTTTCATGGCGTTGTGGTCTGAGAAGATGCTTGATACAATTTCAGTTTTCTTGAATTTACCAAGGCTTGATTTGTGACCCAAGATGTGATCTATCCTGGAGAATGGTCTGTATGCACTTGAGAAGAAAGTGTATTCTGTCATTTTTGGATGGAATGCCCTATAAATATCAATTAAGTTGAGATGGTCTAATGTGTCATTTAAAGCTTGTGTGTCCTTCTTTATTTTCTGTTTGGATGATCTGTCCATTGGTGTAAGTGGGGTGTTAAAGTCTCCTATTATTATTGTGGTACTGTCAATTTCCTCTCTTATGGCTGTTAGCATTTGCCTTACATTTTGAGGTGCTCCTAAGTTGGCTGCATAGATATTTACCATTGTTATATGTTCTTCTTGGATGGATCCCTTGATCATTACGTAGTGTCCTTCCTTGTCTCTTGTAATAGTCTTTACTTTAAAGTCTAATTTGTCTGATATGAGCATTGCTACTCTGGCTGTCTTTTAACTTCCATTTGCATGGAATATCTTTTTCCATCCCTTTTCTTTCAGTCTGTATGTTTCCCTGGGTCTGATGTGGGTTTCTTGTAGATAGCATATATAATGTGTCTTGTTTTTGTATCCATTCAGCCAGTCTCTGTCTTTTGGTTGGAGTATTTAATCCATTTACATTTAAGGTAATTATTGACATGTATGTTCCTTTTACCATTTTCTTAATTGTTTTGGCTGTGTTTTTGTAGGTCTTTTCCTTCTCTTATGTTTCCTGCCTAGAAAATTTCCTTTAGCAATTGTTGTAAGGCTGGTTTGGTGGTGATGAAGTCTCTTAAGTTTTGCTTGTCTGTAAAACTTTTGATTTCTCCATTGAATCAGAAAGAGATTCTTGCTGAGGCAAATATTCTTGGCTGTAGGTTTTTCTCTTTCAGGACTTTCAGTATATCCTGTCATTGCCTTCTGGCCTGCAGAGTTTCTGCAGAAAGATCAGCTGTATCCTTATGGGTTTTCCCTTATATGTTATTTGTTGCTTTTCTCTTGCTGCTTTTAATATTTTTTCTTTGTGTGTAATTTCTGTCAGTTTGATAAATATGTGCCTCTGTGTGTTTCCCCTTGGGTTTATTCTGTATGGGACTCTCTGCACTTCTTGGACCTGATTAACTATTTCCTTTCCCATGTTGGCAAAGTTTTCTACTCTAACCTCTTCAAATATTTTCTCAGACCCTTTCTTTTATTTCTTTTTCTTCTGGGATGCCTATGATTCGAATGTTGGTGCACTTAATGTTGTCCCTGAGGTCTCTGAGACTGTCTTCCATTCGTTTTATTCTTTTTTCTTTTTTTTCTGCTCTGTGGCAGTTATTTCCACCATTCTATCTTCCTGCTCACTTACTCATTCTTTTGCATCAGTTATTCTGCTGTTTATACCATCTATAGTATTTTTAATTTCAGTTATTTTGTTGTTCATTACTGTTTGTTTGCTCTTTGGTTCTTTTACATCCTTATAAAGTGTTTCTTGTATTTTCTTTATTTTGTTTTTGAGATTTTGGATCATCTTTACTATCATTACTCTGAATTCTTTCTCAGGCAATTTTCCTATTTCCTCTTCATTTATTTGACCTTGTGGGTTTTTTTCTTGCTCCTTTGCCTGCAAGGTGTTTCTTTGTTTTCTCATTTTGTCTAATTTATAGTATTTGCTGTCTCATTTCCCTATGCTGCCTAGAAGTAATTCCTCTTGTTTTTGTTCTCTGCCCCCTGTGGTGGAGTTGGTCCAGTGTCTTAAGTAGGCTTCCTGCTGGGAGGGTCTGGTGCCTGTTTTTTGGTGTGTGAATCTGAGTCTTTACCCTCTGATGAGCAGGGCCATGTCAGGTGGTTTGTTTTAGGGTATCTTTGAGCTTAATATGGCTTTAGGTAGTCTGTGTGCTGATGGGTGGGTTTGTGTTCCTGTCTTGTGTGTAGTTTGGTGTGAGGTATCCAGCACTAGCAGTTGTAGGCAGTTGGGCGAAGCCGGGTATTAGACTCTGATAGAGGCTGCCGTGAGAATTCTCTGTGGTTAATCTTCCCTGTGGCTGAGGACTCTCTAGTGGTTTAGCGTCCTGGCCTCGGTGCCCCTACCCAGAGCCTCTGACTTGACTTCTGGTTGAGGAATCCAGACTCCAGAGGTTGCTTGTCATGACACTTAATGATGTTTGTTCTTCATCAGATGAAACTGCCTGCGGAAGATTTCTGTGGTCTAGTTATTGAAAATAGCTAGCACTTATTTTCTTCAATCTTACTCTTGCATCCATGGTAGTCATTCCATTTTTTTATACTTTTCTCCTTGGGTTCTGTACTCTCCTTGGCCTCTATTATTTCTGTATTGTGAGAGGTACTATCAGGAGTTCTTCAGCTATACTGAAGGGGATCCTAGCTTTTTTTCCCTTGTGCTCTGTCTAGTTTTATTTGCTCATAGCAGGCCAGATACAGAGGCCTCGCACCCGGCACTTCAGACCAGCATTCTTGGTGAGAAATGGCCACATCAACACCTCAGCTCAGCGGGCTGTGTGTCATCATTTGGTCTTAAATTGGCAAAACTGAAGACATGAACCAAAAAGTCAGTGGAACTGTGAAAATCAAGTGATCATTTCCACACAGAGCGCCTGCTCTCCTGGTGTTCCTCCTTCCATGACCATTCATCTCCAGTCAACTTCAGTTTCTTATCTTCTCTTATGCCCTTTATTTTCATGTCAGTACACTGTACCTGCAAAGACTATCTAGTCCAGTTAATGATCATGTGATCTTTATTAATCATGTGACTGCCTTCCTCAATAGAATGTGAGACCATGCTTCCTTGGTCATTGCCAGAGCCAGAATCCAAGCCAGTGCCTAAAATATGGTGGGGATCACTGAATAGTTGTCAAATTAATTTATTTTTTGTTGTGACATTCATACAAAAAATATCTACCTTTCCATCTGGGGATCATTCTATAGATACTATCTGTTTAGGCAACATATGTGCATCTTTTGTATATCAGGTTCCAGATGCACTCTGGTATTCAGGTGTGAGTTCAGGGGGAATTATTCCAGTTCCTTTTTCTATATCATTTTGTATAGTAAGTACTACAGTTTTCAATACATAAGGGTAGCATTTTACAGACCTCAGGCATTTGTAAGAAACTCTATGAATTTTTTCTTTTCTGTTTTCTTTCTTTTTTCAAGAGGTTTTATTTTTCTCTTAATTTCCTTTACTCCCTTTCTCTCTTACTCTCTCTCTTTCCTCTCTTCTTTCCTTTCCTTCCTCCCTCCCCTCATCCTTCCCTTTACCCTTTCCACTTCCCTTCGCTTCCTCTACTTTCCCTTCCCTTCCTCTACTTTCCCTTCCCTTTTTTTTTTACAGCTTAATTGAAGTATACGTGAGATAAAATAAATGGACATATTTAAATGTATGATTTGATAAGTTTGGACATATGTATATTCCCATGAAATCATCACCAAGTTAATAAACATATACATTACCCCCAGTAATCCCTCATGTCCTTCCCCATCAGGCCCAGTCCATGGGCAATCACTGACCTGCTTTCTTTATGTACTGCATTGCATTTTCAAGAGAGTTTTATATAAATTAATATATGTAATGTATACTCCTTTTTGTCTTGTCTCTTTCACTTAGCATAATTATTTTGAGATTCATCCAAAATATTTGTGTGTATCAATAGTTAATATTTTTTATTGCTGAGTGGTATTCCATTGTATGGATATATCACAATTTGTTTTTTCAAACGTGTTGATGGGTATTTGTTTTCATGTTTTGGTATTACACATAAAGCTTCTGTGAACATTTATATGCAACTCTTTGTATAGACATGCTTTCTTTTCTCTTGGGTAAATACCTAGTAGTAAAATGTCTGAGTCATATGGTAAATACATGTTTAGCTTTTTAAAAATTTTTTAAAAAGAGTTTTTATACAGTTTTAAAGGTTACTTTCCATTTACAGTTACTACAAAATATTGGCTATATTCCTCGTGTTGTACAATCCATTCTTGAGCCTATCTAACACCTAATAGTTTGTACCTCCCACTCCCCCACCCTGTATTACCTCTCCCTCCCCACCTGGTAACCATTAGTTTGTCCTCTATATTTGTGAGTCTGCTCATTTTATGTTATATTCACTGGTTTGTTGTACTTTTTGGATTCCACACATAAGCAATATCATATAGTATCTGACTTATTTCACTTAGTTGCTGCAAATGACAAAATATTTTTTATTGAAGTATAGTTGAAGTATAACAACATTGTGTTAGTTTCTGGTGTACAGCAAAGTGATTCAATTATACATATATATACATATTCTTTTTCAAATTATTTTCCATTATGGTTTATTATAGGATATTAAATGTAGTTCCCTGTGCTATACAGTAAATCCTTGTTGTCTATTTATTTTATACATAGTAGTTTTTATCTGCTAATCACAAACTCCTAATTTATCTTTCATCCACCCCCTTTCCTGTTCGGTAACTGTGATTGTTTTCTCTGTCTGTGGGTCTGTTTCTGTTTTGTAGATAGGTTCATTTGTGTCATATTTTAGATTTCACATGTAAATGATATCAATAGTATTTGTCTTTTACTGACATACTTCACTTAGTACAGTAATCTCTAGGTCCATCCATGTTGCTTAAAATGGCATTATTTCATTCTTTTATTGGCTGAGTTGTATTCCATTGTGTATATATAAAACATCTTTATCCATTCATTTGTTGATAGACACTTAGCTTGTTTCCATGTCTTGGCAATTGTAAATAATGCTGCTGTGAACATTGGGGTGCATGTATCTTTCAGAATTGGTGGTTTTGTTTTTTTCAGATATATACCCAGGAGTGGGGGTGTGTGTGTGTGTTTGTGTATAGTCATATGGTAGTTCTATTTTTAGTTTTTTGAGAAGCCTCCATACTGTTTTCCACATTGGTTGCACCACTTTACATTACCACCAACAACATACTAAAGTTCCCTTTCCTCCACATCCTCACCAACGTTTGTTACTTGCAAATTTTTTGATGTTAGCCATTCTGACAGGTGTGAGGTGATATCTCATTGTGGTTTTGATTTTCATTTCCCTGATAACTGGCGATATTGAGCATCTTTGCATGTGCCTGTTGGCCACCTGCATTTCCTCTTTGGAAAAATGTCGATACAGTTCTTCTGCCCATTTTTTAATTGTTTTTTTTTTTTGATGTTGAGTTGTATGAGCTGTTTATATATGTTGGATTTTAATCCCTTATCAGTCACATCATTTGCAAATATTTTCACCTATTGAGTATGTTGTCTTTTTGTTTTGTTTATGTTTTCCTTTGCTGTGCAAAAGCTTTTAAGTTTAATTGGGTCCCATTTGTTTATTTTTGCTTTTATTTCCTTTAGGAGATGGATCCAAAAATATTGCTTCGATTTATATCAAAGAGTGTTCTGCCTATATTTTTCTCTAGGAGTTTTATGGAATCCAGTCTTACATTTAGGTCTTTAATCCATCTTGAGTTTATTTTTGTATATGGTGTGAGAAAATTTTGTAATTTCATTCTTTTACATGTAGCTGTCCAGTTTTCCCAGCACTACTTATTGAAGAGACTGGCCTTTCCCCATTGTATATTCTTGCTTCCTTTGTTGTAGATTAAATGACTGTAAGTGTGTGGGTTTATTTCTGGGATATCTATACTGTTTCATTGATCTATGTGCTTGTTTTTGTGCAGGCATCATACTGTTTTGATTACTGTAGCTTTGTGGTATAGGCTAAAGTCTGAAAGCCTGATACCTTCAGCTTTGTTCTTTTTTCTCAAGATTCCTTTGGATTTGGGGGGTGTTTTTTGGTTACATATAAATTTTAGGATTATAAGAGCTTGGTCTCTGCCATCTGGAAGGTACACATATGGTGTACATTTGGTAGCCAGTCAAATAGAGTGGGATTCCAAGCAATCTTTTTGTCTGTCTGTGCCAACTCTCAGGGGTCTTTGCCATTTTAACCTTCATTTCATCTGCCTGTACAATTAAGGTCTTTACTTTCTTAGACTAATTTTGGGAGTTAAGTTTCTGGATGTTGTGAAGGCTGCAAATCCTTTACACTATCTTGTGGGGACTCCTCTTATGTCTTTTTCGTTTGAGTCACTATTAAGATAATACTCGTCAAAGGCCAGATGATGGATCCTTTAAATTTTAGAAACTTCTAAGTTGGTGAATTTTGAGAGAGCTCTCATATGAACAGCTGTTTTGTTGGTACCTATGGGGGAAAAAAAACAAATTAGAAGGTGGATACAAAAAAAAAGTAAAGGCTAACTAAGAACTCAGTTAAAGACAAATGAACAGAAAAACAGTTTGGGAAGCCTTATTTGTGGTCTTGGCTTCCCCTCAGTGGGTCTTACAGATGCTAATAAAAACATAAGGTTAATTAATGTTGGTTAGGTTGATTAACAAGGGAAAAAATGCTGATGGGAAAGTCAAGAGTCTTCTTCCTAGGAAGGTGAAAATTTCAAAGGGACTTGTTCCAACGGGATAGAAATCTTTAGATGATTATAAAGAAATGGGATATATAAAACAGACATTAATAGGACTGAAGCAAAGATTTTGATAGAACACTACCTAAGGTTGGGTGGGCCAAAGGGACCTGCTATTGCTCCTCAGCATTAAAGGGCCCCCAAAAAGTCTGCTCTGTTTACCTCAGTTTAAAATATTGTATGCATTTAAAAGGCTGGAAGAAAATTACACTAAGATACCTGATCAGCAATTACTTGCTAGAGTGTGCACCAGAGTGGTTATAGTAAACTGGCCAGAGTCCCATGAAATTTCAATGTGCTTCCTCCACTTTGTTTTGGGAGTAAGTAAGTGTGGGTACACTCTTCATGAGCAGAGTCTAGGTTTCTTATAGCCCTCGTGTTAGTCTCACTGGTTTTCTAACCATCTACCAGTCTCATCTTCCTGGTTTTTGGCCCCAGACCTGGGGCACCCAATATGCTGCTTCATCCAGTCTTAATAACAAGTATAACTTATTTAATGACCTCTCAAGATCTAATCAAATAACAATATAATATGGGTCTTTATAAAGATCCTAGAATTTCCTTCCCTGAAACTCATCAACTTGACTATTCACATCAGTGAAAACTGGACTTGGGGTATTATAAAAATCCTGCTCAAAAGCATATATTAAACCATTACCATTTACTATTAAGTACACATTTAAAAGGACCAATTAAATACATGCCACACATGGGACTTCAGAAAGGTAGCTTCTGTCACTCTTGAATGATTTTCCCCTTGCCTTTTGAGTATCTGGACTTCACAGATCAGAAGAAGAATCTTAGAATGAAAAAAACTAAAACTAAAAATAAAACTTTTCCTCCTTTTTTAAAATTTATCTCTACACTATACAGTGACCTTAGTGAGAAAAACTGTGATAATCAAATATATGTGTGTGTATTTCTGAATGGTATATTTTCAACCATTTATGACCTTTGTCTGTAGGGATATTGCCTAACATTTCTGATTTTTGGCTTCCCCTTATGTAAAATGTGGGGTAAAACAACTACTTCCCAGTGAGGGTGTGATTATTAGATGCCATTATTATATGTGGAAGTACTTTCGTGAACTATAAAGGGCTACATATGTGTTATATGCACCTTAGGAACATATGGTGCGCTATACATATAAATCACAGAAGAAGAAAAGGCAAACAGTTTCTCTAGCCCAATTCCTGGTACACAGTAATGTGTGCACAATATATTTTATTGTACCAATGAATTTATGCACGCAACCCATTCAGAAGCCATACTAAATTATGCTGACACCACACTAGGAACCTGAGATTCAAGTGGACAAAATAGGGTCCATGAAACTCATGGTCTAGTAGGAGAACAGCCTGGAAGCAAATAACTCAAGGACCATGACAGGGTACACAGAAGTGTATATTGGGTAAAGTGTGGTTATATAGGTACTTCCAAATTCTTTCACCCTCTCAAGCTCTTGTTCCATTGGTTACATCTTCCTATGTCTTCATCCTCTCACTCTCTACTGGGATCAACAAATAAGCCATGCTACCACCTCTGTCTTAGTCACAGTTTAGTGAGTCAGACAAGTACTTTGAGAAACTGCTGGATTCACAGTGGAATTTCATTTTAAAGTTAAATGGGAAGGGATGGCTATAGAGTACTGGTAGTGTGAGGTGTTTGGCTTTAGTTACTGAGAACATGGTGGGGTCATTTGCCAAGACAGGGAACACAGGAAGAGGGAAATTATTAGGGAAGAAAGGCTTTGCAAAAAGGTAGGCTCAGATGTAGATGAATAAATCATAATAATGTTTAATGGTTTGTACTTGGCAAGTGGAAGAAGATAATTGAGGAAGAAGATAGTCTTTGTCAGGCCAAATTCAGCTTTCGTCCTGGCTCTGGTGTACATTAGCTGTATTACCTTGGGAGCTGACTTTTATGTGTTGAAGGCTCAATTCACCGAACATTATTGGTAAAATTAAAAACAACAGTATAAGACATAATATGGCACAGTGGTTGAGACTCTGGAATTGGATTGCCTAGGTTTGAAGCTTAGTACTATCCCTTACTTGCTATAGGAGAGTGAGTAAATTTTAACCTTCCAGGTATTCTCATCTATAAAATGGCATGTTAAATATAGGCATACCTTGTTTTATTGCATTTCAGTTTATTACACTTAACAGATATTGTATTCTTTACAAATTGAAGGTTTGTGGCAATCCTGTGTCAAGGAATTCTAGTGGTGCATTTGCTCACTTTCTTACTCTGTGTCACATTTTGGTAATTCTCCACCAGATATTTTAAACCCTCCACCAGGAAAAAGATTAAGAGTCTCTGAAGGCTTAGATGATGGTTAGCATTTTTTAACTTCTTACTTTTGTAAAAAGTACATTTTTGTAATTTTAAATTAAGGTATTCACATTGGGGTTTTTTTAGACATAATGCTGTTGCTCACTTAATGCAGTGTAAACATAACTTTTATATGCCCTGGGAAGCCAAAAAATTGGTGTGAATCACCTTGTTGCTATATTTGCTTTATTGTGGTGGTCTGGAACTGAACCTGCAATATCTCCAAGGTATGCCTGTAATAGTGACAACTTCACAGGGTTCTTATGCAAATTAAAATGCTTACTATGTTAAGTAGTATAGAACAGTGCCTGGTAGATAGAAACTGCTGTATGTTTTCTAAATATATTTAAAATACATAATTCAAGGTTTATTGCAAATCTCATTGGACATGAAAATAATAAATAGTAGTTGTTATTATGCCATTATACTCTATTCTAAAATCCTGTTTAAAAAATGTCATGGCATTATTTTTTTAAATATATTTATTTATTTATTTATTTTTATTGGCTGTGTTGGGTCTTTGTTGTTGAGCGTGGGCCTTCTCTAGTTGTGGCGAGCAGGGGCTACTCTTTGTTGCAGCTCAGTAGTTGTGGTTTGTGAGCTCTAGAGCACAGGCTCAGTAGTTGTGGTGCACGGGCTTAGTTGCTCCATAGCATGTGGGATCTTCCTGGGCCAGGGATTGAACCTGTGTTCCCTGCATTGGCAGAAAGATTCTTAACCACTGCCCCACCAGGGAAGTCCCAGAATTATCTTTAACTTTAAAATAGAATTCCACTATGAATCCTATGGCCCCTTGCAGTCCTCACGTGACTCACCCATTAAACTGTGACTGTGACAGAGATCTGCTGAGGATGTGACCCCCATGCTGAGGGTCATAAGAGCTGAGATCACCAAGGTTGCTTTTCTTCTTTCCTTCAGAACTTTCCCCTACATTCCCTCTGACATTTCTTAAGGCACACAAATGTCCTATCCTCTGGCAAAGTGCTATTAAGACAAGTCATGAGACAGACTTTGAAATATGTAGATTTTGAGCTTCCTGAAGTAGGTAAAGTACAAAATTCAAGTGGATAAAATATATTCAAATAGAGGTACTGTTTTTATTTTTTATTTTCTAAGGTTTTGTTTTATTTTATTCATTTTTTATTGAGGTGTAGTTGATGTACAATATTGTACATGTCACAGGTGTACAATATAGTGACTCACAAGTTTTAAAGGTTATGCTCAATTTATAGTTCTTATGAAATATTGGCTATATTCCCTGTGCTATACAATATGTCCTTGAGGCTTATTTATTTTAGACATAATAGTTTGTACCTCTTACTTCCCTACCCCTATATTGCTCCTCTTCCGTTCCTTCTCCCCATTGATAACCACTAGTTTGTTCTCTATATCTGTGAGTCTGTTTCTTTTCTATTATATTCACTAGTGTGTTTTATTTTTTAGATTCCAGAAGTATTGTTTTTAGAGTGGAAGCAGTGGAAGTTTGTTGAGTCTGTCAATTAACTATAAAGAAACAAGGTCACATTAAATAGAGTTTCTATGGGTCTGTAGCCGCTTGTCACCACACAGGTGTTTTTTGACCTCACCTCTCGCTATTGCCTAGAAATCTTGCTCTATTTTCTTAGTCAGTTCTCTTTTCTATTCTCCACAGAGCTATTCAATACATCAATTCTGCTCTTCTTTCTGCTAACCTCTTATCTTACACATTCTCTCCTCACACTCAGTAGATGATTTGACACACCTCCCCAAGAGAAATGAATCTCACAAGTGTAACATATCTCAGTTTTATAGCACAGATGTAGAACCTTCCTTATATGTAATCCAGCCTTTCCTCCTTCCCTCCAGGTACAGTGGAAGAGGTAGCCTTCCCACCACCTAACATAAATTCCTTCACTGTGCTTCACACACAAGTCCTTCTTACCCTCTTGTTCCATTGGTTACCACATCTTCCTATGTTTTCAGGCTTTGCCTCTGTACTGGCTCCTTCTCATCAACAAGTAAAGGTGCTCAAGTCTCTGCCACCTTGAAAACATTAAAGTTTTCCTTCAACTTGAAATCACCTTTGAGCTACCATTCCATTTCTCTCCTCTCTTTCATAATTAAACTGCTTGAATGAATTATTTAGACTCACTGAATCTAATTCCTTATCTCCCACTCATTCCTTAGCCTGTCATCTGTCTTCCCAGCCTGCCACTCTATTGAGGCAGTTCTTATTAATCATCTTTTCTACTACGTCATTGTCACTGTAACAGCCCATATGCCTTAAACTCTGTCCTTAAAATGTTGTATGCCCTCAACTCTGTCTTTACTTTCTCCCAATTTCCCTTTTATTTTGATAACTACTCCTTTTTTTGATGATCCCTTTGTATGCACTTCTCTCTCTGCCCAACCCAGAAATTTTTGTTAATGGTTTTATTAAGATGTAAATTACATGCCATAATTTCACCCATTTAGTGTATAAGTCAATGGTTTTTTGTGCATTTATAGAGTTGGGCATCCATCCTCATAACCTAATTTTAAAATATCTTCATCATTTCAAAGAGAAACCTTGTACCCATTCGAGGTCAATCCCTATTCTCCTTTCCTTCAGCCATAAGCAACCATTAATCTATTTTTTGATTCTATACGTTTGCCCATACTAGAAAGTATAGCCCTAGACTAGGAACTGGGGGAATAGGAGCCCTCGTCTTCTTGGGCACATCCATATCTGGAGTAGAGCTTGTCACATAGAACTGGGGGAGATGGGACAGGTTATAGCTCAAATGCCAGATTCTATTTTTACAGTGATTTAGTAGATTTTTTTGAACAAATGTTTATCCATTTGCTGTTTGCCCTTATGACAATTTCTAGGGATTTTAAACGTGTGCATGTGTGTGTGTGTGTGTGTGTGTGTGTGTGTACATACATATTTGTCACCAATTAAATGGTGTTTCACTGGGGAGTAGGATCCTTACATAACTATTCAGCAAGTCCTGCACCCACCCTTAAATGTTGATATTCCTCAGGGAAATTTTCACTGTCCTGTCTGTACACCCTCTCCTGAATGACCTTGACCCACCTCTTCATCTATTGCCCATCTACTGATGATTCCAAAATCTACACTTCCAGCTCATTCTTCTTTCCTAAGCTGCATGTCTATGTATCTCTGGCCTTTTGGACATGTCCAAGTTAATGTCCCTTGGGTACCAGAAACTAACAGTTATAAAACTAATCTCATCTTCTCAGTCCGCCGTAACTAATGCTTTCCCTCTATTAGATTCCACCTAAGGGAATGGTACCATCAACTCAGTTGCTCTAGCCAGATGTCTTTAAATATATCTATGATATCTACCTCTCTCTAATCTCCTACATCCAATTAATCAAATCATGCCCCTTTTAAACCCTATAAATTTCTAAAATGTGTCCAAGCCTATCAATGTGGTCAATACCCTAGTTCAGGTCACCATCATTTAGCACCTGAACTACTATCACAGTCTTCTCTCCCTTTACAAATAATTTTCCACTCTTCAGACAAATTGATGTCATGTCTCCTCTCCTCAGATCCCTGAACAAGTCACATCAGAACCTCTATAATCTGGCTTTTTCTTACTCCATTGACTTCATCACTAGGAGATCCTTCCTTCTTCTCTACATGCTCAAACTATGTTCCAGACATAATGAACAAGTTCCTGTCTTTATCTGGCTTCCAGAACCTCACACCTGCTCTTCCCTCTTTCTGGAGGAATACCCTCCCACCACTTACCTCCTGTCTAAGCCCTATTCACCCTTTAGGCGCTAAGTTACATGGCGCTTTCTCTGAGAATCTCTCATCCCTGCTAAACTAGGTTAGTTTGCTATGTGCTGGCAGAGACCACTGAATCCCCACTATCATAAAAAAACTGTACATTTTGTTGAAATTTCTTTTTTTATTATGTCTCCCCAATACACTGAGAACTCCAATTGTAAGGATGGAGGTACTAGATAAATGCATATACTTTCCTATTTATCTACCAGGTTAGAGCTGGTTGAAAGAACACAGCTTAAAGACTCAAAATTTTATTCATTGGGACATGATAGAGGGTCTCTCTTCATATATAACATATTAAGATTTAATTCAGGATTAGGAAAAAGGTAATTGTGAATAGACTTGGACAGCAGGGTGCTCTTGGGCAGCAAAGTACTGATATTCCTGGGAAGGGTTTCCTTGCTCTAAACAGAATGCATCCAGGACTGGTCTAATTCCTGAAATGTCCACTAGGGAGCGTGATGCCATCGCTGGTACTGCCTACTAAGAAGGATTTTGCAGTCCATTTATGTATTTGTAACATCCAAGAAATGAGGTCTAAGTTTGAATGGGTAGACAAAAGGAAAAGAGAATTGATACCAACTTTGTTCCAAGTCCTCTATACCCTCAGCACTGGCCCCAAGGAAGTCTAAACTCCCAGATGTCCTGGCCTGCTTTTTCACACTACTGTGTAGGATTACACAGGGGCAGGGTATTAAGTCTTCTTGGACTATTGATGGGCTTTTTGGTTCCCTGTGTTTACTATCCTGGGAGGAGGTGGAGCACTGAGTTCACTGTAAGATATTATCATCAGTCCTGTTCTCCATCTTAACATAAATCATGACCTTTGGAGTAATAGGAGACTGAATTTCTGTATCCAACCCACCACATTCTAGCCCTTGGATCCATTCCATTGATTTCAGTTTCACATCTTTGATTCCAGGAATATAAATTTGAGACACTTTGAGTACTTTTTAGAGATTGAGTTGTGGGAGCAGATTTCCCTTCTTCATGCTGGGAATCATTTTATCCATGATTTGAAACTGCAAACTCTCAGGATTTTGGTAGTGATGGGGAGTGGGGGATGGAGGGACTTTCCTAGGCCATTTGGAATCAGCCTGCATTAGGGAATTGGTCTAGCAATGGAACCTAGAAAGGATCTGAACTGTGCAGTAGCTGTAAATAGTGTTCTTTGCCTCACATAACCTGGTAATCTTCAATAAAATCTCATTAAAAGTTATAGCCTTGTCTCTGGAGTGCTGTAGGAAATTAGGGATGGATAAGGGCACATTCTAGGGTAAAAAGGTAGAAGGGGTAGAACAGGGTTCCATGTCCTGAGTCCAGAGTGATGGTGTCCTTGTTTGCCAGTTGAAAATAACTGTGCCCAGAAGAGCACATGAGGGTCAGAGGCTGCAGACATGGTAGCTTGCTGAGGATCCAGAAAAGACAGAGGGAACTTTCTGGAAAACAAGGTAGTAGCAGGCCTATTTTTAGCCAATATTTTGCAATTGTGTGATTTAACAAAGGGGCACCCCCTCTTAACTGATACTTCCCCCTTCCTCTCCAGCTTCGGTGCTTAGTGAGTAGAAAGTTTGTGTGGAAATTAGGAGACGAAAAACCAAACCAAACCAAACCAAGTCTATTCTGCCCTGTATCAGGACTTGGTAGAGAGCCTGGTGTGGATTTCACACCCAGGTTTTGTGGCATGCCCGCCGCACTTGTGCAGGAAAGAAGTAGCACAAATTCCATGACGGCCCTTTGGTGTGTGCTTAACAACAAAAGGGGTCATGGATTTGGGGAACTATTTTGGGGGAAGGGGCTCTCCTGTGCCATCTGTATCTATGCTTGTATTTGAAAAGAAAAAAGGCTGGAATAAACACACACACACATTTTTTTGAACTTGGTTATTCTGGGTAGGGGGATCATGTGTGATTTTTGATTCATTTATTTTGGGGGGAATTTTCCAAATTTTCTGAAATTAAGATGAATTAATTTTGTAATCAGGAAAAAAATTCAATTTTTTTAAGCTAAATTGTAGAATGGGGAGTGGAACCTAAGCTTATATCCACCCCTGGGGTTCAAAGCTTTCTGGTCATGTTTGACATACTGATGTGGCTAAAAGTCTTTTTACATGTAGAAAACTGGGAGACCTCCAAGAAAAGAATTCACACTAAGGGAAGAGCAAGTCTGCCAATATATTAGCTCAGGAACAAAACCTAGGTTTTTGGAGGGGAGGAGAGAGTCTGGCAGGCTGGGCTGTAGATTGGTTTTCCAACCAACCTTCTCTACTTAAGTCTTAGGGATAGAGGGGAGCCTACAAGTAAACTCTGAAGAATTTGTTTTCAATTTTTATTATGGAAAATTTCAAACATATACAAAAGTACAGAGAATAGTATAACGAACTTCCAAATATCTATCACACAGCTTTAATAATTATCAATGTATCACCAATTTCATTTCATCTGTATGCTCATTTACCCCACCCTCAGATTATTTTGAAGCAAATATCAGTAGCATATCATTTCATCTGTCAAATTTACAGTACATTTCTCTAAAAGATAAGGATTAAGAAAAACATAACCATAGTACCATATCACACCTAAAAACCCCCAATACACTGGGGAGATGTGTTTTTATTTCAAATTCTGTAAAGATTGGGGGAATGATCAATACATTTCACTGGTACCATGAGGAAGGGTGTAACACTCAGAGCCCAAGTTTTTTTCTGATGTAACTGCTTTACAATGCAAAAGAAAGAAAACCACCATATTAAAGCCACTTTAGGGCCTTTGGAGGGAGCTGGGGAAGAGTGATGACATCACAAACCCCATGGCAGAACTCCATAAAATTTCCTCTAAACACTTTGTCATTTTCTTCAAGTTGCTCTCCTGGATGTAGCTGACACAGGTCCTCTCTAAATGTTTCAATTTCGGTCCCTCTCCCCACAGAAGTTTTTTTTTTCCCCAGTGCCTTTTTCAAGTGACAACAATTTACTTGTCTTTCAGTCCTCTGCATTCTCACATGCAGAAACCAGGTGGGATGAGGAGCTAGCTGAGTGTATTGGAAAAAAGGATGAAAACTGTGACCAACTGAATCAGTAAGAGATGCAAAAGAAACCCAGGAAAACTAAGTGGCATGATTAACTTTGGAAACTGCCTATAGCAGTCTTTGTTGTCTCTGGCATCAAATAATACAGTATGATGAATCTATGAAATGAGAAAAACAATCTTTTCTTCAAAGAGATGTTAAGATTACATGAAAGAAGTGGTTAGGGCAGAGCAAAAAATTAAATTTATTATTTGTATATCATTTTAAAATTTTTACAAAAAGCACATTATCTTATGTTCATTGTATTTATTTTTATAGTTAGTTTTACAGCAAGTGGTATTTTTGAATAAAATTTTAAGCAAATTAACAACAGTACAAAAACACTGAAGTTGTTACACAAAGGACTGATTCTACAAAATGTTGCCCTAAGTGATGGGTAATCTTAAAACTGTGCTAGCCACTGTGTGGTATGACATAGAAATATGAGTAATAATTCTTGTCCTTGAATATCTTACAACTGCCTTGAAAAGTTTGTGAAACACCTGATAGAGAAAAGCCACACACGTGGTGCCTGGACAGCATATACTCTACTAGCACCAGATTGGAAGGGGAATGTTTTGCCATGTAGTGATTATAAAATATGAGTTGAATCAAAGAACCTTCAGTGATGCCAATCATGTTTCAAGTAGTGTCTCAGATGCAGAATATGCAAAGAGTAAGGAAACGTGGTCCTTGTTCTCAAGGATATCATAGTCTAATGAAGAAGGCAGACATATCAAAAAAGCACAACAAAAGGCTACAGGTGCTGAATAAGAGTCTGTTCACGTACAACAGTACAATCACCAGAGCAAGAGAAGTCAGTGGAATAGACAGGGAAGGAGTGTCCCAAGATGTAGGAGGAACACCAGTTGAGCTTTCTCCTTGGAAACATGAAAGTGCTCACCTATACTTGACAGTTCCATTCATTAATGGTTCACATCAATGGTTCTTTCAAAGCAATCCTGGACATCTTTGCTGTTCATCTGGAGAAACAAATCAACATACAATTAGCAGGCTTATACTAATTTAACAATTCTTCCAATTGATAAATTTACAAAGGGGTCATTATCTGCATCACTCACTTCACATTTGGAAAGCCTTCACAGAATTATCTAATGCAGATGTAAAGTGAGTCTGGATCAGCAGCTGAGGGAGTTACAGGTCAGTATATGTTACGAAACAAAAATGTCAGGAAAGCAGTGATACCATAAGTTTTGCAAAAGGGGGAATGGTCATCTAAGACATAAAAAATCCTAAATTCCATGTTCCGGACTCTATGGAAATTATTTAGACTGGTTCCTACCCATCAAAAAATTTGTGGTGTAGTGGTCCATGCAAATAGGTAAGTAAACAATAAACTGTGAGAACCATGACACACACAGAAGAGGGTATCTTGACCCAGGTGGTCAGGAAAGGCTTCTCATAGGAAAAGTTTATGAAGTAACTATTTTTATTATCTTCAATTTTATATTAAAAAAACCTGAGCATCAGACAGTTAGATAACTTGGCTGAAGTTACAGAATTAGCAAAAACTGGAAGCAGTTTTCAACCCTAGATCTGTCTGACTTCAAACCTCCAATGTAGTTTGATGTATCACATCAAACTCTCATAAAAATGTCAAGTTTTACTTTAGTCACCATAACGACTTTTCCATTTCTCATAATGCTGTTTGCCCATAAGACATTTAAAATCTGTTAAATACAGTATAACAGTTTATCAGGAGACAACTACCAGGAAAATGCTGATGAAACTCTGGTAGCGCCTAGTGACTCCCCCATATAGGACGCCTGGAAGTAAAAGCACTGCCCCCCAAATATACATTATTTGTGTGTGCATACATATACAGACACAATTTCTTGAAAAAATTTTATATATTATAGCACCAATTATTTCCAGTGTTTCTACATATCTATATTAATCTCTAATGTTTTCTCTCTACATTAAAAGAATAAAATATTTGAGCAGCCGAAAATATATGCTGTTTATAAAACATGCAGAAAATAAATTTGATTCATATCTACAAACCTCAATTATCTATGGAGAGTACTCTTTTTCCCTTTTTTTATCAAGGGGAGGGCTGAAAAATCAAACAAACAACATTTAAGTGACTTTTTTACACTCTTAGAAGGAAAAAAAAAATCCCAACTGTACATGAATCTTTGGAGCACTGAGGTGGCAGAAATTTTCTATATATGACCTCTGCTCATCTGTTTAGCCTGAAATGTTTGGTCTTAAAGAGAAAAAAAGGAATCTCCTTGGAAGTTTAAACTATTCTGACTAGGCTACGTTCCAGAGAATATTTCATAAAAACTACTTAAATGAATCTAACAGTCAATCCTAAAAAATGGCATGACATATTTTAAATGTTTCTGGCAAAAACAAAAACAAGCCCACAACATATTTATAGGCTAAATTCTTAATAAAGGGTTAATATGAATACTGTACATCTTTGCCTTTGTCAGATACTTAAGAACCAAATAAGATGATGCATTATTACCTCTAAGAATAACAAATTAAGGCTCCAAAGTACTTGTGACAGCATTTCAGGTGGAAGGGGATTTAATTTACAAAAATATCTGTAAAATAAGAACCCAGTATATCTGCTGTTTTAATGTTAATGTTAATGTAGAATTTAAGAATCTTCTTGAATAACTAGGTTATTGGGGGAAATATCTTTGGGTCTATTTGAGATTTTCTGAAGAGTAAAAGTCAAATTGTTTAGAATTAAAAATATGTGCTCAAATATATATTCGATATATATTACTTTTGCAGAGAAAAACAGAAAAATACACAATTACCATAATTAATCAAATGATATAATTCAGATAATAAAACTGTCATTGGTTTTAAAAACCCACTCATTTTTTAGTTTACTTTGATAGCATTAGTACAGAAAATGTCTTGTGAACTGAAACTTGTACTTTATTTGTATTTGAATGTGTAATAAGATTTGTTTTCAAAAGAGTGGTACCAAATTTCTTTAGAAAGTGGAACACAACTCACTTTTTAGATACAATCATATAAGCATGTTACTAATTTGCAGAATTAAATGCAACCAAATAGAGAAAAATATTTGAGGATTTTAAGGAACAAAATACATATAGCACACAAGCGGGCAGCACAAAAGAGTATATGTTCTAAAATTTAGTATAAAGTTCAAAAGCAGAACTACTCTATGGTCTTGAATGATAGGAGGGCAGAGCACTGATTAGGAAGACGAATGCAGTGGGCTTTTGAGTTACAGGTAATACTAATTTCTGGATTTGAACTCTGGTTACATGTATGTGCTCACTATGTAAAGATTTATTAACCTGTAAAGATTTGTCAACTGTTCTGTAGGTATGTTGCACAACAGTAAACTATGGATTAATTTAACAAAGGGTAACTTCCATTAAATCTTCAGCAGTAACTGGGTTTAAAAACAGGATTACTTTGAGGACTAACAAAATATTTTAAATAACCATTATTTTCTATCTTATTATTTACTAGAAGGATGTTTTAAAAATGCTTAAGTGTTATATATGGAATGACCTTTCCATGCTGATGCCCTCTTCAGAAAGTAGATTTTCCTTCTACCTAACTGCCGATATGGCCAGAGGAATAAAGGTAGTTCCAGAGGACAGACCTATGCACTTTAGATAGGATCCCTGATTTCAAACAAGTACTGAAGCAAATGTAAGCACTTTTAACTTGGCACCCAAAGAAGTCTGTCATGTGACACAAAACCTGTATCCTAAATCTTCAGGAGAGATTGTTCAGGCATCCTAACAGTCTGAGAGGTCTGTAGCAGCTGAATATGAAGAAAGCTAACTCACTCCATTGGGATGTAATTACCATATAATATTCTATTCCTTTGGCTGCTGGTACTCAGACAAGTTTAAGTGGACTATCACAAATCCAAATATGCGCACTTTCTTTCAAAGACTAGTTTATATTGAGAGAACCATGGTTGTTCTAGGGCCCTGAGAAAGGAGCAATGGGAGTTGGAAGCTGAGCATGCTAAATCACACTCGGAATACAGTTTTCATAATATGTACATAACCAGGATATGGATATGTACATAACAATACCTTCCTGAGAGGGCGTTTACTCTATAAAATCGTATTTTGCTAAGCTACATTCGGGCTAAATGGGAAACGGCCATTTCAAGTAAGAAGTAAAAAACTACCAGTTGTGAAAATGTTCTGAAAATCAAATTATCTACTTACGAATAAAGCAATTTCTGAAAGGGGCAAATTAGATCACCTATCTGGAGATAAAATTATTATTCAGTGCAGAAAGAGCACCAGATGTAAAATTCCTTAAATAGTTTTTTGGAAATTCAAAACTGGTCCTTCAAACCAATTCCCATCACAAAAGGGCTTGCTGACAAGGGCTGATGCCATGAATGAGAAAACAACTTAAGGAAAAAAATTAATGAAAATGCTACACAACCAAGGTGATCTGATTTTAAAGGCCTTCACTATAATACAAACCACAAGACTGATACCAAAAGCCCACATGCACACACGCACTCACACACATAAGTGTGAAATGTAAAACAAACAAACCACAGTGTGCATGCACGTGTACACACACACACACACACACACACACACACACAAACCCCGAAGGCTGGGTCAGCAGTTAAGGCACATTTAAAAACAACCACCCATGTGGCTTTGGCTTTCCGAAATGCGTTACAGTGCTCCCCAGAAGCGATTCTGAAAGCATCTGAAAAACGTGCAAATTGTCTGAAAACAGTGCCTGGCAACTGAGACAGTTTGCAAGCGTGATTCAGAGGTCTGCCAAGGAAACAAAAGAAGCCTCCCTCCTCCCGGTGAGACCGCACACGGCATCAGAGGTGCCCCGGGCACTATTTATTGGCAGGTAGGCGGAAAGCAGAAGTCTGTGCAGGAGCGGTACATACTAGGGATCGCTCTCTGGCAGGGACGGGGCCATGGAGTTTCCATTGGTTGGGGAACCGCCCAGCTTTAGTTTTTGCAGATATTCGGCATGCACGGGCTTGTGGCACTGGAGAACCTTGATCGCATCTTCGATTTTGAACCACTCTCGCTTCCTCCCAATGCTAACCGAATCTTCCCAATCCTCCAGAATCTCAGTGACAGTCAGTACATACACGTACGTTCTGTGCTTGCGATCTTGGTTCTGCTCGAAAATGCCCAGGAGCCGGCCTAACTTCCCCTTGACTCCCGCCTCTTCGTACACCTCGCGGACGGCCGCACCGCCCGGCTCCTCCTCGGGCTCCATGCCCCCGCCCGGCACGATCCAGCGGTCCGGGTACCGACTGCTGCTCACTAACAGCACCTCGTCCTCGCGCTCGCTCCGGAAGCACAGGCACGCCGCCCGCTTCTTGAACCCCTCCGGGTCGTAGGTCCGCGTCTGGTTCGGCTTGCACTTCATCCTCGAGGCCGCTGGCCGCTGCTCGGGTGCCCGCCGCCGCCGCCGCCGCCGCTGCCGGGCCGAGGGGCTCCGAGGTGCTGGGGAGAGAAAGGGCCGCGGCGAGGGGCGAGGAGAGAGAGGCGCCTCAGCCCGCGAGCCCCGGGAGCTCGGGGAACATGGGGCGGGGACGGGGGCGCGCGAGGTACGTCAGTCGGTCCGTCCCCCGCGCGGCCGGGGGGTCCCGGGAGCAGACGCCTGAGTAGAGGAGGCGCCTCAACCGCTCCCGTCCCCGCCTCCGCCCCGGAGCCCGGAGCCCGGAGCCCGCCACTCTGCGCGGAGCCCCCGCGCGTCTCTGGTGCGCGTCCCCTTCCCTCCCTCCTCAGCCGCCGGGGCCAGAGTTGAGCGAGGCGAGGCGCATTCGCGTGCGCGTCCGCGTCCTCAGGCACGTGCGCGTTCCCGTCGGGGGGCGGGGGGCGGGGGGCGGGGGGTCTCGCGGCTCCCGCAGCGCGCGGCGCCTCGGGCGCACTGCGCAGGCGCCCGGTACCTCTGGGCTGGGAATCTCCATCCCCTGGGGCGAAATGCACCGCATTGTGACTTGGGGCAAGCTTGTTTGCACGTGTGCCTTGGAGCCAGACGGGGCTGTGGCGCGGCCAGACGTTTCTCCTCACCCTCCCCACCAGGTTGCAGAGAACACACACGCAGTCGTTTTACACGCAGGACGGATGGTCAAGTGCATAGGGTCATCGTCATCACCGGTAAGGAAGAGGACCGGCTTCCTTCTAGGAAGACCCCGGTTTGGTCAAGATGGTCCTCGGTATTCTTGACAAAACTACCTAATCTTTGCCGAGTCATATCATGCAGTTTTGTTTCTTCAGCAGGTTCTTCACCTTGCCAGGCATCTTGGCACAGCCCATAAGTGAACACCTTTCTGGAACCCCTGTTGACATCTTACCTAACCTCTGGTCCTCGGTTTCCTCATCCGTAAACTCCTCACCCACTTGGTTCAGACCTTTGCACTTTGGGTCATATTCACCCAACAGCTGGAGAACCACCCAAAGCAGTGTTTCATTGAATCCCAGGAGTCTCTCCCTCCCACACACTCCACCCTTCTCTCTCTTTCTCATTGAGAAGTACTGGTTGAGGTTTTGGGAAACATGCCTCTGGCAATCCCTTCATATTTTGCATTTTGATTTTTAGAAGCTTCTTGGCCTGGGACTCCAGCGAGGCCACTTGGTGCTCTCGCACCTCTGTCTGGTCATCCTGTCCCCTTGGCCAAGAAGTGGCCCCCCTCCACAGCCCCAGATGTAACAGCCTAAAGCCTTCCGCCTCCTTTTTATTTTTTCTTCTTGTTTCCCTGCTCGCACAGTAACCTTATGGAGAAGACCTCTGATGTCCCTTACCTTTTGCCTTATTGGAACTTAGGCATCTTTGTCTCTCTCTTACCCGCAGACACTCTGCTGGCATCAGACAAGCAGGATCACAGCAACTCACTTTTCCAGTGAAATAATCCATTCATCAAGGGGAAATTGAATCGGAAAGGTATGTGGAAGATGGTTACGAAACATACAGTCCGGTTTTTAAATAACCAGTTAGTTCAGCTTCCCAGCATCTGTTCCACTCCGTGTATACCCAAATAGCTCATAAAAATGAATGTTTGACTACCCTCAATATCTAGAGCATACTATGACAAAAATGTATGGGCATAATATAACAAAACTCTGTAAGGAAAATAAGATGGAGATGTAAAGACAATGACCTCAACCAACAGGGATCCTACTGCTAGTGATCATATTTTAACCATATGTGGGTGATCAAGGAACATTTGGAGGAATGCAACATACCGTGATTAAAAACAAACTAGGTGGCGCAGTGGTTAAGAATCCACCTGCCAATGCAGGGGACACGGGTTCGGACCCTGGTACGGGAAGATCCCACATACAGTGGAGCAACGAAGCTCGTGCGCCACAACTACTGAGCCTGCACTCTAGAGCCTGCAAGCTACAACTACTGAGCCCACACGCCACAACTACTGAACCTCCCCGTGCACCTAGAGCCCAAGCTCCGCAACAAGAGAAGCTGTGGCCATAAGAAGGCTGCACACTGCAATGAAGAGTAGCCCCCGCTCTCCACAACTCCAGAAAGCCCGTGCATAGCAACGAAGACCCAACGCAGCCAATAAATGAAAATAAATAAATAAATTAAAAAAACTATACTCCATTAAAAATTAAAAACAACAAACTAGGAGGACTTCCCTGGTGGTCCATGCATAAGACTCTGTGCTTCAATGCAGGAGGCATGGGTTCGATCTCTGGATGGGGAACTTCCCCATGCTGCGAGGTGTGGCCAGAAACAAAAGAAAACAAGACCAAACAGACAAACAAACAAACGAAAACCACTAGGAAAATCGATTTCAGCAGGCTGTAATCCTCAGGGTGTCCATACTGAGAAATCCACAAGTGATGTGAAACGACTAGAAACAAAATCCAGTATAATCAGGATCTAGGCAAATATACCAATTATCACCCATATTATTACATATCATTTTAGATTTTCCTTCCCACGTGATGAGATTGTAAAGAGAAAAAAGCCTACCATTTTGGTAAAGAAGACAAAATTGTCACTCTTTGCAGATGGTAGGAATATGTTCTTGGGAAGCACCTAAGAAACGATGTAAAAATAAATTTCTTTAAATGGTAGAAATGAATAAATATTAACATTGAGAATCCCAAGAGCTTTCACGTATGCCTGCAATAATTCTGTAGAAAATATAATGGGGAAATGGTGACATCACAGTAGCAATATCAACCGCTACAAAGTACATAAAATACCAAGGGATCCTAAAAAATGGTTAGGCATTGTAATAGAAAATGATAAAACTTGTAGTCAACTTTCAAAGATATTTGAATAGATGAAGAGGAACTTCAGCAAAGCCGGGAGATCGGGCTGGTGTCTGCAGGGAGGTGTGGACCAAACAGGCCCCAGCCACATCACAAGCCTACTTCACAGTTACCAGGGTCTATCTCCTTGTCTCACCAGGGGTGCCGTTTTATAGTCTGTTCCATCACTCCCACATCAGATTATGCCTACGCAATATGCCTGTGCTGGGAATGGGGCATATTTATTGGCAGGGAGAGGAGAAGCTCGGTTATAATACGGAAGGAGGCAGAGGCTGAATTCCTACTGGCAAAGTCATAGCATGTTTCCGGATAAAGAGATCCACAAGTTGCAGGTTTAGTACAATGCCAAGGAAATTTTCCAATTAGTTTTTTCCTGAATTTCATAAAATAATTTTATTTTCCACCTGTTAAAACAATAGGGCAAGAGAGTTTTGACTTTTTCCAAAGAAGAGTAGAAATCTTTTTTGAGAGACTAGCACTCCACTGTCTGGTTTATCTATAGTTCAGTGTTTCTGAGCTGATGAACAGGGTTGTCTCATGAGCCACTGCCGCAGTAGACTGTTAGAGCAACAGCTGTGATACGTGCACGCCTCCCACATTGTCCTTGGCCTTGGGGATGGGGCGTGCTTTGTCCCATGGGACAACAGCAAGTGTGAAGCAAGCAGAGAACTGAAAAGTGCTTGTGCCCTGGGGTTTGCCCTCTCTTGCTGCTCTTGAAAGAAGATGACAACAATGTGCAGAAGCCTGGGCTAGGGGAATGATGAGAGATCCACAGTCCATGCATCGCCTTCCCCCCAGCTGGCAGTCAATCAGTTGCCAGAAATGTGGGTGAGACCATCCTAGACCATCCAGGCCCCAGCAGAGCCAATTAGCTGACAGAGCACTGACCACGGATGCAAAAGTAAGCCTTCTGAGAACAGCAGAAGGACCACTCAGCTGAGCCTAGCTGAAGTCGTTGAGCTGCAGAATTATGAGCAAAAGAATCAGTTGTTTAAAGTCACTAACTTTGGGGGTAGTTTCTTATGCATCAAGAGCTAGCTGACACAACCATTAACTGCCATCCATCAAAATCCAACCAAAAATGGAGAGAGTATGTTTCCTCGTAGAGATGTCACCTCTTCTGGAAGAGGTTGACGTTGAATTTCCCTGGAGTCAGAAGGTAAGGGATGAAGTTAAGATACGTTATATTTATCCATGTCAGTCTTTGTGCCAGGCCCTGTGTTGAGCCCTGTATCCTCTTTAACGACAGCCCATTAAATCCTAAGGAGGCAGTTATTTCCATTTCATAGAAGAGAAGGGTTAGAGTGGAATTTGTATTTGAATTCAAGTCTTCATGTCTCTATCGCTGTGCTCTCACAAAGTCACCATGTCTTGTCAGAAGGATTATTTTTATCAAGAGCTATGGTTTGTTGTGGCATTTTAAACATTGTATGATATTGAAGTATAGTTGATTTACAGTGTTGTGTTCATTTCTACTGTATAGCAAAGTGATTCAGTTATACATGTGTATACATTCTTTTTCATGTTCTTTTCCATTATGGTTTATCCCAGGATCTTGAATATAGTTCCCTGTGCTGTACAGTAGAACCTTGCTGTTTATCCATCCTATATGTTGTACTTTGCATCTGCTAGTCCCAGACCCCCAATCCATCCCTCCCCCAACCCCCTCGCCGACCACAAGTCTGTTCTCTATGTCTGTGAGTCCTTTTCTGTTTTGTAGATAAGTTCGTTCACGTCATATTTTAGATTCCACATATGAGTGATATCATATGGTCTTTGTCATTCTGTTTCTGACTTACTTCACTTAGTATGATAATCTCTAGGTCCATCCATGTTGCTGCAAATGGCATTATTTCGTTCTTTTTTATGGCTGAGTAATATTCCATGGCATATATATATGTACCACCTCTTCTTTATCCAGTCATCTGTCGATGGAAATTTAGGTTGTTTCCATGTCTTGGCTGTTGTAAATAGTGCTGCAATGAACATCGGGGTGCATCTATCTTTTCAAGTTACGGTTTTCTCCGAATATATGCCCAGGAGTGGGATTGCAGGATCATATGGCAACTCCATTTTTAGTCTTTTGAGGAACCTCCATACTGTTTTCCATAGCGGCTCCACGAGTTTACATTCTGTTGTGGCATTTTTGGATGATGTTCTAGTTTGTCATCATTCTGGGCATTGATTTTGATTTGTCGATGGTCTGCTTTATGCATGTAATATTTATTTACCAGCAAAATTGAAAAATGAGTCTCAGAATCTCCTTTCAACAGATTAAGAAACAGGCTGAGATGGGCTTAAGGAAGTGAGGCAGCAAGCGATGGAGCTGAGTCACACCTTGGTCTGTCTGCCTCCAAAGGTGATCTTCCCTTCACTATGACAGATTTCCCGTGTGTTGAGAGTTGCTGAGATGCACACACAGTACATGTCATTCATTTTGTTACAGCCTCTGCTCTCATTTTTTTTCTTCCTGGGCGATCTGGGCACTCAGGAGAGCATAGCTTCTATGTAATGTTCTAAAACTGAGAGGATCTGCTCTGAGAGCAACAAGTCTGGGATACATATTTCTGCATGTTTTCTGAGTTAGGAAAGAGCAGGCAGATTGGAAAGTGACAGCAACATTAGAAGCATCGTGCTGGGAAGTTGGGCGCCTTTCTTGGTGAGATGGGCATGAAACGTAGAGCTGCCTCTCTTGTCGTTAATTCTAAGTGGAATGCAATTCTAAGAGGGAGGAGCTCTCCAGGGCAGCTGCCACCTCAGACAGAGAATGTTACAGACCTTCTCAGAGCCTTATGGTATTCACAGCTGGACCCAGCTTTCAGGAGAGTGACCACACATACCTGAGAGGATTTCTAGATGTACTAAAGGGAAGCAGAGTCAGGAAATGTAATGTTAGTAGTAGTCAATGAGTGGGAAAAAGTTCTGTTCTGTAAACCAAATGCCCTAGAATTTAAATCTGGCTCTCTCAGTAGCTGTGCGGCCTTAAGCAAGTGAATATCTTGGACCTTGAAGTTACTCATCTATAAAATGGGGATAATAAAAGTACCTGCCTCATTAACTTCAACCCTCCCCCCCAGGCTTTCCTGACCATGTGTACTCACCCACCCCTTTCACTGTGATTAAATTCCCCTCCTCCTTTTCACCAGGCTCCCTTGACTTTAATTCTGTCATGGCACTAATCAAGGAGTGCTGTGATGGTCTGTCTGCATGTCTGTAAGAAATTCAAAGGCTAGGGTCCAGCCCGATACATACCTGTTCCCCCTGAGTCAGCCCAGTGAGCTGAACTTTGCACCCAGTAGGGAGTCAAGATACACTGATTGAATGAAAGAGTGTGACAGAGCCTATGTGGATCATAAAGGATGGTTCTCACTGCACGTAACCATTGTTTATTACAAATACAAAATGAAAGACGAGTGAACAGAGGCAACCCCGCGCATAGCTTTTCACGTGGGGAGGCTTCATCATGTTTCTTGGATAATCAGTTTTTCCCTCAAGCACAGAAATGGCTTCGGAGTGGGAATATAGTAGGTAATTCAGTAGAAACCTCTCAAATACAAAGTGATCGGAACAAAAAATACCTGCCCATTTTTCTTCCTTTGATTATTGGTGAACTATGGGGATGAATACGGGCCTTTTAAGGTTGTGATTGTGTGAGTAACGGCACACGTGTGCACAATCTCGGGTGTGAGCATAGCGGTCAATGGAGGTCAAGTCCAGGTGAGCGTTTCCCCTCTCTCAAGGAGGCGGTGCTCCTTTATTTCTCCTCCTTCTTTGATCACTCCCTCTGGTCCCCTGAGTGCTGTATCCCCCCATTTTCACTGATACTGTCCTCTGTACAAACCTCTAATTCAGCACCTAAACCTTTCCTCGTGCTGTTCCATTCATGCCTCAGAGTCAATGCTAAACCCTCAGAAAGATGTACGAGGCCCTACAAGATGTGGCCCTGTTTCTTCTCTGACTTTACCCCACCAGCGTGCCTTCAGTCACTCAGCTGCAGGACTCTGCAGTTTCTGGGTCTTGTCAGCCAGGCTCCGTCCTCAGAGTCTTTGCTCTAGCTCTTCCCTTTGCCTGGATGCTCCTCACCCACGTCTGCCTGGCTGACTCTCTCATTCCCAGGCAGGCCTTGCTGTTCTCCCCTCCTCAGGCAGCAGGGCAGTGTATTGCTACATACACCCATCTTTCCCACCCTCCACCCCATCCCTGATCCCCTTTGCTTTGGCCTAAATTGCCCTTCTGTTATAACACTTATCACCTAACAGACTCTGTTATTTACTTCTTTGTTGTGTTTGTTGCTTATCTCTGTTCTCCCCCAGAGCTCCCAGCTGTAGGGTCCTTGATCTTAGGGATCTTTGTCACTTGCTCACTGGTCAATCTCCAGCAGCCCAGAACTTTGCTGAGCACACATTGTAGTCATGCAGAGGATATCTGTTGATGTAACGAATGTGTCTGCCTCCCTTGGTACATTGTGATACCCTTGAGGGTAAGGGCCATGTTTCATTGGTCTTTATCAGTCCACGGTCCAGAACACTTTCTGATACAATGGGAACGGCACTACTGAGTACTCATTGAATTGATTCATTAATTAATTAATTTGTGAAAGTGATACTAACAGGGAAAACATTCTGTTTCCAAACTGCAGTTATTCCAGTAGGTGCCATCTGGGTGAGCACCATGTCTGTATCAGCTGCCATGCAAACTCTGCTAGTCAGCGCGGCCAGATGTCTGACTCATTTTCTGTGGATCCCTCCTAGGCTAGCAGTGTACTCACTACACAGCATGACTTAGCGTGGCGTTTCCAGACCTCAAGCCTTCATCACCTAAATAGACTTCGCTTTATCTGTGCAGAACATGTGCTGATTTACATAATATATTTTCATCAAATCATATTGTATCTTTGAGGATAAAAGATAATTATGTAATTAAACATGGTGAATGCAAAAGACCGTAATGAAGGTAGTTGAAATGAAAGTTGAGATTAATGTGAAGTAACAGTACACGCAGTGAGGGGCACCGAGCTAGGCTCTTCACTGATCTTCTGTCGTTGAATCCTAATAAAAACCCTTCAGAGGAAATATTATCATTCCCATTTCACAAGGGGGAATGTTGAGATCACAGACATTCTGTAAGTTGCCCACGATCTGGCAGTAGATTGCCCAGATGAGAGGGAAACTCAGGGCCCACTGATGAGAACACCGCAGAAAGAGAGCAGCATAGGCAGACCCCCGCTTCATTTGCTCGCCACAAGTCCTGTCTGGTTCCCTTCCCTTTTTCACTGATCCAGCTCTCCAAGCTTTCATCCCATCTCCTAACTCTTGCAGAAGCTCTTCATCCCAGAGATCTCGCTCCAGCTCCTTTGGCCAAATGTTGGTATATTCAACACTGATTCCTGCTGTGACAGATGGAGGGTGACTGTTTTGAGTCCTCCTGAAGGAACAAAGTAATTGTTACTTACACTCCTTCATGACGTTTGAGGATTGTGGATCCTGGGGAGGGTCGTTTGTTGCAGAGCTGGTTTCCTTGTGTGAGAATCCTGTTCTTGGCAGGATGCCCTTTCCTTCCACAGAAACATCAAACTGCCCCAGGAGGGAAGATAAGGAGTTTACTGATCAATCTGTTGTGCACCCACAGGCCCAGCCATCGTGAGACGAGTTCCCTCAGAAGCAATACAGATTTCTCAGGGTTACCAAGCTGTTCTGCACGTTTCACAGGCTCCTTTGAGAAAGACAACAAGTGAGGTTTGGAATCAAAATTGGGATCTGGAAAATGGCCACATTCTTCCAGTACCCCCAATGTAATCCACCATTAGTGCATCTTCCCAGAACAGGCGGCTTTTCCTTTACTTGTCCCCCCCATCTTCTCCTCGGGTATTTATTTCATGGCACATTTGGAAATCAGTGGTTTTGTTAGCAGTTTTCCCAAAATACCAGATCTCCTTGGAGAGGACACCAATTAGACTCTTAGTTTCTAAACTTCACGTTAACTTGGATCAAATAGCTTTTAGTACCAGCCTACATCTCAGAGGAAGTATCCTTGGTTTATTGCTTTGAATGAACTTTCTGATGTGTGTAATTCCCAAAATTCTTGTAAAGGAATCCTATTTTCTGTTGTTGATTTTTCCTAACTACACATCAGAAGAGATGAGAAAATCTCTTTGAGGGCCTACCATGTGTCAGGTATTTACATATCTCACTGACAACTGTCATAAAATCCCTGTGGCGCCAGTACCGTTAGTCCAGTTTCACAGATGAGGACGTTAAGGCCCAGGAGGATAGATACCTTGCTCACACACAGAGCTAGGAAGTGGCAGAGCTGGGATTTAGGAGAACTGCTGTCACGATCCATTGTCTGCACATTTTTTTAACGTTTTTGAAAAAAAATTCTTGTGTTTTTGAGAGTCACCAATGTGAATTTTGAAATTCCATACCGTTGCTGTGATCATTCTATTTATTTTTAGGGTTTTTTCTCATGACACGTAGTACTTTCCTTTACAGAAAATATTAAGTTATAACGTTATAGTTGGGGGTGGCAGAGATGGAAAGGCTTATCCATGACTAAGTTCTGGGAATTGTTGCTTTTAGCTGTAATGTGGGCTAAAAACGGTGCCAGGAACTGTGTAGAGGCACATGGATGAATGAACCAGATCTCGTCCTCCAGCACCTCGCAGGTTGTAGAAAGTTTGCATGATACTCAAAAACCACACATATGCTACCTGTATAGAATGCATGTACTACTGTACTACTCCCAGGTTGCAAGTGGATGTTTTTACTGTCAGAGATTCAGTGTGAAAGAAATGCATTCAACAAACCTTCAGCAATGCCTCCCACGTTTCACGCCGCGCACGTCACAAAGGTTAAGCAAATGGCAAAGAAAACGTGGTCCCAGGCCTTAAGGATTTCACAGGAAAACAAACCAGAAAAGGAATGTAACTTCTGGATTAGAAGAATCCACGGAGTCCGTTTACAGTAGAAGAGAGAAAAAGAGGAAGAGGAGACAAAGATTTGGGTGATGAAAAATAGAGGCAACAGGATCAGGAGTCAGATCAGGGGAACTGAGTCCTTGTGACTGTGACCACGAAGGCCTCTATCTGAAAATTCCACTGTTTGGGGGCTCACAGATGTGATTCCTTCATCTTGAATAGTTGTGATTTTCAACCAAACAATTAAACAATCATATTACCAGCCTTGTTTTCACTAATTAATTTCTGCAGTTAAATTTTGTAAAATGATTTTTATGCTTCAGTCCCGTTTTATTTGCAAAGCCTAGGGGATATGAAAAGGCTCCCACCGTGAGGACATTTCAGGATCTGTGAGATTGTTAGAAAGGCCAGTAGTGATCATGAGGGCAGGACGTCAGCAGTACACTGGGGCTAGAAGCTGCTGCGTACAGGGAGCTGGTATAAAAGTCAGAAAATGCGTATGTTCCCTGCGCCCTGCTCGGCTCTAGGGTTAGAGGGATCAGGCAAGCTGATCCAGCTGTCTTAGTACAGAAAATCATGCAGGCAGATGTTAAACCCAGTGGTCTGTAAAGATTTGTCAGGATTGTTTATCGAGGCGGTATGGTACCTGCACACACACGGGTGCGTGCGCGTACACACACACACACGCACACACACTCTCACACACAGTTAATGTATTAGAATTCTGAAACACAGCTAGCATCACAGAGTGTTGGAGCCAGTCTGTCTGCCTCTAAAGCCTCCAAGAATGTCTGTGACATCAAACCCTTTTTCATAATAATTTATTTCCGTTTAATTCAGAGCCACTACCTGCCGTTCCCTGACTGTGCTTGCCTGCTGTTTCCCCACAGAGAGCCTGGAAACTGAATGTTCTGCCTTATCTAAAGTGCAGGGACTGAGTGGGCAGCTCCAGTGTCCAAGCCCTTCACTCTGAGCATCGCCTCATCTTAACAGGATGTGCCTCCATGTTGCTGTGACACTGCAGGCTGTCTGTTCTTGCCTCTATGTTGCAATTAATCTTTGCTACACTAGAGTTAGAATTTTCTGCCTTGCGACTTTGCTGGTGCTTATTTTAATTTGCACCTCAGAGGTACATGTGGTTGTGGCTGGGCCAGAAATGATTCCTCCCCCTCCCCCATAGGTTGGATAATACCAAGAATTACCTTATGCACAACAGATTCAATACGCTAATGACTTAAATACCTGTGTATCAGCTTTCTAGTGCTGCATAACAAATTGCCACAAACTTGGCAGCTTAAATCAGCACGTATTTATCGTTTCACGGTTTCCACAGGTAACACGTGTGGCATGGATCAGGCGAGTTCTCTGCTTAGGGTCTCACAAGGCTAAAATCAAGGTGTCAGTGGGCCTGGGATCTTACCTGGAGGCTCTGGGGAAGAAGCAGCTGCCAAGCTCATCCGGGTGAGTGGCAGAATCCAGCTCCTATGGTGGCAGGACTGAGCTGTGTCCTCGCAGTATGTTGTCAGGGCTGCTCTCAGATCCTAGAGGCTGCCTGTGGATGGTTCCCTCCGTCTTTGGTTCCCTCCATCTCTAAGCAGACAATGGTGTGTCAAATCCTTCTTGTGCTTCAGATCTCCTGCTTCCCTCTGCTGTAAGCCAGAGAAAACGACCTGTTTTTGAAGGGCTCCTGTGGTGAGATTAGGCCCTTTTGGATAATCCAGGATAATCTCCCCATTTTAAGGTCAGTGGTTTAATAACTTCAGTTACAACTGCAAAATCCTGTTACCATGCAGCATAATGCAAATGTGCACGTGATTCCTCCTGTAATGCACAGTACCTGGGATTATGGTGGGATATCTTGGGAGACCAGTTTTAGAATTCTGCCTACCACAGCCTTTAATAACCATCAGATAATTATTTGTTAAAATCCTGTTTGTGACCCTGATGAGGTGTCTGTAATTCCTGTGATCCTAATGCCCACTCTTTACTGAGTTCCATCATGTCATCCTGTAGTTTTACTTGTACCAGTGTAAGGCTTGTGCCTTCCCAAGTGTGTTGGCCAGGGTTCCAGAGGAACAGAACCAATGGGATATTGAGAGAGAGAGAGAGAGGAGAGAGAGAGAGAGAGAGACAAACAGACAGAAAGACAGGCAGGCAGACAGACAGAGATTTTTTTTTACTAGGAATTGGCTCGCATGTTTATGGAGGCTGACAAGATCCAAGATCTGCATTCAGCCAGGTGGAGACCCAGGAGAGCTGATGGTGTAGTTCCAGTCCGAGTCCAACGGCCTGAGGGCCAGGAGAGCCAGTGCTGTAAGTTTCAGTCCAAAAGCTGCTGGGGTTGAGTCTCAAGAAGATGCGCTTTTTCATTTCAAGGCCGCGGGCAGGAAAAGCCCAGTGTCCCACCTCAAGCAGTCAGGCTTGATTCCCTCCTGCTTGAGGGAACATCAGCTTTTTTGTTCTGTTCAGGCTTTCAAGGGATTGACATGGGCTGCCCCTGTTAGAGGGTAACCTGCTTTACTCAGTCTACCTATTCAAATGGTGATCTCATCTAAAACTCCCTCACAGACACACTCGTCATAATGTTTGCCCTAATATCTATCAAATTGCCTTTGATTTTTTTTGTCAAAGATCAATTGGACTATATTTGTATGGGTCTGTTTCTGGGCTCTCTGTTCTGTTCTATTAATTTGTTTGTTTATTATTTTGCCAATATGACAAGTCTTGATTATTGTATGTTGTTAGTAAGTCTTGAAGTTGGGTAATGTCAGCTACTAAATTTATTCTTCAATATTTTGTTGACGGTTTTGGTATTTTGTCTTTCCATATGAACTTTAGAATCAGTTTGTCCATATCCACAAAATAACTTGCTGTTACTTTGATTGGGATTACATTGAATCTATAGATTAAGTTGGAAAAGATAACATCTTGACAATGTTTAGTCTTCCTATACGTGTACGTGGAATATTTCTCCATTTATTTAGTTCTTCTTTGATCTTTTGTCAGAGTTTTATAGTTTTTCTCATGTTGATCTTGTGCTTAATTTGTTAGATTTTTTTACTTAGGCACTTCCTTTTGAGGGAAATGTTATGTTTTTAACTTCCATTTCACATTATTCATTGTCTGTACATAAGAAAGCAGTTGAATTCTGTATATTAACATTGTGTTCTGAAACTTTGTTATAATTACTTATTAGTTCTAGTTTTTGTTGTTGATTCTTTGGAATTTTCTATATAGACAGTCATGTCATCTTTGACCAAAGATAGTTTTATTTCTTCCTTCCCAATTTATATACCTTTTATTTCTTTTTATGTATTAGTCCATTACCTAGATCTTGCAATATAAAGTTGAATAAGAGTGGTGATAATGGACATCCTGATCTTACGGGAAAAGCATCTAGTTTCTCATCACTGATATTAACTATAGGATTTTGTAGTTATTCTTTATCAAGTTGAGGAAGTTCCCCTCTCTTCCTTGTTTGCTGAAGTTTTTAATCGTGAATGGGTATTGCATTTTTTCAACTGCTTTTTCTGTATCCATTGATATGACAGTATTATTTTTTTTCTTTACCCTCTTGATGTGATGGATTACATTAACTGATTTGTAAATGTTGAACCAGCTTTGCATACCCAGAAGAAATTCCACTTGGTTGTTCTATGTAATTTTTTATACGTTGTTGGATTCAATTTTTTAATATTTCGTTGAGGATTTTTGCATCTATGCTCATGAGAGATATTGACATATTTCCATTTCTTATAATATCTTTGGTTTTGGTGTTAAGGTAGTGCTGGACTCACAGAATGAGTTAGGGAGTGTTTACTTTGCTTCTATTTTCTAGGAGAGATTAAGAGAATTGTATAATTTCTTTCTTAAATGCTTGGTAAACTTCACCAGTGAACCAATCTGTGTTTGGTGCTTTCTGTTTTGCAAAACTATTCATTGTTGATTCAATTGCTTCAATAGATGTAGGCCTATTCAGTTTATCTATTTATCCTTATGAGAGTTTTGGTAGATTGTATCTTTCAAAGAATCGGTCCATTTCTCCTATGTTATCAGATTTGTGGGCAAAGAGTTGTTCATAATATTCCTTTATTTTCCTTTTAGTATCTATGGGATCAGTAGTGATGGCCCCTGTTTCATTTCTGATACTGGTAATTTTGTATCTTCTCTCTTTTTTTCTCGGTTAACCTGGATAAAGGATTAACCAGGTCAATTCTTCTGGCCTTTTCAAATAACAGATTTTGGTTTTGTTGATTTTCTGTATCGATATCCTGTTTTCAATTTCATTGATTTCTACTCTAACTTTTGTTATTTTTCTTTGTATTTTGAATAAAATTTGCTCTTCTTTTTCTAATTCCCTAAGGTGGATACTTAGATTATTGATTTTAGGTTCTTCTTCTTTTCTAATATATGTGTTCAGTGGTATGAATTTCTCTCTAATCACCATTTTCACTGCATCCCACAAATTTTAATAATTTGTATTTTCATTTTCCTTAGTTCAAAATGATTTAAAATCTCTCTTGATATATATTCTTTGACTCAGTATTTATTTAGAAATGTGTTGAAGAAGTGTGTTTAGAAGTGATCTCCAAGTATTTGGAGATATTCCAGGTATCTTTCTGTTATTAATTTTTAATTTAATACCATTGTGGTCATTTTTGTTTAATTCCATTGTGGTCTTTGCATGATTTCTATTTGTTTAAATTTTTTAAGTTGTGTTTTATGTTACATAATGTGGTATGTCTTGGTGAATGTTCCATGTGAACTTGAAAAGAATTTGTGTTCTGTATTCTGGTTTTGGATAAAGTATTCTATAAATGTCAGTTCAATCCAGTTGATTGATGGTGCTGTTCAGTTTAACTAAGTCCTTACTAATTTTTTGCCTGTTGGATCTGTCAATTATATAGTCTCCGACTATAATAGTGAATTAGTCTATTTCTTTTTACAATTCTGTTAATTTTTGCCTCGCATATTTGATGCTCTGTTGTTAGGCACATAACACATTAGAGAATGTTATGTCTTCTTTGAGGATTGACCCCTTTATCATTATGTAATGACCCTCTTTATGCCTGATAATTTTCCTTGCTCTGAAGCCTGCTGCCTTTGAAATTAATATAGTTATTAATATAGCTACTTCAGCTTTCTTGATTAGTTTTAGTTTGGTAGACTATTCTCCACCACTTTACTTTTTTTTTTAAGAACTTTTATTATCACCACTGTACTTTTAACCTATCTGTGTCTCTGTGTTTAAAGTGGATTTCTTGTAGACAATATATAGTTGGGTCTTGTTCTTTATCTACTCTGCCTTTTTATTGGTGTATTTAGACCATTGACATTTCAAATGATTATTGATACAGTTGGATTAGTATCTACCATAAGTGCTACTATTTTCAAAACCAGGTCTTTTTTTTTTAAAAAGAATTAATACTCTTTTCATAATGTCATCTCTTTTATTGCACAGATACAGCTACATTTCCTTAGCTTTGCTTGTCCATAAATTTGAAAACTAAATCTGCTCAGGATACTATAAAATTCATCAGGAGAAAATATCCAAGGAAAAACAGCTAAAAATCTCTGTTTTTGCCTGATGCCTAACTTAATCCTAATAGGAACATTATGAGCTCTTTTCTGACATAAGGTATGTGCAATGATTTTCCTAATTCCACAATAGAGGAAGCAGAGGCACTTGATGAGGATCACAGGTCACTTGCTGAAGGTCCCACTGCCAACAATGCATGAGGCTGGAATTTGAACCCAAGTGGTCTGGCTCATTGCCCATGTTCTTTAACTTATTCACATTAAGCACTTGGAGCCCTGATATTTTTGAAGGGGGGGGGGGCAGCTGCATACCCCAATATCTTCTGTGCTCTGCTACTGGGGCTAGGGAAGAAAATTGTCCCTTGAATGCTGTCTTTGGCCCCCAGGATCTCATTCATGCTGTTCCTCTGCCTGGACAATTCATCACCCACTCTCCACTGGGCTAACTCCAACTCATCCTTTAAATGTCAACTTACCACTCACTTGGGGAGACTTATCCCTTAAGCAGTGTTATAGTCCCCTGCCACATGCTGCTAGAGCTCACTGAATTCTGCTCATCACACAGTGCATGCATCACAGTTGAAGATTATTTGTTGTCTTCCTCCTCCAGCTGACTGTGAATTCCCTAAAAGCAGTCTATGTCTGCCTTTCCCAGCCATGAAGCCCCAAATCCTCACTACACAGGAGTGTGATGTCCAGAGATCTTAGAGGAATTCTATTCCTGCTGGGACCAAATGATTGGTAGGAGGTGGGTGCTAGCATATATATGAATAATTCAACATCTTTTTCCTATTCATCCAGGAAAAATTTTAAAATGGATAAAAAAGTACAGCTAAAGATTGACATTTTGATGGCATGAGAAATGATGGATTTCCAGGGAAGATACTGGTTAGGTTATTTTATTATAATATACTTATGTGTGTAATACACACATGAGATTATATATTTGAACCGTTAGTGTATTAACAAGATAAAGTGCTCAAAGTATTTTCTCCATATATGTAGTATGTAACATATATGTTAATACAGTATATATATAGGCAGATACCTAGATAAAGGGAAATACTCACTTTACACAGTAATTGATACTTGAACAGCCATTTAGGGTTTACAAAAGTGACCATTCTAGTACATGAAGTGAATGAAGCAGAAACTAGTAACTGATAAAACAGTGTCTCTAGCAGAGTGCCTGTTATGTAGTGGGTACCCAGTAAGTATTAGCTGTGTAAATGAATCTGTGCATCATTTTCCCCTTTAGTTGGCATTCATGGAGCACTTATTATGTGTTTCACCTAAATGCAACCTGGAAAGCTTTCTGTGTTTCTGTAGTAAGTACTCTTTTCCATTCTGCACATAGCTTTTCAAAACTTCTCACCTCTCATCACACCTTTCTTTTTACTTATCACCTCCACCTCTGATCATAACATATAAGCCTGGCTACTAAATCAAGGAAGGAGGAAAATAAATCTAGTAATTTTTTAAACAGTCCTACTGCATTATAGTTAATATACCAAAAAATTTACCTGTTGTAACTCTAAATTTAGAGAACTTATAGGAACTGTTTACAGTTGTACAAACATTATCACCAACAATCCAGTTCAAAAACACTTTCATTATTGATAACAGTTCCCTCATACTCATTTTTAAATAGCTTTATTGTGGTATAGTTGTCATATAATAAATTGTAAGTAAACATACAGTTTGATCTTTTGACGTGTATATACTTGTGAAACAATCACCACAGTCAAGATAGTGAATATATTCATGTCTCTTTCTCACCTCTCCCACCACTCCTTATCCCCATGCAACCATTGATCTGATTTCTATCATTTTTTATTAGTTTATATTTCCTAGTTTTATATAAATGGAATAACACTTATGTAATTTCTTTCTGGGTTCTTTCACTCAGATATTTATTTTGAGATTCATCCATGTTGAATTATTTTCAGTTATTTTCTTTGTGGTTGCTTTGAGAATTACAATATGCATTTCAATTAAGCCAATCTATAACAGATCTGAATGTAGTAGTGTATAGAAACTTTGCTCCAGTATAGCACCCTTCCTCTCTCCTTTGTCCTATTATTTCATATATATTACCTTTATGTTATAAACCCAAAAATACAAGTGTTGTAATTTTTCATTAAACAGTCTTATATTCTGAAAAAAACTAAGAAAAAATATATAATTTATATTTATATATTTTATGTATAAATACTATGTATAGTATTTACTCATATAGTTACTATTTCTGGTGCTTCTCATTGCATCTTACATTTTTAAGCTAATGCCTGATATAATTTCCTTTCAGTTTATAGGGCTCCCCTTAGGATTTCATATAGGGCAGGTCTACTGGCAATAAATCCTCTTAGTTTTCATTTATCTGGGAATGTCATTATTTCCTTTTATTTTTGAAAGATAGTTTCACTAGATATATAATTTTGGTTGACTTTTTTTTTCCTTTCAGTACTTTGATATGTCATTCTACTATCTTCTGGCCTCCATGGTTTAGGGTATGAAGTCAGCTATTATCGTATTGTTATTCCACTATAAGTGATTGGTCATTTCTCTCTTGTTCCTTTTAAGATTTTCTCTTTGTGTTTTAGCACTTCGACTATGATGTGTCTAGGTAGGGGTACGTTTCTGTTTATCCTACTCATGGTTGGTTGGGCATCTTAGATGTATATGCATATTGTTTCTATTAAATTTCAAAAATGTTGGCCATTATTTCTTCAAATGTTTTCCCACCTTTCTCTCTCCTCCCCTTCTGGCAGGCCCATTTAATGTATATTTAGGTATATAACCTGTTGTTTCACAACACTCCAAAGTTCTGTTAATTTTTCTTCATTTTTTATTCTTTCTGCTCTTATTTTAAAAATTTTTATTGAGGTATAATTGACATAAAACATTATATTAGTATCAGGTGTATACCATAATGATTCAATATTTGTATATATTGTGAAATGATCATCACAATGTCTAGTTAGCATCTGTCACCATACATAATTATAGAATTATTTTTCTTGTGATGAGAACTTTTAAGATCTACTTTCTTAGCAACTTTCAAATATAGAATGTGGTATTACTAACTACAGTTGCCATGCTATAAATTACATCCCTGGGACTTACTTATTTTATAACTGGACTCCCTTCATTCATTTTGCCACCAACCAAGCTCTGCCCCTGGCAACCAGCAATCTGCTGTCTGTACCTATGAGCTTGTTTTTTGGTTTTAGATTCCACATTAGAAGTGAGATCACATGATATTTGTGTTTCTCTGTCTGACTTACATTACTTAGCATAATGCCCTCAAGATTTCATTATTTTTATGGCTGAATAATATATATATATATATCACATTTTCTTTTTCCATTTATATTTTGATGGATATTTTGTTTATTTCCACACCTTGGCTATTGCAAATAATGGTGCAATGAACATGGAGGTGCATGTATCTTTTTGAGTTAGTGTTTTCATTTCCTTCACATAAGTACTCAGAAGTCTAATTGCTAGGTTATATTCTCTCTGCTCTTTAGATTAAGTAGTTCTCTTGATATACAGTCAAGTCCACTGATTCTTCTGATATCTCAAATCTGCTATTGTACCCCTCTACTGAATTTTTAATAATTTTATGATTGAACTTTTCAACTCCAGAATTTACATTTGGTTCGTCTTAATAGTTTATCTGGTGAGACTCTCTATTTGTTTTGTCATTGTCATCATATTTTCCATTCATTATTTTAGTATAGTTTCCTTTAATTCTTTCAACATACATGCATACCTTGTTTTATTATGCTTCACTTTATTGCATTTTGTAGAGATTGCATTTTTTACAAATTGAAAGTGTGGGCAACTCTGCATTGTTGGGATTGGAATTTTTTAGCAAAAAATTATTTTTTAATTAAGGTATGTACATTATTTTTTAAGACGTAATGCTATTGCACACTTAATAGGGTATGGTATAGTGTAAACATAACTTTTATATACATTGGGAAACCAGAAAATTTGTGTGACTTGCTTTGTTGTGATATTTGCTTTATTGTAGTGCTCTGGAACCAAACTCTATCTCCAATGTATGCCTGTAGTTATAATAGTTATAATAACTGTTTTGTATGATCTGTCTGCTAAATATAACACCTGGGCCAACTGAGATGTTAGTTGATGTAAGTTTTGCTGTTTTTTTTTTCCTCCTGTGTACGTGTTACACTTTCGTTTTGGTTGTCTCAAAAGTTTGGATTGTAAACTGCATATTTTAGATAATATATTATAGCAATTCTGGATTTGGTTTTAACTTTATGAGTTTTTTTTTCTGAAGAGTTGCCTAGCTTTAGCATTGTAATTTCTCACTCCATGGTAAGCAGCCGCTGAGATTTCTGTTCAGTTTTTTTTTTAATTTTTAATTTTGTCTTCCTATCAGTTGCCCCGTGCCTACATAGCTTAGTGGTCAGGCAATGATGTGGGAAGAGGTTGTTCTCAAATATCTTGAGCTTGTAAGGCTTCCACCATCAGCTGATCTGGGAAGCACAATCACCACTTCATTCAATTCTCAAGTCTACTTTCACTTTTACCTTTTTGTTGTTTCTCTTGGATCTCTCTCATAAGTGTGCATATTTTCCCAGGCAGCCAGGGAAATGTGGAGCCCTAGTATGGGGCTCTCATTTTTAAAATCTCCCCATTAAATTCCTGCATAGTTCACTGCTTGTCCCACTGGAACCTCAAACTTGGGCTATTAAATGAACAGATTTTACCATTTGTTTCCTAATGAGTTTGCAAGTGTTAGCTAACAGTGCCCCTGTTTTTCACCATCTGACCCAGATAGAATTTACTTCCTCTCAGAGTAGAGCTGCTAATTTTGGGGGGCTAGCCCATAGTTTGGTAAAACTATCCTTCTCGCCTTCATAGCTGAAGAGGAAAGAAAAGGGGTGCTGGATGGGATCAGCTTCATGCAAGGCCACAAATTCCTATTCCTATACACAGCTCTCATAGTTTTTCAAGGCTAACTAACAACTCAATAAGTTGTTTGCCTTCAGTAGACTTTCAGAGACATAAAATAGTTGCTTGTTTTGTGTCGGTCTCAGCCTATCAGTAGTGATGCTCTCAGCTACAAATGCCTGGGGCACTCATCTGGACCCCTACTACCTGTGGGGAGTCCCCACAGACATTTCCCCAACCAGAGTCAATGTTGTGGCTGGACTGGCCCTTGTGATTCTTATGATGATAGCAAGATACACCTCAGCAACAACCATCAGGGAAGTTTGAAAAATACAAAGTTTATTACTTACAAGTCCTGGAGGGTACGTGGCATACCCAGGGTCACACAGGGAGGTCATTGGGAGAGATAGAAAAAGAACCTGAACCTGAGGTTCTGCATTTATTTGGAGTTGAGGGTAGGGCACCTAGGGTTTTGTGGGCTCACTCTTTATTGGTGAATTTAAAAGTGGAGAGCGGGAATTAAAGCATAGGAAGGGAAAAGTGGGATCACTCAAATGGTCAGTAATCTAGGTCAACCAGGGATTTCTAAAATGGGTGGGATGGCTTGGCTCCTTATCTAGTTGTGTATTGGGCAATGTGCTTGTTGGAGATGGATGTTGGAGATAGGCGCCTTAGCAATCAAAAGCTTAATGTCAGGCACTTACATTATAATCAACAAAGCTAATTGCCTGGCAGTAACTACATTGCTTTTGACAATTTTTTCCAGTTTTATACTTGATTTTGGCAGAGAGAATTAGCCAAACTCTTCATGCCACCATAACCAGAATTTTCACTCTGTCAGGTAGAATTCATCTCATTTTCTCACAACCAAACCTAAAAACTTTGCTACATTCACTCTTGTATCAGTTGGTTATTGCTGTATAACTAATAAGCCCTATACTTAGTGGCTTAAAATGATATCCATTTATTTAGCTCTTCTTACTCTGAGTGAGCTATTAAGGCTTAGCTCAAATAATCAGTTCCTCTGGTCTCAGTTGGACCCATTCATATTCCTGTGGTGAACTGACAGATAAACCAGGGACTGGATTTTTTAAGATGCCCCCAGAAGGGATGGGTTGTCTATCTCTGCTACATGTGGTCTCTCATCCTTCAGCCAGCTGGCCCAGGATTATTCACCTGGAAACTGAGCAGGGTTCCAAGAGTGAGAGCAGAAGTATGCAAGGCTTCTTTAGGCCTATACTCAGAATTAGCATAATACCATTTATTCAGCACTTTATTAGTCAAACTAAGTCACAAGGCCAGCCCCAATTCAAGTTGTAGAGAAATAGACTACTCCTCTTGATGTGAGAAGCTTCAAAGTCACATTGGAAAAGGATGTAACCCAGGGAGCAGTAGAGAATTCCATTTTTGAAATTGATCACAGCATCCATCCTCCCTTCCTTTCAAGTACAGTGGAATAGATGTCCTTTCTCCCACCTAAGATAAATCCCTCCACTTGTGCTCTGTATGCTCACTTCTTCTACCTTTTAACTATCTAGAGGGAAGGTATCATCCTTAGTTGTCTTTCCTTGCATTCCCAGTATGAAATGGAGCAATCAGGCAGAAAGAAGATGGTGGTTTTATTTATGGGTATTTCTCTGAGTGATCATAATGATGGATGGGTTTGTCCTTTATGGGTGAATTTCCAGATACTCCCTTCTTCATTTGTAAGTATGAAAATGATGTCCTTGCCAAATATGGATGTTTTGTGTTATTGGATATTTTCCTTCTATTCAAGAATAGTCAAGGGTAGTATTGGTAAACATGCATGCTCCCTAGGTCCTCATTACATTGTTGTTCTAATAATTATTATTGGCCCCATTTTACAGATGAAGAAAATGAGGCTCAGCAAGGAGCTGCTCTGAGGTTACGAAATGGGTAAGTACGTATTTGAGTCCATATATGCTCTTCCACATTTTGTGTTTTCTCCATCACATATTTCAAGTGATATATTGAAGGTTCTAAGAAAAACTGTCACAGCTGAAGTCCATTTTGAGGGCTGGAGGTACCCTATAGAAATGAAGACTTTGTCACATTCCTGTTCCTGTTCCAGATTTCATTTGTTGCTCATCACATACCGCTTTTCATACAAGTAACAGCTTGAAATTTCACTGGCTGGAGCTTGATGGAGGCTCATTATAACTATCTAGAATGGACCAAGGCCTAATTCCTGTTCAAACAGAGATCACTGGAAATAAAGTCTGTTAGTGTGATTGATATATGTAGTATAAAACATTATATGTTAGCTTTTTTCTGTTTGCCAGATTACTGAGTTGCAAAAGATACTTTTTGTTTGCTTGACTGACTTTAGTATTGTTATTTTAGTAGTATTTTTTAGTTGTGAGAATGGAAAGTCATTAATATATTCAGAAACAGGGGAAAAAAAGCAACCACTCATAACATTTTCACATATTCCCGTTCAGTCATTTTTTTTGTTTATTTATAATGGGTGAATATTTTTGCATTTTAAATTTTTAGCAGATATGCAATGTATAGTTTTTGTCTTGGGTATTTTGGTTCATTTTTCTGATTAAAAACATAATAATTTTTAAAGTAAAACAAACAATGAAGATTTTGGGGGAAAGAAGAGTAAGCTGTCTGTATAGGGTCCCCCACAAAATTAAAATATATACTAACACACATAACACTGGTTAAACAAATCATTCATTACTTATAAGCAATATGATTGTATATCTAGAAAAATGAAGAGAGTTAATGGTGAAAGTAAATCTTGTAGTCAAAGTGCTTGGTAAATCATCTATATACACAACTCCCAGATTGATATTTCCCAATATACCATAAATAATGACTTGTTGACACTATCAATAAAAAACAAAATAGCTAAGAATAATGTAAAAGAGATATAGGTCCTAGATGAAGACAAATATTAAATGTAATGAGAATAAAAGGTGATTTGAACAAACTGAAATATTTACTGTGCAACTGTATTTGAAGACTGTATTATACAGATATAAATTATTTTATACACTCAATAGACTTTCCAAAGGCACTCAGTAATAATTCAACACTCATTCCCATTTTTTAAAAGTGTGTATTTTAAAAGTAGATTTTTAGTAGGCTATATTGATGTGAGTTGTTTTTTTTTTCCTGTAAAAAGACACAAAATGACTTTATACCGCTGGAGGAAATTCCATTAAAATTAGGACCAAGACAAATATGTTCATTATCCCTACTACCTAATATTGCTTTAGAAATTCTTTCTACCATAAAAAGATAGTAAAAAGAAATAAGGCCTATAACTTTCAGGACAGAGAAAAAATAATCATTGCTTGAAGATGAAAGGAGTGTATTCTTGGAAAACACATTAGAAACAACATAAAATGCCTTGGTATACATGAATTCTATAAAAGGCTGTAATAAACAGTGACTATTTAAGATATCAGTAACCTCTACGTATATAAGCAAGAACCACATACAAAACATAATGAGAGAAATGATGGCATTCGCAATGGTTTGTTAAAAAGAAATGATAAAATTGAGAGTTTTGAAAGAAAATTTGAATGATAAACAGAGAGACAGTTTTGCAGGGCTGGGGATGATGGAGGTTGTGGCTGGGTTGGTAAGGAAGCAATCGCAATGCCCCTCTGAGATTAGAAAGTCCCCAGGTTCTAGCCGTGTCACAGGGATCCCTCTTGATCATTAGGCAGGATTCCCACGTCTCATCTATGTGTCCTTTTGTGTAATTCATTATAATTGAATAATTCAACACTTCCACAACCCATTATGGCCTTCCAGTCTTTGCAGAGGTGTGTGCCAAAGGGAAGGGGAAAGAGGAGAAAGATGTGCTAACACAGGAGGGGAGTTATGGGATAGGCGGGCCCCTTAATGGTAATGGTAGACACAACCTTACTTCTAGAGCACAAGGGCCATAACTTATAGGTTTAATACAATCCCAATCAAAATGTCAGTGGAATTTTATTTGCAGAACTCGACATAACAATGATAATATTCACCTGTTAGAATAACATTGAAAGAATGCATAATTTAAGAAGAGTAAAATCATTTTCAAAAGCTTGGTATTCCAATGTCTGAATTTGCAATAATTATTAAATAATTTACTAATGTTGCTTAAGTATTATTTGCTAACTGCCTTGAACTTTAACTCCCATCTTTTAGCTTCACCACAAAGGAGAGAGACAAAAATAACCATAAAACTTGCTTTTGTAGTAGAAATTAAATCTATGGTCAAGGGGGTAAATGCTTAAAAAACCTAGGTAGAAGGAAAGAGAAGGGTTTAAGTCATCCAACATTGGTTGAGAACAACCTATCTGCCTGGTCCTGTGCTAAGCACTTCATCTTTAATTCTCATAACATTTTGCTATTGATGCTAATCGTATAAAAGGTGACCAAAGATTAGAGTAGAGTGGGATTTGAATTCAAGTTTTTCTGGCTCCCTAGCCTGTACTCCTTACACCACCACCACGTCTTATCTAAAGAATTATTTCGTTATTTTGTTATGTCAGTTGTGGTGTATAGAGTTTACAACTTAGATAAGGTCCTCGTGTGCTTAAAAACACTAGTTTCCTGGATGGTGTTGGCTGTGTTGGTTTTTTTCTTCTTCTGCAGGATATAATGAATAATCTTGAATTTTATCGTAATACAGATCTGCATTCCAATTACATTCCCAGCAGTTAATAGCTGTGTAACCTTGGACAAACTGTTTAAACAGTTGGAGCCATAGTTCCCTCAGCATGCATAAAACTCGTGTAGTCACTCAGAAAAGAGGATAGTCTATTTTGCCATCACCCCATGCAACCATTTTGATAAAATCTTCACCTTCACAAGGGATTCTGTGGCATTTTGGGTAATGATGATATTGTGGAGTTGCCTTTATTGTACCTTAACTATTGGGCATGTTTATCACCCAGCCTAGCGTAGAATGTGAAGAAACAAATCTGGCCCACATCTAGCAACATCCAAGTCAAAGCCTCAAGTAAAAATAACCAAGGTAAAAGTCACAATATAGGAAAATTTGAATTTTCTGTTTGGTGAGTTAGTAGTTTTCATAGAAGTGTTGGATACAAGCTTTGAAAAGAACTTTCCAATGGAATCACATTATCTTGCAGAGGAAGAGACCAAGAATGTATTTGATCAACTAGAATATACTGACACCAAGTATGTTAGGTGCTGTGCTAGGTATGGAAGTGCAGAGATGAATCATATAGAAATCCTTCCATTAAGATGTTAAGAGTCTAATTGGGGGAGAAACATAAACATATTAATAAATCATAACCTTTCTTGATGGTCTACTGTGTGCCATGCAAATTTATGTATATATTTTTTATTATATATAATTACAATATATTATATATGTGTATATATAATATATACATAATTTGTTTTCTCAGTGGGGTTTTCTCAGTGTTGCTGAGAGGGTAAATAACTGATAAATGGAATATTTATAAATGGAATGGAATGTTTATAAGTGGAATGGACTATTACCTGCCATATCAATAAACAAAGGATGTCATAATCATCAATGATTGCAGCCCTCCAATGTGAGCTGGTGAACCCTGAGGAAACTCAAGGCTGGAAAGAATACCTGCCATTTAGCAGCCGTCAGACTGCAGCCACTTCCTGCAGTCAGCCCTTAGGAAACTCAGGATGTGAAAGTACAGGATACTGGCTCCAGAGAGCTGAGGTGCATGCATATCAAAGGAATGATTTCAGTGAGCCTAGACTCTTGCATCTTCCCACGCTTAGAAAAGCACTGAATTCCTTAACTTGAGATATCTGGTTTTCTTTAACAATAATCTTTTGATGTTCCCAATTACCTGATCTTTGTTTCAAAACTGCTGTATATCCTGGCTCCTCCCCTTGCCTCCTCAGAAGCAGTTTCTCAGAGCTATCTGAAATGCTGTCTCCCAGGCTGCAGTCCTCATTTTGCCCCAAGTAAAACTTAACTCGCAACTCTCACATTGTGCATATTTTTTTTAGGTCTACGTAACTAAATAGTGAGTGCTGGAGCTGCGACTTACACTAAGTATTTTGACACTAAAGCTGATCCTCTTTCCACTCATTACAGCAACAGTTATTTCATATGTAGTGGCAGCTTTAATTCCCAATGAGACAGTCATCCTGTTCCCAAAAGGATTCATGTCTAGAAAATCCAGGCATACAGCAAAGCTTAGCTTCCCCATAAAGAACTAGGTCACTCTCAGTCAAAGCACAGATAAGTAGTGTACTTTGTGTTAGTGTCAACTTAAAGAAAAATGCACAATGTAAAAGTTGTGAGTTAAGTTCTTTTCAGGGACCTTACTGAGGACTAGAGCCCAGGAGATAGCCTCTCAGATAGTTCTGAGGAACCACTCCAAAGAGGTAGGGGAGGAACCAGGGTATATATGAATTTTTTTGGCTGGGAAGTACATGTAGTCAAGCATACATCTTGGTAAAAAATGACTGTTAATTACAAAGAACATACACTTCAAGTTAATGATTCTAGTGCTTTTCTATGTATGGAAACATGCAAGAATCTGGGTTCATTGAAATTCTTCCTTAGATATGCATCTTAACTATCTAGGGGCCCACATATCCAAAGCACAGAATGTTTCACCCTTTTTTTCCCCCTCCTGAGTTCCCCTCAGGGCACACTGTCAGTGGGCTACTGCAGTGGGTTGCAATTTAACCCTTTGCATAACGAGATGATGAGCAACACTCTTTGCTCTTTTTGTTTACATCTGGAATGAGTGGAGAGCTTGGAAAGTGAGAGCCACAATATTGGGCCCTTCTGTGGAAGATGGGTTTTACCCAGTATAAAGGGCTGTGAAGCTACAATTGCCCCTTTGCCCTTTGTTTCTGCCATCTCAGTGGAGTCCAGTGCTAAGAGAACAGTTCCTCAGAAACAATTGTTATTTTGGAAAGGGGCAATGAAAGCCCTGGCTCAGAGCCTTCAGCCACTCACAGCTAGGTAGATCTTTCCTCTCCAGGGCTCTCCCTGTGAGAGATGTCAGAAAAAGTTTCTTTAGAGACTTCAACAGATTTTAAGTAGAACCAAAATAGCCATGGGACATGTTTTGGAGGCTAGAAATGAAAGCATACTGCAGGGTGGAGTCGAGACCCAGAATTGAAAATTGACTTCACTACTAGCTAGCTGTGTGATATTAATTATAGGACAGTTCCTGACACATTGTATTCACTCAATAAATATTCATTGATTGAATGAAAGTGTTTGTTTCCCCCACTAGATTATGAGATCCTTGAGGGCAAGGGCAAGATTTCGTTGGTCTTTGTAAATCTAGCATCGAGTTCACTGTCTGAATCCTGTTAAGCACCACTAACTTTTGAATTAGTTATTCTTTTGTGAGTAACATTGATAAGAAAGTAATTCGCCCAGCATGGACATAGTACAGAAGATATTACTGATGTAGGCATCACATATTTTGCTCTTGCGTGCAGGTACCAAGCAAATTACTCTTTCTAATCAGCTGTGAGTTTTTGAGAGCAAAAAGATCTGACTCATTATCTTCAGCATTCCACACAGAAGCTAGTATTTATAGTACATGTAATGATTTACTGCAGGTTTTCCTTGATCTCAATCACTAAAGTGTCAGTTTTAGAGTTTTTGCTTTATCTGTGCACAATCTGTGCTTTTATTAAAAATGTTTTCACTTTTTGAAATCAAAAAGTATCTTTTAAAGTGAAACCAGACTCTAAGATTAAAAATCAAGAACACAAAATATTATGTTATGGAATATTTAAAAATGAAATTAGGATTCAGTACAAGTAATAGTAAGCTAGTATGTGCATTATACTAACTACTTTATATATCTTCTCTCTTTCAATACTCATAATAGCTCTTCTAGAAAAATGTTCTTCCCATGACCACATGTGGGAAAACATTCAGAAGTCTTTCTGAAGCCTTGAAAATGTTACAGAAAATATAGCTAAAAGTAATTAAAGTGTGTGGGCCGAGCAACTGGGTGCAGGATGTCCTGCTTGAGCAGCGGAGGAGCTAAGGGTGCGGACTTAGGAAAACCGGGTCAGCGCGAGTCAGAAAACTGCACGCGCACGCGGGGCACAGCCGTCAGGGGCAGGTGCTGGGCGTGGAGGCCATGGGGGCATAGGCTACCGAGGAGACAGAGAACTGACCCTCTCTGGGGGCGCTGCCCCTCCCTCACTTGCGCACCTCACATCACCCTGCTTGGCCCCGGAGGATGGCTGGTTAGCCAGAGACGGGTAAGATTCCTCAGGGAAGGAACAACCTAAGACAGGCACAGTCGCCGAGGGGCCATCAGGAGAGAACTTGGGGGCCAACAGAGGTGGGGCACAGACCCTCACCCCCCCAACTTTGCAGGGGCCTGTACCCTCACCCCTTCTGAGGGAGGTCTCCTGCCCCCATGGCTGCTTTGCTTGCCACGCCCAGCTCAGATCGGGACCCAGGAGGCAAACAGAGACCTGGCCAATAGCAGCTGCCCTCTCATCACAGCAAGGATCTGTGCAAGCGCACGCATTGATGGTTCTTCTGCTGTTCTTGCAAAAGACCAGTGCCCCCAATCATGTGAGGCCCTTTGTGCAAAAAGATATACAAAAAGAAATTTGGTTACTTCAGAGAAAACCTTGATTGTGGGACGGAACTGGGAGTGTGAGAACCTTATGCTATCTTGCTTCCTGAATGCCGAGAGCTCAGTAAAAGCAGCGTGGGATGAATCAGTGGGGCTTTTGATCCTAGAGGTCTTGAGTCCCCTGGTCCCATCTTTCTCTTAAACCTGTGTCTGTGTTTCTTTAAGCTTGCGGCACCTGTCATTTGCCCCGAGTTGCCGAGCTGGTCTCCACAACCACAGATGAGATTAAGACCCAAGGAAGTTAGGCAACAGCCCAGTCACACAGCTAGGATGAGGGAGAACCTGGACTCTGACTCAAGGTTTTTAGATGCTAAGGCCCACATGGAGTGCACTTTTCCTAACTTTATTACTCCAAAGTGCTCCCCTCTGAATGCTTTCCCCCTTTTCTCACTGATCCAGACTTCCCTGGTTTTCAGGCTGGCCGCTCTTTAACACCTTCAGCAGCTCCTCATCCCACAGGCCACTCCCCAGATCCCGTGGCCCACTGCCTGTACTGAGTACAAAACTGAGGCCTGCTAGAATAGAGGAAAATGGATATTTTCAAGTCTTTCTGAGAACACAAAATAATTGTTATCTACACCTTCCTCAGACCTATTAAGGGGTGGGCATCTGAGAAGGGCTCTTTGTGATCTAGTTTGCTGAAGTGAGAATGCAGATAGGGGCCTGAAGGAGAGATAGAAATTGTCCTCCTTGTACAAAGGACTGGGGGAGGAGGTGGAGTCTGGAGGATCTAGAGGCTGCTGTGGAGGGAGGAAAGGAGAGTGAGCTGCTGATCTGCAGGAAATGTAGGAGATAAGGGAAGGCACAGGGCTCAGCTCATGGTGGGCACCCAGTAACTGTCCATAGGTTTTAAGTAGAGTTGTGGTAAATTATGGGGAACCATGTAATCAGGAAATTGCCTTCCAAATTGAAGCTGTGACCTTTGGGTTAACAAAAATCTTTCTTCTGTTTTCAGAAGCTGAGTAGCCAGATCAAGGAAACTTGAGGCAGCAGTGATTTGAAGTGAGATAGGATTCAAGAAATAATGAATCGGGACCTCGTAGTTGAAGCCAAGGAATAGAACATGCAGTAAGAGGAAGAGGGAAGGGAACTATGTTGCTTATGAGTGCCCTTCTTCCACCATGTCAGATAATTTATGTGTATTACTCCATGAAATCTTCAGAGCCAATCTGCAAGGCAGATGTTCCCTCCACACAGCAGATGAGGAAATAGGCTCAGAGTGATTGAATGTCTTGTTAAAGGTCACACAGATTGAAAATGTCAGAGCCCAGCAGGATACCGCTAGTTGTTTGTGTCCCAAAGAGAAAGTTTATGACTCCTGGATTCTAGAGTTGGAACATGTGTTTGATAAAGGCCTCTGTAACCCCTTGGCAGAGAGCAGTGTGGTTCCATGGAACAGACCCTAGAACAACCACAGGACTGACCCAGGACATGTCCGGTTTCCTTAGACTGATATAATTGTGGTCTAAGCCACAGCTTCCAAACGTGGTGAAGCTGAAGCAAATTCTGTTAGTGAATGGACCATGGAAAGAACCTGTGTTTTTATTCTTCAGTGAAACTCAGAGCAGGGTGACAGTTAAGACCAGTGAATGGTCACTTTTCAGAATAATTTTCATACTAGAATCTTGTGGGGGAGTCATAGATCCTGGGAAAAGGCTGACTTGGGTCAGGACCATGTGTCAGAACATCCAGGGTCGTCTTTAGATTTAGTGAGATTATAGTGTGGATAAAGAATGTCACCTGCCAGATCAGTAAACAATGGATGTTGTGGCCATCAAGCTGTCAGCCACTGTAGCCGCCCCCCTATGTTGCACCCTGAGGGCATTCAGGATGTAGAAAAGAGGATATTGGCTCCAGATAGCTAAGGTGCATATCAAAGGAATGATTTTAATGAACCCAGACTCTTGCATCTTACCAAACATAGAAAAGTGCTGAATTCGTTAACATGAGATATCTGGTTTTTCTTTAATTAACAGTAATCCTTTGATGTTCCAACTACTGTTTTTTGTTTGCTTTTGTTTTGTTTTGTTTTGGTTTGTTTTGCAAGAACCTCTATATGTGTCCTGACTCTTCCCTTACCTCTTTGGAAGAGTCCCTCAGAGCTGCCTGAGTGGCCGTCTCCCAGGCTTAAGTCCTCAGTAGGTCTGCCAAATAAAACATAATTCTCAACTTTTAGGTTGTGCATTTTTTTCCCAGTTGACAATGCTGTGTCACTGTGGGCAAGTCATTTAATATCTCTGAAGCTCAGTTTTGTAAAATGTGGATGATCTTATCTACTGCTAGGATCTTGTGGGGAGTGGAGATAATAGCCAAGAGTTTGCCACAGCAGGTTAAGAGCATGATATTAGCAGCTCTGGTTTTTGGAACATTTTTTAAAATTCCAATATACTTTGTATATAACCATGTGTGTATTTGCACGTTTAAAAATATAAAGGTCTCTTATAAATGTCTTGCTATGTGAAAGAAGCCAATCAAAAAAGACCACATATTGTATGATTCATTTATATAAGATGTCCAGAATGGGCAAACTTATAGAGCCAGAAAATAGTGGGCTGGGAGAGTTGAGAAATGGGACGTGATTGAAAATGGTCATGATTTCTTTTAGGGTGATGAAAATGTTCTAAATTTGATTGTGGTGGCGGTTGAATAAATCTCAAAAAAAATACTAAAAACCATTGAATTGTACACTTTAAATGAGTGAATTGTATGGTATGTGAGTTATATCTTCATAAAGGCATTTTAAACAGAAAAAATATATAAAGGTCTCTAATTCTTAGGCAGTATTTTTTTGTTTTCAATTTTTATAGTTATGATGAATGCTGCAATAAATTCCTTCATTACAAAGGTTTTAATAAAACTCCTTTGCCAGCAAAACATCTAATAGAATTCAGTTTATGTCAGTTTGTATGTGTGTATATGTCTGCTTGTGTGTATACATCCTAGTTATTCTGTTTGAACATATCTAGATACATCAGAGATGCTTAATGTATACTTATACATTTATTTATTTAAAAAATAAAATTTATTTCCAAATCCTTAAATGAATAAGTAAGACATGGAAAATAAGAAAAAGTTTCAAAACAGAGGAAAAATTCTTAATTTTTTGCTACTTTAAGCAACCTCCAGTATATAATGTAATTAAAATTTAGACCACAGAGTTACATTTCTGGAATTATGGCAGAGACCAAGTCCTATTGAAAACAAAAATGTTATGGTAAATAACACCGTGATCTATCCTTTTGGGAGTATTTTGTCTGAAATTATTAATTGTTTGTATAAGAAAATAAGAATTGATTTTTACTTTGTTCTAACTCAACAGTCATCGTTCAGAGAGCCCCAAGTCATTCTCATATTTTGTGGAAAAGGGCACTTCCTTGGCTTTTCCTAGACCAGCTCAGGAAGGAGGAGATTAGCAGATAGCACACCATTAATATCCATTTTAAAGAAAGTGCTTCTGACAGATACTTGGCAAATGAGTACTTCAAGTGCTCCTCCTCTATAATACAGTCTCTTTCTGGTGGTTTTGGCATGCCATAGCCACTGAATGCACAAAGTCTTTTCTCAAACTCTTTTTGATGGTAGATTTTTCTAGAGAAAGTTGAAAAATTGCTGTTATTTATAGGATGTTAACTATATTCCAGGAACTGGCTTAATTTACCCACAAATCCAAGGGAACACAAACTGTTAAATCCACAAAACAACGTATATAATACAGACAATTAACTACTGATTTTAAATATCAGGCAAGTGAAGCTCAGAGAGGATAAGCAACTTACCCGAGGTCGTATAGTTAGTAGCTGAAAAAACTAGAGTTGGAACTTAACTTGGTCAGTGGTATCCTGGTAAATGTTTAAAAGCCAGCAAGGGAGGAGGAGAGGCCTGGGAGTACATACGTGTTTTGTAGAGTTTTCTGATTTCTGTGCTGGAAATAATCCACCATAGCCAATTTCAAGGGAGCGATGCATATAATCAGTTCTCAAGAGCCAGTGTGAACCAGCTCCGGCATACCACTACAATGGGGCAGGCAGTTAAACAGTCAGCATCATAATTTCCTCGCTGTAAACTGAGAATGAGAATAACCCCACTGAAGGAATGCTCTGAAGTCTTCCTGGGATCACAATGGGAGAGTGCCTAACACTGGGCTTGGCCCACAGGTACTCAAAGAATGTTTGTTTAGAGTAATAATAGTGACAAAAATAATTGCTTTCTGTGTAACAATAAAACAAGATCATTACCACTTTCCTTTCCTGAATTGAACCTACTCTTTATGAGCAGTGACTAACATTTTTACCAGAATATTCCTGTATGGGCCTTTCCTTAGAGACAAATTTAAAAGTTAACATTTGAGCAATAATTTATAACACGTAGCATAGAAAACCACAGATTGACCAGGTTCTGAGTGGCACACCTTAACTCTTAGTTATCTGATCTTTCTGAGTCATCGCTCCTTATTAAACAGGCATCCTATGAGTTACATTTCAAGTCTGGTAGGATAGTGACAGAATTTTGTGGGACTTCTGGCATGGAGTCTGGTACATAGTGAAAATACTATATATGGTACCTGCAGACTCATATAGTAATTCAGACCCTGAAGCTTTCTCTGATATAGTAGTTTTCACCGTGAAGGTAGGGAGGATGTTCTTTCCCCCAGGGACACCAAACAAGACTAGGAGAAAAGATTGTTTACTTACCAGTAGGATAGTGTATGCTATCAGGCAGACGCTCCCTGGGACCAGTCCCACAGAGGGTGCACATACTTCCCAGGGTCGCTAAGTAGCTTCAGAAATCTCACAGATTTCTGAAGATTGAAAAAAAAAAAGAAAAAGTAAAAGCTCACACAAGTATCCTTTCGGTCTCAGAATGCATGGTCAGTAACTAAAATGGCTCTCATTCCCTGTTCATTTGTAAAAGCTTTTAAGTGCCTTTCTGTACAATCAGCCTCTTCTGGAGTGATGCCTCATTAGCAGGCACCAATGGTAGAGAGGTTATGACCACAGGCTCTGATTCAGTCATTATATTTTTGGAATCTATCTGAAAGGGAAACAGCTTTTTCCTTTCATTTTATTTTATTTCAGGTTGTGTATTTCAAGACCATTTTTTCCAATAAGTAGCTGTGTTTTTGTTTACCCAAATTACAGTAATGTTCTGTAGGAGATGATATCTATTAGATAGATGTTTAGTTTATGAGCTTCTGTTTTGCTTTAATCTGATAGCTTTCAATATCAACCTACATCTCAAAAGGAATCATCCTCAACTTGAAAAAATGTGTCTGTTTTTGCAATTACCAAGGTGCCTATTTAAAAATTCCACCCGTGTGACAGACACTTTATGGATCTGTGGTGTAAGACCAAAAATTTAGGCTCAATATTATGTATTGCCTTGACATGTGGTGAAATTAGGAGGATATTGAATCACCTAAGCACAAGTTTCCCTCCCCAGTTATCCCATGGATAAGATTCCTTAGCCAAACAGCCTTCCTTGTCAGGATGACCAGGCACAGTTCCTGCTTATCCCTGAGTAGCAGGTTTCACTTCACTGAATGCCTACAGGGTTATTTAGACAAGCCAATCAAATCCTCCCATGGGAAATGGGCACCCCACCTTCTTAATACTACAAAACCTGCTTTACACAGCACTAGTTGCCTTCTCTGTTCCCAAGTGCAACCCCTGTGTGCCCTGCATGGCATGAGGTGTCCTCCTCCCCCAGGTTGTGAATACAGGCGACTGATAAACTACTGTTGACCTCATCTGCTAAGTGTTGCGTGTCATGTGTTTGGCCACCCCCATAACCAAAGCGCAGGGATATCTCCCTCAACAAAGTAGCGAATAGGAGACAATCTTACTGCTAATTATCACAATAACCCTGTGCCATAGGTGTTTTTATTACAATTTTACTGATGTGAAGAAATTAATATTCAGAAAAGGATAGATAACTTTCCCCCAGTCACACAGCTTGGAAGGTGCCACACTAGGGTTTAACTCAGTCCTTTCACACTTCAAAACCTGTGCTCATGTTAGCTAACATATCTCAAACGTCCAAAAAATTGAGAAAAAATCTGCTTATTTTAAATATCCAATGTAATAAACTTATTTTGAAGAGTCCATATATTAAAACAAGGAAACAAATAAGCTAGATACTAGGTGCACTCACTGTAAGGTAAGCTCTTGTCAAAATGAACCCATATTTTCACGTGACTATATTTCCCAAAACGCTGTGAAAGAGATATTGTGTTTTCCTTGCAGTGAACATTCATTCCCAGTCATTGCTTTTTTTTTTTTTCCTCCTGAATCTCAGTGGCTGGAGACCTGGAAAATATATTTTTTTCCTAGACCTTGACCTCCTGGTCAGCAGGAATGTCAATGTTTTTATGTGTTCCGCTAAAAAGATGACCTCCTATGAGATTTGGAAGGTGCAAAGGAAGCAGAAGCCATTTTTTTCCAGCTACAATGGCTTATACATTGGTTTTGGTAAACATGGGTTTTTCTGTTTTCCTTTACCAGTCATTTGCCTCAAAGATGCAAAGGATTCATGGAGTTTGCTACAATTTTCTGATCTCTTGGTGATAGCAGAAACTTCTATTTTTTCAATTCTGTGGCAAAGAACCTAAAAACTATAGATGACCTCTCTATCAACTTCACTAACCTAATACCACACATTAAATCTCATCCACTGCTAGCTTCATTCTTTTCCCTATATTCACTGCATCTTTAGGATTTTTCACTCATCTCTGTTAATAGATGACCAGTTTATATCTCTAAGCCCCATATTGCATGATTACTCCCCAGACTAGGTCTTCAACAAGGGACCCTTCTCAGAATCTTTACTTCTTATAGGAGGCACCTGGAAACATAATTCTTTCTCATTCTCACAAAAGTTAAAAACAAATTTCCCTGACACAATATAACTAAAACACTGATATGGTTCCAGTTAAGAACTAGTTTAAATTAACCAGACAGTTGCCGGAGATTGAGAAGTCTCTGAATAAAGAGCTGGTAGAAACTCTTAAGAGGAAATTAGATTACGAACTTTGGGGAATTTCTTAGTGAAAAGAGAGAAAGGAATCAAGGCTAACTGTTGGAACAGTAATCAAGGTGGGGGCTGGCTATGCAAGTCTTGAGCATACAAGCAAAAACTGGGATTGAATACTTCATCTGAGCCTAGAGTTGATTATAATATTTACTTATCCTGTAAACCCTATAGAGTCTGTAGCAATAGCCCCTCTTTTATTCCTGATATTGGTATTTGGTATCTTCTCTCTTTTGTTCTTGATCAGTCTGGCCAGAGGTTTATCAATTTTATTGATCTTATGAAAGAACCAGCTTTTAGTTTTGCTGATTTTTTGTATTATTTTTATGTTATCAATGATAATGATTTCTACTCTTTTTCCTGCCTCTTGCCTTCTCTGAGTTTTATGTTGTTTAGAATACTTTTGAGATATTTATTTACCATGAAATCACTAATTTTGTGTCCAGTGGTTTTTAATAAATTTACAGTTATGCAACCATCACTAAAATCAAATTTTAGAACATTTCTTCACACCCAGCCCCCAAGTCCCATGTGCCCATTTGCACTCAGTCTCCATTCTCATCCCAGCCCCAGACAACCATTAATCTACTTTCAATCTCTGTAGCCTTGCCTTTTAAGGTCCTTGCATATGAATTCGATAATACAATATGTAGTTTTTTGTGTGTTTTTTTTCCTAGCATAATGTTTATAAGGTTTATCTATGTTGTAACCTTTAACAATCCTGAGATCTTTTTATTGCTGAATAGCAATTTGCATGGATATAATTCAGATTGTAAACATTCACAGATTGATAGGCATTTGGGATGTTTTCAGTTTTTGACTATTAAGAATAATGCTGTCATGGCCATTCATCAAGACTTTGTAAGGACATATGTTTTCATTTATCTTGAGTAAATTCCTAAGGGCACAGTCATATGGTAAATTTATGTTTAGCCATTTAATAAACTGCCAAATTGTTTTCCAAAAGAGCAGCTTCATTTTACATTTCCACCTATAATGTAAAAGAGTTTCAATTTCTCCACATCCTTATAAACACTTCTTGTTGTTTGTCATTTTGATTATAATCCTATTCTAGTGGGTATGAAGTGGTGTAGATTTGTATTTCCCTAATGAGTAAAGATGAGTTTCTTTTTATGTGCTTATTGGATATTCATATATTGTCATCTGTGGGAAGACATTCAGAAGTCTTTCTGAAACCTTGTAAATGTTACTAAAAGTAATTAAAGTATGTGGGCCGAGTGACTGGATGCAGAATGTCCTGCTTGAGCAGTGGAGGAGCTAAGGGTGCTGGGTGCCGAGACCAGCTCGGCGACTCGAGGTGAGTGACAGGTGCCGCAAGCTTGAAGAAGACATAGACACAGACTGAAGAGAAAAGTGGGACCGGGGGGCTCAAGACCTCTCGGATCCAGAGCCCTGCTGACTCATCCCAGGTTGCTTTTATTGAGTTCGTGGGCTAACATTCTCAGGTTACACTCATAAACATTCAAAGGCCTCACATGACTGAGGCAATTATCTTTGTTTACTTCCTGGGTCTGAGTTGAGCAGGTGTGGATTTGAGCTGGGGGTGGAGAGCAAAACAGCCCTGGCGGCAGGAGACCTCTCTCAGATATTGGGGGTCTGTGCCCCACCCGTGTTGGCCCCTCTGCGACTGTGCCTGTCTTAGGTTGTTCCTCCCTTGAGGAATCTTACCCGTCTTTGGCTAACCAGCCATCCTTCAGGACCAAACAGGGTGATATGAGTCTCCACGCCCCGCACCCTCAGCTCCTCCACTGCTCAAGCAGGACATTCTGAATCCCATCGCTCGGCCCACATACTTCAACATTTTCAGTGTTTCAAAAAGGTTCCAGAATGTCTTCCCACATCTCCCCCTTTTTGTTTTCCTAGGAGAAGATAAGCCTGTAGGAGAAGATAAGCCTATTCGAGTTATTTCTTTTTCTGTCAATCCTTGGAGCGTTCCTCCTGTGCACCTGAGAACTTAAACAGAGGATAATTAAAAGACAACAAAAAGTATCAAAATGCTTAGGAGACTGCTATTCATGCCTTTTATCCAATCCAATGGATGCAATGCTTTTAATCCATCAGCTATACTTTGTAAAGTAGCAAATTTGGTGTAGAGACTGCAAAAATCATATTGCATGCCAGTTATTTTAGTTTGTAATTGTTGTATGTCCAGTGTGAGACCGTCCGCTCCATATCCCAGCAGATGTGTCACTGGCATCATGGCCATTCCAGATTTGTAATGTTCTTAAACTTAAGGGAAGTTTCCATATTTTTGTTTGAGCTCTGCCATTCTCTAATTGAGGCCAAGGAAGTATTAATCCAATCCTAAGCCATAAGATGGGATAGGGCGAGTGCATGGCAATATTGGTATATGCCATCACAGCCTTTTATAGGGATTGCAGGAGGAGTTTTTTTGGTGTAAACCATTAGAGACTGCATACCCCTTAGGGGACCAGTTTCATACTGTTCCATAGGAACCATTAAGTAGTATCACACCCTCCGTCCCACAGCAAACATCCCAAAGAATCTGATCTTGTCTGTCAGCCCATATCCATTTTATTTTACACAAAGGTCTATCAGGGATGGCATAATTAGTAAACTTAGTATCCAAAGCTCAAACCTGAAAACAAATGTACAAAGTTCATCTCCGGAGATTCTACATCCCATTCAAGATGGCGTTTCTTTGGAACGCTCATGATATGGCTTAATTCTCCGAGATGGAATCCACACAGGTTCCAGGCCTGTCCTGGCGACACACAAGCAAACCCTCTTCCCCATGTGATTAACCTTCCTGATGACCAGATATTAGTCAATGGGTCCTGCCACCATATCAGCGGCTGTGCATCATTAAAATGAGTCACATTCTTAGACGAGGCTTGAAAATGCCTCTCAGCTGCTGTATCTGTAGCCTGTGCAGATACATTCAAAAAATTAATAGTGAATAAGGCTTTATTTAAAATTGTTTGTTGCCCTTGGGTAATTCCCCCTTTTTGTTTTTGGAGCATGTTTTTAAGTAGTTGGTTTGCTCTTTCAACTATTGCTTGTCCCTGGGGGTTGTAAGGAAGTCCTGTAGAATGTGATATAGACCACATATCAAGAAATTGTTGAAATGCTTTACTAATATAAGCAGGGCCATTATCTGTTTTAATGGCTTGTGGCAACCCCATGACTGCGAAGCATGCATATAAATGCTTACTTCGAGTTCTTCCCTTCAGAACCAACTGAGTTAATAATTCTAAATAAGGTTACAAGGATTTTACCATAGTATTTGCTAAAAACAACCATTCCACAGTTCCTTCATTTTGCATTAATATCCCTGTAGGTGAATGAGGAGAAGGTAATATAATTAATTGCAATGGCTGATTAACAGTTACTCTCTGTAATTGAGAAGAATGAATTTTATTTTCTACAAGTTTTAGTTCCTCTAAAGCAGCTGATGTTAAAGTTCTTGGACTATTTAATTTTGAATCTCCTTTTAACAAAGCAAATAGGTTAGACAATGCATAGGTGGGGATCCCTATGCATGGGCGAAGCCAATTAATATCTCCTAGGAGTTTTTGCAAATCATTAAGAGTTTGGATTTGATCTGACCTCAGTTCCACCTTTTGTGGTCTAATAGTTGTTCTATCAACTATTGTGCCCAAATATTGATATGGGCTATGCATTTGTACCTTTTCCGGAGCTATTTTAAGTCCTGCTCTATCAAGGCAAAGCTGCATGCTAATATACGCAGAAGTAAGTAAATCTTGATTAGGAGCAGCACACAAGATATCATCCATGTAATGGATAAGATAACAATTAGGAAATTCTAGTTGTACTGGTTCAAGGGCTTTAGCAACAAAATTCTGGCAAATAGTAGGGCTATTCAACATGCCTTGAGGTAACACCTTCCATTGAAACCTTTTTCGAGGTTCTTTATTATTGAGTGCAGGCACAGAAAAAGCAAATTTTTCTTTATCTTTGGGATGTAATGGAATGGTGAAAAAGCAGTCTTTCAGATCAATAACTATTAAAGGCCAATTAGCAGGGATCATATTAGGTGATGGGAGGCCTGGTTGTAAGGCCCCCATTGGTTGTATAACTGCATTGACTGCTCTGAGATCTGTTAATAAACGCCATTTACCAGTTTTTTTCTTTATTGGAAATACTGGAGAGTTCCATGGGCTAAAAGATTCTTCAATATGTCCTTTTTCTAACTGTTCAGTCACTAATTCTGTTAGAGCTTCTAACTTTTCTATGGTTAAAGGCCATGGCTCAACCCATACAGGTGTATCAGTTTTCCAGGTCAATGGGATTGGTGCTGGGGGAAGCAGTAAGCTTTTACGAACAGTGGCCACTAGTGAAAAGACTGATATCCAAGACCTTCTCTATTTGCATTACCTTCAGCTGGAATGGGAAATAGTTTCCCTTGATGATATTTACCAAGACCTAACCCTGGCTGATATCCTTGATTTATTTGCATTTCTTGACTTTGCATACTATAAGTATCTATCGTTGGAATGTGGATTTCAGCCTTCCATTGTTGCAATAAATCCCTTCCCCATAAATTAATTGGAAGGTCTGCTACATAGGGTTGTAAGTGGGCTGGCTGCCCATCTGGGCCAATACAAGGCAATATTTTAGCACTTTGCTGCAAGCCATGAGCTCTACCTAAACCTACCACTGTAATGTCTGCAGGACAAGTAGGCCAGCGAGAAGGCCAATGATTACTGCTTATAATTGAAACATCAGCACCTGTGTCTATTAATCCTCTAAAAGCTTTTCCATTTATAGTTACTGAGCACGTGGGGCGTGTTTCTAAAATTTTTTCAGAGAGGAAAACTCCAGCCTCTCCTGTGCTTCCAGAGCCTCTCGTTCTCCTTACTTTTGTACTATTGCCAATCTTATAATATGGCAGAATAAGCAACTGTGCTATTCTATCACCTGGATGGGCTTTCCATGGAACCGAAGTTGATATCATCACTTTAATTTCTCCAGTATAATCATTATCAATCACTCCAGTATGAATTCTAATTCCTTTTGATGTTAAACCAGACCTTCCTAGTATTAAGCCAACAGTTTCTTTTGGCAAAGGTCCAGTAATTCCTGTCCTGACCAATGTTGGAGTTTCTCCAGGCAGTATAATAATAGATTCTGCACAAGGAAGGTCTAAGGCTGCGCTGCCTGCTGTGGCTGGTGATAATTCCATGGCACTGCGGAGTATTGGGCCACTTCTGTCTGTTTCTAGATCTGATAGGCTCCCTTTGGTTGCGGGGCTAGGAGTGAGCCCCGTTGATAGTTTCCCGACAAAGGGGTTCCATCCTTATGGAAGTTAGATTTACACTGGCTTGACCAGTGAAATCCTTTTCCACATCTTGGACAAAGTCCAGGCTGTTTTTGCCCTTTGATTACATTATCTTGAAAATTAACAGCCCTTCTATCCACTCTCTTCCTACATTGTTTCTTTGTATGTCCTTGTTTACCACAGTTAAAGCATTTCCCTGGAAATTTGTTATTTATTTTCAGTCCAGCCATAGCTTGTGCCATCATTGTTGCTTTAAAGCTCTCAGTTCCCACTCCCTGACACACTCTAATATAATCATTTAATGTTCCCTTTCCTTTCATAGGTCCAATGGCCTTCTTACAATCTGTATTTGCATTTTCAAAAGCCAATAATTGCAAAATAGTATCAGCAGCCTCAGCATTAGTGATCTGCCGCTTGATAGTCTCCTGTAATCTGGCAATAAATTCAGTATAGGGCTCTTTTGCCCCCTGCATGATCTTTTGAAAAGAGACAGGAGCTTGCCCTTTAGCTTCTATTTTCTCCCAGGCTCTTAAGCAACAACGTCTCACCTGTTCTATGGCCTGATCTTCCATCAGAATCTGATCTTGAACTCTGCCCCAATTTCCACTACCTATCAATTGATCCAAGGAGATAGGAACCTGCCTTGCTCGGTTCTGGTTTGCCATAGTTTCAGCATGATCACACCACCAGGTTTTGAATTGTAAAAATTCTCCCGGGGCTAGTACTGCACGAGCCAACGTTGCCCAATCAGCTGGAATCAAACGAGAGCCTTCAGCTATTCCCTGTATGATACCTATGGTGAATGGAGAATTTATTCCATAATTTTGTACTGATTGTTTCAATTCTTTCAATATTTTGAAGGGTATCGGCTCATGTACTGCCTCATAAATTCCATTGGGATTATTAGGATCCACTCCAGGTGCCACCCTTTCATGAATAGTCACTGGAAATGCCATTTGTATAGCCTCCAGATCTCCCTCTTGTCTAGCCTGTAAAATGCCCTTCTGTAAGGGTGATAAAACTGAGTGTCCTATAGACACAGGAAAGGCATAAGCTCCCCCAGGCGGCATTAAAGAGGGTGGAGGAGGGGGCAGTATAGGAAGTTTGCCCTCCTCCACAACTGAGGGAGCTGAGGGTCTTAATCCCTCAGCCATTTGTATTCCCTTTTGTTTTTCAGTTTCATTTGGCACCGCACATGCCCATCGGTCCTCTGACGGATGGGCTTCTTCATCAAAGCTATCATTTGAGCCTTCAGGAGCCCATAGAGGCTCTAATAAAGGCTCTAATACTGACTTAATCAGAGACCACATTTGACCAAACAGAACCAGGTACGGGAGTCCCTTTAGAATGCAATTTTTTAAGTTCGCTCCCAACCTTATCCCTAAGTACATAAACCCAGTGTTAGCCCAAAGAAGGAAACCACATACAATATTCTCTCAATTATTTACAGAATTTCTAACAATCGACCTTCACTTGCTTTTTACTCCACCTGCCCTTAGGAGCTGCCGTAACAGGCATACATTTGGTCGATATTAATCTGAACTTTCTTTATTTCCCATATTTTACCCCGAACACAAACTACCCAAGAGATTTACTTACTGGCAGGATTTTTTCAGAGGCCTCTTACTCTCCTCTTGGGGGCTTCACGGCATTTCCCAATTCTTTACTTTCATCAATTTCACTTTCCGTGAATTTTTGTCACTCACGCCTTTTGTGCCCCACGTTGGGCGCCACTTGCCGAGACCAGCTCGGCGACTCGAGGTGAGTGACAGGTGCCGCAAGCTTGAAGAAGACATAGACACAGACTGAAGAGAAAAGTGGGACCGGGGGGCTCAAGACCTCTCGGATCCAGAGCCCTGCTGACTCATCCCAGGTTGCTTTTATTGAGTTCGTGGGCTAACATTCTCAGGTTACACTCATAAACATTCAAAGGCCTCACATGACTGAGGCAATTATCTTTGTTTACTTCCTGGGTCTGAGTTGAGCAGGTGTGGATTTGAGCTGGGGGTGGAGAGCAAAACAGCCCTGGCGGCAGGAGACCTCTCTCAGATATTGGGGGTCTGTGCCCCACCCGTGTTGGCCCCTCTGCGACTGTGCCTGTCTTAGGTTGTTCCTCCCTTGAGGAATCTTACCCGTCTTTGGCTAACCAGCCATCCTTCAGGACCAAACAGGGTGATATGAGTCTCCAAGCCCCGCACCCTCAGCTCCTCCACTGCTCAAGCAGGACATTCTGAATCCCATCGCTCGGCCCACATACTTCAACATTTTCAGTGTTTCAAAAAGGTTCCAGAATGTCTTCCCACACTGGGCATGGAGACTATGGGGGCATAGGCTACCGTGGAAACAGAACATTGACCCTCTCTGGGGGCGCAGCCCCTTTCTCACTTGCACACCTCATATCACCCTGTTTGGCCCTGGAGGATGGCTGGTTAGCCAGAGACGGGTAAGATTCCTCAGGGGAGGAACAACCTAAGACGGGCACAGTCGCAGAGGGGCCAACAGGGGTGGGGCACCGACCCCTAATCCTTCTGAGAGAGGTCTCCTGCCCCCAGGGCTGCTTTGCTCTCCACGCCCAGCTCAAATCTGCACCCTGCTGAGATCCACACCTGCTCAAATTGAACCCCGGAGGCAAACAAAGATCGTTGCCCCAGTCATGTGAGGCCTTTGTGTGTTTATTTCAAAAGATAGCCTTGTTTATGGGACTAAACTGGAAGCGTTAGACCCTTAGGCTATGCCAAGAACTCAATAAAAGCAACGTGGGATCAATCAGCAAGGCTCTTGATCCTAGAGGTCTTGAGTCCCCCGGTCCCATCTTTCTCTTAAATCTGTGTCTGTGTTTTCTTTAAGCTTGCAGCACCCGTCACTCACCTCCAGTCGCCGAGCTGGTCTCGGCAGTCATCAGTGAAAAACTATTAAAATGTTTGATCAGTTTTGGTTGGTCTATTTGTCCTTTCACTAGTTATATAAATTCTTTGTGTATTTAAGATACAAACCCTTATCAGGTATATGATTGGCAAATATTTTAGCAGTGTGTGGCTTGTTTCTTCTTACTCTTCTGAAGTACAGCTGTACTGAGGTTGATGAAGTACAATTTATCATTGGTTTTTCTTTTTGTGGATTGGGTTTTTAGTATTGTATTCAAGAGCTCATTGCCTAGCCTTACAACATGAAGATATGAATTTTTTTTCCCACAAACATATGTAGTTTTAGCTATTACATGTAGCATTAATATCTGTTATGACTTAATTTTTTGTATGGTATGAAGTAAGGGTCTAAATGTGTCTTTTTGCATGTGGATTTCCAGTTGTCCCAGAACCATTTTTTCCAGCTCTATTGAAGTAATATTGACATATAACATTGTGTAAGTTTAAGGTGTACAATGTGATGATTTGATACACTTATGTATTGAAAATAATTACCACAGTAAGATTAGTGAACACATCCATCACCTTGCATAATTACCATTTCTTATTGTGAGAGCATTTAAGATCTACTCTCTTAGTAACTTTCAAGTATATAAAAGAGTATCATTAACTGTAGTCACCATATTAGCTCTCCAGAATTTATTCATCTTATACCTAGAACCTTATATCCTTTGACTGATATTTCCCTATTTCCCCCTGCCCCCAACCTCTGGCAAGCATCATTCTATTCTTTGTTTCTATGAGTTCAGCTCTTTTAGATTCCACATATAAGTGATAGCATATAACATATGTCTTTCTCTGTCTGACATTTCATTTAGCATAATGCCCTCAAGGTTCATCCATGTTGTCACAAGTGGCATGATTTCTTTCTTTCCCATGGTCTAATAATATTCCATTATATATGTGTGGTCTAATAATATTCCATTATATATATGCACATCTTCTTTATGCATTCATCTATAGATAGACACTTAGGTTGTTTCTATATCTTGACTGTTGTGAATAATGCTACAGTGAACATAGGAGTGCAGGTATCACTTCAAGATCCTAATTTAATTTTCTTTGGATGTAGACTCAGAAGTATGTTGGTGCATCATATGATAGTTTTTAAAAAAAATTTATTTATTTATTTATTTAATTGCACCAGGTCTTAGTTGCAGCACATGGGCTCCTTAGCTGTGGCTTGCCAGCTCCTTAGTTGTGGCATGCGAACTCTTAGTTGCGGCATGTATGTGGGATCTAGTTCCCTGACCAGGGATTGAACCTGGGCCCCCTGCATTGGGAGCATGGAGTCTTATCCACTGCACCACCAGGGAACTCCCAGTAGTTCTATTTTTAATTTTTTGAGGAACCTCCTTGCTGTTTTCCATTGTGATGTACCAACTTATATACCCACCAACAGTGCATGAGGGTTCCCTTTTCTCCAAATCCTTGCCAACACTGTAATCTGTTGTCTTTTTGATAATAGCCATTATGATGTATGAGGTGATATCTCGTGGTTTTGATTTGCATTTCCCTGATGATTGGTGATGTTGAGCATCTTTTCATGTACCTATTGGCCATCTATATGGCTTCTTTGGAAAGATATCTGCTCAGTTCCTCTGCTCATTTTAAAATCACATTATTTTTTTGGTTTGGTTTTGGTATTGAGTTGTATGAGTTCCTTATATATTTTGGGTATTAATCCTATATCAGATATAAGGTTTGCAAATACGTTCTCCCATTCCCTAAGTTGCCTTTTCATTTGGCTGATTGTTTCTTTTGCTGTGCAGAAGCTTTTTAGTTTGGTGTAGTCCCACTTAATTATTTTTGTTTCTGTTGCTTGTGCTTTTGGTATCATATCCAAAAATTCTTTGCCAAAATCAACATCAAGTAGCTTTATCCCTATGTTTTCTTCTAGCAGGCTTATGGTTTCAGGTCTTATGTTTGTGTTTAATCCATTTTGAGTTAATTTTTGTGAGTGGTATAAGATAAGGTTCCAACTTCATTCTTCTGTATGGGGTTATACAGTTTTCCCAGCACCATTTGTTGAAGAGACTGCCCTTTCCCCATTGAGTATTCGTGGCTCCCTTGTCAAAAATTTGTTGAACATACTTGGGGGCTCTCAGTCCTCTTCCAATGGTCTATATGTCTGTTTTCACGCTAGTGCCATACTTTTTTGATTAATATGACTTTGGTCAGGTTTGTTAATATTTTGTTGATAATCTTTACAAATATTCTCATCCAGGGATATGGATGAAATGTTTAAATGTTTGGTAAAATTCGCTGTGAAATAATCTGGTTCTGAGATTTTCTTTTGGGGAGGTTTTTGATTACTAATTCAATGCCTTACTTGTAATTGGTCAGCTCATAGATTTTATTTCTTCATGATTCATTCTCGATATGTTGTATGTTTCTAAGAATTTATCCATTTCTTCTAGGCTATCCAGTTTGTTGGCATACAATTATTCGTAGTATTCTCTTATGATCTTTTGTAGTTCTGTGGTAACAGTTGTAATGTCTCCTCTTTCATTTCTGATTTTACTTATTTGTGTCTTCTCTTTTTCTTAGTTTAGCTAAAAGTTTGTAAATTTTGTTATATTTTCAAAAAACCAACTCTTAGGTTTGTTGATCTTGTCGATTGTTTTTCTGGTCTCTATTTCATTTGTTTCTGTCATGATGTTTGTTATCTCTTTTCTTTTGCTAACTTTGGGCTTAGTTTTTTTTTTTCTCTAGTTCCTTGAGATGAAAAGTTAGGATGTTTATTTGAGACCTTTCTTTTTTCTTAATGTATGTGTTTATTGCTATAAACTTCCTTCTTAGAAATGTTTTTGCTTCATTCCAAAAGTTTTGGTGTGCTGTGTTTTCATTTTCATTTTATTCAAGATTTCAAGTTTGTCTTTTGTTTTCTTTGACCAACTGATTATTCAGGAGTGTGTTGTTTAATTTCCCCCTGTTTGTGAATTTTCCAGTTTTCCTTCTTGATTTCTAGCTTCATACCGTTGTGTTTGGAAAACATATTTGTTATGATTTCAGTCTTCTCAAATTGGCTAAGGCTTGTTTTATGACCTAGCATATGATCTCAAGAATGTTCAGTGTGTACTTGAGAAGAATATTTATTCCGTTGCTCTTGGATGGAATATTCTGTGTATGTCTATGAGGTTCATTTGGTCAAGTCCAATATTTCCTTATTGATTTTCATCTGTATGATTTATCGATTGTTGAAAGTGGGGTATGGAAGTTCCCTACTGTTACTGTATTTTTGTCTATTTCTCCTTTTAGATCTGTTAGTATTTGCTTAATATATTTAGGTGCTCCAATATTATATGCATATATATTTATGCTTATTATATACCCTTGATGAATTGACCCCTTTATCATTATATAATGACCTTCTTTGTGTCTTGTCACAGCTTTTGAGTTAAAGTATATTTTGCTTCCTATTCCTGTGCTTTTTGGTTTCCACTTGCATGGAATCTCTTTTTGCATCCCTTCACTTTGAGCCTATGTGTGTCCTTAAAGCTGAACTAAATCTCTTGTAGGTAGCACGTAGTTGGGTCTTGTTTTTTCATCCAACCAGCCACTCTGTGCCTTTTGATTGAAGAATTTAATCAATTTACATTTAAAGCAATTATTGATAGATAAGGACTTACTATTGCTGTCCTATTAATTGTCTCCTAAATGTTTGTAGTTGCCTTGTTCCTTTCTTCCTCTCTTGCCACCTTCCTTTGTGAATTGATAATTTTCTGTAGTGGTATGCTTTGATTCCTTCTCATTACCTTTTGTGAATCTGCTTTAGGTTTTTACTTTATTGTTAAACCATGAGGCTTACATAAAACATCTTCTAACAATTATTTTACAGTGATAACAACAACTTTAATTGCATAAAAAACTCTATCCTTTTTCTCCCCACCTTTTTATGTTACTGATTTCACAATTTACCTCTTTTTTTATTATGTAGTCATTAACCAGTTATTATAGCTATAGTTACTTTTAAATACTTTTGTCCTATAACCTGTATACTAGAGTTAAGTGGTTAACACACCATCATATTAAAATATTAAAGTATCTGAATTTGAGTATATACTTACCTATACTAGTGTGTTGTGTATTTTCATATGTTTTCATGTTACTGATTATTGTCCTTTAATTTCAGCTTGAGGAACTCCTTTCACCACTTCTTGTAAGACAGGTCTAGTAGTGATGAATTCCCTCAGCTTTTGTTTGTTTGGGAAAATCTTTTAACTCTCCTTCATTTCTGAAGGACAACTTTGCCAGATAGAGTATTCGTGGTTGGCAGTTTTTTTTTTCCTTTGAGCACTTTAAATATGTCATTCCACTCTCTCCTGGCCTGTAAGGTTCTACTGAGAAATCCTCTGATAGGCTTATGAAGGTTTTCTTGTAAGTGACAAGCTTCTTTTTTTTAAAATTTTTTTTAAATGATAGATTTATTTTATTTTTTTGAATTAATTTATTGGCTGCGTTGAGTCTTCGTTGCTGCGCATGGGCTTTCTCTAGTTGCAGTGAGTGGGGGCTACTGTTTGTTGTGGTGTGGGGGCCTCTCAGTGCAGTGGCTTCTCTTGTTGCAGAACACAGGCTCTAGGCATGCAGGCTTCAGTAGTTGTGGCTCGAGGGCTCAATAGTTGTGGCTCATGGGCTCTAGAACACAGGCTTAGTAGCTGTGGTGCACGGGCTTAGTTGCTCTGTGGCACATGGGATCTTCCTGGACTAGGGCTCGAACCTGTCTCCCCTGCATTGGCAGGTGGACTCTTAAGCACTGTGCCACCAGGGATGTCCCTCAAGCTTCTTTTCTCTTGTTGCTTTTAAGATTCTCTCTTCGTCTTTAATTCTGACAGTTTTATTATAATGTGTCTTGGAGAAGATCTCTTTCAGTTGAGTTTATTTGGGGACAGTTGAGCTTCATGAAGTTGGATGTTCAAATCTCTCCCCAGGTTTGGGAAGTTTTCAGCTGTTTCTTTAAATAAGCTTTCTGCTCCCTTTTCCCTCTTTTCTCCCATGACTTCAATAATATGCAGACTTTTAAAAATGACTTTCTATCAATCACATAATGTTTCTTTACTTTTTCCATTGTTTTTTCTTTATTCTCTGATGGGATAATTTCAAAGGTCCTGTCTTCTAACTTACAGATTCTTTCTTCTGTTTGATCCATTTTGCTGTTGATTCCCTTTATTGCATTTTTCATTTCATTCATTGTACTATTCAGCTCGAGAATTTCTGTTTGGTTCTTTTTTATTATTTCTGTCTTTGTTAAACTTCTCATTTTGTTCATGTACTGTTTTCCTGATTTCACTGAATTGTCTCTCTGTGTTTTTTTGTAGCTCATAAAACAGCTATTTTGAATTCTTTATGAAATAAACCACAGATATCCATGTCTTTTATGTCAGTTACTGGAAGATAGTTGTGATCCTTTGGTGGTGTCATGTTACCTTTATTCTTCATGCTCCTTGAAGTCTTTCATTGCTGTCTTCACATATGAAGTAGCTGTCACCTCCTCCAGTTTTTCTGACTGTCTTTGGGAGAGAAATACCTTCCATCTGCTCTGCTAGTGATTGTGAATTTTTCTCAGACCTTCTGTGGGTATGCCTGCTTCACACTTCTTGCTCCCTCTGTCACAGAACATATATACTTTCTTTTAATTCTGCAGCATACCAGGCTGAGTGTTGCCATCCTCCCTTTGCTTTCTCAAGGGCAGTGCTAAATCTTAAGTTTATGGTCTCTCCCTGGCTCACACATTTGGGCCATCTCTCTGCATGTGCTCACTAGCCATCTGCCAGGCTTGCTCTTGCCATGTTCAGGTGTGCACACAGGGAGCTGGCCACATGGTGAGCTGGCCACAGGGTTGGGGGTTGTGTACATAAGGTATGTGGAGTGCTGGAGGTGCCTGTGTTTTATTGGGGGGGATTAGCAAGTCAGATTTTGCCAGTGTTTCACAGTCAGACTTCTTAATGGAGTCTGCAGTATAGTTAGTAGAATCTGTTCCCGTTTAATGGCCTCTGAGAGTCCTATCTGCTGCTCTCCCAGCTTCCTCTTTCCCTCTCCCCTGCAGTCATCAAATTAACAACTCAATTCTCTGGATGCAGCGAGAGAGAAATGGGCCTCTTTGGCAGCATCCCACACAGCTAGAGAAACTGGACACTTACTAACATGGTCTCACACTCCACAGGCTGAGAAGGTCTCTCTTGGCACTAAATTCTGCTTCCTTAGGAGAGAGGTGACACAGGTAAAGTCAGACTGTTCCTCTTACCCTCTCCGGTGCACGCAAACTCATATTTTTTTTCCCAACAGTGTGCTGGAACTTCTCTGCTGTATTCCTGCACTCACGGACTTCCATGAAGGCTTCCTTTCCGTGTGTGATTGTCTAAGACAGTGTATTCCAAGGGCCTATAAATTATGGCTGAGAGTGACTGGTGCCAGTTCATAGGCCACTGTAGGGTCCACAGCCAGGACCAAGGTCTATATGCCTATTACCCAACGCACAGGTGGGTAAATACCCTCTCAGGTCCCTTGGTGTATGGTGTTGGATTCCACAGCTCCCACGAAAGCACTCTTGTCTGTGCATAGATGCCAAATTGTTGTTATTGAGGGGGGATACAAACAAGGGACATCTTATTCAGCCATTTTGCTGATGTCACTCTTCCCAGCACCATTTGTTGCAAAAACTATCCTTTCCCCATTGAATTGTTTTAGCATCTTTGTTACTTTATCATAAATGTAAGAGATTATTTCTGAATTTTCAAACTTATTCCATGTCTGAATTTTCAGACTTATTCCATCTGATTAGATGTCCGTCTTTATGCCAGATTACTGTATTGATTATGTTTGATTACTGTAGGTTTATTTAAAAAAACCTTTTAAACTGAGTAATATAAATCCTCCAGCTTTTTTCTTCTTTTTCAATATTGTTTTGCCAATTTTAGATCTTTTGTTTTCTATATTTTGAATCAGATTGCCATTTTCTGTAAAAAGGACTACTTGAATTTTGGTGTCAGGGTAATGGTGGCCTAGTAGAAGAAATTTGGGAGTGTTCCCTCCTCTTCAATTTTTTGGAATAGTTTGAGAAGGATAGATATTAGTTCTTCTTTATAAGTTTGGTAAAATTCCCCTGTGAAGCCACCTGGTCCTGAACTTTTATTTGCTGGGCATTTTAAAATTACAAGTGCAATTTTACTTCTAGTAATCAATTTGTTCAAATTGTCTATTTCTTCTTGATTCAGTCCTGTTAGATAGTATGTTGCTAGAAATTCATTCACTTCTAGGTTGTCAAATTTGTTGGCATAAAACAGTTCATAGTTTTTTTGTTCACAGTTCTCTTGTTTTTTTGTATCTCTGTGGTATTGATTGTTCTTTCTCCTTTTTCACCTCTTATTTTGTTTATTTGGGCCCTCTCTCTTTTCTTCTTGATAAGCCTAGAGAAAGGTTTATCAATTTTGTTTATCTTTTCAAAACATCGATTCTTGGTTTTATTGATCTTTTCTATTGTTTTTTAGCTTTATTGTATTCATTTCCTTTCTGATCTTTATTATTTCCTTTCTTCTGCTGATTGGGCTTTGCTTGTTCTTCTTTTAGGTGATAGGGTATGTTGTTTGAGATTTTTCTTGTTTCTTGAGGAAGGCCTGTGTCACTATAAACTTCCCCCTTAGAACTGCTTTTGCTGCATTCCATAGATTTTAGAAAGTTGTATTTCCATTTGCATTTGTCTCAAGGTGTTTGCTGATTTCCTCTTTGATTTCATCATTGACCCATTGGTTTTTAGTAACATGTTGTTTAGTCTTAATGTGTTTGCTCATTTCCCATTTTTCTTTCTGTAGTTGATTTCTAGTTTCATATCTAGTCTTTCTTTTTATCTTAGTCAATCTAAGTTTTTCAAAGTTGTTTATCTTTTCAAAGAACCAATTTTGATTTCATTGATTTCTTGTTTTCCTTTTGTTTATGTCTAATCTTTACTATTTCCTAGCTTCTGCTAGCTTTGGGTTTACTGTTCTCTTCTTTTTCTAATTACTTAAGGTAGAAAATTATGTTATCGACTTGAGAGCTTTATTATTTTCTAGTATAGGTATTTACAGCAATAAATTTCCTCTCTGAGCACTGCTTCCACTACATCATTATAATTTTTTATGTTGTGTTTTCATTTTCATACATTTCAAAGTATTTTACAATTTTACTTGTGAATTTTCTCCTTTGACTGATTAGCTATTTAAAGTGAGTTGTTTCATTTTCTCCTTTGACTGATTAGCTATTTAAAGTGTGTTGTTTCATTTTCAAATATTTGTATATTTTCCAGTTTTTCTTGTATTAGTTTCTCATTTCATTCCATTATGGTCAGAGAGAGTACTTTGTATGATTTCAGTCTTTTAAAATTAATTCTGACTTGTTTTGTGATCTGACATATCGTATATTCTGGAGAATGTTTCATATACACTTAGGTTTATCCTATTCTGGGCTCACTAAGCTTATTGAATCTCTATGTTTATATCTTTTACCAAATTTGGGGAGTTTTCAGCCATTATTTCTTTGAATACTTTCCAGTCCTACTCTCTCTTTCCCCTCTCTGGTGATACAAATGCTAGTTCTTGCTTTATTGTCTCATAGGCCACTGGAACTCTTCATTTTTTCAGCCTAATGTCTCTCTGTTGTTCAGTTTGGGTAAATTATATTGATCTGTTTTCAATTGCACTAATTCTGTCTTCTGTCATCTCTACTCTAATATTGAGCTCTGGAGAGGCTCAGTGAATGTGAGAGGATTTGTTTTAATTTTTTTTTATTGTTTTTCAATTCTATAATTTCCATTTATTTCCTTTTCATAAATTCTATTTTTTGCTGAGATTTTCTATTTTTTCATTTAAGAGAATTTCTAATATTTTGTTGATGCATTTTTTTTTTTTTTTACTTTTTTGGGGGTACACCAGGTTCAATCATCTGTTTTTATACACATATCCCCATATTCCCTCCCTTCCTTGACTCCCCCCACCTCGAGTCCCCCCCACCCTCCCTGCCCCAGTCCTCTAAGGCATCTTCCATCCTCGAGTTGGACTCCCTTTGTTATACAACAACTTCCCACTGACTATTTTACAGTTGGTAGTATATATATGTCTGTGCTACTCTCACGCTTCGTCTCAGTTTCCCCTTCACCCCCCGCCCCATCCCATACCTCGAGTTCTCCAGTCCATTCTCTGTATCTGCGTTGATGCACCTTTTTGATGGCTGATTTAAGATTCTTACTGGATAATTACAATATCTGGTTCATCTTAGTCTTGTTGTCTATTGATTGTCTTTTCTTATTTGTGTTGTGATCTTTCTGGTTCTTGGTATGACATTTGATTTCCTATTGTATATGGGACATATTAGATAGTCTGTTATGAGGCACTAGACCTTATTTATTTAACCTTCTTCCTTTTAAACTAAGTGTAGCTTCTCTTAAGTTGTAGCACAAGGGCCAGGTGAGTGTGTATGTTCAGCTCCTGCTGAGCCCTACCTATACTACTCTGGAAAAAGTAAGTTCTTACTCACACTGCCTCATTGCAGACTGCTGGAGTGGAAATTCAGCTTCCCTTTTGATCCCACTAACTTCTTCATGATGGTAATAGGGTACCCACTCTCACTGTATCTTTTTCCTCTGAGTGCTGGTATAAGCCCAGATCCCAATTTGGCCTTTCTGACACAATGTCATGGGTAGCAGGAAAGTAGAGTGCCAGCTAGCTTTGCCCCACAAAATCATTCTTTCTCACTGATGCTGGGTGGGGAGGAGGCAGCTTCAGCTCCTCAGTGGGCCTTGCTGACACTGGCAGGAATGGCGAGTGAAGCATAGTGGTGACTAGCTCTACCCTGAAGTCCCTTGTTAAGTCTCTTTGCTTCTGTGTGTGGTTGAACATCCAGCTCACTGCTGGACCCCACTGACAGTAACCTGGCAGGAGAGTCTGCATTGCCTGCTTCCACCAAGTGACATGTGGGAGGTCAGCTCCCCTTCACACCATCCAGAGACATAATCCCTGCATAGGAATCACTAGAACATCACTGCCTGTTCCCTTCAAATACAAGTATGGGGTCATTGTGCTTCTTGGGACACTGAAACTATTCAGTGGGGCAGTAAGAGCGCTACTTGCTTCTGCCAGGTAGGAAAATGTAACATTAGTTCTCTGCTCATCTTCACCAATACCACTGGGTTACAGAATTCCAAGACTGCCACTGTAGGGGGAGGAGGGTGCAGTTTTTTCTTCGGTGTTTGACTGGAGTAGTGCCGATACTGCCAAAAAGGTTTTCTGTTGTTAGGCCACACTTTTCTGGTCTTTTGGTTAAGAGGAAGAGCTTTTTTCTTGGAGTGTTTTGTCTATGCCTGTTAGCAGTTCTGAGTTGGAGGCTTCTGCAGAGCTCTGTCTGTCTGGGATATAATGCAAGCAATAAGGAAACTCAGGAAATCATTACCGGTGTTGTTCCTTGAGTCTCAAGGTGCCTAGGCAGCATGATTTCTTTCCACCTTTCAGGTGTTTTCATATTTACAGTGTTATGTCTAGATATTTTTAGTTGTAAGGAGAACCTTAAATCAATGGGGCTGCTTCATCTTGCATATCTCACAAGTTTTGAAAACATTATATTTTCATTTTTGTTCAGTTCCAAATATTTTTAAATTTGTCTTGAAAATTCATCTTTGACTCATGGGTCATTTATAAATGTTTACTTTTGTTTGAATGTAGTTAGAGATTTTCCCAGATACCTTTCCGTTATTAATTTCTGGTTTAATTGTGCTATGGTTGAAGACCATATCTTATATTCTTTCTCTTCTTTTAAATTTGTTAAGCTTTTCTCTTCCATGGCTCAGATGATGGCCTGTCTTCTTTAGTGTTCAATGTGTACCTAAAAAGACTGTTTATTATACTGTTATTGGGTGGGGTATTCTATAAATATCAATTAGGCCAAGTTGGTCAGTGATAGTGTTTGGGTCTTGTTCAGCCTTGCCTGTTATTATCATTAGTTACTATTCCTCATTATGTCTGATACTTTTTCTTGTTTTGAAATTTGCTTTGTCTGATATTATTTTAACTATTCCAGCTCTCTTTTGATTAGACTTTGCATGGCATATTTTCTTCTATCTTTTACTTTTAGCCTATGCATGTCATTTTATTTAAGGGGGCTTTCTTATAAATGGGATATAGTTTAATCATTTTTCCTTTACCTAATCTGACATCTATTTTTAATTAATTTGTTTTGAACATTTAATTATTGTTATGTTGGATTAGGTCTACTATTTTATTGTGTTTTTGTTATTGTTTTTCCCCTGCATGTTTAATTTTTCTGTTCATTTCCTCCCTTATTTTATGTTATTTGAATAGTTTTCATATGCCATTTTATTTATTTATTTTTAACTGTCTCCCTATATTAAACATTTTAGTGGTTGTTCTAGGGATTAAAATGTATATACCTTACTTTAAAAAATCTACTTGAGTTAATATTTTATCATTTCAAGTAAAATCACCTCCCCTTTATAGCTGTTGTATGTGTTACATCTACAAACTAATATAACCCCACCAGTCAGTGTTATAAGTTTTTGCTTTTTATAGCCATACCTATTTTTGAAAAACTTAAGAAGAGAAAAATAGTCCACTATATTTATCCAGACAATTACCATTTCTATTTTTATTCATTCTGAAGTTTAAAGTTTTCTACACCTATCATTTTCTTCAGTCTAAAAACTTTATTTAGCATTCACTTTAGATTTGTTTTTCTAGCAACGAACTCAATTAATGTTCCCTTTATCTGAGAAGGTCATTATTTAAATGTCATTACTTTAAGGGTATTTTTGCTGGATGTAGAATTCCAGGTTGACAATTATTTTCTTGCAGCATATTAAAGGTATTGCTACACTGTCTTCTGGCCCCTAAGGTTTCCTAGGAGTAGTGCACTGTTATTTGAATCATTATCCCCTTATATGCATTGCATTATTTTTTATTGGCCATTTTCAAGGTTTTTAGAAGTTTGATGATGATTTTTCTGGGCATAAGTTTGTAATCTTTGGGGTTCAGTGAGCTTCCTGAATCTGTATATTTATGTCTTTCACTTATTTAGGAAATTTTCAGAAATTATTTCTTGAAATGTATGTTCTGCACTGGTAGCTTTTTCCTCTCCTTTTTGGAGTCCAGTGAATACCACAATTTATGAATCTCTGCTCATTTTATTTCCATCTGTTTTTTCTCTTTACTTATGTGATTGAATAATTTCTGTTTATCTAATTTCAAGTTAGTCTGTCTTTATCATTTCTATACTTCTATTGAGCCCATCTAATGAACTTTTAAATTTCTGATATTATATTTTTGATTTATGAAATTTCCATTTGGCTTTTAAAAATAATTTATATTTTTCTGCTTAGAACATCTATATTTCATTTCAACAGCATCTACCTTCACTCCACCTTCACCCATGGAGGATGGTTGTAATACCTCCTTTAAAATCTTTATCTGACAATCCCAATATCTGGGTCACCATGGAATTGGCACATGTTCAAGTTTCCCTTATAATTTTTTTCAACTGAGTTGAGTCCCATCACAGAAATAGTCATATGGTCAAGGTGGAAAATGTAGACTATAGAATATAGGACCGTATCATCAGTTACACCATGAACCAAATCTATACTCTGTTCATAGGATGATGTATGTCCAGACAGTTCTTTCCTATATGTGTACACACACACTCAGCTTCAAATACCTGCTCACAAACTACACACCTGCAATTATTATTTCTTCTTTTGCAATTATTTTTATAATGGAATTATTTGTTAACATAATTTTTCACTCAATATCTGACCATTTCCCATGTCAATTATTAACTTTTAATCACCCCATCAGCCCCACCAGCCCCATCCCACCTCCCACGTCAGGAGCCCCTGTGCCCAACACACAAACTCTTCCTCTAGAAAGGGAGATCTGTTCCCCCCTTTTTATTTATTGATTGATTGCATTGGGTCTTGTTGCTGCACACAGGCTTTCTCTAGTTGTGGCGAGTGGGGGCTAATCTTCATTGTGGTGCTAAGGCTCCTCATTGTGGTGGCTTCTCTTATTGCGGAGCACAGGCTCTAGAGCACAGGCTCAGTAGTTGTGGCACATTGGGTCAGTACTTTTGGATCATGGGCTCTAGCGCCCAGGCTCAATAGTTGTGGTGCATGGGCTTAGTTGCTCCACAGCATGTGGGATCTTCCTGGAGCAGGAATTGAACCTGTGTCCCCTGCATTGGCAGGAAGATCCTTAACCACTGCGCCACATAGGAAGTCCTGTAAATTGCAACTTAAAATCTTTATATTTTTCTCTTTTTCTTGAACATGCTAACTACAGTTAAAAAGTCATGAAAACTTGCGTTTTAAACAAAATTATCTCTTGTATCCAAGGGCAAGATGCAAACGGAAATCAGTGGCTAAGCATAAAATATACTTTTAAAGAACAATATATGCCAAGACCAGCTTGGCGACTCGGGGCGAATAACAGGTACCGCAAGCTTAAAGAAACACAGACACAGATTTAAGAGAAAGATGGGGCCGGGGGGCTCAAGACCTCTAGGATCAAGAGCCCTGCTGATTCATCCCACGTTGCTTTCATTGAGCTCTAAGATAGCATAAGGTTCTCACACTCCCAGTTCCGTCCCACAATCAAGGTTTTCTTTGAAGTAACCAAATTTCTTTTTGTATATCTTTTTGCACAAAGGGCCTCACATGATTGGGGGCAGTGGTCTTTTGCAAGAACAGCAGAAGAACCATCAGTGCGTGCGCTTGCACAGATCCTTGCTGTGATGAGAGGGCAGCTGCTATTGGCCAGGTCTCTGTTTGCCTCCTGGGTCCCGATCTGAGCTGGGCGTGGCAAGCAAAGCAGCCATGGGGGCAGGAGACCTCCCTCAGAAGGGGTGAGGGTACAGGCCCCTGCAAAGTTGGGGGGGGTGAGGGTCTGTGCCCCACCTCTGTTGGCCCCCAAGTTCTCTCCTGATGGCCCCTCTGCGACTGTGCCTGTCTTAGGTTGTTCCTTCCCTGAGGAATCTTACCCGTCTCTGGCTAACCAGCCATCCTCCGGGGCCAAGCAGGGTGATGTGAGGTGCGCAAGTGAGGGAGGGGCAGCGCCCCCAGAGAGGGTCAGTTCTCTGTCTCCTCGGTAGCCTATGCCCCCATGGCCTCCACGCCCAGCACCTGCCCCTGACGGCTGTGCCCCGCATGCGCGTGCGGTCTTCTGACTCGCGCTGACCCGGTTTTCCAAAGTCCACACCCTTAGCTCCTCCGCTGCTCAAGCAGGACATCCTGCACCCAGTTGCTCGGCCCACACACTTTAATTACTTTTAGCCATTTTTTCTGTAACATTTTCAAGGCTTCAGAAAGACTTCTGAATGTTTTCCCACAAATATAGTTCTGTTTCCCAGTATCTATTTCACTTCACCAGACTTGGAATCCAAGGTTCCACTATTTTTCCTAAATTTTATACTGGAGCATAGAACTTTTTTGACAAAATGTGTAGCTCCAGGACAGGCTCGGACGAGAGGCACAGAACTAATGTTTAAAAATTTAACAGTGTCTATTCATTCACTCCAGACAGCCTGGATGTACACACACACACACACACACACACACACACACACACACACACACGCAAGTGCGGTACAGCAAAAGAATCTCATATAAATTCAATGTTGGGAATGTTTGTTTCTATTGTGGAAGTTGCTGTGTTAAGCAAATAGGGATGTCTGAAACCTCTGAACACTGATTTTAAACCAATTAGCTCTGAACTGATTTTCACAGAAATACTGATACTGATACTTGCTACCTAGGATATGCCAGCACTGCTTTAAGTCCTTCATGTGCATGGACTGACTTAATCCTGACTGCAATGTAGGCACTATTACTTTTTAAATATCACACGTGAGTACATGGGGGACCTTAGGCAATTTGCACAGCCAACAAATGGTGGTGCTGAGATATGAATCCAAGCATTAGTCTGGTCCTCATATCCACGATCTTAGCCCACTACAGTACACTATTTCCTTCTCATTTGTGACAAGAAGAAACAGAAAGACATTTTTATACAGAAATACAGATGTGGTAAGAACATAACACTTTCTCTTATTAAACCATTCTCTTTCCCTCCGCTTCCGTACCACAGTCCATGCTATGTGATATTGCACACTTCTAAATTCACGTGCTCCTTTGACATTCTTTGACTGCAGCCTCAAAATAAATGGACAGTCTGGGAGATACAGGGTTAAAACCAGAGACAAAGAGCCCTCTGGGCATGCTAAAGGAGCTGTAGCCCTTGGAGGCTCTCCAGAGAGTGGAGGTGATTGACTATAGCAGTTTTTCCTGAAAACAGAATGCCCTGGTTGTCAGATTACCTGGAAGGGGCATGTTAGGGAAAATGGATCCTAAATTCATTCTTAAGGCAGGGGTGGGGAAAGGAGCAGGGATGGAGGGTAGAGGGTGGAGGGCAGACATAAAGGGAAGGTGGGCATCTCTGTGTGATGGGTGTGATGACTTAGTTATTTCTACCCCGCACAAAATACATCACTACGTCTTAGGATTCCAAAAATACTAGGTCCCGTGGCGTGGGGCAGTGTTTGCACAGTGGAGGACTGCCACTCGTGGGGTGGTGATGGGTGATGACAGGTGATTCATGAGGAAAAAGTACAGGAGGTTACAGGGCACGGGACGTGAAGTTGCAGCAAAGGAACAGGTTGGAGAACGTGTTTTTATTTTAAATTATTTGGGTGGCAGGCAGGGCCTTTGGGAGGCAGAGGAGGGTGAGAGGGTGGAAGGGGGTGGGCTTCTGTGTGTAACCAGCATTATAGGTTATTTCTATTATAGTATGCTCATGTGGGAATAAATGACTCTGAATTTTTATGGATTTTTAAAGATAGTTTATAACATTCACTTGGTAAAGAATTTAGTAATTTTCCAAGGGAATTACGTGTATTGGTCAATAGAGTCTCCATCCATTTTTACCTAAGTGATAGCACACTGTACACACTGTTCTGTACCTTGCTCTTTGGAGTTAGCACTGTAACCATAGACAACCAGAAAAAGAACTTAAATGTTTATCAGTGTGGGTGGTGATTAAATGAATTATATTATAACCATGAAATTGGATATCATGGACACATTCAAGATGATGATGCAGGCATATATTACTTGACATAAAAATATATTCATCTTCTAAAGCCAAATGAAAAAAAGCAGCTTTTGAGAAATGTGTGTGTGTGTGTGTGTGTGTGTGTGTGTGTTGTGTGTGTGAAGTTTGGAAAGATACACAATCATGGCTGACTGTGGACATCTCTGAGTGAAGGCATTATAGATGCTATATTTCGCCATTTTTATGTGCATTTTGCTATGTTTATGTTTGCTACCATGTGAACAACTCACATATTTGATTGTTTTATTTCTAATTATAAGTCTTTCACAGAATTAAAAAATCAGCAAATAGCAGAAGGTATATGTTAAGTTTCCCATCCCGCACTGGGTCCCTAGCCCCTCCCACCCAGTTCTCATTCCAGGATTAGGGCACTTGAGACTCAAAAAATCAAAATATAACAGGATTCTCATGATATGGTGTGCATATGGGGAGGAAGGGCTGCTGTGTAAGCAAACAAGCTCAGTGCACTGATATCAGAGCTAGGGGAGAAGTCTGTTCCGTGTGCCAACCAAGCTCTCTCTGACTTTCAGGGCCTCAGGTATGCTGTTCCCACTATCTGGAAAACTCGGCCCCTCTCACACCTGTCTGTCTGTCTTTTACTGTCTCCTTAGGTCTCAGCTTAAAAATCTCTTTAGGAGGCCACCCTAAACTTGGAGGAATTTGCATCCCGTGTGGTGTCAGAGTATCCTGAATGTCTTGTATGTCAGAGAGCACTTAACACACTTTGCTAAAGTTTCTTCTTTCTTTTCTGTCTCTTTTAGCAGAAATCACAAACGCTGTCTGCCTTGCTCATTTTTGCATCCCAGAATCTAACACTGTGCCTGGCAGGCAGTTTTGGGAATCTCAAAAACCAATACAGAAACTTTGCCCCATCATTTCCTCATGATTCAGCACAGATTAGAGCCGTTGGAAAGGACACAAAAATGAGAGTTAAAGTTTTAGTGGGTGGAAGATGATGGAAGCTCAGTACTAATATCCCAGGTGGACCAAGATCTTATTCAGGCTCAGAAAAATGAAGTTGGAAATAGAATTTTGGATTTCTGTGGAGGGTTTTCTTGCTCCTCAGAAAAGACATACAGGAGAGAGTGGCCTTTTTCTGCTGAATGTAGTTTTGTGCCTAGACCTGATGCCTGGAACTCTTATTGCAGAGGAAAGCGTCATAACTGAAGTATCTTTTGGTGTCAGAAGGCTCAGTGCTTGGACCCCCTGAGACAGACACCATCTATCTGCCAGCTTCCGGGAATCTTTTTAGACTTGCTGAAAAGGAGCCAGCCAAAACTCTGGCTTCCCAAGGAACCTAGCCAGGATTGTACACTTCCCTCCAATATCCACTGGAGGTCGCTACTCCACTGCTGCTATCATTTGCCATTTTCTAGTGAGAGTAAATGTGAATCACTTACAGCCTATTACTTATTATAAGTCCTCATGGCACAGAGCACATACGTGTAAAATAGGTCCAGGATTTAGTAGTATGGACAAAAAGATAAGATAGAAATGGTGATGATCCTGCCCCTGGCCTTATTCCCCCCATCCCTGGTCTGAAGACTCCTGGGGTCCTGGCATGCTTCCTTCCACACTCATGCGTGGCCAACAGAGGCACGGTGTGAATGTTCTTCCAGGAATGGCACGTGCTATTCAGCAACTCTACGTAAAGGATGCCATAATCTAGGACTGAGGGATTATCTCGGGCTGTGAAATGCAAAGTGGCTCATTCTAGACAAGATTGTTAACTGTTTGCTCACCTGTTCCACCACTTTCAGGTGTAACTTTTCAATCCAGGCCTAACTTTCTCTTTCCTGAAAGTAAGAGCTCTCAAAAGTGTGGAACACCAAAAACTGGTGACACCCAGAACAATTTTAGCGCTACTTGGGCATTAAAAATTTAATAGTAGGGATTCCCTGGCGGTCCAGTGGTTAAGACTCCGTGCTTCCGGACTTCCCTGGTGGCGCAGTGGTTAAGAATCTGCCTGCCAGTGCAGGGGACACGGGTTCGATCCCTGGTCTGGGAAGATCCCACATGCCACGGAGCAACTAAGCCCGTGCGCCACAACGACTGAGCCTGCGCTCTAGAGCCCGCGAGCCACAGCTATTGAGCCTGTGTGCCGCAACTACTGAAGCCCACGTGCCTAGAGCCCGTGCTCCGCAACAAGAGAAGCCACTGCAAGGAGAAGCCTGTGCACCACAAGGAAGAGTAGCCCCCACTCGCCGCAACTAGAGAAAGAGCCAATAAATAAAAATAAATAAATTTTTGAAAGCAAAACTAAACTCCACGCTTCCACCACAGGGGGCGCAGGTGTGGCACGGCCAAAAACAAAATTTAATAGTAATATATGTGTTTTATTTGGCAGTAAACATATAGCATATCACAGCCACTTCAAGGCCTTGGTGGGATGATGGGGAGTGCGTTGACATTACACACTTCATGGAATATCACCATAAAATTTCCTCTAAATAGCTCCGTTCTTTCTCCCAGGTTTCTTCATTAATTGGCAATTGCCCAGTTTCTCCCCCCACCCCCCGCCCCGCCCCGCCACTCCCTCTCCCTCTCAATCCTCCACCCCTTATCAGACTTCTTGATTCTCCAGGAATAGAAACTGCCCCTCCTTCCTTCCCCTCCATCGTGTGTTTTTCCAGAAGTCAACTCTAAGCTTCTGATTTGCATTCTTTCTACCAGAAACCATTTCTGCAATAAAGGACTCTCCTCAGGATCCAGTTTTTTAGAAGACACCAGGACAACTGTAAACAGCAATGACTTTTCCCTCTCAGAAAGTGTTCAAATAAATTACCCTGTCCCCAACAGACAGGAAACATAACTACATTTCAGGAAGAATCTCACTGGGTGTTCTGGACATTTTGCCACAGGATCTGGGGCGATGTCTCAGGGATGATAAACTGGCTGATAGTATTGACAGGAGATGGGATGTATACTCCATAAAACGGTGTCAGAGAGAAAAGGAAAGGTAGATAATTGTTGGTAGATAATTAAGCTGAGGAGCGCCGGCATGGCCTGCTCAGCAGTCTTTGTGGGCCTTGGCATCGTATGACTGTGGGTTTCCATCCTAAGTCTGTGACACAGCACTTCTCTTACTTTGTGTGTGTCTCCCAGCTTCTCAGATCTCAGTTTGCTCGGCTTGAAAAACGGAAGTGGTATTATGCATTCTGAGTTGTCTTATGAGAATTAGGTGAGAGGATACATATTTTCATATGTATTAATGTTAAGTAGTGTGGGCATCTAGTCATTACACTCTTTTTATTTCAGTTTAAAATTTGAAATGAAAATGTAAAAAAGAAACCTCCTAAACATTTTCTTGTATTTATGTTTTTCAATTTTTATGTTATTTTTAATCTATTTTATTTATTGGCTGCGTTGGGTCTTCATCGCTGCATGCGGGCTTTCTCTGGTTGCGGCGAACGGGGGCTACTCTTCGTGTGGTGCGCATATTGTATTTATTTTTATAGTTATCTTTGCGTTACCATGATTTTTCTTAAAATGCCTTAAAAGTCTTAAAAGTCACTCAGTTTTCCTGAAAATATTAGAAAAAACCAGCACAGTGGCATCCAGATTTGTCAGCAGTCTTAAAAGTGGGGAATGAATGACTGAGTTCTGAGAAATGCTAACCGAACTTCTGCCCTGCGGTATGGACTGCTGGCAACAATGAAAGATGACACCGAAAAGTTGGTCAGAATTCGCCTCTCCCCCAGTACCTCACAGCGCAATAGAAAACTTGGCACCTAATGCACAGCAGCCAAGTTGTGGCACCAACTTTACTACTTCTAGATTGGAAGAGAGGTTTCAACAAACATTTGATGAGGCTTACTATATTTCAGTCTGGATTTCCTGGGGGAGGCCAATGCATGCATGGGAGGACAGCATAAAAACGGGACTACTGGAGATGAGTTAGAAGTCTTTACCCAGTACAGCAGGGAGAACAAGATTAAATTGATTGAAAACGAGTGGCCAAAGGAGTAGGAGGAAAACCGGGAGAGTTATCTCCTTGTGAGTGTGAAAATGTTCACGTATATTGAGAGTTTCGCTAATCATTAGGTTGATGAATTTAATTCTGCCAGGATTTAATTCTTTCAAAATTCTGTTTATGAATTTAAGTTCTCAAATAAAATAATACAATTGTTAGGCTTGTATGAATTCCGCAGTTTATTCACCCGACAAAGATTTATTGAAGACTCATTGTGTAGAACAGAGTTTGTAATTGAGGAAGTTTTGGTAAGTCATCTAAGGTGCTCTCACCCTGAGGCCATATTAGTGGATAGGATGATAACAAATTGTCCAGGATTCATTAAGAAGCAACTAAGTCAGGAGGGGAAGGTCTGGAGGGTGCTAAACACGGGGTAATGATGAAAACCACAAATCTCCTTTGAAGTGAAAGGAAGTTTGAGTACAGTGGTGGGATAACAGCTATCCTTTACTGAGGCATGGGTCACACAATAAACGTTTACTTAGCACCTGTGTGTACCACAACTGGGCTTTCTAGACATGGAGAGGAACCAAGCCAAGGCTACAAACACTTCTAGTCTAGTGGACGGACTGTCGTACGGAAGTGTCTTCGCCAAACATTTGACAAGGGCTCTGACCGGGTTAGGAAGAAGAGGCACTGGAAACAGAGTAAGGCTTCTAAACACCAGGCTGAGGGGTGGGCAAATGTGATCAGGCTGTAAAAAGGCTTAACTTGGTCAGGGACATAGTGGTGTAGTCAGTTCTCAGCACTAGTGGTCCAAGCTCCTACCTATAACAGTGTCATCACTTTTAATTCAGGACTTAAACGTACACTGCCCCTCACTCTGCTGTCACTTCCATGGTGCCTTCTCTTTCCTGACTCACTGTAGAGAAAGGTTGTTGGTTTCAGGCCTGTTGGTTTCAGAGCAGCAATTTTGAGATTTAACCTAGCACTTCACAGGGATACTCTTCCCCGATGGGTGCCTAGATTTTGCACGTGTGGACCCTATCAGAAAGCATAATGCATGTCTCATCAGGAAGGACAGGTAACTCAGCGAGTATAATGTAAGTGACATGTCATAGTGAGTGGATAAAGCTCTGGCTTTGGAAACCGACAAACCTGGATGTGGGTCCCAGCTCCATCGCTTACCACCCAAAGTTACCTAATACCTTTCAGCCTGTTTCCTCGTCTGTAGAAGGCAGGGGGCGGGTATTGATAAATACCTCTCAGAGTAGCCCGGAAAGAAAAAAAATCAACAGTTTGAGATGATCTGTTTATGTTTCTGTATTGTTAGACTGTAGGTTCTCAGAGGGCAGGGGCCTTTTCTGAGTCATCTCTGTGCCCTGAACATTCCCAGAACTATGTCCAGCCCAGTGGAGCCACTGTGTCTAGTTTCTCGCGCTATTTTTCTGAGCCAGGTTTCAGCTGCTTCTGCTCCGAACTGACGATGCTTACCTTGAAGATTCTTTCTTGTATATCTTGGAGTTTCTTTCCTGTGTCCTAGAGGTCTATGGAAACTTCGCATATGCCAACATTGATGGCCATCTCCACACAGGAAAGTATATTTTGCTCCATTATGACTTTTGCTGTCATTTGAGTTTTTGAGCCACACTTGGATGGAGCCGAGTCAGAAATAATTTGTTACTCTCTCTGCCATGTTAAATTTTATACACAGATGATTCAAGAGGCAGGTTGGAGGCCTTTTAGAGGTCTATGGCTTTATTACCAGAGAGATGGGAAGGATGTGAACAGCAGCAGCTTCTTTTACTCCATCTGCCAGTGGTATGCTATAATATCCCTGTCAGAGCCCTGATCCCATTGCGCCGTAAACAGTGGTAACTTAGGTCTGTCTCACTGCTGTGACCTTCCAGAGGCAAGGAAATGTATTTATTCCTCTTTTTATTCCCAGCACCCATGACAGGTACCTGGTACATAGAGGACATTTGATAAATGCTTCTTGAATAAATGAATGAGAGCTTTTGTGAATTTTATACAACTATGCAGAGGAGATACCAGGCTAAGAGTATTCCTAAAACAATGCTAATGCCACACAACTTGCAAGTGAGAGAGGCAGAATTCCTTCCGAGGTCTGCCTAAAACAGGCAGCATGCACCCTTGGTTGTACTGGTTTTGCTAGACCCTGGGACTCCCTGCAGCTTGACTTGGCCACGTTCCATGCTACTCAGAATTCAGAATTCACCCTTGTTTAGGATGGACCTTGTGTCCAAAGCTGGTTCATCGATCAGATTATTCATGTAACAAGTATGTATTATTCATTTAATATGACTAGGCACCCCTGTAGGTGACGGGATTCAGCAGTGAAGAAAACTGGCAATGCCCTTCCTCTATTGAAGCTTTATTCTAGTTCAAGGAGGCAGAAAATAAACGCAAAATACATAGCCATGCTCACTTAACAGCGCTCCTTGAGGATTAATGACCATAGCAAGGTAGGTCTTGGCACATTGCAAAGGAATTAAATGAATGATAGTAAATAGCATAATACTCTGTTATTTATTTTATTTATTGTTATACATGCAATTAACGGCAAGTGATATTTTCAAATTAGAAGCATGATTGTGCAAGTAAAATCATATCAGGAACCCTGATTTTTTGGAACAAATATCTGATTGAATAGCCAGTGCCCCAAGTCTCCTTCACCAGCTCGCATGGCTTCTGAGAACAGAAAAACTCTTTAGTGGAGAGTACTTTTGACGGACACATTCTTTCTCTAGCTGTGATATCATTATGGATGCAGTCTTGTCATGTCAGATTTTAATACAAACTGAGTCACTTGTTTACTCAACAGCTATTTCACATATACCTACGGTGGGCTTAAAATCAAATTGGGTACCAGGGGCACAAAAGAATGCTAAATCATGTTCTCTGCCTTTCATGATCCTATAGCCCAACTGGGAAGACAGTGCATCTTGACCTCCTCCCCTGGTAAACTGAAGACAGTTTGGATTCAGGTGAAGGATATAGGATCCAGATTTATTTTTTTTTTTTTTTCTTGGCACACGGGCTTAGTTGCTCCGCGGCATGTGGGATCTTCCTGGAGCAGGGCTTGAACCCGTGTCCCCTGCATTGGCAGGCGGATTCTTAACCACTGCGCCACCTAGGAAGCCCTGGGTCCAGATTTATAATGTACCCTTGATTACCAGTTCCTGGTTTGGGGACTCTGGACATGACCCTGAACTTTTCTGAGCTTGGTTACTCATGTGTAAATCAGAGAAAATAAAACTATCTCCCGAGGTTACCAGGAAGAACAGAAATTACTGCTGTATGTAGTAGAATCGGGTATTATTGGTCTCGTACATTGTGAGCATCAGGGAGTAGCACAGGGCTATCCGTATATATTAGGCATTGTTACTAATCTACATTTCTATGGTCAGAAACTGGGAGAGGGAAATAATTAAATGCAATGTGATCCATACACACAGGACAAGCAGAAATTCTTAGAACAGGTTAAATATTGATGTAACACTGTGATGGGCTTATTAGCCCCAGGAAACTCAAGGTCTAGCAACATAATAATTCAGTAAGGGGTTTGCCACTGGGGTCAGAACTAATCATAGTAAGGATGAGAGGTGTATTTTTGAGGACTAACTGTGTTCCAACATCCATTTTAATCCTTAGGACAACATTATGTGGTAGGTACTGTTATTTTGCCCCATTTACAGGTAAAAAAAAACCCAAAAAATCAAAAAGCACACAAAACACCTGAAACTCAGAGGCTACTGAACTTGCCCAGAAATACACAGTCAGTGAAGGAATGGGTCAAGATTCAAACCCAGGCACTCGAATTTCAGCACGTAACACCTACTAGGGAGTACTTGTCTAAGTGTTTCACATCTGCTTTCCAACCTAGTCCTCACAGTTACGCAGTTCTTTATTAAAAGGTACAGGATGGCTATCGTTATTTATTTCACACATAATAAATGCTCTTGGAGACGGTGTGGAGAAAAGGGAACCCTCCTACACTGTTGGTGGGACTGTAAATTGGTGCAACCACTACTGAGAACAGTATAGAGGTTCCTTAAAAACTAAAAACAGAGCTACCATATGATCCAGCAGTCCCACTCCTGGGCATATATCCAGAAAAGACTAAAACTGTAATTCAAAAAGATACATGCACCCCAGTGTTCATCGCAGCACTGTGTATAATAGCCAAGACATGGAAGCAACCTAAATGTCCATCGATAAATGAATGGATAAAGAAGATGTGGTACATATATACAATGGAATATTACTCAGCCATTAAAAAGAATGAAATAATGCCATTTGCAGCAACATCAGACAGAGGATGACGAATATCATATATTGCTTATATGCAGAATCTAAAAAATAATACAAAGCAATCTATTTACAAAACAGAAACAGACTCACAGACATAGAAAACAAACTTATGGTTACCAAAGGGGAAAGGGATTGGGGGAGGGATAAATTAGGATTATGAGATTAACAGATAAAACCTACTATACATAAAAATAGATAAGCAGCAAAGATTTACTGTATAACACAGAGAAAAATATTCAATATCTTCTCATAACCTATAATGGAAAATAACCTGAATATACATATGTTTATATTTATGTAAAACCAAATATATATATATATGTGTATATATATATATATATATATAACTGAATCACTTTGCTGTACACCTGAAACTAACACAGTATTGTAAATCAACTATACTTCAATTTTAAAAAGTACAGTTCTCACTGAGAAAGATAGAAGGTTTGCATATAAATTTTTCCTCAAATCCAGAAATACTGTCACTGCTGAAATAATAACAAACATCCAACCTACTTTTAGCTTCTCTCTCTCTCTCTCTCTCTCTCTCTCTCTATTATCTCTCTATCTCTATCTCTATCTATCTCTAGCTCCTCTTCCCCTCTCAGCTCCTATGCAGCTCCCGGCAATAGAATGTTACTGAGAGCTCCTTTACCATTCTTTTGCAGTGAGGTAAAGGACTGCCCCTGCAAAGACAAGGGTTAAAGCCACAGAGGACAGAGCACCAAGCATAGCAGAGTTTCTGCATTGGTCCAATACATCGAAAGATGAGGGTGACTGCCTGGAGTAAGGGGGTCAAGACCAGTGGTGTGCTGTAGGCAGCGCATACCAACTCAGAGCAGATGATTAAAGATAAACTATTTGAACTTACAATAAATTAATTATATAAAAAGGTAAAAATACTCAAAACTTATTGCTTCCTGATTGTTTATTACATCTTAGTACTATCTGTGTTCTTGAAGTTATTTACATCTTTTGTATCTGTATTGTGGAAATGTTATATAATGGTATGCAACTGCATATCTCTACTTAGGAGTGTATCCAGTGCCTTTACAATGGTAGCTGGCAACAGGCCGTGGTGGGGGTATTTACACCACACCATAGAGATCAGGAAATCAGGGTTTGATCTATTGTTATGTTGGTTGTCTAAAGCTTAGAAAGTGATGTAAAATATGTTTTTGTTTTTGTGGGGGTGTTTGTTTTGGCCGCGAGACTTGTGGGATGTTAGTTCCCTGACCAGGGATTGAACCCTGGGCCCGTGGCAGTCAAAATGCTGAGTCCTAACCACTGGACTGCCAGGGAATTACCTAAAATACGTTAATAATGCAGATTGAATTTAAATGTGTTTTGTTTCTGTAGCCATTACATTTCAGTATCTGAAAAACTATTGTCCAATTCAGTTAGGAAGTTGCTGGAGTCGTTAATGAATTCGGAAGTTCTGATATGTCTTCATCTCTCTTTGGGTTTTGTCTGACTCATTAACAGAAACAACTTAAAAACCAAAATTCATGTTAGAACTACACTTGGAGAGACACGTGTTAAGTATTTGCCAGTATTTATTGGGTCAATACCCTCAACTACCCGCCACCCGCCCCCCCCCCCAAATAACCTGGCCTCCCAGCACTGACCAGTGGCCCCAGAGCAGTGCAGGTGACATCGGAAGGGATGATTAGAGAAAATGAGCCATAAGACCTTGAAGCAAGGGGTGGGGGTGGGGTACAAATGGAGGAGGAAGGAGAAAATGATGAAGAGTGGGAGGAGTTAGGCCATTTCTATGAGTACACAAGTGTGAGAATATATATCTAATGTTTACTTTGGATTTGTTACAAACTTCAAAGCACGTTCTATGCAGATCCAAGGATATACATGTACACAAACGTACACACGCAGATAGATACTCAAGCATATTAATATGATAGATTTAATGAATTTTATTCATTCATTTTTAAGCAGGTTCAAGCATGGACTTAGCAGCCTGTATAGTGAATGTTCAAGAATTTTCAAAAACACTGGTTGGTTCTCTCCCCACTCCTTTGTACTCAGATGGTAAATACATCTTTCTGAATTTCTTACCACTGGCAAGAAATAGCTATATTTTAATTTATATACTTTCGAAATAAGTTTGAATTTTATGAAAAGCCAATAATAGTTCTACTTCAATGCCTGGTACATTGCAGGTGCTCTTAGTTTATACATACATAAATATTTATTGAATACTGATGTATCGGATGCTGTACTGAGCACTTGGGCTTTAGAAAGAATTGGTTAGGGTCCTTACCCTCAAAATGCTTGCAGAGAACAACAAACAAATACAATTTATGATTGGATATTGAGGCCAGAAGTCTGTTCCTCATGTGCATCACAGTCTCTCCAACTTCTAAGACATCATATACATTATTCCTTTCTCTGGAAAATTCTAGTTCCATTTTACACCTGACCAACTCCTATTTACTTGTTATGTCTCATATGGCAAGTCTCTTTCTTTGAAAGTCTATAGCTCGCTCCCATCTTGATCTGTGTTATCAGGACATCTTGAATTCCCCCATCACTGTGAGCACCTACCACAGTTTGTTGTAGTTTCTGTCTCCTCCAACAAGCTGCGAGCTTGGCAAGGACTGAGACCAGGTATAATCCCAGAGCCTACTTCAGGATGTCAATGAAAAAGTGTCGCTTGCCATAATCAGTAAACGAAGGATGTTGCAGCCATCAAGCCATCACATTACAGCCACCCCGTGGGAACTCAAGATAGAAAGAGGATGCCTACCATCAAACTCAGGATAGAAACAGGATGCCTACCATCAAACCATCAGCCACTGCAGCCACCCCCAAACAGTGCACCCTCAAGAGACTCAGCATGGGAAAACACAGGGTACCGGCCCTAGATAGCTGAGGTTCATATCAGAGGAATGATTTCAATGAGCCCAGACTTTTAAATCTTTCCATACATAGAAAAGCGCTAAATTCATTAACTTGAGATGTCTGGTTTTCTTTAATTAACAGTAATCTTTTGAAGTTCCAACTACCTGCTCTTTGTTGCGAAAACTCCTATATATCCTGGATCCTCTCTTACCTCCTTGGAGCAGTCTCTCAGAGCTATCTGACAGGCTGAGTCCCAGACTTAAGTCCTCAGTTTTGTCCGCCAAATAAAACATAATTCTCAGCTTTTAGGTTGTGCATTTTTTTCAGTCGACAAGGACATACCATACTAGTATGAGAAAAGGCACTCTGACAGCTGGAAGTCTGAGTTTATAGGATAAGGATAAAAAGCAGATAGAAATAATGCATCCACATCGTTTTCCTATTCACATGTCACAGGCAAAGCTGGATGAACAGACATGGCTAAAGACTGGAAATTTATTGATAGGGGTTCTTTTCTTAAGATACTAAACAGTGCAAGATCTCATTCAGCCAGGAAAAGAAAACTGAAAATAGAATCTGGAACAGTGATTTTGTGAAAGATTTCCTATTTCATGAGAAGAGACACACAGAAAGAGACAGGTCTTCCTTTTCTGCTTGATGCTGTTCTTCCTGGTTGTAATTCCTGGAACACTTATTGTAGAGGAAAGCATCCCACGCACTGGGGTTCTTTCCCAGAGACTCTGAGAAAGAAAGCATCACCCATTACCTTGGAATTTCTCAAGTGTCACAGCAGAGTCATCCAATAATGTGACATTACTTACAGTGTCCACCGGAGGGCGATAGGCTCCTACTGGTACCACCTTCTGTTGCATAATCTGCGAGGACTAACTTTAGTTACTTATAATATTAAGAATACATAACAAATTAAAGAAGTACAATAAAAGAAGCCCCTTCAATATATGTAAAGACCTAGAGGAAAAGATGTAAATGGCACCAATCCTGCCCCCACTCCCCATTTCCTTACCCATGGTCCCAGGGAAGACTGGATTCCCAGGGGTCCTAACACAGGGCACAGAGTTAATGGTCTTCTTAGGTTCCTTTGTATCTCATCTTGGAGAGAGCACAAAATTAGGAGATGACTATTATTTTTGTTTAAGCTCTTTATTGGAAAATAATTGCTTTACACTCTTGTACCAGCTATCTATTTTACATTTGGTAGTATATACACGTCTATGCTACTCTCTCACTTCGTCCCAGCTTCCCCTTCGCCCTCCGACCCCCCACCCCCCACCCCGTGTCCTCCAGTCCACTCTCTGTATCTGCATCTTTATGCTGGCCCTGTCACTGGGTTCATCAGTACCATTTTTTTTTTTTTTTTAGCTTCCGTATATATGAGTTAGCATGCAGTATTTGTTTTTCTCTTTCTGGCTTACTTCACTCTGTATGACAGACTCTAGGTCTATCCACCTCATTACATATAGCTCCATTTCATTCCTTTCTATGGCTGAGTAATACTCCATTGTATATATATGCCACATCTTCTTTATCCATTCATCTGTTGATGCGCATTTAGGTTGCTTCCATGTCCTGGCTATTGTAAACAGTGCTGCAATGAACATTATGGTACATATTGCTTTTTGGTTTATGGTTTTTTCTGGGTATATGCCCAGGAGTGGGATGACTGGATCATATGGTAGTTCTATTTTTAGTTTTTTAAGGAACCTCCAAACTGTTTTCCATAGTGGCTGTACTCTATTGTTGCGTGGCTAGCAGTGCTAGGTACCCAGTAAGCATAAAATGGAATAAAGATGGAGAGAGAATAAGGTATGAGTTGGGTAGGATGAGGTTTTATCTGAGGTGATTCCTCTGTTAGTGCCTTGGATGAATGCAGACAGGAGAATGTCTGAAAGGACAGTGAAGAAGCGATGTATGTTGTCTGATGAGTCCATTAAAATGGGAAAGAACATCTAGCATCCTCCAGACTTGTAGCCTATTACTCCTACCCCATCACTGGACTGCTCTGACTCTCACTTTAAGTGGCCAAAAATAGCATCTGAGAGAATGTGTATGAAATTATCTGGATCCTAGAAATGAGGACAATCATGATCATTGATTCCTCTTACTAATGTCTTGATATAATTACAGGAACAGTCATAGCAAATTCTTATTGTGTGCTTGCTAGGTGTTAGTCACTGTGCCAGAAGATTATATGCATGACCTCATTTAAACTCTACAGTGAAGCTGAATATGGGTTTTTTCCCGATTTTACAAAGCCGGATGTCAGTAGGTGGAAGACTTGGGATTTCAGCCCAGGGCCAAATGCCAAGTCCTTGCTCTTTCCTTGAAGTAAGAGATGCCTAAAGCATGACACTCAGACCACTGTAAGTGTCCGAGATGACTTTACCAGTACATGGACAAACATTTCATATACAATTTTAAAGTGTATTATATTTTTTGTGCAATAGAAGAGAAGACAGCTAACACATGAAGCAACATTGAGGCCTTCTTTGGAGACAGGGAGAAAAACATCGAGATCACACAGCCTGTGCCAGACACTTTAAAAACTTCCTTAAATACGTCTGTCCTTTCCCCATTGTTCTTCACTGGGTCTAAGCTGCTTATCACTTTTCTTTCCCTCTGATTCCCCATCCCCAGACACCTGGGAGGTCATCCTCTTGCCCCAACAGCTTGTTCAGTGTCAGGTTATAGCACTTCCTCTCATCCCTTTTCACAAACACAACAGTTTCTTACTTTCATTCTCAGACTAGCCCAGGACACATACATTATATGCCAGCTTAACAATGCTGCCTGAAACTCTTGAACATGGGTTTTTAACCAAATAAACTCATGAATGATTTGCACATGGCATAGAAAAGCAGAAAATAGTCAACATTCACTTTGAAAGAAAAGCTACTCTGAGGAAAAGAGAAAAATTATATGTACACATTTCTTTGTGCAAAAGCACTAATGTGGTATAAGCATGAAGTTTTGAGCCATTTTTTTTTCTCTCTCTCTTAATTCCATCCATGTAATGGAATGTCACATCGGTATAACTCTAAGTGCAATTTGGTATTTTCTGACCGCCAAGATGATGGAATCTCCTGGGGTGTATATGTAAGTTAATGTTCTCCCTCCCTTTCTATCTTTTCTAGCTCAACTCAACCTCGAGATGGTGAAGAACTGGGACAAGCTATTCCAAATAACAAAGGAGGAAGCTTGTGGAGTAGGGGGACATGTTAGAGAAACCAGGTCATAAATTCCCTCCCTCCAGTTTAGGTGGGGGATGATAGAAAAATGAGGGGTAGGAATGGAAGGATGATAGCTTCTCTGTGTGATGGCACAGTCATGGTATTTGCACTTATACACAGAAACATACCTACTTAGTTGGATTTTATTTATTTATTTTTAAAAATAGATTTAAATGCTTTTATTATTATTATAATATTTTTTGGCTGCACCATGCACAGCTTGTAGGTTCTTAATTCCCTGACCAGGGATTGAACCCTGGCCCTCAGCAGTGAAAGCAAGGAGACCTTACCCCTGGGCCACCAGGGAATTCCCCGGAGTTGGGTTTTAATTTGTTGATAAGTCAAGTTAAGCAATTCAGTGCATTCTGTATGCCCATCTAATGAAACATATGTACAGAAGAGAAACAGCAAGAAAATGACAAATTGAAAGAGCTCCAGACCCTTTTACCCAAGTGGCAGACACTGAGGATATTTATTGGAACTTTACTCCCATGAAATATTACTATCTTAGTGACAAACTGGAAAAAAACTAAATATCCATCAGAAGTTGGTTAAATAAGTTATGGAAGAGCCATATATTTAAATTCTATGAAGCCATTAAGCAATGATGTTTTTTAAATTTTTTTTACATCTTTATTGGATTATAATTGCTTTACAATGTTGTGTTAGTTTCTGCTGTACAACAAAGTGAGTCAGCTATATGTATACATATATCCCCTCCCTCTTGAGCGTCCCTCCCACCCTCCCCATCCCACCCCTCCAGGTCAACATAAAGCACCGAGCTGATCTCCCTGTTAAGCAATGATGTTTATACATATCATTGGGCATGAAAAGACACCCATCACCTAATGTTTGATAAAAACCTCAGGTATCAAGAAACTACATGTAAATCAATGCTGATTTTATAATCTACAACATAGAAATACATATTTTCTACTTACTAAGCATTTATCTATGAATACTTAATACATGTACAAGATAGGAATTTCAGAACATCAAACGGCATACAGTGCACAGACGTCTGTCACTCTTCTGTCTCCCTGACCCCTATCCAGAGACAGACTCCAAAACAAAACCAAGCAAATGACAACATCATTTGAAAAATAAGCACAGAGGTATGTAACACTAAAAAATCTTAAACAGAGTATATAAAAATACATTAAATAAATATAGCTGAAAATAACGCCTATGTCTAAGCAGCGAAAATGTGATTGCCTACCTAGAACACACACAGGTATAAGCAACAGAAAACGTCCTAATAACTGTTTAGGAAACTGATGGATATAGTGGTCCCACATACCAGATGCAACTGCTAAAGATAATCCTGTTCACAACAGCACTATAACCGTACAGAACATATGAACAATCTGCAAGTGATTTGTGAGAACTGGGTGATGTAAAAGATGACTTGAAAAAGTAGAGCCACGACTTGCTGGTTGGACTGGAAAATTGTCATTTTCATTGTACCCAAACCAATGTGTGCTCAGGCTTTTTGTTATGATGATAATGATGATGATGATGATGATGATGAATAAGTCCATTGAAAAACGCTGACAGTCATCCCACTCCTGGGCATATACCCAGAAAAAACCATAAACCAAAAAGCAACATGTACCATAATGTTCATTGCAGCACTGTTTACAATAGCCAGGACATGGAAGCAACCTAAATGCGCATCAACAGATGAATGGATAAAGAAGATGTGGCATATATATACAATGGAGTATTACTCAGCCATAGAAAGGAATGAAATGGAGCTATATGTAATGAGGTGGATAGACCTAGAGTCTGTCATACAGAGTGAAGTAAGCCAGAAAGAGAAAAACAAATACTGCATGCTAACTCATATATACGGAAGCTAAAAAAAAAAAAAAAAATGGTACTGATGAACCCAGTGACAGGGCCAGCATAAAGATGCAGATACAGAGAGTGGACTGGAGGACACGGGGTGGGGGGTGGGGGGTCGGAGGGCGAAGGGGAAGCTGGGACGAAGTGAGAGAGTAGCATAGACGTGTATATACTACCAAATGTAAAATAGATAGCTGGTACAAGAGTGTAAAGCAATTATTTTCCAATAAAGAGCTTAAACAAAAATAATAGTCATCTCCTAATTTTGTGCTCTCTCCAAGATGAGATACAAAGGAACCTAAGAAGACCATTAACTCTGTGCCCTGTGTTAGGACCCCTGGGAATCCAGTCTTCCCTGGGACCATGGGTAAGGAAATGGGGAGTGGGGGCAGGATTGGTGCCATTTACATCTTTTCCTCTAGGTCTTTACATATATTGAAGGGGCTTCTTTTATTGTACTTCTTTAATTTGTTATGTATTCTTAATATTATAAGTAACTAAAGTTAGTCCTCGCAGATTATGCAACAGAAGGTGGTACCAGTAGGAGCCTATCGCCCTCCGGTGGACACTGTAAGTAATGTCACATTATTGGATGACTCTGCTGTGACACTTGAGAAATTCCAAGGTAATGGGTGATGCTTTCTTTCTCAGAGTCTCTGGGAAAGAACCCCAGTGCGTGGGATGCTTTCCTCTACAATAAGTGTTCCAGGAATTACAACCAGGAAGAACAGCATCAAGCAGAAAAGGAAGACCTGTCTCTTTCTGTGTGTCTCTTCTCATGAAATAGGAAATCTTTCACAAAATCACTGTTCCAGATTCTATTTTCAGTTTTCTTTTCCTGGCTGAATGAGATCTTGCACTGTTTAGTATCTTAAGAAAAGAACCCCTATCAATAAATTTCCAGTCTTTAGCCATGTCTGTTCATCCAGCTTTGCCTGTGACATGTGAATAGGAAAACGATGTGGATGCATTATTTCTATCTGCTTTTTATCCTTATCCTATAAACTCAGACTTCCAGCTGTCAGAGTGCCTTTTCTCATACTAGTATGGTATGTCCTTGTCGACTGAAAAAAATGCACAACCTAAAAGCTGAGAATTATGTTTTATTTGGCGGACAAAACTGAGGACTTAAGTCTGGGACTCAGCCTGTCAGATAGCTCTGAGAGACTGCTCCAAGGAGGTAAGAGAGGATCCAGGATATATAGGAGTTTTCGCAACAAAGAGCAGGTAGTTGGAACTTCAAAAGATTACTGTTAATTAAAGAAAACCAGACATCTCAAGTTAATGAATTTAGCGCTTTTCTATGTATGGAAAGATTTAAAAGTCTGGGCTCATTGAAATCATTCCTCTGATATGAACCTCAGCTATCTAGGGCCGGTACCCTGTGTTTTCCCATGCTGAGTCTCTTGAGGGTGCACTGTTTGGGGGTGGCTGCAGTGGCTGATGGTTTGATGGTAGGCATCCTGTTTCTATCCTGAGTTTGATGGTAGGCATCCTCTTTCTATCTTGAGTTCCCACGGGGTGGCTGTAATGTGATGGCTTGATGGCTGCAACATCCTTCGTTTACTGATTATGGCAAGCGACACTTTTTCATTGACATCCTGAAGTAGGCTCTGGGATTATACCTGGTCTCAGTCCTTGCCAAGCTCGCAGCTTGTTGGAGGAGACAGAAACTACAACAAACTGTGGTAGGTGCTCACAGTGATGGGGGAATTCAAGATGTCCTGATAACACAGATCAAGATGGGAGCGAGCTATAGACTTTCAAAGAAAGAGACTTGCCATATGAGACATAACAAGTAAATAGGAGTTGGTCAGGTGTAAAATGGAACTAGAATTTTCCAGAGAAAGGAATAATGTATATGATGTCTTAGAAGTTGGAGAGACTGTGATGCACATGAGGAACAGACTTCTGGCCTCAATATCCAATCATAAATTGTATTTGTTTGTTGTTCTCTGCAAGCATTTTGAGGGTAAGGACCCTAACCAATTCTTTCTAAAGCCCAAGTGCTCAGTACAGCATCCGATACATCAGTATTCAATAAATATTTATGTATGTATAAACTAAGAGCACCTGCAATGTACCAGGCATTGAAGTAGAACTATTATTGGCTTTTCATAAAATTCAAACTTATTTCGAAAGTATATAAATTAAAATATAGCTATTTCTTGCCAGTGGTAAGAAATTCAGAAAGATGTATTTACCATCTGAGTACAAAGGAGTGGGGAGAGAACCAACCAGTGTTTTTGAAAATTCTTGAACATTCACTATACAGGCTGCTAAGTCCATGCTTGAACCTGCTTAAAAATGAATGAATAAAATTCATTAAATCTATCATATTAATATGCTTGAGTATCTATCTGCGTGTGTACGTTTGTGTACATGTATATCCTTGGATCTGCATAGAACGTGCTTTGAAGTTTGTAACAAATCCAAAGTAAACATTAGATATATATTCTCACACTTGTGTACTCATAGAAATGGCCTAACTCCTCCCACTCTTCATCATTTTCTCCTTCCTCCTCCATTTGTACCCCACCCCCACCCCTTGCTTCAAGGTCTTATGGCTCATTTTCTCTAATCATCCCTTCCGATGTCACCTGCACTGCTCTGGGGCCACTGGTCAGTGCTGGGAGGCCAGGTTATTTGGGGGGGGGGGCGGGTGGCGGGTAGTTGAGGGTATTGACCCAATAAATACTGGCAAATACTTAACACGTGTCTCTCCAAGTGTAGTTCTAACATGAATTTTGGTTTTTAAGTTGTTTCTGTTAATGAGTCAGACAAAACCCAAAGAGAGATGAAGACATATCAGAACTTCCGAATTCATTAACGACTCCAGCAACTTCCTAACTGAATTGGACAATAGTTTTTCAGATACTGAAATGTAATGGCTACAGAAACAAAACACATTTAAATTCAATCTGCATTATTAACGTATTTTAGGTAATTCCCTGGCAGTCCAGTGGTTAGGACTCAGCATTTTGACTGCCACGGGCCCAGGGTTCAATCCCTGGTCAGGGAACTAACATCCCACAAGTCTCGCGGCCAAAACAAACACCCCCACAAAAACAAAAACATATTTTACATCACTTTCTAAGCTTTAGACAACCAACATAACAATAGATCAAACCCTGATTTCCTGATCTCTATGGTGTGGTGTAAATACCCCCACCACGGCCTGTTGCCAGCTACCATTGTAAAGGCACTGGATACACTCCTAAGTAGAGATATGCAGTTGCATACCATTATATAACATTTCCACAATACAGATACAAAAGATGTAAATAACTTCAAGAACACAGATAGTACTAAGATGTAATAAACAATCAGGAAGCAATAAGTTTTGAGTATTTTTACCTTTTTATATAATTAATTTATTGTAAGTTCAAATAGTTTATCTTTAATCATCTGCTCTGAGTTGGTATGCGCTGCCTACAGCACACCACTGGTCTTGACCCCCTTACTCCAGGCAGTCACCCTCATCTTTCGATGTATTGGACCAATGCAGAAACTCTGCTATGCTTGGTGCTCTGTCCTCTGTGGCTTTAACCCTTGTCTTTGCAGGGGCAGTCCTTTACCTCACTGCAAAAGAATGGTAAAGGAGCTCTCAGTAACATTCTATTGCCGGGAGCTGCATAGGAGCTGAGAGGGGAAGAGGAGCTAGAGATAGATAGAGATAGAGATAGAGAGATAATAGAGAGAGAGAGAGAGAGAGAGAGAGAGAGAAGCTAAAAGTAGGTTGGATGTTTGTTATTATTTCAGCAGTGACAGTATTTCTGGATTTGAGGAAAAATTTATATGCAAACCTTCTATCTTTCTCAGTGAGAACTGTACTTTTTAAAATTGAAGTATAGTTGATTTACAATACTGTGTTAGTTTCAGGTGTACAGCAAAGTGATTCAGTTATATATATATATATATATATACACATATATATATATATTTGGTTTTACATAAATATAAACATATGTATATTCAGGTTATTTTCCATTATAGGTTATGAGAAGATATTGAATATTTTTCTCTGTGTTATACAGTAAATCTTTGCTGCTTATCTATTTTTATGTATAGTAGGTTTTATCTGTTAATCTCATAATCCTAATTTATCCCTCCCCCAATCCCTTTCCCCTTTGGTAACCATAAGTTTGTTTTCTATGTCTGTGAGTCTGTTTCTGTTTTGTAAATAGATTGCTTTGTATTATTTTTTAGATTCTGCATATAAGCAATATATGATATTCGTCATCCTCTGTCTGATGTTGCTGCAAATGGCATTATTTCATTCTTTTTAATGGCTGAGTAATATTCCATTGTATATATGTACCACATCTTCTTTATCCATTCATTTATCGATGGACATTTAGGTTGCTTCCATGTCTTGGCTATTATACACAGTGCTGCGATGAACACTGGGGTGCATGTATCTTTTTGAATTACAGTTTTAGTCTTTTCTGGATATATGCCCAGGAGTGGGACTGCTGGATCATATGGTAGCTCTGTTTTTAGTTTTTAAGGAACCTCTATACTGTTCTCAGTAGTGGTTGCACCAATTTACAGTCCCACCAACAGTGTAGGAGGGTTCCCTTTTCTCCACACCGTCTCCAAGAGCATTTATTATGTGTGAAATAAATAACGATAGCCATCCTGTACCTTTTAATAAAGAACTGCGTAACTGTGAGGACTAGGTTGGAAAGCAGATGTGAAACACTTAGACAAGTACTCCCTAGTAGGTGTTACGTGCTGAAATTCGAGTGCCTGGGTTTGAATCTTGACCCATTCCTTCACTGACTGTGTATTTCTGGGCAAGTTCAGTAGCCTCTGAGTTTCAGGTGTTTTGTGTGCTTTTTGATTTTTTGGGTTTTTTTTTACCTGTAAATGGGGCAAAATAACAGTACCTACCACATAATGTTGTCCTAAGGATTAAAATGGATGTTGGAACACAGTTAGTCCTCAAAAATACACCTCTCATCCTTACTATGATTAGTTCTGACCCCAGTGGCAAACCCCTTACTGAATTATTATGTTGCTAGACCTTGAGTTTCCTGGGGCTAATAAGCCCATCACAGTGTTACATCAATATTTAACCTGTTCTAAGAATTTCTGCTTGTCCTGTGTGTATGGATCACATTGCATTTAATTATTTCCCTCTCCCAGTTTCTGACCATAGAAATGTAGATTAGTAACAATGCCTAATATATACGGATAGCCCTGTGCTACTCCCTGATGCTCACAATGTACGAGACCAATAATACCCGATTCTACTACATACAGCAGTAATTTCTGTTCTTCCTGGTAACCTCGGGAGATAGTTTTATTTTCTCTGATTTACACATGAGTAACCAAGCTCAGAAAAGTTCAGGGTCATGTCCAGAGTCCCCAAACCAGGAACTGGTAATCAAGGGTACATTATAAATCTGGACCCAGGGCTTCCTAGGTGGCGCAGTGGTTAAGAATCCGCCTGCCAATGCAGGGGACACGGGTTCAAGCCCTGCTCCAGGAAGATCCCACATGCCGCGGAGCAACTAAGCCCGTGTGCCAAGAAAAAAAAAAAAAAATAAATCTGGATCCTATATCCTTCACCTGAATCCAAACTGTCTTCAGTTTACCAGGGGAGGAGGTCAAGATGCACTGTCTTCCCAGTTGGGCTATAGGATCATGAAAGGCAGAGAACATGATTTAGCATTCTTTTGTGCCCCTGGTACCCAATTTGATTTTAAGCCCACCGTAGGTATATGTGAAATAGCTGTTGAGTAAACAAGTGACTCAGTTTGTATTAAAATCTGACATGACAAGACTGCATCCATAATGATATCACAGCTAGAGAAAGAATGTGTCCGTCAAAAGTACTCTCCACTAAAGAGTTTTTCTGTTCTCAGAAGCCATGCGAGCTGGTGAAGGAGACTTGGGGCACTGGCTATTCAATCAGATATTTGTTCCAAAAAATCAGGGTTCCTGATATGATTTTACTTGCACAATCATGCTTCTAATTTGAAAATATCACTTGCCGTTAATTGCATGTATAACAATAAATAAAATAAATAACAGAGTATTATGCTATTTACTATCATTCATTTAATTCCTTTGCAATGTGCCAAGACCTACCTTGCTATGGTCATTAATCCTCAAGGAGCGCTGTTAAGTGAGCATGGCTATGTATTTTGCGTTTATTTTCTGCCTCCTTGAACTAGAATAAAGCTTCAATAGAGGAAGGGCATTGCCAGTTTTCTTCACTGCTGAATCCCGTCACCTACAGGGGTGCCTAGTCATATTAAATGAATAATACATACTTGTTACATGAATAATCTGATCGATGAACCAGCTTTGGACACAAGGTCCATCCTAAACAAGGGTGAATTCTGAATTCTGAGTAGCATGGAACGTGGCCAAGTCAAGCTGCAGGGAGTCCCAGGGTCTAGCAAAACCAGTACAACCAAGGGTGCATGCTGCCTGTTTTAGGCAGACCTCGGAAGGAATTCTGCCTCTCTCACTTGCAAGTTGTGTGGCATTAGCATTGTTTTAGGAATACTCTTAGCCTGGTATCTCCTCTGCATAGTTGTATAAAATTCACAAAAGCTCTCATTCATTTATTCAAGAAGCATTTATCAAATGTCCTCTATGTACCAGGTACCTGTCATGGGTGCTGGGAATAAAAAGAGGAATAAATACATTTCCTTGCCTCTGGAAGGTCACAGCAGTGAGACAGACCTAAGTTACCACTGTTTACGGCGCAATGGGATCAGGGCTCTGACAGGGATATTATAGCATACCACTGGCAGATGGAGTAAAAGAAGCTGCTGCTGTTCACATCCTTCCCATCTCTCTGGTAATAAAGCCATAGACCTCTAAAAGGCCTCCAACCTGCCTCTTGAATCATCTGTGTATAAAATTTAACATGGCAGAGAGAGTAACAAATTATTTCTGACTCGGCTCCATCCAAGTGTGGCTCAAAAACTCAAATGACAGCAAAAGTCATAATGGAGCAAAATATACTTTCCTGTGTGGAGATGGCCATCAATGTTGGCATATGCGAAGTTTCCATAGACCTCTAGGACACAGGAAAGAAACTCCAAGATATACAAGAAAGAATCTTCAAGGTAAGCATCGTCAGTTCGGAGCAGAAGCAGCTGAAACCTGGCTCAGAAAAATAGCGCGAGAAACTAGACACAGTGGCTCCACTGGGCTGGACATAGTTCTGGGAATGTTCAGGGCACAGAGATGACTCAGAAAAGGCCCCTGCCCTCTGAGAACCTACAGTCTAACAATACAGAAACATAAACAGATCATCTCAAACTGTTGATTTTTTTTCTTTCCGGGCTACTCTGAGAGGTATTTATCAATACCCGCCCCCTGCCTTCTACAGACGAGGAAACAGGCTGAAAGGTATTAGGTAACTTTGGGTGGTAAGCGATGGAGCTGGGACCCACATCCAGGTTTGTCGGTTTCCAAAGCCAGAGCTTTATCCACTCACTATGACATGTCACTTACATTATACTCGCTGAGTTACCTGTCCTTCCTGATGAGACATGCATTATGCTTTCTGATAGGGTCCACACGTGCAAAATCTAGGCACCCATCGGGGAAGAGTATCCCTGTGAAGTGCTAGGTTAAATCTCAAAATTGCTGCTCTGAAACCAACAGGCCTGAAACCAACAACCTTTCTCTACAGTGAGTCAGGAAAGAGAAGGCACCATGGAAGTGACAGCAGAGTGAGGGGCAGTGTACGTTTAAGTCCTGAATTAAAAGTGATGACACTGTTATAGGTAGGAGCTTGGACCACTAGTGCTGAGAACTGACTACACCACTATGTCCCTGACCAAGTTAAGCCTTTTTACAGCCTGATCACATTTGCCCACCCCTCAGCCTGGTGTTTAGAAGCCTTACTCTGTTTCCAGTGCCTCTTCTTCCTAACCCGGTCAGAGCCCTTGTCAAATGTTTGGCGAAGACACTTCCGTACGACAGTCCGTCCACTAGACTAGAAGTGTTTGTAGCCTTGGCTTGGTTCCTCTCCATGTCTAGAAAGCCCAGTTGTGGTACACACAGGTGCTAAGTAAACGTTTATTGTGTGACCCATGCCTCAGTAAAGGATAGCTGTTATCCCACCACTGTACTCAAACTTCCTTTCACTTCAAAGGAGATTTGTGGTTTTCATCATTACCCCGTGTTTAGCACCCTCCAGACCTTCCCCTCCTGACTTAGTTGCTTCTTAATGAATCCTGGACAATTTGTTATCATCCTATCCACTAATATGGCCTCAGGGTGAGAGCACCTTAGATGACTTACCAAAACTTCCTCAATTACAAACTCTGTTCTACACAATGAGTCTTCAATAAATCTTTGTCGGGTGAATAAACTGCGGAATTCATACAAGCCTAACAATTGTATTATTTTATTTGAGAACTTAAATTCATAAACAGAATTTTGAAAGAATTAAATCCTGGCAGAATTAAATTCATCAACCTAATGATTAGCGAAACTCTCAATATACGTGAACATTTTCACACTCACAAGGAGATAACTCTCCCGGTTTTCCTCCTACTCCTTTGGCCACTCGTTTTCAATCAATTTAATCTTGTTCTCCCTGCTGTACTGGGTAAAGACTTCTAACTCATCTCCAGTAGTCCCGTTTTTATGCTGTCCTCCCATGCATGCATTGGCCTCCCCCAGGAAATCCAGACTGAAATATAGTAAGCCTCATCAAATGTTTGTTGAAACCTCTCTTCCAATCTAGAAGTAGTAAAGTTGGTGCCACAACTTGGCTGCTGTGCATTAGGTGCCAAGTTTTCTATTGCGCTGTGAGGTACTGGGGGAGAGGCGAATTCTGACCAACTTTTCGGTGTCATCTTTCATTGTTGCCAGCAGTCCATACTGCAGGGCAGAAGTTCGGTTAGCATTTCTCAGAACTCAGTCATTCATTCCCCACTTTTAAGACTGCTGACAAATCTGGATGCCACTGTGCTGGTTTTTTCTAATATTTTCAGGAAAACTGAGTGACTTTTAAGACTTTTAAGGCATTTTAAGAAAAATCATGGTAACGCAAAGATAACTATAAAAATAAATACAATATGCGCACCACACGAAGAGTAGCCCCCGTTCGCCGCAACCAGAGAAAGCCCGCATGCAGCGATGAAGACCCAACGCAGCCAATAAATAAAATAGATTAAAAATAACATAAAAATTGAAAAACATAAATACAAGAAAATGTTTAGGAGGTTTCTTTTTTACATTTTCATTTCAAATTTTAAACTGAAATAAAAAGAGTGTAATGACTAGATGCCCACACTACTTAACATTAATACATATGAAAATATGTATCCTCTCACCTAATTCTCATAAGACAACTCAGAATGCATAATACCACTTCCGTTTTTCAAGCCGAGCAAACTGAGATCTGAGAAGCTGGGAGACACACACAAAGTAAGAGAAGTGCTGTGTCACAGACTTAGGATGGAAACCCACAGTCATACGATGCCAAGGCCCACAAAGACTGCTGAGCAGGCCATGCCGGCGCTCCTCAGCTTAATTATCTACCAACAATTATCTACCTTTCCTTTTCTCTCTGACACCGTTTTATGGAGTATACATCCCATCTCCTGTCAATACTATCAGCCAGTTTATCATCCCTGAGACATCGCCCCAGATCCTGTGGCAAAATGTCCAGAACACCCAGTGAGATTCTTCCTGAAATGTAGTTATGTTTCCTGTCTGTTGGGGACAGGGTAATTTATTTGAACACTTTCTGAGAGGGAAAAGTCATTGCTGTTTACAGTTGTCCTGGTGTCTTCTAAAAAACTGGATCCTGAGGAGAGTCCTTTATTGCAGAAATGGTTTCTGGTAGAAAGAATGCAAATCAGAAGCTTAGAGTTGACTTCTGGAAAAACACACGATGGAGGGGAAGGAAGGAGGGGCAGTTTCTATTCCTGGAGAATCAAGAAGTCTGATAAGGGGTGGAGGATTGAGAGGGAGAGGGAGTGGCGGGGCGGGGCGGGGGGTGGGGGGAGAAACTGGGCAATTGCCAATTAATGAAGAAACCTGGGAGAAAGAACGGAGCTATTTAGAGGAAATTTTATGGTGATATTCCATGAAGTGTGTAATGTCAACGCACTCCCCATCATCCCACCAAGGCCTTGAAGTGGCTGTGATATGCTATATGTTTACTGCCAAATAAAACACATATATTACTATTAAATTTTGTTTTTGGCCGTGCCACACCTGCGCCCCCTGTGGTGGAAGCGTGGAGTTTAGTTTTGCTTTCAAAAATTTATTTATTTTTATTTATTGGCTCTTTCTCTAGTTGCGGCGAGTGGGGGCTACTCTTCCTTGTGGTGCACAGGCTTCTCCTTGCAGTGGCTTCTCTTGTTGCGGAGCACGGGCTCTAGGCACGTGGGCTTCAGTAGTTGCGGCACACAGGCTCAATAGCTGTGGCTCGCGGGCTCTAGAGCGCAGGCTCAGTCGTTGTGGCGCACGGGCTTAGTTGCTCCGTGGCATGTGGGATCTTCCCAGACCAGGGATCGAACCCGTGTCCCCTGCACTGGCAGGCAGATTCTTAACCACTGCGCCACCAGGGAAGTCCGGAAGCACGGAGTCTTAACCACTGGACCGCCAGGGAATCCCTACTATTAAATTTTTAATGCCCAAGTAGCGCTAAAATTGTTCTGGGTGTCACCAGTTTTTGGTGTTCCACACTTTTGAGAGCTCTTACTTTCAGGAAAGAGAAAGTTAGGCCTGGATTGAAAAGTTACACCTGAAAGTGGTGGAACAGGTGAGCAAACAGTTAACAATCTTGTCTAGAATGAGCCACTTTGCATTTCACAGCCCGAGATAATCCCTCAGTCCTAGATTATGGCATCCTTTACGTAGAGTTGCTGAATAGCACGTGCCATTCCTGGAAGAACATTCACACCGTGCCTCTGTTGGCCACGCATGAGTGTGGAAGGAAGCATGCCAGGACCCCAGGAGTCTTCAGACCAGGGATGGGGGGAATAAGGCCAGGGGCAGGATCATCACCATTTCTATCTTATCTTTTTGTCCATACTACTAAATCCTGGACCTATTTTACACGTATGTGCTCTGTGCCATGAGGACTTATAATAAGTAATAGGCTGTAAGTGATTCACATTTACTCTCACTAGAAAATGGCAAATGATAGCAGCAGTGGAGTAGCGACCTCCAGTGGATATTGGAGGGAAGTGTACAATCCTGGCTAGGTTCCTTGGGAAGCCAGAGTTTTGGCTGGCTCCTTTTCAGCAAGTCTAAAAAGATTCCCGGAAGCTGGCAGATAGATGGTGTCTGTCTCAGGGGGTCCAAGCACTGAGCCTTCTGACACCAAAAGATACTTCAGTTATGACGCTTTCCTCTGCAATAAGAGTTCCAGGCATCAGGTCTAGGCACAAAACTACATTCAGCAGAAAAAGGCCACTCTCTCCTGTATGTCTTTTCTGAGGAGCAAGAAAACCCTCCACAGAAATCCAAAATTCTATTTCCAACTTCATTTTTCTGAGCCTGAATAAGATCTTGGTCCACCTGGGATATTAGTACTGAGCTTCCATCATCTTCCACCCACTAAAACTTTAACTCTCATTTTTGTGTCCTTTCCAACGGCTCTAATCTGTGCTGAATCATGAGGAAATGATGGGGCAAAGTTTCTGTATTGGTTTTTGAGATTCCCAAAACTGCCTGCCAGGCACAGTGTTAGATTCTGGGATGCAAAAATGAGCAAGGCAGACAGCGTTTGTGATTTCTGCTAAAAGAGACAGAAAAGAAAGAAGAAACTTTAGCAAAGTGTGTTAAGTGCTCTCTGACATACAAGACATTCAGGATACTCTGACACCACACGGGATGCAAATTCCTCCAAGTTTAGGGTGGCCTCCTAAAGAGATTTTTAAGCTGAGACCTAAGGAGACAGTAAAAGACAGACAGACAGGTGTGAGAGGGGCCGAGTTTTCCAGATAGTGGGAACAGCATACCTGAGGCCCTGAAAGTCAGAGAGAGCTTGGTTGGCACACGGAACAGACTTCTCCCCTAGCTCTGATATCAGTGCACTGAGCTTGTTTGCTTACACAGCAGCCCTTCCTCCCCATATGCACACCATATCATGAGAATCCTGTTATATTTTGATTTTTTGAGTCTCAAGTGCCCTAATCCTGGAATGAGAACTGGGTGGGAGGGGCTAGGGACCCAGTGCGGGATGGGAAACTTAACATATACCTTCTGCTATTTGCTGATTTTTTAATTCTGTGAAAGACTTATAATTAGAAATAAAACAATCAAATATGTGAGTTGTTCACATGGTAGCAAACATAAACATAGCAAAATGCACATAAAAATGGCGAAATATAGCATCTATAATGCCTTCACTCAGAGATGTCCACAGTCAGCCATGATTGTGTATCTTTCCAAACTTCACACACACAACACACACACACACACACACACACACACACATTTCTCAAAAGCTGCTTTTTTTCATTTGGCTTTAGAAGATGAATATATTTTTATGTCAAGTAATATATGCCTGCATCATCATCTTGAATGTGTCCATGATATCCAATTTCATGGTTATAATATAATTCATTTAATCACCACCCACACTGATAAACATTTAAGTTCTTTTTCTGGTTGTCTATGGTTACAGTGCTAACTCCAAAGAGCAAGGTACAGAACAGTGTGTACAGTGTGCTATCACTTAGGTAAAAATGGATGGAGACTCTATTGACCAATACACGTAATTCCCTTGGAAAATTACTAAATTCTTTACCAAGTGAATGTTATAAACTATCTTTAAAAATCCATAAAAATTCAGAGTCATTTATTCCCACATGAGCATACTATAATAGAAATAACCTATAATGCTGGTTACACACAGAAGCCCACCCCCTTCCACCCTCTCACCCTCCTCTGCCTCCCAAAGGCCCTGCCTGCCACCCAAATAATTTAAAATAAAAACACGTTCTCCAACCTGTTCCTTTGCTGCAACTTCACGTCCCGTGCCCTGTAACCTCCTGTACTTTTTCCTCATGAATCACCTGTCATCACCCATCACCACCCCACGAGTGGCAGTCCTCCACTGTGCAAACACTGCCCCACGCCACGGGACCTAGTATTTTTGGAATCCTAAGACGTAGTGATGTATTTTGTGCGGGGTAGAAATAACTAAGTCATCACACCCATCACACAGAGATGCCCACCTTCCCTTTATGTCTGCCCTCCACCCTCTACCCTCTATCCCTGCTCCTTTCCCCACCCCTGCCTTAAGAATGAATTTAGGATCCATTTTCCCTAACATGCCCCTTCCAGGTAATCTGACAACCAGGGCATTCTGTTTTCAGGAAAAACTGCTATAGTCAATCACCTCCACTCTCTGGAGAGCCTCCAAGGGCTACAGCTCCTTTAGCATGCCCAGAGGGCTCTTTGTCTCTGGTTTTAACCCTGTATCTCCCAGACTGTCCATTTATTTTGAGGCTGCAGTCAAAGAATGTCAAAGGAGCACGTGAATTTAGAAGTGTGCAATATCACATAGCATGGACTGTGGTACGGAAGCGGAGGGAAAGAGAATGGTTTAATAAGAGAAAGTGTTATGTTCTTACCACATCTGTATTTCTGTATAAAAATGTCTTTCTGTTTCTTCTTGTCACAAATGAGAAGGAAATAGTGTACTGTAGTGGGCTAAGATCGTGGATATGAGGACCAGACTAATGCTTGGATTCATATCTCAGCACCACCATTTGTTGGCTGTGCAAATTGCCTAAGGTCCCCCATGTACTCACGTGTGATATTTAAAAAGTAATAGTGCCTACATTGCAGTCAGGATTAAGTCAGTCCATGCACATGAAGGACTTAAAGCAGTGCTGGCATATCCTAGGTAGCAAGTATCAGTATCAGTATTTCTGTGAAAATCAGTTCAGAGCTAATTGGTTTAAAATCAGTGTTCAGAGGTTTCAGACATCCCTATTTGCTTAACACAGCAACTTCCACAATAGAAACAAACATTCCCAACATTGAATTTATATGAGATTCTTTTGCTGTACCGCACTTGCGTGTGTGTGTGTGTGTGTGTGTGTGTGTGTGTGTGTACATCCAGGCTGTCTGGAGTGAATGAATAGACACTGTTAAATTTTTAAACATTAGTTCTGTGCCTCTCGTCCAAGCCTGTCCTGGAGCTACACATTTTGTCAAAAAAGTTCTATGCTCCAGTATAAAATTTAGGAAAAATAGTGGAACCTTGGATTCCAAGTCTGGTGAAGTGAAATAGATACTGGGAAACAGAACTATATTTGTGGGAAAACATTCAGAAGTCTTTCTGAAGCCTTGAAAATGTTACAGAAAAAATGGCTAAAAGTAATTAAAGTGTGTGGGCCGAGCAACTGGGTGCAGGATGTCCTGCTTGAGCAGCGGAGGAGCTAAGGGTGTGGACTTTGGAAAACCGGGTCAGCGCGAGTCAGAAGACCGCACGCGCACGCGGGGCACAGCCGTCAGGGGCAGGTGCTGGGCGTGGAGGCCATGGGGGCATAGGCTACCGAGGAGACAGAGAACTGACCCTCTCTGGGGGCGCTGCCCCTCCCTCACTTGCGCACCTCACATCACCCTGCTTGGCCCCGGAGGATGGCTGGTTAGCCAGAGACGGGTAAGATTCCTCAGGGAAGGAACAACCTAAGACAGGCACAGTCGCAGAGGGGCCATCAGGAGAGAACTTGGGGGCCAACAGAGGTGGGGCACAGACCCTCACCCCCCCCAACTTTGCAGGGGCCTGTACCCTCACCCCTTCTGAGGGAGGTCTCCTGCCCCCATGGCTGCTTTGCTTGCCACGCCCAGCTCAGATCGGGACCCAGGAGGCAAACAGAGACCTGGCCAATAGCAGCTGCCCTCTCATCACAGCAAGGATCTGTGCAAGCGCACGCACTGATGGTTCTTCTGCTGTTCTTGCAAAAGACCACTGCCCCCAATCATGTGAGGCCCTTTGTGCAAAAAGATATACAAAAAGAAATTTGGTTACTTCAAAGAAAACCTTGATTGTGGGACGGAACTGGGAGTGTGAGAACCTTATGCTATCTTAGAGCTCAATGAAAGCAACGTGGGATGAATCAGCAGGGCTCTTGATCCTAGGGGTCTTGAGCCCCCCGGCCCCATCTTTCTCTTAAATCTGTGTCTGTGTTTCTTTAAGCTTGCGGTACCTGTTATTCGCCCCGAGTCGCCAAGCTGGTCTTGGCATATATTGTTCTTTAAAAGTATATTTTATGCTTAGCCACTGATTTCCGTTTGCATCTTGCCCTTGGATACAAGAGATAATTTTGTTTAAAACGCAAGTTTTCATGACTTTTTAACTGTAGTTAGCATGTTCAAGAAAAAGAGAAAAATATAAAGATTTTAAGTTGCAATTTACAGGACTTCCTATGTGGCGCAGTGGTTAAGGATCTTCCTGCCAATGCAGGGGACACAGGTTCAATTCCTGCTCCAGGAAGATCCCACATGCTGTGGAGCAACTAAGCCCATGCACCACAACTATTGAGCCTGGGCGCTAGAGCCCATGATCCAAAAGTACTGACCCAATGTGCCACAACTACTGAGCCTGTGCTCTAGAGCCTGTGCTCCGCAATAAGAGAAGCCACCACAATGAGGAGCCTTAGCACCACAATGAAGATTAGCCCCCACTCGCCACAACTAGAGAAAGCCTGTGTGCAGCAACAAGACCCAATGCAATCAATCAATAAATAAAAAGGGGGGAACAGATCTCCCTTTCTAGAGGAAGAGTTTGTGTGTTGGGCACAGGGGCTCCTGACGTGGGAGGTGGGATGGGGCTGGTGGGGCTGATGGGGTGATTAAAAGTTAATAATTGACATGGGAAATGGTCAGATATTGAGTGAAAAATTATGTTAACAAATAATTCCATTATAAAAATAATTGCAAAAGAAGAAATAATAATTGCAGGTGTGTAGTTTGTGAGCAGGTATTTGAAGCTGAGTGTGTGTGTACACATATAGGAAAGAACTGTCTGGACATACATCATCCTATGAACAGAGTATAGATTTGGTTCATGGTGTAACTGATGATACGGTCCTATATTCTATAGTCTACATTTTCCACCTTGACCATATGACTATTTCTGTGATGGGACTCAACTCAGTTGAAAAAAATTATAAGGGAAACTTGAACATGTGCCAATTCCATGGTGACCCAGATATTGGGATTGTCAGATAAAGATTTTAAAGGAGGTATTACAACCATCCTCCATGGGTGAAGGTGGAGTGAAGGTAGATGCTGTTGAAATGAAATATAGATGTTCTAAGCAGAAAAATATAAATTATTTTTAAAAGCCAAATGGAAATTTCATAAATCAAAAATATAATATCAGAAATTTAAAAGTTCATTAGATGGGCTCAATAGAAGTATAGAAATGATAAAGACAGACTAACTTGAAATTAGATAAACAGAAATTATTCAATCACATAAGTAAAGAGAAAAAACAGATGGAAATAAAATGAGCAGAGATTCATAAATTGTGGTATTCACTGGACTCCAAAAAGGAGAGGAAAAAGCTACCAGTGCAGAACATACATTTCAAGAAATAATTTCTGAAAATTTCCTAAATAAGTGAAAGACATAAATATACAGATTCAGGAAGCTCACTGAACCCCAAAGATTACAAACTTATGCCCAGAAAAATCATCATCAAACTTCTAAAAACCTTGAAAATGGCCAATAAAAAATAATGCAATGCATATAAGGGGATAATGATTCAAATAACAGTGCACTACTCCTAGGAAACCTTAGGGGCCAGAAGACAGTGTAGCAATACCTTTAATATGCTGCAAGAAAATAATTGTCAACCTGGAATTCTACATCCAGCAAAAATACCCTTAAAGTAATGACATTTAAATAATGACCTTCTCAGATAAAGGGAACATTAATTGAGTTCGTTGCTAGAAAAACAAATCTAAAGTGAATGCTAAATAAAGTTTTTAGACTGAAGAAAATGATAGGTGTAGAAAACTTTAAACTTCAGAATGAATAAAAATAGAAATGGTAATTGTCTGGATAAATATAGTGGACTATTTTTCTCTTCTTAAGTTTTTCAAAAATAGGTATGGCTATAAAAAGCAAAAACTTATAACACTGACTGGTGGGGTTATATTAGTTTGTAGATGTAACACATACAACAGCTACAAAGGGGAGGTGATTTTACTTGAAATGATAAAATATTAACTCAAGTAGATTTTTTAAAGTAAGGTATATACATTTTAATCCCTAGAACAACCACTAAAATGTTTAATATAGGGAGACAGTTAAAAATAAATAAATAAAATGGCATATGAAAACTATTCAAATAACATAAAATAAGGGAGGAAATGAACAGAAAAATTAAACATGCAGGGGAAAAACAATAACAAAAACACAATAAAATAGTAGACCTAATCCAACATAACAATAATTAAATGTTCAAAACAAATTAATTAAAAATAGATGTCAGATTAGGTAAAGGAAAAATGATTAAACTATATCCCATTTATAAGAAAGCCCCCTTAAATAAAATGACATGCATAGGCTAAAAGTAAAAGATAGAAGAAAATATGCCATGCAAAGTCTAATCAAAAGAGAGCTGGAATAGTTAAAATAATATCAGACAAAGCAAATTTCAAAACAAGAAAAAGTATCAGACATAATGAGGAATAGTAACTAATGATAATAACAGGCAAGGCTGAACAAGACCCAAACACTATCACTGACCAACTTGGCCTAATTGATATTTATAGAATACCCCACCCAATAACAGTATAATAAACAGTCTTTTTAGGTACACATTGAACACTAAAGAAGACAGGCCATCATCTGAGCCATGGAAGAGAAAAGCTTAACAAATTTAAAAGAAGAGAAAGAATATAAGATATGGTCTTCAACCATAGCACAATTAAACCAGAAATTAATAACGGAAAGGTATCTGGGAAAATCTCTAACTACATTCAAACAAAAGTAAACATTTATAAATGACCCATGAGTCAAAGATGAATTTTCAAGACAAATTTAAAAATATTTGGAACTGAACAAAAATGAAAATATAATGTTTTCAAAACTTGTGAGATATGCAAGATGAAGCAGCCCCATTGATTTAAGGTTCTCCTTACAACTAAAAATATCTAGACATAACACTGTAAATATGAAAACACCTGAAAGGTGGAAAGAAATCATGCTGCCTAGGCACCTTGAGACTCAAGGAACAACACCGGTAATGATTTCCTGAGTTTCTTTATTGCTTGCATTATATCCCAGACAGACAGAGCTCTGCAGAAGCCTCCAACTCAGAACTGCTAACAGGCATAGACAAAACACTCCAAGAAAAAAGCCCTCCCTTTTAACCAAAAGACCAGAAAAGTGTGGCCTAACAACAGAAAACCTTTTTGGCAGTATCGGCACTACTCCAGTCAAACACCGAAGAAAAAACTGCACCCTCCTCCCCCTACAGTGGCAGTCTTGGAATTCTGTAACCCAGTGGTATTGGTGAAGATGAGCAGAGAACTAATGTTACATTTTCCTACCTGGCAGAAGCAAGTAGCGCTCTTACTGCCCCACTGAATAGTTTCAGTGTCCCAAGAAGCACAATGACCCCATACTTGTATTTGAAGGGAACAGGCAGTGATGTTCTAGTGATTCCTATGCAGGGATTATGTCTCTGGATGGTGTGAAGGGGAGCTGACCTCCCACATGTCACTTGGTGGAAGCAGGCAATGCAGACTCTCCTGCCAGGTTACTGTCAGTGGGGTCCAGCAGTGAGCTGGATGTTCAACCACACACAGAAGCAAAGAGACTTAACAAGGGACTTCAGGGTAGAGCTAGTCACCACTATGCTTCACTCGCCATTCCTGCCAGTGTCAGCAAGGCCCACTGAGGAGCTGAAGCTGCCTCCTCCCCACCCAGCATCAGTGAGAAAGAATGATTTTGTGGGGCAAAGCTAGCTGGCACTCTACTTTCCTGCTACCCATGACATTGTGTCAGAAAGGCCAAATTGGGATCTGGGCTTATACCAGCACTCAGAGGAAAAAGATACAGTGAGAGTGGGTACCCTATTACCATCATGAAGAAGTTAGTGGGATCAAAAGGGAAGCTGAATTTCCACTCCAGCAGTCTGCAATGAGGCAGTGTGAGTAAGAACTTACTTTTTCCAGAGTAGTATAGGTAGGGCTCAGCAGGAGCTGAACATACACACTCACCTGGCCCTTGTGCTACAACTTAAGAGAAGCTACACTTAGTTTAAAAGGAAGAAGGTTAAATAAATAAGGTCTAGTGCCTCATAACAGACTATCTAATATGTCCCATATACAATAGGAAATCAAATGTCATACCAAGAACCAGAAAGATCACAACACAAATAAGAAAAGACAATCAATAGACAACAAGACTAAGATGAACCAGATATTGTAATTATCCAGTAAGAATCTTAAATCAGCCATCAAAAAGGTGCATCAACGCAGATACAGAGAATGGACTGGAGAACTCGAGGTATGGGATGGGGCGGGGGGTGAAGGGGAAACTGAGACGAAGCGTGAGAGTAGCACAGACATATATATACTACCAACTGTAAAATAGTCAGTGGGAAGTTGTTGTATAACAAAGGGAGTCCAACTCGAGGATGGAAGATGCCTTAGAGGACTGGGGCAGGGAGGGTGGGGGGGACTCGAGGTGGGGGGAGTCAAGGAAGGGAGGGAATATGGGGATATGTGTATAAAAACAGATGATTGAACCTGGTGTACCCCCAAAAAAGTAAAAAAAAAAAAAATGCATCAACAAAATATTAGAAATTCTCTTAAATGAAAAAATAGAAAATCTCAGCAAAAAATAGAATTTATGAAAAGGAAATAAATGGAAATTATAGAATTGAAAAACAATAAAAAAAAATTAAAACAAATCCTCTCACATTCACTGAGCCTCTCCAGAGCTCAATATTAGAGTAGAGATGACAGAAGACAGAATTAGTGCAATTGAAAACAGATCAATATAATTTACCCAAACTGAACAACAGAGAGACATTAGGCTGAAAAAATGAAGAGTTCCAGTGGCCTATGAGACAATAAAGCAAGAACTAGCATTTGTATCACCAGAGAGGGGAAAGAGAGAGTAGGACTGGAAAGTATTCAAAGAAATAATGGCTGAAAACTCCCCAAATTTGGTAAAAGATATAAACATAGAGATTCAATAAGCTTAGTGAGCCCAGAATAGGATAAACCTAAGTGTATATGAAACATTCTCCAGAATATACGATATGTCAGATCACAAAACAAGTCAGAATTAATTTTAAAAGACTGAAATCATACAAAGTACTCTCTCTGACCATAATGGAATGAAATGAGAAACTAATACAAGAAAAACTGGAAAATATACAAATATTTGAAAATGAAACAACACACTTTAAATAGCTAATCAGTCAAAGGAGAAAATGAAACAACTCACTTTAAATAGCTAATCAGTCAAAGGAGAAAATTCACAAGTAAAATTGTAAAATACTTTGAAATGTATGAAAATGAAAACACAACATAAAAAATTATAATGATGTAGTGGAAGCAGTGCTCAGAGAGGAAATTTATTGCTGTAAATACCTATACTAGAAAATAATAAAGCTCTCAAGTCGATAACATAATTTTCTACCTTAAGTAATTAGAAAAAGAAGAGAACAGTAAACCCAAAGCTAGCAGAAGCTAGGAAATAGTAAAGATTAGACATAAACAAAAGGAAAACAAGAAATCAATGAAATCAAAATTGGTTCTTTGAAAAGATAAACAACTTTGAAAAACTTAGATTGACTAAGATAAAAAGAAAGACTAGATATGAAACTAGAAATCAACTACAGAAAGAAAAATGGGAAATGAGCAAACACATTAAGACTAAACAACATGTTACTAAAAACCAATGGGTCAATGATGAAATCAAAGAGGAAATCAGCAAACACCTTGAGACAAATGCAAATGGAAATACAACTTTCTAAAATCTATGGAATGCAGCAAAAGCAGTTCTAAGGGGGAAGTTTATAGTGACACAGGCCTTCCTCAAGAAACAAGAAAAATCTCAAACAACATACCCTATCACCTAAAAGAAGAACAAGCAAAGCCCAATCAGCAGAAGAAAGGAAATAATAAAGATCAGAAAGGAAATGAATACAATAAAGCTAAAAAACAATAGAAAAGATCAATAAAACCAAGAATCGATGTTTTGAAAAGATAAACAAAATTGATAAACCTTTCTCTAGGCTTATCAAGAAGAAAAGAGAGAGGGCCCAAATAAACAAAATAAGAGGTGAAAAAGGAGAAAGAACAATCAATACCACAGAGATACAAAAAAACAAGAGAACTGTGAACAAAAAAACTATGAACTGTTTTATGCCAACAAATTTGACAACCTAGAAGTGAATGAATTTCTAGCAACATACTATCTAACAGGACTGAATCAAGAAGAAATAGACAATTTGAACAAATTGATTACTAGAAGTAAAATTGCACTTGTAATTTTAAAATGCCCAGCAAATAAAAGTTCAGGACCAGGTGGCTTCACAGGGGAATTTTACCAAACTTATAAAGAAGAACTAATATCTATCCTTCTCAAACTATTCCAAAAAATTGAAGAGGAGGGAACACTCCCAAATTTCTTCTACTAGGCCACCATTACCCTGACACCAAAATTCAAGTAGTCCTTTTTACAGAAAATGGCAATCTGATTCAAAATATAGAAAACAAAAGATCTAAAATTGGCAAAACAATATTGAAAAAGAAGAAAAAAGCTGGAGGATTTATATTACTCAGTTTAAAAGGTTTTTTTAAATAAACCTACAGTAATCAAACATAATCAATACAGTAATCTGGCATAAAGACGGACATCTAATCAGATGGAATAAGTCTGAAAATTCAGACATGGAATAAGTTTGAAAATTCAGAAATAATCTCTTACATTTATGATAAAGTAACAAAGATGCTAAAACAATTCAATGGGGAAAGGATAGTTTTTGCAACAAATGGTGCTGGGAAGAGTGACATCAGCAAAATGGCTGAATAAGATGTCCCTTGTTTGTATCCCCCTCAATAACAACAATTTGGCATCTATGCACAGACAAGAGTGCTTTCGTGGGAGCTGTGGAATCCAACACCATACACCAAGGGACCTGAGAGGGTAGACAGACAGAGATTTTTTTTTACTAGGAATTGGCTCGCATGTTTATGGAGGCTGACAAGATCCAAGATCTGCATTCAGCCAGGTGGAGACCCAGGAGAGCTGATGGTGTAGTTCCAGTCCGAGTCCAACGGCCTGAGGGCCAGGAGAGCCAGTGCTGTAAGTTTCAGTCCAAAAGCTGCTGGGGTTGAGTCTCAAGAAGATGCGCTTTTTCATTTCAAGGCCGCGGGCAGGAAAAGCCCAGTGTCCCACCTCAAGCAGTCAGGCTTGATTCCCTCCTGCTTGAGGGAACATCAGCTTTTTTGTTCTGTTCAGGCTTTCAAGGGATTGACATGGGCTGCCCCTGTTAGAGGGTAACCTGCTTTACTCAGTCTACCTATTCAAATGGTGATCTCATCTAAAACTCCCTCACAGACACACTCATAATAATGGTTGCGTTAATATCTGGGCCCCCTCTGTGGCCCAGTTATGTTGACACATAATATTACACATCGCTCCAGGCATCTTGACACAGTCCATAAATTAACATTTATTTTTAATTCCTTTTCTATCTCAATTAACTGTTTGATTTCCCAGTTTCCTTGCCTATAAGAGGGTGTGATGAATAATTTCACTTTGTTAGTTGCATTTTAACTAATTACCTTTAAGGTTATATGTGTGAAAGGGAAAAACAGATCAGGAAGCAGTTTATATTCTTTATTGTAAAGGAGAATTTTGCATCATGTGGCATGCAGATTTAATAATACCTAATACTTATGAAATGTTTACCACATTTAGAGAGTCCTTTTGTGAGCTCTTTAAATGCTTCACCTCGTTTGTTGAGCAAAACACCATGAGATACATGCTGTTATTAGTCCCATTTCCATATGAAGAAACTGAAGCACAGAAGTTATTTGTCCAAGATGACAGCTGTTATGTGGCAGGCCCAGGATTGGAATCCATGGCTTCAGAACCAATGCCCCTAATTAGTGTGACTGTATAATTTATCATCCAAACCAGAATGAGAGCACTGTTAAAAATTATACCTCAGTGGGCATAAAACAGAAAGGACTTACACATATGAAGACACTGCTCACTCTGTTAGTTAAAATGCTTTGGGTTACAAGTAGCAGAAACTTCGTTTCTAGATTGGCTCAATCAAAAAGAAAGTTCATGATCTCAGAGCATTTGTAACATCAGCATCACTTTTCCTCCCTCTGCTCAGTTATTCCTGTCAGCATACAAACTGGTGTTATTTTTTATTATTAAAAAAAAAAACCCAAACACAAAACAGACAAAAAAATATTCATTTTGCCTTCTTCCCTCTTACCTTCTGGGGGCCATTTCTCCTCCCCACGGTAGCAGACCTCACATAGGGAGTATCTACATTCACTGTCTCCAGTTCCCCTCCTTCCATTCTGTCTTTTTTTTTTAAATTTATTTATTATTTTTTTGGGGGTACACCAAGTTCAATCATCTGTTTTTATACACATATCCCCATATTCCCTCCCTCCCTCAACTCCCCCCCCACCCTCCCTCGAGTCCCCCCCACCCTCCCCGTCCCAGTCCTCTAAGGCATCTTCCATCCTCGAGTTGGACTCCCTTTGCTATACAACAACTTCCCACTGGCTATCTACCTAACAGTTGGTAGTATATATATGTCTGTGCTACTCTCTCGCTTCGTCTCAGCTTCCCCTTCACCCCCCGCCCCCCCAAACCTCGAGTTCTCCAGTCCATTCTCTGCATCTTCGTCCTTGTTCTTGTCACTGAGTTCATCAGTACCATTTTTAGATTCCGTATATGTGAGTTAGCATACAATATTTGTCTTTCTCTTTCTGACTTACTTCACTCTGTATGACAGACTGTAGTTCTATCCACCTCATTACATATAGCTCCATCTCATCCCTTTTTATAGCTGAGTAATATTCCATTGTATATATATGCCACATCTTCTTTATCCATTCATTTGTTGATGGGCATTTAGGTTGCTTCCATGTCCTGGCTGTTGTAAATAGTGCTGCAATAAACATTATGGTACAAGTTTCTTTTGGGATTATGGTTTTCTTTGGGTATATGCCCAGAAGTGGGATTACTGGATCATATGGTAGTTCTATTTGCAGTTTTTTAAGGAACCTCCAAACTGTTTTCCATAGTGGCTGTACCAACTTACATTCCCACCAACAGTGCAAGAGAGTTCCCTTTTCTCCACACCCTCTCCAACATTTGTTGTTTCCAGATTGTGTGATGATGGCCATTCTGATCGGTGTGAGGTGATACTTCATTGTGGCTTTGACTTGCATTTCTCTGATGATTAGTGATATTGAGCAGCTTTTCATGTGTTTGTTGGCCATCTGTATGTCTTCCATTTTTCACAGAACTAGAGCAAGAAATCTTACGATTTGTATGGAAATGCAAAAGACCCCGAATAGCCAAAGCAATCTTGAGAAGGAAAAATGGAGTTGGTGGAATCAGGCTTCCTGACTTCAAACTATACTACAAGGCCATAGTGATCAAGACAGTATGGTGCTGGCACAAAAAGAGAAAGGAAGATCAATGGAATAGAATAGAGAACTCAGAAGTAAGCCCAAACACATATGGGCACCTTATCTTTGACAAAGGAGGCATGAATATACAATGGAAAAAAGACAGCCTCTTCAATAAGTGGTGCTGGGACAATTGGACAGCAACATGTAAAAGAATGAAATTAGAACACTTCCTAACACCATACACAAAAATAAACTCGAAATGGATTACAGACCTACATGTAAGGCCAGACACTATAAAACTCCTAGAGGAAAACATGGGCAGAACACTCTATGACATCCATCAAAGCAAGATCCTTTTTGACCCACCTCCTAGAATCATGGAAATAAAATCAAGAATAAACAAATGGGACCTCATGAAACTTAAAAGCTTTTGCACAGCAAAAGAAACCATAAACAAGACTAGAAGGCAACCCTCAGAATGGGAAAAAATAGTTGCCTATGAAACAACGGACAAAGGATTAAGCTCCAAAATATACAAGCAGCTCATGCAGCTTAATACCAAAAAAGCAAATAACCCAATCCACAAATGGGCAGAAGACCTAAATAGACATTTCTCCAAAGAAGACATACAGATGGCCATTCTGTCTTAATCTCACTCCGATCAAACTTGTAAACCTTCACCTAAACTGAAACCCTTCTGGTCAATGTAAGAATGACATCGATATTTCTAAGTCAATGGCTGTGTCACAATCCCCTCCTTAAGTGACCTATCCATAATTTTGGACCCAGCTTATCACTCCCTCCACCTGAAACTACTTTCTTCCGTGGTGTACTATTCAGCATTCTCTAGAGATATGGAAACAATAGGCTATGTATATATGGGAAGAGATTTATTAAAAGGAATTCGCTCATGCAGTTGTGGAGGCTAAGTCCCTCAATCTGGTGTTTGCAAGCTGGAGGCCCAGAAAAGCTGGTGGCCTAATTCTGTTTGACTCCAACAGCTTGAGAACCAAGACGACCAATGATATAGATCCAGTAGGGGTCTGAAGACCTGAGAAAGTGGAGCACCAAGGACAGGAGATCAGTGTCCCAGTTCATTCAGTCAGGCAGGAAAGGCTCAGTTTTTCCTTCCTTCACCTTTTTGTTCTATTCAGGCCTCAAGGGATTGTTTGAGGTCCTCACATGCTGAAAAGGGCAAACTGCTTTTCTGAGTCCACAGATTCAAATGTGAATTTCACCTGGAAAGAGCCTTACAGACATACCCAGAAATGATGTTTAGCCAAATATTTGGACACCCTGTGATCCAGTCAATTTGACACATGCATATCTGGGTTCCGGGACAGTACTTTCCTGGTTGTTCTCTGATGTCATGTAGCTTTTATTGGCTTGTTCTCCTCCTTTTCTTGTGACCTCTTGATATCAACAAACCTCAGAACTGAATCCTTGTCCGCTTCTCTTCTCTACCTACACTTATTCCGTTCATGATCTCATCTGGTACTGTGGCTTTCTCTGCCATCTGTACCCTCTTCTGTCCCCAGTTTAGATATCCAACTTAGACTCCAGAGTCTGTTGCCACTGTCCACCTGGAATTCCCCATGGATGTCTAATAGACATTAGAATTTAACCATGTAAAACTAAACTTATTTCATTTCAATCAATCGACTTCTGTTCTTTGTCATCGCAGTTAACATTAACATCATCCTTCTAGATGCTCACTTAAAAATATTGGGGTCAGTCTTGCCATTATATCCATCTAGAAATCCTGTTGCTTCCATGGTCTAAGTAGATTGAGAACAATTATGAACAATTTTGCCTCCTCTGCTGCTACCACTTGATTCTAAGCCACTACAGTGTCTTGCCTTGATTGTTGCAACAACTTCGAAGTATTTACATGGTCTGCAAGTGTCTACAAGATTTGATGTTGTATTTCTCTGAAATCCAACTACACTACTACTAGATCCCTCCACATCTACCTTAACTATAGTAGTTATACTCTACCTGAAGGCTCTTGTTGCACTGGCTGTTCTCTGTGTTGGAAATGTTCTTCCTCCACATATTTAATGGCCCACCCTATCAACTCCTTCAAGACTTTACTCAAATATCACTTTCTGAGGAAGGCCTATTGTGACCACTTAACAAAATTTCCAATTTCTCAGCATTCCAGATCTAATTTGCTCTTCATAGCAGTATAATCTTCCTACTTACAGTATGATTTAATCATTTGTTGTATTTATTGTTTATAAAATTACCCCAAAATATGAGTTCTATGAGGGCAGAGACAGATGTCTGTTTTGTTTACTACAGTTTTTTCAGGGTCAGCAGTAGTGCCTGGCAGTTAACTGTTAATCACTAAATATTTGGTCCATGTGCCAAATAGACTGGAAGTGCAAAGTAGGGTAGGTTCTGGACATGGAGGAGTCTAGCTCAGGGATGTCATCAAGGGTTCAGATACTTTCCCTCTCTTTTCTAGGCCACCTCAGTGTCGTCATCATTCTGGTCCCCAGATGTCTATAGCAGTTCAGGGCTAATAACTAGGAATGGTAATATTTAGGCAAAAAGGGAAGATATCTTCCAGTGTTCCTTTCCAAAGAGAAAGAAAACTGTGACATAATACTTTCCAGAAGATATCCACCCCCATCCACTCAAGCATATAAGACTGAATCTGGTCACGTGACCAACCCCAAATCAGTGATTGTCAAGGATATTGGATGCATCATGATGGGCTTAGATGAACATGAGATAATGAGGAATTTATCACCATGTCCCCTGAAACATATTCGTGCACTGATGTGATGAGAGAGAGAGAGAGAGAGAGAGAGAGAGTGTGTGTGTGTGGGTTTACTTGATAGGGAGCGGAATTCTGGTACTCAGCGGTTTCAGATTGTAAAGACACAGATTATGATAATTCAGGAGGCAGAATATTGGGGGAAAGTTGACATCTTGCATAGAAACTCCTGATCTGTTAATGGCATGAGGCTAACATCATCTGATATGTCCATCTCACATGAGGTAATACTTTGGCAAAGGCACCAGAAATACTCATAGTCATTTGGTAGAGACGTTTTTACCTACACAGTGCTTAGATAGGCATTAAAAGCATTTTATTTCATGGATGAGTAACCAACCCCTTCCGACTGATAATATCTTCTTCATGTAGCCATGTTAATAACTTTATTCAAATCTCAGTGTTTCTCTGTCATAGGACCTTCCTTATTCTCTTTTATTGGGTTCAGTTTTGAAATAATATATGCCTACATACAAAAGAAGCATAGAACATATATACAGAGATTAATAATGAACAATTATAACATGAAAACCTATGTAACCACCACCGAAAACGATGAATCAAATAGTATTAAAACCCGAGCCCCTGAGTCTCCCTTCCGTGACCCACAACTGTGTGTCTCCTCAGTGGAGAAATCTGCCATCCTAATTGTTGTTCAGTATCTCTTCTTGATGCTCATTGTAGCTTCACCTACCACCTATGTAAACTGCACTAAACTATCTAATTTCATTAAAAAAAGACCCATATGGCATCAGGCGTCACATGTCTTACTGAGTTTTTAGTGTACACTTAGAAAACCACCTCATGTAACTGGTTTCTAGAGGCTCTTTGAATTGTTTAAAGGAATCCCTCTTCCCAGGTTAAAGGGACAAATTATCTTCCTAAGTATGTGCGTGGGAGTGAATTCATTGCCAGGGTACACATGAGAGATAAACGGTGTTCTCCTCCTCCAGTGAGTCTAGAGTCTAGGTAGGAAGATGGTGCTTACTGATGCTGTGCACTGGTAGAACTGAAGACAGCTCAGGTTAACAGCAAGGCCATGGGTGAGATATTCTATGCTCCACCTCTCCCTGGTTTGTGATTTGGGGCAAGCCTCTCTACCTCTCTGAGTCTGTGTACTTACTTATTAAAGAGATATTTAAAACCTGCTCCCTAGGGTTGTCATGTGTGGAGCTTTGTGGCTCTCTACCATAACCCATTGCACTGGTCCGAAGGAAGGGTGAGCAATATTTCCGTTCTCCCTGAACAGTCTAGACGGCATACATACAAGTCTAGTGACTTTAGTACTTACTAGATGTTAATGTGAGGATTTGTTTGGCCCCAGGAACATACCAGCGCAGCTAAGTGGAGTGGTAAGAGGCTGGACATTAAGATCAGAAATATTGGGATTAATGATTATAATCGTGGTGAAAGCTAACTTGTATTGTGCACTATAAGCCCCCACAGGCACAGAGTCTGCCTCCTGGCAGGCACCTCCATGACACAGTAAGATGTGAGTACTTAAACCAGAAATGTCTAATTTACTTTTTAAATATTAAAAAACGTTAGACTACTTGGTGTACCCCCCCCAAAAAATAATAAATAAATTAAAAAAAACAAAAACAAAACAAAACAAAAAAACGTTAGACTTAACTTTTGTTGATTATTCCCTGTATCTAATATATTGCTCAAAACATATTATATGTATCATGTCATTTAATCTTACATGGCTTGAGAAGGTAGGTAAGCTCAGTGATTATCCCTATTTACCAGTCAAAATCCTTGAATTCAGTGATTAAGTAACTTTTCTGTGATGACACAGTTAATAATGAAGGACACAGGAAATGATCCCAGTCGGTATCTAGAACCCACATTAGTTTTTTTGTGAGGGAGATACTTTTGTGGGGAAATAATTTCAAACTTACAGAAGAGTTTCAAAAATAGTACAAGGAACTTTCATTTATACTTCACCCAAATTACTCAATAGGTAATAGTTCCCATATTGTTCTCTCTCTCTCTCTCTCCTCCACCTTTCTCTTTCTGTCTGTCTGTCTGTCTGTCTGTCTCACTCTGTTGTTTTGCTGTCCATACACACATGACACACAGGTGCATATACATACAAATTTTTTCTAAATCATTTGAGAGTAAACTGCAGACATGTTCTTTGACCTCTAAATACTGCAGTGTTACTTCCTGAGAACAAGGAAGTCCTTTGGGGTAAGCATTGTACAATTATCAAAGTCAGGAAATTAACATTGATATAGTACTATTATGTATCTCGGACCTTATTCAAATGTCGCAATTATCTAAACAATGTCATTTATAGAAAGTTTTATAATTTTCTGTTCTACTCTCCAGTCTAGAATCATGCTTGTATGTATTTGTTTTTTAACTTTAGTTTTCTTTAGTGTGGAACAAGTCCTCAGACTTACTGTCTTGAAGACCATAACAGTTTTGAAAGTATGAACCATTTACTAGAGTGTCCCTCAGTTTGGGTTTGCCTGATTTTCAATTCTCATGACTAGATTCAGCTTGTGTATCTTTGCCAGGGAAATGACAAAAGTGGTAGTATATCCTTCTCAGCGTGTCATATCAGTCAGCAGATGATATTTGGCGATGTAAAATTTGACCACTTGGTTAAGGTTATATTCACCAGGTTACCCCAAAGTAAAGTTAATATTTTCCCTTTGTCCACTTAAATATGTTGTGCGGGGACACTTGGAGACTATGGACATATCCTGTTCTACCATCACTGATGGTTCTTCCCTAAACCCATTGATATGTGATGGTTGAAACACTACACATTTCCAGCTGCATCATTTCCACTCATTTACTAGCTGGGATTCTGCAATAAAGAGCTTTTCTCTGACTCATTTATGAATTATTCATGTCTTCATTTATATCCTGTGAGCTCATGGACATATATTTTATTCACTGGTTAATAGCCTGTTACCATCGCAATTCAGTTTGATGCTCCAATTTGCCCAGATTTGGTCAGTGGAATAATGGATGACCCTTGAATCTTGTTGCTGGGTCCTTTTAGATGTACCCTTCTTTTCCTTTGAAAATTTATTTTGGTTCAGCAAGATATCCCTGGCTCTTTTTTTACTTTCCCTGTTCTAGCCCTTGAATCAGCCATTTTCCAAGGAGCTCTGGTTTCTTTTGTGTAGAATGGGATTTAGAATCAAGTCTGTGTGCTTTTAACTGTTATTCTCTGCTGGCAGTATGAGTTTACAACCCCCTACTTTTCCCTTAACTTCAGTTATCCAATATGTGGAATTGGCATAAAAATAAGAATTGTTTTTTGGCCATGCCACGTGGCTTGTGGGATCTTAGTTCCCCAACCATGGGTCGAACCTGGGCCCTGGCAGTGAAAGTGCTGAGTCCTAACCACTGGACCACCAGGGAATTCCCCAAAATAGGATATTTGTCATTGGTATGTTGTAAGGTTTAAACAGAGTAATGAAATATTTAGTGTAGTGCTTGGCATGCAGGTAGTTTTAAAAAATAGCATAACTTAAGCATCAAAAAGAATAGCAATAATGGTTTGTCACCCAATGAATAAAATAAGAATCTATAGGGCTTCCTAGGTGGTGCAGTGGTTGAGAATCCACCTGCCAATGCAGGGGACACGGGTTCAAGCCCTGCTCCAGGAAGATCCCACATGCCGCGGAGCAACTAAGCCCATGAGCCACAACTATTGAGCCTGCGCGTTAGAGCCTGTGAGCCACAACTGTTGAGCCCATGTGCTGCAACTACTGAAGCCCATGCACCTAGAGCCCGTGCTACACAAAAGAAGCCACAGCAATGAGGAGCCCACACACCGCAACGAAGAGTAGCCCCCACTCACCGCAACTAAGAAGAAAGCCCGCACACAGCATAAAAAGGCCCAACACAGCCAATAAAATAATAAATAAATTTAAAAAAAAAAGAATCTATAATTCCACTTGAAAATAAGTGGTAGCTATGTTCATCATCATTTTTCTTACTACCAAGTACTTCTGACTGTCCATAAGAGACACCCCTGGGAAAAACCTTAGGTTTACAATAGTAGCCTTGTCAAGTGAAGGCCAACTCAACATCACAAACCTTTCCAAACTAGAAACATGAAGAATGATCCCAGAAGCAGGCCTCAGGCCTTGGTGACTGACACCACTTGAGTATTAGAAACAAAGGACATGTAGTGAAGAGTACCAACTACTCGTACAGCCCTGCTTCTGGCACCCAGTACCTCCCTTATCGTGGCCCTAAGAGTGCTTGTAAACAGTTATTTGTCTGCTTCATTCATTAGACTGTGAGCTGATAGATATAACTTGTTTATGACTTATTCTCGGCACCTAAAATAGTACCTGTCAGACAGGAGACATTCAACAAATGTTTGCCGATTGAATGAATGGGAGTGTTGAGCAGTTTCAATTATCTCATTAGGATAACTAAGAAGAGGAGTAAACTAAGGCTCAAAAGGTAGAGAAGCATCCCCAAGGTCATACAACTAGTAAGAGAGGGAGGTGGAATTCCATCCTGGTCTGAATTTAGAAGCCTGAAGTCTTATTTGTATTGGCCTCTTTGGACAGTGGGCCTTCCCAGGAGGATTAACTTGCCCACTTTCCATGTTTCTCAGAGTCAGGTGGGAGACCCATAGGCACCAGACTGCTTATGCAAGACTGGTTCAAGGATCAGGTATTTAATTAAACAAATATTTATAGAATTCAAAGTTGGTTGAATATTATTAATTCCATAAAGATAATAAATAGTAGTAATAGTTCTAAAAAGAAAATTCATATGATTCTTTCTGTAGATGCTAATAAAAGACCTTTGAAAAAGGTGAACACATTCTTGATACAGTAGAAATTGATAGTTTTTTAATGGAAGAAACACTAGAGGCATTTCCACTAATATCAGAAACTAGTTAAAGTTGTCAACTCTCTCCATTATCGTTCCACATTTTACCATGCCAATGCAATGAGAAGAGAAATTCATTTATGGCATAGGAATTGGAAAAGAGGATATACTATTATCTCTATCTGCATATTACATGAAAGTGTGCCTGAACAACTTAGAGAATCAGTGGTAAAAATAACTCAATAAAATATTTTGTTAGAGGAGCAGGCTATAAAATTGGCATAAATAAATCAATAGTCTTCATTTACACAAATAATAACCAATTAGAGGACACAATGGTAGAGAAAACCCCATTAATCATAACACCAAAGAGGATAAAATACTTAGGAATACATTTAACCAAAAAATGTGCAAAACTTATATGAGATAAAGTTTCAAACCTTCATAAAAGGCACAGAGACTCTAACAAATGTCAAGATATCCCTTGTTTTGGATAGGAAGAGTTAACATAATAAAGATGTCAGTTTTCCCCAAATTAATTTTAATTTAATGCAATCTCAATAAAAATACCAACATACATCTTTACGGAACTAGACAAGTTGATAACTAAACTTCATATGGAAAAATAATCATTCAAGAATCTCCAGAAAAATACTAAAGAAGAAATGCTACAAGAAAGGGAGGACTATCCCTACCATACATGAAAACACACTACAGAACCTCTATAATTAAAACAGTGTGGAACTGGCTTATGAATAGACATACCAGTGGAATAGAATAAAAAATCCAGATAAAGAAGATGTGGTACATATATACAGTGGAATATTAGCCATAAAAAAGAAGGAAATAATACCATTGGCAACAACATGGATGGACCTAAAGATTGTCATACTAGTGACATCAGAGAAAGACAAATATCATGTGACATTGCTTATATGTGGAATCTAAAAAAATTGATAGAAATGAACTCATTTACAAAACAGAAATAGTCACAGATGTAGAAAACAAACTTACAGTTACAGGGGAGGGGGGAAATGCGGGGAGGGATAAGTTGGGAGATTGGGATTGACATCTACATACTACTATACATAAAACAGATAACTAATAAGGATCTACTGTACAGCACAAGGAACTCTACTCAATACTCTTTAATGACCTATATGGGAAAAGAAGCTACAAAAAATGGATATATGTATATGTATAACTGATTCACTTTGCTGTACAGCAAAAACTAACACAACATTGTAAATAAACACACTCCAATAGAAATTTAAAAACTACTAATAATAAATTATGTTTACACTGTAAAAAAAAAAAAAACCAAAAAGAATTGAAAATCCAGAGATAGACCTAAATAAAAATGGAATAGAATTTTGGTATATGATAAAGGTGGGATCTCAGTACATTGGGACAAAAATGGACTTGTAATGTAAATGGTACTTGGACAACTGGATAACCATTTGGGAAAAAAGTAAGATAAAATTATATACACGCTTCATACCATATAGAGATTAAACTTCAAATAGATCAAGAATCTAAATGTTAAAAATACCATAAAAGTGCTAGAAGCAAATATGGGTGACTTTCTCTTTAGTCTGGGTATAGGAAAAAGTTTTTAAATTATGATTCAAAATCCAGATGCAGTGAAAGAAAAGGTTGAGAAATTTGACTGCATAAAAATTTTAAATAAAATCAAAATTCAACTAGAAAATGGGGAGAAAATATTTGCAACATAAATAACAGGCAAAAGGCCAAAATCCCTAATATATAAAGAACTTTTTAAAATTTAGGGGCAGAAGATGAGAGTTTTTGTTTCAGAAGTCACACTTAACTTCTGTTTCTGCCGTTTGCTTTTTTTATTTCTCTCAACAGTAAGGATTAGGGTTTTATCACTCTCAAATACATATAGAACTACATCATTCTGTTTAATTCCTTCATAGTAAAACACTCCACAGTGTGGCACAATTAATGTACCATTTGGCTTTTGAGGGTATTAATTGATTCAGCACATATCTATTAAACACCTACTATGTGTCAGTCAGCACTGGATACCCTAAAAATAATAAGGAAAAAAATAGACCATGCAGTCATACAGCTGATATTTTAATAGTGGGGACAGACAGGAACGAAATGCATAATCTACTGTAAGAATTCTCTCCTACCCTTCACATACCACCCTAGCTGCTCTTCTCTATCTTCAAGATTGAGATAGCAGGTTACCCTACCTGCCTTCACCCACATTTCTGGTAGTCATTCCATACCCCCTGCCCAATCAGATGATTTCTGACCTACTATGCTACCAGTACAACTTTGGTCACCACCAGTCACCTCCAATGTGAACATCCCAACAGGTGTTGATGAGTCCTCATCTCATCGCAGTTCAAGTCTCTGCAATCATTGTCACTTGGTGACATTATCCACTTCTTTATTTTTAAATTCCCTCTCAGGCCACTGTTCTTCAGTATTCCTTGATGAAGACTGAGCAGCAAAATCATTCTCACCAACTCCAACCCCATATATCCAATTGACTGCTAGACTCAAGTTCAGTGAGAATATAAATGAACTCATCTTCTTTCATGTACCAAGTTTCTCTTAGTTTTCAGTCCCCTATTTGTGCTAATGAGTTTCCAAAGATGGCTTCTGATGAATGATGGTTCAGTATTCACAACTTTGTATAGTCATTTTCCACACTGAATATAGGCTAGCTCTGTGACTAAAGAATAAAGAAGTGATGATGTGTCACCCAGGTCTAAGCTTTAAGAAAGCCTGACAGCTTCCAATTTCATACCACAAGGAGTCCTGATATATCCTGTAAGAAGATCAGCTATCTTATTGTAAGGAACAATTAAAAAGCTAGTGTAGTGAGAGAGAGACTCAGAGACTACATGAAGAGAGAGAGAGAGATCTAGCAGTCCCAACTGAGTCTGGCTTTTCAACTATCCCCTTCCAAGGATCCAGATATGTCTACATAAACTGTCACATATTTTCCAGACTGGTCAAGCCCTTGGATGACTGCTGACCCAGCAATATCAAGTAGAGTAGAAGAAACAACCAACATATAATCTAAGAGGTAATAAAACTGGTTATTTGAAGCCACTTGTCTGTGCACCATCTTACTCAATACCTACCACCATGGGACCCAAACAATGATACAACAAAATCATTCTCTCCATTAAAGACCACCATCTGCTCATCCCTGCCTATACCAGGGTCTTCTCATCACATTAGGCAGGATATTCTACACATTCTTGCCCCTACCATGGACGTTGTCTTCCATGTAGGTAGGCTTCTAGCCATTCTTATCCACACCTAACTCTCCAACACCACTATGTGCAGTGTCACGGTTCAATTCCATCATTAATGTCTGTCACATGTATGTTCCTTTTTTATTTAAGTTCTGTTATATCACTCCTCTGTCATACATAGGGATTCTATAGATACCTATATAAGAAAATTTTCCAGATATGTGGTGCTGGAACCTATACTTGGGTCTAGAATATACATTACAATTATTGCATTATGGCTTTTCCCATGGCTTTTCATATGCTCTGTGTCTGTGTGTGTATCCTCATTTCCCCCATTCAGGTGACTCTGAATGGGCCAATAGGTACTGAGCCAATTGTCCAAGTTGTAGTACACAAACTGAAGCAGATACTTCACTAATTACAGTATTTCAGAGATCCATCCCAGGATCTACTTTTAACTCTTAGACCCTGTATTCTATGCCCAATTGTTACTCAGTTTCCTATTGCTGCTGTAATGAATTTCCACAAATTTGTGGCTTAAAAATCCTACCAATTTATTGTATTACATTTTTGGGAGGTCAGGAGTCAGAAATGCTCTTACTGAGCTAAAAATCAAAGGGTCAGAACATTGCATACAGGAGGAAAAAGATGGCGGCGAAGTAGAGGGACGTGGAATGCATCCCTCTCCACAGATGCATTGGGAATGCACCGAAGGACACAATAATTCCCACAGAGAACCAGCTGAACACCAGCAGACGGCCTCGGACACCAGAAAGGACTGCAAGGAGCCCGACATAACTGGTAGGGAGGCATCTACGACGGCTCAAAGAGGGTGAAGCGGCGGAGCTGTGGCAGACGGGAGGGAGTGAGAAACATACGGAGGGTCCGCACCGCAGCACAGCGTTCCCGGACTGAGACGTCGATCCACAGCTGAACAGAGGGTCCAGGAGCGGGAGCGTGGGAACCGGAGAGCTGGTTCAGGGTGAGAAACATTGTTGCCAATAAGGTGATGAACCGAGAGGACAGGAGGGAAGAGGTCCGCGGTGAGGAGGGCCCGTCCCTGAGAGCTGCCTGGCCATCGGCTGGAGGCTGCAGGCTCACGGGGGGGGGGGGGGGGGTGGGGGGGGGGGTGGGGAGGAGCCGCGGGCATAGCCTCTCTCTCTCTTTCGGGGCCTCTGCTGCAGGCAGTGGAAAGACGCCCTGTGGGCCACCTTAGGCACTCAGGGATAACAAGCACCCTCAGGCACTCGGGTGGGGCTGGATTAAAACCCCTTGGAATGCTGGCAGCAGGGAGGCTGCCGAGAAAAAAACAAACAAAAAACCCGAGAGAGGCCCAACTCTAAGACTTTCTGTTTACACCTGAGCCACCGGCGTCCCTCTGCAGCAGGCACCTCCAAGCCCGACTGAAACAACAATGCGCCACTGCTCACTCACTCCCAGGGGAAGGAGCCACTATCGTACCCTCTCTCTCCCCACACACCGATGCTTACAGACGAACAATAAAGGAACCTCTGCTGGTCACAGAATAATGCAAAAAAACCCAAGGCGAGGAGAAGGACACTTACAGCTGAGATTCTAAGGAAACAGAAATATTAGTATCGATCCTATTGAACTGGTCCATTCTGGGATCAGTTCTGGATTTTTGTCTCTCTCTCTCTTTTTTTTTTCTTTATTAATTACGATCTTAGTCCTAAGGGATCTACAAGTTTTATAACATAATTTTTTAATGATATTTTTTATTCTATTTTCATTTTTTTGCCTTTTTATATACTTCTATATCTAGCTAAGTTTTTGGTAGTATGGACAATATATCTCTCATACTTTCCTTTCATCCCTATCTTTTATACATTTCTATTCCTTTCTTTTTCTTTGCATATTTCCAAAAACACTACGCTCTTCTGTTCCCCTTTCTTCCATCCATTTTTAGTTTATTTTATCTTAACATACTTATAAGCAACACTATCGATCTGCTCTGACTCCTTGCTCTAGTCTCCAGATGACGCACCACCTTGGTATTTAATATTAGGTTTTTGTCTTTATCTTAGTTCTTAGTACAACTGTCTAATTTCATTCTGAGAATCTCCATTCTGTCTGGTGGTACTCTAGCTCTTTTCTATAATTGATCCTAGCTTACAAAATCTCCCTGGATTAGTGTTTGTATGTGTAAGGTGTTATTTGTTTGTTTGTTTGCTTTTGCTTTTGTCTATGATTTGTTCTGTTTCAGTTGTCAATTTCTGTTGGGTTTCTCTTTGAATATCTGGTAGCATACTGGGGTTCTGTCAGGTCTTTCCAGAGCCTTATGTCCTAATGGATTCAGTAATTGTGTGTCTTATACATGTAAGTGTTTCCTAGACTTAGTATTTGCTTAATCCAATACTTGGACATCAGTCTGAGGCTTGGACAGTCTTCTATAAACACCTCTATCACCAGGACAAGCAACCCCAAAAGTTTTGACCACCATGAGGAGACAAAGAAACACCATGCAGGCAAAGGAGCAGGAAAAAAACCCACAAGACCAAATAAATGAGGAGGAAATAGGAAAAATGCCTGAAAAAGAATTTAGAGTAATGATAGTAAAAATGATACAAAATCTCGATACCAAAATAGAGAAAGTACAAGAAACAGTTCATAAGAACTCTGAAAAACAAACAGCAATGGATAACAAAATAACTGAAATTAAAAATACTCTAGATGCTATAACCAGCAGAATGACTGAGGCAGAAGAACGAATAAGTGAGTTGGAAGATAGACTGGGGGAAATAACTGCCACAGAGCAGGAAAAAGAAAAAAGAATAAAAAGAATAGAAGACAGTCTCAGAGACCTCAGTGATAACATTAAGCGTACCAACATTCGAATTACAGGCATCCCAGAAGTAGAAGAAAACAAGAAAGGGTCTGAGAAAATATTTGAAGAGGTTATAGTGGAAAACTTCCCCAACATGGGAAAGGAAATAATTAACCAAGTCCAAGAAGCACAGAGAGTCCCATACAGAATAAACCCAAGGAGAAATACACCAAGGCACATATTAATCAAACTAACGACAATTAAACACAAAGAAAAAATATTAAAAGCAGCAAGAGAAAAGCAACAAATAACATATAAGGGAAAACCCATCAGGATAACAGCTGACCTCTCTACAGAAACTCTGCAGGCCAGAAGGGAATGGCAGGATATACTGAAAGTCCTGAAAGAGAGAAACCTACAGCCAAGAATACTCTACCCAGCAAGAATCTCATTCAGATTTGAGGGAGAAATCAAAAGCTTTCCAGACAAGCAAAAGTTAAGAGAATTCAGCACCACCAAACCAGCCTTACAAGTGCTAAAGGAACTTCTCTAAGTAGGACACACAAGAAAAGGAAAACACCTACAAATACAAACCCAAAACAATGAAGAAAATGGTAATTGGAACACACATGTCAATAATCACCTTAAATGTAAATGGATTAAATGCTTCAATCAAAAGACACAGACTGGCTGAATGGATACAAAAACAAGACCCTTCTATATGCTGCCTACAAGAAACACACTTCAGACCAAGGGATACATATAGACTGAAAGTCAAGGGATGGAAAAAGATATTCCATGCAAATGGAAGTCAAAAGAAAGCTGGAGTAGCAATACTCATATCAGACAAATTAGACTTTAAAGTAAAGACTATTACAAGAGACAAGGAAGGACACTACATAATGATCAAGGGATCCATTCAAGAAGAACATATCACAATGGTAAATATCTATGCCCCCAACACAGGAGCACCTCAGTACATAAGGCAAATGCTAACAGCTATAAAAGGGGACATCGACAGTAACACAATAATAGTGGGAGACTTGAACACCCCACTTACATCAATGGACAGATCATCCAAACAGAAAATAAATAAAGACACACAAACTTTAAATGACACATTAGACCATCTCGACTTAATTGATATTTATAGGACATTCCATCCAAAAACGACAGACTACACTTTCTTCTCAAGTGCACACGGAACATTTTCCAGGATAGATCACATCTTGGGTCACAAATCAAACCTTGGCAAATTCAAGGAAATTGAAATCATATCAAGCATCTTCTCAGACCACAACACCATGAGACTAGATATCAATTACAGGAAAAAAAACTACAAAAAATACAAACGCATGGAGGCTAAACAATTCACTCTTAAACAACCAAGAAATCACTACAGAAATCAAAGAGGAAATCAAAAAATATCTAGAAACAAACAACAACAAAAACACAACAACCCAAAACCTATGGGACGCAGCAAAAGCAGTTCTAAGAGGGAAGTTTATAGCAATACAGTCCTACCTTAAGAAACAAGAAAATTAGCGAATAAACAACCTAAACTTACACCTCAAACAATTAGAAAAAGAAGAACAAAGAAACCCCAAAGTGAGCAGAAGGAAAGAAATCATAAAGATCAGAGCAGAAATAAATGAAAAAGAAAGGAAGGAAGCAATAGCAAAAATTAATAAAACTAAAAGCTGGTTCTTTAAGAAGATTAACAAAATTGATAAACCATTAGCCAGACTCATCAAGAAAAAAAGGGAGAAGATGCAAATCAACAGAATTAGAAATGAAAAAGGAGAAGTAACAACAGACACCTCAGAAATACAAAAGATCATGAGAGACTACTACAAGCAACTATATGCCAATAAATGGGATAACCTGGAAGAAATGGATACATTCTTAGAAAAATACAATCTTCCAAGACTGAACCAGGAAGAAATAGAAAATATGAACAGACCAATCACAAGTATGGAAATTGAGGCAGTGATTAAAAATCTCCCAACACACAAAAGCCCAGGACCAGATGGGTTCACAGGCGAATTCTATCAAACATTTCGAGAAGAGTTAACACCTATCCTTCTCAAACTCTTCCAAAATAGAGCAGAAGGCGGAACACTCCCAAACTCATTCTACGAGGCCACCATCACCCTGATACCAAAACCAGGCAAAGATGTCACAAAAAAAGAAAACTACAGGCCAATATCACTGATGAATATAGATGCAAAAATCCTCAACAAAATACTAGCTAACAGACTCCAACAGCAGATTAAAAAAATCATACACCATAATCAAGTGGGGTTTATCCCTGGGATGCAAGGATTCTTCAATATATGCAAATCAATCAACGTGATACATCATATCAACAAATTGAAGGATAAAAACCATATGATCATCTCAATAGATGCAGAAAAAGCTTTTGACAAAGTTCAACATCCATTTATGATAAAAGCTCTCCAGAAAATGGGCATAGAAGGAAATTACCTCAACATAATAAAAGCCATATATGAGAAACCAAAAGCCAACATCGTTCTCAATGGGGAAAAACTGGAAGACTTCCCTCTAAGAACAGGAACAAGACAAGGGTGTCCACTCTCACCATTAGTATTCAACATAGTTTTGGAAGTTTTAGCCACAGCAATCAGAGAAGAACAAGAAATAAAAGGAATCCACATTGGAAAAGAAGAAGTAAAATTGTCACTCTTTGCAGATGCCATGATATTATATATAGAAAACCTTAAAGACTCTACCAGAAAACTGCTAGCACTAATTGATGAGTTTAGTCAAGTAGCAGGATACAAAATGAATGCACAGAAATCTCTTGCATTCCTATACACTAACAACGGAAGAGCAGAAAGAGAAATGAAGGAAACTCTCCCATTCACCATTGCAACCAAAAGAATAAAATACCTAGGAATAAACCTGCCTAAGGAGGCAAAAGATCTGTATGCAGAAAACTTTAAGACATTGATGAAAGAAATCAAAGATGACACAAACAGATGGAGGGACATACCATGTTCCTGGATTGGAAGAACCAAAATAGTAAAAATGACTGTACTACCCAAAGCAATTTACAGATTCAGTGCAATCCCGATCAAATTACCAATGGCATTTTTCACAGAACTAGACCAAGATATCTTACGATTTGTATGGAAATGCAAAAGACCCCGAATAGCCAACTCAATCTTGAGAAGGAAAAATGGAGTTGGTGGAATCAGGCTTCCTGACTTCAAACTATACTACAAGGCCATAATGATCAAGACAGTATGGTGCTGGCACAAAAAGAGAAAGGAATATCAATGGAATAGAATAGAGAACTCAGAAGTAAGCCCAAACACATATGGGCACCTTATCTTTGACAAAGGAGGCATGAATATACAATGGAAAAAAGACAGCCTCTTCAATAAGTGGTGCTGGGACAATTGGACAGCAACATGTAAAAGAATGAAATTAGAACACTTCCTAACACCATACACAAAAACAAACTCGAAATGGATTACAGACCTACATGTAAGGCCAGACACTATAAAACTCCTAGAGGAAAACCTAGGCAGAACACTCTATGACATCCATCAAAGCAAGATCCTTTTTGACCCACCTCCTAGAATCATGGAAATAAAATCAAGAATAAACAAATGGGACCTCATGAAACTTAAAAGCTTTTGCACAGCGAAAGAAACCATAAACAAGACTAAAAGGCAACCCTCAGAATGGGAAAAAATAATTGCCTATGAAACAACGGACAAAGGATTAAGCTCCAAAATATACAAGCAGCTCATGCAGCTTAATACCTAAAAAGCAAATAACCCAATCCACACATGGGTGGAAGACCTAAATAGACACTTCTCCAAAGAAGACATACAGATGGCCAACAAACACATGAAAAGATGCTCAACATCACTAATTATCAGAGAAATGCAAGTCAAAGCCACAATGAGGTATCACCTCACACCGATCAGAATGGCCATCATCACAAAATCTGGAAACAACAAATGTTGGAGAGGGTGTGGAGAAAAGGGAACTCTCTTGCACTGTTGGTGGGAATGTAAGTTGGTACAGCCACTATGGAAAACAGTTTGGAGGTTCCTTAAAAAACTGCAAATAGAACTACCATATGATCCAGTAATCCCACTACTGGGCATATACCCGAAGAAAACCATAATCCCAAAAGAAACATGTACCATAATGTTTATTGCAGCACTATTTACAATAGCCAGGACATGGAAGCAACCTAAATGCCCATCAACAAATGAATGGATAAAGAAGATGTGGCATATATATACAATGGAATATTACTCAGCTATAAAAAGGGATGAGATGGAGCTATATGTAATGAGGTGGATAGACCTAGAGTCTGTCAGAGAGAGTGAAGTAAGTCAGAAAGAGAAAGACAAATATTGTATGCTAACTCGTATATACATAATCTAAAAATGGTACTGATGAACTCAGTGACAAGAACAAGGACGCAGGTGCAGAGAATGGACTGGAGAACTCGAGGTTTGGGAGGGGGCGGGGGGTGAAGGGGAAGCTGAAACGAAGCAAGAGAGTAGCACAGACATATATATACTACCAACTGTAAAGTAGATAGCCAGTGGGAAGTTGTTGTATAACAAAAGGAGTTCAACTCGAGGATGGAAGATGTCTTAGAGGACTGGGATGGGGAGGGTGGGGGGGATTCAAGGGAGTGTGGGGGGGGGGAGTCAAGGGAGGGAGGGAATACGGGGATATGTGTATAAAAACAGATGATTGAACTTGGTGTACCCCCCAAAAAATAATAAATAAATGAATAAAATTTTAAAAAAAATCAAAGGGTCAGCAGGGATGTGTTCCTTCTGGAGGCTATGAGACAGAATTCGTTCTTTTGCCTTTTCCAGCTTCTAGAGCTGCCTGTATTCCTTGGCTCATGGCCCCTTCCTCCATCTTCAAAGCCAGCAGAGTAGCATCTTCAGATCCCTCTCTTCTCTGACCTCTGTTTCCATGGTCTCCTTTTCTGACCCTGGATTTGACCCTCCTGTCTTCCTCTTGTGATGACATTGGGCCTATCTAGATAATCCAGGATAATCTCCCCATCCTAGGATCCTTAACCATACCTGCAAAGTCCATGTTATCATGTAAGGAAATATATTTACAGGTTCTGGGAATCAGAATGTGGATCTCATTGGGAGTCCATTCAGCCTACTATAGCCCTCAATCCCAATTCTCTCACCTCAATGACCTGACCTTTCAAATGGGTCATTGACAGAACTGTTTGACACCAACACAACATTGCTGTTGAACAAAACACTTCAAGATTCTCCCAATGTTCATGCTCTGCAACTGGTGTTACAACTTCCAAAATCTGTCTTATCCTTTCCAGACTCAACTGTACCTTCTGATACCCTAGCCCAATTACAGTTCCACATGTCTAGAAAGGGAACTTGGACAGGTTGAGTCATGGGTAACATAACTAGGATAGAAGTCCCCACCCAAGGAAGAAACATCTGAGAAACATAGGGATGAGTGCACAGATGAGAGTCACCTCAAACTGCTTGAGGGAATCAGGGAATCTTCCATGGAGACAAAAATTAGGATCTGCAAGGTGAATGGGATACTGACAAGCAAAGAAGTGGCAGAGAGCAAGAAGGAGTTCTGAGATGAAAGAACAGCATGCACAAAGATGAAGAAATAAAAGAGAGTGTATCTGATTTAGGAATCCTACAAAGTAGTTCAATATAGCTGAAGGGAGAAAAAGAAAGACAGGTTGGGATGAGATGGGAAATAAGGGAGAGTGGATACAATAGGAATGACAAACATTTACTGCATGTTGGGCAATATGCTAGTTGATTTATGTGCATTTCCTTCACTGAATCTTCACTATTAGCCTAAGTGAGCATTTTTATAGATATTACAAAATTGGATGGCATTAGGTGGCAGACTGGAAATTCCAGCACCGCCCTGCCAAAGATCAAAGACCATGGACTTTTCACAAAGTCAGTGCTGCCTCAAATGTGGAATGCAAGCCATAGATGGTGCCCAACAGGTCATTACTGGCACATGGACAAAGCTGTTGTGTTTGTTGTTTAATTATATTTGTTTATTATTTTAAAAATAAGATTTAATCAACAGACAGGACTTTATGGGAAATGAACAAGAGCATTTCCAGAGTGTAAACTAAGGGGAAAACTTCCTTAAATCCCCTCTAAATATAACACTTCTTTTCCAGATGTTCTTCATGGGGCAACAGTTACCCAACCAAAATCCTACATGCTCTGGTACTTCACACCTACACACAACATTTCTAAGTCTCTCTTCTTTCCCCAACACTTACTAAATGTGTATTCTTCATTTTACTAACTGCTCTCTGCCTCGGTTTCCTCATCTATATAATGAAGGTAATAATAGGAGCTAACATGTGGGATTATAATTAGGACTAAATGACTTAAAGTTCTTAGATAAGTGCTTGACATATGATAAACACCATACAATATATTTTTAAAAACTTCAATAGACAAATCAATCTCTTGCATAAAGATCTTCCCTTAGACACCACCCCATGTTGGGTCCAAAGCTCCATTGCCTGCTGGCCACCTCCTCTAACTCCAGTGGCCTCTCCAACCTCCTGCCTCTACCCATCATCCCTCATATTGTTTCATAAAGATGACGATATGGTTTCTCAGCTCTTATTTACATTCTCTAAGTTAACAGCTTTGCACTGCAAATTCTCCTCACAAACCACAGTTCTTAGTGAATGGAAGAAAAATATAAATACCAATTATCTCTTCATCCCAAAAGTACTTAAAAGCAAAGTTGTTTGTTACAAAGGTTTAGTTTCAGGGAAGATACTTAACCCTATAGAAGATGGTATGGAGTAACAAGATTCCAAAGGAGAAAACTAAGCAAGCAATCAGGTTGGCTCGCCAAAGTTCTTAAGTGCCGAGAGTAGATAATGAGACTTAATAAATCAGAGCAAGACAGTTTATACACGCAGCATGGCAATAGCAGGAGCATCGGTATGATAGCACTGGTTTCCCTGTCCCCATGTCCCACAGGGCCCAGAAGGTGGCTTCACACACAGTAGGTTGCACCACAGCTGAGGAATCAAAGAGCAAGGGCTCCACACCTTTTGTAGTAAGCAGCAAGCAGGAAAGTTTTCTTTCCCAGGGAGTAAGCAGTCACATAGTAGTTAAGCTAAGGTCACCTTGACCTATTTAATGGCCTATGTGACTAGCTACAGAAACTGCTCAGTATCAAGGGACAATTAGGCATTGCAGTTTGGATGTGCAGACACTCGGGGCCCATGGTGGACTGCTTTTCCCAACAGGTAGAAAATCCATGTACAGTATTGTAATATATCACAGAGGGTGAATAAAGAAGTCAGTGTTGGGTGTGCACAGTATTTAGCCACTGGATCTGGAGGGAAGGCTCAGGAATGAGGAGCATCTGAAACTGTTAGGAGATGGGATGAAAACTGTGAAGAGCTGTAACAGAGGAAGGGCAAAGGAAAGAGAGGGAATTGCTCAAGCATGAGTAAGTTGGGGATTTCCTAAGTTACAGGGCACTGGGACTTTAGAATAAAATAGTCATAGGATTGAATTCTGGCTCTGCCACGGGTATATTAGGGAACAATAACACGTTCATTGAGGAAACAATGTGAAGTGCAATTGAAATAGCTTGTATGAGACACAACCAGATTTAAAATCTCCTGCATTTTTTGTAATTTAAGTTTTCAAAATTTTCCTATGTTTTGTTTTCATTGTAATTATGTCAGTCTTATATAAAATTATTAGGTATGTAATTAAATGAGCTATGTAACTGACAAAAACCCTAGGGGTAGTATAAGAATGACTGAGGTATAAAAAACTGTTGCTCAAGTCATGGTGTGTATGGGTAATTTTGCTAGTGTGTGTGTAGGTCGATGTAGAAAAATATGTGAGAATTCCACATTCCCTGATACAAAAGATCTCACATATAGTTACATATGGCAGATAGGATCTACTGTACTGACTCAATTGGAAAGAGGGCTATTTCTCTAATGAGTGTTATTACCATAAATTAATTATTCAACTAAACATCTGTTGACGTCTGCTAGATTTCAGGAAGTGTACTTTGCTGGATATGCAAATACCAATCACTCAAAGCCCTACCTTTCAAAGATCAAACATCTTAGTGAAAGAAGCAATCATATAAGCATATAGGTCTTAGAAGATAAGTTACTCAAGGTCACAGAATTAGTGGTGGTAGTAATAAATTGTCCTCTCTAGTTCTGCCAGTCTGTGGTCCCATGCACTTGTTCTCTTATCATCTCCGGTTTTACTGATCACTTCCTGTGGCTCTCCTTTCCCGTCAATTATTAAAATATGCACATAAGTTAATCGACTTGGATCAGGAGGCAGCTTCCAAGAAAAGACTGCTGGACACCTCTCTGTATTTTCCTGGTGGTTCCCCAGAGAAGAATTATGGAAATAAAATTCTGCCCATCAGTGAGTGGTACAGGGATCTAAGGTAGGCCTTTCACCCTCCCTTTCCTAAGTAATAGCTGTACCAAAGGAACTGCTTTCTCACAGTCACTTAAGGAGTGATGACAAAAGGGACAGCTCCAGCTCCCAAGCTTTTAAAATTATCCTGAGAGAGGGCCCTTAGGGGAGCTTCTGCCATTGTCCAAACTGCCTAATCTTTTCTGATGTATAAAAATGTCAGGTAGTTGGACCCCAGGCTGGTTGGTTTCAGCATAGATCTCTGAACTCTGACCTAGGCTTTTGAGGGATTCTACAACCTTGTGAGTTCCTGGATTTTCCAAGTGTCCTCCTGTGTTGGCAGGAATATGACTTTGTTGTCAGGAATGACATCTACATCTCAACAACTGTAACGTAAGCAGTGTTTCCACGGTGAATGGAAAAAGGCCCATTTTTGGAGTTCAGTAGGCCTGGATATGAATCTGAGATCCACCACTTAACTACCTAATTTGCCTAACTCAGCCTATTTCTTCAACTGCAGAAGGGGAATAATAGTATCTTTCTCACAGCTCTTTGAAAAATAACAAGAGTAAAGACTTGAGTATGCAGTTGATATTCAATATAGGTTATCACAGAAATCACATTTATGTTGTTCTTTTATATTGTTGAACTCCTTGGGACATGGACCCTGTGTGAATCATCTCTCTCCTTCAAACTCCTAGCACAAGGTTTAAAATAAAGTGTCAGTGAATGTTTGTGGAGCACAGCTGACTAGGCCTCAGTCTTTACATCTGTAAAACAACAGCGTTTCAACACTGATTTTTTACAGTTTTGTATACAGGCACACCCTGTTTTATTGCACTTTGCAGATACTGCATTTTCTACAAATTGAAGGTCTGTGGCAACCCTGTGTCGAGCCAAGTCTATCAGCATTTGTTCATTTCATGTCTTGGTGTCACATTTTGGTAATTCTTACAATATTTCAAACTTTTTCATTATTGTTATATTTGTTATGGTGATTGATAATCAGTGATCTTTGATGTTATTTCTACAACTTACTGAAGGCTCAGATGATGGTTAGTGTATTTTTAGCAATAAAGTATTTTTAATTAAGGTATATATGTTATTTTTAGACATAATTCTATTATACACTTAATAGACTACAGCATAATGTAAACATAACTTTTATATACACTGGAAAACCAAAAAATTCGTGTGACTCACTTTGTTGTGATGTTTGCTTTATTGTGGTGGTCTGGAATTGAATCCCCAATATCTCTGAGGTATGCCTATAAACTACTCATATGCCAACATTGATACTGATCTCTTTTATAACAAAGTAAAATGTTGCTGCATATAACTCTCTTGCCATGATGATTTTATTTGTGCTGTTGAGCTACATGGGACTAGGGTTTGACTACAGCATTTCATGTCCTCAAATCCAGACAGGGCAATATGCAAAGACTGAAAGATTTGGTTTCTTAATGCATCTGCTCTTCTTTAAGAGCAGGGACATGTATCCAAGAATCACCTTAGCAGACTTCCCCTCAGGGGCCATTGCCCAGCACTGGGCCACAAGCACAATCTAAATCAAATGTAAGGAAGTTCTTATGAAAGAGGTGTGTGTGTATGCAGGTGTGTGGGGGCAGGAGGGATGCAGTTGTGCATGTGTATGTATGTGTCCACACCTAACGAATGGCTCATTCCTGGGTTCATCAAAATGGTGCAGAGTGAAAATGGTCTTATAGTTTACAGATTTCAAGGAATGGGGGACCACCAACATGAAATTTGCATATAATTTTCCCTGTTTAATAGCATCAGGATAAGACAGCCCATTGTATCTATCTAGTAATTGTTAAAGCCTTGCAAATGGGATCTGACATATGCATAATCCCCTGGGTAAGACTTTTTGTATGCTGGACACTGCTGCAGTGGGCCCTGTGATGGTTTCCATGGCTGACCAAATATTTACCTTCTGATTGATCATTTTTTTCTGTAATGATAATACTACAAAGCTATAGTAATCAAGACAGTATGGTACTGGCACAAAAAGAGAAATATAGATCAATCGAACAGGATAGAAAGCCCAGAGATAATCCCACGCACATGTGGTCACTTTATCTTTGACAAAGGAGGCAAGAATATACAATGGAGAATAGACAGCCTCTTCAATAAGTGGTGCTCAGAAAACTGGACAGCTGCATGTAAAAGAATGAAATTAAAACACATCCTAACACCATACACACAAAAAAACCCAAAATGGATTAAAGAGCTAAATGAAAGGCCAGGCACTATAGAACTTTTAGAGGAAAACATAGGCAGAACACTATATGACATAAATCGCAGCAATTTTTGACCCACCTCCTAGAATAATGGCAATAAAATAAAAAATAAACTATATGTAATGAGGTGGATAGGCCTAGAGACTGTCATACAGAGTGAAGTAAGCCAGAAAGAGAAAAACAAATACTGTATGCTAACACATATATATGGAATCTGAAGAAATGGTACTGATGAAACCAGTGACAGGCAAGAGTGGAGATACAGAAGTAGAGAATGGTCTTGAGGACACGGGGCTGGGGTGAGGGGCAAAGGGGAAGTTGGGACGAGGTGAGAGAGTAGCATAGACATATTTACACTACCAGCTGTAAAATAGATAGCTAGTGGGAAGTTGCTGTATAACAAAAGGAGATCAACTTCATGGGAGATGCCTTGGAGGGCCAGGACGGGGAGGGTGGGGGGGAGTCACGGGAGGGAGGGGATATGAGGATATGTGTGTAGATGCAGCTGATTCACTTTGGTGTACCTCAGAGATGGGTACAAGAGTGTAAAGCAAATATATTCCAATAAAGAGTTTAAAAAATAAATAAATAAATAAATAAATAAACAAATGGGACCTAATGAAACTTAAAAGCTTTTGCACAGAAACCATAAACAAGACAAGAAGACAACCCTCAGAATGGGAGAAAATATTTGCCAACGAAGCAACCAACAAAGGTTTAATCTCCAAAATATACAAGCAGCTTATGCAGCTCAATATCAAAAAAGCAAATAAGCCAATCCAAAAATGGGTGGAAGGTGTAAATAGGCATTTCTCCAAAGAAGACATACAGATGGCCAACAAATACATGAAAAGATGCTCAACATCACTAATCATTAGAGAAATGCAAGTCAAAGGCACAATGAGGCTATCACCTCACACCAGTCAGAATGGCCATCATCAAAAAATCTAGAAACAATAAATGCTGGAGAGCGTGTGGAGAAAAGGGAACCCTCCTGCACTGTTGGTAGGAATGTAAATTGATACAGTCACTATGGAGAACAGTATGGAGCTTCCTTTAAAAACTAAAACTAGAACTACCATATGACCCAGCAATCCCACTACTGGGCATATACCCTGAGAAAACCATAATCCCAAAAGAAACATGTACCACAATGTTCACTGCAGCATTATTTACAATAGCCAGGACATGGAAGCAATGTAAATGCCCATCAACAGATGAATGGATAAAGAAGACATGGCACAAAAATACAATGGAATATTACTCAGCCATAAAAAGGAATGAAATTGAGTTAGTTATTTGTAGTGAGGTGGATGGACCTAGAGTCTGTCATACAGAGTGAAGTAAACCAGAAAGAGAAAAACAAATACTGTATGCTAACTCATATATATGGAATCTAAAAATTGGTACTGATGAACCCAGTGACAGGGCAAGAATAAAGATGCAGATGTAGAGAATGGACTTGAGGACAAGGCATGCAGGGTGGGGGGAAGGGGAAGCCAGGAGAGAGTAGCATTGACATATATACACTACCAAATGTAAAATAGATAGCTAGTGGGAAGTTGCTGTATAACATAGGGAGATCAACTCGATGATGGGTGATGACCTAGAGGGGTGGGATAGGGAGGGTGAGAGGGAGGCTCAAGAGGGAGGGGATATGGGGATATCTGTATAAATACAGCTGATTCACTTTGTTGTACAGCAGAAACTGGCACAACATTGTAAAGCAATCATACTCCAATAAAGATTTGAAGAAGAAAAAAAACATTTGAATGGTTTTATGATTAAGTTTTAAAAGCTTCTTTGTAAATATCTTCCCTGATTTTGTAGTTCAAACTTAGAGAACAAATATATTTACCTGGAGTCTCAATGTTGCCACCACCCACCATGAACATCCACTGGAAAGCTTTTACATTCTGGGTTTTTCTCTCAGGCTTCCATATCTGTACATGTTCATGTAAGGAGCTCTTTCCCATGGAGTAATCCTGGCTTCAGATAACAAATGTAAGGTCTGAATGAACTAGTGGTCACTTGTCACATAAATCCCAAGAGGCATGGAGATGCCACTGCAAAATTGAGTTCTCTGAAATATGACAGATTTGAGACATGCTCTCCCATGGCACAGTGACAGCTAATGTTTATCGAACACTTATGAGACACTTTTCTGAATGCTTTAATCATATTAATTTGATGATTAAAGCAAGGTCCTTATTAATTTAGGTATAGGCATTATCCAATTTTATCAATAAAGATATTGAGAGGTTCAGTGACATACTGATAGTCATTCAGCAGACAATAGTAGAAGCAAGATTTTTACCCAGTCAGTCTCCCTCCAAAGCCCAATGGCTTGTAACCACTGTGGCACAGGGCTTCCACTCCAATGGCTAGGACAGGAGAGATGCTTAGATTTGTTTACTATGTTGGGAAGGTCAGTGATATCCAGTGCAAAGGGCATGGATAATGTGAGTAACAATGTAACTTCGGATTTTCTCTGAGGATGAATGAGAGAAAATATCATGCTTAGTATCTGGAGTCCAATGAATGATAAATGGGATATATGGAAAAAACACAAAAGAAGAAAACAATCTTTTTGTGTGTGTTCAAAGTGGTAATAACCTAACTATGGGAAAACAGACTGTCAGATTATTTTGTAACTGTATTCCCAGACCACCCCCTAGAGTCTGGATGAGGTTTCTTCTGAATAAGAAAAATGTCCTAGTGTTACGCACTCTAAACAAAGGTGAGTCTTGGGGCTCAAAATGAGGGTACTTTAGAATTCCGCCTTCTTAGACTGAGATGAAGGAAAAGTTCTCTAACACTGCTCTTTGGACTGGTAGTAAATTTGGCCATGATTGCAAGGTGGAAAGGCTAGTAGAAATTCCTGGTGGGGGAGGTGGTGAACTGCCCCTGGCCATTTGGAGGCAGTCTGGGAGCAAGGTAGGAACCTGGCATAGTGAGAAATCCCAGAATGGATCTGAGGTCTATGAATGGTTATAAGTCCTAGTATTTGTGCTACACTATTCTCCCACAGTCCAAGAAGTCTCAATAAAATCTCACTAAATACTACAGCCTGGTTTCTGAGTGCAGTGGGAAATCTTGTAAAGCCCCAAGTCCATGCCTGGAATAAAGGGGTCGAGGTCAGAGAGCAGGATCCCCTCCCCTGAAGCCTGAGCGCTGGTGGCTGGAAGCAGTCACAAGCCTGGAACCAAAATGCCCTAATGGAAGAACATCATGAGGGTCAAAAGTGGCAGAGCTAGAGTGGTGTGGCAGTAAGGCAAGAAGTCCGGAGTAGACGGGACTCCAGAAGACTTTTTCACATCACGGGGAAAGAAGCAGCAGAACCACCTCTAGCAAATCTGATTCATCAAACCAAATTATAAAAAGGACTCCTCATCTCTTTGATCAGGAAGATGGCCTTGGTTTTCTTGCTTTTGTCGTTTTAACAAGGAGAGGATTACTGTCAGTACAGATAATCCCTGTACAAAGGCTAAAAACTGTTTCACCTTTTAGTTTTGGTTTTGCTCTCTTAATCCCAAACCTAGATAGATCATGAAAAAAGAGATGAGGTATTGAAATAAAGAGCAAGTCTAGGTCTTCAGGGTAGCAAGGTTTGATGATACCCAAGATTTCAACGAAGGTCACAGGCTCTGGAGAGAAACATTTCTATGCAGAAAAGTATGGTTCCACCATTAACCAGCTGAGTGATCTGGTGATTGTTACCAAACCTCTGGAAGCCTTACTTTCGTCACCTGTGGAAAGTAAGCACCTATGTGAAATTTGAATATGATGGCACCTATGTGAAATTTTTAAACTGGTGTAGATTTGGTGGAACAATCACTCTCGTAAACTTCTAGTAGTACTGTGAAATCATTCAATGTTTATGGAAGTCAGGCTACATCTAAAGATTAAATATGCAGAACCATTGAATCAACAATGTCCCTTCAACAGTTTTTTCTAAAGGAAATAAATGGACATATGTACAAACATGAGAGTAAAAGATTATTCACTAGTGTATTGTTACTCACATTAAAAGTGCCCTAAATGTACACTGTCTCAGTTTAAAATTAACTTCCTCTGGGATACATTTACAGACTCCACTTAAACTTATTTTCTTCACTTCCTAGGAAGGTATGAGGCCCTTCCTGGGGTCAGTTCTGAGTTGGTCTCCTAGAGTCCTGGAGGTGGCTTCTGGATGGTCTGCAGAAGGTGTTGTACCTGGGGAGTGAGAATGTTGTGGGGTGGGAACCTTGGGATCTGGGGTTATCCTCGAACCCCAGCACTCACACCCTTCAGTCAGCACCTCCTTACATTTCCAGTGCCTCCGTAGCGCCACTCCTGTACCTATGCACCAGCTATGCCCTCTGCAGGAATGCCCTTTCTAGACAAAGTGCTCAGAAAAGCTTTCATGGGATGTGCTCTTGTGTAGCAGCCCCATGTTTGCCAGCTTGCCCCTTCACGGGGATCCATGCACTTAGGGACATGAAACCCTACCTTCTCTGTTTCCGTGTTTCTGACTTTGCCTCCCTCCTCCTTCCCTGGACTCCCTACCTCTTCTTTGTTGACCCCTTCTTCTGCAGCGATGTGAGTTTCTGATAGGAACTGTATATCCAGCTTCCCCATCTCTGCCATCATTCTGGACACAGGGGAAGATGGAAGAAGAGGAGGAGGGAGATGAAAGTTAGACAAGGAAGAGAAGAAGAGGAAAAGAAGAGAGGATGGGGTGAGGAGAAAAGAGAAAAGAGGGAAAGGAGAAAGGGGGAAGGAAGGAGAGGAGGAGAAAGAAAGAGGAAGGAGGGAAAGAATAGGAGGAGGTAGAAGAGGGGGAGGGTGGAGTTGAGGACAAGGTAGGGAGAGGAGGGAAGGAGAGTGGAAGGAAAGGAGCATAGAGAAGGACTGGGGAAGGTAGAGCATTGGGAGGCAGAGGAGAAGGAGTGGAGGAGCAAGTTAGGGTGGAGGGGGAAGAGGAGAGTGAGGATTTTGTGTGGAAGGAGAGAAGGATAGGGAAGGAGAAAAAAAGAGCTCAGAGGAGGATGAAGAGAAGGATAAGAGAGGTGGAAAGGAAGAGTTGAAAAAAAGAGAAAGAGAAGAGAGTTGTATGGAGGTATGGGGGGATTTGTATGTCTGAGGATCTCAGTTTGTGCTCCCCAGGGACAGCTTTCCCAGGTGGAGTCTGAGTTCAACCCTTCCCTGCTTCACCCACAGGCAGCCTCTTATGAGGGTGCTCCCTGCCCACCTCAGGTGCTGGTGCTGCAGTTGCTGGTGTTGCTTGGAACCTGCCTCCAGGAATGCCTTTGCCTTCCTGTTCTCTTCCTCAAACAACTGCCTGGAGAGCCGGCAACAAGGGTTAGGTGTCATCAGTCCATCCCCCAACTCCTCCCTTCAGCTTCCTTCCATTCTTCTGTGGAAGAAGAGCCTTTTCGCTGAGTGCAGTGGCCCTTCCCATAGAACAGATAGCTCAGCTGACACCGCAAATCCTCCTTCACCTGTATCAGTTTCTCTATGGAAGGAAGCAAGGCAGGGTGGGGACCTCTTACCTCTGAGCCTCACTTTCCTTTCCCTTGCATTTCATCAGGAAGATCTTCAATTTCTCTACGGGGAGAGGAAACAAGGATGCCCTGTGAGAGTTCACAGGAGGAATTGAAGTTGGGCAATTAGGTGGGAGATGCCAAACTAATTTAAAGGAATTCTGGTTCTGTGCCTCCATGTCCCACCTCCAGAGTCCTTATTGTATAGACTGGGAGCCTAGAAGACAAACCTGCGTTGAATTAATCCATCCTGTTGGTCCTGGCACATAGTACGGGCCCTGGCACAACTGCCACATATTTGCATGAACTGAACGGAATCCTTAGGTGCCACAGCAGTCTGTACCTGTGTGTGTACCTGTAAGTGTTGCTCTCTTCCACCAGTTGGCACAGAGCAGTCATTTAACCTGGCCACTGAAGCATCAGGTTTTACACCACACACACACACACACACACAAATATATACAGCAAGGGTAGACTTCTGAGAAAAGTCTGGGGTCCCCATGACCTTTGCGTCTATTCCTGGATGATTCTTCTTTTCTCCAGGAAACGATGGATGGAAGTTGGGAAGATTTATGAGTGTACATGTGGATGAGTAAATGACGATGCATATACAAAGAGAGATAAACACATAGTTGGATGAATAGATGGAATGTCAGGCAGTTTAATAAATAGATGAAAAATAGTGGAAGGATTATGGATGGATAAGTAAATGCTTGGAGGGATGGATGGATGATTGAAAGGAATGTGAGATGGCTGGTTGGATGATGGTATGAATTTTTATATGGGCGATTGATGGATAATTGGATGAAGGTTATAAAGATGAATGCTTGAATGGATAGACAAACATCTGTGTGGATGACTGAATTTAGAGACAGTAGGTAGACGGATGGATGATGAAATGGATGAATGGATGGGTGGATGGATAGATGGTTGCATCAATTGCTGGTTAGAGGAATAGATGGATGGGTAGATAGTTGGATGGACGGATGGTTAGTTGCAAAGGGTGGAAGAATGGGAGAGTGGATACACTGGATAATTTGGATGGATAGATAGATGGATGGATGGAAGACTGGGTGAATTGATGGCTGGCAGGATGACTGGATGGAGAGATGTTTAGTTGAATTGGATACTGCTGCTTTTAAGTTCTTGCATGCTTTTGGCCTATTTAGCTTCCTATATATTTTCTCTCTTTCTTACCCTGGTTTCCTCTTGCTGTTTCCTTAAGAGAGACTGGATTAAAAATAATAATCCTTCACCCTACTAGGGTGATTCCATTCATTTGTTCCACATTTATCCAATGCCTATACTATGTGTCAGACATCGGTAAAAACTCAGTGAACAAAAGGGTGATTAATTACCACTAGGGAATCAACAGACTAGAGGAGGCTGATATTAAGTTCATTACCATACAAATAGCTGTCATTATTTATGAAAATTATAACTATTAGTGAGTGCAGTGTTTCAGGCAAAAGGAATGGCAAAATTAAAGGCTCTGAGGTTTTGGAATGTGCCGAATGAATGTCTGGGAATAGTGAGGAGATAGTATGACTGGAATGAACTCAGCCAAGGGAAGTGGTAAAATGCAGAGCTAGAGGGGCCAGAAAATATGTAGGCTGCAGGTCATTGACAGGACATCTGTGTTTACTATGAATGAGGTGGGAGGTAGGAAGGGATTTTATTATAGGAGAGATGTGAATTGAGTTACATTTGAACAGGATTCATCTGTCTACTGTAGGCAAAGTAGTTTTGTGGCCAGGGCAGAAGCACAGAGAGAAAGAGAGAGAGAGGAGACAGAGAGAGAGAGGGAAAGGTGGAGAGAGAGAGAGAAGAGAGAGAGAGAAGCTATTAAATAACTTGCTTGTTCCTCAAGACCTCCTCCAGGTGCAGCTGCTCTAGTTTCACTGAAAAAGCAAAAACAAAAACAAAACGGAGACACTTTCAGACATCAGGGACCAGACCCTGCCCTGGCCCCCAAAACTCCAACTTCTGGGAAGGGACTTGCTTGATGTAATGTCAAAGTTCTTGTACAGACCCAGGAGGGACCTGAGTGTCTTCTATTCCATCCCTTTTGCCTAGTAAAGATCACTCTGAGACCAGCCATCTCCCCTATGTGTGCCCATATTCTCTGTAAGTGCTAAAGTGCCATGGCTTTTACAAATGGCAGTGTGAGTATGGTGCAGAATGAACATAGTTTTACACAAACTTTACATCACATTGGAGAACTACGATAATGAAGATGTAAATATATCAAGTTAGGGATAAGAAAAAAAATCAAGCAAGGTAAGGGAAAGAGGAATGATCAGGTGAGGGCAGCTGCTATTTTTTCAATGGGAAGATAAGTTAAAATCTGTATAAGGAGGTGAGGTTTGAGCTGAGAGCTGAATTCCTAGAGGCAGTAGGAGGACATCTAGATTATCAAGTGAACGTGTGCTCTGTGTTTGTTGTCATCTTAGTGGAGGGGGTGGGGGTGAGAGGTAGAAGTTGAAGCAAAAAGGGCCTTGGGGACCACATTTAAAAATCTGTGTGTCTGAAATGGTCATAAAATGCCCTCCCAAAGCATGGTCGAATTTATGACCATGAGGGGCCCCTGTCAACTACAAATTGGAACTTGCCATCTGCCTGTACAAGGACTAAATCACTTTGTGCTGCTACAGCTACTGACCTTCCACATCCCCTGAAGGGAATTCAGGGTGGAGACCAGAAATGAGGCACTCTGTGCTCTGGAGGATGGGTGGAACAGGTCTTTAGATAGTTAGATATTTTCAGGAGCTGATTTTATGAGCCCAACCCTTGCATCTCCTCATATCTAGAAAAGCACTAAATCCCTACATGGTGACATCGGCTTGGGCAGAAGATGGGTCCTGGGGCTTCCGAACCCCAATTTACATGCTTAACAGAATTATTCGGCTCCAGGCGGTAGTTGAAATCATTACTAATGAAACGGCCAAGGCTCTTAATTTATTGATAAAACAACAAACCAAGATGTGTAATGCTATTATCTGGCCCTAGATTACTTACTGGCTGCAGAGGGGGCATCTATGGGAAGTTCAGTCTCAGTAACTGTTGTCTACAGATAATGATAAGGGCAAGGTTATAGAAAATAATAATAACCAACAAGATGACTAAAATAGCTCATGCCCCAATCCAGACTTGGAAGGGATGGAATATCGGAGAGCTATTTGGGGGATGGTTCTCTTACTTAGGAGGATTCAAAACTTGTGGAAATAGTTCTACTCCTCCTTGGGACCTGCCTCCTCTTACCTTGCCTCTTGCCCTTATTCATGAGGATAATTTCCAGCCTAGCTGAAGCCACCTTGGATAGGGGGGCCACCGCATACCTCCTATCCCTGAGGTTACCAGCCCCTGGGCCTGGATGACCAAGAAGTTGACGCCTTGTAAGAACTTTAAAGGGCGTCAAGAGGGGGGAATGATGAGGAAATTGAAACTTCCATACTTGTAATTGCTTACTCTCCTCTATCTTGCAAAGGCCTGCTCGCCACTCTCAGTTAAACAGTAAAATGAATTACTAAGAGTGATCAGATAAGGGAAGACTGTCTGGCTCTCAGGCACCCACCCCAAGCCTTTGTTTGAGACCCTTTGCACAGAGACTTGTTAAGTGACCATTAACTTCAACCCACAACCAATGTGAGAATGCAAATTGTGACCTTAGTCCTGATAGGAATGGAATGTCCAGCTCCTACAAGTTCCTGTTAGGACCCCCTACTATGTGTGTAATCCCTGGCAACTCCTGTGCTCTGTAACTGCCCGTGACCTATAGTAATTCGCAAGCCAATCAGTTTGTACCAATTATAGCTGTATGTTTTAACCTATATAAGGAGAAGACTCCCCTGAAACGGGGCCCCAGAATTTTGAAGCGTTAGCTCGTCTGGGTCTGCCGGCTCAATAAACCTGAGTTCTCAAAAAAAAAAAAAATCTGTGTGTCTGGAATCCTGGGTTGAGGGTGGACAGGGGGAGTCACAACTTAGAGATGCCATGAGGCTTCGCTGTGTTCTTCTCAAACCACTTACATGAATCTAATTCCTTCTGTTTAGTCTCTCAGAGGGCATGGACCTCTCTCACCTCATCACTGGCTTTCTCTTTCACTGGGAAAGAGAAGAGAAAACCAGACATTGGGTAAGCAAATCACTCAACTCTGCTCCCCCTCAAATTGTTACATTTCAACTGACTCAACAGACATCCCCAGATTATACAGATAAAGAAACAGAAGCTTCAAAGACCAGGCCCTTCTCTCTGAGCTAAGTCATCCAGCCAAGGTCCCTGGGCTCACATTTTTGAAACTCCTTACTTAATCCAGTTAACCAGGTCCTCAGTCCTCAGATCCAGGCTTTCTGCTGCAGAGGGAACAGGAAATTGAGCTGGAGACAGCCAGCCATCTGCAGTAGGTGGAGATGGGGTAGCTGGTTACACAGTGTCCATCCTGTTTTCATTTGATGTACATTTATTGAGTGTCTCCTGCATCACAAAAGACGTACAGGACCCTCGTGGGCTTCTGTGATGTGCGGCAGAAAAGGACAGTGAACAGAAAAACAGATCACGATATTTGACATCATGTTGGTAACTGTTGTAAAGTACCAATAATAACCCAAGGCATAGGGAGATAGAGAATGAAGGGGTGGCAGGAGCTTCCTTAAGTACAGGAAGAACTTCCTGGGCTCCAGCTAACGAAGATGAACAAACTCTACAATTCTCAAGGAGGGGAGGGCGTGGGGACATTTTCAGGCAGAGGAAACAGCAAATGCAAACACCTTGAGCTGGCCTTGAGCTGGGGAGGCAGGGAGTACATGTTCCAGCATACATGGAGGACACCCAGTGAGCAAGTGGAGAGTAGCAAGATGTGAGGTGGAGTGAAGGGGGAAGGGAGATCGTACAAGGCCTTGTGAACCGAGGTAAGGGCTTCTGGATTTTACTCTTGAGTGTTGTAGGAAGCCAATGGAGATTTCCCTGCAGCCTCATCTTATTAAGATCCCTGACAAGGGCTGGGGAAGAACATGACAAATCTGTGACTAAGGGATTGGCCCCATTAGATAAAAGGAAAAAATGCTGCCCCCTTACATGCCAGGTGGCAGATTGTAACCCACCCGCACCACCACTGAAAGGGAGCACACTGACTCTTGGAGAATTCTTGCTACAGTCCTCTTTAACACTCTCTTCACAAGTTTCTCAGTTTCAATGATGTGAACTGAGAAGTATCCCTCCTCTTGCCTCTCTGGCTCCAGGATCATCAGTGCAAAGCTCGGGGTGTAAGCTTGAGGAACCATCCCTGGGCCTTCTACCAATTCCCCAAGAACTCCTGGGCCTCAGGCACCCAGTTTTTCTGTAAGCCATGGTTCTACCTGTGGCACACAGACCTTACAATTCTACTTCTGAGGTGGGGTTTAAAAAAAACAAAACATGGAAATATAAGGAAAATACATCCTATCCATCTATTTAAAAAATACCCAAGGCCTTAAAGTGCTCATCTCAACTCATTTTCTAGGTTGGATCCTCAACTCCTCACAAGGTTGGAATTAGGCATCTTCATCTCTCCATCTGCCCAGGGCCAAGCCCACAGAACCCATCAAAGAGTCCACAGAGTTATAAGCGCAAGCAATGGGTTTTTGAAGTCACAAACTGCTTATATGACGTTTGGGCCACAGAGCACTCTCTCAGGTGCTAATGATAACTTTGAATACAATGCCCCTGGGGCATTTTGTTTTCGTGAGGTTAGGTGGTTTCTGTGGTTCCTGTCCTGTGGCCTCTCTACCTAATTTCTACCCAGGCAGAAGGCCCAATGCGCCATTCTAGGAAGAGGGGCCAAAATCCCTACTTATCTGGTTTTGGCTGAATGACCACAGCGTTTTAAACTGAGAATGGACTTGGCAGAATCCCTTTGCCCTAGTTCTGCTATGGGCTCTGGGCTCATGTCATCTCTGGAACAACAACAAAAGGGAGGTGCAAAGCCATCTGTATGGTTTTCTGCCACTTGTGTATTAAAAAATGCAAAGAAGTATATATATTTATACTTATATATACTTTTATATGTTTATATATATTTATACTTCTCCATACTTGTATATATAAAAATATCTCTGTAAGGATATATAAATTATCTCATAACGGTTGTTACTTACCTGCCTGTGGGGAAAACAAATGGGAGACAAGAGTTTAGGGAAATCATTTGCCATTTATCCTATCTAACTTCCTGAATTCTGAATTGGTGCAAAGAATTAAATTTTAAAATAAAAGTAGAATGGGATAATTTCCTGAGGTTTGCATTGTGAAATCTCTGAATCACATCCCCAAACCTCAGACTCGGACTCAAGCACAAGGAGACACATGACCTTGCTGCAGCTTTTCTACCATCTCTAGAAACTCTTCAATCTTCTTTGAGTTGGATTTCCCTGTGGAGGCAAAAACCAGAATTATAGGATCTTCTGAGAGTCAAAGGGAAGTAAGGAAAGGGCCAAATCCATCTGGAAGTAGAAGGAAGGGACCCTAGTGGACTTTTTTTTAAAACAAGCCCAGGCTTCCTGATATTTCAGATCCAGATACTTCAGAATGAATCTCTAAAAATCAAAGGTATTTTCTTAGAAATCCAGAACTTTCTTATAATGGCCAAGAATATTCCTTAATATCATCCCAAACCTAAACCTATACAAATGTTCGTGACTGTTCCGAAAATGTCTTTTTATAGTTGGTAGGTGCTACCATTTTTCAGCGTAGGGTTGGCAACAGATGTGACCTCAGCCCTTTATACTCCCCACCCTATTTCTAGAGTCAGTCACAAGTTATGGCTTAGTGTATTCTCATGTGTTTCCCTAGGATGGTGTCATTATTTTATGACATCTCAGGACAGTAGAAAAGATGTAATAAAATATTCTTAATTATAGTACTTTAAAGGGAGTGTAGAGGAACTGATGAAAACAAGAAGGGCAGTAAGTCAATGACTGTTGAAGGTACAAGGGGCTTCATTATATATTATTCTCTCTACTTCTCTTTGAAATGTTTTAATAAAAATTACAATGGTATATCTTCTGAGAGATGGAATATAGTTATGGGAGAAGGTTATAGGGTCCTTTTTACAATGTTCTTATCTTTTCTGAATAGCAATTTTCAGAAATTATCTAAAACAAAATGTACTAGCTGTTAATTCCATAGGAAAAAAATACCATAACCCAAAAATAAAGGGAAAATGTATTTGTGATAGTAGACATTCTTGATTAAGAGATTCTTAAAAGACTCTATGCAACATGTGGACACTGGTTTGAAAAAAAAATCCCAGTTTTAAAAGCGATTGTGAGGAAATCTATATAGGGGCTGTTTGAAAGAGGATGATATTGCGGAACTGTTATTTTTTTCAGTTGTGGTAGTAGTATGATTCTTCTTGAGGAAAATGTTATTTTATTAAAAAAGAAACATACTAAAATATTTCAGAGGAAATCAAAAGGATTCTATAATCATTTCCTTTTAAATACTTAAAAATAGTTGTATAAAATATGGTAAAATTAACAAGGTTGAAATTTAGGTGACACAGAGTCAGAAAATGGTGATGGCACTAACACAGTTTATCAATCTCTCTTGATCTACAGTTAGAAACAGAACTAGTTGGCAAAAACAAGTATTACCGTCCACAACATTCATAATGCAATATGATGATACACTATTCACATAGACCTTAAAATACACATAGATGGAGATAAACCACCAATAGCCACAGGACCTGTTGGCATCTGTGTGACAGTAAAACAAGGAAGTAATGGTACAGAATCTGATGGTCCTAAGTCAGGAGGAGAACCAGATATCCAGCAGATATTCGGTGGAAAACACAGTAAGTCAAGTTGAGAAAAGCAGCTGAAAGTGGTAGTGGTACTGGTAGAAGGTATTGCCTTCTCCAATAATGGGTGAGTGTAAGGGCCCAAAGTAAAGACTGCTGGAGTTTAAACCCTAAGCTTGTGGGAGGTGACAAAGATGGTGGAGAGGAAGACACTGAGCTCACCTGCTCCTATAGGTACACCAAAATTACAACTATTTACAAAGCAACTATCAATGATAAAGACCTAAAGACTGAGATCTTCTAAAACAAAAGATATAAAGAAGGAACCACAAGGAGACAGGGAGGAGGGGAGGAGATACAGTATGGTCAAGACGCATACCCCTGGATAGGCGACCCACAAATGGAAGGATAATTATAATTGCAGAGGTTCTCCACAAGGAGTGAGGGGTCTGAGCCCCGCATCAGGCTTCCCAGCCCAGGAGGCCTGCACCAGGAAGTCAAGCCCCCAGGATGTTTGGCTTTGAAGGACTTTAGAGCTTACTTATGAGAGAGCTAGACAACTGTAGGAAATACAGACCCCACTCTTAAAGGGTGCACATAAAATCTCACACACTCCGAGACCCAAGGCAAAAGCAATACTTTGAAAGCATCCTGGGTCAGACCAACTTGCTGATCTTGAAGAGCTTCCTAGAGAGTCAGGAGGCAACTGGGACTCACCCTGGAGACATAGATGATGACAGTAGCCATTTTGCGGAGTAATCTTACCATAAGTAACTGGTGATGGCAAGTGCCATTCTGGAATCCTCCCTCTAGCTTATTAGTACCAGGACTGGCCCTTCCCAGGGCCAGCTGGTCAGCACCAATTCCTGGATGACCCAGGCCTAGCAGCCAACCAGGAAGGGACAGCCCCACCCACCAAAGGGCCCAGGAACTGGCCCCACCCACCAGTGGACTGACAATAGCCCCAGGACCTCCTGGGGCCCCCACAGTCAGCCATCAGTACTTAGTTCCACCCACCAGGAAGCTGATAACAATTCTGGGACCCTTAGGCCCCCACAGAGACCCCAGAACCTGGCTGTGCCCACCAGTTGGTCAGCACTAGTCCCAGGACCTAACCTCTCTCACCAGTGGGTGAGCACCAGCCTCAGGACCCCTTGGGCCCTGGCCTCACCCACCAGTGGGCCATTGTAAACTCCAGGGCCCCCAGAGCCCTGCAGCAAGAGACCCCAGGACATGGCTCCACCCATCAGTGGGCCAGCACTAGCACCAGGACCAAGCTTCATGAACCAGTGGGTGGGCACCATCCCCAGGACCCCCCCTTCAGGCCCTGGCCCCACCCACCAGCAGGCAAACAACAACCCTGAGACCAACACATCCCCACATCCAGCAGTATCAGGACAAGGCCCATCCACAAGTGGGCCAGCACCAGCCTTGGGAACACCTGGGCCCCAGCCTTGCCTACCAGCAGGCATACACTAGCTCCAGGACACCTTGGGACCCTTAGCCAATCACCCTGAGAACTGGCCCCATCAGCCAGCAGGCTGACACCAGCTGTGGGACACCCCAGACCCCACAGCCAGCCATGTTAGGAACCAACCCCACACACCAATAGGCTGACACCACATCTGGGACCCTCCTGGTCCATGGCCCTGCCTACCAGCAGGCCAACACTAGCTCCAGGACCCCTGGTACTGCAGACAGCCATGCCAGGCAATGACCACCAGTGACTGGCAGCTTCCACACTAGGCAGGGCCTGGCAACCAACCAAACTGGGGCCAACCATGCCTACCAGCATGCCCACAGTAGTCAGTCAACCACAACAGAAGGTCCCACGCAACCCACATAGAAGGCACATCTAAAGCATGTAGCTCTGGTGATCAGAAGGGAGTGTGCTGCTGGGTGCCATAGGACATCTCCTACATGGGCCACATGTCCAAGATGGGGAAATGTAACCAACCTAACTAACATAAGAAATAAAAACAGAGAATTAGGAAAAATTAGGTGACAGAGGGAGATGTTCCAAATGAAGAAACAAGATATAATCTCAGAAGAAGAAATCAGTGAAGTGGAAATAAGGGGTCTACCCCCCCGCCCAAAAAAAAAGAATGTGATGAATAAAATATAGATTGAGAAAAAAAAAGCAGTCTACCCAATAGAGAGTTTAAGTTAATGATCATGAAGATGCCTAAAGAACTCAGGAGAAGAATGGATGAACAGAGTGAGAAGATAGAAGTTTTTAACAAAGAGTTAGAAAATATAAACCTAAATGTCCATCAACAGAGGGATGGATAAAGAAGATGTGGTACATATATACAATGGAGTACTGCTCAGCCATAAAAAAGAATGAAATTGAGTTATTTGTAATGAGGTGGATAGACCTAGACATTATCATACTGAGTGAAGTAAGTCAGACTGAGAAACACAAATATTATATGATATCACCTATATGTGGAATCTTAAAAAAGGCTACAAAGGAACTTATCTACAAAACAGAAATAGAGTTACAGATGTAGAAAATATGGTTATGGTTACTGGGGGTTAAGGGGGTAAGGGATAAATTGGAACATTGGGATTGACACAAACATACTACTATATATAAAATAGATAACTAATAAGCACCTACTGAATTGCACAGGGAACTCTACTCAATACTCTATAGTGGCTATATGGGAAAAGAATCTAAAAAAAGAGTGGATATATCTATAACAGATTCACTTTGCTATACACTGGAAACTAACACAAACATTGTAAATCAACTATACCCCAATAAAAATTATAAAATAAAACAAAGAAAAAAAGAACAAACACAGGTGAAGAATACAATAACTGAAATGAAAAATACACTAGAAGGAATCAACTGTAGACTAAATGATACAGAGGAATGGATCAGCGAGCTGGAAGACAGAGTAGTGGAAATCACTGATGCTGAACAGGAAAAAGAAAAAAGAATGAAAACAAATGAGGACAGTTTAAGAGACCTCTGAGACAACATCAAGTTTACTAACATTCGCATTGTAGGGTTCCCAGAAGAAGAGACAGAGAAAAGGGCAGAGAGCATATCTGGAGACATAATAGCTGAAAACTTCCCTAACCTGGGATGTTAGGGAACAGATATCCAAGTCCAGGAAGCTCAGAGAGTCCCATACAGGATCAGCCCAAAGAGGTCCACATCAACACACAATGTAATTAAAATCTCAAAAATTAAAGATAAATAGAAATTACTAAAATCAGGTAGGGGGAAGTAACAAGTTACATACAAGGGAACTCCCATAATGGTATCAGCTGACTTTTCAGCAGAAACTGCAGGCCAGAATGGAGTGGCATCATGTAAAGTGATGAAACAACCGAGAGAATATTCTACTCAGCAAGGCTTTCATTCAGATTTGATGGAGAGATCAGAAGTTTTACAGAAAAGCAAAAGCTAAAGGAGTTCAGCACGACCAAACCAGCTTTACAAGAAATGTTAAAGGGACTTCTCTAAGTAGAAAAGAAAAGGCCACAACTAGAAATATGAAAATTACAAAAGGAAAAATATCATTGGTAAAGGCAAATATATAGAAGGTAGTAAATCAACCGTGTATAGCACTAGTAGGAAAGTTAAAAGACAAAAGTAATAAAAGTATCTATATCCACAGTGAGTAGTTAAGGGATACACAAAACAAAAAGATGTAAAATATGATGTTAAAAACAGTAAATGAGGACTTTCTTGGTGGTGCAGTGGTTAAGAATCTGCCTGCCAATGCAGGGGACATGGGTTCGATGCCTGGTCCAGGAAGATCCCACATGCCACAGAGCAACTAAGCCCTTGTGCCACAACTATTGAGCCTGCACTCTAGAGCCCGTGAGCCACAACTACTGAGCCCATGTGCTGCAACTACTGAAGCCTGTGCACCTAGAACCCACTCTCCGCAACAAGAGAAGCCACCACACCGAGAAGCCCATGTACCGCAGTGAAGAGTAGCCCCCACTCACCACAACTAGAGAAAGCCCAAGTGCAGCAATTGTTAAAATGTGATTGAACTTAAGAGATCAGCAACTTAATCATTCATATATATATATATGTTTATATATACCTTATGATAACCGCAAACCAAAAACCTATAATTGATACATACACAAGGGAGAAAGGAGTGCAAACATATACTAAAGAAAGCTATCAAATCATAAGGGAAGAGAGTAAAAGAAGAGAGTAACAAAAAAGAACTACATAAACAACCAGAAAACAATTAAAATAAAAATGGTACATACCTATCAAGAATGACTTTAAATTTAAGTGGACAGAAGCCTTCAATCAAAAGACATTGAAAGAATGAAATTTTGCCATTTGCAACAACATGGATAGACTTGAGGGTATTATGCTAAATGCAATGTCAGACAAACAATGACAAATATCATATGATACCATATGTGGAATCTAAAAAATAAAACTAGTGAATATAACAAAAAAGAAGCAGACTCACAGATATACAGAACAAACTAGTGGTTACCTGTGGGGAGAGGGATGGGGGGAGGAGTAAAATAAGGGTAGGGGATTAAGAGGTTCAAACTATTATGCATAAAATAAGCTACAAGGATATATTGTACAAAACAGGGCTATAGCTGATATTTTACAATTATAAATGGAGTATAACCCTGAAAAACTGTGGATCACTATATTGTATACCTGTCATTTATTTAATATTGTACATCAACTATACTTTAATAAAAAAAATGAAATCCTGCCATTTGTGACAACATGATGGATGGACCTAAACTGTATTATGCTAAGTGAAATAATTCAGGCAGAGAAAGACAAATATTGTATGATTTCTCTTATGTGGAATCTAAAAAATCTAAAGAAATGAACAAACATAACAAAACAGAAACAGAATCATAGATACAGAGAACAAACAGGTGGTTGTCAGAGGGGAGGGTTATAGAGGGAGGAAACAAATAGGTGAAAGAGATTAAGAGGTACAAACTTTCAGTTCCAAGAGCACTGTTGCAGAAATAGCAAAACTCTACAAACTGATCTATATACTCAGTGCTATCACAATCACATTTCAGCAGGCGATATTCAAGACACTGACAAACTGGTTTTAAAATGCATATGGGAATGAAAAGGACACAGAATGGCCAATAAACTTTTAAAAAGAATAGAGTTGGAGTATTTGTAGTACCTTATTTCAAGAGTTATAGAGCTACAGTACCAGGATAGTGAGGTATTAGCATGAAGATGGACAAATAGATCCATGGAACTGGATAGATCCAGAAACAGACCTAGGCATATATATGGACAACTTATTTTCAGCAAATGTTAAGAATTCAATGGAGAAAAGACAGTTTTTTTCCACAAATGGTGCTGGCATATTTGGATGCCCATATGCAAAAACAAACAAACAAAACCCCACAAAATTTGGAATCACAACTCACGTACAGAAAAAATAACTCAAAGTAAATTACAAACCTAACATTAAAACATAAAACTATAAAATTTTTAGAACACCCAAGAAGACAGAGGAGAAAACCTTTGTGAACTTGGGTTAGGTAAAGATTATTTAGATACAAAAACAAAGCAGGATCCTTAAAACAACAATTTGATAAACTAATTCAAATTTTTAAAACTGCACTCAAAAACACTGTTTACAGAATAAGAAGACAAGCTAAAGACTGGGAGAAAAGCTTTGCAAAACATTTATCGGATAAAGAACTTGTACTCACAATACAAAACAAATTCTCAAAACAATAACAAGCAAACAAACAAACCACTACAATATAGGCAAAAGTTTGAGCAGATACTTCACCATAGAAGACACACTGGTGGCAAATAAGCACATGAAAAGATGCTCAGTATCATTAAATGCTAGGGAAATGCAAATTAAAAACAAGGTATCACTAAACATTTATTAAAATGGCTAAAATTAATAATGCCAGCCATGCTAAGTGTTGGATTGTACACACTACTGGTGGAAATGTAAAATGTAAAAATGTAAAATGGTAAACCACTTTGAAAAACTGTTTGGCAGATTCTTAAGAAATTAATCATAATCTCAGCCTGTAACCCAGCCACTCCCATCTTAGGCAATTACCCACAAGCAAAACTATGCCTATAAAAAGACTTTTCACCAAATATTCTCAGCAGCACTATTTGAACAGACAAAATCTGAAAACAACCCAAATAAGAACACCTGAACAAACTGTGGTATATTATACGATGGCTTACTACTCAGGAGTGAAAAGGAATGAGCTATTGATATGACCATGGATGAATTTAAAAATGATTATGCTGGTGAAAGAAGGCAGATCGAAGAATGCATATCACATTGTTCCACTTGTTTAAAAAATGTCAAAACTTCAAACTGATCTATAGTGACAGAAAGCTGATCAGTAGTTGTGGATGGGGGTAGAGAGGAGGATGAATTACAAAAATGAACAATGTGAGTGTATTCCTTGTTATGCTGAATGGTTTTTCTGGTGCATACATATGTAAGAATTTATCAAATCGTAGGCTTTAAATGCAGCTTATTGTACGTCAACTATGCTCCAATATAGCTATTTAAAATAATCTAGGTTGTGATTATGTTGGTTTCTATTAGTTTAGTCTCTCCACTTTTCATAATAAAGAGCTTAATATGCCACTATTTTAAAATTCATCAGTCCTAGTATTAGTATTTTATCCAGAGAAAGCTTCCTTCTTTAATTACATCCCTCACGCCTAAGCCCGTCTTTTATCTTGCCCACCTCACGAACTTGGCACCAGAGGGAGGTCCTCCGTGGCCACCCACCATCCTTACCCTCGACCTGCTCAATCAAGTCCATTGCTCCTGGTGTCCCCAATTTGGACATTCTTGACGTTCCCACCATGATCCAAGGTTTTCTTCTGAAGGTCCTCTCACGCCTTTCCTTCCCCTCGGCAGCTGATTGGACCGAAACCACACAAGGGGTGGGTGCTCTGAAGCCCGAGCCTGCGCAGTGTACTTCCGAGCCCTTGTCAATACCAGAAGCCCAGGAGCAAGAGGAAGGAGTAGTTGGTCTGCGCAAGCGGGAGGTTGTCTGGCATGAGGAAGACGGAGAGGAAGAGTGCCAGGCGTAGATACCTGTGGTTTGGGACAACTTAAGCACAAGATTCTCTTTTAAAATTGCCTCAGGCAGGCTGTGGGCAATGTTCTCTTTTACGTCTGGTCACCACACCCCCCCAAGCAAGCACTCTCTTCCAAACAGAATACCCCTTCCATCCGGAACTGTCACCCGACTGCCTGTGGGACCTTAGCACAGATTGATAATTCAGGCCAGTAATCTCCTCGGGAGGCAAATCTCTGATGCAGGGCCGAGGGTAGGCTGTCCAAGAGTGAAGGTGCAGCCCCTGCCAGAGTCTGGAACACCACTTGGGGCGGGGCGAAGGAAAGTGGGGCAAGGGTTTACCAAAGGCAGAAGGAATTCTCTGTGGGGGACATCCAGCACTTCATGTGGTCTACAGTCATGCTGGACACACTGTGTCCAGACTCTCAGCAACTGCCCTCCTGAGTGCAGAAGTTCCAGCCGCAGACCTCTCTAGCAGTCTACCTCGTCTCCCCCCTCACTCCCCCACCCCCCGCCCCAACAGGGTGCAGAGATAAAGGGTCAAAGCTGAGGCTAGTTCCTCTTCAGCTTGCTTCCCATAGTTTCAGTTTTCAGAGATACATGCGTGAGTCATTATGGTGGGTCACTTCTGCAAAAGCCAGGTGGGGAGGCATAGAGCCACTCCTGTTGTGTCTTCATCCAGGTGGTGTTTGTTCAGCAATTACAGTATATAAGGCCAGTCCTAAGAGACTGACCTACCCGGGTTGTCTTCATTCATAATAGGTGTGTAATACCAAATAAGTGAAAATGTATTAGATATAATGATACTCAAAGAGAAATATCAGGGTAGTACTAGTCTAAAAATAAGTTGTGTTTCCTTGTCTTCTATTTTCTGGAAGGCACTGTGTAAAATCGGTGTTAATTTTTTTCTGAATGTTTCAGTGAAACCAGCTGAGCCTGGAGATTTCGTTTTTTGTGAGCTTTTTTCTATTAAAATTTTTTTCCTTCTACTTTTATTGAAATACAATTAATATATAGCACTGTGTAAGTTTAAGATGTACAGTATAATGATTTGACTTCCATACTTCATGAAATGATTATCCCAATAAGTTTAGTGAATATCATCTCATACAGATACCAAATAAAAGAAAAAAAATTGTACTTGTGAAAAGAACTCTGGATTTCCTCTCTTAACAACTTTCACATATAACATATAGCAGTGATAATTATATTTATCATGCTGTACATTACATCCCTAGTATTTATTTACCTTACAACTGAAAAATATGGAATGCTTCATGAATCTGTATGTTATCCTTGTACAGGGGCCATGCTAAATCTTCTCTGTATCATTGAAGTGAGCACTGTTGGTCTTCCTTTTATTAGGTTGTCAGAGTTGTTTATATATTCTAGTTACAAGTCATATTTTGGGTATGTGTTTTGCAAATTATTTTTTCCCAGGTTCTCACCTCTTCATTTTCTTAACAGCGTATTTGGAAGAGCAAAAGGTTCAAATTTTGAAGTTCAATTTATCGATTTTTTTCTTTTGTAGTTTGTTTTTTGTGCTGTAATCAAGAAATTTTTGTGAAATCCAAGGTCACTAAGATTTTCTCCTATGTTTTCTTTTAGAAGTTTTATAATCTTAGCTCTTTTAAATTTTTTAATTGAAGTCTAGTTGCTGTACAATATTATATAAGTTACAGGCATATAATATACTGATTTTTTGGATATGATACCAAAAGTGCAAGCCAGAAAATAAAAAATATACAAGTGTATGTACATCAAAATAAAAAGTTTCTGCTCAGCATAAGAAAAAATTGACAGAATAAAGAGGCAACCTGTGGAATGGGAGAAAATATTTGCAAACCAAAAAGATAAGGGTTTTATATCCACAATATATAAGGAACATACAACTCAATAGCAAAAAGCAAATAATGTAATTTTAAAATGGGCAAACTGAATAGACATTTTTCTTCCCAAAGAGGATGTACAAATGGCCAACAGGTACATGAACAGATGCTCAGCATCACAAATTATCAGGGAAATGCAATTCAAAACTACGAGATATCACCTTACACTGTTAGAATGGCTGTCAAAAGACAAGAGATAACAAGTGTTGGCAAGGATGTGGAGAAAACGGAACCCTTGTACACTGTTGGTGCACTGTTGGTGGGAGTGTAAATTGGTACAGCCACTAAAAAAACCAGTATGGACCTTCCTCAAAAATTAAAAATAAGGCTATCATATGATCCAGCAATCCCACTTCTTTGTATATTTCCAAAGGAAATGAAAACAAGATATTGAAGAGATATCTACTCTTCCACGTTTATTGCAGCATTATTCACAATAGCCAAGATATGGAAACAACCTTAGTGTCCATCAGTGGATGAATGGATAAAGAAGATATGGTATACACATACAGTGGAAAATTATTCAGCCATGAGAAATAAGTAAATACTGCCATTTGTGTCAACATGGATCAACGTTGAGGGCATTATGCTACATGAGAAAGACAGAGAAAGACAAATACTATATGTTCTCACTTAATCTAAAACATTAAACTCATAGAAACAGAGAGTAGATTGATGGTTATCAGGGGCTGGGTGTAGGAGAAACAGGGAGATGTTGGTCAAAGTATACAAACTTTCAGTTATAAGGTGAATAAATTCCAGAGAACTCATGTACAACAGAGTGACTATAGTTGACAATACTGTATTGTAAACTTGAAAGGTATAATGAGAGACCTTAAATATTTTTACCATAACACCAAGAACAACAGCAACATAATAATTACATGAGGTGAAGGATATGCTAACTAACCTCATTGTAATGAACATTTTACAACATAAGTGTGTATCAAATCATCACATTTAAACTTATACAACATATAGGAAAATTATATCTCAGTAAAGCTGGGGAAAACATAAAATCCCTCCCAAACGAAAGAGGCAACACTAATACCTATTACCACTCTCCACAGTAATACATTTTCTCTGGCCCAGACTAATACTGCAAACTTTTTTTAATTTTGCCATCTGATCTGTGAAAAACTATAATTCCTTATTGGTGTTTGTGGTTGCATTATTTCTTTATATAACCATTTATAATTATAATGTATGCTTCTGAGAATATTCTGTGTTTATCCTTAGGCATTTCACTATTGGTTTTATTGGATTTACTAAATAGTTTACATAAAATCATTGTATATTTCACATGTTTATCTTTGGCATTTGTGTATGTTTCAAATATTTCCTTCCAATTTGTCTATTATCTTTACTTATAGACTTTGTCAGTTGTAAGATTTCCAAAAATATGTTTATATTGCCAAATTGATCACTGTTCTCCTTTACAATGATTTTTATCTTCTTGAAGAAGTGCTTCCCTATCTGTAGGTCATAAAATTAGTCTCATATTTATTTTCTAAAATAATGTTTATAGTTTTGATTTTACATTTAGGTATTTAACCTATCTTGGTTTTATTTTTGTGAATGATATGAGAGACAAGCACACTTTTTTCCCCAAGTGAATAACCTATTTTCCCATTATAATAAAATATTCCTACTTTTCCCCATTGAGCTAAAGTGCCATGTTTCTTGAAAAATTTCCATATCTGATGAGAGATATGCTATAAAGATGCTTCTGGCATCTCTCTTTTCTCCCATTGATGCAATTTTTTTATTATCAGACCATCACTGTACTCTTTTTTTAAATTACTAGAGCTTTGATACCTTGTTATCAATCTACCCACAGTATTTAACTTTTTTTTCAGATTGCCTTGTGTTCTTGTCTATTTTTTATGATAGATAAATTTTTAAATTCTCTTCTTAGGTTTCTTTTTTAAAGTTATTTTTTCCAGTTGTTGGTATATTGTTTAGGATTGTCGAATTAATGGACTAATTTTAAATATCAATCCATCTCAAGAGACATGGTGTATTTCTCAATCTATTATATATATATATATATATATATTTCCTATATGATTGGGTAAAGATAATTTATGAATTTTTGACTGTTACAAGTGTATATAACAACACTTGCTATTTGTATGATGATATAGTAGTCTTCCGAGGTTGTTTAATTTCCTTAGTAGCTCTAAAAGTTTATTGGTGGCTTCATTTGGATCACCTAGGTAGAAAGGAAATTCATATCTTTTATATATAGACATTAATTGCCAAGGTGTCCAATGCTAATGAATGCTAATGGCAATTGTGGTCATAATTGTTTTGGATATTAAGTATAGTGATTGGTATATCTTTTGATACATTCAATTTTTTTATATAGTTAGGAACATTCTCTTCCAAATGTTATTTATCAATAATAAATATTCATCAATAATAAATATTCAAAGTTCTGTAACTATTGAGATTGTTAGCCACACTGTTTCCATTTTCTTACCTCCTAATCATCTTCAGTCCACGACAAAATAAGTTTTAGCTTTAGCACTCCCCTGCAATTGTACTTACTAAGGCCTCCATGTCGTTAAAACAGCTTTGCCCATCCCATCGTATTAACCGCTCCCTCCCTCTGCAAATATTCGGTTGCTTGATTTCCATACACCTAGAGGTAATTTTACTTTTGACTAATATTATCCTCTCATTTTACAGCTCCGCTTCCCCTAACCAACATTTAATTGCAAAAGATAGTCAGATCTGACTCCTCTTCTCTCTTCAGTTTGCACTTCATGGATGATCAAGAGGTCCCATGTTTTCCATTACTAAATAAATATATGTCTATGAATTTACATTGTGCACTCAGTACTCCTGCCTCATCCTAGTCAGATGTTATGATGACTGGAATCCTACATTTGATGATTAAATGCTCTATTAAGCTCAATAAGTACTATTAAGCACTGACTAAAGCCCTATGGGCAGGAAATTTAAACCTATTCCCAGAATATGTATCTTTTCATATGAGAGTGAACTATTGGCCCTTCCAGGATGGAAGGGAACCAGTGTAGCCAATTTGCCACCAAATGACCATTTGATTTCCTTAAAAAATAGTGCTATATTGGGGGTTTGACATTGGAGTTTCTTTTTTAAAAATATATTTTATTGAAGTATAGTTGATTTACAATATGTTAATTTCTGCAGTACAGCAAAGTGATTCAAATTATATATAATATATATAAACACATTCTTTTTCATATTCTTTTCCATTATGGTTTATCAAAGATATAGAATGTAGTTCCCTGTGCTATACAGTGGGGCCTTGTTGTTTATCCATTCTATATATAATAGTTTGCATCAGGTAATTCCAAACTCCCAATCCATCCCTCCCCTTCTCCCCTCCCCCTTGACAACCATACATCTGTTCTCTATATATGTGTCTGTTTCTGTTTTGTAGTTAAGTTCATTTGTGTCATATTTTAGATTCCACATATAAGTGATATCATATGGTATTTGTCTTTGTCTGTCTGACTTACTTCGCTTAGTATGATAATCTCCAGGTCCATCCATGTTGCTGCAAATGACATTACTTCATTCTTTTTTATAGCCGAGTAGTATTCCATTGTATATGTGTACCACAACTTAAAAAATTTTTTTTCTCGTTAGTCATCTATTTTTTACATATTAATATATATATGGCAATCCCAATCTCCCAATTCATCCTACCCCAAACCCCCTCCGCTCTCTCCCCTTGTTGTCCATATGTTTGTTCTCTACATCTGTGTCTCTGTTTCTGCCTTGCAAACCAGTTGATCTGAGTACCACAACTTCTTTATCCATTCATCTGTGAATGTACATTTAGGTTGGTTCCATGTCTTGTCTATTGTGAATAGTGCTGCTGTGAACATAGGGGTGTGTGTATCTTTTTGAATTGTAGTTTTGTCCAGATATATACCCAGGAGTGGGATTGCTGGATCATATGGCAACTCTATTTTTAGTTTTTTGAGGAACCTCCATACTGTTTCCCATAGTGGCTGCACCAATGTACATTCCCACCAAAAATATAGGAGGATTCCCTTTTCTCCACATCCTCTCTATCATTTGTTATTTGTAGATTTTTTAATGATGGCCATTCTGACCAGTGTGACGTGGTACCTCATTGTAGTTTTGATTTGCATTTATCTAATAATTAGTGATGTTGAGCATCTTTTCATGTGCCCATTGGTCATGTGTATGACATTGGAGTCTTATTGACTGGTTGGATATTCAGAGGTGACATTAGCTAGATAAGCATTGATAGATAAGAGGCCATTAATAACCTCCATCGCTGCCCATGGCCACTTCATTCATATGTCCATTGTACAGGCACTGGGATGGTTGATGAAAGAGGCTAGCTGATGTCTTTGGTCTACTTGGTTGTTTGGTGCCTCTTATATGGTGGATGATCTGTGGTTGGTGTTAACCTGTGATACTGAGAGTTGTACATTTCATGTACATTCCCCTATATCCATCCACATTCCTAAAACCCCAGAATTTCTTGTCACCAATATTCCAATCTTTTTCTTTTCAGGCCCCTGACCAGCCAACTAGAATATTCACCACTGTCATATGTCAGTATAGTCTAACCTCAGGCTACTTCTCTTTCCACACAAAGTGGATGGTCACGTGTACTCCCTGAAGCTCTGCCCATTGGTTGGACTTTACCTCTCCTCTTTCTTCTTAGGACATTCCTGAAAGTGACTGTTATGCACCTTCCATCCATTTTAAGCATGTACTCACATACCACATTCTAATCCAACCCATCTATAAACCAAGCTCAGGATTGTGCCTCCTTCTTCAGCTGTTGATACAGGGCTGCCCATGTGAGCATAGATGTGAGCCTAGAAAGGAGCACTGTTGCAAGTATGGTGAAATGAGGTTCTGGGTCACCTTCTCATGAAGCATATTGGTCTTGCTTGAGCTCAGTCCTAGGTATACCATTTCCAATTAATGAAAGATTGCTTCTAGGCCTTCCTGACCTTAAGACTTAGTGATTCTAATAGAACCTAGCTAGTGATGGGCATTTCTGGCCACATGGTCACTTGGTAGCCCATGGTCAAGTCTTTCATCTCTGCTGGGGCCCAGTAACACACCATGAATGGTTTCTTAAAAGGCAAATAATTCTCTGTTGCCTATGGCATGGCCCTAACTCAGAATCCCGGGGATCTGCCTTGTGGTTCTTCAATGGGGCTTACCGTAAGCTCCACACTGCATATTTTCCCACTGCTGACACCTCAAACACCATAGAGTCTACTGAATCATATGACCCAAGTAGCAGAACTGCTTGCACTACAGCATGGTCTTGTTGCACAGCAGGAGACTAATATAATTAGCAACTTTGCTTCCTAGCTCCCTGCTGGGTTAGCAGAGATTTTGTTAGTTCTCTATTATGGTTTGAAGACATTCTTTGCTCAATTTGCTTTCACAAGTACACCCTCCCATAAATCTTTTGCACTTCTAATTCCATTTCAGTATCTGCTTCTTGAAGAACTCAGCTGGCACAAATATTGTTTTCTTTTCCATGAGATTGAAATTTTTATGATTCTCTTTACTTATTGGAATATAAAAGAATGTGTGTTTTTTTTTTACCACATCAATGGCTGCATGCCATGTGCACATTTATCTGCTCTAATGATTATAATATGTCGAGCAAGATGGCTGTTATCCAGGCTATGACATGATTGAGTTTACAGTAGGCTGCAATCATCCTCCAGGATCCATCTGGTTTTGTAGTGGACAGCCTGGTAAATTAGACAGAAAATATGATAGGATCCATCACCCTCATATTCCTGATAATCTTAAGGATTTCACATTCTCTACTATTTCCCAGGGATGTGATAATGTTTGATTTACTATCCTGGCTAGGGTAAGGGAGCAGTTTCAAAGGTTACATTTGGCTTCTCACATAGACAAGGACCCAATGTGGAGATAATGACAAATGTCAAGTATATCTATCCCAATTTTATTTTGGGGTCTGGGAGATTACCACTGTGTGAATCTTTAGATCCAAGTACCCACTGAAACTAGACCTTGGCTAGGACTCCATTTATTGGTTCCTCTATGCCCCACTCTAACAGTGGGGCCACAATGACACTGCAGATCTTCAGGTATCAATGTCAATGCAGACTTTGTGTCCAATAATCCTTTAAATGTCTGAGTATTCCTCTTTCCTCAGTGAACAGGTATCTGAATAAATGACCATAAGTCCCTTTCAGGAAAGACCGAAAGACTCCTTACTGTGTATACTTGCCATGTTTTTGCCATATACTTGCCACATACTTACTGTGTATACTTGACATGATATCCTCTATAGTCAGTGTGTTTAAGGATCTAAAAACTGACTTAGGTCTAGAAACTGGCCAAGTGTTGTTGCCTTTTTTATTTGAGTGGCTGCCATCAGCATCCTGGTTTTTCATACTTGATTTATTGTGCTGGCAAAGGCTGAGTAGTATCCTTGTCAGCTCTCCATCTATTTTCCTATAAGGAGACCAGGTTTTATTAATCATCTCACTCTCTACATGTTAGAGCTCCCTGGATGCCTTTGTGACCTTAACTATCATTATGGTAATATGAACCCTTGGCTTCTGGTGGCTAAGGGTTGCCACCTTGCCTCTGTTATTTCAGGGTTTTATACTTCCAATGTTATCAGCAAGACAATCTCTTTAACAGAATCTCCTACAGTCATCTATGTCCTACAGAGGAGAGTCACTATGGAACTTATTATTGATCCCACTACTTCTCTCAGTGGTGTATTTTTTATGGCCTCAGTAAATGGTGTGTTCTCTGAGTTTTTGCATGGAATGTAATCATCAGAAGGGGCAGGTCCATATCCCTGAGCCCTTTAATCCCTTCCTTCATTATATCCCACAACAATTCTGGCATTTCAGTTTCACTTAGCATGAGTCATTATGTTTTCAATGCTTCTGGGAGTCATCTTACTAATGAGTTTGCACCATCTACTGATGTCATTAGCAGTATGTCTTGTATTGTAGGAGAACACGCCCAAGTCAACAAACTCTTGCTTATATAAGTTTAAATTATGGCTACTTGATCAAGCACCCTTGTAATATGGTCCTATCCATACTCCCCCAGCTCCTTTCAGTATATTCAGGCTAGGTTTTGCAGTCCATTTGGGGTGTGTTCCCTTTCCTTCCTAGTAAATTAGATTTTGCCCCAGGTGGGTTATGCTATGTCTTAACTCTAGTTATAAGTCTAATGATCAGGAGCTGTGGTACCTATCTCACAGGTCAGAGTCCCAGTCCTGCCTTAGTTGGAGTTTTACTGTCTTTAAGGTTTAGCCACTCTGACTATTAAGTCCTGGGCTTGTTCTACTTGGCTTTCTCTGCCTATCACTACAAAAGATGAGAGTTTCTTTGCATTATACCAACGATGCCTCTGGTTTTCATGTTTGGCTTTAAGTTGCCTGTTACTTTCAATTGCTCATTAGCTTTCTGATGATTATCAATGATGCTTACCAATAGCCATCTAATCTCTTTATCTTTAAAATTACTATTTTATCCGTAAGTCTCAAACAACTAATATGCCTGCTACCACATTCCTTCCATTGGTATACACGCCTAGTTTGCTACCAATGAACGTTTTAATAACTGCACCACCACCTTGTTCCAGAAGCTGGCTGTGCTCCACCTATCATCAGTGATGGGGTTCTCATTGCAAGCTAGGAGGTGAGTGATTCAGCTCCAAATCTGATCTCATCACTTGCTTTATCAGAGCACTCCACTTCTAGTTCCAACAGTCACAGGTTGGGCTTACTGGAAACAGAGCTTGAGATTGTGTTGAAGATGCAAGATTGAGTTGAAGATCTATGTTTATTATAGATCATTCCCTGTGACAATAAAGGGAAGGAAGTAGGATTGCATAGAGGGATAAGTTAAACTGTGGTGCAGGTCCAACAAAGCCTTGGGCAAATATTACCCGTCAGAGTGCCCCCTGTTGGACCCAAATAACCAGATCTTTATACCTCTGTCTTGCTAAGTCAGATGTGGGCTACCAGGGGATGGGTGTGATCTCAGGCATGGTGGCTTTCTGCAGGTGAGCCAGACTCTGAAGGAACAAATATGTGAAGGCTGTCTACTGACAACACTCCCTGTGGCTGGGCATCAAGTCCTTCCTTGAAAGGAATCTGGGACACATGTCTCCATGTCTACCACATCAAGTCTTATCAGCTATTCCTCCTAAAGATTTCTTGCCCCTGTCCACCTCTTTACGCATCCCTTATCACTACCCTCACCAAGTCACTATCATCTGTTTCTTGAATGATTACAATACTCTTCCAGCTAGTCTTCTTGAATACATTTTTGCATCCTATCAATCCATTCTCCACACAGAAGCCAGAGTGATCTTCCAACAATATGAATCTAACCTACCATTGATCTCGGGATGAAGTCTCAAACTCTTGACATATCCAACATGATTTTGAAGGACCATGCCTGACCTATCTCTCCCATGTTGTTTATCACCACTCTACCTCCTACTCACTATGCTCAAATCATACTTAAAGTATTGCTTTTTTTCTTCCAGTTTTATTGAGATATAATTGACATACAGCAATGTATAAGTTTAAGGTGTACTGTATAATTATTTGAGTTACATACATCATTAAGTGATTATCACAATAAGTTTAGTGAACATCCATCATCTCATATAGGTACAAAGTTCAATAGGAAACAAATGAAAAATTTTTTTCTTGGGATGAGAACTCTTAGGATTTACTCTCTTAACAACTTTCATATATAACATATAGCAGTGCTAATTATATTTATGTTGTACATTACATCCTTAGTGTTTATTTAATCTATTTATCTTATAACTGGAACTTTGTACCTTTTGACGGCCTTCACCCAATTCCCTGTAACCACACATCTGATCTCTTTTTTATGTTTGTGTGTTTTTGTTTTTGAAATATAATTGACCTACAACGCTATGTTAGTTCCAGTTACACAGCATAGTGATTTGGTATTTCTGTACATTTCAAACTGATCACCACGATTTGCCTAGTTACGATATGTCACCATACAAAGATGTTACATAGTTATTGACTATATTCCCCACACTGTACATTTCATACCCATGAAAATATTGTTTTTTATTCTAGCTCCAGTAGGCCCAGGTCATTCATGGCTCAAAAGCTTCCAAAGAACTATGCTGTCAGCTTGAGGGGCCCCTGCCAACTGCTTTTTCCACTTTTCTTTGCCCGACTTTCATATTCACCTTTCCACTTTCAGTTTAATTGCCATTGACTCAAACAAGCTCTTCCTGATCCTCCTACACTAGGGCAAGACCTTGTGATATTCTCTCATAGTTCCCTGTACTTTTACCATGTGTGTTAATCTCAGTTTTAACCACTCCCTATGACTAGTTTAATGGCTGCTTTCCCAGATAGACTAAAAGCTCAATGAGGGCAGTGACTTGGTCTGCCTTGTTTACTTCTGTGTCTGCAAGCTTCCTCTTATTAAAATATATTTGCTCCATTCCTTGACATAGAGCTTCTTAATACTTTCCTTTGGACCTGTAATCTTGGTTCTCATCCTCATGTAATTTAATCTGGGCCTTCTCCATGCTGGTCTATAGTTCCTTAAATAAAACAATATAATTAGTATTATAATAAAAGAGATTACCAATAATGATTTAACATCTCAACTGAAAATTCCATCCCCTCCACAAAACAATGACCAAAAAGATTGCTGCAAAACTCAAAATGGTCCACCTTTACCTTGCTCTGACTCTATTCAAATGAATTATCAATCATCACTTTGGTATCTCAAAAACAGGAAACACAGGAAATTACCCAGAGCCATTCTGTTAATATTTCTCAAAAAGCACTACTGCAGTTTGTATGAAAATACCCAAATGGGAAAAAAAAAACCATCATTTGCCCAAGTGCCTAATTTTACATTCTGTGATGCTGGTACCCACAACAACCACAGAATTCATAAAATTTCACTGTGGTAATAATACTCAACGACAAAACTAACAAAATTAACAAGAGCACCTAATTGTAGCTTTATTTTCACTTTAAATGAGCAACTTCCTCACTGTGGCATTTTTGCGGCTCTCTATAAGTGCTCATAGCTTTTCTCTCTCTGGAAAATCCTCTCTTGAAACTAAGAAATTCCCATTAGAAATTAGCTCCCAAATGTTTGTAAATACCAGGAGATAAGATACCCCTGTTGGTCTGCAGCCAAGCCTGGGTCCAATAAACCTTCAGCCTATATCTGCCCACTGCTGGGTGGAAGTCAGGATTAAGGGTGAGTGACAAATCATCCCATCCCTCATCCTGAAATGTTGCAGGGGACAGGAGAATTTTTACTGCTTGTAAGAAAGAAAGAGAAGGATTACCGAAGAGTAGGCAAAGCAATATTGAAAAAGATGAATAAAGCTGGAGCACTCACACTACCAGATGTCATGAACTTTTACAGGGCTATCATCACTGAGCCAGTGTTGTATTCTTACAAAGACACACTCAGCTTCATTAATTGTCAGGGAAATGCAAATTAAAAGCACCACTCACACCACCAGAATGGTAGTACATAACTCAGGTTGGGGAGAATGTGAAGCAACCCTGCTGGTTGCTGTGAAGCAGTACATTGCTGGTGGGAGGGTACATTTGTAAAAATTTGTGAAGAAAAAACACTTTGGAGGGAACTCCCTGGCAGTCCAGTGGTTAAGACTAAGTGCTTCCATTGCAGGGCCACAGGCTCGATCCCTACTCAGGGAATTAAGATCCTGCAAGCTGCAGGGCGCAGCCAAAAAAATAAATAAATAAATATATAAATAAAATGGGTGATTAAAAAAAAACATGAGAAAACTTTTGAGTAGGCTCTACTAAAGCTGAACATATGTGTAACCTATCACTCAGCAATTCCAATGGAAGAGGAGGCAGAGGAGGAGAGGAAGGAGGAGGAAGAGAAGAGTCTGTTATCTTAGAACCCACACAAACAGGTTACAAAATAGAAGATAGGGATTTCAAAGTGCCCCAGTGAGAGAGGTTTATCCTCTAACACTTAAAATTTATCCTTGTTATCTGGGGTCGTGGAAATATCAGTATGCAATGTGGGGGCACTTGGTCCCAAAGACTATAGTCTGGCAACTAGCTCATGATGGGGAAAGCCCTTTTCAAGAGAAAGGGCTTTATGGGGTTGTGCAAAAGAGCTCTGGAGTTATCTTTTTCTGTGGGTCACTAGGAAGGCAGCCCCTTGCTCCAAAATGGGCCTCCCTCATTCCCTCACATCCTCAGAAAGGCCTTCCTAAAAAAGGTTGTTACCTCAGCCACTAATATGTTCAAGCCTTCCCTGTGCAGAAGTGTAGATGCCTACTCTCCACTGACAACTGACTCAGAGTTAAGTAGAAGGTGTCACACACAAGCTCCCTCATGAAATACTATTTCAAACTCAGCATCCTTGTGGGGTGGAAATTACGGCCTTAATTTTCATCAAAGACTTCAGAAATGCCAACTGGGAGGCCCAAGAGCTTGTGGGTGCTCCTCAGCACTGAATCTGACCTCTGCATGACACCATGGCCTAGTATCCTCATTTATGAGAATTACAGAAAAATGGATGTCCTGTCTGTCTCTGAGATGCATGGGTTTCTATCTCACTGCTGCCACCTTGTGACCTACTTCAGCTGCTAATACCCATTGGCCCTTCTTCCACTGAGATGGAAAGAACTGAGGGTGTGTGTGTGTGTGTGTGTGTGTGTGTGTATGTGTGTGTGTGTGTGAGAGAGAGAGAGAGAGAGAGAGAGACAGAAGGTTGCCTAGGAAGGGGCCTGAGTTTTCCTTGCACCTGAGGTCCTTGCACACTGCCTGGACACTGCATAAGTGATTGAGGAGTGATTGAAGGAGCCAGCATGTACCCAGTGTTGAAGAAAGCAGCCATTATTTCCAGGGTAATCACAATGGAAATAGTGGGAGTGCTGCGAACAGCAGTCACTCATCATTCTTCTCTGGCCATTTAAGCAGGAGCACTAATCGTTTCCGCTTAAGCTTACATGAGGAAGGGTAATTGAGCTGTATGTCTTTAGAAAGTCCTCTCACCAGGCTACAGCCTGATTTATGAGAAAAATTTCCCATGTCCCTTTGCTTTGTCTTCCTCTGGGTTCAGTCCAAAGTAGACAATAGTGAAAACAACTCCTGAAGATGGTATATTAGGTCAGGGAAGCAAAAATATGAAAGTAAGAGGCACCAAGCTCTCTACCCAAGTGAATAGTCTGACTGTTGAAAGAATAAAACCCAGTCATGAGGAAGACCTTATTCTGAGAATATTTTCAAAGAAAGGAAAGCACAAGTGTTGAGACAGAGAATCCGTTGTGTTCCAAGGTATTGAGACGCTTTCCATTAGAAGAAGTAGCAGAGGACTCTTACATAGAGGGGAGTTGGGAGCTGGGACATAACGGAGGGAAGAGACATGGATTAGCGGGGAATAGGAAGCCAGGGCTTATGAAAAATTCTGAGAGAAAGGGGGAGTTGGAAGGAGTGGCAGGGGGTACAAAACCCACACATGCTGACAGCAGAAGAGATTAATGGGACTAGAACAGAGTGTGTATCTACATATGGGAAGTGAGGGTTAGGAATAGGTAAATTGATGACATAAGAAAAATGATTTAAGATATACCAAGGATGCAGGAGGGCATGTGTTGTTGGCAGTGCTTGAAAGCCAAGCACAAAATTAGAGTCCATGCAGAAGCACGATGGGTGACCTGCATCCGAGGAAGGCTTGCCCAACACAGGGCTTTCCAAAGAGTTCATAGGGGAACCTTAGCATTCTGCGGGTGTCAGGGCTCACTAAACTGAGAAGAGATACAATTGGGCAAGAGTCTAGGATCATGGCCCTCACTTCAATTACAACTGCTCTTCCATCCTTGTTTTCATGGATTGGGGATGATGCACAGTGAAATTATTGCTAGCCTATTTGGGGGAAATTATTCAGGTGGATAAAGGGATTATATTAAGAAAAAAAATTGGAAACAACCATTTGCCATTTTTATATAAGAATACTGGCCTCCAAGGACCATAGACCCAAGTTTACCCACCACATTTCTAATCAGGATGACATGAGAACCTTTTAGATATTTTGCAAAGATTTCAGCTGTTTAAAGAGTAAGGGCAGGCAGCAAAGGAGTGATTTTTTTTAATGGGAGTGGATTCTTTAAGCCGTGGGCTAAAGGGGCCAGTGTGGAAGGAGGCCTTACCTTCAGACAACAAATAGAGCAGATAAGATAGGATGCCTAGACAATGAAACTTCAGTGTGTATGGTGGGAGAGTAAGTGAAGGAAAACAGGGGATGACAAGTGTTTCGGGAGCACAGAAAGGGGCAGGGTACCCCAGTCACGGAAGGATGAATTATAAGGAGAGATATGACTATCTAATTGGCTTTCTGATTTCAAATTTTGAGAATAGAATTACTGTAATTGTAGAATTCCAAGCAACTTGTATACTGATATGGGAAGAGCATTAGACTCTAAGCTATTTATTTGTCTCTGAGCACATGAGGTGGCCAAGTTACTGAGTCTATGATTGTCTAATGCCAGTTTCAGGGTTCATAGTACAAGTGAAGGTCAGAATCCATTGGCATTCTGAATTTAATATTAAACTCTAACACAGTAGAATAGAAAATAAACATATGAAAATACATTAATCTTCATTAATCATCAGGGAAACTGTAAAATAAAACCACAAGGTGATACCTGTCACCTGAAAAAAATGCACAACTTAAAACTTGAGAGTCATGTTTTATTTGGCAGACAAAACTGAGGACTTAAGCCTTGGATACAGCCTCTCAGATAGCTCTGAGGTACTGCTCCTAAGAGGTAAGGGAGGAGCCAGGATATATTGGAGTTTTTGCAACAAAGACCAAGTAGTCAGAACATCAAAAGATTACTGTTAAAGAAAACCAGACATCTCAAGGTAATGAATTTAGCGCTTTTTTATGTATGGAAAGATTCAAAATTCTGGGCTTGTTGAAATCATTCCTTTGATATGAACCTCAGCTATCTAGGGCCAGTACCCTGTGTTTTCCCATGCTGAGTCTCTTGAGGGTGCACTGTTTGGGGGTGGCTGCAGTGGCTGATGATTTGATGGTAGGCATCCTGTTTCTATCCTGAGTTTCCTCAGGGCTCACTGTCGGAGTGGTTGTAATGTGATGGCTTGATGGCTGCAACATCTTCTGTTTACTGATATGGCAGGCAACATTTTTTCACTCACATACTTTTACACAAACACCAGAATTGCTGAAATGAGATAAAAGAAAAATACCTAGTATTGGTGAGGATATAAAGCAATCAGTATTCTCTTATACTGCCAGTGGGAGTGGAAGTTGGTACAACCACTTAAGAAAACCATTTCCCTGTGTTTACTAAAGCTGAATAAATGCATACCCTATGACTCAGCCATTCAATTCCTGGTATACATCCCACAGAAATTGGTATATATGTCCATGAAAGAGCATATAAAGGGGTGATCTAGCAGCATTATTTATAATGATCATAAACTGGCAACAACTCAAATCTCCAGCAACAGTGGAATGGGTAAACCGTATCACAGAGACACCGAGCAACTATTTCTGCTCTCCTTATCAAACAAGTTGCTTGGTTAAAGTTTATTTGTATTCTGTTGGTTTTACACAATTAAATTTGTATTGCTTTAAAATAGTGCTGTAACAAAAATCAAAAGAGAGAAAGCCACATAAACCCTATACTTATTTCTATTGAAGGGAAGTTTCTGTGGCTCCATGCAAAAGGCACTTTGACTAATTGATCTTTCCCGGCCACACTGCTCAGTAAATTCCATGGTTTCCTATCAAAGCCCTGAACCTTAAGCACTGCCCTCATAGGGCTCAGATGATCCCTTGCACCTCTTCCATTTTCCACAGATATTTTGAGTTCATTCATTGGAAAGGACATGGGTTGTGAAATCTATGGTGCATTCCTATTTCCAAACACATCCTTCTCTCATGCCAGCCTCCTTGAAAAACTGCTCTTACAACCTCACCTTTTCTTCATCTACATGGGAACATCTATGTGTCCTATTGTCCTTCACATGGATGGCTTACTCCATTTCAGCATATTGGGCATTGAGTATTCAGAAGTACCTGCTGTAGGGCTGCTGGGAGTCAGAGACTTCCTTGAGGTTGAACTTGGGCTGCCTGGAGCACTCTAGTATTCTCTGCTCCTCTCACTGGGGTAGGCCTGCATTTTATCTTTGAAACATTAGACCCCCATTAATATACACTGATTAATGCTATTCACTGTCTATGATGTCTGCGGCCATCTGTGGATGTGGAGATGCCTTATCCTTGTGAGGGAGTGGTAGGAAAACTACCTTGGCATCCCTGAGGGGGTAGAGGAGCCTAGCTAATCCTGAGCTTATAAAAGTGCCAGACGATGCCAGCATGATGTAAGTACCCCAAGGCACTTGCTGACTTTTAATTGTAAGCCTTATCTTTTCTCTACCCTTCTGCCTGTATCCCACTGCTGAAGCTGACTTGCAGATCCCATTTTTGGGTGTGGGTGATGAGTGGCATGGGTCAAACCCCACTCTATAAGGGCTATGAAGTGAGAAAGGGCAGAAATGAACTTTCCTTGCTGATGTCAGCTGTTTTCTGAGAATGGGAGAAGGCTGTGAATATGAACAAATTCCATGGAGGGGAGAGTAGGTACAACTGTCCCCTGGAAGGTTATCATCTTCTAATCTTTGGGAATATTCCCCCATCTGGAAACTAAACTGGGATAGAGTGGGAAATTAGAGGTGAAAATATATATTGGAAGTTTCTTACCCCAAAACCTAGATAATATGTTAACCAGGAGTAGTACCATAATCTTAACTGAACTCTCTCCTTTGGCCCCTACACCCCAACCATGTCCACCACCTTTGCACCTCATAAGAAGTTGCTGTTGAGCTAGTTTTATCCCTTGCTCTGATTTACAGCAGTCTCAAAGATTGCTTTTATTACTAAATATATTCATCATGCCTCAATAATTTATCTCATTTTCCAAAAAGCAAGAGCTGCTGATCTCTGATTTTCACATAATTCTTTCCTCACCTTTCTTAAATGATCTATCAGTGACAATTTTTACAAAGATGTTATTCTCTCCCAAAGTCTAACATTTTTAAATGTTTGGGTTAAGTGGTCAAGCAGTTTCTAAGCAACAGCGATGACTATGGTACCTGCAAGGCTGCCTTACCACACTTCCACAGATTCCGTAGAGCCCAAGAGGATTTAGGCAGTTTATTATACAGCAGGCAGCATGAGCATGAGCTTCACATTCACATTGGTTCCCCTTGGTCCCCAAGTCCCTCCTGGTGTCTTATGTCACAGCTGAGGAACTCTGAATTTAGAAATCCCCCAACCTTATAAGTATATTGCTAGCAAATTGCCCATGTTTCCCTAGAGGAAACATTATTATCAACATTATTCTGGTTAGGAGATAAATCTGCCCTCTGACTCAGAGAGAGACATTAACTTTATCTCCCTGGAATGTCTGAGAAAGGGAGTCAGACATTATTACCCTGGAATGTAAGCAAATATGCTTCTTGAATGGGAGCAGCTCCGCAAACATCTTTGATAAAAACTGTCAATGCCATTTGCTTAGATGTGCAGAAACACCAGATCCATGGAGAATTATCTTCCAATAGTTTGTCACTTCCTACATGGTTTGAGTTTTATCACCTTATTTGCAATAGGAACCACGTTCAGGGGGAAAATATCACTTGAATCAAAGAAGAAAATGACTTTTAAAAAACTTTAACACTCCATCTTAATGAAACCTCTTGGTAAACTATAAACAGAAGATATACATCCTTAACTTGATAAGCATATAAATGAGAAAGAAACAGTATATAGGATGGTAAAACACTAGGATAATTCCAGCCAAGGTAAGGTAACCTGGATGCCTGATAGCACCATTTTTGTGAAGATTGCACTGGAGGTCCTACTCAATTCAATTAAAAAGGAACAAAAACAGAAATAAATTTAATAAAGAGATTGAATGTACAGTAATGATGACTATAGTAAATAATACTATATTGAATGATGGAAATTCATTAAGACAGTAGACTTCAGATACTCTCATCACACACAAATAAGTGGTAACTTTGTGAGGATATGGTGTATTAGTTAGCTTGACTGTAGTAATCATTTCACTATGCATATGTATATTAAGTCATTACATTGTGCACTTTAAATATACACAATTTTATTTTTAAAATTGCCCAAAAATAGGAAGAGCAAAATTTTATCATTAGGCTCCAAAAATTTGATTGTCCACCAAGAGAAGTAAAGTGTAGGTGAAGCAATAGAAAAATACCAAAAGTTAAAAAACAACACTTATTGAGTTGGAATTATGTCAAATAAATATACGAAATTCTATGGATTCTATAGCTTTTTAATATGTGATCAATCAGGAAATGGAAAATAGTAAAAAAAGAGTGCACTTAAAATAACAATTATAAATTATGTCTAACAATAGACTTATGAAAAGTGTTCCATTGCTAAACAAAAGAACATGCAAAACTTTATTGAAGGCCAAAAAAAAATCTAAACATATAGATATATCATATTCTAATAAGACCTGCATGAAATATGAGAAAATTTTTAATTTTACAATTGACCTTAAATGTGATTTAGATGCATATACACAGCTATATAACAGATACATAACCAAGATAGTACTGAAGAAAAGAAAATAATAAATGTGAAATTACCCTGAGTTATAGTAAACTTAATGCATAGGAATTGGCAAATTAATTAATGAAAAAGAATAGCGGGTCCAGAAATCAATCCAGGAATACGTGAAAAAGTCATATATATGCCATAGGGAAAGGAAAAGAAAAAGAAACTGGAGGAGATCGTCTGCATTCTAGAGAAGCAACAGAATTAATTTCTGCAGGATATTTTCTTATCTCTGAAACAGATGAAGCCCTATAGAGCCACATCACCTCCACCCCAGCTGTCAACTTTGGAAGATCCCAGGGAGGGATGGCCAGCTGAATCCAGTGGCATTTCCTCATTCTTTCTCAGGTGACTAGGTGATAAGAACTTTGGTTTGAGATGGGGAGACCTCAGACCAGCAAAGGATTCTAGGCCCTTATTGTAGCTAAGGGGATGACCCCAGCATAAGGACAAAGGCCATGCTAACACTAGATATAGTGGACCCTATAGAGTCTGGTTGGCCCCTGCTATCATCCCTGGGGGTTACCAGGCAGGACTGTACCAACTCCCCAAGTTCCTCCTCAGAGGTCTCCTGGAGATGAGAGCTAAGGTCTGAGGGGGCAGGCCTCAGGTCAGCATAGAATAAGAAGCCCATTCTATTCCAGGAGTCAAGTAGAAGACTCATCAGACCACCCACTCCAGAACAGTGAGGATATCACAGAATCCCACCACTGCTGTCAGCCCCAGAAGGCCCCTGGCAGGGGTAGCGGAATGAAGTGTTTTTTTTTTTTCTTCCTTGTAGGGATCTCAGGGAGGTGAGGCCTTGGTTAAAGAAGTGCAGATGTTCAGGTCAGCAGATGGGAAGGAACTCATTCCCTGCCAGGAGCCAAGGTAGGGATGTTGAGTGGGAATGAAAGGGACAACCCACTCCAAAACAGAGGGAGTCCCACAGAGTCTGATCCCTGCTATCAGCCATGGGAGGCCCCAAGCAGTGCTGTCCTACTGAAGCTTCCCCTCACTTCCTCCTCAGGGGCCTTTGTGAAGCTTGGACTTGGTCTGAGGGTCAGCCTCAAGTCAGCAGAGGGAGGAGTCCTAGGTATTGCCAAGAATCTAGGTAAGGAACTTGAGAGGGGACTGAAGAGACCATCCAACCCAGAATGGGAATGGGTGTGGGGGAAGGTGCACAGATCCTCATTCCTGGTATCTGCTCTCAGAGGCCTAGAGTAGAGGTGACTGGAAGACATATATGATCATTTTCTACTTTTTTGTGAGGTGGGGCCTTTATCTGAGAGGAGAAGCATCAGGTCAACAGAGGAAGGAATCTCAGATCCTGCTAGGGATCAAGGTGAAGATTCTCCAGGTTCAGAAGTTCCTAAGAACATCCTCATATCTAACACCAACTGAAAGTTTGGGAGTCCTCAAGACCATCCTCGGGTTTGATAATTCACTAGGACTAACAGAATCCACAGAAAGCTATTATACTCATAGTTATGGTTTATTGAAAAGATGCAGACTAAAATCAGCCAAGAGAAGAGGTGCATGGGGCAGAGTACAGGAGACTTCCACACATTCCACATACAGAGCTTCCAGTTGTCCTCTCTTCATGGAGTTGTGGACAGTGCTAGTTTCTGCTGACAGCAATGTGTGAAATACACATGGAGCATTGCTAACCAGAGAAGCTCAAATGAGCCTTGGTGTCCTGAGTTTTTATTGGAGCTCAGTTATGTAGATGTGGTTGACCACCCATGTAGCTAACTTTTCCTTCAGCTTCTCTTGAGATGGGTCCCATACTATGTTCCCGCCGCCCTCCACCATAAAGCATTGCTAGCATAGACTATCTGGTATGGCCCAAAGCCCCCCAATAAACAAGGACACTTTTATCAGGCAGGACATTCCAAGGGCTTAGGGATTACCTCCCATGAGCCACAGGCAAAGTCCAGACCTTTCTTTGGGCAAGGTTAATTCTCTACCACACAGTATCCATAGAAGGATGAGGGGGACCACCCATCCCTGACCAGAGGGGGCCCCACAGAGCCCCACTGATGCTGTCTTTCCTGGGAAACCCTGGGCACAGCTGCCTAGTGGAGGACCACCCTCACTTCCTTTTCTGGAGTCTCATGGAGTTGATGCCTTTGTTTGAGGGAGCTGGCCCCAGGTCAGAAGATTGGATGGCACTCAGGCCCTGCCTTGAGTCAAGGTAAGGACCTTGATTGAGGACTGAGGGGACTACTCACCCCAGATCAGGTGAGAGTCCACATAACGTGGCACCTCTTGTCCACCCTGGGAGTGCCTCCCTGATGCTTCCTCTTCAGAGGTATCCAGGAATTGAGATCCTTGGTGTGATGGGGCAGGCCTCAGGTCAGCAGATGGCAGCAGGTGCAGTTCCTGCTTGGAGTGAAGGTGAAGATTCTGAATGAGGACTGAGGGGACTCCCCGCCCCATAACACAGTGGCCCCAATAGAACCCCATCTCTGTTGTCAGCCCTGAACCCTGGGAGATCCTGGGAATTACTTCCTTTAACCTGAGGCATCCCTTTACCTCCTCCTTGGAATATCAGGAGATGGACCAACAAATAAAACAGGAGATTTCTGGCTACAAGCACGTTAAGAGTCCAGGAAACAGAGCTCAGGCTTTTCACTAACCCTGCCAAGTAAAGTCTTGTTCCTAGGAGTATGAGGGACTGGTAGGCAGCCATGACCCATGAGACTAACATACACACAAGGAAGGCTAAATCTACCCCAGTCCCTCCAGATATTCTCACACCTCCACAGGAAATGGGGAGAGATCATTTAAAAATCTCTCCTAATTCTGCTATAGACATATGGGGATTTGGGGTTGATGAGCAGAATTGAGCTTTCTCTGTGGAAAGTGGGGAGGGTAGTGGTTTAAATGGAAGCAGCCTCAGTTGAGAGGGACAGGCCCTGCCAGGAGCCAAGGTAATGACTCCTGAATGGGGACTGAGTGCCTCACCATCTGCAACTCTTTCTGTCAAGGCTGGGAAGCATTGGACAGGACTTGTAGTCTGTAGCCTGAGAAGCTTCTTTACTTCCTATTTCAGGATTCAGAGGACAGGATGATTAGAAGGACCAGAGCATGGCTGAGGTCTAGATCAGTATTCTGAAGTATAAAAGACAGTGACAGCCTTCTTCCAAGTCATGGTGGAGATTTGCTGCTGAGGCTACTCACATCTCCTTCACTTCACCTTCCTGTTGCCCTTTCCATCCTTCTTCTGGATCCCCATCTCCAGTCCTACTACCCACATTCTTGTCAAGGCCCCTACAAGAGTCCTGCTTCAAGGTCAGAAGAGTTGATGCAGAGCCCACAAGAAATGCTGCCAGGCCTCAGGTGAGAATCAAGCTTCTGAGATCTAAGAGGAGGCCTTCTCCCCACCCTCCTATTATCAGATCATAGGTCTCTTAAAGAGGGAACCTGCTGATGGCACACTTCTCAGCATCCTTAGAATCCCCATTTCACCTCCACTGCTGCCTTAGCCACCTCATGGAGCAACTCAGATGAGGGATCCAGCAATCAAAAGGAAAAGGAGAACCTATGCAACTCACTGGCCTCACCAGTTACCAAGTTTGGGCCCAGGAACGTTTTGAACAGTAAGATGGCTGACTTAGAGGTATTCCTGCTGCTCAAAAACCAGAAGAAAAAGCCCATTACCCAACAGTACAAGAATTGTTTCCCTAAGATTCTGAGGAGAACCTCTGAGAACCTGGAGTTACTCTTTGGCCTTAAGTTGAAGGAAGTGAACAGAGGTGCCAGGGAGCAATGTGACATCCTCATCAACAAAATGGATTACCCGTGCTGAGGGACTGAATGAAGAGCAGGACTTGTTTAAAGCTGCTGTCCATCCTGGACCTGATCTTCATGAAGGCCAACTGCTTATGAAGAGGTCATGTGGAACATACTAAGCGAGTTGATGCTACTTCCTGGGAGGAAGCACATTATCTTTGGGGAGCCCAGAAAGCTCATAAAAAGATTTTGTGCAGCAAAATCTGAGACAGATACCCATCAGTGATCTTAAAAGCTACCAATTCCTGTGGGACACTTATACCTATACTGAAACCAGCAAGATAAAAGTTTTGGAGTTTGTGGATAAGATTAATAATGTTGATGTCTGTTCCTACAGGTCACAGTATAAAGAGGCCTTGAGAGAGGAGGAGGAAAAAGTCCAAGCCAGAATTTAAGGCAATATTGGTACTAATACCATGGCTAGTGCTGGGGCCAGGGCCATTGCCAGTGGTGTAGCTGGTGCCAGTGCTATGGCCAGCAGCAGACACAAGTGAAGGCTGAGGCACATTCTTTGTGTTTGGAGTGGACAATCAAATATGCTTCAGTGAGAAGTCAAGAAAGCTAAGTGTGTGAGGGGAAGACAGTATATTCCTTTGGTATTTGCTACAGACTGAAATGGGCCCCCACCCCCGCCAATTCATATGTTGAAGTCCTAACCCCTCTGTGACTGTATTTATAGATAGGGCCCCTAAGGAGATAATTAAGATTAAATGAGGTCATAAGGGCAGGGCCCTAATCCAATAGGATTAGTTCCCTTATAAGAAGAGACACCAGAGATTTCTCTCTCTCCCCATGCACATGCACTGAGGAAAGACCATGTGAAGACACAATGAGAACGTGGCTGTCTGCAAGTTAGGAAGAGAGTTTTCACCAGAAACTGAACATACTGTTACCCTGATTGGGCTACCAGCCTTCAGAACTGTGAGAAAATTAATTTCTGTTGTTTAAGCCACCATGGTATTTTGTTATGACAGTTTAAGCAGATTAATAAAGTATTCCTATTCCATTTGGGTAAATTAGTGATTTATCTGTTGTTTAGTATCTCAGAGTGTTGTTTGTCTAAAAAGAATGTTCAATTCACTTCAGAATCTGTAGATTTATATATGGCATGGGTCAAACATTCTATTGTTCTTTTCCAGATATTGAGTAAAAGTTTTGCTATTTGGGGGAACTTTCTATCATATTCTGTGATATGGAACAGATTACATGGTATTGAAATAAGCTACTTCTTGTGCAAGAAAATTCACCAGTAAATAGTTGAGACCCACAAAAATAGGGGAGAAAAATATAAATATGATTATATCCTGGCTTTCCCCTTCTCTTTTAGTCTGTTGTTTTTCAAAATTGATACACACATGGATTTGCTTAAGTACCTCAAAATATAGAGAAAATAAAAGCCTGCTAAATTAAACATAATGCCCATTTTATCATTTATTCATCAAACACTGATTGAATATCTGCTATGTGTGAGTGGATTTGCTAGATGTTGGAGGTATAAGGATATATAATATGTCACCAAAGACAAAGGTAGGAAATTATAAACCTCAAATTACTAATATTGGTTAAAGGGGATAGTATAGGAAGAGGGTAAGAAGAAGAGTAGGGCAAACTGCTTTAATTGTGCACAAAAAGTCCTACTTGTGCAAGTTAATTACACACACACATTGTGTGTGCATGTATGTATATATAGAAAAAGAGGTACATTAAAGGATTGTCACTATATTTGCTATTGCTGTCTTTACAAACTACCACAAACCTAGTGTCTTAAAACAAAACCCATTTATTATCTCACAGTTTTCATGGTCAGAAGTCTGGGAACAGTATGGCTTAAATGGGTTCTCTGCTTAGGGTCTTACAAGACTGAGATCAAAGTGCAGGCAGGAACGCATTCCTTTCTGGAGGCTCTGGGGGAAGAATCTGTTTCTAAGCTCATTCAGATTTTTGGCAGAATTTAATTTCTTGTGGTTATAGGCCTGAGGTTCCCATTTCTCACTAGCTGTCAGCCAGGGTCCTTTCTCCCAGGAACTTCAGACTGCCTGCATTCTTTCTCACATGACTCCCTTCAACTTGAAAGCAGCAATGACCTATTGTGTCCTCATGCTTCAGATTTTTCTGGCTTCCTTTTCTGTTCCCACCCTGTACTTTTATTATTTTTTTATTGGAATATAATTGCTTTACACTCTTGTACCAGTTTTTGAGGTACACCAAGGTCAATCATCTGTATTTATACACATATGCCTGTATCCCCTCCCTCCCTCAACTCCCCCCCATTCTCCCCGTCCCAGTCCTCCAAGGCATCAGCCATCATCGAGCTGAACTCCCTTCGTTATATAGCATCTTCCCACTGGCTATTTTACAGTTGGTAGTGTATACATGTCTATGCTACTCTCTCACTTCATCTCAGCTTCCCCTTCACCCCCCGCCCCCTGAAGCCTCGAGATCTCCAGCCCATTCTCTGCATCTGTGTCCTTATTCTTGTCTTGTCACTGAGTTCATCAGTACCATTTTTAGATTATGTATATACGAGTTAGCATACAATATTTGTCTTTCTCTTTCTGACTTACTTCACTCTGTATGACAGACTCTAGGTCTAGCCACCTCATTACATATAGCTCCATCTCATTCCTTTTTATAGCTGAGTAATATTCCATTGTATATATATGCCACATCTTCTTTATCCATTCATTTGTTGATGGGCATTTAGGTTGCTTCCATGTCCTGGCTATTGTAAATAGTGCTGCAATAAACATTATGGTACATGTTTCTTTTTGGATTATGGTTTTCTTTGGGTATATGCCCAGTAGTGGGATTACTGGATCATACGGCAGTTCTATTTTTAGTTTTTTAAGGAACCTCCAAACTGTTTTCCATAGTGGCTGTACCAACTTACATTCCCACCAACAGTGCAGGAGAGTTCCCTTTTCTCCACACCTTCTCCAACATTTGTTGTTTCCAGATTTTGTGATGGTGGCCATTCTGACTGGTGTGAGGTGATACCTCATTGTGGCTTTGACTTGCACTTCTCTGATAATTAGTGATGTTGAACATCTTTTCATGTGTTTTTTGGCCATCTGTATGTCTTCTTTTGAGAAGTATCTATTTAGGTCTTCTGCCCATTTGTGGATTGGGTTATTTGCTTTTTTGGTATTAAGCTGCATGAGCTGTTTGCCACCCTGTAATTTTAAGGGCTCATGTGATTACAGCAGGATCACCTGAAAAATCCAGGATGATCACTCTTAAAGTCAACTGATTAGTAACTTTAATCACATCTGCAAAGTCCATTTTGTTATGTGATACAACATATGCATAGGAATGAATAACACTAAGGAGTGAAGATTATGGGGGCCAAACTTGTGCCCCTTATAGTCAGCAAAATATTAATTGCTATCATCTCAAAATAGAGAAATTTCAAAGTGGAGAAATACTTTGAAATGATCTTTACTTTTATTCACATACATTCCTGAGTTATTTGGATTTTGAAAATAATTCACATGTACTAATTATAATCGGGGGAGGGGGAAGCTATTTATTCCATAGGGATATAAATTACACCAGGGTAAGAGGGCTGGCTCTTCATTATGGATTAATGTTTTGTGGTAGGGGTGGGAATTCTGCAGCTACCCAGTAGCCTAATTCCCTTGCTCAATATTATTCAATTGCTTCCCTTACTTTCACAATCCGGGAAATGGTAAGATCCATTTTTTTGTGAATTAAAGCCTAGGTGGGGATCTGTATATCACTCCATCCCAGGTACCCAAGATGGTGTACGGAGTCTTTGTAGCAGATTGCAGGGCTTGAATTTTCCAGGCCATTTCCAAGAGGAGATCATTTCAACAGAGTCCTATGGAGATAAGCAGCCCCAGAAAAGCCCGTGTTTTTCACAGTCCTTTGGAGGAGAACAGGGGGACTAGCTCCCAAGTATCATATGCCTGGTTAACATATGGCCACTCTCAGGCCCATGCAGAGGGAGAGGATAGCAAACCTATATTTCTGCTGGTCTTTTCAAGGTTAGCGGTTAGCATTTCTGGGAATCCAGTCTTCCAGGTCAAAATGATTTCTGCTCTCCCATAAGAGAGCAGTATAAATGAGATCTTCAGGGAATGAAGCAAGTGCTGCATGTGCTTTTTGATGACTGGTGCGGTGATTGACTTGAATACTTTCTGTGGAGGAAGGCAAGAGTCTTATGTCCCATGTTCGAGGGGTTACCTTCAAGTTCCAAGCTTAGCACTGTATGGGGATGAGCAGAAGTCTGAAATGTAGCCAGGGACATTCTTGGCCTCAGCTGAGCACAGGCTGTACAGAAGGCCTCTGTTTTGAGCATGGAGGATCTATTTGGGGCAGACTTTGCAGAGACACTATGAATTTTCCTAATAGGGGGTGGGGGGGAAGCCTGATACAGGCCTTCTGCTAGGTATAGGGTAGAATATAACTCCATATAAGGAAAATGAAAAAAAATGTTGATATGTGTCTATACTTACACACCTAAATATCTAACTCTGGAGGGAGCATAGGCTGGAGTGTTCGTAGTTGTCATCTCTGGCAGTGGTATTGAGGGTCAGGAGAATATGAGGGAGATCCTCCTCATTTTACACTTACCTTTGCCATCTGAAATTTTTAACAGGTGAATGTATTATGGAAGAGAGTGGCATTAACATCAAGGCCTAGCAGCTTGCCCCTTGGTTTTGTGAGACCTGTCCCTCATCCCTGGTCAGTGGCTGGCCTCTCAGTCCCAGGCTCAGTAGCCTCTTCAGTTCAAAACATTGTGTCTCCCTCAAATGGCAAGTTCTCCATGGAGCTCGCCACACCAAATGAGAACTTAGGATAATTAGATGAGATCTTTCATCCTACAGAAAGTGGAAAGCAATTCAGACTTACCATATGAGAAAGCAGCAGCAACATCACCAGGAGGTTGTACGTCATGCTTCAGGAAGATGTGATGAACAGGGAAGTCTAGAGGGAATCCCTGGCAGCCACCAGTTGAGTTGCTTACTGTGCAGAAACAAAGTACTGAGCAGTGCATACCTTGCAATTATCTGCCTTGGGCCACTTTTAGACTGCAGAAAGGACCTTGATCAAAAGTTGATATATTTCTGATGTTTGGCTTAGATCTCCACGTCGTTCTTTCTCTAGCTTTTCTTTTTGCTGGGCCTCCTGGCTTTGTCTGAAATTTCCAGACTCAAAGTCATGTTTCGGCTTTGCTGAGCAGAACAGTAACAAAGCCCCAAATTGAAGAGATGATGTTGGAAATACTTCCAATGTATTTAATTGGGCTAAAGCCTACTGTTGTTTTTCAAATATCTAGTAGCCTATTGTGGCTTGTAAAAGAAAACATACAAAAAACACTTATATGGATATGAGATTATTTTTATTGTGAGATATAATATTATATTATAGATACACACACACCTGTCTGTATATATGTCAAGAGATAGAACATTAGAGACTCCCAGATGTTTCCTGTGTGTCTTTCCCTCTCACTAAGTCTAAGTCTTCATTTTTAAGGAGAGCATTAAATATGTATTAGTAAATTGCAGTATATGATATAAAACGTGTGTATTCAAAATAATAATTATAAAGCATACAATTGTGTAACTGTGACCTAACTTAAGACCACTGCATGTAATTTATAAACCCTTAGTGTGCCCCTTCTCAAATACATACCTACTCCACCAAACCTAAAGACACCCCTTTTCTGACCTTTGTAAAAATCTTTACCTTGCATTTATGGATACTTCTGCCATCTTCATGTACACCCTTAAATGCTATAGTTTTGTCTGTTCTTAAACATTTTAATATGTAATCATACTCTATGTTTACTCCTTTTGACTTGCTAATTTTGCTCACCCTAATGAAAGTTGTTTATCTTGATGCTAGTAGCTATAATTTCCTCATTTGTTATTGCTGCATAAATTCCATTCTATGAACATTCCAAAATATGTGCACCAGTTCTAATAATGAGGAGCGTTTGTGTTATTTCCAGTTTGGGAGTATTACGAATAATGATAATACAAATAGCATAAAATAACTTCACATTAAAGAAACTCTCAGAGATATTTGACACTTTAGTTCTCAGTATTTCTAATGTCTTTTTTTAAAAATATACTACAGTTTTATCTTTTTTAAAAAATTATTTATTTTATTTATTGGCTGCATTGGGTCCTAGTTGCTGCGCACAGGCTTTCTGTAGTTTCAGAGAGCGGGGGCTACTCTTCATTGCGGTGCACAGGCTTCTTAATGAGGTGGCTTCTCTTGCTGCAGAGCACAGGCTCCAAGTGAGCAGGCTTCAGAAGTTGTTGCTCACGGGCTCTAGAGTGCAGGCTCAGTAGTTGTGGCGCTCGGGCTAAATTGCTCCAAGATATGTGGGATCCTCATGGACCAGGGCTCGAACCCGTGTGCCCTACATTGGCAGGCGGATTCTTAACCACTGAGCCACCAGGGAAGCCTCTCTAATGTCTTAAGTGACAGCTTTACTATTTAAAAAAAATTCTTATACCTGTATAACAAAAAGTAAGAGGTTTTTAACTTTTGACAAAAATGTTTAATGTTCACAGATCAATCACAGTTTTTCCTATTGATTATTACAGTTGCTTTGCATGGTTTCAGCTCGCATGGTCCTCAACTACCATGCAAAGTGAAGACTGCCTGTGCTATCGAACATCTTCCTCTTTGGTGTTTTTGACCTGCTGCATGACTGCGTAATATTTAAAATCTCCTTGTCAAATGCTACATACAGTGATTGTTGGGATTTTTGTTTGTGATTACATTGAATCTTTAAAATAATCCAGAGAGAACTGATATCTTTACAATATTGAGTTTCCCAGTCAGTGAACATAATAGATTTCTCTATTTGCTGAATCATTATTATCTGTATTACTTTCCTCTGTATTAGTTTGCAGTTTAGTTTGCAGTAATAAGTATCACAAACTGGGTTGTTTAAATAACAGGACTTTATTGTCTCATGATTCTGGAGGCTAGAAGTCCAGGATCACGGTATCAGCAGGGTTGGTTCCTTCTGAGGGCTGTGAGGGAGAATCTGTCTCATGCCTTTCTCCTAGCCTCTGGTATTTCCCTGGCTTGTGGCAGCATAACTCCAATCGTTACATGGCATTCCCCCTGTGTACAAATTTCTCCATTTTGTAAGGACACCAGTCATATTAGATTAGGGGTCCACCTTACTCTAGTATTATCCAATTCCAAAGCTACTTCCACATTTTTAGGCATTTGTTACAGCAGCACCCAACTTCTGGGTACCAAAATCTATATTAGTTTAGTAGGGCTTTATAACAAAATACCACAAAGTTAGTGGCTTAAATAGTAGACAGTTTTTTTGGTCTCATGGTCCTGGAAGCTAGAAATCGAAATGAAGGTGTTGGCAGGATTGGTTCTTTCTGAGGGCTGTCCCATGCCCCTCTCTTTTGCTCTTTTGCTTGTCTTCTCCCTGTATGTCTTCACATGCTCTTTCCTCCATGTATGTTTCTTTTTCCAGATTTCCCCTTTTCATAAGTACACCAGTCATATTGTATTAGAGTCCACCCTAATACATTTATCCTAATTACAATTGCCATGACCTTATTTTCAAATAAGTTCTCATTCTAAGGGTTAAGATTTCAACATATGAATTTGGGATGGTGGGAGGGGGGCACAATTCAACCTATAGCAGCACCTCTGAATAAAGTTTTTTAATTTTTCCACGTAGGTCTTTAATTTCTTAGATTTATTCTCTGGCATTTGTGTCAGTTATCAATTTATTTCCTCTCGGCTTGGAATGTATTCTTCAATATATACTCTGTGACAAAAAATCTATTAATAATTGCATTAAACATTTCTCCTTTAAGTAAGCACAGTGTTAAGCTTTCTCAGTAGATGGCAGTAGAGAGACATTGAAAGAGAGGCTTTCCTTTAATTTCCAGCTGTGGCAGGGCGGGTCCACTGTGTGGCTGTGAGGTCAGCTAGCAGACATTTACCCCAGCCAGAGGCCCAGAACTCAGGATCCCTCAAATGACCTTGCAGCTTCTGTCTGGCAATAATCTGTCCATGGACCCTCTCAACACAGAAACCGGAACCCCTAAGACTCTATGCCAGAATGCTTCTTTTTTTTTTTAATGTTTTTATTTTTATTTATATTCATTTATTTTTTTAAATCATGTAACTTGTTTTCATTTAAATTTTTTTTAATTGGAGTATAACTACTTTACAATGTTGTGTTAGTTTCTGCTGTACAATAAAGTGGATCAGCTATATGTATACATATATCCCCTCCCTCTTAGACATCTGTCCCCCCCCATCCCACCCATCTAGGTCATCACAGAGCACCCAGCTGAGCTCCCTGTGCTATACAGCAGGTTCCCACTAGTTTTCTTACCAGCATGTTTACTCAAAGGGCTTCCTCCTGTGCCTGTGTCCCCGAAGGCCACTCACCCACACCAGTGCTCTGATTCTTCTGTAGGCCCCAGCACAAGCCTGCCTGTGGCCTGAAGGTGTCCCATCCACCCTACCCACCCACTGTACATCCAAGTCACCAGTTTACTGATCACCTTCTCCCTGCCTATGCTCCAGAGGGTTGGATTGCCTTCTATTTGTCCAGGGACTGTAGACCAGTACAAGCCTGGCTAAACCAGCCAATTTCTCTGCTATATAGAGGACTGAACTCTTGGCCCTAGGGTATCATAGAGAGTTTCTTTATATCTCATAGTTATTTTTCTTTCACAGCTAGTAATAATTTGTATCAAATGTACCCTCTTTCTCCTACCATGCGATGTGTGATGTGTCTTTCCTGATTAGACCCATACTGATACAGTACTTCGTATTTCTGATGAAATTGTTGTTCCTACATTTTAATTTTATTCATTTTTTATCACTCATTTGCAGATGTATAGGGCTGCAAATTATATATATATATAATATATAATATATTTCAGTATCCATAGTTTAGTCTATAGATTATTTTGAGTTTTCTAGTTCATAATCACGTCACCTACGAGTAATGACAGATTTATCTATTTATAATCCTTATAATTTTTATTATTTTTGTCTTACTGAGAAAATTAAGATCTCCAATAGCATTGTCAAGAGGAACTATTTCTCAATTTCAAAAGGAAACCTTTTAAAATTTCACCATTTAGTAGGATATTTATTGTAGAGATTTTTAAGATAAATTTTATTGGGTTAAGAAAGTTCCTTTTTATTCTTAAATATCTGAAGAAAATATTATGAATGAAGCTTGACTTTTGTCAAACACTTTTTTTACTGCATGTATATGATTTATATGCTCTAGTCTGTTAATATGGTGGATTACAATAATTTATTTCCAACCTTGGTCTTGATGTATCACTTTGTTTCTACTTGCTGAATTTACTTGCTAATATTTTCTTGAATTTTCATGAATGTGATTCATTGTTTACTCTCCTTTATTTATATGTTCATTGCCATATTTACTATGAAAATTATTCTTACCCCATGATATGAATTGGGAAATATTCCTTGTCTCCTATATTCCTTGGAAGGCTTTATAGAAGACTGGGATTATTTTCTCCTTTAATATTTGGTAGGCTTAGAATATTTTATTTTTGCTTTAATTATTTTGGAAAGATTTTTTTAAATATTCATTTGTTTTATTGGCTATAGTCTATTCATGATTTCTGTATCTTCTTGAATCAAGTTTGTTAAGTTACATTTTTCAAATTTAAAATAATATTTATTTATTTACTTATTTATTTATTTAGCTGCTCCAGGTCTTAGTTGTGGCACATGGGACCTTCGTTGCTGGTGAAAGATCTTTGTTGTGGCATGCAGGACCTTTAGTTGCAGCATGTGAATGCTTGGTTGTGGCATGTGGGATCTTGTTCCCTGACTAGGGATCGAACCTGGGCCCCCCTGCATTGGGAGCATGGAGTCTTAGCCACTGGACCACCAGGGAAGTCCCTCAAATATTTATTAATTGATTTAAATTTTCAAGTAGGTTGTCATAAAATTTTGTATATTTTCTCATTATTGTTAAGTTTTTATTTTGATATATCACACATATACAAAATGTGAATGAAACATAGATATGCATATAAAAATGAATACGTGTAGATTACCACTAAGGTCAAGAAATAAAACATTGTCAACATTCTTGAAATCCCCATGTGCCTCTTCATTGCTACACACATCACCCTCACTCCTTGAAGTATCCACTATTCTTTTTTTTAGTAATTTTTTTAGTAATAATTACTAAAAGCATTTAGTAAATTTAGTAAAAAAAAATTTAGTAATTACTTCTTTGTTTTGCATTGTAATTTTCCTACATATACATACCTCTCAAACAATATAGTTTCATTTTCCATATTTCTTAGCTTTGTATAAAAGAAATCAGAAGGTATGTGTAATTTGTGTTTGGCTCAACTTACCCAACATATTTGTGAAAACCATTCATGTTATTGCTGCATAGTGTTCCATTATATTAACATACCAAAATGTATTTGTGCAGCCCACTGTTAATGGACATTTGGGATTTTTCAGTCTTTAGATATCACGAAAAATGCTGCTATTAATATTCACATGTATGTATTCTTCTGCACAGATGCATATTTTTCTGTTAGGTACATACCTAGAAATGAAATTAGTGAGTCATAGGAGAGTGATAGTGAGTCATAACCTCAACTCTGCTAGAAAATGCCAAAATGTTTTTCAAAGTGATTGTATCCTTTTACATTCCTGCCAGCAATATGCAAAAGTTCTTGGTTCTCCACGTTGGTGACACCACATAGTATTGTGAGATATTTTCATTTTGAGCAGATAGATGGTTTTCTCATTGTGGTTTAGATTTGCTTTACCCTGTGGGGTCTGGATCAATATGGAGGAGTAGGAAGACCTTGAGCTTACCTTCTCTATGGGCACACCAATATTACAACTACTTACAGAGCAACTATCTCTGAGAATGACCTGAAGACTAGCAGAAAATATTTTTCACAACTAAAACACACAGAAAGAGCCACAACAAAATGGGTAAGAGGGGCGCAGATGTGTTCTAGTCGGGAACCACATCCCCAGTGCAGCAACCCACAAGAAGGAGGAAAATCACAACCATGGAGGCCCTCCCCAGGAGCAAGAAATCTGATCCCCACATCTTGCTTCCAAACCCAGGGGACCTTCACCAGGAAGACAAGCACTCAAAACGTCTGGCTTTGAAAACCAGCAGAACTTATGTTCAGGAGGGTTAGGAGTTATAAGAAACTAAGGACTCTTAAATGACGTACACAAAAACTCACTAACTCTGAGTCACAGTGCAGAGATAGCAATTTGAAAGGTGCCAGGGTCAGACCTATTTGCTGATCTTGGAGAGCCTCTAAAAAGAGATGGGGGCAGCTGGGACTCCCCTTGGGGACATAGATGCTGGCAGCAGCCATTTCTGTGATCTCATTCTACTGTAGTGACACTGGTGCTGGTGGACCCCATTTTGGAATCCTCCTTCTAGCTTATTAGTGCTGGGGACATGCCACACCCACCAGCATATCTATAGCAGTTGAGCACCACTGGGTCACACAGTCATCTGTGCCCACAGGAGTTGTTTGCTGCTGGGCCTCACAACCTGCTGCACTGGGGGCCTACCCCACCAAATAGTGCACCCATACAGATGCACAACATTGGGTATCACAGCCAGCTGCCCAGAGGCCTGCCCAGCCTGCCACCATGCCAGCAGTAGTAGGATGACACTGGCTGCACAGGCAGCCATGATGGGGGTTTGCCCTACACACCTGTGTGCTTGGAAGAGTTGTATGCTGCCAAGGACTCACAGCCAGCTGCACTGGGGGCCTATCCTGCCCACTAGCAAGCTTGCAGCAGTTGCATGTGGTGGATCTCATGGACAGCTGTGCTGGGGGCCTGCCTTGCCCACCAGTGTGCACTTGGCAGTCAGCCTTTCCACAACAGAAAGGCACACACAACCCACATAAGGAATACTCTTGAAGTATTTGGCTCTGGTGGCCAGAGAGGAGCATGCTGCTAGGCCACATAGGACATCTTCTACAAAAGGCAGCTTATCCAAGATCAGGAGGTGTAATGAAACTACCTAACAAAGAAATAAACACAGAGAATTAGGCAAAATGAGGAGACAGAGGAGTATGTTCCATATTAAAGAATAAGAGAAAACCTCAGAAAAAGAACCAAATGAAATGGAGATAAGCAATGTACCCAATATAGAGTTCTAGGGTATGATCATAAAGATGCTCATCAAATTTGGGAGAAGAATGGATGAGCACAGTGAGAACTTTAACAAAGAGGTAAAATATACAAAAAGAAACCAATCAGAGTTGAAGAATACTATACCTGAAATGAAAAATACACTATAGGGAATCAGCAGTAGATTAAATGATATAGAGATCAACAATCTGGAAAACAGAGCAGTGAAATTACTCAAGCTGCAAAGAAAAAAAAAGAATTAAGAAAAATGAAGATAGTTTGAGGGACTTCTGGGACAACAACAAGCATACTAGTATTTGCATTGTAGGGGTCCCAGAAGGATAAGAGAGAGAAAATGGGACAGAAAACTTAATTGAAGAATTAATAGCTGAAATTTTCACTGATCTGGAGAAAGAAACAGACATCTAGGTCCAGAAAGCACAGAGAGTCTTAAACAACACAAAGCCAAAGAGGTTCATAACAAGATAAATTATAATTAAAATGGCAAAAAAATTAAAGATGAAGAGAGAGTCTTAAAAGCAGCAAGAGAAAAACAGCTACTTACATACAAGGGAACCCTGAGAAGACCATCAACTGATTTTTCAGTAGAAACTTTACAGGCCAGAAGGGCACGGCATGATGTATTCAAAGTGCTAAAAAGGAAAAATCTTACAACCAAGACTACTCTAGTTGGCAAGGTTGTCTTTCAGAACTGAAGGCAAGATAAAAAGTTTTACATACAAGCAAAAACCAAAGGAGTTTATCAACACTAAACCTGTCTTATAAGAAGTGTTAAAGGGACTTCTTTAAAAGGAAGAGAAAAGGCCATAATAAGAAATATGAAAATTATGAAAGGAAAAACCTCATTGGTAAAGGTAATTATACAATAAAGGTAGCAGATCAACTACTTATAAAGTTGGTAGGAAGGTTAAAAGACAAAAGTAGTAAAATTATGTATACCTACAATAAGCAATTAAGGGATAAAAAATTGTAAAATATGACATCAAAAACATAAACCATGGGGGGGGGGGGTTAAAAATGAAGGACTTTTAGAATGCATTTGACTTAGATCATCAACTTAAATTCTCAGCTATATACACAGGTTGTTATGTATGAGCCTCATGTTACTCACAAACCAAAAATCTATAATAGATTCACAAAAAATAAAGAAAAAGAAATCCAAACTTAACATTAAAAACAGTCATCAAATTACAAGGAAGGAAAGCAAGAGAAGAGGAAAGAAACAGAAAAGAACTACAAAAATAACCAGAAAATAATTAACAAAATGGCAATAAGTACATACTTATCAATAATTTTTAAAAGTAAATGGGTTAAATGCTCCAGTCAAAATACATAGGGTAGCTGAGGGATTAAAAAATAAGACCCTCTTATATGCTGCTTGCAAGAGACTCATCTCAGATCTAAAGACACACACACAGACTTAAAATGAAGAGATAGAAAAAGAGATTCCATGCAAATGGAAACAAAAAGGAAGGTGGAGTAGCAATACTTATATCAGACAAAATAGATTTTTTAAAAAGCTATAACAAGGTAGTAAGAAGAGCATTACATAATGATAAAGGGATCAATCCAACAAGAGGAAATAACATTTGTAAATATTTATGCTCCCAACATAGGGGCACATAAATACATAAAGAAAATATTAACAGACATAAAGGAAGAAATAGACAGTAACACAATACTAGTAGAAGACTTTAACACCCTGCTTGCATCAATAGTTAGATAATCCAGACTGAAAATCAATAAGGAAACATTGGTTTTAAATGATACTTTAGACTTACATCAACAATTAGATTGTCCAGACAGAATCAATGAGGAAACATTGGTTTCAAATGATACTGTAGATCAGATGCACTTAATAGATACATACAGAACATTCCATTCAAAAGCAGCAGAATACACATTATTTTCAAGTGCACATGAAACAGTCTCCAAGATACATCCCATGCTAGGCCACAAAAAATGTCTCAATAACTTTTAAAAGATTGAAATCATATCAAGTATCCTTTCTGACCACAATGGTATGCAACTATAAATCAATTACAAGAAGAAAACTGGAAAAAAAAACACAAAAATGTGGAAGCTAAACAATATGGTACTAAACAACTGATTAGTCAACAAAGAAACAAAAAAGGAAATAAAAAAGTAGCTTAAGAAAATGAATGGAAACAAAATATACCAAAATCTACAAGACACTGCAAAAGCAGTTTTAAGAGGGAAATTTATACTGACACAGGCTTACCTCAAGAAACAAGAAAAACCACAAATAAACAACCTAACACTACACCCAGAGGAACTAGAAAAAGAAGAAAAAAAAAAACACCCAACATAAGTAGAAGGAAGGAAATAATAAAGATCAGAGTGAAAATAAATGAAATAGAGACAAAAAAATAGAAAAGATAAATGAAACTGAGTTGGTTCTCTGAAAAGATGAACATAATTGAGAGCCCTTTAGCCAGATTCATCAAGAAAAAAATGAAGGCCTAAATAACTAAAATTGGAAATGAAAAAGAATTTACAATCAACACAACAGAAATACAAAGGATCATAAGAGATTACTATGAACAATTATATGCCAACAAATTGGACAACCTGGAAGAAATGTATAATTTCATAGAAAACCTACAAACATAAGACTGAATCAGGAAGAAATGGAAAATCTAAACAGACTGATTACCAGTAGTGGAATTGAATCAGTAAATAATTATAATAATAATAAACTCCCAACAAACATCCAGAAACAGATGGCTTCACAGGTGAATTCTACAAAACATTTAAAGAAGAGTTAATGTCTACCCTCCTGAAGCTATTCCAAAATATTGGAGAGGAAAGATCACTCCCTAATTAGTTTATGAGGCCAACATTACCCTGATATCAAAGCCAGAAAAAGATACTACCAAAAAAATGAATTTACAGGCCAATATCCCTGATGAACAAAATACTAGCAAACCAAATACAAAAATAAATTAAAATGATCATACACCATGATCAAGTGGAATTTATCCTGGTGATGCAAGTGTGGTTCAATCAACATGATCCCCAAATCAATCAACATGATATACCACATTAACAAGACAAAAGATAAAAATCTCATTATCATCTCAGTAGGTGCAGAAAAAGCATTGGAAAAATCCAACATCCATTTTTGATAAAAACTCTCAATAAAGTGGTATAGAGGGAAAATACCTCAACATAATAAAGGCCGCATATGAAAAACCCACATCTAACAACATACTCGGAGAAAAGCTGAAAGCTTTTCTTTGAAGATCAGCAACAAGACAAGGATGCTTACTTTCACCACTTTCTTTTTTTTTTTTTTTTACTGGTAAAATTCCTTTAATCAAATGAACTTGTTATATATTACCAAATATTAATGGCATGAAATGTAGAATTACAAACATATATGTATCCTACCAGATATTTCACCTTGCATTTGGAAGAAAGCATTGATGTACAGTATGAATCAGTTCTTGTAATATGCACAGTAAAGACATGAAGGGAAAGTGATGATTTCTTGTAACATTTAGCACTAAAATTTCATACTGCAGGAGAAAAGGACTTTTTAAAAATTTTAGCTCCAAGTTTTTGAGGCACAATGTAGCTAGAAACGGTGGGTTGGACAACATACTTAAGTAGCACTGACTAGTTGTACAGCCAGAAAGGGTGTTATTAAGTAAGTTTTTGCACTAAAATATCAAACACCTTGCTTTATTAAAACAAAAAATCAATAATTTGGGGTTGATTCAGTGTTGCAGGAAATAGCAATAATTTTTAGTATAATCAGGTCAAAGTTATTTTGTTACGGTCAACCAAACCAATTTCTGGCTGATTTAAATAAAAATAAGCTATTGGAATGCTAACAGGAGCTCAAAGAATTGATGGCAGGCCAGAGAAATAGGCTTGGCCATGGGCAGGATTGAAATCAGCCCAATAGGCTTAGAATCAACATAGTATTGGAAGCCCTAGCCACAACAATCAAACAAGATGAAGAAATATAAGGAGTCCAAACTGCAAAGGAAAACTTAAAACTGTCACTATTTGCAGATGACATGATACTAAATACATAAAACCATAATGACGCCACCAAAAAACTGTTAGAACTAATGATTAAATTCAGTAAAGTTGCAGTATACAAAGTTAATATACAGAAATCTGTTGCATTTCTATACACTAACAATGAACTGTGACAAAGAAAAATGAAGAAAACAATCCCATTTACAGTTGCAACAAAAAGAATAAAATACCTAGGACAAATTTAACCAAGGAGGTGAAAGTCCAGTATTCTGAAAACCATAAGACATTGAGGAAAGAAATTGAAGATAACACAAACAAATTTTCATGGATTGGAAGAATCAATATGGTTAAAATATCCATACTAACTAAAACAATCTACAGATCCCATGCAATCCCTGTCAAAATACCAGTGGTATTTTTCACAGAATTAGAACAAATAATCCTAAAATTCTAATGGAACCACAAAAACTCCCCAATAGCCAAAGCAATCTTTTTTTCTTTCAGTTTTTTCAAAATCAGGTTTATTGTGGTATAATTGACATATGGTAAAATTCATCATGTTTAAGTGTATATTTCTATAAATTTTGACAAACACATTGTATGAGTTAGGTTCTCCAGAGAAACGGAACCATATATAAATATGAAGGGATTTATTCCAGGAAATTGGTTCACACAGCTGTGGGGGCTGACAAGTCCAAAATCTACAGAGGAAGGCCAGTAGCCTGGAAATTTAGGGTCAGGAGTTGATGCTGCAGTCTTTTTGTTTTTAAATATAATTTTTATTGGTGTATAGTTGATTTACAATGTTGTGCTAGTGTCAGGTGTATAGCAAAATGAATGTTATACATATACATATATCCACTCTTTTTTAGATTCTTTTCCCATATAGGCCATTACATAGTACTGAGTAGAGTTCCTTGTGCTATACAGTAGGTCCTTATTAGTTATCTATTTTTTTTAGTTATCTTTTATATATATATATAGTAGTGTGTATGTGTCAATCCCCATCTTCCAATTTATCCCTCCCCCGCCATAGGCCCCCAGTAACCACAAGTTTATTTTCTACATCTATAACTCTATTTCTGTTTTGTAGATAAGTTCATTTGTAGCCTTTTTTTAGATTCCACATACAAGCGATATCACATGATATTTGTCTTTCAATGCTGCAGTCTTGAGGCTATTTCTTCTTTCTTAGGGAAACCTCAGTTTTGCTCTTAAGGCCTTTCCACTGCTTGGATGAAACCCATCCACATTATCAAGGGTAATCTCCTTCACTTAAAGTAAACTGACTGTAGGTATTAACCATGTCTACAAAATACCTCCATGACAACATCTAGATGAATGTTGCTGTATGGCTGGGTACCATAGCCTAGCCAAGTTGATACCAAAAACTTACCATCTCTGGCATGTAGCTGTGTAAAACAACCAAAATGAAGATACAGAACATTTCCACCATCACAGAGAATTCTCTCAGGCCTCTTTGTTTCCCCCAACATTCTTAAGCTCTTTATTGGAATATAATTGCTTTACACAGTTGTACCAGTTTCTGCTGTACAACAAAGTGAATCAGCTATATTTATACATATATCCCCATATCACCTCCCCTGTGCAACTCCTTCCCATCCTCCCTATCTCACTCCTCTAAGTCATCACCAATCATTGATTTGATCGCCTTGTATTATGCAGCACCTTCCCACTAGCTATTTCACACTTGGTGGTGTATATATGTCAATGCTACTCTCTCATTTCATCCCAGCTTCCCTTTCACACTGCCCACCACCCCATGTCCTCAAGTCTGTTCTCTGCATCTGCATCTTTATTCTTGCCCTGCCACTGTGTTCATCAATACCATTTTTTTTAGATTCCATATATATGAGTTAGCATACGGTATTTTTTTTTCTCTTTCTGGCTTACTTCACTCTGTATGACAGACTCCAGGTCCAACCACTTCACTACAAATAACTCAATTTCATTCCTTTTTATGGCTGAGTAATATTCCATTGTATATATGTGCCAAATCTTCTTTATCCATTCATCTGTTGATGGGCATTTAGGTTGCTTCCATGTCCTGGCTATTGTAAATAGTGCTGCAACAAACATTGTGGTACATGTTCCTGTTTGGATTATGGTTTTCTCAGGGTATATGGCCAGTAGTGGGATTGCTGGGTCATATGGTAGTTCTATTTTTAATTTTTTAAGGAACCTCCATACTGTTTTCCATAGTGGCTGTACCAATTTACATTCCCACCAACAGTGCAGGAGGGTTCCCTTTTCTCTACACCTTCTCCAGCATTTACTGTCTCTAGATTTTCTGGTGATGGCCATTCAGACCGGTGTGAGGTAATACTTCATTGTGGCTTTGACTTGCATTTCTCTAATGATTAGTGATGTTGAGCATTTTTTCATGTGTCTGTTAGCCATCTGCATGTCTTCTTTGGAGAAATGTCTATTCAGGTCTTCTGCCCATTTTTGGATTGGGTTGTTTACTTTTTTGATATTGAGCTGCATGAGCTGCTTGTATATTTTGGAGATGAATCCTTTGTCTCTTGCTTCATTGGCAAGTATTTTCTCCCATTCTGATGGTTGTCTTCTTGTCTTGTTTATGGTTTCTTTCACTGTGCAAAGGCTTTTAAGTTTCATTAGGTCCCATTTTTTTATTTTTGTTTTTATTTCCCGTATTCTAGGAGGTGGATCAAGAGAATCTTGCTTTGATTTATGTCATAGAGTGTTCTGCCTATGTTTTCCTCTAAGAGTTTTATAGTGTCTGGCCTTACATTTAGCTCTTTAATTCATTTTGAGTTTATTTTTGTGTATGGTGTTAGGAAGTGTTCTAATTTCATTCTTTCACATGTAGTTGTCTAATTTTCCCAGCACCACTTATTGAAGAGGCTGTCTTTTCTCCATTGTATATTCTTGCCTCCTTGGTCAAAGATAAGTTGCCCATATGTGCGTGGGTTTATCTCTGGGCTCTCTATTCTGCTCTATTGATCTATATGTTTGTTTTTGTGCCAGTACCATATTGTCTTGATTACTATAGCTTTGCAGTATAGTTTGAAATCAGGGAGCATGATACCTCCAGCTTCGTTCTTCTTTCTCAAGATTGTTTTGGCTATCTTGAGAAGGAAAGATGAAGCTGGAGGGATCAGGCTCCCTGACTTCAAACTATACTACAAGGCTACAGTGATCAAGACAGTATGGTACTGGCACAAAAACAAACATAGATCAATAGAACAGAATAGAGAGCCCAGTGATAAACCCATGCTTCTATGGTCAATTAATCTATGATGAAGGAGGAAAGAATATACAGTGGGAAAAACAGTCTTTTCAATAAATGATGTTGGGAAAACTGGACAGCTACATGCCAAATAATGAAATTGGACCACTTTCTTACACCATATACAAAAATAAACTCAAAATGGATTAAAGACTTAAATGTAACCATAAAATTCCTAGAAGAAAACCATAAATTCTTAGGCAGTAAATTCTTCGACATTGGTCTTAGCACTACATCTTTTTAGATCTGTCTCCTCAGGAAAGGGCAATAAAAGCAAAAATAAACCAATGGGACTACATCAAACTAAAACGTTTTTTTGCACAGCAAAGGAAACCATGAACAAAATGAAAAGGAAAACTACTGAATGGAAAAAGATATTTTCAAATGATATATCCCATAAGGGGTTAATATCCAAAATATACAAAGAACTCATAGAACTCAGTATAAAAAAAATCCCCCCAAACAAACATACAAGCAAAAACATTTGATTAAATAATGGACATAGAACCTGAATAGACATTTTTTCCAAAGAAGGCATACACATGGCCAATAGACACATGAAAATATGCTCAATATCACTATTAGGGATATGCAAATCAAAACCATAATGAGATATCACCTCACACCTTTCAAAACTGCTCTTATCAAAAAAAAAAAAAAAAAAAAACCACAACAAATAACAAATGTTTGAGAGGTCATGGGGAAAAGGAAACCCTTGTACATGCTGGCAGGCATGCATATTGGTGCAGCCACTGCGGAAAACTGTATGGAGGTTCCTCAAAAATCTGAAAATAGAACTACCATGCAATTTATCATTTACACTGCTGTGTATTTACATGAAGACAACAAAAACAGTAAATCAAAAGGATATATGTACCCTTGGGTTCATTGCAGCACTATTTATGAAAGCCAAGATATGGAAGCAACCTGTGTCTATCAATGTATGCATAAAGAAGATGTTTTATAAATATACAAAATTGAGCAGGACCCTATAGGGCCTTCCTAGGACAGACCTCCTAGGCCTTCTCTGAGTTCCAAAGAATAAATTTAATCCGAGAAGTGGGAAAATGCAGAAACAAAGAAAGACAGTCAAGCAGGACAAAATAATAACAGTTTAGCCATTAAACAAATTCAAGGACATTTAGTTCCTTCTCAAGGGCTATAGATAATATTCTGAGCCAAATCCTTTGAGCCCTTTTGCAGATATTGAAACCCTCATCAGGTGGAAGAAGTTAACTATATGCTGCCCATAAGCACATTAGACCCAAGACTGGTTGGAGAAAGAAGGTTGACTCCCAATCACCTAAACCACCAATCAATCAAAAGACCCTCCATGAGTGATCACACACCCCACAATCCTCTTCCTCACCTTGTCTTTATAAAAACAGATGATTGAACTTGGTGTACCCCCCAAAAAATAATAAATCAAATAAATAAATAAATAAATAAATAAATAATAATTTAAAAAAAAAAAAAACACCTTTCCCTGAAAGCCATTGGGGAGTTCAGGTCTTTTGAGCACTAGCTGCTTGGACTCCTTGCTTGGTACCCTGCAATAAATGCTGCACTTTCCTTCACCACAACTTGGTGTCACTAGTTTGGCTTTACTGTGCATGGGTGAGCTAACCCAAGTTTGGTTCAGTGACATTATATATATTACATATATACATATTTTTTTACACACACACACACACACACACACACAGAGAGAGAGAGAGAATATTATTCAGCCATAAAAAAGAATGAAATCTTGCCATTTGTGGCAAAATTGATAGACCTGGAGGGTATTTTGCTAAGTGAAAGAAGTCAGAGGAAAAGTAATACCATACGATTTCTCTAATATGTGGAATCTAAAAAACAAAGCAAATGAACAAACAAAACAAAACAGAAACAAATTCATAGATACAGAGACCAAGTTGGTGTTTGCAAGTGGGAGGGGAGAACAGACAATAGTTGAAGGGGATTAAGAGGTGCAAACTTCCAGGTGTAAGTCACAGGGATATAATATACACGTAGGGAATATTGTCAATAATATTGTAACAAATTTTGTATGGTGACTGGGTTTATTGTGGTAATCATTTCATAATGTATAAAATTATTGAATCAGTATGTTGTACACCTGAAACTAATATAACATTGTGTGTTAATTATAACTCATTTTTTAAAAATATTAAAAAAAACCCTCTCCTCTTTCTTGATAAAGGTTTGGTCACCAGAATGTTGAGTTTGGTGTAGATGTGAACCTCATAATCTGACCTCCTAAGATAGATCTGTCATTTACTGCCTGGGTTTGCCATATGGGGACTGTAATTACCTTGCCTGGCACCCTCTCCACCCACCACGAGATGACATGGCCTGGAAACTTGGGGTGGGGTAGGGAGGATAGATCAAATATGTAAGAGGGGGCAACAATATACTAAATAAGGGAGAAGTGAGAGAATATCCCTTCTCTCACGCATCTTTTTTGGAAAGCTACATGACTCAAGGACATGGGAAGATACTTTCTTTCAGGAGGTTTACTGGTTATCCAAACTTTAAATTGGGGTGTGATTGTCACCAGAAAATATTATTTGCCTCTTGCTCCCCAGGAATGACCAAAGAGCAAATCCCAAATTAAACAAAACAAGATATTGATATCTGAAGTCAACAGCAATCTCCCCAACTGAGTCCTCCTAGCCTAACCTATAGAGTTAAGTTTTATTTGGAACAGTATGTATTCTTGAAAATTTATATAAATTACAACTGTTCCCTTGATTATGCATTCATTCAACACTTATTTAGCTCCTGCTATGTACAAGGCAATATTCTAAGTACATGTAATTGTGCTAAGAAAATTGACTGAAAAGGATTCTTGTCTTGGATGGGAAGGTTGACCAAGTCCCTTTTAACTCAAATATTTTAGAACTCTAGTTAAAAATAAAAGCCCACATTGATCTCTTTTATAAACCATAGCCTCTTGCACTTTATTTGAAAAATCTATATTTTTATACATTTTGCTTAATCATGGGCTGCATGCATTCTTTTAGTAAAATTAAAAATATGTGTATCTGTGTTTATGTGGAATTAGAATAAAATCTCAGGAGGTAGAAAGGACTTTAAAGGTCCTATGTAATCCCATGCAATCCTACCCAATGAATGTTTTCTTTCTACAAGTTCTTTAGAGTAGGCATTTAACATTTTCTTGAATACATCTGGTGATGAGAAGCTCATTACCTTGCAAAGCATTTTGCTGTATAATACTCTTCTCCTGTAAATTATCCTTGCAATTTACAATTAGGATGAAATTACTTGTGTGCTGGTTTTTATCTGGAAATGAGGAAAAAGAGTAGAGCTTATGTGGTCTAGAGATGAACAGGGTACAGGGGAGCTTCAAGAAAGGAAAGGGGGTACTTCAGAGGAAGATCCTGAAGGCCATAAAAATAGCTGGGTCCATGGTGAAGCTGCTAGAGACTGGAAGAAGTTCCCTGGGTTTCAGGAATTCAGTTGGCTGCCAGGGATATCAGTGTGGCTGGAGCAGAATGAGAAGGGGAGCAAGCAGAGGGAGAAGTGGTTGGAAAGAGAGATGGTCAGCATAATACAGCCGTATAAGGGACTTGGATTTTATTCAAAGTTTGGCGGGAAGCACTTGGGTGTTTTTAAGCAGGGAAACTATTATTTTTTGCCTTTTTTACACATTCCTATGGCATTTATTTTATAACTGGAAGTTTGTACCTTTTGACCCCCCCTTTTTTTGCTTTTAAGACACCGCAATTCTATTTGTGCAAATCTCTCAGTATGCCCCCTGCTTTGTCACTTTATACCTCACTCCAGAAAACCTGAACTATTCATAGTCCCCTAACTACACCAGGTGGAGGAAGCATATCATGTTTCCCTACACTTATGTGCATACCCACTTCTCTGTTCTTACAATTCCTTCCTCTCTGCCCTTGTCCACCTGGCAGATGCTCTCTTTGGTGCCAGACATGGCTCAACTATCACCTCCTCTAGGACCTCTTCTTTCATTTTCTTAAGGCAAACTTGGTGCTTTATAAATTTTTGAATTATTTCAATTAGTTACAATTGGCAACTTATGTGACATCTGTGAGGTCCAGGGCAGTATCTGTTTCATCTCTGAATCTCCAGCATCTACCACAGTGTCTGGGCTAATTAATCAATTAACAAATTGTTGAACTCTTCTAAAATGAAAAATAACAATATTTTAGGAGCACAGATTCTCCAAAATATAACTAGTTTATATTAAATGATACCATGTAGTACATTATTTTTCATTTTTCCTGGGTATATTCTGCAGTTATTTCATCTTTGTGGTATCGAAATAACATAGCTCAAATCAGGTATTCTCTGAAAGCATTATGGAGTCTTTTCTATAGTTGTGATAGATAATTGTTAACATCTGCTTTAAAAAGTTGCAGGTCGGGGGAAAGGAATCAAGATGGCAGAGTAGGAGGATGTGGGCTCACTCCCTCTTGCAAGAGCACAGGAATTACAACTAACTGCTGAACAATCATTGACAGAAAGACACTGGAACTCACCAAAAAAGACACCCCACATCCAGAGACAAAGGAGAAGCGGCAATGAGATGGTAGGAGGGGCACAATCATGTTAAAATCAAGTCCCATAAATGCTGGGTAGGTGACTCACAAGCTGGAGAAGAGTTATACCATAGAAGTCCACCCACTAAAGTGAGGGTTCTGAGCCCCACGTCAGGCTTCCCAACCTGGGAGTCTAGCAACAGGAGGAGGAATCCCCAGAGAATCAGACTTTGAAAGGCAGTGGGATTTGACTGCAGGACCTCCACAGGACTGGTGGAAACAGAGACTCCACTCTTGGAGGGCACACAAAAAAGTGTGCTCACCAGGACCCAGGGGGAAGGAGCAGTGACCCCATAGAAGACCAAACCAGACCTACTTGCTGGTGTTGGAGGGTTGCCTACAGAGGTGGGGGGCAACTGTGGCTCACCAAGGAGACAGGGGCACTGGCGGCAGGGGTTCTGGGAAGTGTTCATTGGTGTGAGCCCCCCCCAGAATCCACCATTAGTCCCACCAAAGAGCCTGTAAGCTCCAGTGGTAGGTAGCCTCAGACCAAACAACCAACAAGGTAGAAACACAGCCCCACCCATTGGCAGACAAGCAGATTAAAGTGTCACTGAGCTCTGCCCACCAAATTGGATTAAAGTCTTACTGAGCTCCGCCCACACAGCCCAACCCACCATCAGTCACTCCCATCAGGAAGCACCCACGAGCCTCCCAGATAGCTTCCTCCACGAGAGGGCAGACAGCAGTATCAAGCAGTATTAGCAGTATTTCGTCTTGTGGAACTGAAAACCACAGCCACAGAAAGATAGAGAAAATGAAAAGGCAAAAGACTTTGTACCAGATGAAGGGACAAGATAAAACACCAGAAAAACAACTAAATGAAGAGGAGATAGGCACCCTTCCAGAAAAAGAATTCTGAAAATGATGGTGAAGATGATCCAGGACTTTGAAAAAAGACTGGATGCAAAGATCAAAAAGTTGCAAAAGTTTGCCAAAGACCTAGAAGAATTAAAGAGCAAACAAACAGAGATATGCAACACAATAACTGAAATGAAAAATACACTAGAAGGAACCAATAGCAGATTAACTGAGGCAGAAGGGCGAATAAGTGACCTGGAAGATAGAATGGTGATAATCACTGATGCAGAAAAGAATAAAGAAAAAAGAATGAAAAGATCTGAAGACAGCCTAAGATACCCCTGGGACAATGTTAAACGCACCAACATTCGCATTATAGGGGTCCCAGAAGGAGACGAGAGAGAGAAAGGACCTGAGAAAATACTGGAAGAGATTATAGTTGAAAACTTCCCTAACATGGGAAAGGAAATAGCTACCCAGTCCAGGAAGCACAGAGAGTCCCAGGCAGGATAAATCCAAGGAGAAACACATCAAGACATATAGTAGTCAAGCTGACAAAAATTAAAGACAGAGAAAAGTTATTAAAAGCAACAAGGGAAAAATGACAAATAACATACAAGGGATCTCCCATAAGGTTAACTCTGCAAGCCAGAAGGATGTGGCATGGTATATTTCAAGGGATGAAAGGGAAGAACCTACAGCCAAGAATACTCTACCCAGCAAGGATCTCATTCAGATTCGAAGGAGAAATCAAAAGCTTTGCAGACAAGCAACAGCTAAGAGAATTCAGCACCACCAAACCAGCCCTACAACAAATGCTAAAGGAACTTCTCTAAGTGGGAAACATAGAGAAGAAAAGGACCTACAGAAACAAGAACAAAATAATTAAGATAATGGTTAAGAGGAAGATACATATCGATAATTACTTTGAATGTAAATGGACTAAATGCACCAACCAGAAGACATAGACTGGCTGAATGGATCCAAAAACAAGACCCATATATATACTGTCTACAAGAGACCCACTTCAGACCTAGGGACACATACAGACTGAAAGTGAGGGGGTGGAAAAAGATATGCCATGCAACTGGAAATCAAAAGAAAGCTGGAGTAGCAATACTCATATCAGATAAAATACACTTTAAAATAAAAAATGTTACAAGAGACAAGAAAGGACACTACATAAAGATTGAGGGATCAATCAAAGAAGAAGAGATAACAATTATAAATATATATGCATCCAATATAGGAGTACCTCTATACATAAAGCAAATGCTAACAACTATGAAAGAGGAAATTGACAGTAACACAATCACAGTGGGGGACTTTAACATCCAACTTACACCAATGCACTGATCATCCAGACAGAAAATTAATAAGGACAGAGAAGCTTTAAATGACACAATAAATCAGCTTGATTTAATAGATAGCTATAGGACATTACATCCAAAAACAGCAAGTTACACTTTCTTCTCAAGTGCACATGGAACATTCTCCAGGATAGATCACATTTTGGGTCATAAATCAAGCCTTGGTAAATTCAAGAAAATTGATATTGTATCAAGCATCTTTTCGGACAACAACGCTATGAGATTAGAAATAAATTACAGGAAAAAAACTGTAAAAAACACAAACACATGGAGGCTGAACAATACGCTACTAAATAACCAACAGATCATTGAAGAAATCAAAGAGGAAATCAAAAAATATCTAGAGACAAATGACAATGAAAACACAATGATCCAAAACCTATGGGATGCAGCAAAGGCAGTTCTAAGAGGGAAGTTTATAGCGATACAATCCTACCTCAAGAAACAAGAAACATCCCAAAAAAACAATCTAACCTTACACCTAAAGAAACTAGAGAAAGAAGATCAAACAAAACCCCAAGTTAGTAGATGGAGAGAAATCATAAAGATCAGAGCAGAAATAAATGAAATAGAAACAAAGAAAACAATAGCAAAAATCAATAAAACTAAAAGCTGGTTCTTTGAGAAGATAAATAAAATTGATAAACCTCTAGCAAGACATCAAGAAAAAGAGGGAGAGGACTCAAATCAATAAAATCAGAAAGGAAACAGGAGAATTTATGACAGACACTTCAGAAATAAAAAGCACCATAAGAGATTACTACAAGCAACTATATGCCAATAAAATGGACAACCTGGGTGAAATGGACAGATTCTTAGAAAGGTATAACCTTCCAAGACTGAATCAGGAAGACACAGAAAATATGAACAGACCAATCACAAGGAATGAAATGGAAACTGTGATTAAAAAACTCCCAACAAACAAAAGTCCAGGACCAGATGGATTCACAGGTGAATTTTATCAAACATTTAGAGAAAAGCTAACACCCATTCTTCTCAAACTCTTCCAAAACATTGCAGAGGAAGGAACACTCGCAAACTCATTTTATGAAGCCACCATCACCCTGATACCAAAACCAGACAAAGATATTACAAAAAAAGAAAACTACAGACCAATATCACTGATGAACTTAGATGCAAAAATCCTCAACAAAATACTAGCCAGCAGAATCCAACAATACATTAAAAGGATCATCCACCATGATCAAGTGGGGTTTATCCCTGGAATGCAAGGATTCTTCAATATACACAACTCAGTCGTCTACAGCCATACCACCCTGAACGCGCCTGATCTCGTCTGATCTTGGAAGCTAAGCAGGGTCGGGCCTGGTTAGTACTTGGATGGGAGACAACTCAGTCAATGTGATACACCATATTAACAAACTGAAGGATAAAAACCACACGATCATCTCAATAGATGCAGAAAAATCTTTTGACAAAATTCATCTCCCATTGATGATAAAAACTCTCCAGAAGGTGGGCATAGAGGGAACCTACCTCAACATAAGAAAGGCCATATATGACAAACCCACAGCAAACATCATTCTCAATGGTGAAAAACTGGAAGCATTCCCTCTAAGATCAGGAACAAGACAAGGATGTCCACTCTCGCCACTACTATTCAACATAGTTTTGGAAGTCCTTGCCACAGCAATCAGAGAAGAAAAAGAAATCAAAGGAATCCAAATTGGAAAAGAAGAAGTCAAACTGTCACTGTTCGCAGATGACATACTATACATAGAAAATCCTAAAGATGCCACCAGAAAACTACTTGAGCTAATCGATGAATTTGGTAAAGTTGCAGGATACAAAATTAACACACAGAAATCTCTTGCATTTCTATACACTAACAATGAAAGATCAGAAAGAGAAATCAAGGAAACAATCCCGTTCACCATTGCAAGAGAAAGAATGAAATACCTAGGAATAAACCTAACCAAGGAGGTAAAAGACCTGTACTCAGAAAACTATAAGACACTCACGAAAGAAATCAAAGACAACACAAACAGATGGAGGGACAAATCGTGTTCTTGGATTGGATGAATCAACATTGTGATAATGACTGTACTACCCAAAGCAATTTACAGATTCAATGCAATCCCAATCAAATTGCCAATGGCATTTTTCACAGAACTAGAACAAGAAATTTTACAGTTTGTATGGAAACACAAAAGACACCAAATAGCCAAAGCAATCGTGAGAAGGAATAATGGAGTTGGTGGAATTAGGCTTCCTGACTTCAGGCTATACTACAAAGCCACAGTGATGAAGACAGTATGGTACTGGCACAAAAACAGAAATATACATCAATGGAACAGGATAGAAATCCCAGAAATAAACTATGGTCAACTAATCTATGACAAAGGAGGCAAGGATAGACAATGGAGAAAAGGCAGCCTATTCAATAAGTGGTGCTGGGAAAACCAGGCAGCTATATGTAAAAGAATGAAATTAGAACACTTCCTAACACCATACACAAAAATAAACTGAAAGTGGATTAAAGACCTAAATGTAAGGCCAGGCACTATAAAACTCCCAGAGGAAAACATAGGAAGAACACTCTTCGACGTAAATAACAGCAAGATCTTTTCTGATCCACCCCCTAGAAAAATGGGAATAAATTCAAAAATAAATAAGTGGGACCTAATGAAACTTCACAGCTTCTGCACAGCAAAGGAAACTATAAGCAAGACAAAAAGACAACCCTCAGAATGGGATAAAACATTTGCAAACGAATCAACAGACAAAGGATTAATCTCCAAAATACATAAACAGTTTATCCAGCTCCATATCAAAAAAACAAACAACCCAATCAAAAAATGGGCAGAAGACCTAAATAGGCACTTCTCCAAAGAAGACATACGGATGGCCAAGAGGCACATGAAAAGCTGCTCAACATCACTACTTATTAGAGAAATGCAAATCAAAACTACAATGAGGTATCACCTCACACAGGTTAGAATGGGCATCATCAGAAAATCTACAAACAGTAAATGCTGGAGGGGGTGTGGAGAAAAGGGAATGCTCTTACACTGTTGGTGGGAATGTAAATTGATACAGCCACTATGGAGAACAGTATGGAGGTTCCTTGAAAAACTAAAAATAGAACCAGCATATGACCCAGCAATCCCACTACTGGGCATATACCCAGAGAACACCATCATTCAAAAAGACACATGCACTCCAATGTTCATTGCAGCACTATTTACAATAGCCAGGACATGGAAGCAACCTAAATGTCCATCAACAGATGAATGGATAAAAAAGATGTGGTACATATATACAATGGAATGTTACTCAGCTGTAAAAAGCAATGAAACTGGGATATTTGTAGAGACATGGATGGACCTAGAGACTGTCATACAGAGTGAAGTGAGTCAGAAAGAGAAAAACAAATATCGTATTTTAACACATATATGCGGAATATAGAAAAATTTTACAAATCCACCGATTTGCAAGGCAGAAATAGAGACCCAGATGTAGAGAACAAGCATAGGACAGCAAGTGGGAAAAGCGGGGAGGGTTGGGAGGGATGAACTGGGTGATTGGGATACCAAATAGTACACTCTAAATATATGCAGTTTATTGTATGTTAACTGTATTTCAATAAAAGTTCTTAAAAAAAATGTTGCAGGTCAAAATCATCGGTGCCATGCTTTAAGGTGTAAAATTTGGGGGCCTTAGAATTTACAAGAGTAGCTGAAGAAACTAACCAGGGCAAGTAGCTGGAGACCAATAGCATGATCATGATAAGCAGTTGGTAGGAAACCTAGTGAGTGAAAGCATGACCTCTGGAGCCTTACTACTTAGGTTTGAATCCTGCCCCTTTCAAGCAATTACCTCACCCTTCTATATCTTAATTTCCTCGACTCTAAAACAGGCATGATAATAATACCTAGCTCACAGAATTTTTATAAGGCTTAAATTAAGTAATTCACTTAAGTGCAATCCAGGCTGTGGCTGGAGAGACACGTAAACTGTCCTAGGGCAGCCCAGAGGAGGGAGGAACTGATTGCTGGGTTGGTTTGGAAAGGCTTCTAAGAGGGGAGACATCTGAGCTGTGGCATGGAAGATTGATAGAAGACTTTGAAAGGTAGGAATAATTCAAGATAGCTGAGCCAAAACAGAAAATTTTTTCTTCTTTTCCGAGGTGGGGAAAAAGCCCACATTAAAGATGGCTTTTCCTGGGTTATTCTATTAGTCAAATCCCTGGGTTCTATTTTGTGCATCAGCAGAATGGCCACCGGGTGGCAGCACAAAATCATAAAATCGTGTGTCCCAGAGACATTGCATCCCTTTGCCTACAGCTCTCATAAATTAGGATGTTCTTAATTAACATAATACAGAAACCAGGCTGAGCTCTCTAGAATATTTGCAAAGTCCTGCTCACCAAGATTAGGCAAGGTGTAACTGCACCCAGGTCTGCAGAAGCCTTTGATGGAACTCAAGGCACTGGCTTCTACTCTGAAGGGCCTGGGCTAGGAGATCCCACAGAACCTACTGGGTACAAGTAGAAGCTTGATGTAGGATGAGAGACTAGTTGGACCTGTCAGTCAAGGTCTTTCATGTATTGGGAGTAGAAGGTAGCCATATGGAAAATGGCATCCCAGGGCAACACTGCCACTGGGTACTCACTAGTTGACAGAGCAAGCAGTAGTGACTTTTACCAGTCCCTAAAGGCATGAGATCACAGGCTGTGACATCTGGGCAGGGCCTCATATATAAGAGTCCTATCCTTCTGTAGTGGATGCTGTAATGCACTGTCCAAATCCCCCTACAGGACTAAAGGATTTATTCTCCTAACTACTGGAAGCAGTGGCTGAAGATAGCTCTTTGGGAATTGCCATTTGCCGAAAAGAGCTGTCTTATCCAAAGCTGCATTCCCATGGCTGCGTGTATTCAGTGCTTTATATGGAGGTAAAAAACTTGATTGCTGGGTCCAATTCAGGAGGGCCACCCCAATTCCAGAGTTCCTGTGGGGTCACCTGGAGCCTTTATCTTAGTTTGGCATCTCACTCTGCTCAACCCTGCTTCTTTCCTTCCCCTCCCCCCACAGGAGTCAATTGTGAGAGCATCCCAATAAACTTTCTGCTCACTGAGCTCTGACTCAGAGTCAGCTTCCCCGGGGAACACAATCCCACCCTTGTTTCACATGTGGGGAGACAGGCAATTTTGAGGGTCATATTTTGAGAGGGAAGTGATCACTTTCAATGGCCAAAGACCTCAAATCTAAGGAAAGCAGTCCTCAAAGACATGCTGAACTTTGTAAGCAAGTCCCCAATGGCAAGGTTTGTCTGTCTTCTTCCTCACTATATCTCTAGTACCTCCACATAGTAGGTATTTAATAAATGTGTGTTTAATGATTGAATGAATGAATACTGGTCTTTAGATTGCAGATATAAGCAGGATTCCCTTAAATCCCTTTACTAGGAAGCTATTGAGACTAGGTTATACTTCTTGATGTCTTTAGCAGGTGTTTTCTTCTTGAAATCCCATAGCTGTCCTCAAAGGAAACATTCTTCCCAATCCCCATTGAGAATGGCATGAAGCTCTGGAGCAGCATGACCTACCCTATGTCTATCTTTAGATACATAGGCTATATTGACTGTATAAGACAGTCAAACTGAGAATAGACACCTAAACCATCTTCATGCACCCTAGCTGGAAGAATGCCATTATTAATTAAGACAGAGAGTGCCTGTATTTTTGAGGCCCTGGATCAAAATCAAGAGAAATTAGTCTTAATTATATTTTAGTCAGTGCAGAGAGCATTCCTTTGATATTAACTGAGATGGACTTTGCTAATCCACTCTTTACACTGCCAATTTTTTCATTCTGGAACAGCTCAGAGAGAGACTGGCCTAGGAAAAATGAAGCAATGTAGCCCACAGCAGATTGACTAAGAGCATTGTTTAAAATCAGAGATGTTTTTGTTCAAATCTTGGTATTGTTATTTTAGTGGCAGTGTGACCCTAGGCTAGTTACTCATCTCTCTTTACTTCAGTTTCCTTATCTATAAAATAGGGATAATAATAATAATATCTCCTTGGAAGTTTTGCTATGAGAATTAAATACACACACACACACACACACACACACATACACACACACACGAGGGTGAGTCAAAAATTATCCATACTCTGGTTATATTAAAACTTCTGTAAATTCTACAGCTAGAGTGCGGATAATTTTGACTCACCCTCGTGTGTGTGTGTGTGTGTGTGTGTGTGTGTGTGTCTGTGTGTGTGTGTGTGTGTGTAAAACGTGTTTAGAACTGTTGCCCAGCATCTAGTAAGTGTTTTATAAGGCTTACCTATTATGTATATGTGGGATCCCATCTTGCCACTTTTCTAAAGAGACTGACTCTAGGAAAAACAAATATTGTATATTAATGCATATATGTGGAATCTGAAAAAATGGTATAGAGGTCTTATTTACAAAGAAGAAATAGAGACACAGACATAGAGAACAAACATGGATACCAAGGGGGAAAGGGGAGGGGTGGGACAAATTGGGAAATTGGGATCAACATATATATATACTATTGGTACTATGTATAAAATAGATAACTAACAAGAAACTCCTGTATAGCACAAGGAACTCTACTCAATGCTCTGTGGTGACCTACATGGGAAGGAAATCCAAAAAAGAGGGGATATATGTATACATATAGCTGATTCACTCTGCTGTACAGTAGAAACTAACACAACATTGTAAAGCAACTATACTGCAATAAAAATTTTTTTAAAAAGTGACTCTAGGTACTGGAATATGTATTCCAAGGAGCCTGTGGTGTCCTGGATACCCTTTGCTTTAGGATTATCTGGCTCTGTGGCTACTGGTTGTTTAGCTGCATAACTTATGAGAAGCTGAGGTTTCTGGCTAGAAAATGAAACAAATCCCTTATTTTAGCCACTCTCAAGTAACTGGTAAGCTGTGTGTTTTTTTTTTTTTTTTTTTATTATAGCTCTGGAAGGTACAGAGTGTTTCTACTTACAAACAGTTACCTCCATTCTGTAAATACCACTGGAGGGATTTCCAACTCTGGCCCTAGTCAACTTATTCATGGCTCTTGGGGTAAGGGTGGAAGATGTAGAAATTCCACACAAATTGAATTCCCCCCTTAAGTACTTTGGATGTAAGGAGATGTAGGGGATCAAGAAAATAAACTGATAGTATAATTATGGGTCCTCTACAAAGTATACTCCCATGGAATCTTATTGGGATAATTCAAGGACACTTGCCTGCTAGTTAAGATGAAATCTGGTTTTATGTACTTCCCAAGTTTTTTACAATGATTATCTGATAATTAAGAAAAATGGGGTGTTCCACTGAGAGTCTCTCCTTGGATAGAAATACTCATCCAATTCCTTTTCCTGTTATCTTGGGATAGGAATTATGGCTTATGGAGTTATGGAATTGTTCAGTTTTAGTGCTTCAGGGTCAAGGGTTTGGTGTTGGAAGGAGAAGGGCTTCCTACTGCCAGGGTCTGGCAATCAAAAGAGAAAGGTACCTGACCATCCCTCCTGTGGCTAAGAACAGTAAGGGTGCTTCCTTCTGGATATCCATTCAAAGGATGTCCTATAAATAGACAAATATTAGCTAAGAGTTTGTTTCACAAAGTTAAAGATGGTTTAAAGCAAATAAGATCGTGGCAAAATAAAATTTAATAAGTGTGATTTAGGAAACTACAGAAAGAAAAAGAAAGGTAGGAGTAAGTAAATATTAGCTAAGGTGCATACTCCAAAGATAATGAGGCAAATGTGAATAAATTTACATACCAGGGTAAAGTAAAAACAGATCAACTAAGGAAGAAAAACAGTGGTTATAAAGTCCAAAGCTTAATTTTTCCTTCACCTGCCCCCATCTCCATTCCTGTCTGTGCACTTTATCTGCAGCTAAGGAACAGGCAGATAACCACCAGATGCCCTTGGACTTACCCAGAGGGGCTCCAGGAAATTTTCATGCCTAAATAGAGATGCCCCTAGTGACCATCTCCACCAAGCGTTCCTCACCCCAGGCAGCTGACATTTTTCTACCTGGATGTAAAGTGAAAATATCTTACTTAAATGCTGGTGAGCATGTTTTCCCTGCAGGGTGACAAAGTTGAAATAGAGGATCATAGGAAAAGAGGAAAGCCCACTTACAGACTCTCTCTAGCTCTGCCGCAGGAAGCAACATCTTGGTAACCTGTTGAAGAGGAAAGAGAAAGCCAAGTTGCTTTGTTAGACTATTCAACTTAAATTTTTGTGAGGTTTCGAAGGAGCTACATTTCAATATTAAGATTGGGTGGGGGGATATTTCATATGGGAAGACTGGGATGTCTACCTCAAACACCGATTTTCCTAAGAGGTGAAACCTCCTTTCTTAAAAGGAAGAGAACAATATCAGGCAACAACAAGGATACTGCAGCATGAGACAACCTCTCCATTTCCAAGCAGGAAATCGTACTCAACCTGCCAACAGAAGGAGAAAAGAAAGGGGAAGGAGTAACTGCCTACAATCTTTGAGCTCCGATTTTTTGCCAGAAACTATGCGAGGCTTCTTATGTATGTTATCATCTACTGGGTGAGTTGGGTGTTACTTTCATCTCCATTTTACAGACAAGGAATCTGAGGCTCAGAAAGGTTAAGTTACTTGCCCGTGGTTACACAGCAAGTAAGATACTACTAGAATTTGAAGTGAGGTCTGATTTCAACACCTATGTATTTTCTTTTAAAGGAAAGCAGTACCATTATTTTTGTTGAAGAGTGAAAGTCCATTGTGATTGTTGCTTAGGCTCTTGATAGGGTAGTAAAATGTCAGTTATTTAGACTGGCTTTGGCCTTACATTGCCTGGTTTGAATCACTGTTTTGCTTCTTACTTGGCTATGTGATCATGGGAAAGTTACCATACCTTGTTGCACCTTAAGCCTGTTGTGATGATTAGGAGGTATAATATTGCAAGCATATAATAACTCATACTTGTCACTGTTGCTATCATCCTACAAGGCCAATGAGATTAGAGAAACCAGGGTTACATGGTTCTGCCATTGACTAGTTCTGTGATTCTGAATGTTTCTTAACCTTTTTGTTCCTCAGTTTATTCATTTATAAAACGGAGAGAATAACAGTATCTATTTCGTAAGGGAGTTTCTGAGGATCAAGGGGTATGCTCTTCCCAGCCTGAAGCATACCCCCAATTTTCAGCACAGTTGGGAGAGTCTCTTGGCATGCCACATATGTAAGCTGTTCTTATGCTCATTTTTTCTATAAGTAAATAAAAGAGACACCCAGTATTGATCTCTAGGGCTATATCAGAATTACTCAGTGATTTCCTGGTAGATGATCTAGAAATATTGAGCAAAGCAAGATCAACAAAATGGATTTAATAAAAGTAAATCACAATCAGAGGGATTTTACTCTAAAGGAAATAGACAATAATTCCAAGTTTGAATGGTTGGGGAGGGGTTTTGCAAGGGGTAGAAGGGGCAATGATGCCTGTGCTATGTAGCTATTTTGCCCCAGATACCAAGTCACAAACAGGTAAAGGAGAAAAAATCACAGTCCACTGTCAGAGAGAATGCATGAAAAGTGAAGAGATGAAGCCTACTTTTTAGCTCATATACTTAGGTACTCAGAAGTACCACATCTGTATAAGGAGGTAGTTAGAATAGGTCCCTTTGGGGTTCAACATTCTCTGTTTCTGGGGGCATTTTCCCCCTATTTCACTGCTTGTCAAGCCCAAAGAGTACTAAAAAATACATGTTGACTATTGAGCAGTATGATATAGTGGTTATACTTGAAGTTTCAAGGGCAAAACTGGCTGCTACTTACTAGGCTTTATGGCATGTTATTTAATCTCTCTTTGCCTCAGTTTCCCCATGTGTAAAATGAGGATAATAGTACCTGCCTCATAGGGTTGTAAGGAATAAATGACTATGTAAAAAATGTTTTGGACAAGCTTGGAATATAGTAAAATACTCAATAAATGTTAGTTACGACAAGAGACCTTGCAGGAGTTCCAGCATTGACTGAGTCTATCCTATTTCCCAAATCCTGACATTTAGGACCTTTTTCCTTTCAGATATGGTAATGTTTCTCAAAGTCTTGTCCCTGAAAATCCTGCATCAGAATTCCTATTGAGGATTACTTTTAAATGCACCTTTCTGGGCATCTACTCCCAGTCCTACTGAATCAGAATTTCTGAGTATGGGGCCCAAGAAAATGCATTTTCAACATGCCCTCTGAAATTCGAGCACTGCTGCTTTATAATTTCTGTAGCTTAATATAGCACCCTTCTAAAAAATCATGTTGAAGCCCTTCCTGCTAAACTTTAACCTCAGGAACACCACTTAGGACCTTCTTTTTTAAAGTTTTTTTATTAGAGTATAGTTGATTTACAATATTGTGTTAATTTCAGCTGTACAGCAAAGTGAATCAGTTATACATATACATATATCCACTCTTTTTTAGATTATTTTACCATATAGGTCGTTACAGAATATTGAGTAGAGTTCCCTGTGCTATACAGTAGGTCCTTCTTAATTAAGTAATCAGGTCTCTTAGTGACGGTATGTGTAAGAATTCTTAAGGAGATCTGAACTGGACTGGCTTGGTCCTAATAGGGTTCTTAAGGTGGGTGGATAGCTACTAAACTACAGCTTATGTTTGGTAGCACCAAAAGTCCAACAACTTTCCTTACACTACTTAATAGGTCATAGAGATGACCACCATGTTAGCATTTTTCTTCACAAAGTTTTTCAACAGTTTCTTTGGAAAACTCTCCCCCATGGAAACCCCATCTCTGATTTCCTAATGGGACCATGGGATTCAGTTTAAATGCTCTTTAGTTTTAGTCTTACACATGGAAACTTGTGGAATTGATATAGCTCATAAAGCAAAGTATATGTGCTTTACACCATCAAGCAAATATAAACAATACTGATTCTCTGATAAACTACCCTACTCCCACCAGCAGAGAAATCAATTGCTATGGGCTTATCTTCAACTCATTGGTGAAAATTATTTGAGCCAAACTAGCTCCCTGGCAGATATTAGTGAAGTTTAAACCATGCTTCATATTTCATTGCCAGTTTTATGCAAGACCAAACTCAAAGCTGGCTAAAGTGAAGATTTAGTCTAACATGTAATCGTGTAGTCAGAGTCAATGATCCTAGCAGCCATTTGCTTCTGGATGAGCCCCACAGATGTGGATCAAAATCAGACCTTGGGATTTTATTGGGAGAAAAATCATTGAAAAAATACAGCTTGGTATCTCCATACGAGACAAGAGTTTGGGACTTTTAGAATAAAAAACTGACCCCAAATCTGATGCCCTTTAGTCCTAAGGTCTTTATGGAAAGCAAGTCAGTTCTGTGATCCTATGGTTAGGTCCTGAGCTCTGAGATGGTTTCAAGCATGCTGAAATTTCTGAGGAATTCAGAACAGGTCTAACTTCTCCAGGTCTAGTTGTCAGCTAGATACCCCTGGGTATGTCTAGAATGAGCAATTTTCTGACTGAGTCTCAAGGCCTTTGCAAAAAACCAATTTGTCAGGCCTCTCACATGTCTAGACTCTTAGTGACTTCCATGACTTTGTAACATATATGAATTATATATCAATAAAGCTTTTACAAGTAAAAACCCATTCAGGGAAATGCTAGATGGACTAGGTATGCCCAAACCAGCCATGGCTAGTAATACTCGGTTTCTAGCTCTTAGAAGGGCTGCAACGTATGATTTTTCAAACTGTGTACTCTTCAATTCCAAGAAACACCATTATAGACTGCAATGTGAATGGTGTCCCTGAAGTTTTGTAGTGTATAATATGCACAGCCTTAAGTTTTAGCACTGGCTCTTAGGAGAAGAATTCTGAAGTTGATGGTTATGGTTGACCAAAGTTCATTCCCAAGGATTCAGAAAGAAGCTAGCTTTCAAGGAAGGAGTATAAAAGGTAATTTTCCCCATAAAGTTCTTAAACTCAGCATTCAGGTAAACATTGTGCTCCCCATCTTTTATTCCTTCTATTTGAGCAGATTTTTTTCTTAAATTTAAATAATTTACAATTAATACAGTGAATAGGTTTACCCATAGTCCTCCACCCTGAACACAGAAATTGCTTTTATATTTTTAGATCCCTTTTCAATTTTTGTTCATACGCTTTTAAAAAATTAAGACAATTTTTAGAGCAGTTTTAGGTTCACAGCAAGATTTAGGAAAAGGTACAGAGATTTCCCACATACCCCCTGCCCCCACACATGCATACCTTCAACCATTATCATCAGAGTGGTACATTTGTTAAAATTGGCACACTACAATCACCCAAATTCCATAGTTTACATTATGGTTCACTTTTGGTGTTGTACATTCTATGGGTTTGGACAAATGTATAATGACATGTATCCATCATTATAATATTATACAGAGTATTTTCACTGCCCTAAAAATCCTCTGTTCTCCACCTATTCATCCCCCTTCCCCTATCCCTGGAAACCACTGATTTCTTTTTTAATTTCCCCATAGTTTTGCCTTTTCCAGAATGTCATATAGTTGGAATCGTACAGTATGTAGCTTTTTCAGGTTCTTTTACTTAGTAATATATATTCCTCCATGTTGTTTCATGACTTGATAGCTCAAAACTCATTTATTTTTAGCACTGAATAATAATTGTCTGCATGTGCCACAGTTATTTATTCATTCATCTACTGAAGGAAATCTTAGTTGTTTCCAAATTTTGGCAATTATGAATAAAGCTGCTATAAACATTTGCATGCAGATCTTTGTGTGGGCATAGGTTTCCAACTCCTTCGGGCAAATATCAAGGAGTATGATTGTTGGATCCTATGGTAAGAGCACGTTTAGTTTTGTAAGAAACTGTCAAAATGTCTTCCAAAGTGGCTGTATCATTTTGCATTCCCCCCAGCAATGAATAAGGGTTCCTGTTGCTCCACATCCTTGTCAGCAGCATTTGGTATTGTCAGTGTTCTGGAGTTAGGCCATTCTAATAAGTGTGTATTATCTCATTGTTGTTTTCATTTACATTTCATTGGTGGCATATGATATGGAACATCTTTCATATGCTTATTTGCCTTTGTATACATTCTTTTGTGAGGTCTCTATTGAGATCTTTGTCTCTTTTATTGTGTTGTTTGTTTTATTATTGTTGTGTTTTAAGAGTTCTTTGTATATTTTGATTAACAGTCCTTATTCAGATGTGTCTTTTGCAAATATTTTTCCCATTCTGTGGCTTGTCTTCTTATTCTCTTGACATTGTCTTTCACAGAGCAGAAGATTTTTATTTTAGTGAAGTCTAGCTTATCAATTATTTATTTCATGGACCATGCCTTTGGTGTTGTCATACTATTTTACACAAAGTCATAGTATATATGCAATTTGGTTCTATTTTTTCTATGTAACATTTTTGCGCAAACACTGATCTATGTTGCTCCATAGTCTTTGCATTTACTGTTTTAGTGAATATATAGCATCTCTTCTAGGTGATGTATTATAATGTATTTGATCCTTTCATTCTCTGAATGCAAGACAACTGTGCAGTTGCATAACAATCCCACCATGGAAATACCTGTCTTCAAGAACTCTGCTCTATGCACCCCCTTGCAATTTCTTGTCCCCATATACACATAGTATTTAATTTACTCAGTTATATTTATTGCTTATTATTGGTTCCTCCCACTTTGAAGTTAATCTACAAGGGCAAGGTCCTTTGTCTCATTTGTTCACTGATGTATCCCAGATCCTAGAATAGTGACTAGATGCTCAATAAATATTTGTCAAATAAATGAATATTAAATAATTTTCTTAGGCTCAATCCTTAGTAGTAAGATAGTCAGAGGGAATCTTTAAAATGCCAAATCCATAGAAACAAAGAGTATAATAGTGGTTGCCAGGGGCTGGGGGAGGAGAAAGTGGGGAGATGTTGGTTAAAGGGTACAAACTTACAGTTATAAAATGTATAAGTTCAGGGGTTCTAATATACAGCATGGTGACAGTAGTTAACAATACTGTATTATATACTTGAAAGTTGCTAAAAGACTAGATCTTAAATGTTCTCAACACACCAAAAATAAGTCTGTAATTATGTGAGATGATGGATGTGTTAGCAAATCTTATTGTGGTAATCATTTTGCAATATATACATGTGGCAAATCATCATGTTGCACACCTTAAATTTACACAATGTTATATGTCAATTATATATCAATAAAGCTGGAATAAAAATTGCATCATCATTGGCTTTTGAGAAAGAAATTATAGCAGAATTTTCTTCTGACTCTGTACCAGACAAACGGACCTTCAGTTAGAGTCAGGAACATATATTCCTGGAGGTAGTACTTAGGTCTTTAACCTACAGCACTGTGGCCCACAATTAGCACCCTAGTTTGTGCAAAATGTTCATATCTTGAAAAGATAAAATTAGAGGAGGGAACAACCATTTCTTTATTTAACATGAAAGTTTGAACTTAAGGCCAGGCTGAGAGCAGATCTAAAATATGTGTTTTGAAAGCCATCGTTGGAAAACAGACCCTCTTTTTCATGAGAATGGATGCAGTGCAAATGACAAGAACTATAAATATTGCTGTTCCAAATTTTTTGTACTGACAGATTCTCTGGACTCCAGGAGATTTTTCATGGAGAACCTTAGAACATACTTGGAAACCTGAGCTCAGGTCCATTCTGTAGGAAAACAGTGATTAATCTATAGAAAAGCGGTACTGCCTCACCCCATGCTACCATCCCGCTCTAACACTTGTCATGTTGTCTGTCACAAGCAAACACAGGGACTCCATGAGATCTGGAAACTGTCATGATGTAATAGTAAGATTAGAGAAAGAGCACTGGATGAACAAAGAAAAAGCACTGACATTACTGAGCCATTACTATCTGCCACACCCTTCATATCCATTGACTGTTCAGCACAATCCTATGAGATGGGTACTATTTTCCACATATTTTACAAATGAAGAGGTTGAGGCATGTAGCTGTGAAGTAATTTGTCTGAGGTCAAAGGGTAAGTGCAAGAACAGGGACTCAAACCCAGGTTTGACTGACCTCAAAGTCATACATTTTTTGTGGTAGCATTATGACATCATAATTCCACTCATAAGAGTGGCATCCTAATTCCAGCTGAGTGACTTAGAGACCATGAGAAATATCCTTCTCTTGGGGCTTTAGTTTCTTCATCTATACAGTGAAGAAGTTAGACATAGAGCTGGATTTCTAAGTGCCCCTTTTTTCTGATCCCATTTGATTATTACATCATCCAATGAAGAAATTGGGCAAATATTGTTTCCATTTTATAAATGAAAAATGGAAATTCAGAGAGGTTTTATGTCTTGTATACAGTCATATAACTAGTTTCTGGGAGTCAGACTGAACCCATGTTGCTGAACTTCAAGACTGAAGCATCACAGGCCACTGGTCAAGATCACGTGATCCTCTATTTCTTCTCACTTTGGGAAAATTCCCCATTCCCATAGGCCAGGGCTCTCATGAATAAAATGTTTGGACATTATAGTATGATCTGAAATCCTCGCATATTTTCTCTGAATCTGAATAAGTCATCAGTTAGAGGTTTGTTCTTGTTGTTCCAGAGATAGAATAACCCATTACTTGCACCTTTTTCCAAAGGGTTTTGATGGGAAAAAGTGACGTTTAAAATACAAGAGACTGTTGTATATACTAGATCCTGGACATTATTTCTGCTGTTCCTAAGCTTGCTTCATAATCATAATCCCTAGAGAACTTGTTAAAATCACAGATTCTTACAATGCACTGAGAGCTGCTTATTTGGAATAAGAATATGAATTTTTAATAAGTTCCCCCACACAGTGGATCTTCACCATGAGCTAGGGCTGTTTTTTATCAGTGTGGCTGACTAGTCGGTTTTGGGCAGCGTACATTCTGATTGGTTAGAGCACATGCCATACCAGTTGTTAAATATTCTGAACACAGTCAGAAAGGTAGGGGTCAATATGTTCATCTGAGGAACTAAGAAGAACTAAGGTCCCAGGAGGCTCAATAGCTTGCAGAGATATTAAGCAGGTGGGGTCAGGAGATGAAGGTATAGCATGCTCATTTTTTTCAATTGCAATAAGTGGTCACTGTCAATGACAGAAGGTCATGGAGTGTGTATCAGTCAGGGCTCTCCAGAGAAACAGAACCAGTAGGAAATATGTAAATAAAGATTTTTATTTTAAGGAATTGGCTCATGTGATTATGGGAGTTGGCAAAATCAAAATCTATAGGCCAACAGGCTAGAAACTCAGGCAGGATTTCTATGTTACAGTCTTGAGGCAGAATTCCTCCTTTCCCAGGAAACCCCAGCTTTTGCTTTTAAGGCTTGGATCAGGTCCAAGCACATCATCAAGGGTAATTTCTTTTTTTAATGGTAATTTTTTTAACTTAAAGCCAACTGATTTTACTTGAGAAACAAGAAAAATGCTTTAGGCACCTTGCTCCCTGATTTCAAACTGTATTACAAAGCTACATTAATCAAAAGAGTATGGTTTTGGAATAAAACAAACACATAAATCAACAGAACACAATAGAGGACCCAGAAATAAACCGTGCATATATGGTCAATTAATTTATGACAAAGGATCCAAGAATATACAGTGGAGAAAGGACAGTCTTTTCAATAAATGCTGTTGGGAAAACTGGACAGCCACATGTAAAAGAATGAAACTATACCCCTACTTTATACTATACACAAAAATTAACTCAAAAAAGTCTTTAGGGCTTCCCTAGTGGCGCAGTGGTTGAGAATCTGGCAGCCAATGCAGGGGACATGGGTTTGATCCCTGGTCCAGGAAGATCCCACATGCTGTGGAGCCACAAAGCCCATGCACCACAACTACTGAACTTATGCTCTAGAGCCCGTGAGCCACAACTGCTGAGCCCACTTGCCACAACTACTGAAGCCCACGCACCTAGAGCCCATGCTCTGCAGCAAGGGAAGCCATCGCAATCAGAAGTCCGAGCTCCACAGCAAGGGGTGGCCCTGGCTCACCGCTACTAGAGAAAGTCTGTGCACAGCAACGAAGACTCAACACAGCCAATAAATTAACAAATAAATAAGCAAAAAAGTCTTTAGATTTGAATGTAAGACGTGAAACCATAAAAATCCTAGAAGAAAACGTAGGTGGTAAGTTCCTTGACATTGGTCTCGGTGATGATTTTTTTGGATCTGACTCTAAAAGAAAAGGCAACAAAAGCAAAAATAAACAAGCGGGACTGCATCAAAAAGAAAAGCTTCTCCACAGCAAAGGAAATTATCAACAAAATAAAAAGGCAACCAACTAAATGGGAGAAAGTATCTGCAAATCATATATCTGATAAGGTGTTAATATCCAAAATATATAAAGAACTCATACAGTTCAACAGCAAAAAACAAAAAACAAAAAACCACCAATCCAACTAAAAAATGAGCACAGGACCTGAACAAACATTTTTCCAAAGAAGACATACAGATGACCAACAGGCATATAAAAAAATGCTCAACATCACAACCATCAGGGAAATGCAAATCAAAACCAAATGAGATATCACCTCACATCTGTCAGAATGGCTATCAAAAAGACGAGAAATAAGTGTTGGGAAGGGTGTGGAGTAAAGGGAACACTTGTGCATTGTTAGTGGGAAGACAAAAAAGGGGAAGGAGTTCCACACTCCCTCTGAGCATTAGAAATTACCTTCCCTGATCCTTAAGACAGTACTAGAGGACTTCTGGAGCTCTTTGTCTATGCCATTGTGCTCACTTCTGCGTTTCAGGCTGTGTTAAGATTAGGAGATACTAAAGGGGGAAAAAGGTAAACTCACTACCAAGAGGGTGATTCTACTCCTGGTATTCTTTCTTTAAAAACTAAAAATAGAACTACCATATGACCCAGCAATCCCACTCCTGGGCATATACCTGGAGAAAACCATAATTCAAAAAGATACATGCACCCCAATGTTCGTTGCAGCACTATTTACAATAGTCAGGACACGGAAGCAGCCTAAATGTCCATCAACAGAGGAATGGATAAAGAAGATATGGTACATACATACAATGGAATGTTAGCCATAAAAAGGAATGAAATAGTGCCATTTGCAGAGACATGGATGGGCCTAGAGACTGTCATATAGAGTGAAATGTTTATTCGAGTATGTGCGACCTATAATTTTTGTATAAAGGAAAAATAATTATTTTTTCCTCTTTTTTTCTGCCATGACTTTTCCCTCTTCACCTGCCAAAGCTATTGCTATTTCCTAATTTAAAGAAAAAGCACAAAATGTGTGCACCTTATTGTACATAAATTTTATCTCATGAGAAACAGGCAACTGCAAAATATTGATCTCTAGTTAATTATATGCATTCAATAAAATATTCAGATGTAAAAAAAGAATCTTATTCATGTATTTGTAGACTTGTTTACTTTCCTTTTTCCACAGAAATTTAAGTTCTCAGAGGGTAGAAATTCTCTTAGTATTTCTTGTTCACTGCTGTATCGTCCGTGTACAGAGTAGCACTTTACGCATAATAGATTCTAAAAATAATTTGTTCAGTGAATGAACGTCTTTTGTATCTTACTTTTATGCATACATTTTAAAACTGTAAAACATTTTTGGTAAAGGCTATGTTTAGTAGGGCTTAATAGTGTGTTTCATTAAATGTATTTCAACAACAACCTCAAGAGCTGCTTCATTGAACTGAGTGCTTTTGCAAGAAGTGGTATAAGAATCTGCATTCAGCCATTCCTCTGGTATCTAATTTGCTTTGTGCTGGTATTATAATCTTGTCTTTGTTCATCTTGTCATTTTCTCATCCCTCTGTTTAAGATTTCAGATGTCTTTTCATAAAGCATTTCTCCACTTCAATCATCTTGTTTATTAGATTACTTGATTATTTTTATGTGTACCCCTTAACAATATAAGTTTCAAAATTGCTGTTTTATTCACTGCTCTATCCCTAATTTCCAGAACAGGCAGTCTATCAATGTTTCTTGAATGAATACATCATATTTAACTTCTTCAATTGCCTCATTTGTAAAACAGGGATGCTACTACCTATGTCATTGACTCTTAGGGAGAACAGTAGTGCTACACCACAACGTGAATGCTAGAGGGCATATGAGATACCGTGACTAGCTAAAGGTCTGGGTGCTGCATACCAGCTTCCACAGCAATGCTAATTCAAATCTGTGTTTCAACAAAATTGCAAACTCTAACCTGAAGTTGAACATTGGTATTGCACTTATATAGTTAAAACTGCAAGTGTGAAATCCCAAAGTGTTAAGTTTCACTCCATAGGAAAATGAGTCCTGTAAAGAATTTTATATGCTGGAAAATAGGGGTGAAATCGATTATGAAACAATTCATTTCTAAAATTAGGGAATTTCAGAACTTGGGCTTGATGTAGTGGGCACTGGAAATGATTTTAAATTTCTGAGCAAGGGGGCAGTGTTAGAAAACGGTGTTTGCACGAAGACTGCCGCCATGCCCTGCCTGCAGCCTGCCTCATACAGTGGGGTGTCTCTCCAGGACCTTGCTTCAGAAGTGTAAGCTCCCCCATCCACTAAATCATTGACGTCTCAAAAAATGGTGTTTGTGTGTGTGTTTTTCATTGCCAAATGATATCCAACTGTTCCATGCTGTTGATTTTGGTGGTGCTATTTGTCAGATAAATGAGAAGAGCTGGTAGGTTCTTTGTAGGGCTTTCAGTTTGGGCAAAAGCTTCCCAGCAGCAGTGTTTGGTGGTGGGGGTCCGGTGTGGAAGAGAGTAGCTAAGAGGGACTTTTTTGTAGCTGTGTTTATTTGCAAATTTAGAATATTTTGCTGTGTTTCATGACATGTAAAATGCCAATAATATGAAGGTAGTATGTGTTCTAAGTCTCCTCCCTTTCACAACTATTCCATGAGGCTACCTCGGCTTGGGAAGCTCTTTGCTTTTCACTCAATAATTACCTTTCTCAGTATGCTGCAGCGAGCTTGGAAAGTACTGATGTCTCATTCAGTGATTCATCCTATTTAATGCCTAATTTAGAAGGACAGTGAAAGCACTCATAATTACTTTGTGATTTTCCACATTGACAGCTTAGCTAAGACATGGCAAGTCCCAAAGTAATTCAAAGTACTTTCAAGTTCTCTGCAGCCTGGCAGAGTGCGTGCCTAGAAAGAGAGAACATTACAGGGATCCAATCTTAACAGTAGACTCTCCAGCAGTCTCTGATGTCATTCCTCTGCCAAGCTAAGAGCTATAAGGAGACTTTCTTAATCTTCTGTCTCCACTTGAATTGGCTCGTCAGGAAGATGGCCACCTTAAGTCTAAGGTCTAGACTTTACACAAAAGTATGATTTGGGAGCATCCCTAAAAGACCTCCTGCCTCCAAATCTCTCCCCTACTGTCTTGCCACACTGCCTAAACATTCCAACTGTATAAATTAATTCCTGTATGACATTACCAAGAACATATGCTAAAATTATTTATAACAAGAATGAAGATAACTGGTTAATTCTGAAAGGCATCCGTTTTTGTCCATTTAAAAAATCTATCTTCATCATGATTCTTTCCATAGCCCCAAGAAATTACAATTTAATTTTTAGAATTCCGTCCTTTAGACTCATGCTTTTTTGCATCTACATGATTCCTGGTTTGAAATACAAACTCTGTTTAAGCTAGGAGTTAAGCCATTTGAAGCCACAGGTATCTTGGGATGCATTAGTGTGGTAGAGTGAACAAAAGCTGGGCTTAAGTCCTGCATATCTGGGTTCGAATCCCTGCTCTACTGGTTAGTAACTATGTGGCTTTGGGGAAGTCTGTTTAACTCCTTGGGCTTCAGTTTCTTGAGGATGGTGTTACTTAATTCACAGGGTTTTGATTAGGAGAGGGAAAGGGAAGAGAGGGCCAGTTTTTGTGGGTAATGTAGAGCCATTGTGTGGCCAGCTTTAGAGTCTCCAGAATTTCTCTGTAAGAGGTTGATAATGGGTTGAAAAGAACAGAAGGGGTAGGCACAGGCTAGGGGACTTCTTTGTTCTGTTTTAATGTGGCATCATACTGTTTTTACTCATGTGATATATTTATTGTGGATAGCTAATACTGATGTGGAGGAGAGAGGCTAAAGCCCTCCAAGCTTCCTTGTAGATGCTGTCACTGGAGCTCAAGAACAGGCTGATATCAAAAGAGGTATCAAAAACAAATTTGCTGCCTTCACACTATTGCAGAGGGCTCTACCTAGCTTGCTGCTGCTGCTGCTAATAATAATAATAATAGCAACAACAACAGCAAAACCAGCTAATATACAGCTAACATTTATATAATGATTATTAATGTCCAAGATACTGGTTCAAGCACTTTAATTCGACTTCATTTTCCCAAAACCCCTATGAGGTAAACACAATTTTTATCTACATTCTATAGATGAGGAAACTGTTGGATGGCAGATATATGACAAAGGTAGGAAATCTCTTATTTTTAGGTCATTTGGAGGTAGGACTCTGATCTTTCTCCTCACTTCTAATCTAAGTACTTGCCCTTCCAGGGAAAGAGAGAGCATGGTCCAATGTAATAGGCACTGTGTTTTAAATCTGGCTGAGTCAATGAGTCTGGAAGTTCCAACCCTGATAAGCAATTTGGTGAGAGGGTAACAGATTTTGTCCTTGGGGATCAAACCCACGCTGTCACAAAGAAGTCTATCCCCCCAAACACCCCATATTGGTTAATTTTATGTGTTAATTTGGCTACACCATGGTGCCCAGTTGTTTGTCAAACATTAGTCTAAATACTGTAAATATATTTAGTAGATGTGATTAATATTCGCAATTGGTCAACTTTTTCACAATTTTAAAATTTATTTTTATTTTTTTATTAAAGTATAATTGACATATAGAATTATATTAGTTTCAGGTGTACAACACAATTCAATATTTGTGTACATTGTAAAATGCTGATCACAATAAGTCTAGTTAACATTCGTCAGTATACATAATTACAATTTTTCCTTTTTACGATGAGGACTTTTAAGACCTACTCTTAGCAACTTTCAAACATGTAGTACAGTATTATTGGTAGTTCTGTTTTTGGCAGCACCATATAAGTCACGAGAGGAAGCTTAAATCTTTACACTTGCATTTAGGACCACTTCGAGAAGAGAGATGGCAGCAAAGTAGAAGGATGTGGAATGCATCCCTCTCCACAGATGCATCAGGAATACACCAAAAGATGCAATAATTCCCACAGAGAACCAGCTGAACACCAGCAAAGACCTCGGACACCAGAAAGCACTGCAAAGATCCCAACATAACTGGGTAGAACAGAGGGGAAAAAAAAAGGAGAAAGAGGAGGAGAAGAAAGGAAAGGGATGGGTCCCACACCCTGGAGCAGGGGGATCAGAAACAGAGGGGAGATTGCTGAATTGAAGGGAACATCCCTTATCTGACGGGGAAACCCCTTCTCCAAAGGGGAATTTCCCTGGGTCAGAAGGGAGGCATTTGCGACTGTTCAAAGAAGGGGAAGCAGCTGAGCTGTGGCAGATGAGAAAGAGTGAGAAACACACGGAGGGTCCGCACCACAGCAGTGGGGAGACGGACTGAGAGGACAGGAGGGAAGAAATCTGCAGTGGAGAGTGCCTACCGCAGAAAGCTGGGCAGCCATGGCGGTGGATTGATACTGCTGACTTACAAGCAGCGGGGGAGGAGCGTGGGTGTAGCCTCTCTCTCGGCGCCTGCAACAGATGAAGAAAGGACCCCTCTGGGCCTGCCTAACGCAGTCAGGGATAACAAAGGCCCCCAGGTGGGGCTGGCCTAGAGTGCCTGCAGCAGAGAGCCAAAAGTCCACAGAGTGGCCCAGCTCTGGAGACATTCTGTTTATACCTGAGCCACTGGGGTCCCTCTGCAATAGGCACTGCCACAGCTGACTGACCTGCCGTGACCCAGGCAGGGTGCCCTGGTGGAGTCATAGCGGGGGGTGGGGGCAGGAGGAGCCACGGTTAGAGTTGCTCTCTCGGCCTGAGCTGCCCAAGCCACGGTGACCCAGGCAGGGCACCACTGCTCACTCACTTGCAGGGGAAGGAGCCACTATTGTACCCTCTCTCTCCCCACACACCAGCGCTTACAGACAAACAATAAAGGAAGCTCTGCTGTTCACAGAATAATACAAAAAGCCCAAGGCGGGTAGAAGGACAATTACAGCTTAGACTCGAAGGAAACAGAAATATTATTATTAATTCTATTGATCTGGTCCATTCCGGGGACAGTTCTAGTTTGTTTGTTTGTTTGTTTTTAATTTTATTGATTACAATCTTAGTCCTAAGGGATCTACACATTTCATAACATATTTTTATTCTTATTTATTTTTATCTTTTTATATATTTCTATTTCTAGCTGTTTCTTGTAGTTCTGACTGTATCTCACCACCTTCTTTTCATCTCTATCTTTTATACATTTCTATTTCTTTCTTTTAATTTTCATATTTTCAGTCACACTATGCTCTTCTGTTGCCTGTCTTCTATCCTTTTTAGTTTATTTAATCTGAATATACTTATAAGCAATAATACTGGTCTGCTCTGTTTCCATGCTTTATTCTCCAGATGACACACTGCTTTGGTTTTTATTATTAGGTTTTGCCTTTATCTTAGTTCTAAGTATAATTGTCTGATTTAATTCAGAGAATCTTCAGTCTCTCTGGTGGTATTCTTGCTCTTTATTATATTTCATCCTAGCTTTCAAAATCTCCCTGGATTTGTGTTTGTGTGTGTGTGGTGTTTTTTTTCTTTGTTTGTTTTTTTGTTTTGTTTTGGTTTTGAATTTCTGTTGGTTTTCTCTTTGATTGTCTGATTGCATACCAGGGTTTTTCTGTCAGGTCTTTCTAGAGCGTTATGTTCTATTGGATTCAGTATTTGTGTGTCTCATACATGTATGTGTTTCCTTGATTTAGTATTTGTTTGACTCAACACTCTGCCATTGGTCTGGGGCTTGGACAGTCTTCTTTAAACCCCTTTATGGTCAGGAAAAGCAACCTCTGAAGTCTGGACTACTCCATCAGAAGTCAAGTAGGAGGCTCTGGGGATGGAGCACTGAATCCAGGATCCTAGACTACTAGGGAGTCCTCAGATACAGGGAAGATTAACTGCAGAGAACTCTCACAGAGCCCTGTATCAGAGGCTAAGACCCAGTTTTGTCCAACTGTTTGCAACTGCCAGTGCTAGACACCTCACACCAAACTACACACAAGACAGGAACACAAACCCACCCATCAGCACACAGACTACCTAAAGCCATATTAACCTCACAGATACCCTAAAACACACCACCTGACATGGCCCTGCTCATCACAGAGACAAGACACAGAGCCACACACTAGAAAACAAACACCAGACTCCCCCACCAGGAAGCCTACTCAAGACACTGGACAAACCCCACCACAGGGGGCAGAGGGCAGAAACAAGAGGAATTACTACTAGGCAGCACAGGGAAAGGAGACAGAAAATCCTATAAATTTGACAAAATGAGAAAACAAAGAAACACCATGCAGGCAAAGGAGCAGGAAAAAAACCCACATGACCAAATAAATGAAGAGGAAATAGGAAAATTGCCTGAAAAAGAATTCAGAGTAATGATAGTAAAAATGATCCAAAATCTTGATAAAAAATACAGAAAATACAAGAATCAGTTAATAAGGACTCAGCAGAGTTAAAGAGCAAACAAACAGTAATGGACAACAAAATAACTAAAATAAAAAATACTCTATGGTATAAACAGCAGAATAACTGAGGCAGAAGAACGAATAAGTGAGTTGGAAGATAGAATGGGGGAAATAACTGCCACAAAGCAGAAAAGAGAAAAAAGAATAAAAAGAATGGAAGACAGGCTCAGAGACCTTGGTGACAACATTAAGTGCACCAACATTCGAATCATAGGCATCCCAGAAGAAGATGAAAAAAAGAAAGGATCTGAAAAAATATTAGAAGAGGTTATAGTGGAAAACTTCTCCAGCAGGTGAAAGGAAATAATTAATCAAGTCCAAGAAGCACAGAGAGTCCCATACAGAATAAACCTAAGGAGAAACACACTGAGGCACATATTAATCAAACTAATGAAAAATAAAAACAAAGAAAAATATTAAAAGCAGCAAGAGAAAAGCAACAAATAACATATAAGGGAAAACCCATAAGGATAACAGCTGATCTTTCTACAGAAACTCTGCAGGCCAGAAGGGAATGGCAGGCTATACTAAAAGGCCTGAAAGAGAAAAATCTACAGCCAAGAATACTCTACCCAGCAAGAATATCATTCAGATTCAAAGGAGAAAGCAAAAGCTTTACAGGCAAGCAAAAGTTAAGAGAATTCTGCACCACCAAACCAGCCATACAACAATTGCTAAAGGAACTTTTCTATGTAGGAAACACAAGAGAAGGAAAAGACCTACAAAAACAAACCCAAAACAATTAAGAAAATGGTAATAGGAACACACATGTCAATACTCACCTTAAACGTAAATGGATTAAATGCTCCAACCAAAAGACACAGACTGGCTGAATGGTTACAAAAACAAGACCCTTCTATATGCTGCCTACAAGAAACCCACTTGAGACAAAGTGACACATATAGACTGAAAGTAAAGGGATGGAAAAAGATATTCCATGCAAATAGAAGTCAAAAGAAAGCTGGAGTAGCAATACTCATATCAGACAAATTAGACTTTAAAGTAAAGGCTATTACAAGAGACAAGGAAGGACACTACATAATGATCAAGGGACCAATCCAAGAAGAACATATAACAATTGTAATTATCTATGCATCCAACACAGGAGCCCCTCAATAAATAAGGCAAATGCTAACAGCCATAGAAGAGGAAATCAACAGTACCACAATAATAGTAGGAGACTTTAACACCCCACTTACACCAATGGACGGATCATCCAAACAGAAAATAAATAAGGACACACAAGCTTTAAATGACACATTAGAACATCTTGACTTAATTGATATTTATAGGACATTCCATTCAAAAATGATAGAATACACTTTCTTCTCAAGTGCACACGGAACATTTTCCAGGATAGATCACATCTTGGGTCACAAATCAAGCCTCAGTAAATTCAAGAAAATTGATATCATATCAAGCATCTTCTCTGACCACAACCACATGAGAGTAGATATCAACTACCTGAAAAAAAATTGTAGAAAATACAAACACATGGATGCTAAACAATACGCCAATAAACAACCAAGAAATCACTGCAGAAATCAAAGAGAAAATCAAAAAATATCTAGAAACAATTGACAATGAAAACACAAAAAGCCAAAACCTATGGTACAGAGCAAAAGCAGTTCTAAGAGGGAAGTTGATAGCAATACAGTCCTACCTCAAGATACAAGAAAAATATAGAATAAAAAACCTAACCTTACACCTAAAAAAATTAGAGGAAGAAGAACAAGAAATCCCAAAGTGAGCAGAAGGAAAGAAATCATAAAGATCAGAGCAGAAATAAATGAAAAAGAAAGGAAGGAAACAATAGCAAAAATTAATATAACTAAAAGCTGGTTCTTTGAGAAGATAAACAAAATTGATAAACCATTAGCCAGACTCATCAGGAAAAAAAGGGAGAAGATGCAAATCAACAGAATTAGAAATGAAAAAGGAGAAGTAACAACTGACACCACAGAAATAGAAAAGATCATGAGAGACTACTACAAGCAACTATATGCCAATAAATTGGATAACCTGGGAGAAATGGATAAATTCTTAGAAAAATACAATCTTCCAAGACTGAACCAGGAAGAAATAGAAAATATGAACAGACCAATCACAAGTATGGAAATTGAAACTGTGATTAAAAATCTCCCAATAAACAAAAGCCCAGGGCCAGATGGCTTCACAGGCAAATTCTATCAAATATTTAGAGAAGAGCTAACACCTATCCTTCTCAAATTCTTCCAAAATAGAGCAGAAGGAGGAACACTCTCAGACTCATTCTACGAGGCCACCATCACCCTGATACCAAAACCAGGCAAAGATGTCACAAAAAAAGAGAATTACAGGCCAATATCACTGATGAATTTAGATGCAAAAATCCTCAACAAAATACTAGCTAACAGAATCCAACAGCACATTAAGAAGATCATACACCATGATCAAGTTGGTTTATCCCTGGGATGCAAGGAATCAATGTGATACATCATATCAACAAATTGAAGGATAAAAACCGTATGATCATCTCAATAGATGCAGAAATAGCTTTTGACAAAATTCAACATCCATTTTTGATAAAACTCTCCAGAAAGTGGGCATAGAAGGAAATTACCTCAACATAATAAAAGCCATGTATAAGAAACCAAAAGCAAGCCTCGTTATAAATGGTGAAAAACTGAAAGCATTCCCTCTAAGAACAGGAACAAGACAAGGGTGCCCACTCTCACCATTATTATTCAACATAGCTTTGGAAGTTTTAGCCACAGCAATCAGAGGAGAAAATGAAATAAATGGAGTCTAAATTGGAAAAGAAATAAAATTTTCACTCTTTGCAGATGACATGATATTATACATAGAAAACCCTAAAGACTCTACCAGAAAACTTCTAGCACTAAGCGATGAATTTAGTAAAGAAGCAGGATACAAAATTAATGTGCAGAAATCTCTTGCATTCCTATACACTAACAACAAAAGAGCAGAAAGAGAAATTAAGGAAACTCTCTCATTTACCATTGCAACAAAAAGAATAAAATACCTAGGAATAAACCTGCCTAAGGAGGCAAAAGACCTGTATGCAGAAATCTATAAGACTGATGTAAGAAATGAAAGATGATACAAACAGATGGAGAGATATAACATGTTCTTGGATTGAAAGAATCAACATTGTGAAAATGACTATTCTACACAAAGCAATTTACAGATTCAATGCAATCCCTATCAAATTACCAATGGCATTTTTCACAGAACTAGAACAAGAAATCTTATGATTTGTATGGAAACGCAAAAGACCCCAAATAGCCAATGCAAACTTGAGAAGGAAAGATGGAGTTGGTGGAATCATGCTTCCTGACTTCAAACTATACTAAAAGGCCACAGTGATCAAGACAGTATGGTACTGGCACAAAAATAGAAAGGAAGATCAATGGAACAGAATAGAGAACCCAGAGGTAAACCCACGCACATATGGGCACCTTATCTTTGACAAAGGAGGCAAGAATATACAATGGAAAAAAGAAAGCCTCTTCAATAAGTGGTGCTGGGAAAATTGGACAGCAACATGTAAAAGAATGAAATTAGGACACTTCCTAACACCATACACAAAAACAAAATCAAAATGGATTAAAGACCTAAATGTAAGGCCAGATACTATAAAACTCCTAGAGGAAAACATAGGCAGAACACTCTATGACACACATCAAAGCAAGATCCTTTTAGACCCACTTCCTAGAATAATGGAAATAAAATCAAGAATAAACAAATGGGACCTCATGAAACTTAAAAGCTCTTGCACAGCAAAAGAAATGATAAACAAGACAAGAAGACAGCCCTCAGAATGGGAGAAAATACTTGCCAATGAAGCAACGGACAAAGGATTAATCTCCAACATATACAAGCAGCTCATGCAGCTTAATACCAAAAAAGCAAATAACCCAATCCACAAATGGGCGGAAGACCTAAATAGACATTTCTCCATAGAAGACATACAGATGGCTAAGAAACACATGAAAAGATGCTCAAGATCACTCATCATTAGAGAAATGCAAATCAAAGCCACGAGGTATCACCTCACACCAGTCAGAATGGCCACCATCAAAAAATCTAGAAACAACAAATGTTGGAGAGGATGTGGAAAAAAGGGAACTCTCCTGCACTGTTGGTGGGAATGTAAGTTGGTACAGCCACTATGGAAAACAGTTTGGAGGTTCCTTAAAAACCTAAACATGGAACTACCATATGACCCAGCAATCCCACTCCTGGGCATATACCCAGAGAAAACCATAATTCAAAGAGAAACATGTACCATAATGTTCATTGCAGCCCTATTTACAATAGCCAGGACATGGAAGCAACCTAAATGCCCATCAACAGATGAATGGATGAAGAAGATATGGCATATATATATAAAATGGAATATCAGCCATAAAAAGGAATGAAATGGAGCTATATGTAATGAGGTGGATGGACCTAGAGTCTGTCATACAGAGTGAAGTAAGCCAGAAAGAGAAAAACAAATACAGTATGCTAACTCATATATATGGAATCTAAAAAAAAATGGTACTGATGAACCCAGTGACAGGGCAAGAATGAGGATGCAGATGCAGAGAATGGACTGGAGGACATGGGGTTGAGGGGGCAGAGGGCGAAGGGGAAGCTGGGACAAAGTGAGAGAGTAGTATAGGCATATATACATGACCAACTGTAAAATAGATAGCCAGTGGGAATTTGCTGTATAACAAAGGGAGATCAACTCGATGATGGGTGATGCATTAGAGGGCCAGGACAGGGAGGTTGGCAGGGAGTCATGGGAGGGATCAGATATGGGGATATATGTAAAAATACAGCTGGTTCACTTTGGTTTACTTCAAAACCTGGCACAACAGAGTAAAGCAATTATATTCCAATAAAGAGCTTAAAATACAGTAATATTAACTATAATCACTATGCTTTTGACCCCCCCCCCCCACTCATCTTGTCCATCTCCACTTGCCACCCGACAACCATCAATCTTTCTCTGTATCTATGAGCTTAAGTTTTGTTGTTGGGTGTTTGGTTTTGTTTTTAGATTCCACATATAAGTGAGATCATATGGTAGTTGTCTTTCTCTTTCTGACATACTTCACTCTGTATGACAGACTCTAGGTTCTTCTACCTCACTAAAATTAACTCAAATTTCATTCCTTTGTATGGCTCAGTAATATTCCATTGTGTATATGTACCACATCTTCTTTATCCATTCATCTGTTGATGGACATTTAGCTCTCACTTGCAGTATTTGCTTTCACATTCTATCATCTAATGCAGGCAATCCCAACATGTTTGTCTTGAAGGATTCTGTAGAATGTGGTCATCCTGGCCACCTGGAGATGATTGGTAGACCCACGCTATCTAATGGTTTTGCCACAGCCTCACTTACAGCTTCAAAATATTATCTTCAGTTGTGTAAGGGTCTGAAAAAAAGGAAAAGGAAAAAGTTGTCAATCTAGCCTTAGCATTGTGAAGTTCTATCAGAGTTACCAGCTGAGATGCCAGCAGCTGTAGTAGCAGCAAACCATATCATGATTCCAGTAAGGTATAATATGCACGTAGTGCAAGGAAAGAATCCTGGCAGATTTTGATTGAACTTGGGTCATTTCAGTGAGATGTAGTACAGTTACACTAAGCTTCCTAATGCTCTGTAGCCCATCTCCCCACACCCACTCCTGAGATTGTGCCTCCTACCTAATAGACATTGTTCAAGTACTTGATACATTTCTGGTGTGTGAAAATCCCTTTGCCTCTGCCTCTCTGACCCAAACCACCTTGCATCTTATTTCTCTGATATTTTCCTGTCGGCAATCCCAGGACCAGATAAAAGCACTAGGTTTAAGGTCAGTTTTCTGCTTGCTGAACATAAAAGCCCTCAAATTCACAAAGATGAGAAAGTGATAAAAGCATTTGTTTCCCCTGTGTAGGGATACCATCTTTCTCCACATTAACTCTACTTGCAAACAAATTCTAGCAATGAACTGTAGTTGTAAATGAGATTGCATATGGGTTAGATGGATGGATAAATGAATAGATGATGGATGAATAGATAGATGGATAGATGGATATAAATCTATATATGTGGAGGGTGGGGTATATGTATAGGTATGCAGAAAAGCATAAAAGTATATAAATACTCTGGTTTCTAAGTTTATTTAAAACTATATAAAATGATTAGAAATAGCCTATTATCTGGAGAATTTCGTATCTGTTGAACAAATGAATGAGTAGAGAAGACATGGCACTATAGGTCTCTGGGGAAAGTCATAGTGAAATGGGGCTAATAGAAGAGCACTTCAGCAATGGTGCAGCAAGGACCTCCAGAAATCCACTCAATAAAATCAATAAGAACATGGGCAAAAAATTTATAAAAAATCAATTTGGGGGGAATTCCCTGGTTGTCCGATGGTTAGGATGTCGTGCTTTCACTGGCGAGGGCTCGGGTTCCATCCCTGGTTAGGGAACTAAGATCCCGCAGCACCCCCGCCCCCCAAAAAATCAACTTTTTCAGAATTCTGGAATTAACCAAAAGCTTGCAACAATTCAAACAGCAATTAGTCAAGAAAAATGACTGAACCTCCATGAGAATAGTGAGCTGTATGGCATTTTAACTTGTTCTATTCTAATCCCGTCTTGTCACCTCCACGGTAGCCTTGAAAAAAGCCTGACAACAACCAGTAGTTTTGAAAATCTGTAGCCTAGCAGCCATGGGAGGGAGCAGACTGGGTTTGAGGTCCCCAAAAAGCCCCATTCACAGAGAATTGTCACAATTTGACCTGTCTGGCAGTTGTTGGAAACACCCACTCACATGACTCATCATTATTTGCCCTGGCTCAGAGCTCACTGCATGCAAAAAAGCCTTTTTTGTTTTCATAGACTTTTTTTAAGAGACGTTTTGGGTTTAGAGAAAAACACGAGAAAGTACAGAGAGTACTACCCTTCCTTTCTCTCCCCACCCCCACAGTTTTCCCCTATTATTAATAGCTTGTATTATTGTGGTACACTTGTTACAGCTGAGGAAATTGACACATTTTTTTTCACATCTTTATTGGAGTATAATTGCTTTACAATGTTGTGTTAGTTTCTGCTGTACAGCAAAGTGAATCAGCTGTATGTATATATCTCCATATCCCCTCCCTCTTGAGCCTCCCTCCCACCCCTCTCGGTAGTCACAAAGCACTGAGCTGATCTCCTTGTGCTATGCAGCAGCTTCCCACTAGCTAGCTATTTTACATTTGGTGGTGTATATATGTCAATGCTACTCTCTCACTTCATCCCAGTTTCCCTTTCCCCCACTGTGTCCTCAAGTCTGTGACTCATTATTATTAACTAAAGTCCATAGTTTACAGGAAGTTCACTCTTTCAGTTGTATATTGCATGGGTATTTTGACAAATAAGTAATGCCACGTATCTACCATTACAGTGTAATACAGAAGTATTTCACTGTCCTAAAAATCCCCTATCCTCCATGTATTCATCCCCCGCTTCCCTCCTTCTGAACTGGTGGCAATCACTGATCTTTTACACTGTCTCTATAGTTTTGCCTTTTCCTGAATGTCATATCAATGGAATGATACAGTATGTAGCCTTTTCAGACTGGCTTTACTTAGCAATATGCATTTAAGTTTCCTCCACGTCTTTTCATGGCTTCATAGCTCATTTATTTTTGTTGCTGAATAATATTACATTGTATACATGTACTAATTTGTTTATCCCATTTACCTATTAAAGGACATCTTGGTGAATTCCAAGTTTTGGCAATTATGAATAAAGCTGCTATAAACATTCATGTGCAGGTTTTTGTATGGACATAACTTTTCAACTCATTTTTATAAAAAAATTATTTATCTATTTATATATTGGCTGTGTTGGTCTTCATAGCTGCGTGCAGGCTTTCTCTAGTTGTGGTGAGTGTGGCTACTCTTTGTTGCGATGTGCAGGCTTCTCATTGTGGTGGCTTCTCTTGTGGAGCACAGGCTCTAGGTGCACGGGCCTCAGTAGTTGCTGCACACAGGATCAGTAGTTTCAGCTCACGGGCTCTAAAGCACAGGCTTAGTTGCTCTGCAGCACGTGGGATCTTCCAGGACCAGGGCTTGAACCTGTGTCCCCTGCATTGGCAGGTGGATTCTTAACCACTACGCCACCAGGGAATCCCCTTCAACTCATTTTAATAACAAAAAGTGTGGTTGCTGGATTGTATGGTGAGACTATGTTTAACTTTGCAAGGAACGGTTAGACTGTCTTCCAAAGCAGCTCTACCATTTTGCATTCCTACCAGCAATTGGTGCTGTCAGCGTTTTGGGTTTTAACCTTTCTAATAGGTGTGCGGTGGCATCTCGTTTTAATGACATATGATGTGGAACATCTCTTCATATGCTTATTTGCCATGTATATGCCTTCCTTGATGAGGTTTCTATTCATACATTTTTCCTATTTTATAATTCGGTTGTTTGTTTTCTTACTGTTAAATTTTGAGTTCTTTGTATGTTTTGAATACAAGTCCTTTATCTAACAAGTGTTTTGAAAATATTTACTTCTAGTCTGTGGCTTATCTTTACATTCTCAACAGTGTCTTTTGCAGAGCAGAATTTATTTTAATGAAGTCTAACTTAGTTTTTTCTTTCTTAGACCACGCTTTTTCTGTTACATCTAAAAAGTTATCATCAGGGCATCAGACAGATTCGGGTTAGGATCCAACTATCCACTCATTTGCTATGCTTTATGACTTTGGGCAAGTCTCCAGAAACCTTCATTTCCACAAATATAAAATGAGATGATACTTGTTAAGCCAGGATGAAATAAAATGATGAAAAGCCCTAAAAGAGCAAAAAGTAAAATATAGGAAAGAAATAAAAGTCATCATCAAAGCAAAGTTTACCTATGTTACCTTCTAGAAGTTTTATAGTTTGTGTTTGACATTTATGTCTATGTTCCATTTCCAATTAATTTTTGTAACAGGTGTAAAGTCTTTGTACAGATTCATTTCTTTGCATGCAGTTGTCCAGTTATTCTAGCACCATTTGTTGAAAAGATTATTATTTATCCATTTAATTGCCTTTTCAGCTTTGTCAAAGATTAGTTGACTATATATGTGTGGGTCTATTTTGGGGTTCTCTATTCTATTCCATTAATCTGTTTATTCTTTCACGAATAGCACACTGTGTTGATCACTGTAGCTTTAAAGGAAGTATTGAAGTTGAGGATCTATGAAAAACACAGCTAACAAACTTATTGGTAAGAGACTGAATGTTTTCCCTCTAAGATCAGGAAAAAGAATGTCTATTCTCACTACTTCTATTCAACATTGTATTGGAGGTTCTAGATAGGGTAATTATGCAAGAAGTAAAGAAGAAATCCAGATTGAAGGAAGTAAAGCTATATATATTTATAGATGACATGACCTTATATATAGAAAATTCTAAGAAATCCATACAAAGTATTACAGCTAATAAATGAGTTCAGTAAGGTTGCAGAGTACTAGTTCAATACACAAAAATTAATTTCATTTCTATATACTAGCAATTAATGGTCTGAAAATTTAGAAAAAAATCCTTTAACAATAGCATCAAAAAGAATAAAAAAACTAAGGAATGAATTTAAAGTGTAAGACATACTGAAAAGTGACAAAACTGTTGAAAAAATTAAAGTCCTAAATAAATGGAAAGGCATCTCATTTTTACAGACCGGAAGACAATATTAAAATGGCAATACTCCCCACACTTATCTACAGATTCATTTCAGTCCATAATCAAAAAAACAAAAAACAAAAAACAAAAAAACAAAAACAAAAAACCAAAACCAAAAACCTCAGCTGGTATTTTTTCAGAAATTGAAAAGCTGATTCTAAAATTCATATGGAAATACAAGTGACCCAGAATAGCCTAAACAATCTTGATAGAGAAGAAAACATTTGGAGGAACCACATTTCCCAATTTCAAAACTTACACAAAGCTATAGTTATCCAGACAGTGCTGTCTTGGCATAATAGACATATGGATCAATACAACAAAATTGAGAGTCTAGAAATAAACTCTGAGGGTCAATTTTCAACAAAAGTGCCAAGATAATTCAATGGGGAAAAAATTAGTCTTTTCAAAAAATGGTGCTGTGACTATTGGACATCAACATGCAAATTAATGAAGTTAGATCTTTACCTCACATGATAGGCAAAAATTAACTAAAATGGATTAAAAACCTAAATGTTACATCAAAAACTATAACACACTTAGAAAAAGATAAAGGTGTAAATTCTCATGATCTTGAATTATTCAATGTTTTTTAGATGACACCACAAGTGTAAGAACAAAAGATAAAAACAGATAAATTGGACTTCCAAATTAAAAACTTTTGTGTTTCAGAGGACACCATCAAGAAAGTTAAAAGACAACCTACAGAATCAGAGAAAATATTTGCAAATCAAAGCATACATCTGATAAGGGGATAGCATCTAGAATATATAAAAAACTTTTACAACTCAACAATATGAGAAAACCCAATTAAAAACTAGGCAAATGACTTGAATGGACATTTACCTTAAGATACACAAGTTGCAAATAAGCACATGAAAAGATGCTCACCATCATTAGTCATTAGGGAAATGCAATCAAAACCACAATGAAATACCACTTTACCTCCACTAGTATGGTTAAAATAAAAAGGCAGACAATAAGAAGTGTTGGTGTGGATGTAGAGAAATCAAAACCCTCAGATGTTTCTGGATTGTAAGATGGTACAGCCACTTTGGAAAACAGTTTAACAGTTTCTCAAAATGTTAAACATAGACTTACCATATGATTCAGCATTAATACTCCTAAGTATATATGCAAGAGGATTGAAAATATATGTCCACACAAAAACTTCCATATGAACATTCATGTCAGCATTATTCACAATAGCCAAAGAGTAGAAACAACTCAAATCCCCTTCGACTGATGAATGGATAAATAAAATGTGGTATATTCTACAATGGAATTTTATTCAGTAAAAAAAAAAAAGGAATGAAGGACTTGAAAGCATAATGCTAATTTGAAGACAGTCGCAAAAAGCCAAATATTGTATGGTTTGACTTATATAAATATCCATAATCTATAGAAAAAGAAAATGGATTAATAGTTGCCAGGGGCTGGGGTCAGGGAAATGGATATTAACTGCTAACAGGCATGGGGTTTCTTTTTGTGGTAAAATCGATTGCAGTGTTTTTTGCACAATTCTGAACATACCAAAAACCACTTAATTGAACACTTAAAATGGTGGCTTCTATAGTATACAAATTATATCTCAATAAACCATTTTTGTTTAAATGGGGCTAATACTTCCTGCTTTATAGTGCTGTTGGGAGAATTAACTGAAGACATTTGAAATCTTTTATAAAATTAGGCACCCAAATATTTGGTGAAACTGAAGATAAATTGCACCCACTTCGTAACTTTGCCCGGAATTGGACAAAATATATTATCAAGGTAAATGCAACAGAGCTCCAGGGTCAGAAGCAAGCTTTAAATGCCTGCTCCTTTTGTACCCACACATTGAATGAAGTTCTGGCCTATTCACTGGGGGAGCTGGGACAAGGTGGACTTTGCATTCTGCTTTCCTTTTCTGGACCAAGTAACTATTTCTCCCCACTCACCTGGGCAGACAGACTCCCATCCATATACCCGCCTTCACTAGCAAACATATCTCCTTCCTCCTACAGAAAGGCTTACTTTGGACTTGAGAAGAAAGGCTGAGCTGAAAGCAATATTCCAAAAGAAAAGAATCCAATAACATCAGCCACAACTGATTCCGTCCTGCCAGTGTTTTCCTTGAGTATTCTGATAACTCAGGGCTTAATGGATAATGGGGCCAATTAACCCTGAGCCATCCATGAACAGATTAAGTTTCAGGCATATTCAGGACTCAAGGCTAGGAGACCATGACGTCCTGAAAATTCCAAAGAACACCAAGATGCTGAATTCAGAATCTGGTCCTGTGACCAAGGTCTATATTCAGGCCTGTTAGGTATTTGTGTCTACCCCAGCGGGGGAAATGACTGGCCTGGAAGCCCACATTTATTTTCCCATTTTAACTCATAGCACATATAACAATTCCACGAACTGCCTTACTCAGGAACATAGCTGTCACATTCTATTGTAATTTGAATGATGATTTTGAAATAATGGGGCACAAAAATTCATCTTGCTTTATATACAAAGTATATCTTGTATTGCATTTATTCCAATGGAAAATGAGATATGTGAACATTGAAATAGTCCATGTTAGGAAGGATGCATCCCTAACACAAAAGTGTGACTGTCCTATGTTTGTATCCATCAAGCACCTACTATATGCCAGGCTCCAATAGTATGGAAATAGGTAAAACACAGTTGAAACTCTTAAAAGGAGCTCCATCTTTTGGCAACCAAGACAGTTACACTAGAGTGTGTTAAAGGAAAGCAAATAGTGCTGTGAGAACAGAGAGGGAGATTCTACCTGAGTCTGGTGTATCATGGGGGCGTTGAGATGAAGAGAAATGCCTGAGCCAGTTCCTAAAGATAGTAAAGAAGATAGATGTACAAAAAGGATGTTAAGGGATAGCTCCTCAGGCAGAAGAATAAAATGTGTGTATTTATAGACATTTAAGATGTTTAGTCTAGCTGGAACCAATTATTGAGAAGGGAGTGGTAAAAATGAGTTAATCTACAATGGATAGGTGAGAAAGAGATAGGGATTTATATTTAGCAAATACATGAAGCAGCCCTAAATCAGTCCCATTTCACTGATAATGACCGTAAGACTAGTCAAGGAACAGTTGGGCAGGAGAAATGCCTTACTGGGCTTCCTCAAAGGGGCCCCTTGGTGAGGGCTGATTGCTTAGCAGTGCTGCCTTAAGGGAGAACTTCATAGGAGCCTCCAGCCCCACCCTGAGGGATTAGGGTTGAGCTCCTGGCCATAGCTAAAGGGAACAAAGGAAATAAATTCCTTCCACCCACTCTCTCCCAATCCCCAGAGCATTCAAGATTCTCTGTAACAGCAAAAAATGATTTATTTGTAACACAGCCCAGTCCCCATCACTTCAGTACAGCACAGGAATAGAAAAGAGTCACACTGCAAGCATCATTTAGTCCAAGGCAGAGCTCCATGCCTCTCAATACAACAAGCCCATCTCCCTCAGAGACCCATGCCCGGAGCCCAGCTGAACACACAAACTGGCAAGCCCAGAATGAAATCAGCCCTAGGCCTCAACACATTTCACCCTTCCCTTACAGCCCTTTTAAGCTTAATAACTGCAGCCTTCTATGCCCTCCACTCCCAGCCTCCAAGCCACCAGGGAGCTTTCTTTGTGGGATCATGAACAGGGTTTTAAGGGTTACCTAAAATGAGAAAATACCCTGTGAAATCTATCTTTCCAGAGAAAGTTTAAAACCGACTCCCCCATACATAATCCTAATCAGCAATGACAGCTCTTCATCCCTTCACTGTATTCATAGATACAGGCGGTTTTGAAGTGATTGTCATCTCAGCTCCATACACATTTCTCTACTGGCCTTATTAAAGGTTGCTCTCCTCACCCTAGGGTATAAAGGAATCCCAGGTATTTTCCCCAGGTTCAGAGCCTGAGAGGAAAAGCCCTGATGGCTTAGAAAAGATTCCCTTCCTTCTGTTCCCCTTAAAAGATTTTTATGGAGATTATTGCCTAAAAGTTTTCTAGTCCATCTGAGAAACAGTTTTATATTTAGAGGGAAATCCAAACACAGAAGCAGGTAGTCTTTCCGATTAGGTACTAGTTTCTAGGATTCAGGAGGCAAGAGAGAAGAGTATAAAATCTCAAGTTGCTTTCTTCACCCCAAATTGTCTAGATCCCCAGAAGATGGACTCTAGGATGATTGCACCTTCCCCAGGTCTTGACGGTACAATTCCTAAAGTTCTACCATCATGGACTGGTGACTTTTTACAAAGTCACAATAAAAAAAGACAAGAAAATAGAGAGGGCCTCTCCAAAGGAAGATCTTAAGCATTAAGGGCTCTGACTAGCGGTCAAAACATACTGATGTTTGATATCAGAACTTTTTATAAAGTGAGGAGCTCATAAATGGGGGAAGAGAATGACAATGAAGGCAAGGAGTAGAATCTACAGATTGGGTAGAGCATCACTTGCAGATTTAACATTATTAGTTTATTTTAAACCCTTTTCTAATTTCTTGGGCAAACCTGAGCTAGCTGTACCTCTGCTGTCATCTGCACGTGCAAGACTGGGCAATCATATCCTCATATTCCTTGTACAAGATACTCCCATTTGCCTCAATCAGAAGAATGCTAATAGGAACATACTTATAAGGGACACATGATGGCTGAGGGACGCTCTGGTCCACCAGCTCATTGACAAGGTTCTGGATGATGGCATGATTGGGAGAATTGAGACCATAGTGTAGTACCCGAGGGCAGACTCCCTTACAGTAGTTTGGGGTATAGAGATGGGGAGCAATGATCCAGTGATCCCAGCCCAGCTGGTGGAAGCTGACTTGGAAAGGGTGAAGGGAACACTGGTTACTTTCAGGCCCATCCTGCTCCCTGGAGAGGCCAGGAACCTCAGATGCGATACTGCCTGCTTGACGAGCCCTCCGCACGAGAAGAGAAGGGTCTCTTTCCGTAAACTCTTCTAGGCCTCTAGGGAGAAGTTTGGCCTTCTGAACACTCTGAGTGTCATTGAAATAGAGTAACAAGAAGGCAGTGTCCAAGGATGAAGTGCCATGCCACCGGAACTCAGGAACTTCACTACCTCTTGGCTGCTGACACATGAAGCGGACTCGTAGAACCCTGCGCCCCTTGTGATTCCAGAGTTTTTGCCCAACATGTTGCGTGATATCCATCTCTGTCCAAGCTTTGGGCAGCAGGGAAGGGTTTGAGGAGCCTCTTCCTGAGGAAGGAAAGTGATTGGTTGGGCTTTTCTGGACCCAGGGCTCCACATGGCAGGAGAGGTGGGAGTGAGCTAGGTGAAGCTGATGGCGGTAAACCACAGTGGCTCTGACTAGTTGGTATGCTACCCGGTTTGGTCTCAGAGGAAAGTCCAGAGTCTGTATGTGCCAGGGGCCTGCATCAATAAGAGGGAACAAGAGCAGAGCATTAACTTCTTACCTCCTAGCCTGAGTTTCCCTCACAAACCTGCACAGTGCAAACTGACAAGCAGCCCTAAAGTAAATTCAAGATCATAGCAACGGCTATCATCTACTGAACACTTACTAATGTATTAGATGCTTTACATGCATTAGCTCTCAAATCCACAAGAGCCTTGTGAGATGGTTATTTGTTCCATTTTGCGGACAAGGAAATTGAAGCTCAGGAAAGCTATGCCAGAGGACAAACAGCCAGCGGTGTTAGAGTCAAGATTTGAGCCCAAGTCTTTTTCCCTTATGAAGACAAATTGTGTCTCAGTTTTAGATCACTCACAGCACTAGGCTGAGAAAAACACCTCAAATACAGAATTGTGTGTACATATTGTATGTATTATTGACTATTAAAGGTGACCAATTAAGAGGGTCATTGAGACATCATTGAGACACACATGAATAACAAATCCTCATGCTATTATCACTATACAGATGCAGCTTTAGGGTGACAGTCCAATACTGGGGCCTATGGTCTGCCATCATTTCCAATCTGGGGCCGAGATGCCACAAAACAATTTTGTCCATCCACTCCTAGTGGGGGCAGGTATTCACCATTTTGGCCTTTTTTTGAATTTCTTCTTGAGTAGCTATTCCCTTCTTGGGCTGTTTCCCCCTTAACCCTCACTCTCTCCCTTTTCCATTCCTTACTGGAAATGATTTTTCATTTACCCCATTCATTGTAAATACCATTTTCAACAAGGCCCTGGTCATATAAATATTTTCTTAGCTAAGAAGTCTACTTAGAAGCTGCATGCCTCTTAGTGATTAAGAGTTTTAATCTAAACTGTGATGCCAACACCCAGTGGCCAAAGGGTTGGAAAGTTGGGCCTGCAGTGCTCTGACCTTCTGCACCCTCTCCTGGCAAAGGTCAAGAGAAATGATTACAAAAAACCACACACAGCAAAGAAAAGCCTTCTGTCATCTTCACACATCAGTAAACATGCCTATGTTAATTTACATATTATTCACCTAACCTTCCTTCTCCACTGAACCCATGAACCTGGAATACTTCAGTAGGCCTGGGACGTACAACATAGAGGCTCTTTAATGTTTTGATGCATCAGGATTTTTTTTAATATTATGTATCTAAGTTTTGGGTGTAAAGCATCATAATTCGACCTCTGTACACTGCGGAGTGATCACCACCGCAAGCCTAGTTACCATCATCTGTTACCACACAGTTGACCCCCTTCACCTATTTCGCCCACCCCACAACCCCTTTCCCTGCTGGTAACCACTAATCTAATCTCTGTGTCTGAGTTTTTATTTTTTGTTGTTCATTTGTTTTGTTTTGTTTTTGTATTCCACATATGAGTGAAATCCTACATTAGGATTTTTTTTTAAGTTCAGGTTCTAACTCATGCTTAATACAACCTCAAGTTTGGGGCACTTGGATATCATTCAGACAAGGCCCAAGCCAGGCTATATTTGCTTTCTAAAATTACTCCATACTCCCATCTTACAATAATCTTTCCAAGAGACCCACCCATACATCTGCCCCACCCTGCCTGAAAAGGAATCCAAACCCAGTCTCTAACAGGCTGTCTGGTGAGAACTGCCCTTTCCTTTCAGACCCTGACATCACATATTTCCTGAAGCAGGGTGGGGTTGCTAAGTAGCAGAGCCAAGAAGGGTCTGCTCAGAGCTTTTCAGGGTAATGGCTGACTCACACATCCTGTGTGATTGAACCTGGAATAGCTCTTCAGGTAAGCTCGATTCAGCTGGGTCATCTCCTGATGGAAAGATCAGGCCCAGCTCTCTTGTCATCCATTTCTGGATCCTTTCCAGAGTCCCTAGATGCCAGTATGTCCCACAGTCAGACCAGGGTACTGGCCTAATTCTAGGCATCTTTCTTTCTAGCCTCATATCATCTGTACAGAAGTGATTTGTGCAGCTTTCAGCTGCACTTAGGAACAAAATCCAGATCCCTTGTAATGACCTCTGAGTCCCTGAGTCTCAGTCTCATATCACACTGCTCTCCACAATCTCCCTAGGTTCCAATCATTCTGATTTTCCTTCTGTTCTTCAAGTTGGACAAGCTTGTTTCCACCCTTTAGGCCTTTGCACAGGTTGTTCTCTCTGCCTAGATCAGACTTTTCTCTCCTCTTCTCATGCCGAGCTTATCTTACAGACCTCAGCTCAAATGTCACCTCTTCAAAGATGCCTTCCCTGACAATCCCATGCAAAGGGAAGATTCCTTTTCTCTATCAAAACCACCTATTTCATTCTTTGATAGCATTTACCACAATTTTACAACTATCTCTGTTTATTTACTCGTCTCACCTATGAGAACCATGCCGATCTTGATCACATTCTGCCACCTAGTACAATGCCTAGCACTTAGCAGTTGCCAATATATTTGTTGAATAAATCTCCACCCACACTGAGTTTTTTTCCTTAATCAGACTGCATTTCCCTCCCTATATGCATAGTCTCTTTACTCCTTCCACAAAGTCCAGCTTAAATGCCACCTCCTCAATGAGGCCTTCCAACTGTCTCACTGCTTCCCTCTCCTTGCACTAAGCAGCAACCTATTTCTTCTTTGGAGTCCTGGGAGCCCTACTGCTTATCCTTTTCAAAGCATTTGCCACGCTGTGCCACCATTGTGTGATTACTTATCTATCTATTCTACCTAGTGGGGGCTCCCAGAGGTCAGGGGAGTGGTTATTTGCCTCTTTATACCCAATCCAAATACAGTGCTTGGTGCTCAATTAAAATCTGTTAAGCAGTCAGCACAGCAGGGTAATTAAAGGCATAGACTCTGGAGCCTGAAAGCCTGGGTTAGAAACCCAGCTCTATTAATTACTAGCTGTGTTACAATGAGCCTCAGTTTCTTCACCTACAAAATGGGTATTCATAGTACCACCTCATGTGATAGTGGAGAGGATTAAGGAATATAATATTTGCAAAGTACTTTGCCCAATGCCTGGCACATGGTAAGCTCACATTAAAGGTTAGCTTAGGGGAATGGTGGTTGTTTTACTTGAAGGGAGGGAGGGTAAATCGTTTCTGTTGGCATCTCTGAGACTAACAAAGGCTTAAGATTGATCTTACCAGGTTCCCAAGATTTCCTTGGAGTTGATGGCTTTCTGCATTCCCTAGAGAGTCCTGTACTGCAGGAGCCCACTGCTGCCCTGGAACAGTGTCTCATGCAGATGTTTAAAGCAGAAGCAACCATGGTGGGAACATAGAAAATTCCTAAACACATTTGGTACCAAAACCTCAAAGTTGCAACATAGTCTAAACAGAAAAACTGCTTGGTATAGAAGGATATCAGGGAATCGCATTTAAACACTTAAGCAGTTATGGACAGACAGACTTGAGCTCAAATCCTGTCTCTGCCACCCACTGTCCTTGTGACCTCTACAAGTTATTTAACTTCTTTCTGTGCTTTACTTTTCTTATCTTTAAAAATTAGGCTAAGTCCTCCAGGACAGCTAATAGAGAGTAGCTGTCATTAAGGATTAAATACAATAGCAGGTGCTCACGGAGCTAGGTATACAGACTCTGAGATGTGAGCCTGTTTCTGTCCTTTCTGAGGCCTTGTAAATTTCCCCAACTCAGCCTCCTGTACCCTTTGCCTTCTAAGAATAAAACAACACAAACAGCCCGCCACAGGAAGGTATGTGGGTATTTTTCAATTATGGTTTTCACTGATACAACAAGCATTAAGACTTTCTTTGAAAGATAGGAGCTGACACATCACTCAGTTGCCCTGGAACCTGGGAGAGATTCCTCAGGTAGGCCCCAAGGCAAGCTGTTCTTAAATTGGGGCCCTAAGGAGAAGCAGGCTTGGAGCCAGCTTCTCCCAAGTTTGCCATCCTTTGAAAACCAAGCCCGAGAGAACCACCCTCCAGGCAATGAAGCCTGACAGTAAACTCACAGATCTCCTTTTCTCTATATTCTTCTTCCCCATTTTCTCCCCTCCAGGACAATATGGTATGATAACTCACCTTTGAGAAGCTTTGCTACATTAGCCAACGGCCTCACCAGCCTTACCATGGTGGCCCCAATGGTGCGGTTCTCCCTAGGGTGCCCATTCTCGTCAGCTGAACGCTGGTACAACTCCAGCATATACTGCAAGGGATGCCCTAAGACCTGTGGCTTCCTCTGCTGCTTGCCAGGGGCTTCTTCTAGCAGCTCCCGAATCAGAGGCAAGATAGGGGCCTCAGGCAGGAGGGCAACAGAGGGCTGCCCTACCTGTGTCATTTGGACCCTATGTTCCATAAAAAGCACCAGTCCCCAAAGAAGAAGGATTCGAAGAATGCTCAGGAGGACCATCTTGAAAGGCTTGGTGTTCAGCAACACGTTCCAACACAAGCCCAAAAGATGCCACTCTGACCGTTTCCTTTCATACGGGTAACAGCATCCAGGCTCCACTACCACAAAGGATAGGGCAAGAAAAAATGAAAGGCACGCAGGTCCTACGTTGCTTCCTCTGGGAGGACCTCCTGGACCAAAAGTAGGCCTTCTAAATTGTCCTCTTTGCATCAAAACAAGCACAAACGGCAGGTGAGACAAGGTGGCATGTCCGTCCTGCTTTCCAGGGCTGGGAACAAGATAGTACTTAAAAGGAGAGGTCCATCCCAGGACCTGCTCCCTTACCTTATCCACTAGGATGAAAAGAAGCAACCTTAGCCTGCTCCACTCCACAGCTTTAAAGGAAGTCTCTTAATTAGTCCTTAAAGGGCCACAGGCCTCCTGCTCCCATCCCACTTCCATGCAGTACTTTTCATTATGCAGCATCTCCCCAAATGTGGTCTACTAAGGACTTGCAGTGAGACTATCTGAGGTGATTGTTAAGAATTCAGGCTCCTGGGTCCAGATCAAAACATGAACTCTCTGAGAGTGAGCTCCAGAAATCTGAATCTTAAATCCTCCAAGACGTTCCCACTAAAACATGGGAACCTCTGTGTTAGTATGGCTGCTGGAGCTTGAAGAAGATGCCTTAACAGTGGTTCTCAATCTTGACGCTACACTGGAAACACCTGGAGAGTTGTAACTATTATGGATTCCTGGGTACCATCCCCAGAGATTCTGATGTAGTGGGTCTGGGGTGTTACCATGGCATCAGGATTTTTTAAAGTTCTGCAGGTGAGTTTAATGTGCAGCCAAGTTTGAGAACTCTGACTTAGAATTTTCTGGTATCCCCATAGAAGGTGTTGAGATCCTGAGTGGGCTTCATCAGAGAAGCCTGAGGCAATGGGAGATGAATCTGTGGAAGTTGGCTGGGCGCTCATCTAGCTTGGCTGGTTAATGGAGACAACAGGGCTGAACCAGTTAGTTTAAGGCTACCCCAGACCAGAATTCTGCAGAAAAATGGTAGGTGTGGTCCTGGCTCTCTCCAAGTGGAAGCAGTTTGTTGGGGCTCTAAGGAGAAGTGGGGCAGGAGGTCAAGACATGGCTTTTGTGGAACAGGCATGGACTTTGTAAACAGACCTGTGATTGTGTCTCTTATTAGCAGTCATTTAACCTCTCCAAGACAAATCTCTTCGTTTCCCTGAGCCTCAGTCTCCTCACCTGTAAAATGAAGATAACATGTTTTATCTCACAGCTTGGTGTGAGGATACAAGGAAATAATCTGTGTTAATTCCACTAAACCTAATTAGGCATATGATATATGGTTACATGCTTAAAATTATTTGTTCTCTCCCTCTGTTTTTTTCTAACATGGCCTTGGCCCATGGCATGTACTGTGAAACAAATGCTATGGACTCTCTAGGTCCAGACTCAAATCCCAGGTCAACAACCCATTAGCTGGTGACCTCAAGCAAGGTTACTCCCAGCCTGTATCTTCATTTGTACTGATGGCTCCTAAAGAGAGTTGTTGTTGTGTTGTACTGTATACATTTTTATTGTATACAATGACATACAAGTAAGGGATATAAGCAGATGATTCACAATAGGCAAAACCTGAATGGCCAAAACATGCAAAGATGTAAAAGAAATCATAAAAATGCAATTTAAAACCACATATGCTTCCACACGCATTGGATTGGCAACATATTAAAAGTCTGATGCTATTAAATTCAGGTGAGGATTTTGAATGCAGGTAACTTACACTGCTGATGGGAATGTGCTTTGGTACAATTGCTTTAGAGGTTTTAGAGAGAAATCTGGCATTATCTCTAGTGAGTTTGAAGATGTGCAATTCAGGTATTGCTACTATTGATAGAACAATAGCTTTTAGACATTTTGGTCTGTGATTCACAGGAATAAATACATTTTACATCAAACCCAATAAAAACACAAGTACACACACACTTTCTCTCTCTCTCTCTCTCTCTCTCACACACACACACATACACACACACACACACACACATGTGTATAATCTGAAATAAACATGTCCTGAAACAATTCTTATCCTTACAACATTTTGGGATAATATATCATGATGGGTAAGAACACAACTCTGGAGTCAGAATCCTAAGTTCAAATTCCAGCTCCACCACTCATAAGCTTGACCTCAACTTCTCTGTGCCTCAGTTTCCTCATCTGTGAAATGGAAACTGTAGCCTCTCTCTGCTTCAATTTTCTAATATATGTGTAAAATGAGGTTAATCAAAACACTTACCTCATAGGATTTTTGTGAGTATTAAATGAGTTAATACATGTAAGGCATTTAAAAGAGTGCCTGGCACAAAGTAAGTACTAGACACAGGTTAATTATTATTACATTTGATGCAAGTTTTGCTCTCCAGAAAGCTGAACTCACCCTGAAGTGCTAGTTCTGACCTCATATGAGCTGTGCAGAGGCAGCCCATAAGTTTCTCTGTCCTCCATGTCCATACCACTTCTCCCTGCTTTCTTACCCCCTTCTCTGCCTCCTGATGTTCTGTTTGGCCCCTGACTTCTGTCTGTTACCAATTTAAACTTCCTATTTTCTATCCAACATAACTCAATAAAAGAGCAGGTTATCAGAACAACTAGCAAAGGATCCATACAAGAGTTCCTGGCACAGTTTTCTTTGGTGTTTCTGTGATATTTGAGTGGGATTATATTCATCAAGAACATTTTTCTGCTATGCTAGTGTGATTTTGATACAGGATCAAAAGAAATAAAAAGAGACAGCATATTACACTGGAAATAACATGATTTGGGTTAGAATTCCTGGTTCTGCCATTTTTGTCTGTTGCTTAACCTGTCCGCATCTCAGATTTCTTAACTGTAAATTGGGGATATTCTTTAGGGCTGTGGTGAGATTTAAGTGAGATAATGTATACAAAGTATGGGCATATAGATGCTCTTAAATAAATGTTAAATTTATCATTAATAACCTATGATTTTAAACTGTATGTGAAGTGTACCTGACTGAGGGAAATAACCACTCAGCATCCTTCCAAAGTTCAGCTGAATTTTTATTCCATCCCTCTACTCACCAGGGCTTCAGGAGACTCGCCTGATTGAATAGGTCAGCTTTCTTATTTTCAGAAAAAGATCCAATTTCTTGTTTCAGAAAAAGATCCAAAAATTAATTCCATTCTTATCACCACAATTGAAAGAAGTTGACATGATTATTTCCTGGAACTGCCCCCTGGTGGGCCTGATGAATGCTACTGCCCCAAACCCCCAGAAGAGGGCACCAACTGTCTTTCCAGCCTTTACGGTTGGAGGGGTAGGGTGGAGTGGAGGGACAGTTTATAGGTGATTGGAACAGGATCTACTAAAGGATATTTACCAGGCCTTTCTGCTTTAGAAAAAGCCAGTATGCGAAAACACTAATTGTATAAATTGGACAGTTTAGGAGGTGATTATTGACATGACAAAAAGGGTTCATGACACAACAAAATGGGTTACCACAAATTGCTTTGAGCAGCAGGAAACCTTAATGCACAGTGTGGGTTAACTTTTCAAACTACAGTGTGCTGGGCACACTGGTAAAAGGCATGAAATTTACAAAAGAATAGATTTTTATCCAATTTGGGGGAGCAAGGGTATTGTTTAAGGTACACATGTACACACAAGGTGCAACTGTGTTCATTCAACAAATATCTAATAAGTACCTCCTATGTGGTAAGGTGTTAAGGGTGCAGAACTATTGCCAGACTGCCTGGGTTCGAATTCCAGCTCTACCACTTAACTAGCTTGGTAATTTTTGCAATTGACTAACCTCTCTGCGTCTCAGTTTCCTCATTTAATAACAAGGATAATAATAGCAATATTTTAGAAGACTGTTGTGAAGATTAAATAAGTCAATGCATGTAACAAGCATACTATGTTCTAGACACTGTACTAGACCTTAGGAGTACAGAAATTAATAAGACAAATCCTTGGTCTTTAACACTGCCAGCACTATGCTAGGCACTGCGATAGGTTGGGGGACACCAAGATAAAACAGTTTCTATCTCAAGAAGATAACAATCTTGACAGAGACATAAAATATAGGAAATATTTCCCATAAGCATGATATTTCCTCTGATTACTTTTCTGAGTTCTTAAAAATTTGACCTATTTTCTAGATGTTCTGTTAAAAAATCATTTTCCTTACAACAGAGGGTATGGTATATTTTATAGAAATATTTATTAACTTGGCACTAGACTATTATTTTACATATTATATCTCATTTTGTCTTCATATCAACTCTGTGAGTTAAGTATTATATTCCTGTTTATAGGTAAGGAAGTTGAAGATCAGAAAAAGAAACTTGGGGCTTCCCTGGAGGTGCAGTGGTTAAAAATCTGCCTGCTAATGCAGGGGACATGGGTTCAAGCCCTGGTCCAGAAAGATTCCACATGCTATGGAGCAACTAAGCCCATGAACCACAACTACTGAGCTTGCGCTCTAGAGCCTGCGTGCCACAACTACTGAGCCCACAAGACACAACTACTGAAGCCTGCACGCCTAGAGCCCGTGCTCCACAACAAGAGAAGGCTCTGCAATAAGAAGCCTGAGCACTGCAATGAAGAGTAGCCCTTGCTCTCCGCAACTACAGAAAGCCTGCACGTAGCAATGAAGACCCAATGTAGCCAATAAATTAAAAAAATAAATATATAAATAAATGAAAATAAATTAAAAAAAAATATGTATATAAAGGAAAGGAAACCTGTCCAAGGTTGTACAGCTGTGAAATGGTGGAATCCATTGGGATTTGGACCCAACTCAGAGGAAACCTCAGAGACCCTCTCCTTGTATCTTGTAGGTTGCTATGTAGCTGCCAGTGAACATTTAACCCCTTAAGAAAATTCAGTTCCCCTATAAGATAATCCCACAAGGATCCCTGAGTGCAGAATTTTAACTCTCATCATTGCTTATAGACCATATCACTCCCAGGCAACCAGAAGATCATGTTTTCTTTTAGCCAAGTAAACAAGTGAGAGCTAAGCAAGAGCTAAGCATGATACACTCTGAAGATCCTTTTGGCCTCAGAGACACCTGCTGTCTTTGGAGTTTTGGTCATTTTTGGATACTCAAGTCATCAGTAATCATTGACCATATTACCATTCTATGGCCTCCCTCTGTTTGGTCCTAGTAGCTACTTGTATTTCTTTAATTAGATAATAAAGCAAATGCCTAGGTAACTGACCCCACATTAAAGGTAGGGAGACTGTTCTTCCCCTGGAAGTCCTACATAAACTGGTTGCATATGTATCACTCCATCTTCTATTGTATGTCAGCTTCACAGGGATTGGCATAGCTGAATACCAATGGATCCTGGGCCACAACAACTCAGTACGAGGAAGACATTCTGCATACTTGGGACAGAGAAGAAGGAGGTTAAGAGTCGCCTCTTCAAAGACTCAGCAGCTGTTCTCCCGCTCTGCAGGTCTACAAGTCCTGCCCTAATTGTAAAAGTATATTTGGTGTTAAAAAGGAAAAGATCTAGAACATGGACCTAAGCCAAGCACTTGAGATCAACAGTAGGGAGTATAAGGGATTATTTTATTTTAATTTATTTACTTATTTTTATTGGACTATAGTTGATTTACAATGTTGTGTTAGTTTCAGGTGTAGAGCAAAGTGAATCAGTTATACATATATATACATCTACTCTTTTTTTAAAAAAGAATTCTTTTGCCATATAGGCCATTACAGATTATTGAGTAGAGTTAAGGGATTATTTTAGAATGGTCACTTTCTCTCTGTAAACAAATCTTTGACACTGTCTTGCTAAGTCAGACGGGGCTAGAAATGACTTTATCTTACTTTTCACTTCTGATGTCAGGAAGAAAATGTGCAGGTTGATGTTTCTTCTGTCCATGAGAAGTATTCCCTTCCCCTACTACTCTGGCAAGACTTTTGGAAAGACCAGAGGATAAGCCCCCATTGACCTGGGAGCCAGAATCTGGGACACGGACACTGTGGGTCATGAGGTTTGAAACTACAGATTCCTTGTATCACCGTTTACACCTTAGGCTCTAAACTTTACTGCTCTACTGGGGCCATGAGGAGAGTCCTGTTCCATCTCTCACACTGGAACAGAAAGTTGAAGAAGAAGCAAATTTGCAAAAGATAAATTGGTTGCATAAACTTGGAGACATCAGCAAACTTCAGCTAAATTTCTAAGCAAACCTCAAATCTTTTGCATTCTCAGGAAAATCTAGTGAACATTTTAAGGCTCTTTCTTTTTAACTCTTCTCAGGTTAAAGAAAAGCTGGTGGATTCGATTTGATATAGTATTGGAAGTCCTAGCCACAGCAATTAGAACAGAAACAGAAATAAATGGCATCCAAGTAAGAAGGGAAGAAGTAAAACCATCACTATTTGCAGATGACATGATACTATATATAGGGAACCCTAAAGTCTCCACCAAAAACTATTAGAACTAATAAATAGATTCAGTGAAGTTGCAGGATAAAAGATTAACATACAGAAATCTGTTGCTTTTATATGCATGAATAATGAACTATCAGAAAAAGAAAGCAAGAAAACAATCTTGCTTAAAATCACGTCAAAAAGAATAAAATACCTAGGAATAAATTTAACTAAGGAGGTGAAAGACCTATACTCTGAAAACTATAAAACATCGATGAAGACATGAAACCATAAAACTCCTAGAAGAGAACATAGGCAGAACACTCTTTGACATAAATCATAGCAATATTTTTTGGATCAGTCTTCTAAAGCAAAATAAACAAAAATAGATAAATGTGATCTAATTAAACTTAGCACAGCAAAGAAAACCATTGAGAAAATGAAAAGACAACCCATGGAATGGGAGAATATAATTTGCAAATGATATGACCAATAGGGGTCAATATCCAAAATATATAACAAGCTCATACAAATATCAAAAGTATTAAAATATCAAAAAACCCAAACAACATGATGGGCAAAAGATCTGAATAGACATTTTCCCAAAGAAGACATACAGATGGCCAACAAGCACATGAAAAAATGCTCAACATCACTAACCATCAGAGAAATGCAAATCAGTACAACAATGAGATATCACTTCACACCTGTCAGAATGGCTATCATCAAAATGAACACAAATAACAAATGTTGGCAAGGATGTGGAGAAAAGGGAACCTTTGTACACTGTTGGAGTGTAAGTTGGTACAGCCACTGTGGAAAACAGTATGGAGATTCCTCAAAAAACTAAAAATAGGACTGCCACATGACCCAGCAATTCCACTCCTGGGTATATATCTGAAGAAAACAAAAACACTAATTTGAAAGAGTACATGCACTCCAATGTTCATAGCAGCACTATTTACAATTGCTAAGATGTGGAAGCAACCTAAGTGTCCATAAATAGGTGAATGGATAAAGAAGATGTGGTACATATATACAATGGACTATTACTCAGCTATAAAAAAGAATGGAATTCTGTGATTTGCAACAACATGGATGGACCTAGAGAGTATTGTGCTTAGTGACATAAGTCAGAGAAAGACAAATACTTTGTTATCACTTATATATATATATAAGAAAACAGAAACAGAGTCACAAGACATAGAGAACAAACTAGTGGTTAACAGTGGGGAAAGGGAAAGTGGGGAGAGGCAGTATAGGGATAGGAGATTAAGCAACACAAACTACTATGTATAAAATAAATAAGCAACAAGGGTATATTGTACAGCACACGGAAATATAGCCATTATTTTGTAACAACTTTAAATGGAATATAATCTATAAAAATATTGTACACCTGAAACTAAAATAATGTTGTAAATCAAGTATGCTTCAATTAAAAACAGAAAAGCTGGTAGAAATCCCCAGGGAGAGACCTTGGGGCAAAAAAAGAATAAGGGAGTATAATAGGCAGCTCCAACTTGAGAAATGATTATAAAAATGTTTGGGAACTTTGTTGAGAACTTCATTGAGTTGTCAAAAACAGATATCACTCTTTCAGACCATCCACTCATCAGATCCTGAAGTAGGTCCCCCAAACTCAGAAGGCCTTTCTTCTTTAATAGAAGGGTATATGCTCTTTGAGAAAAACCTGTACTCATTCACTCATTCATACTTATATTTACTGAATGAATATTTATTAACTACCTGCTATGTGTCAGCTCTCAGTGTGGAGGACATAGAAGAGAACAGTACTGATAGTGTCCTTTTCCTCGTGGAGTTTACAGTCAAGTAGGGGAGACAGATAGTTGTGTAGACATCCTCAAAAAATGATTAATATTTCAAATTGTAATGGAGTGCTGTAATTCAGGGGGAGATGAAGGTGGAGATGGAAGAGCCAATTTAATTATATGGGTCCAGGAAGTTTCATGCAAGGAAGCGACATTCAAGTTGAGATGTAAAGGTTAAGTCGGAGTTCACCAGGTAAAAATTTGCAGAAAGAATGTTCCAGGAAGAAGATTAATCAATATAAAGAGTTTGAGGCAAAAATAAAACAAAAACCACCTCAGTATCCGCGAGGAATTGAAAGAAGGCAAGTTTGGCATGAGCACAGAACATAAAATGAGGCTGGAGAATTCAGCAGGGGTCAAACCATGCAGTCGCCCTTTAGACTATATCAATTATTTTGTTTTTGGGAAAGGAAAATATCAAGAAGAGTTGAATTCTGGTATGCTTCACTGGAGGAATGGTGGTCTTTTTACTGAGTTGCAGAGAACTGGAAAAAGAGCAATTTTGAATAAGAGGGAAGATAATGAGTTTGATTTTGGCTATTAATGATTTTGGATGCACATCAATCAAGTGATTGGATACACTATTTTGAAGTTTAAAAGAGAAATCTAGAAATACTGGGAGTTGTTGGCATATATGTTATTATTGAGACATGGGAATGGTTGAGTTCATCTGGAGGAGAAACTACAGAGTGAGAAAAGGAGAGGGTCTAGGGTGAAACTTGGATGATTCCAACATTTTAAGATTGAGTAGAGGTTAAGAGGTCCAAAGAGGCAGGAAGAGAGCCAGGAAAAGGCTGAGCCCAGAAGCTAAAGAAAGACAATGTTTCAAGAAGGAAATGATGGTATGTCAATTGTATCTCAATAAAAGTTCTTTAAAAAAAGGAAATGATGAACTGTATTGAATTATGCATAGAAGTAAAAAATATGAGAACAAACAAGTGACCATCGGATTTAGCATCAAGGTCATTGATAACCTTAGTGAGAGCTGTGTTTGGTGAAGTAATGGTAGAACTAATCTGATTGTATTGGGTTGGGGGATGAACAGAAGATGAGACAATAAAAAAGTGAGACTAGAAATTCTTTTCAGAAGCGTGGTTGTGAAGTAGAAAAAAGAGATAAAGTGATAGCTAGAGGAATGTGTGGGATCCAGGAAGTTTTTTTAATGGGAGAAACTCAAAATTTTTTTGATGGGAGAAACTCCTAAGTGCTGATGGGAAAGTATCATATACCAACTCTATTTTTCAGGCTCAAAAGGACCATAAATTAGTCAAGGTCAGGCCATAGAATGCTTGGGCCCACTGCCAACAAAAGCAGATTCCCTTGGGGTGTCCTGAGCAGACACAACTGCACTGCTCTCAGCTGCTTTTAAATAAACTATACTTTAATTTTTCTGATGACACTTATAAAGGAAGAGGGATTTTCCTGTAACTTTTATAGGCTACGACCTGTTTTTCACTTGGATGATATCACGAAGTTGTCTTTAGTTTTGCTCAACATAATCCACACTGTGACTACTTGAGTAACCTTTCTAAAACATACATCCGATCACATCACTGTCCTGCTTAACATATTTCAATTGTTCTCCACTAGCTACAAGACAAAATCCCAAACTCCTCAGAATGACAAGCAAGGCCCTTTCTGATCTGACCTGTAACTATTTCTCAGGTCCCATCTATATTCTCACGCACATTTGCATCCTATACTTCATTTAAGCTCAAGAATTTACAGTTCTTGGAATCACGCAAGCTCTCCCTTAATCCCCCCATCTTTTCTCATGCTGTTCCCCTTGCCTAGAATGTCTTCAGCTGAGGTGCTCAACAAAAAATTGTTAAATAAATGAATAAGTAAATGAATGAATGTGTTTTTCTCAGTTTCCTTGGCCATTTTTGAGAATGGCTATGTGGCTGTACATGGTCATGACTGAGGTATTTATTTGGGAAGCTGGAGGATATTTACATGGTAGGGTTTTGGGGAATCATTGAGATCCTCACTGCATTAAACCATCACTCCTATTAGCTTATCACTGGACCTTATCCCATGAGTTTTATTTCCCTGAACAAGGGCTTAGTGTTACTGGAAGTCTCTGAGGGAGGGAGGAATGCTAAAAAAGAAAGAGGGCGCCAGATGGAGAAATTGGAAGTCAGAGGCAGCTGATGGGAAAAGCTAACAGTACCACTTTGCCCAGAACTGATGTTGCTGTGATGGCACCAGAACAGAATCAAGCCAATCTGAAATAACCAAGTGCAAGGAAAAAAACTGACTTACAGCCTAAAATATACTTTGCACAATTTTAATCATCCTGTTGTTGACCTAAAATGCAGATTAAAATCATGTATATTCCCAATCCCAGATACCCTAGGTAGAGGACTAAGTGGAATACAGCAGTGGGTTTGGGCCATTTCCAGAGATAGATCATTTTCAGTAGAGCCCTTTGGGCTTGAGAAGAAGTGGCATGGTTGGGTTAGGATCCCCTAGCAAAGCCAAGTCCAGAAGACAAACAGCTCTAAAAAATCCCAGGCTTTTTATAGTCCCTGTGGTGGGACAGGAGAGGTGTGGATCACAGATATCAAAAAAACCTGGTGAAAGACCAAGATATGTCCTCTTCTGGCCACTTTCATGCCTACCCAAAAGGAGATAAAACTCACCTAGTCTACCAGGCTTTTCTGGGATGGCTAGGATTGAAGTTTATGGGAGTCCAGTCTCCTAGGTTGAAAGATTTCTATCCTTTTCCAAGAGCCTGGTCTAGAAGAGTAGGTGAGAAATAAGAGAATCAAATCAAGCTCTATTGTACTTTCCCTCTATACTCTGCTCCCTGTTAACTACTAAGCATAACTTCCTTCCATTGGTGAATTTTATTAGTTCTTTGAAGAAACAGGAAATTGGAGAATTGGATAGGAGATAACACTTGGGAAAATATAGGATACACATGAGCTTTCTGGGCCTGGTTAAAGTTCCCATAGAAGTTATCAAAGGGTAGTGGAAAGAATATGGACCTTGGACTCATTTTGTTCAAATTTCCCTCTGCCAACTTATTAGGTACACAACCTTAGAAAAGTCCCTCATTGGGCCTCAGTTTCCCACCTGTAAAATGAAACTAATAGGACCAACTTTGTCCATATGAAGGTTGAATGTCTGGCACCTAGGTTGTAGTCCATCAGTGTTAGTTAATTTCCCCCTATTTGTGAAAAATCGTGGAGTAGTAGGTGAATCCTGTCCTGAGGGACAAGAATTTTGAAATATTGAGGTCTGGGTTGAGCAGAAAGGGCTTGGTTAACCACTCAGATCTTATACATTGGGTATGTAGAGGAGAGGGTTATTGGATGGATGAAGTACAACTCTAGCTGGGAAATATTTAGCTGGGAACTATTGCCTGGGTACTTTCTATATGGGCACGTTGAGTTTTGGGGGTAATATATAAGTGAATGATGTAATATGGCCTGTGATACCATAAAATCTGGGCTACTCACCCTGTCTGGCTCAGCTTTGCACTTGTGTTGTCTTGTATAAGCCACTATGTTTTACCAATTCTAATCACTTTCTCTCCCCTCCTGCCCTCACTCCCACCATCAAATCAAGATGTTATACAGAGTAATTATTATTTACAAACTATGAAGCTCTGAATACTCTGTGAAGAAGGATAAGGGAGAAGGGAAGGTAAAAATTGAGAGAGAAAGGAAAAAGAGAGAGAGAGAGGCAGGGTGTCATCAGTGGGAGAAGGAGGTTTAGAGAGGTGCTCTGGAAAGATGTTTTGCATAAGAAGGGATGTGGTTTGGCATTTAATGTATGGAATTTGAGACCAGAAGCCACAAATATCTCTTCATCAAGAGTGGAATTTGATTGATTGGCCCAATTGGAAGGCCTTGCTTTGAACCACATAAGATAGAGGTTGAGAACATGAATTTATATTGTATGACAAGTACATTTTTACAGGATTGGTAAGGGTTTGTGGTGTGAGTAGATGTGGGGAGGACTGGAAAATAATATTTGCCATGCAATAAATTGGGTGATTTTTAAAAATTGCTCAATCACTTATGTAAGGAACTCTACAAGTAGCCATATTAAACATGCCTTTCTCTCAATCTTTCTACTCCCTAGAGATATATTTCTATCTCTTTCCCTCCTTTTACCATCAAACTTCTGGTTTCATAGTACATAATTGTATACTGACTTCTGGTCCTGCTATTCAACCAATACTATTATCTCAGATGTTCTAACAACCTTCACATAGTGTAAATCTGTGTCCTCCTTTTTCGTGATCCTCTAACATTGCTGATTTCTTCCTCTTTGAAAAACCTTTTTTCTTATCCCTAGGCTTCCATGAGCCAGCACACATCAGGTTCTCTTATCACCTTTCTGACAGTTGTTTCTTTGCCCCTCAAGGCTCCATTTTTCCTCTGGCCCACTCAAGGCAGATTTTCCTCACAATTCTCTTCCCAACTCTCTTCTCCTTCTGCAGACTCTTTCTTTGCCATCACGTTTCCACAACATCAACTATCCTCTCTGAGTGATTTTGGTCTCCTTATTTCAATCTCAAACTCCAGTTAGTATTTCTAACTGCCAGCTGGGCATCTCTGCCTGAATTTCCTCCTGTCATCTGCTACTCTTGTCCTAACAACACGTATTTACTTTCCCAAGCCAGTTCTCCATCACGTATTCCCTTCTTACCACATTCTCTGCCAAAAGGCCCAGTCATCACTGACTCCTTTCTCTCCTTCAGCCTTCATATTTGGTCCCTACATTCTATTGATTCTACCTCTCAAAAGCATCTTCTCCCCCAGACAATTACAATAATCTCTTTATACATTTCATTACTGTTACAACAACTCATTTCTTCAACAAACATATATTGAGTCAATTACAGTGTGTTGGACACTGGGCATACTACTGTGTATCTGATCTCAAGGAACATGCAGTCCAGTAGGGAAGGCAGACAACTAAAAAGGAAATAAATATACAGAGACAAGTGTCAGAACAGATGTAAATACAGGAAACTGTGGGACACAGAAAGACAGCTCCTAAGCCATACTGCAGGGTTAAGGAAAGCTTCACAGAGAAGTGTAAGAGTTTATCTGGAACAGGAGGATTAATTGAACATTGTAAGCAGAGGGATAAGCATGAGCAAAAGTGTGGGAGAGAGAGCACACTTTTGGGAAATGTGATTTATTAGAGATGACTAGAGTGCAGCAAGAGAGGGGGGCCAGGACGCTAGACTGATTGGCAGGGGTCAGATCATGAAAAGTTTAGTATCCCTGCTGAGGAGTTTAGAGAGTTTGGGAAACTCAAAATATTTTAATCAAGAAAAGAACAGTATCTGTTTTGCACTTGAAGAAGTTTGCCTTGGCAGTAGTGTGGAGGCTGAATTGGATGAAGGCAATTCCAATGCAAATTGTAATAATAATAATTAGAATCCAGAAAAATACACTTGGAAAAGTAAACAGTAAAATAATTAAGAAAGTTGTACCAAGGGCCAACTAAAAAGTGTCAAGGAGTGTGGGCACTGGTAAAATAATCCCACAGTGAAACCCACTGTGATGGTTAATTTTCTGTCAACTTGATTGAGCCAAGAAATGTCCAGACATTTGGTCAAACAATTTGGTGTGTTTGTGAGGGTAATTCTGGATAAGATTAACGTTAGAATTGGTAGACTGAGTAAAGCATATTGTTTTCCCTAATATGGGCTGGCCTTGTCCAATCTGCTGAAGGCTTGAATAGAACAAAAACATTAACTCTTGGTTTGTCATATATGGCTTTTACTATGTTGAGGTAATTTCCTTCTATGCCCATTTTCTGTAGAGTTTTTATCAAAAATGGATGTTGAATTTTGTCAAAAGCTTTTTCTGCATCTATTGAGATGATCATATGGTTTTTATCCTTCATTTTGTGCGTGTGATGTATCACATGGATTGATTTGCGTATATTGAAGAATCCTTGCATTCCAGGGATAAACCCCACTTGATCATGGTGTATGATCTTTCTAATGTGCTATTGGAATTCTGTTTGCTAGTATTTTGTTGGAGATTTTTGCGTCTATAGTTATCAGTGATATAGGCCTGTAATTTTCTTTTTTTTCTGACATCTTTGTCTGGTTTTGGTATCAGGGTGATGGTGGCCTCATAGAATGAGTTTGGGGGTGTTCCTCCTTCTGCTATATTTTGGAACACTTTGAGAAGGATAGGTGTTAGCTCTTCTCGAAGTGTTTGATAGAATTCGCCTGTGAAGCCATCGGGCCCTGGGCTTTTGTTTGTTGGGATATTTTTAATCACAGTTTCAATTTCAGTGCTGGTGATTGGTCTGTTCATATTTTCTATTTCTTCCTGGTTCAGTCTCGCAAGATTGTACTTTTCTAAGAATTTATCCATTTCTTCCAGGTTATCCAATTTATTGGCATATAGTGGCTTGTAGTAGTCTCTCATGATCTTTTGTATTTCTGTGGTGTCCGTTGTTACTTCTGCTTTTTCATTTCTTTCTTTTTTTAAAAAATTTTATTTATTTATTATTTTTGGGGGGGTACACCAAGTTCAACCATCTCTTTTTATACACATATCCCTGTATTCCCTCCCTCCCTTGACTCCCCCCCCCATCCTCCCTCGAGTCCCCCCACCCTCCCCATTCCAGTCCTCTAAGGCATCTTCTATCCTCGAGTTGAACTCCCTTTGTTATACAACAGTCTCCTTTTTCATTTCTAATTCGATTGATTTGTGTCTTCTCTCTTTTTTTCCTGATGAGTCTGGCTAATGGTTTATCAATTTTGTTTATCTTCTCAAAGAACCAGCTTTTAGTTTTATTGATCATTGCTGTTGTTTCCTTCATTTCTTTTTCATTTATTTCTGATCTGATCTTTATGATTTCTTTCATTCTGCTCACTTTGGGGTTTTTTTGTTCTTTTTTCTCTAATTGTTTTAGGTTGTTTATTTGAGATTTTTCTTGTTTCTTGAGGTAGGACTGCATTGCTATAAACTTCCCTCTTAGAACTGCTTTTACTCTGTCCCATTGGTTTTGGGTTGTTGTATTTTCATTGTCATTTGTTTCTTGATATTTTTTGATTTCCTCTTTGATTTCTTCAGTGATTTCTTGGTTGTTTAATGGCATATTGTTTAGCATCCATGTGTTTTTAATTTTTATACTTTTTTTCATGTGATTGATAACTAGTCTCATGGCATTGTGGTCAGAGAAGATGCTTGATATTATTTCAATTTTCTTGAATTTACTGAGGCTTGATTTGTTACCGAAGATGTGATCTATCCTGGAAAATGTTCCATGTGCACTTGAGAAGAAAGTGTATTCTGTAGTTTTTGGATGGAATGTCCTATAAATATCAATTAAGTCGAGATCGTCTAATGTGTCATTTAAAGCTTGTGTTTCTTTATTTTCTGCTTGGATGATCTGTCCATTGGTGTAAGTGGGGTGTTTAAGTCTCCTACTATTATTGCATTACTGTTGATTTCCCCTTTCATGACTGTTAGCATTTGCCTTATTTATTGAGGGGCTCCTGTGTTGGGTGCATAGATATTTACAATTGTTATATGTTCTTCTTGGGTTGATCCCTTGATCCTTATGTAGCATCCTTCCTTGTCTCTTGTAATAGTCTTTATATAAAGGCTGATTTGTCTGATATGAGTATTGCTACTCCAGCTTTCTTTTGACTTCCATTTGCATGGAATATCTTTTTCCATCCCTTTACTTTCAGTCTATATGTGTCCCTTGGTCTGAAGTGGGTTTCTTGTAGACAGCATATAGAAGGGTCTTGTTTTTGTATCCATTCAGCCCATCTTTGTCTTTTGGTTGGAGCATTTAATCCATTTACATTTAAAGTGATTATTGACATGTATGTTCCTATTACTATTTTCTTAATGGTTTTGGGTTTGTTTTTGTAGGTCTTTTCCTTCTCTTGTGTTTCCTGCTTAGAAAAGTCCCTTTAGCAATTGTTGTATGGCTGGTTTGGTGGTGCAAAATTCTCTTAACTTTTGCTGGTCTGTAAAGCTTTTGATTTCTCCATCGAATCTGAATGAGATTCTTGCTGGGTAGAGTATTCTTGGCTGTAGGTTTTTCTCTTTCAAGACTTTAAGTATATCCTGCCATTCCCTTCAGGCCTGTAGAGTTTCTGTAGAAAGATCAGCTGTTATCCTTATAGGTTTTCCCTTATATGTTATTTGTTGCTTTTCTCTTGCTGCTTTTAATATTTTTTCTCTGTGTTCAATTTTCATTAGTTTGATTAATATGTGCCTTGGTATATTTCTCCTTGAGTTTTTTCTGTATGGAACTCTCTGAACTTCTTGGACTTGATTACTTATTTCCTTTCCCAAGTTGGGGAAGTTTTTCACTATTAGCACTTCAAATATTTTCTCAGACCCTTTCTTTCTTTCTTCTTCTTCTGGGATGCCTATGATTCGAATGCTGGTGCAATTAATGTTGTCCCCAAGGTCTCTGAGCCTGTCTTCCATTCTTTTTTTTCTCTTTTTTCTCTTTCCTGCTCTGTGGCAGTTATTTCCAACATTCTATCTTCCCACTCACTTACTCGTTCTTCTGCCTCAGCTCTTTTGCTGTTTATACCATCTAGAGGATTTTTAATTTCAGTTATTGTGTTGTTCATTACTGTTTCTTTGCTCTTTATTTCTTCTAAGTCCTTATTAAATGTTTCTTGTATTTTCTCTATTTTGTTTTTGAAATTTTGTATCATCTTTACCATCATTACTCTGAATTCCTTTTCAGGCAATTTTCCTACGTCCTTTTCATTTATTCGGTCTTGTGGGTTTTTATCTTGCTCCTTTGCCTGCATGGTGTTTCTTTGTTTTCTTATTTTGTCAGATTTATAGGATTTGCTGTCTCTTTTCCCTATGCTGCCTAGTAGTAATTCTCTGCTCTCTGTGCTGGGGTTTGCCCAGTGTCTTGAGTAGGCTTTCTGGTGGGGGAGTCTGGTGTTTGTTTTCCAGTGTGTGGCTCTGTGCCGTTTCTCTGTGATGAGCAGGGCCATGTCAGATGATGTGTTTTAGGGTTTCTGTGAGGTTAATATGGCTTTAGGTAGTCTGTGTGCTGATAAAAGCCATATATGACAAATCAACCACCAACATCATTCTAAATGGTAAAAATATGAAAGCATTCCAAGAACAGGAACAAGACAAGGGTGCCCACTCTCACCATTACTATTCAACAAAGTTTTGGAAGTTTTAGCCACAGCAATCAGAGAAGAAAATGAAATAAAAGGAATCCACATTGGAAAAGAAGAAATAAAATTGTCACTCTTTGCAGATGACGTGATATTATACATTGAAAACCCTAAGGATTCTACCAGAAAACTGCTAGCACTAATTGATAAGTTTAGTAAAGTAGCAGGATACAAAATTAATGCACAGAAATCTCTTGCATTCCTATACACTTAGAACAAAAGAGCAGAATGAGAAATTAAGGAAACACTCCCATTCACCATTGCAACACAAAGAATAAACCTGCCTAAGGAGGCAAAAGACCTGTATGCAGAAAACTATAAGACACTGATAAAAGAAATCAAAGATGATACAAACAGATGGAGAGACATACCATGTTCTTGGATTAGAAGAATCAACATTGTGAAAATGACTATACTACCCAAACCAATTTACAGATTCAATGCAATCCCTATCAAATTACCACTGGCATTTTTCACAGAACTAGAGCAAAAAATCTTACAATTTGTATGGAAATGCAAAAGACCCCGAATAGCCAAAGCAATCTTGAGAAGGAAAGACGGAGGTGGTGGAATTAGACTTCCTGACTTCAAACTATACTACAAGGCCACAGTGATCAAGACAGTATGGTACTGGCACAAAAATAGAAATGTAGATAAATGGAACAGAATAGAGAATCCAGAGGTAAATCCAAGCACATATGGGCACCTTATCTTTGACAAAGGAGGCAACAATATGCAACGGAAAAAAGACAGCCTCTTCAATAAGTGGTGCTGGGAAAATTGGACAGCAACATGTAAAAGAATGAAATTAGAGTACTTCCTAACACCATACACAAAAATAAACTCAACATGAATTAAAGACCTAAATGTAATGCCAGACACTATAAAACTCCTAGAGGAAAACATAGGCAGAACACTCTATGACAGAAACCAAAGCAAAATCCTTTTTGACTGTCCACCTAGAAAAATGGAAATAAAATCAAAAATAAACAAATGGGACCTCATGAAACTTCAAAGCTTTTGCACAGCAAAGGAAACCATAAATAAGACAAGAAGACAACCCTCAGAATGGGAGAAAATATTTGCCAACGAAGCAACGGACAAAGGATTAATCTCCAAAATATACCAGCAACTCATGCAGCTTAATACCAAAAAAGCAAATAACCCAATCCACAAATGGGTGGAAGACCTAAATAGACAGTTCCCCAAAGAAGACTTGCAGATGGCCAACAAACACATGAAAAGATGGTCAACATCACTAATCATTAGAGAAATGCAAGTCAAAGCCACAATGAGGTATCACCTCACACTGGTCAGAATGGCCATCTTCAAAACATCTAGAAACAATAAATGTTGGAGAAGGTGTGGAGAAAAGGGAGCTCTCCTCTACTGTTGGTGGGAATGTAAGTTGGTACAGCCACTATGGAAAACAGTTTGGAGGTTCCATAAAAAACTAAAAATGGAACTACCATACGATCCAGTAATCCCACTATTGGGCATATACCCAGAGAAAACCATAATCCAAAAAGAAACATGTACCATAATGTTCATTGCAGCCTTATTTACAATAGCCAGGACATGGAAGCAACCTAAATGCCCATCAACAGATGAATGGATAAAGAAGATGTGGCACATATATACAATGGAATATTACTCAGCCATAAAAAGGAATGAAATGGAGCTATATGTAATGAGGTGGATAGACCTAAAGACTGTCATACAGAGAGAAGTAAGCCAGAAAGGGAAATACAAATACCGTATGCTATCTCATATATATGGTACATAAAAAATGGTGCTGATGAACCCAGTGACCATCAAGAATAAAGATGCAGATGTAGAGAATGCACTTGAGGACACGGGGTGGGGGAGCTGCAAAGGGGAACCTCGACAAAGTGAGAGAGTAGCATAGACATATATACACTACCAAATGTAAAATAGAGAGCTAGTGGGAAGTTGCTGTATAACAATGGGAGATCAACTCGATGATGGGTGATGCCTTAGAGGGCCAGGACAGGGAGGGTAGGAGGGAGTTATGGGAAGGAGGGGATATGGGGATATATGTATAAATACATCTGATTCATTTTGGTGTACCTCAAAAATTGGTAGAAGTGTGTAAAGCAATTACATTCCAATAAAGAGCTTAAAACAAACAAACAAACAAACAAAACATTGACTCTTCTGTGAATAAGAGGGAACTCTTCCTGCCTGAGTGCTTTAGTTAGGACATAGGTCTTTTCCTGCCTTTCGACTCAAATTGAAAATTCAGTTCTTTGGGGGTCTTGAGCCTACTGGCTGTCAAACTGGAACTTACACCATTCGCTTTCCTGGTTATCAGGACTTTGGACTAGGAATGAGTCTACACCATCAGCTCTCCTGGGTCTCTAGCTTGCCTACTGCAGATCTTGGGATATCTCAGCCTCCACAAGCATGTTAGCCAGTTCCTTATAACAAATTATATATAAATATCCTGTTGATTCTGTTTCTCTGGAGAATGCTGATTAATACAGATTTTGGTAACTAGAAGTAGTGTGCTGATGTAACAGGTACCTAAAAAATGTGGAAGTGGCTTCAAAATTCGGTAATGGCTAGAGGTTGGAAGAGTTTTGAGGTACATGCTAGAAACGTGGACATTGAAGGTGCTTGTGGTGAGATCTCAGACAGAAATGAAGAATAGGCTATTGGAAACTGGAGGAAAGATAATCTTATTATAACATGGCAATGAACTTAGCTGAATTGTGTTCTAGTGTTTTGTGGAAGGTAGAAATTGAGAGTGATGGAATTGAATATTTAGCAGAGGAGATTTCTAAGCAAAGTTGAAGATAAAGCTTGGGTCCACCTTACTTTTTATAGTAAAATGTGAGAGGAGAGAGATGAATTTAAGAAGGAACTGTTAGGCAAAAAGGAAGCAGAACTTGAAGATTTTGCAAAAAATGAGAAAGCTTTTTCTGAAGAGAACAGTAAGGGTGTGGCTGAACAATCATTTGATAAGGAGATCATGGGCGCAAGTCATAAATTTGATCATCCATCTCAGCAGAAGCTGGAATAGAGATGGGATTACACCAACAGAAACACTGCCAGTTGGGTCTAAAGAGGACAGAAAGAATGAAATGAAATGAAGGGAAGCTGTCAGACTTCCTAGGTCCCACAGGACCAAACCATAGGACTCTTTGGCTGCAAATGTGCACTATTCTTCAAGAAAAGGGAAAAATGGCCCTGAAGGTGATTCAGACACCATCGGGGCTGCCTCCTCAGTTTCAGAGTAGGGTTGTCCCCTCAGTTGCAACAAGCCAGATGGCCCTCAACCAGAGCCATGGGGACAGGGTGGCCCGGAGCCCTGTGGATGGGACAGCCACCTCTGTGGGTCCAGAAGAGGGGGGGGCATCAAGCCAAAGTGGATTAATTTTGAAACTTAACATTTAATGGAATTTGCCTTGCTAGGTATTGGACTTGCTTGAAACCCTTCACTCCTTCCTTCTTTCCTACTTCTATCTTTTGGAGTGGGAATGTTTATTCTATGCCTGTTCCATCACTGTATTTTGGAAGCACGTAACTTGCCTGACTTCACAGGTTCACAGCTGGAGAGGAATTTTGCCTCAGGATCAATTGTACCTCAAGTCTCACCCATACCTTATTTAGGTGATATTTAGATGAGACTTTGGACTTTAGAGTGATACTGGAAGGTATTAAATCTTTGGGGGCTAATGGGATGGGATTAAATTATATATGCACTAAGGACTAGAATTTGGGGGGCAAGAGACAGAATGCCATCAACTGATTTATGTCTCCCCAAATTCATATGTTGAAGCCCTAATTGCCTGTGTGACTGTATTGAAGGTAGAATCTTTAAGGAGGTGATTAAGGCAACATGAGGTCATAAGTGTGGGGCCCTGATCTGATAGAACTGGTATCCTTAGATAAGAGGCTGAATCACCGGAGATATCTCTCTCCACTATGTGAGGATACAGTGAGAAGGCTGCTGTCTGCAAGTCAGGAAAAGAGTTTCACCAGAAATTGAACTCTGCCAGAACCTTGATCTTTGACTTTTCTGTCTCTAGAACCATGAGAAAATAAATTTCTGTTGTTTAAGCCACCCTATCTATGGTATTTTGGTTTGGCAGAGTGAGCAGACTAAGGCACCCACACAGACTCTGATTGCTGCATTGCTTGAGTTCAAGTCCCAGCTTTACCATTTACTGACTGGTTGAACTTGGGGAACTGACTTGGCTTTCCTGTGCTTTAGTTTCCTCACCTCTAACATACAGTTTCAAGTTTCTGCACAGTTTTCATAACTATCATTTTAAATCTGAATAGCCTTTATCGTGTTGTTGAGTTTTAGGTATTTTCTATATTCTTACTATTATAAAAAATATTCATACATTTAGCTTTTTTTTCTATTGAATTTTCCCCTTAGGACTGACTCTCAGGAGTAAGATTACTAGGTTAAAAATATAGATATTTTTATTGCTGCAGATCCATATTGCCACATTGTTTTCCAAAAGGATCAAACCATTATGGACCGATTTAATAGGTATCAAAAAGTTCTTACTTATTTCACTTTATATTCCCTTTGTTATTAGTGACCTTGAATTTGTCCCCACGTTTATTTACTCTTTATATTTCTTCTTTTGTATATTATTTTCACGTTCTTTGTCTATTTATCTAGTGCATTCTCAATACCCCTATACATGTGGGCATTAATCTTTTTCTATGATATTTTACATACATATTTATTTAACTACTTCTTCCTTACTTTTTATTTTTGTTCCTTTTCTCTATACAGAAGATTTACAATATATAGTAAATTCCATTGAGCTCTACTTTTGTAATTTTAAAAACGGAATAAAAAATTAAAATTATTCCACGGGACATTTAAAAATTATTCCAATCTCCCTTTTTAAAAGTTTCTTATGGTTGAATTTTTAAAATGTATTCTTTAATCTACCTTGAATTTACATCTGTGTATATCAGAAGGTGTAAATCTAAATCTTTCTTTCCTGATTGTTAAGTAGCTATTCTAATACCAATAATTAAATATCCTTTCCGCACCCTCATTGGTATGTAGTTTTTACTTCATCATATAGGCAATTATTTTAATAATTATTAATAAGATAATAATTATATATGTTTATGTTCTATTGATCTGTATTTGGATAAGCACCACCACATTTGCATTATTGTTACTTTATAAGAGCTTTTAATATCTGTTTGGAGCCTTCCTCTCCCCATTATTGCCCTGCCTTTTCCAAACCTTCCTTGATATTATTTCCTGTTTATTTTCTCTGTTATATTTTAGAAGTTATTCAGAAGAATAAAGACTGGAATATGGTCCCAGTGCTTTCTTCTATATTCTTCTTCCTCTAGGTGCTCAATGAACATTTGTGGAATTGATAGAAGATAGAAGAAACTATAGAGCATGGGTGCTTGCTGAAGGATGCCAAGGTAAAAACAAGTTTATATCTGCTTCCCCAAACCCCTGACACTTCCAAAACACTCTTGGAATCTAGGATGTATATTTGAGAAACCCTACTCTGCTATTGGAGGACAACTGTTTGCTTATGTACTCAACAAATATTTATTGAGCACCTAATTTATCCCAAAGATTGTTCTAGGTACTGGGGATAGAGCAAATGAACAAAAGAGGCAAATAAACAAATGAATATATTATGTAATCCATTTTATATATAGTTTATGAATATACTTATATAAATAAGTAAACACACGTATAAATAACAAAGCATAAACTAAATATATAATACAAAAATGAATATATAAATAAATAGTAAATAAAAACTATAACATCAAGTTGATGTAGACATTTTAAAGTAAGATAAACCAAGGTGAGGACACAGGGAGCGATTGGGGTGGGGATAACATTAGAAGAGACAAAGAAGTTTTCTCAAGAGGTGCCTTTGGGCTAAGACCTGAGTGGTAAGAGGCAGGCATGGGAAGACCTGTGGGAAGAGCATTCTAGTCAGAGGGAACAGCAAGCATAAACATTCTTAGTCAGAAATAAACTTTATGATCAAGGAAGGAAAAAATAGCTATTGTTGTTAGAGTCTCATAGGCAAGAGAAAGACTGGCAGCAGATGTTGCTCAGGTCTAGATTCCTCTTTGGCCCATAGACTCCCTAGTCCTGAGCTTCTCTTTTGATGACGAGTTTGCTGGCTCGAGTGAGGAAAGTCCTGGGGAATGGTTGGCTTTTTCCCATGGTTATAAACCATTCGGGCTATTCTACATGACAAGCATCATGGCTGGCCTTTTCAGGCTGATGTTTGCAAGTCAGCATCTGGCTTGGAACAATCAGGCTTAGGATCACCAGTATTTCCTCTGTTCTAGGAGAGGCAGAATCAAAAGTTGCTATCTGTGATCAAAAAGTCTACAAATAATAAATGCTGATGAGGTTGTGGAGAAAAGGGAACTTTGTACACTGCTGGTGGGAATTGTAAATTGGTGCAGCATTGTAGAAAACAGTATGGAGGTTCCTCAAAAGACTAAAAATAGAACTACCATATGACCCAGCAATTCCATTGCTGGGTATATATCCAGGAAAAACCCCCCACTAATTTGAAGAGATACAAGCACCCCAATGTTCATGGCAGCATTGTTTACAATAGCCAAGATATGGAAGCAACCTAAGTGTCCACCAACAGATGAAAGGATAAAGAAGATGTGATATATATATATATACACATATATATATGTATATATATATCACATCCTTGGTGGGAATCTAAAAAACAAAACAAACCAAAGTATATAACAAAACAGAAACAGATTCGCAGACACAGAAAACAAACTAGTGGTTACAAACTACTATGTAGAAAATAGAGAAGCAACAAGGATACCTTGTACAACCTAGGGAAATATAACCATTGTTTTGTAATAACTTTAAATGGAGTATAATCTATAAAAATATTGAATCACTATGTTGTACACCTGAAACCAATATAATATTGTAAATCAGCTATACTGCAATAAAAATGAGTTGTTATTTGGGAGAAGATGGGTTGCTCCCCTCCCCCTTTGTTTCTTTGAGCCTAGATAGAAAAATCAGAGGAACTAGTTTTAACTGTTTTGCTCAGAGTGACTGGTTATCAGCTACCCATAGTCTTTGAGAAATCAACTTCAGATCTCAGAATTGGTTCTCTCCCTATGGGTAAAAGGGAAGCTCCCACACAAGAGTGCATATGAAAACAAGTAAATATCTGTCTATAATGTTCAAAGATACAACGTGTCTACAAAAATCCTATTTGTAGAGTGGAAATTCCATTGGAACACATCTCAATAGGACCTGCATTCAGATATATCACTTGGCAAGTAATAATACATGGCACGGGCACACAGCCTAAGAGTTTACAAAGCACTTCCACTCCCATTATTTCATTGATCTTCACAACAAATCCACAACATGGAGGACATTCACCTCTGTATTGGTCAGAATATAGTAGGTTATGCTGAGGAAACAAACAACCCCAGAATTTCAGTGACTTAAATCAATGAAAGCAGTTTCTTTTTTTTACTCATTCTATGTGTTTAAATATAGAGTGTTTAATCATTCTATATTCCTGGTCAGTGGAAGATTCTGGTCCATGTCATCTTCACACAGAAACCCAGACCAAAGGAAGCACTACCATTTGGAATGTTGTCCATGGGAAAGAGAAGACAGCGAATCATGTGATCTCTTAAATGCTTCCACCCTAAAGTGACACACATCACTTCTGCTCTTATTTCATTAGCAACAGCAAGTCAATGGCCACATTTAATTTAAAGGGGGTAAAGAAGTATAATACCCCCATATTTCTGAAAGTAGAAAGGAACTGAATAGTGGTGACAGTAATAATTTCCACCACAGTCTTGTCTTACAGCTGAGCAATCCAAGACTGAGAGGTGTGACATGTTGAAGGAAAGAGTTTGGAATTGTGAACCAAGCTTGCAGTAAAGGATGTTTAGCTATTGTTACTAAGAGATGGCATGATTTCATTTGAAAGAAGTTTCTCAAAAGTTGAGAATATGAGAACACAGGCATTGGAGCCTGGGTTCAAACCCCAAATTGTGCCACTCACTAACAGAGTTCTTTAAGAAGGTGATACCACTTCTCTGAACTTCTGTTTCCTCATCTATAATATGTGGCTAAATGATTGAAAAGAAAAGCTTGCAGGGTTGATCAATAATCAGAGTTAATTGGAATTAATGTGGATAAAGTGCCTGAGCCTTAACTCAGTAATTCTAACGCCAAATTTATTCCCCTTGACTCTGCTAGGTGTGCCAGAACATGAAAATCTTGTGGAGCAACTTCTAGTCAAATTCTTCTCTGGTTTCCTATTTCCCATTGTGACATGTGAATAGGTGAGAGGATAGAAAGGAAAGGAAAATGTGAGACAAGAAGAAAGGTCAAAAAATAAAAATTAAAAAAAGAAGGAATGTCACTATTATCAAGAGTTAAAAATACATTTTTATACCTTTATACAATATGATACTAAATAGCCAAGAGATCACTGAAGAAATCAAAGAGGAAATCAAAAAATACCTAGAGACAAATGACAATGAAAACACAACGATCCAAAATCTATAGGATGCAGCAAAGTCAGTTCTAAGAGGGAAGCTTATAGCAATGCAATCCTACCTCAAGAAACAAGAAACATCCCAAATAAACAATCTAACCTTACACCTAAAGAAAGTAGAGAAAGAAGAGCAAACAAAACCCAAAGTGAGTAGATGGAGAAAAATCATAAAGATCAGAGCAGAAATAAATGAAATAGAAACAAAGAAAACAATAGCAAAAATCAATAAAACTAAAAGCTGGTTCTTTGAGAAGATAAATAAAATTGATAAACCTCTAGCAAGACATCAAGAAAAAGAGGGAGAGGACTCAAATCAATAAAATCAGAAAGGAAACAGGGGAATTTATGACAGACACTTCAGAAATAAAAAGCACCATAAGAGATTACTACAAGCAACTATATGCCAATAAAATGGACAACCTGGGTGAAATGGACAGATTCTTAGAAAGGTATAACCTTCCAAGACTGAATCAGGAAGACACAGAAAATATGAACAGACCAATCACAAGGAATGAAATGGAAACTGTGATTAAAAAACTCCCAACAAACAAAAGTCCAGGACCAGATGGATTCACAGGTGAATTTTATCAAACATTTAGAGAAAAGCTAACACCCATTCTTCTCAAACTCTTCCAAAACATTGCAGAGGAAGGAACACTCGCAAACTCATTTTATGAAGCCACCATCACCCTGATACCAAAACCAGACAAAGATATTACAAAAAAAGAAAACTACAGACCAATATCACTGATGAACTTAGATGCAAAAATCCTCAACAAAATACTAGCCAGCAGAATCCAACAATACATTAAAAGGATCATCCACCATGATCAAGTGGGGTTTATCCCTGGAATGCAAGGATTCTTCAATATACACAACTCAGTCGTCTACAGCCATACCACCCTGAACGCGCCTGATCTCGTCTGATCTTGGAAGCTAAGCAGGGTCGGGCCTGGTTAGTACTTGGATGGGAGACAACTCAGTCAATGTGATACACCATAGTAACAAACTGAAGGATAAAAACCACACGATCATCTCAATAGATGCAGAAAAGTCTTTTGACAAAATTCAACTCCCATTGATGATAAAAACTCTCCAGAAGGTGGGCATAGAGGGAACCTACCTCAACATAAGAAAGGCCATATATGACAAACCCACAGCAAACATCATTCTCAATGGTGAAAAACTGGAAGCATTCCCTCTAAGATCAGGAACAAGACAAGGATGTCCACTCTCGCCACTACTATTCAACATAGTTTTGGAAGTCCTTGCCACAGCAATCAGAGAAGAAAAAGAAATCAAAGGAATCCAAATTGGAAAAGAAGAAGTCAAACTGTCACTGTTCGCAGATGACATGATACTATACATAGAAAGTCCTAAAGATGCCACCAGAAAACTACTTGAGCTAGTCAATGAATTTGGTAAAGTTGCAGGATACAAAATTAATACACAGAAATCTCTTGCATTTCTATACACTAACAATGAAAGATCAGAAAGAGAAATTAAGGAAACAATCCCATTCACCATTGCAACAGAAAGAATAAAATGCCTAGGAATAAACCTAACCAAGGAGGTAAAAGACCTGTACGCAGAAAACTATAAGACACTTATGAAAGAAATCAAAGATGATACAAACGGAGGGACATACCATGTTCTTGGATTGGAAGAATCAACATTGTGAAAATGACTGTACTACCCAAAGCAATTTACAGATTCAATGCAATCCTGATCAAATTACCAATGGCATTTTTCACAGAACTAGAACAAGAAATTTTGCGATTTGTATGGAAATGCAAAAGACCCCGAATAGCCAAAGCAATCTTGAGAAGGAAAGACGGAGGTGGTGGAATCAGGCTTCCTGACTTCAGGCTATACTACAAGGCCACAGTGATCAAGACATTATGGTACTGGCACAAAAACAGAAATACAGATCAATGGAACAGAATAGAAAGCCCAGAGATTAACTACGGTCAACTAATCTGTGACAAAGGAGGCAAGGATATACAATGGAGAAAAGGCAGCCTCTTCAATAAGTGGTGCTGGGAAAACGGGACAGCTACATGTGAAAGAATGAAATTAGAACACTCCCTAACACCATACACAAAAATAAACTCCAAATGGATTAAAGACCTAAATGTAAGGCCAGGCACTATAAAACTCCTAGAGGAAAACATAGGAAGAACACTCTTCGACGTAAATAACAGCAAGATCTTTTTTGATCCACCCCCTAGAGTAATGGAAATAAAAGCAAAAATAAATAAGTGGGACTTAATGAAACTTCACAGCTTCTGCACAGCAAAGGAAACTATAAGCAAGACAAAAAGACAACCCTCAGAATGGGAGAAAACATTTGCAAATGAATCAACAGACAAAGGACTTATCTCCAAAATCTATAAACAGTACATCCAGCTCCATATCAAAAAAACAAGCAACCCAATCCAAAAATGGGCAGAAGACCTAAACAGGCATTTCTCCAAAGAAGACATACGGATGGCCAAGAGGCACATGAAAAGCTGCTCAACATGACTAATTATTAGAGAAATGCAAATCAAAACTACAATGAGGTATCACCTTATACCGGTTAGAATGGGCATCATCAGAAAATCTACAAACAGTAAATGCTGGAGATGTGGAGAAAAGGGAACCCTCTTGCACTGCTGGTGGGAATGTAAATTGATACAGTCACTATGGAGAACAGTATGGAGTTTCCTTGCAAAACTAAAAATAGAACCAGCATATGACCCAGCAATCCCACTGCTGGGCATATACCCAGAGAAAACCATCATTCAAAAAGACACATGCACTCCAGTGTTCATTGCAGCGCTATTTACAATAGCCAGGACATGGAAGCAACCTAAATGTCCATCAACAGATGAATGGATAAAAAAGATGTGATATATATATATATATATATATATATATATATATATATATATATATATACAAGGAATATTACTCAGCTGTAAAAAGCAAGGAAACTGGGACATTTGTAGAGACATGGATGGACTTGGAGACTCTCATACAGAGTGAAGTGAGTCAGAAAGAGAAAAACAAATATCGCATGTTAACACATATATGTGGACTATAGAAAAATGGTACAAATCAACCGGTTTGCAAGGCAGAAATAGAGACCCAGATGTAGAGAACAAACATATGGACACCAATTGGGGAAAGCGGGGAGGATTGGGGGGTAATGAATTGGGAGATTGGGATACCAAATTGTACGCTCTAAATATATGCAGTTTATTGTATGTTAACTGTATCTCAATAAAAGTTCTTAAAAAAAAAGAAAAAAAGGAATGTCATTCTTACCAAGATAAAAATACATTTTTATATCTTTTTATACCCTGTTCCCTCTCTTTACCATGCCCTCTCCTATCTCCTTTGTCTAGTCAACCCCTACTTAGCCTTCAAGACTTAGGTCAAGCCAATCATTTTTCCTGGAAGTTCTCCTAGAGTCCCTCATGCTGAGTTTGATGCCCCTTCTCCTAACCCCCAAATCACCTTGTGCCTAGGTCTATCTCAGCACCTAGCACAATGCCTTGTAAGTATTCGGCATATAGCAAGCACTTAATAAACATCTATCTAAAGAATGAATAATATCTTTGTATGGCACTGAAGTATCTTGTTGATTTTTCTATCTAGCCTCATTTATATCTATCCATCTCCTTACCTTGCATCACCTGTTCCTCCAACCAGCACCTCAAATCACACAATTGCTATTCCAGAAATACTGTTTATAGACCCTGAATTCCCTCAGAATCCCCAGGCCTCCATCTTTGCACATTCTGCTTCCTCTGCATGGCATGCTCTCTCGCCACCTTTCAAACCCTTAATCATCTTTTAACAGAAGCTAAGGACATGGTAGGTTCTGAAACTAGACTGCCTGAGTTTAAGTTACAGCTCTGGTTATTAGCTATGTGACTTCAGGCAAATCATCTAAGTTCTCTGGGTCTCTGTTCCCCCATCTATAAAATAGGGCTAATAAAAGTACCTACCTAATAGGTAGATTAGATGAGTTAATATATGTGAATTGTTTATAAGCATACATGGTACACACTAAACTCTATAGAAGAGTTTGCTATTATAATTTAAATCTTAGCATCAGTACTACCTTCTGTCTATGCTGGTATCACAAATGGGCAGTTTGCAGGATATATCTTATTGGGGTCACATGGTGTTTACATTTTTTATTACAATGACCTCCAATTAAGTAGAAACTCTAACACTCCCTGTATCCACCTGATTCATTTGCCTGGTCTTGGAAGCTTTGGGTTTGCAGCCTTGAGTAAGCACATCTGTTTTCTGACCCCACTGGACAAAGTCCCACAGGTTCATTGCATACCTCCATTAAAGCATTTCTACAAATAAGTTCATTTGTATCATTTTTTGATTGCACATATAAGTGACATCATATCATATCTGTCTTTCTCTGTCTGACTTACTTTACTTAGTATGACAATCTATAGGTCCAACCATGTTACTGCAAACAGCATTATTTCATTCTTTTTGTGGCTGAATAATATTTCAATGTATATGTATACCACGTCTTTATCTATTCATCTGTCAATGGACATTTAGGTGACTTCCAAATCTTGGCTATTTACCAAAGGGGAAATGCTGGGGGGAGGGATAAATTAGAAGTTTGGGATTAACATATACATACTACTATATATAAAACAGACAACAAATACCTACTATATAGCACAAGGAACTCTACTCAATATTCTGTAATAACATACATGGGAAAAGAATCTGAAAAAGAATGGATATATGTATATGTACAACTGAATCACTTAGCTGTACACTTGAAACTAACACATTATAAATCAACTATACTTCAATATAAAATAAAAATTAAATTAAAAAATAAATAAATTACATGTGCCATAAATGACTATCTGACTTGCACAAAATTATGATAGGTTATACTAATTTTGTGTGGCATATTGGTTTTTAATGATTCTTAAACACAGTGTGTAAATGCATATATAGTGGGAAAATTGTGAAAGCACTGGTACTATTCTTTGCAAATAACTCTGTGGCACTGATTTCCAATTATTAAAAATTTATTTCAGAATATCAAACTAGTAATAGTTAGAGGGAAGTTTTACACTGCTAACTAAATTAGGATTTTTCCCCTATACCTCATTTTTAATTTCACAAATTATTAATTACCTAGAGTATAGTTTAGATGTATTCTTTTCATGAGACTGTTTAAAAGAATTGCATGGCTATAAATAGGATCTGACACAATCATCACTCTGCAAAAAGCCAGGAAGAGTAATAAGCTTACCCTGTTATTTCAAAAAACAAACAAACAATCAAAAAAGCAATTCTACAGCCTTCTGATTATTTTCTTTTCTCAGTCTTCACTTAACTGTGAGCTTCTTGAGCAGAGGGATGGTGATCTCAGTATTGCTAGACCTAGAATGATGCCTTACACAAAGAATTGCTCAATAACACTTATTGAATGACTCACTGAGTGAATGAAATGGAATGAAATAATGAAATGGAATGAAATGAAATAATGAAATGAAATGAATAGCTGGTGTAGCCCCTATTGTCACTTAAGAACAGGCTTCTGGAGAGAGTTACAGGGTTTATTTGCAGGCAAGCCTAAACTTTAGAAGCCATCCACAGAGAGCTTTCTGGTCCTGGCTGGCTAATTTAAAGAGCTCTCTTTAACTCCTTTTCTCCAAGGCACCATCTTCTCTGACACTCATTAATGGTATCAAACTGATGGGACTTAGCCACAAAGGCAAAATAGGCACAACACAGCACAAGTCCCTTTGCCTTTGTAAATAACTTGGAATTTGTCAGGATAAGAGCTGGAGTCTCCTAAAAATGAAAAGACATGCATCCTTTTTTTGGAAGATAACAAGCTCAAGGTTTGCACAAAATTGTCCCAAAACAACATTCCGCCTTTAGGAGTGATTAATTGTTTTTCCTAAGTTACGAAAGTGGGGATGTGTCCATGTGTCAGTTGGTCAGAGCCTTAGGCTGTGTGGCCCAGGCCACAGGTTTACGGGCAGAGCAGGCTTCATGGATTTACTCTACTCTTGCGTGGGAAATGCACCTTTAATAGGTGTACGTACATTTGGGAGCAGTAGGATTGGATGTCATGCATCCCTAGGGGCAATAGTGTGATGCAGTGGAAAGATCACTGGATTTGGAATCAAACAAAGCTGGATTGGAGTCTATGGCAAACAGACGTTAAGGTGGCAACCACAACCACTACTTCTGGAACTCATGTGCCTGTGTAATCCCCTCCCCTTGAGTAGCAGTGTAACCTGTAATTTGCTCCTAACCAAAAGAATATGGCAAAGGTGATGGAATATCTCTCTCATGATTACATTATGTTGTACTGTCTTCCCTCAGTATCTGTGGGGGATTGGTTCCAGGACTGCCTGCATACACCAAAATCCACGGATGCTCGAGTCCCTTATACAAAATGGTGTAGTTTTGGCATAAAACCTACGTAATCCTCTTGTATACTTTAAATCATCTGTAGATTACTTATAATACCCAATAAAATGTAAATGCTATGTAAATATAATGTAAATAGTTGCCAGAGCATAGCAGATTCAAGTTTTGCTTTTTGGAATTTTCTGAATATTTTTTCTAATATTTTTGATCCATGTTTGGTTGAACCCATGGATGTGGAACCCACAGATACAGAGGGTCATATGTACATGACACCATCTTGCTAGCCAGCTCATTCTCCCATTGCTGGCTTTGAAAAACAAGCTGCCATAAATCCTACAACCACAAGGAAAAAAATACTGACAACAACCACATAAGTGGGGAAGCAGATTGTTCCTTAGCTGAGCCTCCAGATGAGAACCCAGCCCTGGCCAGCACTTTGATTGTGGCCTTGCAAGACCCTAAGCAGAGAACTCATCTAAGCCATTCCCAGACTTCTAACAAAAGAAATTATGACATAATAAACATTTGGTGTTTTAAGCTGCTAAGTGTACAGTAAATTGTTACACAGTATAGCAAACCAATACAGACTTGTAGCTCCACCACTCCATCACATGACTCTGGGCATGTGCCTTCCCCTTTCTTTGCCTCGATTTGCTCATTTGTATAATAGCAAATGATAACCATGCAAATGCTTGCCCTGCGCCCTTTCCAGGGGGACTTTTGAATCCAATGAATGTGGGAGCTCTTTGTAAATCATAAAGCCTTATACAAATGTGAGGAATGCCTGTTATTTTTCTTCTCAGACTCTCCAGGGCATAGCAGCTCAAGTAGGTGACCTTGAAAAAAGAGAAAATGGGAAACAAATAACAAAAAACCTACAGGGGCCTTAAATTGACACTGGCTTATCTGGCCCATGTTGGAATATGTGGTTTTATGAAAAACAATCCCTGTACATTGAAATATCTCAAACTATTTGGAAGACATCCTAGTTAGATCCTCGAGGTGTCTGGCTCCTTTGGCTTCAGACTACGTAGCAGACAGGTGCAATGTCCCGTCCATTTTCTCTCCATCCACCCCGCTCCCAGATCTTCACTTTACAGACATCAGCTCCAGAAAGCTATTGTCCAATAGCCACATTACTTCCAGATCACTGCCTAAGGCCATGGAGGTTATATGGGGATGTGATGACCTGAAGCTCTTGCCAGGTGGAGAAGAAGTCTGCTGACAACTGAGGGAGGATTGAGTTCCTTTCAAAACAGACTAGTAGTTCATATGGCCACTCACAGCCATTTAAACTTGTGAACCTGAGCTAGGGGAAAAGGTTTGCCATGTGCTGGGGGTACTAGATCACATATACAGGCTGATCACCCAGCTTGCTCTTCCTTGAAATAGTAGAAATGTAGGTGTTGGTCAACCACCTCTTCAGAGACCCTGCTCCAAACCCATTCCGCCACATTGCTTGGCATAATGCATGGCATTCAAAGCACTGAATGATCTGGCTCTTGTCTGTCTCTTTTTGGTCCTCCTTCCAGGCATTCTCTGGTTCTTCCTCAAACACTAGTTTAGGGCCTACTCTTAGCCATTGGGACTTTACCATAGAACAGAGAAAGCACCCCATCACCACCACCACCACCACTACCAATGATAACAATAATAGCATCTAACACTTATTATGTGCTGGGCACCTTCATAAGTTTATTGCATATGTTAATCCATTCATCACCACGACAGTCCTATTAGGAATGTGCTGATATTATCACCTCCATTTTATGGATGAGGATACCAAAGTGTAGGTCCTACTGCTAATATGTAGTGGTGTCATTTGAACCCAGCTACATTGAGCAGGAAAGCTATGCTCTTAATCATCATGCTATGCTTTGCTTTTGTTTATTTGGCTATCTCTCCAACCAAACTGTGTGTTCCCTATGAGCAGGAATTTTGTGCCCAGTGCCTAGTACAGTGTCTATCACATAGTAGTGCTTGAAAAACATTTATTGGATGAGTGGATAAATGAATACATAGTGAAAAGAGGACAGAATTTGGAGTCAGAAAGCCTAGTGTCCAGCCTACTATCTATCTTCTAACAATTTTTGTGGCTTTGAGCAAGTGAGTTAACCTTTCAAACTTTCTAAATTCAAGTAGCATAGTGTTTACGCATGTGGGTTCTGAAGCCAGGATACCTATGTTCAATATGAGGCAGCACCATTTACTGGTTATATGACCTTGAGCAAGTCCCTTAGCCTTTCTGAGCCTCAGTTCCCTAAACTATAAAATTAGATAATGGTAATAATGAGGTCACAGGTTGTTGTGAGGCAAATATGAGTTAATATATACACAGTGCTTAGAACACTACCTGGGACATAGCAAGTGCTTGATGCATGTTGGTCATTGATGTTATGATCACGCTTTAATAGTTTCACATATGAAAATGGGGATGAGAATATTTGTCTCACCAAATTGTCATGAGGATTACATGAGGCGAAAGATGTGGAAATGCCCTGTCATCTTAATAGCACAGTGTAGATACTATGACTAAACTTAGAAAACATCCCAAATCAGTTCAGTCCCTGATGCTCATATTCTATGTGGCTTAATTTCACACTCACAGGCAAGTGGTAACCCCACAAAAGTTTGGATAAAGTCTCTAGTGTTGGTCCTTCCAGTGCTAAGAGGCCTACAACTCCCAGATTATGTGTAAGCATAGGGTAATATAAATAGATACCTTCCCTCATGTAAGTTGTGTGCCACAAAGTCTTCCAGATAGGTGGCATTTACCCCTATAAGAGGCCAGGAGGTGGTCAGAGTTTGGCAGGAAGAGTGACATGACAAGAAGAAAGGACCTGTGAAGCCTTAAGAAAAGTTTTCACCCTCTGAACCATCTCAACTGAGAGAAGGGAATGACCAAGGCTCAGAGCAAATGAAGGGCTTGGGTTAGATGAATGTGTCACAGTCCAGGCTACACATTGTCTACCATAGACACCATGAGTGAGAGAGAGAAGTTGGGAAGAGGACAAGGAGTCAAGTAGCGGTCCAGCAACCCAGGTTCCCAAGGAGAAAGGAAGTAGGAAGGGAAATAACCACACATTGCTCTAAAACATCCTGGTCTAATGCATAGGAAGGGCCCAAGTAGATGATTACAGTTTACACATACTAAGATTCCCAGAGACAAGAGTGGCTAGATTTTGCTCAGGCTGCAACGCTCTTTGGTCTGCCTAGGACAAGGGTCTCATCCACCCAGCCTCACTGAGGGCAAGAGAGATCTAATAACCTCAAGTGAACAAAACACATTTTTTAACAGTGAGGAAAACGTGAAGTGTCTGCAGAAATTCTCATTTGGTTTTCTCAGAGCCCCTTACTGCTGGCAGCTACTGACTGAGGTTTGAGTGGGAGGATACAAATGAAAGGAAAGGGAGGGAGAGATTTATGTCTGGACGAGAGTGAGGGACTGATCTAAAGGAGGCTGGGTTAAATATAAGAAAGTATCAATACAATGCCCAGACTGGAACCAGAGGGACAACAGTGAGTGAAGGTTGCAGACATTTTTCCTGTGTGGAGACTGGAGCAGATCTTGTAGTATTTTTTTTCTCATTTTGTAATGCCTGAGCTGACTAGAATAGGAAAGGCCACACAAACAGCTGACTGACTGTTTAATAGAAGAGGGGCTGCTGAGGGAGGCCTTAGTGACGTCTGGAAAGCATAGGAGACAGGCTAGATGTGAGGGTTCTGCTATACATCTGCAATTTTAATGTGATTTCCACAAAAATATATAGCTCCAACTATGTGGCTAGCTGCTTGACTGGCTTGTACTACATCCACTGCTCAGCAATTGGATTCTAATCTGGATTTCCTGAGCACTTTGTTGGGGCCTAGTCTTAGGAGAAGGGGATTATAGTAGATGCAAAAAGGCTAAGACTTAGTCTTTGCTATCTAGTTGGGAAGATAAAACAAACCCTTGGGTTCAATTATAAAATATACCAAAGGGCCAAATGAATGAGCTCAGAGACCCCAGGAAGGTGAAAGGGACTGAGCCACTAGAGCTTGAAGAATGATTAGATTTGTGAAAGGAGAAAAGGGAAAAGGCAAGAAGGGAAGGGAAGAGAAACTCTGGGCAAGGGAACAATCTGAGTAAAGGCTCGGAGGTTGGAATGAGCATAGTCTGTTCCAGAAAATACAATCCTCATATGATATATCACATGACCCATATTTAAGACACTTCTTCAACTCTTTGATCAAACAGAGGTTTGGCTATGTGGATAGATGGATAGATGTTAGATGACAGATAGATAGATGGTGATAGATGATAGATAGATAGATAGATAGATGATAGATAGATAGATTGATAGATGATAGATAGATAAGTAGTCCTGTGCAAAGAAATAGAACTATGTTTAATTATTCTGGGTTTATCATTAATTCACTATATACTAATTCAATAATTCACCATGACTTTGGACACATCATTTATTCTCTGTGACCTCTGCTCTCTCCTCTGCAACAGAATGGAGGGAGGCACCTGAACTCTTAACTTGGAGGAGATTTACCCTCTAACTAGCCTCTCCGTCATCCACACTCTACAATGCTGTATACTCCCAGGAATCCAATGAATAACTGTGAAGTGAACAGTGTTTCCCAGATCTAATTAGAGGCAATGACACCAAGAGCCTAAGCCCATGACAGCCTGAGTCCCTTCTATTCTCCTGCTCCCAGGGTTAAACTTTAGATTCAGGGCACTGGCCAGGAGAAGGGACCCCAGTGTGGATGTGGGGTCTGGATGGCTGCAGGAGAAACAGCCCTGTGTCTTTGGGAGGCAGAGGTTTCAGTCTCCCTTCTTGAACCTCAAAGGCTCCCCCTTGGTCACCCAAGAAACAGGTGGGGTTGAAATTGGGCAGGCAAGAGATAGGGCTAAACCAAGTCACAGGAGTGTCAGGTACAGTAGGGGCCTGGGGTCCATCCGTCCCACTTCATCAGTACTCCTCCCTCCAGGCCCTCATCAGACTCGGGCTAGAAACTCAGCTCACCTGCTCCCACCTTCTCTGCCTGGTGGAGGACTCCCCTCCTCAGCCTTCCTGCCAAGCGTCCCCACCCAGTTTCCAAATGAACTGGGACAGACCTGGAAGCTCCCTGCCTCAGCGGGCACAGGATTCCACTTGACAGAATGTTCTTCCTGCTGGTGAGCTAGTCCTGCTCCCCTGTAACTTCCTTCCACACACCCACGTTCTGTTCTGCCCTCAGGACAACCAACCAGACAGGGCTGCTCCTTATTCTCAGGAATGTCCTTCATGTATTTGAACACACCTACCTCTGCCATTCTTGCTCCCTAACCAGACCAGACTCTCTCTCTCTCTCTTCTGTCTCTCTCTCTCTCTCTCTCTCACACACACACACAGTTTTATTGATATATAATTAACATACTGTACTATATGATTTTTTATCCATTTAAAGTGTACAATTGAACATTTTTTATTTTATTCACAGAGTTGGGCAACCATCACCACAATCAAAAAGAAATCTTGTACCTACTATCAACCCATTTCTCCCCAGCACCTGAGGCCTAGACAGCCACTAATCTACTTCGTGTCTTTATCGATTTGTCTATTCTGGAAAATTTTTATAAGTGGAGTTGGAAACATGGATTTGGTTCACACTCTGTGGAACTTTGTGTAAGTCACTTGATCTCTCTATGACTCAATTTCCCCAGCATAAAAGATAGTAGTATTGATTTCGACTTCATAGATTAATAATGAGGCTTAAATGAGCTAATGAATGTAAAATACTTAGTAGAGGATTTGCTTTTATTATTGCTTTTTACAAAGTGATTTTCCTGATCATTGCTTTCACCTTCAACTGATATATTCTCATTGGAATGGAGCAGAGCAGGACCTGGGGTGATAATGTAAGTATTTAGATGATATTCAACATGTTTGGTAGCCCATTAAAGCATGACCCATCAGAGTGGCCAAAACACTGAAGCGGGCCCTATATATAGGCTCTCTGTTGGGCTGGGCACTAACTTGCTAATTTCTGAACTATGAAGAGGTCAAGGGTCCAGGGGATCATTAGGGTAACAGAAGAGGCACTTGAGGGCTTCTAGAATACTGCTATTTACCAATCAGGATGGAAGGATTTCAATATTTTAACAACCACTATGGCCATCCCATTGTGTACTGGCTGGAGGTTGGGCCTGAGCAGAACTGTCATCTTCCTTCTTATGGACACTGCACTTCTGGTTATACAGACTATATCCTCACTGCTTTTTAGTAACCACCCCACACTGCACTGAGGATTGAGATTGAAGCCCTGAAACCATTTCTATTCAGGTTGCTGCTAATCCATCATCCTTTAAAAACTTCTACTAGGTCATGTTTTGATTCTAAGTTCAGAATCTTAGATTTACAAATGATTCATGTTGATCAGTAAGCTCCTTGAATTAGTGTGTGTGCTTCATACCAGAACTTCCAGAGGGGCTTCAAGGCTGCCAGGCAGGCAGGGCTGGCAATGGCAACAATGACACCTAGCCCCCACATTTGTTCCTTGGAAGGGGCTCTGTTAAGCCTTTCCTTTGACCATGAAATTAGAATATACTACACATTGAGAGAAGAGGAGATGGCCTGAAGAAAGAGAAGGAGATGGAAAGACTATAAAGATGATCAAACCTCCAATCTGAACAGAGATGTGGCAATGCAAGACCAATTTTAGTCCCAAGCAGTTCTCCAGGTGGAGGCTGATCTGGGAGCAGCAGCCAAAAAGGAAGCTTCAGAAGTACAGACAGAAAGAGCCTCAGGCCAAGTAGAGACATTCCAGGAAACCTAACTCATAAGAAGAGGAAGGTAAATAGAAAAATGACCCCGAAATGAGGACAGCAAATGGGCTTCTGGTCCAATGGTACTGTGTGAAGTAGTGGGCATCAGAGACAGGTAAATGGGGCGGAGCTGGTATCTGGAACTTCTTCCCTGCAACCCAGACTGGCAAGGTATTTCCAATCTTGTTATTTGAAAGGTTTGCCATTTGTCTGACTGTCCTCTCATTGGTGCTGAAAGTGGGCAGAAAGGGGGCAGCTTGTGCAAACAGCTGGGGCATAGTTCTACCTAAGCTGAGAGAAGATAATCTAAGGTTCCAGTGTGGTGATGAGAGTAGTCTGTCTGGTGAGGAAGGCAGAGGCTTTTTCGAGCTAGGCAGCAGGAGTGCTGAGGAGGATGGCTGGAATCTGGGGACTCGAAAAAAACACATCTCCTCAGAAGGTATTGGAACAGCTTGGAAGGAGAAGAGAGAGGGTAGAATTGCAGCTTCACTTCTTGCTCAACTCTGGTGGCTGAGTGTTGTGGGGTTGGGAGCAGGTATTCAAGAGACCATAAAATGCTCTGTATGGGCCTCTGAATGGATGCTCACTGATGCTGACACCTACTCACAAAATTCTTGAACATTGTGCTAGGAATACTTGCTAATGAAAACCCTGACCTGTCTAACAAGACAAGGGTGTCTTTCCAATGTGAAACCTCCAAATGTAGATTGGATATTTTTCCCCAAGAGACAGGGCTAGATGTCTCCATCCCCAAGGCTAGGTCTGTCTTCCATTTCATCTGCTTTCAAAATGTGATTAAGGGCAGAGTCTCACCTGGGCTCAAATTCTAGCCCTGCCACTTACTGTTAACTTTGCCTCTCTGCGACTCAGTTTCCTTATCTGTAGAATGGTTATTATGAGAGAATGTGCCTGTTAGCATTATTGTGAGCAGTCACATTGTAGGTCATGCTTAGAGCAAAGCTTATCATGTACTAATAACCCAATATATGTTATTATTTGGATTCTGGCTCACGATCTTAGTCATAGCCCTTCCTGCTTTGCGTCTTCTGTAAATATCCCTAGCTAAGCCACTGAAAAAAATGATGTTGGCATAAAGAGGGATCTCCGTTTTCCTTCTTATCAGCCTCCCATTCAGTTCTCCAACCAATCTGAATATGTACTTCTGACACATACATGTATACATCCTGTGGTTACTGTGGTCTCACCTCTCACCTCTGCTGCACTGTTCTAGGACCACTCCTCACATCTTCTATTCCCCTAAAGTATCACAGACTTATTCCCCCAGGAAGTTGCTCCTTCTACCTTTCCTCCCTTCCTCTATGCCTTCTTCTTCCCCTACATCTATCCATCCATCTAGTCATACAAGCCAGATATCTGAGAGCATCATCCTAGATAAAGAGTCAGAAAACTTTTTTCTGTAAAGAGCCAGATAGTAAATATTTTAGACTGCAAGGGCTGCATATAGTCTCTGTCACAACTACTCAACTCTGCCATTGTAGTACAAAAGCAGCCTTAGACAATACATAAACCAATCAGTGTAGCTGTGTTCCAGTAAAACTTTATTTACAAACACAGGCAGTGGTCCAGATATGGCCTGCAGGCTGTAGTTTGATGATAAGAATGGAAGAAACTGGGACGAAGTCAGAGAGTAGCATGGACATAGATACACTACCAGGTGTAAAGTAGATAGCTAGTGGGAAGTTGCTGTATAGCAAGGGGAGATCAATTCGATGATGGGTGATGCTTTAGAGGGCCAGGACAGGGAGGGTGGGAGGTTGTCACGGGAGGGAGGGGATATGGGGATATATGTATAAATACAGCTGATTCAGTTTGGTGTACCTCAAAAACCGGTACAAGAGTGTAAATCAATTATATTCCAATAAAGAACCTAAAAAAAAGAATTATTGCAGAGCATTCCTTTTTACTCAAAACCTATCCTCTTATCCAATTCATAAAAATTATCTCAAATCTGTTCACTTCTTGCAAACTCTGCCACCTCTACCCTGGACCAAGCCACTGTCATCTCTTCCCTGGACCGTTCACTGTGGGAGCCTCCTGATTGGTTTCTCTGATTCTACTCTTGTCCTCCTACAGTTCATTCTTTACACAGCAAGTAGTGTTCCTTTAAATTCAATCATGTTAACGTTCTAATTAAAACCATTCAGTAACTTCATGCTTTTCTTAAGATAAAGATCCAGATCCTTACTATGGCTTCCATCATGTTGCATGTTCTAATCCTGCCTATCTTTTTAGTCTTTTCTCCCACCACTTTCTTCCTCATTCCCTATGCCTGAGCCACACTGGCCTTTTAGTTCTTCAAACATGCCAAGCTCTTTTATATCCCAGGACCTTTGCATAAGGTGTTCCCTGTACTAAAAATCTGCCTCCTCCCCATCCCTCCATCTCCATTAATCCATGCTTAATTAATGGCTATTTATCCACCAACCCTCAACTCAAAGGCCATTTGCTTTGGAAAGCCTTCCCTAGTCATTCCCAGACTAGAATAGACCCCATATTAGTATGCTTTCAGAACTCCCCATAATTTTCCTTCCTAAAATATGTCCCAGTTTCTAATTAAGCAGGAGTTTGTGTGATTATGTGATTAAAACTTATCCTCCTTACTAGGGTATAAGCTTCATGACAACAGAGACTCGGCCTGTCTTGCTGATTATACAGATCCAGTCTTTAATAAAACTGGTTACTTAATAAGTTTTCATTTTTAAAAAACTACTTTGTTGAGGTATAATTGGCATACAATAAACTGCACATATTAAAAGGGTACAATTTAGGGACTTCCCTGGTGATGCAGTGGTGAAGAATCTGCCTGCCAGGGTGCCACTGCTCACTCATTCCCAGGGGAAGGAGCCACTATTGTACCCTCTCTCTCCCCACACACTGGCGCTTACAGATGAACAATAAAGGAAGTTCTGCTGGTTGCAGAGTAATACAAAAAGCCCAAGGTGGGTAGAAGGACACTTACAGCTAAGACCCCAAGGAAACAGAAATATTATTATTAATTCTATTGATTTTGCCCATTTTGGGGTCAGGTATAGCCTTTTTTTAAAATTACGATCTTAGTCCTAAGGGATCTACACATTTTATAACATATTTTTATTCTATTTTTATTTTTAGCGTTTTTATATATTTCTATTTCTACCTAAGTTTTTTGTAGTGCTGACTCTATCTCTCCTACCTTCTTTTCTTCTCTATCTTTTACACATTTCTATTTTTTCTTTTTCTTTTCATACTTCCAGTCACACTATGCTCTTCTGTTGCCCTGTCTTCTATCCTTCTTTAGTTTCTTTTATCTTAATATACTTATAATCAATATTACCACTCAGCTCTGTTTCCTTGCTTTATTCTCCAGATGACACACTGCTTTGGTTTTTATTATTAGATTTGGTCTTTACCTTAGTTCTGATTATAATTGTCTGATTTTGTTTTGGGAATCTTCAGTCTGCGTGATTGTACGCTTGCTCTGTATTATGTTTGATCCTAGCTTTCAAAATTTCCCTGGATATGTGTTTGTGTGTTCTTTTTAAAATTAATTATGAACTTAGTCCTTAGGGATCTACATGTATTATAACATATATTTTTATACTTTTCTTCTAATTTTTCTTCTATTTTTATTTTTAGACTTTTTATATATTTCTATTTCTAGCTAAGTTTCTTGTAGTGCTGACTGTATCTCTCCTACATTCTTTCCTACTCTATCTTTTATACATTTCTATTTTTTTCTCTCTTTTCTTTTTCTTTTCGTATTTCAAGTAACACTATGCTCTTCTGTTCCCGTGTCTTCTATCATTTTTAGTTGATTTTATCTGAATATACTTATAAGGAATATTATCAGTCTGCTCTGTTTCCTTGCTTTATTCTCCAGATGACATGCTACTCTGGTTTTTATTATTAGGTTTTGCCTTTATCTTAGTTCTAAGTATTGTTGTCTGATTTTATTCTGAGAATCTTCAGTCTGTGTGGTGGTACTCTTGCTCTTTATTATATTTGATCCTAGCTTTCAAAATCCTGGATTTGTGTTTGTGTGTGTGTGTGTGTGTGTTTTGTTTGCTTGCTTTTATTAGGGGGGGTTGAATTTCGGTTGGTTTTCTCTTTGATTATCTAATTGCATACTGGGGTTTTTCTGTCAGGTCTTTCTAGTGTCTTATGTTCTATTGGACTCAGTATTTGTGTGTCTTATACATGTATGTGTTTCCTTGATTTAGTATTTATTTGACTCAACACTCTGCCATTAGTATGAGGCTTGGACAGTCTTCTTTAAACCCCTTTATTGCCGGGATAAGCAACCTCTAATGCCTGGACTACTCCATCAGAAGTCAAGTAGGAGGCTCTGGGGATGGAGCAGTGAACCCAGGATGCTAGACTACTAGGGAGTCCTCAGACACAGGGAAGATTAACTGCAGAGAACTCTCACAGAGCCCTGTATCAGAGGCTAAGACCAGGCTTTATCTGACTGTCTGCAACTGCCAGTACTGGACACCTCACACCTACTACAAACAAGACAAAACACAAACCCACCATCAGCACACAGACTACCTAAAGCCATATTAACCTCACAGATACCCTAAAACACACCACCTGACATGGCCCTGCTCATCACAGAGAAACGACACAGAGCCACACACCAGAAAGTGGATACCAGATTCCCCCACCAGGAAGCCTGCTCAAGATACCGGACAAACCCCACCACAGGGGGCAGAGGGCAGAAACAAGAGGAATTACTACTAGGCAGCATAGGGAAAGGAGACAGCAAATCCTATAAATTTGACAAAATGAGAAAACAAAGAAACACCATGCAGGCAAAGGAGCAGGAAAAAACCCCCACAAGACCAAATAAATGAAGAGGAAATAGGAAAATTGCCTGAAAAGGAATTCAGAGTAATGATGTAAAGATGATACAAAATCTCTATTAAAAAAATACAGAAAATACAAGAAACAGTTAATAAGGACTCAGAAGAACTAAAGAGCAAACAAACAGTAATGGACAACAAAATAACCAAAATTAAAAATATTCAATTGCATAAACAGCAGAATAACTGAGGCAGGAGAACGAATAAGTGAGTTGGAAGATAGAATGGGGGAAATAACTGCAACAGAGCAAGAAAAAGAAAAAAGAATAAAAAGAATGGAAGACATTCTCAGAGACCTTGATGACGACATTAAGCACACCAACATTTGAATCATAAGCATCCCAGAAGAAGAAAAAGAGAAAGGGTCTGAGAAAACATTTGAAGAGGTTATAGTGGAAAACTTCCCCAACAAGTGAAAGGAAATAATTAATCAAGTCCAAGAAGCACAGAGAGTCCCATACAGAATAAACCCAAGGAGAAACACACCAAGGCACATATTAACCAAACTAATGAAAATTAAACACACACACACAAAAAAAACACTAAAAGCAGCAAGAGAAAAGCAACAAATAAAATGTAAGGGAAAACCTATATGGATAACAGCTGATCTTTCTGCAGAAACTCTGCAGGCCTGAAGGGAATGGCAGGATATACTGAAAGCCCTGAATGAGAAAAACCTACAGCCAAGAATACTCTACCCAGCAAGAATCTCATTCAGATTCAAAGGAGAAAGCAAAAGCTTTCCAGGCAAGCAAAAGTTAAGAGAATTCTGCACCACCAAACCAGCCATACAATGATTGCTTCAGGAATTTTCTAAGTAGGAGACACAAGAGAAGGAAAAGAACTACAAAAACAAACCCAAAACAATTAAAAAAAATGGTAATAGGAACACACATGTGAATACTCACCTTAAATGTAAATGGATTAATGCTTCAACCAAAAGACACAACAGACTAGCTGAACGGTTACAAAAACAAGACCCTTCTATATGCTGCCTACAAGAAACCCACTTCAGACCAAGGGACACATATAGACTGAAAGTAAGGGAATGGAAAAAGTTATTCCATGCTAATGGAAGTCAAAAGAAAGCTGGATTAACAATACTCACATCAGAGAAATTAGACTTTAAAGTAAAGACTATTACAAAAAAAAGGAAGGACACTACATAGTGATCAAGTGATCAACCCAAGAAGAACATATAACAATTTTAAATATCCATGCACCCAACATAGTGGCCCCTCAATACATAAGGCAAATGCTAACAGCCATAAAAGGGGAAATTGACAATAACATAATAATAGTAGGAGACTTGAACACGCAACTTACACCAATGGACAGATCATCCAAACAGAAAATAAAAAAAGATACACAAGCATTAAATGACACATTAGACCATCTCGACTTAATTGATATTTATAGGACATTCAATCCAAAAATGACAGAATACACTTTCTTCTCAAGGGCACATGGAACATTTTCCAGGGTAGATCACATCTTGGGTCACAAATCAAGCCCCAGTAAATTCAAGAAAATTGAAATCATATCAGGCATGTTCTCTGACCACAACGCCATGAGATTAGATATCAATTACAGGAAAAAAACTGCAAAAAATACAAACACGTGGAGGCTAAACAATATGCTGCTAAACAATATGCTATTTAACAACCAAGAAATCACTAAAGAAATCAAAGAGGAAATCAAAAAATATCAAAAAACAAATGACGATGAAAACACAACAATCCAAAACCTTTGGAACACAGCAAAACCAGTTCTCAGAGGGAAGTTTATAGCAATACACTCCTACCTCAAGGAACAAGAAAAATATCGAATAAATAACATAAACTTACACCTAAAACAATTAGAGAAAGAAGAATAAAAAAAAAAAAACAAAGTAAGCAGAAGGAAAGAAATCATAAAGATCAGAGCAGAAATAAATGAAAAAGAAAGGAAGGAAACAACAGCAAAGATCAATGAAACTAAAAGCTGGTTCTTTCAGAAGATAAACAAAATTGATAAACCATTAGCCAGACTCATCAGGAAAAAAAGGGAGAAGATGCAAATCAACAGAATTAGAAATGAAAAAGGAGAAGTAACAACTGACACCACAGAAATGCAAAAGATCATGAGAGACTACTACAAGCAACTATATGCCAATAAATTGGATAACCTGGGGGAAATGGATAAATTCTTAGAAAAGTACAATCTTGCAAGACTGAACCAGGAGGAAATAGAAAGTATGAACAGACCAATCACAAGTACATAAATTGAGACTGTGATTAAAAATCTCCCAAAAAACAAAAGCCCAGCGCCAGATGGCTCACAGGCGAATTCTATCAAACATTTAGAGAAGAGCTAACACCTATCCTTCTCAAACTCTTCCAAAATAGAGCAGAAGGAGGAACACTCTCAGACTCATTCTACAAGGCCTCCCTGAAACCAAAACCAGGCAAAGATGTCACAAAAAAAGAAAATTACAGGCCAATATCCCTGATGAATATAGATGCAGAAATCCTCAACAAAATACTAGCAAACAGAATCCAACAGCACATTAAAAAGATCATACACCATGATCAAGTGGGATTTATCCCTGGAATGCAAGGATTCTTCAATATACGCAAATCAATCCATGTGATACATCACACGCACAAATTGAAGGATAACAACCATATGATCATCTCAATAGATGCAGAAAAAGCTTTTGACAAAATTCAACATCCATTTATGATAAAAACTCTCCAGAAAATGGGCATAGAGGGAAATTCCTTCAACAGAATAAAAGCCATATATGAGAAACCAAAAGCCAACATCGTTCTAAGTGGTGAAAAACTGAAAGCATTCCCTCTAAGAACAGGAACAAGACAAGGGTGCCCACTCTCACCATTATTATTCAACATAGCTTTCGAAGTTTTAGCCACAGCAATCAGAGGAGAAAATGAAATAAAAGGAATCCAAATGGGAAAAGAAGTAAAATTGTCACTCTTTGCAGATGGCATGATATTATACATTGAATACCCTAAAGATTCTACCAGAAAACTGCTAGCACTAAGCGATGAATTCAGTAAAGTAGCAGGATACAAAATTAATGCACAGAAATCTCTTGTATTCCTATACACTAACAATGAAAAAGCAGAAAGAGAAATCAAGGAAACTCTCCCATTTATCATTGCAACAAAAAGAATAAAATACCTAGGAATAAACCTGCCTGAGGAGGCAAAAGACCTGTATGCAGAAAACCTTAAGACACTGATGAAAGAAATCAAAGACAATACAAACAGATGGAGAGACATACCATGTTCTTGGACTGGAAGAATCAACATTGTGAAAGTGACTGTACTACCCAAAGCAATTTACAGATTCAATGCAATCCCTATCAAATTACCAATGGCATTTTTGCCAGAACTAGAACAAGAAATCTTATGATTTGTATGGAAACGCAAAAGACCCCGAATAGCCAAAGCAATCTTGAGAAGGAAAGACAGAGCTGGTGGGATCAAGCTTCCTGACTTCAAACTATACTACAAGGCCACAGTGATCAAGACAGTATGGTACTGGCACAAAAAGAGAAAGTTAGATCCATGGAACACAATAGAGAACACAGAGGTAAACCCAAGCACATATGGGCACCTTATCTTTGACAAAGGAGGCAAGAATATACAATGGAAAAAAGACAGGCTCTTCAACAAATGGTGCTGGGAAAATTGGACAGCAACACATAAAAAAATGAAATTAGAACACTTCCTAACACCATACACAAAAATAAACTCAACATGGATTAAAGACCTAAATGTAATGCCAGACACTATAAAACTCCTAGAGGAAAACATAGGCAGAACACTCTATGACATACATCAAAGCAAGATCCTTTTTGACCCACCTCCTAGAATCATGGAAATAAAATCAAGAATAAACACATGGGACCTCATGAAACTTAAAAGCTTTTGCACAGCGAAAGAAACCATAAACAAGACAAGAAGACAACCCTCAGAATGGGAGATAATACTTGCCAATGGAGCAACAAACAGAGGATTAATCTCCAAAATATGCAAGCAGCTCATGCAGCTTAATACCAAAAAAGCAAATAACCCAATCCACAAATGGGCAGAAGGCCTAAATAGACATTTCTCCAAAGAAGACATACAGATGGCCAACAAACACATGAAAAGATGCTCAGCATCACTAATCATCAGAGAAATGCAAGTCAAAGCCACAATGAGGTATCATCTCACACCAGTCAGAAAGTCCATCATCAAAAAATCTAGAAACAGTAAATGTTGGAGAGGGTGTGGAGAAAAGGGAACTCTCCTGCACTGTTGGTGGGAATGTAAGTTGGTACAGCCACTATGGAAACAGTTTGGAGTTTCCTTAAAAAACTACAAATAGAACTACCATATGATCCAGTAATCCCACTCCTGGGCATATACCCAGAGGAAACCATAATCCAAAAAGAAACATGTACCATAATATTCATTGCAGCCCTATTTACAATAGCCAGGACATGGAAGCAACCTAAATGTCCATCAATAGAGGAATGGATAAAGAAGATGTGGCACATATATACAATGGAATATTACTCAGCCATAAAAAGGAATGAAATGGATCTTTATGTAATGAGGTGTATAGACCTAGAGACTTTTATACAGAGCGAGGTAAGCCAGAAAGAGAAAAACAAATACTGCATGCTAACTCATATATATATACGGAATCTAAAAAAAAAAAAAAATGGTATTGATGAACCCAGTAACAGGGCAAGATTAAGGATGCAGATGCAGAGAATGGACTGGAGGAGACGGGGTTGGGGGGGGCAGAGGGCGAAGGGGAAGCTGGGAGGAAGTGAGAGAGTAACATAGGCATATTTACACTACCAACTCTAAAATAGATAGGTAATGGGAATTTGCTGTATAACGAAGGGAGATCAACTCGATGATGGGTGATTCCTTAGAGGGCCCAGACAGGGAGGGTGGGAGGGAGTTGTGGGAAGGAGGAGATATGGGGATATGTGTATGAATACAGCTGATTCACTTTGGTGTACCTCAGAAGCTGATACAGGAGTGTAAAGCAATTATATTCTAACAAAGAGGTTAAAAAAAAAAATCTGCCTGCCAGTGCAGGGGACATGGGTTCAATCCCTGGTCCGGGGAGATCCCATACTGAGCCCAGGAGCCACAACTACTGAGCCCACATGCTGCATCTACTGAAGCCCATGCACCTAGAGCCAGTGCTCTGCTACAAGAGAAGCCACCACAATGAGAAGCCCGTCCACCACCACGAAGAGTAGCCCCCTCTCGCCATGACTAGAGAAAGCCCGTAGACAGCGACAGAGACCCAATGCAGCTAACAAAATTTTTTTAAATGTACAATTTAATGAATTCTGATGTATGTATATATCATGAAACCATCACTGCAAACAACATAATGCTTATATCCATCACCCCCCTCCTCTTGCGCCTTTGTAATGTTTTCCTTCCCAGGCAATCACTAACCTAATTTCTGGTTAGTTTGAATTTTCAAGTTTTTATTTTTTATTTTTTATTTTTCACAACTAGAAAGTTATTTTTAGTGTTGTCATTTTTCTCATCCAATTCACCACCTCATCTCCCCTCTTTTTTATTGTGGTAAAATATATAGTATAGCATAGAATTTGCCATTTTAACCATTTTTAAAGCACAACTCAGTGGCATTAATTACATTCACAATGTTATTCAACCATCACCAATATCTATTTCCAAAACTTTTCATCACTCCTGACAGAAGCTCTGTAAACATTAAGCAATAATTCCGCATTCTCTTTTTCCCTAGGTCTCTGGTAACCACTAATCTACTTTCTGTTTCTATGAATTTACCTCTTCTAGATATTTCATAAAATATTTGTTCTTTGTGTCTGGCTTATTTTAGTTAGCCTATTGTTTTCAATGTGTATCCATGTTGTAGCATATGTCAGAATTTCAGCCCTTTTCATGGCTGAATAATATTTCATTGTATGCATATACCACATTTTTTATATTAGTCTGTTGATGGTCACTTGGGTTGCTTCCACCTTTTTACTATTGTGAATAATCCTGCAATAAACATTGGTGTACAAGTATTGCTTGAAACGAGTTTTCAATTCTTCTGGATATATATCTAGGAATGGAATGGTAATCCTATGTTTAACTTTTTGGGGAATTGCTAAACTGTTTTTCACACTGACCGAGCCATTTTACATTCCCACCAGCAATGTATGTGGCTTCCAATTTCACCATATCCTTGCCAATACTTGATATTTTTCAATTAAAAATATATAGCCATCCCAGTAGGTATTAAGAGGTATCTTATTGTGTTTTCCATTTGCATTTTATTAATTACTACTGATAAGCATTTTTTTATGTGCTTGTTGCCATTTTTATGTCTTCTTTGAAGAAGGTACTCAAGTCCTTTTCACATATTTCACTTGAGTTGTCTTTATATGTTGTTGAATTGTAGGAGATCTTTATATATTCTAGATATTAAACCCTTATCAGATATATGATTTTCAAATGTTTTCTCTCATTCTGTAGGTTGTCTTTTCACTATCTAAATAATATCCTTTAATGCATAAATGTTTTACGTTTATTAAGTCAAATTTAGCTTGTTTTTCTTTTGTTGCTCATACTTTTGTTGTCATATTGAAGAATCCATAGCCAAAGTCAAGATCATGAAATTTTACCCTTATGTTTTCTTCCAAGAGTGTTATGGTTTTAACTCTTATATTTAGGTCATTGATGAATTTTTGTACATGGTATGAGATAGGGGTTCAAATTCATTCTTTTGTATGTAGAAATCCAGTATTTCCAGCACCATTTTTTGAGAAGACTCTTCTTTCCCCATCAAATGGGTTTAGCACCCTTGTCAAAAATTAATTGAATATAGATGTATGGGTTTACTTCTGGACTCTCAATTCTATTCCATTGGTCTATATGTCTATCCTATGCCAGTACCACACTGTTTTGATTCCTGCAGGCTTTTAGTGAGATTTGAAATCTGGAAGTGTGAGTCCTCCAACTATTTTCTTATTTTTAAATATTATTTTGGCTATTTAAGTCCCCCTAACAATTATATATGAGTTTGGTGATCTGCATTTCCATTTCTGAAGAAAAGGCTATTGGAATTTTGATAGGGATTGTGTTGAATTTGTAGATCATTTGGGGGTATTATTGGCATTTTAACAATATTAAGTCTTCCTACACATGAACATGGAATGGCTTTCCAGTTATTTAGGTCTTTAATTTCTTTCAGCAATGTTTTGTAGTTTCCAGTGTACAAGTTTTTCATCTCTCTGGTTAACTGTATTCCTGGTTATTTTATTCTCTTAGATGTTATTATAAGTTGAATTGCTTTTTAAATATCTTTTTCACATTGTTCACTGCAGGTATGTAGAAACAGAACTGATTTTTGTATGTTGATCTTGTACCCAGCAACTTAAATTCCTTTATTAGCTCTAGTAGCTCTCTTCTGGATTCCTTGGCATTATCTATGTATAGGAACATGTCATCTGCAAGTAGAGGTAGTTTTACTTCTTTCTTTTAAATGTGGATGCCTTTTTTTCTTATCTAATTGCCTTGGCTAGAACTTCCAGTACAATGTTGAAGAGCAGTGATAAGAGTGGGCATCCTTGTCTAGTTTCCTGATCTTAAGCTTTCAGTCTTTAGCTGTTAGGCATGTTATTAGCTGTGGGTTTTTCATAAATGCCCCGTATTATGTTGAGGAAATTATAGAAATTATAGGAAATTCTATTTCTAGTTTTCTGAGTGATTTTTACCATGAAATGGTGTTGGATTTTGTCAAATGCCTTCTCTGCATCCATGGAGATAATCATGTAGATTTTCCCTTTCAGCTGTTTATATGGTGTATTACATTGATTGATTTTCTTATGTTGAATCACTCTTGTATTCCTACCTGGCCATGATGTGTCATCCTTTCATTATGCTGTTGGATTTAGTTTGCTAGTATTTTGTTGAGAATTTTGCTTCTGTATTCATAAGGGATATTAATCTGTTATTTTTCTTATGAAGACTTGTCTGGCTTTAGTATCAGGGTAATGCTGGACTCAAAGAATGAGTTAGAAAGTGTTCCTTCCTCTTCTACTTATGAAGATTTTGAGAAGGATTGGTGTTCATTATTCTTTAAATATTTGCTAGAATTCACTATTAAGGAAATCTTGTCCTCAACTTCTCTTTGTTGGGAGGTTTTTGATTACTGAGACAATCTCTTTACTTTTGATAGTTCTGTTGAAATATTCCATGTCTTCTTGAGTCAGCTTAGCTAGTCTATGTATTTTGAGTAATCTATTTCATCTAGGTTATCTAATATTTTTGTATAGAATTATTCATAGTATTCTTTTATAATCCTTGTTTATTTGTCATGTTTATTTATGTAAAGTGTAATCCCTACTTTCACTTTTATTTTATGTATTTATTTTACTTCTTTTCATTGTCAGAATAAATATTTGTTAATTTTGTTGATCTTTTCAAAGAACCAGCTTTTGATTTCATTGATTCTATTGCTTTTCTATACTCTATTTTAATTTTCTCCACTCTAGTCATTATTATGTCCTTCCTTCTGCTAGCTTTGGATTTAGTTTGCTCTTCTTTTTCTGGTTCTTCGGGTATAAGTTAGATTATTGATTTTAGATATTCATTCTTTTTAATTATAGGTATTAACAGCTACAAATTTCTCCCTAAGCACTGCCTTTGCTGCATCCTGTAAGTTCTGGTATGTTGTGTGTGTTCACTGAAGTGTTTGTTCCTTAACTTGTGCTCAGCTAGTATTTTGACAGAGATCTCCTTGAATGACCACAGAATAAAACAGACAAATACCTCTTTCAATCTTTCCAAATTGGTTCTTAGCCAGGCTTGCACAGAGCCTAGGGATCAGCCCAAAGTGAAAGTTTAGGCTTTTCTGAAGTCTTTTCTGAGCATACGTCTTGCCCTAGGCATGCATGTGGCCTTCTAGATTCCCCTGTATGCATGGTGCTTTTGAATGTCCTAATTTCCCAAAGAAACTCTCCCCAGCTTATGTTCCCAGGCTTTAGACCAGTCTATTGTGTATTTTGAAAGTTATCTTTTGCCTCAGACATCCACAGGTTCTTAGTTCAGCTTGCTGTATTTTCAAGCAGTGCCCAAGGCTTTTCCAACCTGAGTTCCAAGTTAGGTGAGACAGAGATGAGCATCTTGTGTAAATCCTTCAGGTAACGCCACATAGGTCAAAGCAGACATACTCAATAATTTGTAAGTAAGGTCTCTTCTTCCTCTGGAACCAGAGACTAGGATCCCACACTGGGAATATGAGCTAAGACTGCTGCTGCCCTGGGGAGGAGCTAAGAGAAGGTCAAGTAAAAGTGCTGCAAAACTTTCCTACTATTTTGAAGTTCTGTTTTTCTGGATTGAGCATTCAATTGGTTGCTGTAAACCCTTCATTATTTACCAGAGTTCTGACAAAGTTGGGTCTGTTTTGCTTGCTTTTGGATGTTTTTGTGGGAGCATAGAGCTCCTACAAACCTCCAGGTGATTCTGATGCAAGATCAATTTTGGGAAACTATCATGTGGCCTAAAAGATTTTCTGGGGCATGATAACTGGAGCTTTCAAGGTACTCTCTGGCATCTCTATGTCAGGATTCTTTGAGAAATCCAGATCAGGAGTCCAGTGGTGAGTTGACCTCCACTCATGTCTTCCTTTTCTACTGTTCCCAAACAGGACAGACAGTCACGGCCGCTCAACATTGGCTCTACAGCCCTTATAGTAGTGGACTTTTACCTAGGTGAATCAAAGTCTGAGTAAAGCCATACCATGTATGGATGGACACATGAAATCTAGGACTTGATCTTGGCCTAATCCCACTCTACAGAGACAAGGTTACTACTGGTCTTAACAGCCATGCAAAAGGCCATAGACCCAAAATTAGGATACTGAAGGAAATTCAAGTGGATCTCAAATAAAAAATGTTCTGGGGGCAGTGGAGGGTCCTGAATTTCAATGTAGGAAAAGCTTGAATAATTTTTCTTTTTGTAAATGGGCAGAGTGAGTAAAAACTAGGAAATTTGTTCTGAAACAACATTTGAATATTATTTTGAATTAGAGTGTATATTTTTCTTTCTGGGAGCTCTAGGAGTGACTAGTGGAGATTGTGAGTTTAAAGCCTTACCACTGTCTTGATGCCAAGGCAGGTGAAGTTTTCTTGATCAGTAATGACTAATCATTTGCAGAAATGGACTTGAGAGTATGGAGAAAAGAACCAGTCCTATGAGACAGCAAAAGCTCCAGCCTCACTGTCTAGGGTCAGTGTCCTCCTCCTGCATAAGAGTATAGGTAAAAAGCCTTAGCTGGAGTCACCAGACTTGAAGGCATGCACACCCAGTCCCCTGTACTCACGTGCTCCCCTAAGAGTCCACATACCACACCCTGCACACATGCTGGGAGCCGAGACACAGCATGATTCTACTCTAAAACAACAACAGCAAAGCATTTATTTCCAAAAAAAGGGACAAGGTCACAAGAAAACACCTATAATAATTAACTAAGTCAATGGAAAACTCATTTAAAAAATACCCCCCATGGAGGTTTAGGACAAAACAACAGCTTAGTGAATGTTTGGTTACAGTTTATAGCTATTACTTCTTTTGCCCTTGATACACTGCTGTGATTTTTCAGCTTCCTCTGCCAATCTTGCTCAACACTAGTGATTCAAAGATTAAAGTCCAGGTATGTGAATAGCCCTATTTGCAGCTTTGATATACGGGCTCTTCTGAGCCCAGTGGTCCCCTTGTGTTGATTTTTGTCAGTTTTTGCCCTGGCAAAGGAAATGAGAACTACACTGGTTAGAATCTAGTCAGGAAAACAGAGCCTATATAGTGTCCAATAGACGAAATTTAATAGGGGGAATGAAGTGAGAGAGGTGAGAGACCATCCAGGAGAATGTGAGGCGACTCAGAGGTTAGCCATGGTAGAAACCTGCCTATCATACCAAGGACTGCAAGAAGACAGGGAGGAGGCAGTGTTACTATAGCCTAGATGCCAAGTTCATTGTAGAGGCTGCCAGGTAGAAGCTAAAACAATTGAGGGAAGATTCCTCAGCAGAAACTAGAAGGAAGAGACGCAGCTACAGCCAAGATGCCACTTGAATTAGAGAACACTGTGCTGGATACCTTTTGTTGAACTGCTCCTCTCCCATTTGTTGCAGTCTTGGTGATACTGTCATGCATGGTGCTCTGCCCAACTCTATCCAGGGCAGGGATGGGTATGTGATACATGGTGTACCAAACACATCCTCTCTCAGAAATTGTAATCTTGAGCTCAAGAACAGAAAATAGTTGGTACTGTTTCAGCTATACGGTGGTACTTTGAAAAGTCCATACATCCATTCCTGTCTACCTAGATCCCCAGAAACACTCTAATTTGTATTTTGTCTTATTTTCCCCCAAAGCCTTTATCAAATCTTCCATTAAATTCCTTTATTTGTTCCCATTTGCTTAAGTCTGGCAGTTTTAACTTTGATGTTTGCCTTTCTCCTGTATATCAAGTCCTTGTTTCCAATCATCAGAATGCCTTTCCATGCCTCCTTGGTCTTAAGATCTCGAGGTTTGGGGGGGCAGGGGGTGAAGGGGAAGCTGAGACAAAGTGAGAGAGTAGCATAGACATATATGTACTACCAACTGTAAAATAGATAGCCAGTGGGAAGCTGCTGTATAACAAAGGGAGTTCAGCTCGATGGTGGATGATGCCTTGGAGGACTGGGACTGGGAGGGTGGGGGGGGGGAGTTGAGGGAGGGAGGGGATATGGGGATATGTGTATAAATACAGATGATTGACCTTGGTGTACCTCAAAAACTGGTACAAGAGTGTAAAGCAATTATACTCCAATAAAAAATAAAAATTTAAAAAAAAAAGAATGTCTACTTATCCTTTAATACCCAATTCAAATGTTTCTTCTTCTTTGAAAACTTCCCCAGTCTCCACTCTCTCTAGAAAACTTTAGTTGCTTACTCCTCTCATTTCCCACAACATTCTTTTTATACATTAATTTTTATTGGAGTATAGTTGCTTTACAATGTATTAATTTCTGCTGTATAGCAAAGTGAATCAGCTATACATATACATATATCCCCTCCTTTTTGGATTTACTTCCCATTTATGTCACCACAGAGCATTGAGTAGAGTTCCCTGTGCTATACAGTAGGTTCCCATAACATTCTATACACATCTCCATTTCAGCACTTATCATATTATCTGATTATTCCATATTTACTTGTCTGTCTCCCCTCTAGACTATCAGGTCATTAAGAACAGAACCATATCTTATTTTATGTCATGATTCTCAGTACCTAGCTGCTTGGCAAACAGTAAATGCTTGATAAAAGCTTCTTGAATGCATGAATAAATGAATGGATAAAGTTGCCAGCATATCTCCACTGATTACAGTGGAAACTAGAGTTCTTTCCTTCTTTGCATCTAAAAGGGCTTGGAACTCATGGTTTTAAAGGCTTAAAGGGGAGAAATTGGTTCAGTATATGTTCCCAAGAAGAGATATAAAGAGATACTGTTATAAAGACAGGAGACAGAAGAGAGACACAGAGAGAGAGAGAGAGAGAGAGAGAAGGAAGGAAAGGGAGAGTGGAGAGAGGGAGAGGAAGGGAGAAGAATGAGAATGAGAATGAGAAGAAGGCAGTGAGGAGTAACAGCCAATTACAAGGCTGTACAAGGAAATTCTGTGTAGGGTTCAGAGATATTGAGAGAGGTCTTAGTGTTCCACTTGAGATGATGGCCATCAGATTCCCTAGAGATATAAGGGAGGTAAGTCCAATGGTATGCTGGTAAATATTTAACAACTAGCTCTCTGGGAAAAAATACCTTAATTTGTAGCATTTGCCAGTTTCCTTCTTGTAACTACTCCCACCATGGTCAAATTCAAGCTATCAATGTGGAGTGATTGAATGCAGACTTGAGAAGAGATGCTCTGTAGCACACCACAATATCGTATTTCCACCATATAGATATAACATATATAAATAACTTTGAAATCATAGATCATAATAAAATATAGTAAATATAATAAATATAATTAGTGAATAATGAGTACGTTTCTTTGAATGTACGTCTATATAATTTAATTTTTAACGATGGCTGTGTTTAACCACTTCCTTGCAAACTTCCTGAAAGTTTTAACTATCAGCTCTCATGAGCAGGTGTGAGGTAGTAACACAGAACTGTAGGTAACCCTATCCTTGGGCTGGCTACCTAGGACTCAGAGAAGCCTGAATAAACAGAGGTATACCAAAGTGAGATAATGATTGTTGATTAACTATCATTGTAGTGTGATAGACAGGATCCAGCCTGCTAGGTCTAAAAGGATGGGTGCTGGACAGTGAAGTGGCAAATATATAAACACTGTGGTTTCCTGGTACACAGAGGAGAAACTGTACTTGGTAGCTCCAAATATTATATAGCTTCAAAATGGAATACCTTCAATTCATTGCATAATCTGCCTTATTGCTGAAATTTGTCTTTATAATTGAGATGGAGTGTGGAGAAAAGGGAACCCTCTTGCACTGTTGGTGGCAATGTAAATTGATACAGTCACTATGGAGAACAGTATGCAGATTCCTTAAAAAATTAAAAAAACTAAAAATAGAATTACCATACGACCTAGGAATCCCACTACTGAGCATATACCCAGCGAAAAGCATAATTCAAAAAGACACACGCACCCCAATGTTCATTGCTATTTACAATAGCCAAGTCATGGAAGCAACCTAAATGTCCATCGACAGGCGAATGGATAAAGAAGATGTGGTACATATATACAATGGAATTGTACTCAGCTGCAAAAAAGGAATGAAATTGGGTCATTAGTAGAGACATGGATGGGCCTAGAGACTGTCATACAGAGTGAAGTAAGTCAGAAAGAGAAAAACAAATATCATATATTAATGTATATATGTGGAATCTAGAAAAATGGTACGGATGAACCGCTGTGCAAGGTAGAAATAGAGACACAGATGTAGAGAAAAAAAAAAAGGACATCAAGGGGAGAAAGCGGGGTGGGGTGGGATGAATTGGGAGATTGGGATTGACATATATACACTAATATGTATAAAATAGATGACTAATAAGAAAAAATATATCAAATTGTACACTTTAAATATATGCAGTTTATTGTATGCCAATTATATCAAACTCCTTTTAAAAGAAAAAAAATTAAGATGAAGCCAGTGAGCAAAACAACTTGTTCTGTTGAGACCATCCACTGAATATCCCTGGACTGAGATGGTGCTTATAGAGCTATGTTGAGAGTTATGCTCTCTGAAATTTGTGCAACTAACAGTTGGCCTTCTTTCTAAAGCATACAGTTCATAAAGAATCCCCTTTTACTCATATAAGGAAAATGTATTTGAAATGACTAGATACTGGTTCAGATTTTATGCATGCAAGAAAAATGTGATACCAATTATAGTCTGCCAAGAAAGTCTCACCTTTGCAAACTCAAGTTGTCTCTTTGCAGTGAGTTGGGCATTTGTGGTTCCTCGCTTTAACATCATATTTTTGGTCTTCCTTAATCTTGGGTTCCACTTTCACAGGACATTTTCAATATCTTTAAAAAGAAGAAAGAAGAAATACAGCTCATATTGTAATTATAAAAGCATTTTCTATGTGCTTAGCACACTATATACATCATCTCATTTAATCTTCAAAGAAACCCAAGTGGGCACTATTTTTCTCTTATTTTACAAATGAGGAAATTGCAAATCAGTAAAGCAAAGTACTTTGCCCAAGGTCACATAGCTCGTGAGAGCAGTCCTGGGGTCTGAAAGCAGGTGTGTCTGATGCCTAAGTCTCACGGGCTTTCCACTACACCACACTGCCTGAAGCGCTGTCTCGCCATTGGAGAAGCCAGTGAGAGAGAGAAGGTGGTCTGTGCACAGTGTCAAATGATAAGTAAGAAGGCATGTGTCTTTCTGGAGAGTTACATGGAAATTCTGAACTAAGGTCCGTGAGAATTAAAAGCACAAGTAATTGCCTCACCTTCTCATATCAAACATATGACTAACCTTAAAAGAACTTGAAACCAATATTTCCTTTTAAAAGACTGATGAACCCAGTGACAGGACAAGAATAAGGATGCAGATGCAGAGAATGGACTGGAGGACACGAGGTTGGGAGGGGCGGGGTTCGAAGGGGAAGCTGGGACGAAATGAGAGAGTAGCATAGACATATATACACGACCAACTGTACAATAGATAGCTAGTGGGAAGTTGCTGTATAACAAAGGGAGATCAACTCAATGATTGGTGATGCTTTGGAGGGCTGGGATGGGGAGGGTTGGGGGGAGTCACGGGAGGGAGGGGATATGGGGATATGTGTATAAATACAGCTGATTCACTTTGGTGTACCTCATAAGCTGGTACAAGAGTGTAAAGCAATTATATTCCAATAAAGAGCTTAAAAAAAAGTTGGTACTTCATGACAGCTTTTAAAGAAAGTTATTAGATAAAATTCGACATCTCTGTTACCTTTCTCTTGTTAATTTTTTTCCTTGCCATACTTTGGAAAGGAAAGCTTTTCCTGGCAGTTTAGCCTGCACCTCTTGTTTGGCATAAAATTTCTTTAGCCTTCATCTGAGCTGTCAGAATAACTTGCCTTCCTATTTTGTCTCTCCTTCTCTCAGCCTGAAAAAACACCTTAAGTGGAGGCAAAGGGGTAGGAGAGAAAGGCTAATATAATAGTGATCTCTCTCCTCTAACATTTCTCCTTTCTTTCTTTCCATGAGTAACACCAAATGCCCCACTTGCTCACTTACCAGGTTTACCCCAGTCGTACAGTTTTATAGCCATTTTGCCTGGGCAGCTTGTGTGTGTGTGTGTGTGTGTGTGTGTCTGTGTGTGTGTGTGTGTGTGTGTGTCTGTGTGTGTGTTTTCTCCTTCCCTATTAGTGTTCACTTTACATTCCATCCTTCTACAGGAGTGCCTCAAGCAGAGAGTTGCTTACATACATTGCTGAGGTTACTGCTAAATTTGCTAGCTGGTTCCTTTTGGAAACCCCTTAACAATGGACACATTTACAAAGTGCTTCAGAGCATTGAAAGAGACCATATAGATTCCATCTTAACTAAAAATTTGAATAAAGTTTGAACTGAAAATTAAACCAGTTTTATTAAAGGGCCCATCCTATCTTCCTTTTCATTTATGTTCTTGACTCTTCCTAGCATCTCCATTTTTGCAGCCCTGTCAGGAGCCCAAGATGTGCTCCTTTCCCCAACCACCAATGAAATAAAACTGGCTGGAAGCATTTGAACTAGTGGTCCTCAACCCTGGTTGAATAATGGAATCCTCTGGGAACTTTTAAAATTACTATTATTCAATTGTCTAGGGTGGAGGTTGGGCATCAGTATCGTTTCATAGCTTCTTAGATGATGATTCTAATCCTATTCTCTGAGCCTGTCTTTCCTGCCCCAGCTTTTTCCCTATCAAAATTTGTTCTCATCTATCAACTATTTGGAAAAAGATCCAATAAATTAATCTGCAATAAGGCATTGATAACTAATAGCTTAAGGTGCTAGCTGCCAGTGGGATTTTCATTTTGATTATGAAAAAAATAAAAACTCTGATGGCCTATATTTAGGCATAGGGGAAATATTTGGGTTGGAAAAGTTTCCCAGCCCCCAATTCTAATTATATAGATTAGTCTTCTCCATGTTTTCCTCACACACACACACACAAATATCCATTACAAACCTTAAGTAAAAACAATAAAACTGAATTCTAAAAATCAATGATAATAATTTTATTATAGTGAGAATAATGGTAATTTATTTGCAATATTTCACCAAGACACTTATATCCAGATAAATAATGACTGGAAGTTACAGGTCAGGTTCTACACCTCTTTGGTTTCTTTGCTTACCTTTATTTTGATTAAAAGAAAAAACCCAATTCACAAATTAAAGTTGTTAGGAATGGCAGTAAGTATTTGGTGGCTTTGGCAGATAGTTTTAGATATTCATGTTCAGATAGAACATTAAGCTAGAAATTATGAAATATTTCTCACTACAGGCTACATTCAACACTCCATCAGTCAGGGAGATGATATGCATTTACACTTAAAAGCTGAAAAAGGTGAATGTTTCAACTTGGAAGATAGTAGCAAATGGATCTAATCCTTTCTTTGGTTGTATTCAGCTCTGAAAGGTATTTTTTCACATTTCATTACAGCATGTGGATGTGGTTTTAATATAGGCTGAATTTCTTTCTCCAATGAGTGAAGAAAATCACCAAGTCAAACTCTTGGTGATTGAACCATTTGTATCACATTTAAGTCATCTAAAGAAATCTTGATACCATAAAATGATAACATTTAAGCCCTGAAGTGATAAGCTCAGGCTGTTCAAAATGCAAAATATATTGCTGAGATATGCCACTTGAACAATTTTATTGAAATAATACATATTTTCTTTGGTGTTATCACTGTCATAAAGAAGTCCTTTATGTCTCATTCCTCAAAAAACTTGGGAGAATATCTTTCCCCTTGGAAAGATAGACTTGTGTACTTACTGCCCATTTCTTCACTTAGCATTGTGAAAAGATGAACACTCAATGGGAGGTATGTTATCATAATTCCAATCTTGACCATTTTCTTCAACACTGAATCAAAATCAAGAGGTTTATTATTGACCACTAATTTTCTCTGAATACTTCTAAGTATGCATTGACATTCAGGTGCAACTTCTTTTATTCACGTCACTTCAGGATCCTTCCTTGTTGCATGCATAACTGCTGCTTTGTCAATACTGATTTTAGCCTTATTCTTTCAGGTTTTAATCACACATCACAAAATTATCTTTAAGTAAATGAATATTATCTTCTCTTGAAGGCTTATTTTTCAGTGATTAATGGAACAAAGGTTCACCAGCACTTTCCTTGAATATGTATATCAATATGTCAACTGAAAATGTCTTGTTAATATGTTCACAAATTAGAAATTGTTCTTCTACCGTCATCCAATAATATTATGCAAAATATGATAGTAATGAACCAATTGTGCCAAATATTCATTCTGAATGTTTATGAATATAGTAGTTGCCACAAACTGTGGTTAGTGTTATAAGTTTCTTAGAAAAAATGTTAAAAATAGTGCATATACTCTGCTTAGTGCAATTTTTGTTGATGCCATTGTAGTTTGGGCCTCTTCTTTCTTGTTAGCAATAATATTCATCAATCTAGTATTGAAAAGCATTATTTTCTGCTTTTTTCTGGAAACATATGACTGGTTACCAGAGTGGTCCCTGTGCTTTCTATGAAAATGTTATGAAGACTATGGTGGCATCGTTGGATTGAGTTTCATAACACTATGATCTCCACAATAGCCAGTTTCCTAATTTCTGCTGCTTTATTAGCAGAAATTGTTTTTTATTATCATGGAAAAGCTACATATTAATTCTATTAATTATGAAAAAGTAGCATTGTAAATTAAAAGCTTTTTTGGCCTGCTACATCAAATCATCATATTTTCACATTTACTTGTCCTAATGCACATATTTTCACATTCTATATTTATCCCAAAGTCAAGTTCATTATTTATGTTTTTAATGTTACCTTGAGCTACTGTGGTTTTTCATCACTGATTTTGTACTTGAATGAACCACTTTTGAGCCATTAATAGGAGGATTAAAGAGAGAATGCAAAAAATAGTAACCATGAAACATGCAAAATTAAGACTATAGCCAATAACATGACAAATGACATGACACAAAGATCTTGTTAGCTAAATGTTAGCAAAGATGAACCAATCACTGAATTCCTTTTAGTGTATGGTCAGCCTCACCTATTAACACCACATTGAGATAACTGGGGAAAAAATATGATTAGTCAGGTCTAACCCTGCCATTATGTCACACAAGCTCTGGCATGGAATGTAAATACATTCCATTACCACAAAGAAAACCAGTATACACATGGGAAAAATGAGTCTTAGAGAGGCAAAATGACTTACCCAAAGTTTCACAAGTGTAAATCAAACCGAAGTTGCACAAATTGGGCAATTAGCTGCCTCACTCAGGCATCAAGACAAGCATCACCTCCTTTGGCATCAATAGTGAGTGACTGAAAGAGATGGGGGTATTTAGCTTGGGAAAGACAAGCCTGGCTAGGGAGCAAGAATGGCAGAGGTAGGTGTGTTCAAATACATGAAGGACATTCCTGAGAATAAGGAGCAGCCCTGTCTGGTTGGTTGTCCTGAGGGCAGAACAGAACGTGGGTGTGTGGAAGGAAGTTACAGGGGAGCAGGACTAGCTCACCAGCAGGAAGAACATTCTGTCAAGTGGAATCCTGTGCCCGCTGAGGCAGGGAGCTTCCAGGTCTGTCCCAGTTCATTTGGAAACTGGGTGGGGACGCTTGGCAGGAAGGCTGAGGAGGGGAGTCCTCCACCAGGCAGAGAAGGTGGGAGCAGGTGAGCTGAGTTTCTAGCCCGAGTCTGATGAGGGCCTGGAGGGAGGAGTACTGATGAAGTGGGACGGATGGACCCCAGGCCCCTACTGTACCTGACACTCCTGTGACTTGGTTTAGCCCTATCTCTTGCCTGCCCAATTTCAACCCCACCTGTTTCTTGGGTGACCAAGGGGGAGCCTTTGAGGTTCAAGAAGGGAGACTGAAACCTCTGCCTCCCAAAGACACAGGGCTGTTTCTCCTGCAGCCATCCAGACCCCATATCCACACTGGGATCCCTTCTCCCGGCCAGTGCCCTGAATCTAAAGTTTAATCCTGGGAGCAGGAGAATAGAAGGGACTCAGGGCCACTGCCTACAGTTGGCAGCCAACACTGGAGAAATGTGAACAGCTAAGAGGACTCACCTTAACCCTTGGCCATTCTCAAACCACAAGACACCTTCTACTTGAAAACCTTCTATCTTAACTCTACCACATCAGCAAGTTGCAATCCCCATATCCAGTGAGCTCTTTGGCTTTAAGTATAAACGCAGCAGCAATAGGACAGCATGACTTAGGACAAGGCCAAGAAGACAAGTATTACCTGGTTTACAATTTGGTCAAGACTCGAGCATTACTGGTATCATCAGCACACTTTTCTAAGGTTGATGGTAGAAGATTTTACAGACTTATTTAAACCATCTCTTTGCAATACTGTGGTATTGTCTGTATGCCTAATCATAGCTGGCAAGAGGATCTCAAGGAATTCGAGAATCCTCTGTCAGTGCTAGGGGTGGACACTGAACAGATGGCTAAGAATGCTCTCCTAGGCCCAGGACTGATATACAACTGGTATGCACTGTGATTAAAATTCTCTGGACTTGGGACTTCCCTAGTTGTCCAGTAGTTAAGACTCCACGCTTCCAATGCAGGGACTGCGGGTTTGATCCCTGGTCAGGGAACTAGGATCCCACATGCCACAGGGCCTGGCCAAAAAATAAAAGGCAAAAAAAAAATTCTCTGGGGTTAAAATATTAACATACTTCTGTACTGGTTAGTAAATAGTACTGCCCCAAGCCTCTCAAGTACTCTTTTGGCCCTGGCCACTTGAGCCTCCTCCTCCCTAGGCTCCTGCCATGCCTCCCTATGATCTACCAACTACGGGGAAATGACTGACATGTAGGGGGCCTTCTAGACCCAGTTCCTGCTGAGACCAAAGATAGTTCAATATTTTAAATTATTACCCCTGGGCTTCCTGGGTGGCACAGTGGTTGAGAATCCGCCTGCCAATGCAGGGGACACGGGTTCGATCCCTGCTCCAGGAAGATCCCACATGCCGTGGAGAAACTAAGCCCGTGTGCCACAACTATTGAGCCTGCACTTTAGAGCCTGTGAGCCACAACTATTGAGCCCACATGCTGCAACTACTGAAGCCTACGCACCTAGAGCCTGTGTTCCGCAACAAGAGAAGCCATGGCAATGAGGAGGCCATGCACCACAACGAAGAGTAGCCCCCACTCACCGCAACTAGAAAGAAAGCCCACACACACAGCAAAAAAGACCCAACACAGCCAAGAAAATTAATTAACTAATTAATTAAAATATTACCCCTGATTAAGTATTAGGTCTTTTGTCTGGGAGAAGGCACATGAGACTTGGGGTCAACCACTTAACTGGCAAGAAGCAAAATTTGGAAGAATTTTAGTGTACTATATATGAAGAGGAAATACAGAGTTATTTAAGTGTGAAGAAGAGTCAATGAAGGGCTGAGTTCTAATTCCCAACATCATGATCTGAGGTCAGACACAAGCTCTTTGTAACAAAGTAGATTTAGTGTTATTAAGCTTAATAATATGTTCCAAGAGCTTCTGATGAAGGGCAAGAAAGGTTTTGTTTAAATCTATAAGTTTGGATTTGTTAATTACTGTTATTGTTCCTCTGATAGTTCTGAGTACAGAAGAGTACACCATTTTTTCATAACGCAGTGATTGTCCTTGAAATATCTGTCACATTTAATAATATCAGAAAACATTTACTAAGCACTTACTCACCCAGACACTATTCTAAGCATTTTATGTGTAGCATCTAATTTAATAACAACTATTCAGGCAGACACCACTATCATTACTATTTGATGTTGAAGAAACTGAAATCCAGGGATTATTTAACTTGCCCAAGTCACTTAGCTGGTAAGTGGCCGAGTAAGGTTTTGAACTGAGGCTGTCTGAATTCTGAGCTCACATGCCTACCTGCTATGCTTTATTGTATGTTAACCAAGTCCACAACACCTCATTTAATCCTCCAGCATCTACCTTAAGGTAGGCACCATTGTCCTCATTTTACAGATAAGGAAACTGAAGCTCAGAGATGAAACCACTTGTCCAAGTTCACCCAGTCAATAATCATCAGAACTGCAGCTCCAACCCAAGTCTGTTATGCCAAAGGCTGTGCTTTCTTGCCTCATGTGCTTTCTCATCTCCAAAATAATTTCCCCTCCTTTAGGACATATACTCTTCCCTAGCTTTATGTTCTCATGTTTATCTTCAACTTATCAAGTTGGTAATTCCCTTCCTGGGACCCCTGGTAATAGTCAGCCTTTAATATTGACCCTATAACTAGTCTATAACCTACTTCTCATTAAAATGTCCCCCAAATTTAGTGTCCATTGATCTTCACCTGAACCAATCTTTACTGTAATGGTTGCAAAATGATGATTTTTCCAACTCTAGCACTCCCATTTTCCAAATCCTGCACAACTGAAATCACAAAGTTGGCTCTCTAACTACATCCTGAGCCAGTTATGGAAACTTTTTAATGACCTCTGTTTCAGTTACAGTGCTTTGGGCAGCAACTACAGATATCTGATTGATTCATACTTAGACAATAAAGACATGCCAGGAGCTCACATAACAAGAAGTCTGGAACCAAGTAAATTCCTAGGTAGCTTCTTTCAGCAATTGAGTGATGTCATCAAAGAACCAGGCTCTTTCCATCTTTATGCTCTACCATCCTAGGACTGTAGTAATGTCTCTCCTTTCTACCTTTCTTTCTTCCTTCCTTCCTTCCTTCCTTCCTTCCTTCCTTCCTTCCTTCCTTTCTTTTCCTTTCTTTCTTTCTTTCTTTCTTTCTTTCTTCCTTTCTTTCTTTCTTTCTTTCTTTCTTTCTTTCTTTCTTTCTTTCTTTCTTTCTTTCTTTCTTTCTTTCTTTCTTTCTTTCTTTTGTTTTCCAAGCTCTTTAATGGAAAATAATTGCTTTACACACTTGTACCAGCTTTTGAGGTACACCAAAGTGAATCAGCTGTATTTATACATATATCCCTATATCCCCTCCCTCCCGCGACTCCCTCCCACCCTCCCTGTCTGGGCCCTCTAAGGCATCACCCATCATCGAGTTGATCTTCCTTTGTTATACAGCAAATTCCCATTACCTATCTATTTTACAGTTGGTCGTGTATATATGTCAATGCTATTCTCTTACTTCGTCCCAGCTTCCCCTTCGCCCCCCACCCCACCAACCCTGTCTCCTCCAGTCCATTCTCTGCATCTGCATCCTTATTCTTGCCCTGTCACTGGGTTCATAAGTACCTTTTTTTTTTTTTGATTCCATATATATGAGTTAGCATACAATATTTGTTTTTCTCTTTCTGGCTTACTTCACTCTCTATGAAAAACTCTAGGTCTATCCACCTCATTACATATAGCTCCATTTCTTTCCTTTTTATGGCTGAGTAGTATTCCATTATATATATGTGCCAAATCTTCTTTATCCATTCATCTGTGGATGGGCATTTAGGTTGCTTCCATGTCCTGGCTATTGTAAATAGGGCTGCAATGAACATTATGGTACATGTTTCTTTTTGGATTATGATTTTCTCTGGGTATATGCCCAGGAGTGGGATTACTGGGTCATATGGTAGTTCTATTTTTAGTTTTTTAAGGGACCTCCAAACTGTTTTCCATAGTGGCTGTACCAACTTACATTCCCACCAACAGTGCAGGAGAGTTCCCTTTTTTCCACACCCTCTCCAACATTTATTGTTTCTAGATTTTTTAATGATGGACTTTCTGACCGGTATGAGGTGATACCTCATTGTGGCTTTGACTTGCATTTCTCTAATGATTAGTGATGCTGAGCATCTTTTCATGTGTTTGTTGGCCATCTGTATGTCTTCTTTGGAGAAATGTCTATTTAGGTCTTCTGCCCATTTGTGGATTGGGTTATTTGCTTTTTTGGTATTAAGCTGCATGAGCTGCTTGTATATTTTGGAGATTAATCCTTTGTCCATTGCTTCGATTGCAAGTATTATCTCCCATTCTGAGGGTTGTCTTCTTGTTTTGTTTATGGTTTCTTTCGCTGTGCAAAAGCTTTTAAGTTTCATGAGGTCCCATGTGTTTATTCTTGATTTTATTTCCATGATTCTAGGAGGTGGGTCAAAAAGGATCTTGCTTTGATGCATGTCATAGAGTGTTCTGCCTATGTTTTCCTCTAGGAGTTTTATAGTGTCTGGCATTACATTTAGGTCTTTAATCCATGTTGAGTTTATTTTTGTGTATGGTGTTAGGAAGTGTTCTAATTTCATTCTTTTACATGTTGCTTTCCAATTTTCCCAGCACCATTTGTTGAAGAGCCTGTCTTTTTTCCATTGTATATTCTTGCCTCCTTTGTCAAAGATAAGGTGCCCATATGTGCTTGGGTTTACCTCTGTGTTCTCTATTGTGTTCCATGGATCTAACTTTCTCTTTTTGTGCCAGTACCATACTGTCTTGATCACTGTGGCCTTGTAGTATAGTTTGAAGTCAGGAAGCTTGATCCCACCAGCTCTGTCTTTCCTTCTCAAGATTGCTTTGGCTATTCGGGGTCTTTTGCGTTTCCATACAAATCATAAGATTTCTTGTTCTAGTTCTGGCAAAAATGCCATTGGTAATTTGATAGGGATTGCATTGAATCTGTAAATTGCTTTGGGTAGTACAGTCACTTTCACAATGTTGATTCTTCCAGTCCAAGAACATGGTATGTCTCTCCATCTGTTTGTATTGTCTTTGATTTCTTTCATCAGTGTCTTAAGGTTTTCTGCATACAGGTCTTTTGCCTCCTTAGGCAGGTTTATTCCTAGGTATTGTATTCTTTTTGTTGCAATGATAAATGGGAGAGTTTCCTTGATTTCTCTTTCTGCTTTTTCGTTGTTAGTGTATAGGAATACAAGAGATTTCTGTGCATTAATTTTGTATCCTGCTACTTTACTGAATTCATCGCTTAGTGCTAGCAGTTTTCTGGTAGAATCTTTAGGGTATTCAATGTATAATATCATGCCATCTGCAAAGAGTGACAATTTTACTTCTTTTCCCATTTGGATTCCTTTTATTTCATTTTCTCCTCTGATTGCTGTGGCTAAAACTTCGAAAGCTATGTTGAATAATAATGGTGAGAGTGGGCACCCTTGTCTTGTTCCTGTTCTTAGAGGGAATGCTTTCAGTTTTTCACCACTTAGAACGATGTTGGCTTTTGGTTTCTCATATATGGCTTTTATTCTGTTGAAGGAATTTCCCTCTATGCCCATTTTCTGGAGAGCTTTTATCATAAATGGATGTTGAATTTTGTCAAAAGCTTTTTCTGCATCTATTGAGATGATCATATGGTTGTTATCCTTCAATTTGTGCGTGTGATGTATCACATGGATTGATTTGCGTATATTGAAGAATCCTTGCTTTCCAGGGATAAATCCCACTTGATCATGGTGTATGATCTTTTTAATGTGCTGTTGGATTCTGTTAGCTAGTATTTTGTTGAGGATTTCTGCCTCTATATTCATCAGGGATATTGGCCTGTAATTTTCTTTTTTTGTGACATCTTTGCCTGGTTTTGGTTTCAGGGAGGCCTCGTAGAATGAGTTTGGGAGTGTTCCTCCTTCTGCTCTATTTTGGAAGAGTTTGAGAAGGATAGGTGTTAGCTCTTCTCTAAATGTTTGATAGAATTCGCCTGTGAGCCATCTGGCGCTGGGCTTTTGTTTTTTGGGAGATTTTTAATCACAGTCTCAATTTATGTACTTGTGATTGGTCTGTTCATATTTTCTATTTCCTCCTGGTTCAGTCTTGCAAGATTGTACTTTTCTAAGAATTTATCCATTTCTACCAGGATATCCAATTTATTGGCATATAGTTGCTTGTAGTAGTCTCTCATGATCTTTTGCATTTCTGTGGTGTCAGTTGTTACTTCTCCTTTTTCATTTCTAATTCTGTTGATTTGCATCTTCTCCCTTTTTTTCCTGATGAGTCTGGCTAATGGTTTATCAATTTTGTTTATCTTCTGAAAGAACCAGCTTTTAGTTTCATTGATCTTTGCTGTTGTTTCCTTCCTTTCTTTTTCATTTATTTCTGCTCTGATCTTTATGATTTCTTTCCTTCTGCTCACTTTGGGGTTTCTTTGTTCTTCTTTCTCTAATTGTTTTAGGTGTAAGGTTAGGCTGTTTATTCGATATTTTTCTTGTTTCTTGAAGTAGGAGTGTATTGCTATAAACTTCCCTCTGAGAACTGCTTTTGCTGCATCCCATAGGTTTTGGATTGTTGTGTTTTCATTGTCATTTGTTTCTAGATATTTTTTGATTTCCTCTTTGATTTCTTTAGTGATTTCTTGGTTGTTTAATAGCGTATTGCGTAGCCGGCATGTGTTTGTATTTTTTGCAGTTTTTTTCCTGTAAATGATATCTAGTCTCATGGAGTTGTGGTCAGAGAAGATGTTTGATGTGATTTCAATTTTCTTGAATTTACTGGGGCTTGATTTGTGACCCAAGATGTGATCTATCCTGGAAAATGTTCCATGTGCACTTGAGAAGAAAGTGTATTCTGTCGTTTTTGGGATGAAATGTCCTATAAATATCAATTAAGTCGAGATGGTCTAATGTGTCATTTAAAGCTTGTGTGTCCTTATTTATTTTCTGTTTGGATGATCTATCCATTGGTGTAAGTGGGGTGTTCAAGTCTACTATTATTATGTTAATGTCAATTTCCCCTTTTATGGCTGTTAGCATTTGCCTTATGCATTGAGGTGCTCCTATGTTGGGTGCATAGATATTTACAATTGTTATATGTTCTTCTTGGATGGATCCCTTGATCCTTATATAGTGTCTGTTTTTGTCTCTTGTAATAGTCTTTACTTTAAAGTCTAATTTGTCTGATATGAGTATTGCTACTCCAGCTTTCTTTTGACTTCCGTTAGCATGGAATACCTTTTTCTATCCCCTTACTTTCAGTCTATATGTGTCACTTGGTCTCAAGTGGGTTCCATGTAGGCAGCATATAGAACGGTCTTGGTTTTGTATCCATTCAGCCAGTCTGTGCCTTTTGATTGGAGCATTTAATCCATTTTCATTTAAGGTGATTATTGACATGTGTGTTCCTATTACCATTTTCTTAATTGTTTTGGGTTTGTTTTTGTAGGTCTTTTCCCTCTTTTGTGTTTCCTACTCAGAAAAGTTCCTTAAGCAATTATTGTAAGGCTGGTTTGGTGGTGCTCTTAACTTCTGCTTGTCTGTAAAGCTTTTGATTTCTCCATCGAATATGAATGAGATTCTTGCTGGGTAGAGTATTCTTGGCTGTAGGTTTGTCTCTTTCAGGCCTTTCAATATATCCTGCCATTTCCTTCTGGCCTACAGAGTTTCTGCAGAAAGATCAGCTATTACTCTTATGGGTTTTCCCTTATATGTTATTTGTTCTCCTTTCTTCAACAGCACATATTGTCTAAAACTGAAACAATATAGAAAAGATTACATGGCCCCGTATGAAGATACCTGAATTCATGAAGCATGTCTTTTTTTTCTCAAATAATTCCTTTTTAATTGGGCTATCCTTGAAATCTGTATAAAAAATTACAGCCCCATCTCTGCATTTCCCTTCTTCCTTCCCTGCTTCACTTTTTCCATATCACTTATCACCCTCCAGCATATAATTTATTTATTTTTTTTGTTTCCTCTCTCCCACATTAGAATATAAACTCCATGAAGGCAGAGACTTTGGTCTGTTTTGTTCACTCTTGTATCCCCAGTGCCAAGAACATTGCCTGGCATACAGAATGCACTCAATAAATATTTATTGAATTAGTGAATTGCCACAAGATGACTGCTACAGCATTAACCTCACATCCTCAAACAACAACATTCTAAGGAGCAAGAAAGAGGCATGAGACAAAGAGGCTGTTTTCTTTCAAAGCTCGCAGTTGTTATCAGAGAGTATATGCTTTCCTAGAAATCCCACAACAGTCTTTCCAAGGTCTCATTAACCAGAACTGGTCATATGCTCACCAGTAAGTCTCACTAGGCAAATTGGAATGGAATTCCCATGATTGGCTTAAACCACTATTGACACATTTCCTAGGGCTGGACAAAGAACGACTCTGGGTTCTTCCTTGAGCATATGGGGCAAGCATGTAAGGCTGTCACTTGAGCAACCTACAATGTTTGCCACAGTAGCTGCACGTACTCTTAAGAACAACCCTGTTTTTCTCTCTTTCCCCCACAGCTAGGAAAGCCCTCTTCTATCTGGCCAGCTCCCATTGAACTTTTCTGTCATTCACACCTAGTGTCCAGATCTGGATCTCTAACACCATTCCCCACTAAAAGAATCAGAGGTCCTTGGAGAAATGAATGATTCTAGAGTTGGAACAGAGTAGATACAAGATGAATGTGGAATATCTCATTATGCCAGAAAGTAAGGAAGTGCTCAAGAAAATAATGGACACATGTCACAAGGACGCAGGAACCAGATATTGAAAGGTTCCCCACTGTCCAAATATAGAACAGTTTCGGCACAAAAATAATTAAGGACAGTAATGAATTATAAAAAATTGATGAAAAACAGGAATTCACGGGTTCATAGTGATAACAGGAAGATGAATAAAGGGAGAGAAGGGAAGGTTCCTGCTTATGGTAGAATACTGAAGACTGACTGGTAAATGTGGAGGATATGCTAGAGGTGGAAAAAAACCCATCATTTTGCAATCATCATGGTAAAGATTGGCTCAGGCAGAAATCAATAGATACTAAATATGGGGACACTTTAATGAAGGACAGTTTATTTGTAGGCTATTATTGTGTCTTCCCACAGATGCAAGAGATAAAATAGTAACTATACAATGAAATGATTGGGCAACATCTTGACATGAGTGCTACCACGTACGATTCCCTAAGAAGGACACAGCATCACCTATGTGATATTCCTGCCTGGAATACATAATCTGAATCTAACCACAAGGAAATATCAGGCAACTAAAATGAGGAGCATTACATATTTTTAAGAAGCATAGGGTGGAGAGCACCATATTCTTCAAAAATGTCAGTCATAAAATACATACAAAGAAATGCTGTAGAAATGTTCTAAATCAAAAGAGAGTAAAGATACATGACAGCTAAATTCAATACCCGACCCTAGACCGGATCCTATACTAGCGGAAGCAAACAAAAAAAGCTATCAACCGCAGCCAATTGCCACAACTGGAATATGAAAGATCTCATATATGAAATATGGAAAGTAGAGGATATTAAAGTATCATATCGATGTCAATTTTAGTGATGATGACTGTGCTGTGGTTATGTAAAAGAATATTGAAGTATTTATGAGGAAAAGGGCCATGATACATGCAACATACTCTCAAATGGTTCAGGAAAAATCAACTATGACATATGTATAGATGGATAAATAGATGGTAGATTATACACAGATAGAGCAAGCAAATGATAAAGCAAACGGTCAAGATGTTAGCAATAGGTGAATCTGAGTAAAGGGTACTTGACTCTTCTTGTTATAATTCTTATTCTTACAAGTTTTCTATAACTTTGAAAACATCCAAATAAAACATTACAAAATAAAATATTACAGCTCATGATCCATCCCATCTTCTTCTTTTTTGTTTTTAGCTCTTTATTGGAGTATAATTGCTTTACACTGTTGTGCCAGTTTTTACTGTACAACTAAGTGAATCATCTGCATCTACACATATATCCCCATATCCCCTCCCTCCCGCGACTCCTTCCTGCCTTCCCTATCCCAGCCCTCTAAGTCATCACCCATTATGGAGTTGATCTCCCTGTGTTATGCAGCAGTTTCCCACTAGCTATCTGTTTTACATTTGGTAGTGTATATATGTCAATGTTAGTCTCATTGCATCCCAGCTTCCCCTTCGCCCCCACACTCCATGTCCTCAAATCCATTCTCTACTTCTGCATCTTTATTCTTGCTCTGTTGCTGGGTTCATCAGTACAATTTTTTATGATTACATATAAATGAGTTGGCATACGGTATTTGTTTTTCCCCTTCTGGCTTACTTCACTCTGTATGACAGACTCTAGGTCCATCCACCTCACTACAAATAACTCAATTTCATTCCTCTTTATGGCTGAGTAATATTCCATTGTATACATGTGCCACATCTTCTTTATCCATTCATCTCTTGATGGACATTTAGGTTCCTTCCATGTCCTGGCTACTGTAAATAGTGCTGCAATGAACATTGCAGTATATGTTTCTTTTTGTATTATAGTGTTCTCAGGGTATATGCCTAGTAGTGGGATTGCTGGGTCATATGGAGCAAAACATAGGTGGAACAGTCTATGACATAAATTAAAGCAAGATCCTTTTTGACCCGCCTCCTAGAATAATGGAAATAAAATAAAAAATAAACAAATGGGACCTAATGAAACTTAAAAGATTTTGCACAGCAAAAGAAACCATAAACAAGACGACAACCCTCAAAATGGGAGAAAATATTTGCCAATGAAGCAACTGACAAAGGACTAATCTCCAAAATATACAAGCAGCTCATGCAGCTCAATATCAAAAAAATAAATAACCTTATCCCAAAAATGGGCGGAAGACCTAAATAGACATTTCTCCAAAGAAGCCATGCAGATGATTAACAAACACATGAAAAGATGCTCAACATCACTAATCATTAGAGAAATGCAAGTCAAAGCCACAATGCGGTATCACCTCACACCGTTCAGAATGGCCAGCATCAAAAAATCTAGAAACAATAAATGCTGGAGAGGGTGCAGAGAAAAGGGAACCTTCCTGCACTGTTGGTGGGAATGTAAATTGGTACAGCTACTATGCAAAACAGTTTGGAGGTCCCTTAAAAAACTAAAAATAGAACTACCATCCCATCTTCTTTTGAAGTCTTCCCTGCTTAGTTTTGTGGAGGCTCTCAGAGCTCCAGAGTAGTGAGGGATATTACCTGTGGATTTGCATGTTTGGACAAATATGAACTCATCCCAATTATTTGTGGGAGATATTCCAGGAGAAGAATAATTACTCAAAAAACATTTACTGTGTGCCAGGCACTGTGTTACATGTATGCTGGGATAAAAGGTGAGTAAAGTCAGCTTCTTGCCCTCAAGAAGTTCATGAATAGACACATAAGGTATGTGTCAAGTACTGTAATTAGAGGAATGCACAGTTTCTAGGGGAAGCCAGAAGAGAGATAATTTATTCACCTAGGGGTGGGGATCAGAGGTAGCATAGGAATGTGGAAAGGTCAGGGAATGCTTCCCAGAGAAGATTCTTGAGTTAAGCCTTAAATGGGGTTAGCCTGTGGACAACAAGAAGGAGGGAAGGACATTCTTGGCACACAGAAAAGAATGAAAGAGGTAGGGTAGTGGTTAAGAACACAGACTCTGGAACTAGACTGTCTGGGCTCAAATCCCAAATCTGCCACTTATTAACTGCATGACCTTGGGCAAATTAGTTAGCCTCTATCTGTCTCAGTTTCTTCGTCTGTTGCATGGGGATAATGACATTATCTACCACAAAGGATAGTTGCTAATGATTCAGTTTTAAGAGATGATATGTCTGGGCCACAACCTGGCACATAATAGGTGCCCAATAAACATGAGCTCAGTTTATGTCCCTTTCAGGAAACTAGAAGTTTCAGTCAGTAGACTGCAGAGTTCATGTCAAGGAAGATGGGGGAAAAGGAGGAAGGATGTGATGCCAAGCTAAGAAATTCATACTTTAGCCTAAAGACAATGGAAAGTTATTGAAGAGTTTTGATAACTTGATCTACTTTGTGATTCAGAAAGGTCCTTCTGGCTTGGAGAATGAAGCAGGGTAAGAATGGAGGCAAGAAAGCCAGTGAAGAGGTCATTGCATCAGTTCAGATGACAGATGAGAATCTGGGATAGTGTATTGAGGCAGTGTTATTAGGGAGGGAACATTCAAGGGACACCATGGGAGTAGAAGTCAACGTTAACTTCCAGGTGCCTGATTGAACACTAGGATGGATAAAGGCTCCATCCTCTGTAATAGAGAAGAGAGAAAGAGAACAAAGTTTGGGAGGTAGGGAACAAAGATGATGAGTTCAGTTTTCACCATAGTAAGCTTGAAGGGCCTGTGGGACATCCAAGTGGAGAAATCCAATCAAAGGTAAGATATAAAGGCTGAGATTAGCTCTGACTCTTAAGACTCACAAAGCAAATTCTACCCTTTTCACCTGTGTGGCCTTAAACTAGCTATATGTCTTTGCTGAGCCACTCTTTCCTCCATTATAAAATGACTGCAATGATTAAAATACCCTATTATAAGTGAAAAGCACTCTATTGAATTATAAAGTATGATGAAAATGCCAGATATTTTTCTTTGGGGAAGAGTTAACACACAGAACACATTTTAGATGTGTTAACACATCTAAACACACAGCTAACACACTAGCACATTTTAGATCATCTTTTAGGAAACTTTTCCCCTCTGGGACAATAAAAAGAGTTTCAAGAATATATAGGAAATGCCCTGTCTGTCCTAAGCCTAAGTTTTTTCTCCGTTCCTAATTTATCTAAACTAAAAATAGGCTAGAAACTTGAAAATAAGTCTTCAATGGGCTGGAAGGAACCAAAGTTGAAATGAGGGACTACAGAGGCCAAAACTTGAGATAGAATTCAAACATTCTGGGGCTATGTCATCTGTATTGAGATCTGGCCAACTTCCAGATGCAATGGCAACATCCCAGACCCTGACTAGAGACAGCCTTGAAACGCTTTTTGCAAAGAGCTTGCTTCTCATCTACCCTTATGGCAGTAGGTGTGCTTTGGAACTACAGGAGCCACACAACAGGTACCCTAATTCTCTGTATCACAAACTAAATTTTCACTGCAAATCCTTAGGGATTTGTCTGCAAAAAATGTACCGTTGGTCCAATAGCCTTGTCTCATAATTTCCCTATGGAAGTCCTCACAAGCCCCCAGATTCTTTTAGAACAACAAATATAGTATTAGCTATTCAGGCTGTAAAACTGACTTCATTTGTAGAATGTGGAAGTCTTCAGCCTCTCTCTGGGAAAAGAGTATACAGCCTTTCTATTAAGTTCAGCTTCTCAGAGATTCACTTACTAATAGGTATTTTATTGGGCTGGCAGTTTTGCTGCATTCCCAGATCTTGTGGCCCTGATCTTTGAGTCAATCATCTTTGAATCTATAGACGCAATAAATATACCAATTTCTCAAAATCTCTGTTATTCTCTGTGTGGGATAATGAGGAACTTTACTTTCCTCACCTGTAAAATAGAAACATTAATACTTACCTTATAGGGTTGTTGTGAGGACTAAATGAGATTATACACTGAAAGTGCCTACCCTCCACATTCATTCAAAAATATTCACTGAGAACCTACTATATGCCAGACACTGCTATATGTTTTGAGGATAAAGCAATGAACAAAGACAAATGTTACTACTCTCATGGAGGTTATACTATAGTGAAGAAAGTCTAATGAACAACTAAATAATTAAAATATATAATATGTCAGATGGTGATAAGGGCTAGGAAGAAAAATAAGACAAGATAGAGGGCTAGTGAGTGCCAGTCAGAGTTGGAGATCATCACACACAGAAGGTGCTTCATGAATGGTAGTTATTTCTAAGTCTCTTTAGTCTCTATACTGCAAGCATTACTTGGATATAGAACCTAAGTGCTTGCAACAGTTCAAAGACACAGATCAAAACCTAACTATGGACCAGGGACGTGCTAGATTTTAGGGGTGTAAAGATGAACAAGGCATGATCCGTAGTCACACGGATCATTTCAGTATACTATAGTAAGTGATTAGAAATGGGGTGAGGGGGACAAAGGGTAGAGGAGAGTCAATTAGCACATCAAGGGCCAGGAAAGGCTTTCTGGAGGTGTCGATGCCTAGGCTGAGACTTAAAGGTTGAGAGGAAAGGAGTTTAAAAGGGCGAACTTGGCAGGAGAAATGACAGCAGCAAAAGTCATGAGGCCCATGAACTAGGGAGGTGAGTCAGAAGGAGCTACACTGAAGTTCAGGGGATAGAGAGTGAAAGGAGATGTAGCCAGAGAAGTAGGTCCAAGTCAGGAGGTAATGGACATCACTCAGAGGACAATTATGGAGCAACCGGAAGTTCTTGGGTAGAAAAATGATATGGTCAGATTTGCATGTTAGTGGGATTATTATGTAGAAAAAAAAAGGAAAACAAAAGGGATCATGCTGGCTGCAGTTTGTAGGCTAGATTACAAGGAAGTCAAAACCAAAGGCAGAGAAACCAGATAGGACACTACTAGAATAATTCATATTGGAGAGAATGAGAGCTTGAATTGTAGGAGACCGAGAGGAAATGATGGATTTCAAAAATATTTAGGGAGGCCTTAGTGGCTGATTCAGTTAAGAATGAAAAATCAAGGTGACTCCCAAGTTTCTGTCTTGGGTCAATGGTAGTGCTAGGTTGGAAGTACAGAATGAAGGATGGATTCCCTAGGAAAAGATGATGAATTCTGTTTTGGATCCTCCAAGCCTTATTCAATAGCTTATTTTCAAAAGATACTCTTTTGGGACTTGGTATACTTTAAGGTTTTGTAGTCAGGCATAGCTGGATCCAGACTATAATATGGAAGTGATAATAAAGACTTACCTGGTAGCATGATAAGGAAGACAAAATGATACAATGTATATGAATTGCTTAGCACAGTGCTGACACATAGTATAGATTTGGTACTAGCGCTTTCTTTTCTGGGCTCAGATCCCACATCCCACATCTACTCAACTCTCCTAAGTTTGCTTTTAAGGTTTTCTAGCTGACTTGCCTCTGACCTCTTAGCATACTCCTTTGGGGACTGCCCAATGAATTTCTACATTCTGCATTAATCATCCTGTTTACTTTCTAGTTTCTTCTTGATTTTGAAAAGAGCTTCGTCTTTATTCTGCACATGTTTTCCCTGCTGAGTCACCATCTCAGGCTCCCCTTCACCTTCAGATTCATACTGCTTGCTTAGGAATTTTTAACAGGTATGTCTCTCTAGGCACCAATCTACTTGGTATCAGCATGAGCATTAAATGACCCTCTTATCATCTAAATAATTTTGTTACTAGACGAGACTACCCAGTGCAGCGATTTTGATGACAGCTACCATACATTTAACACCTATTAGGCCAGAAGCTTGAAATTTATTCTCCCATTTCATCTCTATGAACCTTCTGAGATAGGTGCTTGTACTATCCTAATTTTGTAGCCAGAAACTAACATTTATTTAGCATTTACATGAAACCTGGTACAGCATTAAGTACTTTGCATATGTTCACATATTTAATTCTCACACCATCCCAAAATGTAAGTACCGTTATTAGCCCCATTATTCAAATGAGCAAACTAATCCTAAGACAAGTTAAAGTAACACACCCAAGGCTACTCAGCTGATAGTGGCAGCTTGGGGATAGAAATATGAGTGTGTTTGCTCCTGTGCCCTGCTGCATACCACAATGGGACAAGAAAAGGAAGGGCTTGGGAGTGGGAGCCAGACTAAGTATGCATATCTGATAGGATGAATAGGTATGACTACTGTATATCTTTGTATTAAAAGAGGAAATTGTCTTCTTCTTAGTTGGCTTCGCTTGTGAGATGATGATCAGGAAATGGAGTTAAGGGGTCCGGCATTTGAAATTCCTTCTCCAACTCCTTCACACTCCTCACTTCCTACTCAAACACACATTAAAATTTCTAAAGTCAATAATCAAAGATGTTAAAGTGGAGAGGAAGAGACTGTCATTCAACCCAGTGTCCTAATGCAAGAATTTTCATTTTCTATAATCCTTTCTAGGTTGTGTCCATATAAAGACAGTTTGACCTGGTGGTAATTATTTTGTATTTTGCTTTATTCATTTAACATTATAAACTGAACCTTTTATCTTTCCTCTTTCATTTACTGACAGGTCCTAATATACATCAAGTTGTTCAACATTAAGATCATCCCAGTTTCTCATTAGTAAAAATTATACTGCATTGACAGTCTTTGTGCCTATAGGCTTGTGTTTTTCTTTTGCAGAAGTCTGTCCTTAGGATGGAATCCCCAGAGGGAATGCAGTGTCAAAGGCCAGGAACATAATTGTGACTCTTAATGCAAATTACCAAATTGCTTTCCCAAAGGATCAGACCTATTTGCATTGAAGTCTTGAAAGTGCAAGCTCATCACTGGTGGATGGGGTTTTTTAGTTGCTATTTTTCTTTCCATGTTTTTAGTTGAGTCTTAACCTTTGTTGTTCCTATGATTAGATATATACACAAAACAGTGGGAAGGTGGCATGAAAATAAAAATTACCAATGAGGAATGAAACAAATGGCCACAATTTAAAATCCCTTTCAGATGTATTTGTGTCTATGAGGGTCTGCCAGCAGGCTGGTGTTTCAGTCATTTTCAGATTCATTTTTACATAATGAGATGACAGGTAGAAATATGGCCAAACCAACCTGGCAGGAGCCCCAGTTAGGAAGGTTAGATGGAGAGTGGGAGGGACATCAGCCAGTGTTGTGGGACTTAGTGAGTGTCACATGTAACCGGGACACAAAAGGCAGAATCACAGTTGTAGGATGAACTAAAAATCATCATTAGCATCAAAGTTTCCTCCATTGTGTAATTAACCTTGCAGTGCCTCCCTCATACAGAAACTCATTTGCAGTCATACTAATTAGAATCAAGAAGCAGCACTGGTAACAAAGAAGGAAAGTCCAGACCACCTGCCCCTAGGAACAATGCAGACAGAATGATAACTCTTATTCAGAGCTCCTTCCTCGTGTTCAGTATTGTACGAAATGCTTCCCCATCTTATCTCTAATCATCACAACAACCCTATGAGGTGGGTACAATTAAGCTGATTTTCCTGTTGAGGAATCTGAGGCTGAGAGAGGTTGAGTTGTCAGGCAGCATGAAAAGGTAGTTAATAGCATGAATTCTAGAGTGAAAGTGTCTAGGTCAGAATCCTGGTTTCCCTATTTACTAGTTATGTGATCTTAGACACATTACTTAACTTCTCTGCCCTTCAGTTTCTTCTACTTATAGAAGAAGATAATAATAAAAGAACCTACCTTGTTTGCAAGGATTGAAGGAAACAATATATGTAAAGTGCTTTGAACAGTGATTGGCATATAGTAAGCACCCCAAAAGTCTGAACTGTGATCATTATTATTACCCAAGATGCCATAGTCAGTAAAGAGGAGAGCTTGGATTCTGGTCCAGATTTGCTGGTCTCCAAATGTCATCCTCTTTTCATTAAATCAAAGAGCCCACTTAGAACTAGTGTATGTTGTTAGCAATCCCTGTTTAGCCACCCAAATTATTTGCTTGTACTCTGATTCCCCTAGGAGCCATATGTGGTGGTAATGTAGGGATCTGAGTTATCTCCTAGCTCTTGTGGAACACCAACTTTTCCCCAAGGGAAAACACCAATTCTTCCTTCTCTGTATCTATGAGGCTTGGAGTAGTGGCTCACTAGGAAATGGTAATTTTCCACTAAAAGAGTCAAGATCCTAGGTTCTATATCCAAACGTAACTCTGCCAGGCCTGAGACAAGCTTCTACTCTGTTCTATTTTCTTTTTTTTTGAAAATCCAGAAGTTGTATTCAGGCTCAATTTTAAATCCCTAACCCAGGGCCTTGCCTCAGGCCAAGTATAATGGTTAAAGTGAAATTTAAGTAAAGAGGAGCTTCTGTGAATAGCTAATCATAAGAGTTAACACTTATTAAGGACTTTAAAATGTTCTGAGTACTATTCTCAGTTCTTCACCATTTCTGCATTTAATCCTCTATGGTAGGTACAATCCTCACTTGACAGAAGAGGAAACTAGACACAGTGGTTAAGTAAACTGGCAGAATTTCACATAATTAGTAAATGCAAGTGCTAAGATTTTAATCCAGGACCCTAGAGCCCACACATACAATCATTATACACTATGATTCTCATTAATGGTAAAGGGCCAATTAATAGGCAGAGGCTAATCTTAGTCTCTAGCATAGTGCCTGACACATAGAAGGCATTTATTATATAATTTTGAATGAACCATTCATTATTTATATCTCCTTACCATGCAACCCAGTAATAATTGTGCATTTAATTAAATAAATTAGAGTCATGTTATTAATTTGTCTAATTAGCAAATTAAACTATGTGCCTGGATTAGCCTACAGTATGGCTCCATGTAATTTAATCATCTGTTCAAAATGCACAGCAAAGTCATTCATTCATCCTTCATTGGTTGACAATACCTACTAGAAGCCAAGTACCTATACTATCTCCTGGGATACAGAGATAAATAGACATAGGAAGTCACAGTCTAGTGTAGGAGACAGACATATATGCAAATATAAATGATACTGTCTGATCAGAAGCATTGAAATGGAGAGGAACATGGGAGGACAGAAGAGGAAACTAAGTGTGAACATATAGTTTTTGCTGTCCAGCATGTCTTCTTCTGGTAACAGATCTCATCCCACCTAGATGGATACATCACCCAACTCCGGTGTGATGATTAATTTTAAATGTCAACTTGACTGGGCTGAGGAATGCCCAGATAGCTGTTAAAACATTATTTCTGCATATGTCTGTGAGTGTGTCTCCACAAGACATTATCATTTGAATCAGTAGACCAAATGAAGATCACCCTCAGCAATGCCAGCGGACATCATCCAATCTGCTGAGGGCCTGAATAGAACAAAAAGGCAGAGGAAGAGCAAATTTGTTGTTTGCTTGATCTGGAATACCCTGTCCTTGGATATTGGCACTGCTGGTTCTTAGACCATCAGAGTCAGACTGAATCACACCACCAGGTTTCCTGGTTCTCCAGCTTGCAGGTGGCAGATCAGGGAACTTCTTAGCCTCCCTAATTGCATAAATCCTATAGTAAACAAACAAACAAACAAACAAACAAGCAATTGGTTCTGTTTCTCTGGAGAGCCCTGACTAATACAACTGGTCATTGTTACTAGTTCTGGGATAGACTCATTTTAGGAACTTTTGCTGGGACTATTGAGAAAGTGGGTCTGTGTTTCTACTGGGGTTGCTGAGTGGTAAGATGCAAATCTCTAGCTCTTGGTGGCTATCTTGGCCACCATGCAGAGATAACCTGCTTGAAAACTGAATCAACATAGAAGAGATCAGAGCCAAGAGACAGAAACAGATTGCTGATGACATCATTTGAGCAACTGGATCTAGCTATGCCTAAAATTACCCCTGTGCTTTTCTGTTAGTATCAATAACACCTTTCTTTCAGCTAAAGCTTATTTGTGCTGTATTTCTGTCACTTTCAAGCAAAGAGTTATGATTTATACAAACATCTATCTAGACTCTGTGTGTATGTGCACATGCCAGTGTATGCACACATATACACTGGTGTGTTGGTTAGTTAGGGAAAGCTTGCTGGAAGAAGTATGGCCTGAGCTAAATTATGTTGGTAGGAGTTACCTAAAGCAAAGGGAAATGTATTCAAGGCAGAAAGACAGCATGAGGTGGATAGGAGTAAGCAGTTTGGTGTAGTCGAAGGCTAAAGTGAGAGTCAGAGGAGGAAGAGACAAAGCTAGAGAGCAAGGCAAGGGCCAATTTGTGGACTATCTGGAATGCCATGTTAAGAAGATGACAGTTTGTATTCCTTATATGCCTTTTCTACAGCCTAGCCAAATTTTTACATTCTTTCTCTTTGTTATTAGTTCTCCAGTAACATGGACCAACAAATAGTATCAAAGTAGAAAGCTCTCTAGGCTTGGAGTTTGGTCAATCTCAGGATCCATTTTGGATTCTGAATTACTAGAGGAGCCTCTTTGTGATGTCCTATTTGTTGACTGCTCTAGGGGAGGGAATCTTTATCTTCCATTCCATGATTAAAAGATATATCAAGACACCAACCAGAATGTTCCTTCCATATGGAAAAAAAATTGCCTTTGGTCTTCCAGGCTCAGGGTCATGTTTTCAGTGATGACTAAGCATCAACCATATCCATGACCTGTGCTAGACATTGGGGGGCATATTGAAGAATCAGACATAGTTCCTGCCCTCAAAGAATATCCAGCCCAAGGGGGGAAACATTTACAATAAAATGTGATCAGGGCCACAGTGGAGTAATATAAAGGGGGCAGTGGGAATATCAAGAAAGAATACCTTACAAGTGTCAAGGAAGATCTCTTCTACCAGTGTGACCTTTGAACTGACTTTAAGAAGGAGTAGGGGTTTGCCAGATGGACAAGGATAAAGAGTAGGGTATTCCAGGCAGGAAGAAAAGTTTGTGAAAAAGTTTAGAGGTACAAGAGAACAGATTGTGCTTAGGGTGACTGCTCATAATTTGGTACTTCTGGAGATCCAAGTGTGTGTTGTTAGGGGAGGTTGGAAGAGAGTTGTGCATGGCAGGGGGAACAGTACTATGTAAGCAGGAGCCACAAAATAAGGATCTTAGTCAAGTGACTTAGATTTTATTCAGTAAACAATGGGAAGCCATTGGGAAAAAAAATTGAACAGAAGAGTGACATACAGTTTGTGTTTTAAAAAGAGCATCCTGGCTACAAAGTGCTGCAAAGTGGAGAATGGATTCGGGGCATCAAGGAGCCCAGTTAGGAATCTGTTCCAATGGGCTAGATGTGAGATGATGATGAAGTGGCAGTGGGCCTGACAGTTGTTCCAGAATTTAGGAACCTCTTTCTTTAGCAATCTGAGCTGCCAGACACTCAGAGAAAGGAGCAAGTTATTCCCAAATTTGAACCTGAGTGCTTATGAGTGGCTTTGTTCATGTATCTGTATGGGTTAAGGGGTGGATGTATACACATCTAGGTGCACATACACATGCCTGGGACCACCTCCCCAAAGAAAATGTTTGGAGAAAGTCATATTTTTCTGAAGTCCATCTGACATTCCTGGACAAAGGCAACTGGTTATTCTTTCCTCTTTGGGTTAAGTCATTCTAGATTCAAGCCAAAGCAAAACAGCATCCTCTTTAGCCAATATTTCATAGATAGGGTTCATTTCTACTTACTCTAGAGTAAAAATAAACTACCAAAGAAAAAAAGGATATCTATATCTATATTTTGACTGTCAACTGTGTACTCCTCCAGAGCTTCATCAGAACCACAGTGGGGGCTTTGTTTTGCTCAGATGTCCAGAGTATTGGTGTACCTTCTTTGCCATTATATCAGGGTAAGATGGTGGAAACTTTTTGAAAATAAAAGGGCTGGATTTTATGTGTATGTGTATGTGTGATTTCTTTTTCTTTCCATGGCTGAAGTAATTGAAGTAAGGGCTTAATATGCACCAAAATTTTATTTTATTAATGACTAAGGAGTAATGAATAGCTCACAGAAAACAGCATTTAAGAAGTAGAACAGACTGGCTAACACACAGCTCAAAGCAAGGGGTGGCCCCTGTCCAAGCTGGGTACCAACAGGAGGCCATCTTCAAGCCCACATTTTGGATCTTAGCAGTCCATCTGATTTTCACATCCTTGATATGGAGTAAATCCCTGGCTGAAACTCCTGTAGAGCAATGGTAAACATTCATCACAGCCCAGTTGAACCTGTACCAGATGACTGATTTCCCCAAGGGCAAATTGCAGGTTTCCAGTTGGGCTGACATTAGTGTGAGCTTAGAACACAAACAAACCAACTCCTGCTCCAACAAGCCTTCCCAGAGAACACCAACCACAACAGATGGCAGCCTCTTACACACACACACACACACACACACACACACACACAGCTCTCTAGATTTGTCAGCTCAAGAAGGAAGAAGTTCTAAATCTATAGTCTCAAGCATGCTACCAAGCCAAGATCTTGAGATTCCATGAGACGACTGGTGTTTTTCTGAATGGATAAAAACATAGGTTGACCCAAATGGCAATAGAAGGAAGGATCCTTTATAAAGTTACCTAAGTAGAAACTGAAACTCCATATTTCTCCAGGAGCATGTACTTAGGAGGATTTATTTAACAAGAGTAGTGTCCCAGCTACAGTATTTGGTATGCTAATATTATACTAGCTTTAACTCAAAAGAAACAGGCCTCTATCATGTCTTTCCCTAGCCCCAGGCAAAATTCCCCAGGAATCAAACTCCTTAGTAGGATAGTCTACTTAGATTTGTCTTTTGTTGTAACCCCTACCTCCCACCTCCCACCCCACGATACACACACCCTTAGATGTATACTAGGTGGTAGGGAGGAGCTTGCTATTATTTTCTTATAATCTGTGCATGAATGATACCTGCCGCATTTGACTTTTCCCCCTCTCCACTGATAATTATCATTGCCCCAGATCTCCTCTGTGAGAAACATTTGGAAGAGACAGGGTGATTGTTGGGCAGGGTGGGGATAAATGGAGAAACAAGGGCCTTAGAACAGGGATCCCCAACCCCTGGGCCCCAGATCGGTACCAGTGACCTGTTGGGAATCAGGCCGCACAGCAGGAGGTGAGTGGTGGGCAAGCAGGGAACCTTCATCTGCTGCTCCCCATCACTCACATTACCACCTGAACCACCCCCAACCCCTCACCCCCACCCCCACACCTCCTCTACCTCTCTCCATGGAAAAATTGTCTTCCACAAAACGAGTTCCTGGTGCCAAAATGTTGGGAACCACTGCCTTAGAAATCCAAGAAGAATAGTACAATAGATCCAATTGATGAGATTTAAAATAAACACTTTTTGATGTGATTTATGACATAATCTGTTTCATTAAAAAATGCTCTGGGTCCCCCTTTGCCTATGAGTCAACTGGCCCAGGAATATTCTGGGCCCACCAATACTTGATTTTTAAAAGAAGCATGGAGGGATGATTAGCAAAGCAATGAATCTATTCTGCCTTTGGTTTCACTTGTAAAATGGTGAGTTTAATTCTGACTCTTACCTTTTTTTTCCCAAGGGAGTGATGAAATATAAAAGATGATGGTAAAATTCACTGAGTATCTTCAAAGTATGTGCCATAGTACATGAGATAACAATCACAAAACACAGGTTAGATTTCTCTAATAGGGTAATTTACCTATGACAAATGAGAACTTCCCTAGTCTGTAAATAATCTTCAAACAATTTGTGAGCCAGCACAGAAAGGATTTCTGAAATAGTGACTGCTAGCACACAGACAGGAAGTAGGAAGTCTGTGACTCCAGAATGGAAGAAAAGAGAAAGAAATGGAATTAAGCAGTCTTTAGAGGTAGAGCCCGCTTCTAAGGAAGAAGGTAGAGCATGCTTCAAGAATTATTATGATCACTTATGGAAAGGTGGCCCTCAAAGCTGAGTTCAAGGAACACATCTTTATTCTCTCTCCCTTTCTGCCCAGCACATACTCAGATCAATCTCCTTTGAGAACTGCATGGAGCTTGGGGCTAACTCTCACATACACTTCCAGTTATACAGATGTACAGACATAGAGGCACCTAGGCAATCAGAGCTGCATTCAGAAACAGGCCCATATAGTCATTGAGAAGACAATATGAAATAAATAAGTGGACAGAGGACACACAAATTGCATAAAACAGGTTGGGTAGATATCCTTGTGGGGGAGTGGTGAATATTAATACTCTCATCCACATCCAAGTTCAGAACCAATTGAGAGACACAGGAGGAAGAGAGGCAGAGATTAAAAATATCTGTTTACTACTGTTAAAATCTGGATTGGAGAACAGGGAATATGTAGATGTCCATAATAGGCTTCTTAATACTCTCCCCACTTAACTAGACAGAATTGCCAACTCACCCAAAGGTGGGGAAAGAGGCCAAGAGAGTTATTCTAACAAAAGTACTCCCAAATGGAAACATAAAGAGAGCAGCATAGAGCATTCCAAAACTTTCCCTCCTCTGCAAAAGAGAATATGACAGAGACATGATTAATAAAGTCATCACAGGATGCTTTTCCAGCCCCTGTGCCTTGAAATCCTGGTTTTGACACTTTCTGGCTTAGTTTCCTCACTTGGAAAACAGTTACTAATACCTACTTTGTAGGGTCATTGTAATCATTGCCAATGATATATGAAAAATGTGTTGCATGGTGCCTAGCATTTAGTGATTGTTCTCTGAATGTAGGGCAAATTAAGCTCACTGAATGAATACTAAGTTTTCTGTTGAAACATTGTTTCAGTAAACATGTAAGCTCCTTAAAAGAACTGTTATGGCCATACAACACAAAGTGATCTACAGATTCAGTGCTATCCCTATCAAAATTCCAATTTCATTTTTCAAAGAAATAGAAAAAAATTCCTAAAATTTGTATGGAATCACAAAAGACCCCAAATAGCTAAAGCCATCTTGGGAAAGAAGAACAAAGCTAGAAGCGGCACACGTCCTGATTTTGAAATATATTACAAAGCTATAGTAATCAAAACAATAGGATATTGGCATAAAAACAGGCATATAAACCAGTGGTACAGAATAGAGAGCCCAGAAATAAGCCCCCACACAGACATTCAGCTAATATTTGACAAGGGAGCCAAGAACATCCAGTGGGCAAAGGGTAGTTTCTTTAACAAATGATGTTGAGAAGACTGGATATACACACGCAAAAGCATGAAACTGGACCCCTATCTTACCATTCATAAAAATTAACTTGAAATGGATTAAAGACTTAAATGTAAGACCTGAAATTGTAAAACTTTAGGAGAAGAAAACATAGGGGAAATCTTCGTGATGTCAGTCTCAGCAACGATTTCTTGGATATGACACCAAAAGCATAGGAAACAAGCATAAATATATGGAACTACATCAAACTAAAAAGCTTCTGCACAGAAAACAAAAAACCCAACAAAAACAAACCATAGAGAAGACAACATATAGAATGGGAGAAAATATTTGCAACCATATATCTGATAAGGAGTTAATATTTTAAATCTATAAGGAACTCATACAACTCAATAGCAAAAAAGAAAAATAAAAATATATAAAAGAAAAAGAAAATAACTCAATTAAAACATGGGCAAAGAAAAAAAAATGGGCAAAGGATTTGAGAGGACATGTTTTCCAAACAATATATACAAATGTCCAACAGGTATATGAAAAGATGCACAACTCACTAATCATCAGGGAAATGCAATGCCTATCACATTACACCTGTTAGGATGGCCATTATTTTTTAAAAAGACAGAAATTCATATTAACCATTGTTGGCAAGTGTGTTGAAAAGTTGGAATCTTTGTGTATTGTTGATGGGAATGTAAAATGGTGTAGCCAGCATGGATAACAGTACAGAAGTTCTTCAAAAACTTAAAAATAGAACAACCATATGATCTAGAAATCCCACAACTGGGTATTTATCCAGAAGAATTTAATTATTTATTTAAAGATTTTATTTATTTATTTATTTATTTATTTATTTATTTATTTATGGCTGTGTTGGATCTTTGTTGCTGCACATGGGCTTTCTCTAGTTGCAGAAAGCAGGGGCTACTCTTTGTTGCAGTGTGAGTGTTTCTTATTGTGGTGGCTTCTCTTGTGGAGCATGGGCTCTAGGTGTGCAGGCTTCAGTAGTTATAGCACATGGGCTCAGTAGTTGTGGCACGTGGGCTCAGTAGTTGTGGCTCATGGGCTCTAGAGCGCAGGCTCAGTAGTTGTGGCACACGGGATTAGTTGCTCTGCAGCATGTGGGATCTTCCTGGACCAGGGATCAAACCTATGTCCCTTGCATTGGCAGGCAGATTCTTAACCACTGCACCACGAGGGAAGCCCCTATCCAGAAGAATTTAAATCAGGATCTTAAAGAGATATTTGCAACACAATGGATAGGCATTGAGAACATTGCTAACTGAAATAGGCTAGTCACAAAAGGACAAATATTGCATGATTCCACTTATATGAGATATCTAAAATAGTCAAATTCATAGAATCTGAGTGAAATGGTGGTTGCCAGGAACTGAATAGAGTTGAGAATGGATGTTGCTATTCAATGGGTATAAAGTTTCAGTCAAACAAGATGAAAATGTTATAGAAATCTTCTGTACAACATTGTGCATGTAGTTAATGATATTGTACTGTACACTTAAAAATTTGTTCAGAGGGCAGATTTCATGTTGTGCTTTTGCCACAATGAAAAATATCTGATCTTTTACTAGGGCAAGGATTCTGAAGCTAGGGTCTATAAGACTCAGCCCAAACTATATGCAACATGGGGTGATCATGTATAGCTTTCTAGGAGTTTCTAGGGGAAAGATTACACAGCTCTCACTAGATTCTCAAAAGTCCTTGATTCAGAAAGGACCTAGAGACACTACTCTGAGGAAAATTGTATTCAAATTTGTGTTAAAAAATAAAGTTCAGAAAAGGACTGATATTTCAATCTCCTTCCTACCGAAAAGGTAAACTGGCCAATAGATCTCTAATGAAGAAAAGACTCTTGTGAGGATTTTTTTTAATGAGGTGGAAGTAAACAGCCTGTTTTTAATTTCTCTCTCCCTGTTTCTGCTAATGGACCTTTTGCCCACCTCCCCTGTCTGCTCCTTTTTAGATCCTTTGTGATCCCTCTGGACTTTTAAATACTAGCATAAGATGGTGGCAAAGTAGAAGGATGTGGAATGCATCCCTCTCCACAGATGCATTAGGAATACACCAAAAGACACAATAATTCCCACAGAGAAACAGCCAAACACCAGCAAACAACCTCAGACACCAGAAAGTGCTGCAAAGATCCTGACATAATCAGTTAGGACAGAGGGAAAAAAAAAGGAGAAAGAGGAGGAGAAGAAAGGAAAGGGACAGGTCCCACACCCTAGGGTGAGGGGATCTGAAACAGAGGGGAGATTGCTGAATTCTGGGAAACATCCCTTATCTGATGGGGAAACCCCTTCTCCAACAGGGAATTTCCTTGGGTCAGTAGGGAGGCATTTACAACTGTCCAAAGAGGGTGAAGCGGCTGAGCTGTGGCAGATGGGAAAGAGTGAGAAACACATGGAGGGTCTGCACCACAGCTCAGTGTTCCTGGACTGAAACGACAATTCACAGCTGAACACAGGGTCTGGGAGCGGGAGTATGGGAACCAGAGAACTGGTTCAGGGTGAGACACATTGTTGGCAGTGGGGAGATGGGCTAAGAGGACAGGAGGGAAGAAATCCACAGCGAAGAGTGCCTACAGCAGAAAGCTGCACAGCCATAGTGGCGGCTGGCTACTGCTGACTCACAAGCATGGGGGAGGAGCTGTGCGTGTAGCCTTTCTCTCAGCACCTGCAACGGACAGAGGAAGGACCCCTGTGGGCCTGGCTAATGCACTCAGGGATAACAAAGGTCCCTGGGCAGGGATGGCCTAAAATGCCTGCAGCTGAGAGCCAAAAGCCCACAGAGTGGCCCAGCTCTGGAGACATTCTGTTTACACTTGAGCCACCGGCATCCCTCTGCAACAGGCACCGCCATGCCCGACTGAACTGCCGTGACCCAGACAGGGCAACACTGCTCACTCACTCCCAGGGGAAGCAGCCACTATTGTACCCTCTCTATCCCCACACACCAGCGCTTATAGACAAACAATAAGGGAAGCTCTGCTGGTCACAGAGTAATACAAAAAACCCAAGGCAGGTAGAAGGACACTTACAGCTGAGACCCCAAGGAAACAGAAATATTAGTATTAATTCTATTGAACTGGTCCAATCTGCGGTCAGTTCTAGTTTCTTTTTTTTTTTAATTAATCACGATCTTAGTCCTAAGGGATCCATAAGTTTTACAACATATTTTTTAATCTATTTTTTATTCTATTTTTATTTATAGTCTTTTTATATACTTCTATTTCTAGTTAAGTTTTTTGTAGTGCTGACTGTATCTCTCCTACCTTCTTTTCATCTCTTTTACACATTTCTATTTCTTTCTTTTTATTTTCATATTTCCAGTCACACTATGCTCTTCTGTTGGCCCGTCTCCTATCCTTTTTTAGTTTATTTTATCTTAATATACTTATAAGCAACATTATCGGTTTGCTCAGTCTCCTTGCTTTATTCTCCAGATGACACACTGCTTTGGTATTTATTATTAGGTTTTTGTCATTATCTTTGTTCTTAGTATAATTGTCTGACTTCATTCTGAGAATCTTCAGTCTGTCTGGTGGTACTCTAGCTCATTATTATATTTGATCCTAGCTTTCAACATCTCCCGGGATTTCTGCTTGTGTGTGTGTGCTGTTATTTTTTGTTTGTTTGTTTGTTTGATTTTGCTTTTGTTTCTGTTTTGCTCTATTTTGGTTCTGAATTTCTGTTGGTTTTCTCTTTGAATATCTGATAGCACACTGGGGTTCTTCTGTCAGGTCTTTCTAGTGTCTTATGTTCTATTGGATTCAGTATTTGTGTGTCTTATACATGTATGTGTTTCCTTGACTTAGTATTTGTTTGGCTCAACACTCTGCTATTAGTCTGGGGCTTGGACAGTCTTCTTTAAACCCCTTTATTGCTGTGACAAGCAACCTCTGAATTTTATAATACCATGAGAAAACAAAGAAACACCATGCAGGCAAAGGAAAAGGAAAAAAACCCACAAGACCAAATAAATGAAGAGGAAATAGGAAAATTGCCTGAAAAAGGATTCAGAGTAATGATAGTAAAGATGATACAAAACCTCTATTAAAAAATACAGAAAATACAAGAAACAGTTAATAAGGACTCAGAAGAACTAAAAAACAAACAAACAGCAATGGACAACAAAATAACTGAAATTAAAAAAACTCTGGATGGTATAAACAGCAGAATAACTGAGGCAGGAGAACGAATAAGTGAGTTGGAAGACAGAATGAGGGAAATAACTGCCACAGAGAAGGAAAAAGAAAAAAGAATAAAAAGAATGGAAGACCGTCTCAGAGACCTTGGTGACAACATTAAGCACACCAACATTCGAATTATAGGCATCCCAGAAGAAGAAGAAAAAGAAAGGGCCTGAGAAAATATTTGAAGAGCTTATAGTGGAAAACTTCCCCAACATGGGAAAGGAAATAATTAACCAACCCAAGAAGTGCAGAGTCCCATACAGAATAAACCCAAGGAGAAATACAATGAGGCACATATTAATCAAACTAACGAAAATTAAACACAAAGAAAACACATTAAAAGCAGCAGGAGAAAAGCAACAAATAACATAAAAGGGAAAACCCATAAAGATAACAGTTGACCTTTCTACAGAAACTCTGCAGGCTACAAGGGAATGGCAGGATATACTGAAAGTCCTGAATGAGAGAAACCTACAGCCAAGAATACTTTACCCAGCAAGAATCTCATTCCGATTCGACGGAGGAATCAAAAGCTTTCCAGACAAGCAAAAGTGAAGAGAATTCCGCACCACCAAAGAGCCTTACAACAATTGCTAAAGGAACTTTTCTAAGCAGGAAACACAAGAGAAGGAAAACAACTACAGAAACAAACCCAAAACAATTAAGAAAATGGTAATAGGAACATACAATCCTTAAATGTAAACGGATTAAATGCTCCAACCAAAAGACACAGACTGGCTGAATGGATACAAAAACAAGACCCTTCTATATGCTGCCTGCAAGAAACCCACTTCAGACCAAGGGATACATATAGACTGAAAGTAAAGAAATGGAAAAAGATATTCCATGCAAATGGAAGTCAAAAGAAAGCTGGAGTAGCAATACTCATATCAGACAAATTAGACTTTAAAGACTATTACAAGAGACAAGGAAGGACACTACATAATGATCAAGGGAACAAACCAAGAAGAACAAATAACAATTATAAATATCTATGCCCCCAACATAGGAGCACCTCAATACATAAGGCAAATGCTAACAGCCATAAAAGGGGAAATCGAAAGTGACACAATAACAGTAGGAGACTTGAACACCCCACTTACACCAATGGACAGATCATCCAAACAGAAAATAAATAAGGACACACAAGCTTTAAATGACACATTAGAACATCTCGACTTAATTGATATTTATAGGACATTCAATCCAAAAATGACAGAATGCACCTTCTCAAGTGCACATGGAACATTTTCCAGGATAGATCACATCTTGGGTCACAAATCAAGCCTCAGAAAGTTCAAGAGAATTGAAATCATATCGAGCATCTTCTCTGACCACAACGCCATGAGACCAGTATCAATTACCAGAAAAAAAACTGTAAAAAATACAAACACATGGAGGCTAAACAATACGCTATTAAACAACCAAGAAATCACTAAAGAAATCAAAGAGGAAATCAAAAAATATCGAGAAACAAACGACAATGAAAACACAACAGCACAAAACCTATGGGACAGAGCAAAAGCAGTTCTAAGAGGGAAGTTGATAGCAATACAGTCCTACCTCAAGATACAAGAAAAATATAGAATAAAAAACCTAACCTTACACCTAAAACAATTAGAGGAAGAAGAACAAGAAATCCCAAAGTGAGCAGAAGGAAAGAAATCATAAAAATCATATCAGAAATAAATGAAAAAGAAAGGAAGGAAACAATAGCTAAAATTAATATAACTAAAAGCTGGTTCTTTGAGAAGATAAACAAAATTGATAAACCATTAGCCAGACTCATCAGGAAAAAAAGGGAGAAGATGCAAATCAACAGAATTAGAAATGAAAAAGGAGAAGTAACAACTGACACCACAGAAATGCAAAAGATCATGAGAGACTACTACATGCAACTATATACCAATCAATTGGATAACCTGGAAGAAATGGATAAATTCTTAGAAAAGTACAATCTTCCAAGACTGAACCAGGAAGAAATAGAAAATATGAACAGACCAATCACAAGTACGGCAATGAGACTGTGATTAAAAATCACCCAACAAACAAAAGCCCAGGGCAGATGGCTTCACAGGCGAATTCTATCAAACATTTCGAGAAGAGCTAACAGCTATCCTTCTCAAACTCTTCCAACATATAGCAGAAGGAGGAACACTCCCAAACTCATTCTACGAGGCCACCATCACCCTGATACCAAAACCAGTCAAAGATGTTACACAAAAAAGAAAATTACAGGCCAATATCACTGATGAATATAAGTGCAAAAATCTTCAACAAAATACTAGCTAACAGAATCCAACAGCACATTAAAAAAATCATACACCATGATCAAGTGGGGTTTATCCCTGGGATGCAAGGATTCTTTAATATACGCAAATCAATCAATGTTTTACATCATATCAACAAATTGAAGGATAAAAACCGTATGATCATCTCAACAGATGCAGAAAAAGCTTTGACAAAATTCAACATCCATTTTTGATAAAAACTCTCCAGAAAGTGGGCATAGAAGGAAATTACCTCAACATAATAAAAGCCATATATGAGAAACCAAAAGCCAACATCGTTCTAAATGGGGAAAAACTGAAAGAATTCCCTCTAAGAACAGGAACAAGATAAGGGTGTCCACTCTCAACATTATTATTCAACATAGTTTTGGAAGTTTTAGCCACAGCAATTAGAAAAGAAAATGAAGTAAAAGGAATCCAAATTGGAAAAAAAAAGAAGTTAAATAGTCACTCTTTACAGATGACATGATATTATATATAGAAAACCGTAAAGACTCTACCAGAAAACTGCCAACACTAATTGATGAATTCAGTAAAGTAGCAGGATACAAAATGAATACACAGAAATCTCTTGCATTCCTATACACTAACAATGGCAGAGCAGAAAGAGAAATCAAGGAAACTCTCCCATTCACCATTGCAACAAAAAGAATAAAATACCTAGGAATAAACCTGCCTAAGTAGGCAAAAGTTCTGTATGCAGAAAATTTTAAGACACTGATGAAAGAAATTAAAGATGACACAAACAGATGGAGGGATAAACTATGTTCTTGGATTGGAAGAATCAACATTGTGAAAATGACTGTACCACTGAAAGCAATTTACAGATTCAACACAATCCCTATCAAATTACCAATGGCATTTTTCACAGAACTAGAACAAGTAATCTTACGATTTGTATGGAAACGCAAAAGACCCCAAATAGCCAAAGCAACCTTGAGAAGGAAAAATGGAGTTGGTGGAATTAGGCATCCTGACTTCAAACTATATTACAAGGCCACAGTGATGAAGACAGTTTGGTACTGGCACAAAAATAGAAAGGAAGATCAATGGAACAGAATAGAAAATTCAGAAATAAGCCCAAGCACATATGGGCACCTTATCTTTGACAAAGGAGACACGAATATACAATGGAAAAAAGACAGCCTCTTCAAGAAGTGGTGCTGGGAAAATTGGATAGTAACGTGTAAAAGAATGAAATTAGAACACTTCCTAACACCAGACACAAAAATAAACTCAACATGGATTAAAGACCTACATGTAAGGCCAGACACTATAAAACTCCGAGAGGAAAACATAGGCAGAACACTCTATGACATACATCACAGCAAGATCCTTTTTGACCCACCTCCTAGAATCGTGGAAAGAAAATCAAGAATAAACAAATGGGACCTCATGAAACTTAAAAGCTTTGCACAGTGAAAGAAACCATAAAGAAGACAAGAAGACAACCCTCAGAATGGGAGATAATACTTGCCAACGAAGCATCTGACCAAGGAGTAATCTCCAAAATATACAAGCAGCTCATGCAGCTTAATACCAAAAAAGCAAATAACCCAATCCTCAAATGGACGGAAGACCTAAATAGACACTTCTCCAAAGAAGACATACAGATGGCCAACAAACACATGAAAAGATGGTCAACATCACTAATCATCAGAGAAATGCTAGGCAAAGCTACAATGAGGTATCACCTCACACCGGTCAGAATGGCCAGCATCAAAAAATCTAGAAACAACAAATGTTGGAGAGGGTGTGGAGAAAAGGGAACTCTCCTGCACTGTTGGTGGGACTGTAAGTTGGTACAGCCACTATGGAAAACAGATTGGAGGTTCCTTAAAAAACTAAAAATAGAACTACCATATAATCCAGTAATCCCACTCCTGGGCATATACCCAGAGAAAACCGTAATCCCAAAAGAAATAGGTACCATAATGTTTATTGTAGCACTATTTACAATAGCCAGGACATGGAAGCAACCTAAATGCCCATCAACAAATGAATGGATAAAGAAGATTTGGCATATATATACAATGGAATATTACTCAGCTATAAAAAGGAATGAAATGGAGCTATATGTAATGAGAGTGAAGTAAGCCAGAAGGAGAAAAACAAATACTGTATGCTAACTCATATATATGGAATTTAAAAGAAAATGGTACTGATGAACCCAGTGACAAGACAAGAATAAGGATGCAGATGCAGAGAATGGACTGGAGGACACAAGGTTGGGGGGCCAGAGGGTGAAGTGGAAGCTGGGATCAAGTGAGAGATTAGCATAGACATATATATAGTACCAACTGTAAAATAGATAGCTAGTGGGAAGTTGCTATATAACAAAGGGATATCAACTCGATGATGGATGATGCCTTAGAGGGCCAGGATGGGGAGTGTGGGGGGAGTTGCGGGAGGGAGGGAATATGGGGATATGTTTATAAATGCAGCTGATTGACTTTGGTGTACCTCAAAAACTGGTACAAGAGTGTAAAGCAATTATATTTCAATAGAGCTAAAAAAATAATAAAAAATAAAAAATAAATACTAGCATAATATCTTTTTCTAGCATAATATTTTAAATATTAGCATAATCCAAGATTTCATCTAAATCTCCCTGCATGAGATAATCCACTCCAAATGCCTTCGACTATACTCCAAATGTGTATTATCAACCACCATTCCTCTCCTGACGTGCAGTTTCCTATTTCCACTTGCCTACAGGGCTTTCCACCTTTTTACCCACAGGCAATTTAACACACTTTAGAGTGAATTTATTACTTGTCCATTGGTTGCGCGCGCGCACACACACACACACATACTGGGGGTGGGGGGGTGGGTGAGAGAGGGAGAGAGAGAGAGGGAGGGAGGGAGGGCGAAATACACCCCTGGACTCTTCTCCATTGCTTCATTTTTATGTTGTTCAGCTCCATCATTAAGGCTTTGTTTGCACATATAACTATGTTTAGCCATTTGCCAGGAAGTAGTCCCAGAATTTTCAAGCTGTAGAGGAACTTAAGAAATCAAGTAGGTCAATCTTTTCCATTTACATAGAGGGCCAGTGATCTGCTTAATATCACACAGCAATTTAATGGCAGAATCAGCTTAAAATCCAGGCATCTCACCCTCTACCCAGTACCCTTTCCATTACATCTTTCTATTACATAACCATGCTCCCACTAACTGTAATTTCAAGGAAGAACGAGATCCCTGCCACTAGCAGTGATTTTTATCAGTATAGAAGTAAGATTATCTAACCATTCGATGTTCAAAATGGCTATTGTGTGCTGTTTGCACCAGGGGCTAGGTAATTTATGTTCTTTTGCTGTAATAATGGAAAGGATAAACTGAAGAGTGCAACAAGACATCAAGTGTGGAGTAAGTCTTGCAATGAAAATAGATCGGTTAAAGCCTAGCTCAGTGCTTGCTTTCATAAGAAGGTTGTGAGGATTTTGACTCTTTCCTTACCAAAGTGTTTTCATATGTATTATTTCATTTTAGTCTTCAACAGGCCTGGGAAGGAAGGAGGTCAGGGCTTATTAGCTGAAGTTTACAGATGAAAAAAAAAATGGGACTGAAAACAGTTAGTTCAGTGATTTACCCAAGGTCACCCATCTATTTAGTGACAAGGCCAGGGCTCACATGTGTGTCTCCTGCTTCCCAATCTCTTTCCTCTAGTCTAGACACATAATTCTAGTAGACCTTGAGTGATGACTACAGATCCTATGAAGTGAACTTTATAGTTTTAAATATGCTGAAACTGAAATATGCTAAGTTCTCCCAAGTGACAATCATGGAGATAGAAGTCTTATCTCAAGAAGAAGAAGAAAAGCTCAGTTTCAAGGTGGGACAGAGTAAATGAGTGTTATGTCATAGGTTGACATGCAATCAAGAATCAAGAAATTCAGCTGCCATTTTCTCAAATTTTCTGCTTTCAAGTAGGAGAAATGCAAACAAAAAAATGGACATGATTGAAACGATTTTTGCAGGCCTAAAAATCTAAAAGATTGAAAGTGGTTCCCCATGTGAATCATCTCTAAAGACTCCTCCTTTTTTCTTGTTTTTTAAAATTTTTTATTGGAGTATACTTGATTTACAATGTTGTGTTAGTTTCTGCTGCACAGCAAAGTGAATCAGTTATACATATCTAAGGACTTTTAAAAAGCAGGTTATAAACACTGAAACTGCAGTTTTATTAAAGAAAAGTCAGGTGAGCCTCATATACTACAGACAATCCAGAAGGCCGAGAAAAAAGGATTGGGGGAGGGAGGAGAGCTTGTGAGAGAAGTGTCAGTGGCCTGAAGGGGCACACACAGGCTGAAGTGTGTTGAAGAGGCTGTGACAGGTGGGGAAATGGAAGCAAGGAGTGACAACCTTGTCTGCCAAAAGCTGAGTGTGGAAGTAAGTGTGTCATGGTGTGTGTTCTAGATGATGAAGAAGAAACCGCACAAGAAGAAGGCAAGAGACAGAACAGGCAGGAGGGCATTGGAGAGTCCTGTGGAGTCACAACTGAGTTGTCAAAACTTTCCCTGCTACTGTGAAGCTCTTTAAACACTCACTGCCTGCATGTGGCTCCAGAGTCACCTTAGAGAGGGGTGGTAACCGTGCCCAGGTCAAGACAGAAATCAGCCCAAGATTTAGTAACAAATTCACTTTTGGAGACTATTAGTGTGGGTATGTGTTTCTTTGGTCTGTTCTAAAAGCTCAGCTCAGACACTACAGCCTCAAGCATGAACAGATGAGCAGAGATGTTCTAGCCCCTGTCTAAAAACTGATTCTTCCAAAAGGCACAACATTGTTAATTGGCCAGCTTATCAATGGATGCTCTTTCCTGTAGGTTTGTTTAGGAGTGAAAACAGTACTGCTAGTCATAAAGTTTGCTGATTCCTGGCTTGGTCATCTCAGTGGGGCAAGTGCAAGGCCGTGCCAGGAACTCCAGATGACTGGAACATACACAAGCACAGTGCTACCCATAGACGCCAGCACTGAGCCAGGGTGCGGCTGAGCCTGGGCAGGGGGCATCCTCAAAGTGCTTCTTTATTTAAACTATGCTCTGGGGCAATGTTTCATAATAACCCCACACAACTAGCTCGTACACACAGAGCAGCCTACACACACAGCGCCACTGTGTTCGCTGGCCTGCTTGCTTGACTTTCCATCCCTCTCGGCAAGGTCCACAAATTAGCAGCTTTGTAACCCTACCAGGACCCGGTTCTCGGGACCTTCAGAAGAAAAAGGCAGTCAGTGAAACATGAACGCGCTAATCGGGAAACCAGCATTTCATCCCACTCAGCCTCGCGGGCCATCCACACTAACGACTTTCACCTCCCCTCGCCTCTGCTGGCTGGAGGGGCGGGGAACCCGGCAGTAAGGAGGAGGACCAAAGGGGGGGGGGTGCTTGAATGAAACAATGTAACAATTGATGTGAAGCCTCGCCTTGCTCCCACTCCCCAGCGATCCTATAGGCGAGGTCCCAGTGACTGCCCCTCCCCATTGCTCCGTTTTCTTGTCCATTACGCGCTATCCCTCCGCCTCTCTTTCTTTCTTTTCTTTTCTTTTTTTTTCCTCCTTCTCCTTTTCCCCCCTCTCTCCCCCTCTCTCCAGCTCCGTGTCATTTCCTCCTTGCGCTCGCTCGCTGCCCGAGCGTCTCTAGCCAGGAGAGTAGGCGGAGCAGGGCGGTGCAGGGTGGCGTAGCGCTGGAGGGCGATGGTGGCGGAGCGGCTGGGGGCGGAGGCAACATAGCCCCCGCGGAAAAGGAGCCCCGCGGCGCCTGAGCCGAGCGGAGGATGGAGAACCGGCCTGGGTCCTTCCAGTACGTCCCTGTGCAGCTGCAAGGGGGGGCGCCCTGGGGCTTCACCCTTAAGGGGGGTCTGGAACACTGCGAACCGCTCACAGTGTCTAAGGTAAGAACCGGCGGCTCTGTCCCAGCGGTGCCCAACTTTGAATGGGCGAGCGGGTGCGCAAGCTGCCGTGGGACGCGGCCCTCAGACCAACTTTGAAGCTTGGCCGGGGCTGGGGATGAAAGCTCCGCCGTGGAGCATTAGCTGCACTGGGGGTTGGGGGGGGCGGTCTGGCCACCAGCCCTGGCGCGGACACCCCTTAGGGGTGGCGGGAGCGTGGGATGAAAGTGCGGCCGGCCCCGGGCTAGAGCCCCACGCACAGACACCCTCAGGAGGTCTCGGGGGCCGATTCTGCTCCTCAGCGTCGGGGCGGCTGCTCCCCTCTGTTGGAGCTGGAGGAAGTAGTGGCTGTTGGGGGTTCCTCCTTGGAAGTTCCCGCGCCCCTGCGGGACAGCGAGGGGCTGAAGGGACAGTTAGGGCGCCTTGGCAGCTTTCTTCTTGGCGTCGGCCCCTGGATCGACCCGCGGGCCATCTCGCCCCGGGCAGGTTGCGGGGCGAGGGTCCGGTGTGGGAACGGAGATGAGGCAGCGGTGGCTTTCGTCAGCCTCACTTCCCACGGCCGGACGCGCGCACATCCATTCAGCCGGCGGGGCGTTGCTGCTGCCGCTTGGGCTCGGCCTTTCGCTCTCGCCGGAGTCCTGCCCCAGCGCCGGCGAGATTTCCTGCACGTTGAGGAGCGTGGAGGAAACTTTTGCGCCATGGAACGCAGCTGTGCTGAAGCTGCCGCCGCCGCCGCCGCCAGAGTTTGTTTGTTTTAGGAGGCTGTGGTCTGGTGGAAGCCAAGTTGCAGCTGAGGACAGGGTAGAGGAGCTCTCCAGACTCCCCCCCCCCCGCCCCCCTCCCCCGAGCAAGCCATCCCTCGGTAGGGGTGAGTGTAGGGGGTGGGGGCCATGGGGGCCGTAACTAGGAAGAGATATTTGCAGGACGACTCACCTTGAGGCGCCAGATGGCCAAGGGAGCAAACTTCAAGAACATTTTCTGGCTTTGTTTGTTTGTTTTATTGTTTTTGTTTCTCTGAAATGCTTAAATCTGAAAAGCCCTTCCCCTTCCAACCCACTCAAATTGCAGTTGAGGTGGAGGACGTGGGTTTGGGCTGGAGATAGAAAGATGTGGTTTCTCTGCGGGGAACAAACGTCACTTTATTGTTTTGGCTTCTTAACATAGGTCACGTTTCAGCAGGGGGCGGCGAATGCCCCCGCCACACCCCTGCAGTAACCTGTGCCCCTTTCGACAGGCATCGGAGCTGCTGGTTAACTTGTCCTGTAGGGGGTCCTTCAGCCCTTGGGGGCCACACTCTTAGCAATCCTGGGGTGTTTCCATGGGGTGTACCAATCAGCTTGAGTGCCTGAGGTATGCTGAGTCAAAACTTTGAGGTGCCGTCAGGGAGACCTGGGATCTTTAGCTTCCTCAAACACCAATAACCAGCCCAGATCTTCACCCAGCACCCACTTTCCCCATACTAGTCATGTATTTCTGACCAGACTAAGATGGCTTTGTCACCCACTGTCACCCCCCCCACCCCCCCGGGCACTATCCCTCTCTCCCTCCAGTGTTCTCTGGAGGGAGTAATAAGATTTTTTTTTAAACACTCTCAACCCATTTGAGGAGGGGAATCCTGGCCTTCAGGAATTTCTTCTAATCAAACTTCTCCTCTCCCCCCTCTTTCCACCAAGGTCAGAACTGTCTACGCAACCCTCCATGGTCTGGCGGTTCCTCCCTTTCTTTTTGTCCTGGCACCACCCACAGACTTTCCAGTCTGCCCAGACAACCTGCCTTGGAGAGATCATTTTTCACCTCTGCCCAGGGCTGACCCATCCTGAGAGGCACCCCAGAGAGTGGTTGCTGCTGTGGTCCTGGATTGTTTTGTGAGCCAGCAGGAGAGTGGCAGGGGGTGTTACTGAGTATGGGGCAGCCAACAATTTGCGGTGTGGCTGGGGGATTATTTGAGTGTAGATGAGGGTTTCCTTGGCCAAGCTGTTGAGGAAGTGACTCGTGTGTTGAGAGGCAGGGTGCCTTTTAATGATTCCCTTTCTGCTGAATGTACAGTTGACCCCTATTATATACGAGGGCTCATTATTACACACATTAGGATATGCAGGGGGTAAAATCATTTCTGCCATCTATCCCAAATAGCTTGATTCCTTACAATAAAAGCCAGCTATATACAACCTGGTTAGTCCTATTATTATATAAAGGGGCCATGGCATTTTTGTAAAATGGTTGCCTGTATTTTTTTCTTGCCAAGATAGTATGTGACATAGTTCATTAATCCCCTTTTAATTTTTCTACCTTAGTTTTGTTTCCCCTTATGCTTCAGAACAATACAGCTTTCTGCTTGAAAATAGCCTCAGTCTGCACCCATCGGTGGGGACGAGATGGAAAGGTGTAGAAAGAGAATTGTACTGGCAGATTGAAAACTTGGGTTCTAATCCTTGCTCTGCTACTCACTAGCCCCAGGATCCTGGGTACATCACTTGCCCTCCCTGGGCTTAGGTGTCTCCATGTCTACTATGAGGTTCAAGTCTTTAAATAAGACTATGACAGTCTAGTAGCCAATCCTTTATGCTAACTCTGGCCCTTTTCTCCCTAGAAGGGTTTGAGACTGATTAAGATGACACTTTGTTCTATTTGCATACCGTGGTACAGTTTATAGTGTGTCTTCACATCCCTTTTTTCATTAGCCTCTTACAGCCGCCCTGTGAGGCAGTATTGCACTGACTTGCTTGCCTAGGTATGTCATATGGTGAGCCAGTGTTAGGCTCCAAATCTATCATATTTTTTACTACTTGGAGGGTTTCTTTAAAAAAAAAAATTATATTGAAGTATAGTTGATTTACAATTTTGTATTAGTTTCAGGTGTACAGCATAGTGATTCTTTTTTTTTCAGGTTATATTCCATTATAGAATATTACAAGCTATTGGGTATAATTCTCTGTGCTACACAGTAAATCCTTGTTGCTTATCTATTTTTATGTATAGTAGTTTGTATCTGTTACTCTCATACTCCTAACTTGTCCCTCCCCCCTCCCTATCCCCTTTGGTAACCATAAGTTTGTTTTCTATGTCTGTCAGTCTGTTTCTGTTTTGTATATAGATTCATTTGTATTATTTTTTAGGTTCCACATATAAGTGATATCACACAGTATTTGTCTTTCTCTGACTTATTTCACTAAGCACAATACTCTCTAGGTTCATCCATTTAGCTGCAAATGGCAATATTTCATTCTTTTTTACGGCTGAGTAGTATTCCATCACACACACATGCGCGCGCGCACACACACACACACCTCCCAAATCTTTATCCATTCACCTGATGATGGAAACTTGGGTTGCATCCATGTCTTGGTTATTGTAAATAGTGCTGCTAAGAACATTGGGGTACATGTGTCTTTTTGAATTAGGGTTCTTGTTTTTTCTGGCTGTATACCCAGGAGTGTAATTGCTGGATCATATGGTAGTTTTATTTATTTTTTTTAAAGGAACCTGCATACTGTTTTCCATAGTGGCTGCACCAATTTACATTCCCACCAACAGTGCACAAAGATTCCCTTTTCTCCACATCCTCTACTTGGAGAGTTTCTTGATTCTTCTGGTAGTATGGCAGTTTGTGAAGGGGCATGAGGCAATACCACTGAGGGATGTATCCAGGCTTGGCATCTCCCACCCCAGTGACCCTTTGCATGCCAGCTTGTGTTTCCACTGTAGATGAGGACTGGGTTGCAGACACTCCCTGGTGGAGTCTGGGCTCAGGGAGTAGGAGAGTATTGTTTTGGTGACTCCAAATCACTTGTGATGGTCTCAGGTCAAGCAGAGACAAAGGTAAGGTGCCAGAACCATGGTGCGAAATATTGGTGAACCTCCTTTGGTGTCATGGGAAAAAAAAAGCAAAAGCGATTTGGATCTGGTGTGGTGTACATGCTTGGAGATAGCTTGTGGAACAAGTGGAGGCATCTTGTGAATGGAGAAATTTGAGGAAAGGTGATTAGTGGGAAAAGAGTGCCTAGAGTGTGAAAGTGTATTTCATATTTGTTATGGGGGAACCTTTGGATTAGGAAATGATCAGGTTGGGGAAATCATCAACTCCTACAGGCTCCTGTGATTTCTCTGAAAGTAAGGAATTCAGCTGCCGAAGTTGTGGAGACTGGTATAGTCTTCTCCTAACAAGTGACAAAGAAAGAAGAAATGTTAAAAACAAACAACCTACAACAACAAAAAACCAACTATTACTATTGATTATCCTGAGTGTTAAGGTATGGTTTATGATTTCCGCATACAATGTGGTGTTTCCAAAGAAATGTGACCCACTAGAGAATTGGGTCCATGCCCTTGGCATTATTAATTCCTTTGGTTAGCATCTTTTACTACCCCGTTGACTCAGGGGGCCTGTCTGGATGAAGTGGAGATTCTCTTCTAATCAGATTTGGCTATTTGCTACCTAGGCGCCCCCTCTACCCCCTCTACAGTTTAGACAGTCATCCATGAAGTTGGCTCCCTGAGCTGGAAAAGATCCACTGTGGGGGATGGGTGACCTTTTCAAGGTTCTGACGCCAATGATTATGCATCAAATAGGGCCTCTCAGAGGCCTAAGAGATTCAAAATGTATCCTCCTGTGGGTGTGTGTGTGTGTGTGTGTATGTGTGTGTGTGTGTGTGTGTGTATGAGAGAGAGAGAGTTGGTAAGCTGTAGTGTAACATTCCTATACTCATTTTGAGTTCTTGGAAATGTGCCCTGAGGTTGGTTGACGGTGGAGAAAAGAAAGGGTGGAGACCAGTGTGGGGGTGCAGGAGAAGGAGGAAAATTGGGGAGGATAAGACATTGCAGAAACAGGCTCACCCTACATATTTGTCCTTTTCCTGGCCCATTTTTGGTGGCAGTCTGCATCTGGCACAGTGAAGGAAGTGGATGCTAGTTACTGCCCTAGAACAAAGTAGGGTGGGGTGGGGCAGTAGCCTGGAGGAGAAAGAAGCTTCACCTCCTCCACTTAGTGTGCACTTATGTTGCTATATTGTGTTTTCCTCTTTGGACCCAAGATTTTATTTGCCAAATGGGGGTTGTTAGACCGTCTTTATTAGCACAGATGATGCAAAAATAAGTTGGGCAAACCCTGATACTGTGTGCCATCCTTAGCCTAGGAAATGGCAGCGCATGCTCTTTAAGTTGTTTTTAGCCCCTCCCCCATCCCCACTGTGACTTTATTTCTAGAAGAAGCACACAAAGAGGCAGTTGAGATTTCAAGAGGACGTGGGTAAAGTCAGATTCAGGCTTTGTGGCTGGCAGTAGATTTGGCTGCGACTTTGAGTTCTTGTTGGGTGTAGAGGTAGTGTTATGTGAGAAATGGTAGTTCTGTGGAACCTACTTAGGTATGTTACAGGCTGGGCCCACCCCCAGACCAGGGCTTGGTATTCACAAAGGGACCTTCGTGGGGTGTGCTTCTTGATAGCTTAGTCCAGCCTGGTTACTTAGATGAATTCCCTCCTCACCTGTGCTTCTAGAATCAGCAAAGATGTCTACTGCCTCAGTTCCCCAACTGCTTCTCTCTCTCAGAAAATAGGCTTTTGGGGACATGGGGTAGGAGTCCACCTGGAGAAATACGAAGAAGATTGGAGGGAGGTAGTGAAGCAAAGAGAGTGGGTGGTATGTCTGGTAACCCTTGGCTGAGCTTTGGGTACACACTACTTTGGGGCCTGCTGGGCTGTCATAATACACCTGGTAACCGATTGCAGTCCACATGTGTGCTCCCTGAAGTGAAAAAAGGCCAAGCCTGTTTGAGGCTTTTCCTTCTCTAAAACCTCAGACAAAGAAAATAATTCAACTCCAGCTAGAAGACGCTTGAATGTTGTCCCTTAAACAGAATTCACATGATCTTGTCCCTTGCTCTCCTCCATCTCCTCCCAGGAATTTTTTTTTTAAGAGAAAAGAGATACTCAGATTTGAGGTTGATGTTTATGGAATGATTATCTGGAGGGAACATCACAGTTTTTATAGTTAGGCTCCTTCAGAACCAGAGGGCAAAAAGATGCTGACCTGTCTGAGAAAAGTTAATGAAGAACAGCAGCGATTAAGTGAAGGGCTGCTCTCACTAAGCACCCTCCTCCTCCCCACCCCTCACCAAAGGGCAGACTCAACTGAGGCCTATGAACCAAATGCTGTTCTTTGAGGTGGCTGGAATCACAGATTCTCAGAGTGAGGAGGGCCTTGTGGAAGTCACCTGGTCTTAGTCTTAACTGATCTACAAGCCTCCTGTGCAGTAGCCCTGAGCTTGTTCTCCTGTGGTCATGGGGGAGCTCATTCCCTTTTTAACCAGTCCATTTCAGTGTTGAAAAGTTTTGACTGTAGACAGCTTTTTCTCAAATTGAGCAGCAATCATTCTCCATCTACCTATTCTATATGGGTCCTAGCTCTGCCTTCTGGGACCACACAGAACAAGAATGCTTTCTCTGACTTGGGACAACCCTTGGGAGGTCTAAAGACAAAGACTATGTCCCTTTGTCTCATTTTTCTAGGCTAAAGAGCCTTAGCTCTTTCAGCTGTTCCTTATAGGATCTGAAATCCAGCCTCCTGCTCCACTCTGGATGCCCTCTAGCCTGGGCATGGTCCTCTTGAGTTAGGGAGCCCATTGAATGCAGTAACTGAGAAGAGTCTGACCAAAGTTAGGTAGGAACATTCTTTAAAAAAAAATACAGCTCAAGACCACTTTGGCTCTTTCTGGCACCCATGCCATACAAAGACTCTGTGTCAAGCAAAGCTTTTTAGTGGAAGTATCTGTGCTGCTGCTAAGCCACACCTGCCCAAGGCCTGTACATAGACACCAGGGACAACTACCTAAGAGATTTGGGAGGGGCACATCTCTGTATTTAGAATTGTATTTAGAATTGCCCCTAGCCCAGGTCAGCCTTGGAAAAAATGTTCTAAGGGAGATGATGGAGAAGACATAAGCCCTGACTTCCAGGAGTGTATATTTTTCTACAAAGTTACAGACAAGGAATTTGTATAATAGAAAAAGGAAGTGGCATTTGGCGAATAGTGTCAAAATCAGACCTCCAGAACATCGGATTGATTTGATTTGATTTTTAACAAACCGTTGGCTTGAAATTTGTAGGAATAACGTCTCTGAACTTAATTTTCCCCTTCTGGAACAAATAGAGGTCTCCAAGATTGAAGATGCTGACCATACATGACATGTAAGCAGTCTCCAACTTACAGAACCCCTCAGTAGGAATTTAGACACAGCAGTCCCCAGCCCTGTCAAATGTTTATTTCTGTGCACATTGCCACTGGCATTGGCTGCAAACCTCCTATTGTTGCTGCCATTCCTGTGTTCTGAGGTCTTCTGCCTGTACCTGGAATACCCATGAGAGTCAGTCCTGCTGGAGGTCTTGCACCCACCGCATCGCCCCTCCCCCATGCCCTCATGTCTACCAGTTTGTCACCTGAGTTGGGCCAATGTGTTTTCTTACTACTAAAGCCCTGATTGGGGAGTGTATTGAAGTGGAGCTTAATCCTCATTATCACTGAAGGATGAGAGGCCTAGAGAAGAGAGAGTTAAAGTCTAGGAAACATGTCCCCCAACACAGTTATCGATAGTGGCCGTGTTCAGAACAGTTCTGGAGAAGCCTCTTTCATCCATAGTGTATTACTGATGAAATTACAGAACCTAACTACTGTTTATAATATTCTGTCTATAGGGAACTGCATTCAAAGCTCCAAGATGCTTATTTACAAAAGATAATCTTGGAAAACAATCCATAAGTCAGGGACAACAAGTGCTCTAGATATCTCTGTTACACAGATCTAGGTGGGTTAGAGGTTTCTACTGCTGTCACTGCCCAGGTGCTCATATCCTTGATCCTTGGCCAGATCTGTGTGTACATACAGTGTATGCATTGGTAAATTTCTTTCCAAAACGGAACTCTAGGTTTACCTGAGTTATCTTGTAATCAGCAAGTGACCCTTTTATATTGCTTATGCTGGTACCTAGATCACTTTCACTCAGTTTCTGTGGAGGCAATATTTTGTTTTCTGGTGCTCCCCTGAAATACCTGCTTCAGATAGACTTCAATTAAGTCATTAATGAACAAGTTGAGATATTATTTTTCCCTCCTAAAAATTGTGTTCCAAGGTCTGGGATGGGATAGAGATTTGTCTCCTTACACCCCTTCACCCAATCCAGTGTAAACAGTCCAAGTGGAAAGATTGTCTTAGGTGTTAGTTTTGTAAGGGATGATTCGTTCTTCCTCACATCACACTGGCATGTTTACTTGGGCACATAGCCGTCCTGGCTGGGCACTGAAATTGCAAAGATCAAGATGACTTGGTTTCTCAAAGAGACTAATCCCTCCCCATTGACTTCATCTCTACTCCCTCCTCTTTCGGTGCAAGTCTGTGACTATGCCGTGCCACGGAATGAGCACTGCCTGGTTAGCAACAGAGACACATTTTCCATACATCTAGGCTACCCTTCTTTCACGTCCAGCCTTTGGTTCCCAGCCCCAACCCATCAGCACCAAGTTGCTTGAGGCCTACATTTGGGATTGTCTCATTCAAGTGCCGCTGCTTCTTTGTTTATTAATTATCTTCCCTGCCTGCTGTCCAAAACCCAGCTTATTTCTTTTTTGGTACATTGGCCCTTTTAGTCTACTGTACCAGCTCTGTCCCTCTGGCTCAGCCATGCTTCTGGTGTGGGGGTGGGCGGGGGGAGAGAAGTTTACAGAGTTAAGGTTGATAAAGTTTGAAAACACTCAGCAAATTAGTAGCTGGATTGGGGGGAACTTTTCTCATACTGTCTCTCTCTATCCTGTTTCAGTGGAGGACTGAACCTTTGTCGCATTCCTGATATTGTCTTATCAACTCACTGAGTAATCTTGGCATCTTACTTCACGTCTCTGTACCCTCCTGTTTCTTCTCAGCCTCTCCGTGGGGCAAGCTTCTGCTTTACTGAAGGGATGCTAAGGGCTCCAGGATCTTCGCTCATGGTCTAAGCTGTGGAAGTCTAAAGGCTGACTGACAGCAGGCAGTTCTTCCAGGGCTTTGCTTTTCTCCACACTCCTACTTCCTATCTTCCCAGAAGTGGCCATTTCCTGGTATGGTCTCAGGGACCGCATGCTGCATGGTCTGTTAACTTTCACTCAAGTCTTTTAATGTTACATCTGTGAGGAATGCGGGAGGTGGGACTAATTTGACAGGATCAAGGGTTAAGCCCTTGACGGACAGACCCTTTGTGGTGTCTTCTGGCCCCCATCCTAATGCCACTCAGCAGATTCCCAGCTGTATGGTCTACTCTCTTCCTGAGCCTCTGGCAGGGAAGTTTTGAATGGTTCTCCTATACTGCCTTTCACGGTCCATCGGAAATTGATTTTTCTTTTGGGGGAGGGGGTTAAAGGTGAGATGAGGTAGACCTGGGAGGAAAGCTGGTTCAACTAGTTATTCTGGAAAGGGGTTAGAGTCTCATGGCTGCTGCCTTATCTTTGCTTATGAGATGACAAGCTAAAGCCTTGTCTTTGTTGGGCTGCCTTGCTGCTTTCCATTTCTTTTGTTTGTGTTTGATGTAAGTAAAAGCTCCTCTGAAAACTTCTGTAGGTAGGCAGTTTTTGATGGCATCTTATCTCTGACTGAGAGGGTGAGTGATGATATCTTGGAGCCTCAGGGGACAGTAAGTATCAGTTCTTGACTCTCATGTTCTTTGGAGGACTTGACTGAGAATTTGGAGCTCTGTGTTAATTTAAATTTGTAAACAGGCAGAAAAATGGACCAGGCAAGGACCTGGATATTCCACTTGTGTGATTGTGCCTCACTGTATGGAGGTAATGCTGTTTGGTTGGGTCTCAGCAACCTCTTGAACCAAATGGGTGATCCAGGCCTGATACGGTGGGATAAGAGAGATAGTGGACCTGCTGTGTGGTAATACTGCTACTTCTAGGTGTTTTTACATATACTCATTTAATTTTTACAGTAACTCTTTGAGGTAGATATTGATTTCCCCATTGTGCAGATGAGGGGACTGAGGCTCAGGAGAAGTTAAGTAACAGGCTCCATGTGGACGAGCTGGCATTCAAATTGACTTCTGTCTGATTCCACATCCCAGGCTGTTTCAACACTATCATGTTTACGTAAGTGAAAGAAAGAAAGAGAGAAAAAAAGAACTGGATAAGAATATGATGGGGGGAGGGTGGGGAATGAAAGAAATGAGAGAGAGAGATATTAGAGAAATGTAGCTTACTGCAAAAACTGGTAATATTACCAATACATATGCCTGTCTAAGGGTCAAAGGAAAGGTTTTGTTTTGTTTTATTTTGTTTTAAATCTCAAATCAGGGTAAGACGTATAAGCTTGGATTCAGAAGACTTGAAGTTCAGTCTTCAGTTTGCCACTCAATATTTGTTTATGATTGGGCATGTCATTTTCCTCTGTCTCCATTTCCTCATTTGCAAAATGAAAATAATGAAACTCGCACTTTTTTTCCCAGTAGGGAGGGAGATTGATTTTATCCTTTATCTCATATAAATACTAGATGTGTATGTGATTTAAGAAAGGAAAAGCATTCTACAGGTGTCCCTTATGAATCAGAAATTCTCTTAAGGGAATTCTGAACAAAAAATGAAGTGTATGAAGTTACCAAATCTTTGGAAGTTGTATGAAATGGCAGGACATCTTTAATGTGACATTTGCTGCTGGCAGAAGTTGGAAGACCAGACATGATTTCTAGCTATTGTTTGAAGAGACAGCAATTTGAAGGGCTATGCTAAGCCTTGTTTGGCTCCTACCTAAGAGCTCTCAATTAAGTCTCCAATCAATCAGTCAGTCCACCAGTCAACACGTATTTGTTGAGCACTATGTAAAGTGCCTTACCCTAAACTAGAGAATACAAAAGATAGCCACCGTGGAAGACCTGTTCCCTGGAAATGATGGTTTTGTTGAAGAGAGGCACTACTGCAAGCCTGGGGAACAAAAACCTTAATTTAAGTGCTGAAACCATGGGCGAGGATCTAAGAGCAACATTTAAAAAAATTTATTGAAGTATAGTTGATTTACAATGTGTTAATTTCTCCTGTACAGCAAAGTGACTCGGTTATGCATATACATACATTCTTTTCATGTTCTTTTCCGTTATGGTTTATCACAGGATATTGAATATAGTTCCCTGTGCTATACAGTAGGGCCTTGTTGTTTATCCATTCTATATATAATAGTTTGCATCTGCTAATCCCAAACTCCCAACCCATCCCTCCCCCACTCCCCTCCCCCTTGGCAACCACAAGTCTGTTCTCTATGTCTGTGAGTAAAAGCAACATTTATTCAGTGAGAAGAGATTTCATTGTAGGCTGATGTGGTTAGGGATGTTTGTGGAAAAAGGAAGAATTGAAGCTAGGCCTTGAGGGCTATATAGGATTTAGGTAGGTTGGGGAGGGAGAAAGGCATTCATTCCAGTTAGTACAAGTTCTGCATGTCCTAAGGGCACAGACAGGCCACAGGCCAGTTGGTTCACCCCACAGTGAACTAAGAATATGTGCTCCCCAAGGGCTGGGTATGTGTGGTGTCTTCATTTATTCACTTATTAACCCATGCATTAAATTTATTGAGTGCCTGTTCTAGGAGATGAGCTATTCTTCCTATGGCCTGTGAAACATGCATGGAGCCCCATAAATGTCACTTTTATTTGCTTTCTAAAAATACTTTCATAGTGTGTACCTTGGACCAGGTACTGGTTTTCTATTTTAACACATATTAGCTCCTTTATCAACCCCATTTTATAGATGAGGAAATTGAGGCATAGAGAGGCTAGGTAACTTGCCAAATGTTATACTGCTTGTGTGGCTGGATAAGTGGATCAGTGGAGATCTGCTTGACTGTTGCAGAGTAGTGAGATATAAGGGTGAATGGATTTGAGCCAGTTATTCTGAAGAACTCAGAACATTGGGCTATGGGATAGATTCAGGTTGGAAGTACGTAGCCATTTTGTTGGTTTTTGAAGGATTAGAGTTAATGTATCAAAAAAAATAAAGCACCTGACACAGTACCAGCCATATAAGTGTTTCCACGAGGAAAGATCTTTCTCTGAACAATTGGAGAGGGCATAATGAAGGAATCAGTCATCTTGGCAACATGCTGACTGTTGTTAATACATTAGTAAGTTGCCAGAGGTAGTGGTAATATACAACATTTGTATCTGAAGAAATGAGGGAGAGGCAGGAGTTAGAGATGAATCCAATATTTCTAATCTAGAAGGCTCTAGGTGGTGATGGAGATTGGGAGGGCTAACCAGGTTTAGTTCAGTTTTGGATCTTCTGAGACCATAGGACCATCAAGGTAAGACGTTCCATAAGCAGTTAAGAAAAAAAAAGAATTTATTTAAGGCCACTGGCCAGTTAAAACAACAAATCATTATTTTAGGAACATAATGGTTAACACAGATGACTTACTAATCTGCTGATTGTTGTGGAAATGACTTAATTGCCAGACAATCTCATGCTGCAACAGACATTGGAACAGGCTTGCATTGTTATTTAATGGGCTTTTCTGGTCATAGTTTGGTCTTGCTATCGCTTCCAATCTTCAGGCTGCCTAGTCACCTGAGGTATTACTGGCTGAAGTTCTTTCTGCCTTAGTACTTTCAAGTGATGGGGAAGTCCAAAAATCAAACAAACAAAAAATAGAAGAAACTGTCAAAACGCCAAAGTTCAGACATGAAGCTGGAAATGTTAAAAGTTTCGAGGCTGTTAAAAAAACATCAGTTGTCTTGCCAACATGTTTAAGGATTGTTTTCTCTATATGAAAAGTAAAATATGGAGGCTTCGAAAGGCAAACTCAACTGGAGTTTCAGGTCCGGGTTGCATTTTTGTTGTTAGTAGTTTTATGCTCTCTGCATAGTGCAGTATTATTAATCTGTGGATATTATTGTTCATATTTCTGCAGTAGCATTGGTTCTTAAAATGTGACCTTTGAAAAAGCATTGTTAAACTTGCAAGTATGATTTGTTTTCAGTGGTGTCCTCACTGTACTTTCATCCTGAGTTTTATATTAAAATGAAAAAAACTAACACAACACTAATGCAACTATACTTCAATAAAAATTAATAAAAAGAAAAGGATATAGGGATTTACTTCACAAATTCGTTGGCTGCAAATCTGGCTGGAAAACATCACTTTATTATTAAGAGACTTTGGCACATTTGTAGTGATTATGTGACCCAAACCCTAGACCTGATGCCCTGTGTACTTACAGAAAATTCTCAGGAAAGCTTAACTTTGTGTACAGATGGGTGTGCCAGTCCCTTGCCTACCTCCATCTTTCTTAGATTTGCTTTCTAGATCCATTACTTTTTTTTGTACAGCATCACATGCTTTTCTGCATGGTGAAAAACTGAAATTCAGAATGTTGTATAGATGCTTGTGCCATGGAACTTGGTCTCTTCACTCCCTCCCTCCTCGTAGACAAAACTCATTTCATGCTAACAATCTAATGGGCACGTGGGTTCCTTTACCTAACTCTTCTTTCTGACCAGGTGAAATAGCTTGTAATTTATATTTGAAACTGATTTGAGTATCTAGCTGCTGGGGGTATTTTTGTGAAAAAGACTACCCAAGTGCTCTGGCTTTTGCAAGAGCCAGCTTGCCAGTTTGTTTCTGCTGTGTGAGCTCTGGTGGGAGGATGATACTTTCCCCCCCCGGATGTAAAGGGTTAAATATGTAATTTTCATGTTTTCCCGTGCCTTTGGCTGGAGAAATGCACAGTTTTCTGAAACCTGCCCAGGCCCTGCACATACTGTATCTGCTTAAGGAAGGTTTTGGCTCTTAGCCCTTCTCAGCTGCATTAGGGTTCAGGTTTCATCCTTCTCCCCTTCCAGCCACTAATAAAAGCCAAAAGAATTAAGGATCAGGGAGAGTTAATTCCCACTGCTAAGACCCAGGTGGGGCCCTTCCACCTCCCATCCCAGCTCCTAGGTTAGAGCCCTAATTTAGGGCTGAGCTCTAGTCTAAGCCTGTAAGTGACAGTGATCTGGAACAGGCCCCAGAAAAGCACTTGACAATCAGGTTTTGCCTTATGCTGGCATCTCTCTCTCTCTTTCCCCTTTCTCCCCCTCTTCCTCCCTTTCTCTCCCTCTCTCTCCCTTCTCCCTCTTTTCCCTCCAGGTCCTCTGTTGGGATCTTAGAAAAGACCAGGGGCCAAGCCAACTGATGCTATTACAGAAATGGAAATGATGTATCATAGTTCGTTTCTTCTAAACTGGGAGTTTGGGATGAAGCTTCTACTTTTTTTTTTAAGTCCCTGACCCAACTTCAGTACAACATTAGGAGTCTCATTCAGAATAAGAAATGTCATTGATATCTCTCTCACCCAGCTTAAAACAGATGCATAGTAATGAGCTCTGAAATAGTGAGCTCAGAGAGGGCAGCTTTAAAGGAGGATCCTGCCTGTCCCAAGAGCTGGGACAGGCAGGAAGAAGCATCCTTCTGGAACAACTACACTATTGTAGTGGCCTCTTCAATGGTTTCCTTCCCTTTGATCATGCCCCTCCCACTTAAAATTATTTAATGTTTCCCTGCTACCTTCAAAATAGAGCTCAAACTACTTTAGCCTAGTATACAGACCATTGTCCATTGGGCTCAAATCATACTTTCTAGCACTCCTTCCAGGACTCATTTTCAGGCAGAGTGGTTTCCTCTCCACCACCGCCACCCAACACACCTGGGAAGTTCTGGCCTCCAAATTTCCCAGTGCGATATTCCTCGAGCGGCTCAGCTTCATCTTGTCGACTCGGCCTGCTCCTCTTTTCCCTCCCCTCCCACTTGGGCCTAACCTTCAAGCCTTACTCTATGCCCCAAGTGCATTATCTCAGTCTGCTCCTGGTGGATGTAATCTCTCTGTTTTTGGAATGCTGGACTTCTGATTTTCCAGTAGAAATTTTGGGGTACTTTGACTGCCCTGTGTCTGGTTTGCTGGACCAAAATCTTCTAGAGGACAATGGCTATGTCTTCTGTATCTTTACTATCCTCAGCCTAGAGCGGAGTAGACTCTCCATAATGGTTTGCTGGAAAAGTCAAGCAAAACTTTTGTACTCAAAACTGGTCACGTCCCCTCTTCTTCCCCCCATTCCAAATGAGAAAGAGAAAGTGACATGAAGAGCTGAATATACTAGCCAAGTTTTCCCGTCTTTCTGTGAAACCTAGTAAGTGGGGTGAACCTTGAATGACACACACATGTGAGCTTGGGACAGAGGGAATGAATAGAAGGAAATAGTGGTACCGGTGGACATGGAGAGGGATCCCAGGTGTAATCCTGGGTGAGAGGGGAGAGGGCGGCAGTGGAGGCTGGGAGCGTCTACATGCTTGTCCAAGAGCTGCCTGTCGTTGGGTTTGCAGTGGTTGGGTTTCTTTCCGCTGCAGCTCTTGTGCGTGAGCTGTGTTCCTGTGGCTTGCATGTGGCAGAGGCCTGCTGGCTGATGATTACAGCATTCCCTTGCTGTTGAGAAGTGTTGCTGTGAGACTCTTAAAACAGCAGCCACCCCTCTTGTTGCTATGTGTTCAGGGAGGGTAGAGTATGAGTCTTTTGCCTGACTCAAGTGTTTCATTGCTTCAGCTGAAAGGCAATAGCTTTATGTGAACCTACTCTGTGTGTGTGTATGTGTCTGTGTGTTTTCACTTTTGCTTAAGCAAGCCCTAACGTGTTCTGTCTGACTAGCCTTGGATGTGAGTCACCGTCTGGTATTTATACCCAGTGCCTTAAGTGTCCTTATTATTTGACCATGACATTCCTTTTCTCACTGTTTTACTCAAAGCTGAGAATGCTGAAAAGGGCCAAAAGGAACCTTCTCCGTCCTCCTTCCTAATGGGGGTCTCATCTAATTGGTGGCTGTCTCTGTGGAAGTCAATTAGGTTATGTCAGCGCACTAAAGGAAACACACTGAAACTCACACTGGCAGTACGGTGACAATTTAAAATACATTGTGGGGGCTTCTCTTAATTTGTTCCTGCCCAGACTAGTGCTGGAGAGTCTGATCATTGGAGCAAACTTTAGAAACAGGCCTCGAAAGGGACCCCAGGGAAATGTTTATCCTTATCAAGATCACATAGTAAGTTTGCAAGGAGTAAAACAATCTGAGAAAGTCGTAGAGGAGATAATTCAGTCTTTGCAGGCATTGGTAGAGAAACAGAATGTTAGCTTGCTCCTCACTGCTGCTTCCATTAAGGTCCTTCCATAGCTGACAATTTTGTCTTGGGAGCATGCTCCTAGAGTGTGGGAATGGTAACCCCATCAGGGGCACTGTTGTTATCAAAAGGACAGAGCCTCAGAGAGGAAGGACATGACTGCTAGCATGGTCATTTGGAGGCCAGGCAGCCAGTAAATCATTTGAGAATGAATTAAAAGTTCAAAGGGCAAGAGGGAATGCTTTGAGTGACTGCATAGGTGCTTGAAAAATCAAAGGGATAGCTGATGTGTTTTATTTTTTGAGGGCTGGTTGGAAGGAGCAAGGGAATGGAAGTACACTGTAGGAAATTGGTGATGCGGTTTTCATGTGCTTGGGAGCCTTATCTCTGGGATGGGGATGATCAAAGCTACCATTGATTAAATGTCAGTTACATTCTGGGAATTTTATGTGCATAATCTCTAATCTTCTCATTACTACTGTAATTTAAGTGATAGGTTTCCTATTTTACAGATGAAAAAAAGAGGCTCAGAGAGGCCAAACAACCTTCTTAAAGTAACAAAGCAAGTAAGTGGTAGAGTTATGATTTGAACCCAGCTCGGCCTGACCCCAAATCCTATGATTGTCACACTATACTTTGAAATTTTCTTTCAAATCTTCTTTTTTTGTGCCTCACATTCCCAGGCTTTCCTGGGAAGCTCTTAAATATGTGGATTAGACTCTTAGGATTAAATAATATAGTGTATGAGATGTACTTAGTAGTGTTCCTATTCTAAGAGGCAGAAATCGAGGCTGAGTTTCCCAAATCCATTGGACCAGTAAGTGGCAGAGCTGGTATTCAAAATTCGGATTTTAGAGTGCCTATTCTTCCCAATGCCTGTGATGCCTCTCACACTGGGACAGGGGAAATGGTAAACAAAAAACTCTTCAATTATCTGATGGACAGTGTCTACTTGAATAATTTTTCTCTTTTCTTTTTATCTCAAACCCCAGTATATCTAAAACGGAATTTATCTTCCCCTTGCCAAACAGGCTGTGTCCTTGGCCTCCTGCCTCCCACTCAGCCAGCATTGAAATCTTGGAGTCACTGCTTATTCATCCCCTATATCCAATCAATCACCGCGTGCTGTCAGTCCTTCTTCCTTCAAAATAGCCCTCATATCTACTCCCTTCCTTTCAAATCCTGCTACTCCCACCCTCTTCCAAGCTCTTATTTATTTCTGGATTTCTGGATTCCTGGCTGGCTTCCCCACCTCTAGGCTCACCCCTTTAAAATTTACCCTCTAAGTCACTTCATCTATCTGAGAATTTTAATTTCCCTGTCTGTACAGTGAAGAAGCCGCACTGACTGGTTGATCTTTGCGGTTCTTTCCAGCTCTGACATTCTAGACCAGCAAACCCGCCATTGACACTTCTGTATTGCCCTCTCTCACTTGAATAGTTGCTCTGGCTCCATGCTCCTAGCCTTGCATAAAACTGTCCTCCATATTGTCCCTAGAGTCTTTATCTGAAATCAACTTACAGTTGAAAGGAATCTTAGAGGCCTTTCAAGTTGGCCAACGCTGACCCTACTGCCTGACTGCCATTTATAAGACCCTTGAATTTGGTTGACCAGGCTGTGCTTGAACCCTTCCATTGATGCTAAAAACTCTTTCACGAGCAGCCCTTTGCATTATCAGGTAGCTAGAGTTGTAAAAATCTCCTACCACAAATTGAGAACAATTACTCTGCCTTTATGGCACTCTATTATTCAAAACTTCCTTCATTTTGATTTAAGTACCAACCTCTCAAGTTTAGCAACCCAGGTTCTCCATAATATGTCTTCTACCTTCTCTCCTAGCCTTAAATCCTGGATACTTCCTTTACACTTCATCCAAATAAAAATAAAATGGCTAACAGTTGTTGCACCCTTACTGGATGCCAGATACTGTTCTAAGTCATTTTACATGTATTACCTTATTTAATACATACAGTAACCATATAAGTTCCTATTGTTCTTCCCCATTTTGCAGAGGAGGAAAATGAGGCATATGGAATTCTAAATGATTTACCCAGAGTCTCACAGCTAGTAAATGGTAGAGCTAGGATGTTAATTCAGAAACTTCAGAACCAATGTCCATAATCCATGCCATACACAGTAAGACCAAATATGACAACTCACAATTTCCTAAACATACCCAGTTCATCATTTTTCAACACCTTCCTAGTCCTATCTACCTGACTAAATCTTGCCTAATCTTTGAGGCTCAACACAAATTATACTTCCGTCTCATGCCATTCTACTCTATCTTCCATCCCTGCATTCTTTTTCCATTTTCCTCCCACAAAATCCTTATACTTTTCTTTACCTCTCTGCTAGAGCTCATCATGTTCTTTCTAATGAGTAGTGTGAATCTATCTTATATTCCTCATGGAGAGTTTTTTTTTCATATTTTAAGTATATGAATCTTTGCTTTCTGAATCTGGTTTCTTTCTTAGGCTCAAAATTTCATTTCTCTCATTGACCTGTGCTTTGTACATTTGTTCCTAAGTACCATCAGTGATGGAGACAAAAACCAAACAGTTCAAGCATTGCTATCTGTAGTAATATTGTATAGTATATATTGCATAGTAATGTAATTTATACATTTATTACTTTTATATTATATTTATAAAATGTAATATGAATTTTATGTATTATGTTTATCAATTATATACTATATTATATATTATGATATTAAATATTTATTTTAACTGAGAGCTGAATGAGAAGCAACCTAAAAATGGAGGAATTTTCTTAGAACCTCTGTCCCCAATATGACTGCCTTAACATTTATTACTTCTCATTTTCCCTCTTCCTAGCCCTTAACATTTTTTGCTATGCTATCTACAAACTGATATAAATTTTGCTTTTTTACATAAATGGTTGGATGGAAGGATAGATACTTTGCCACTTGATCTAGAGATTGTGAATGTGTGTGTGTGTGTGTGTATGTGTGTGTATGTGAAGTGTGGGGGGAGTAGGTTGTGGTGGTGGTGGTTGGATGGTTGGAGGTGGATGGTTCTTTGGGCATGGAAAGTTTCCTTGTCTACTGTGTTTAGAAAAGAAACTTATTTTTTTCCCCAGCTTTATTGAGATATGACTGACAAGTAGAATTGTGCACATTTAAAGTATATGATGTGATGATTTGATATATGTATACCTTTTTGGTGAGAACGCTTAAGATCTACTCACTCAGCAAAATTTTTGTCACAATGCCGTACATTAGATCCTCAGAACTCATTCATCTTATAACTGAAAGTTTGAACCCCTTGACGAACATCCCATTTCTCCCACCTCCTATCTCCTGTCAGTGACCATTCTACTCTGTTTCTATGAGTTTGACTTTTATTTTTAGATTCCACATATAAATGATACCAGACAGTATTTGTCTTTCTTTGTCTGACTTGTTTTACTTAGCATAATGCCCTCCAGGTTCCTCCACATTGTCATGACATTTTCTTTATCCATTTATCTGTCAATGGACATTTAGGTTATTTCCATATCTTAGCTATTATGGATAAGGCTACAATGAACATGGGAGTGCAAATATCTCTGTGAAGTACTGATTTTGTTTCCTTCAGATATATTCCCAGAAGTGGGATTGTTGGATCATATGGTAGTTCTGTTTTTACTTTTTTTGAGGAACCTCCATAATGTTTTCTATAATGGCTGTACCAATTTATATTTCCACCAACAGTGCACAAGGGTTCCCTTTTCTCCAGATCATTGCCAAAACTTATTATCTCTTGTCACACCTTTTCATGCACCTGCTGGTCCTTTGTATGTTCAGGTTCTTTGCCCACTTTAAATTGGGTTATTTGGTTTTTGTTTTTGTTTGTTTTTTGCTATTGAGTTGTTTGAGTTCCTTATGTATTTTAGATATTAATCCATTATCAGATATATGGTTTGCAAATATTTTCTCCTACTCTGTAGGTTGCTTTTTCACTCTGTTGATTATTCCCTTTGCTGTCCAGAAGCTTTTTAGTTTGATGTAGTCCCACTTGTTTAGTTTTGCTTTTGTTGCCTGTGCTTTTAGTGTCATTTCCATGAAATCACTGCCAAAACCAATGTCATAAAGCTTTTTCCCTATGTTTTCTTCTAGGAGTTTTATGGTTTCAGGACTTATATTTAAGTCTTTAATGCATTTTGAGTTTATTTTTGTGAGTGGTACAAGATAAGTGTTCAGTTTCATTCTTGTGCATGTGGATATTCAGTTTTACCAACAGCATTTATCAGAGAGGCTATCCTATTCCCATTATGTGTTCTTGGCACCCTTGTCAAAGATTAGTTGACTGCATGTGCTCGGATTTATTTCTGGGCCCTCTACTCTTATTCTATTGGTCTATGTTTTTATGCCAGCATCATACTGTTTGGACTACTATAGCTCTGTAATATAGTTTGAAATCAGGAAGTGCAATGCCTCCAATTTTGCTTTTCTTTCTCAAGATTGCTTTTGTTATATAGTGTCTTTTGTAGTTCCAGATGAATTTTAGGATTTTTTTTTCTATTTCTGTGAAAAATGCCACTGGAATTTTGATAGAATTTGCATTCAATTTGTAGATTGCTTTGGGTAGTATAAATGTTTTATCAAATTAATTCTTATAATCCAATAACATGGTATATCTTTCTATTTGTGTCTTCAATTTCCTTTTTTTTTTTTGGATATTCAGCTCAGTTATTCCTTTTTTTAAAAAAATTGAAGCAGAGTTGATTTACACTAGTGTTACTTTCACATGTACAGCAAGGTGATTGCACTCTCTCTCTCTCTCTCTCTCTATATATATATATATATATATATACACACACATATATACACAGATTATTTTCCATTATACATTATTACAAGGTATTGAATATAGTTCCCTGTGCTATACAATAGGTCTTTGTTGTTTACCTATTTTATATATAGTAGTGTGTGTCTGTTAATCACATACTCCTAATTTATCCCTCCTCCCCTTTTCCCTTTGGTAACCGTAAATTTGTTTTCTATGTCTGTGAGTCTGTTTCTGTTTTGTAAATAAGTTCATTTGTATTATTTTTTAGATTTCACATATAAATAATATTTGTCTTTCACTGTCTGACTTATTTCACTTAGTATGATATTCTCTAGGTCCGTCCATATTGCTGCAAAGAGCAATATTTCATTCTTCTTTATGGCTGACTAATATACCAGTGTGTGTGTGTGTGTGTGTGTATCACATCTTTTTTTTCTTTAAGAACTTCTATTGAGATACAATTGACATACCATAAACTGCATATATTTAAAGTGTACAATTTGATATTTTCTTATTAGTAATGTATATATGGCAATCCCAATCTCCCAATTTGTCCCACCCCAAACCCCACCCCCACCCCGCTTTCCCCCGTTGGTGTCCATATTTTTGTTCTCTACATCTGCTCTATTTCTGCCTTGCAAACCAGTTGATTTGTACCATTTTTCTATATTCCACATATATATGTTAATATACGATATTTGTTTTTCTCTTTCTGACTCACTTCACTCTGTCTCTAGGTCCATCCATGTCTCTACAAATGTCCCAATTTCATTCCTTTTTACAGCTGAGTAATATTCCATTGTATATATGTACCATATCTTCTTTATCCATTCATCTGTTGATGGGAACTTGAGTAGCTTCCATGTCTTGGCTATTGTAAATAGTGCTTCTATGAACATTGGAATGCGTGTATCTTTTTGAATTAGAGTTTTTGTCTTTTCCAGATATGTACTCAGGAGTGGGATTACTGGATCATGTGGTAACTCTTTTTAGTTTTTAAAGGAACCTCCATACTGTTTTCCATAGTGGCTTTACAGTTTACATTTCCACCAACAGTATAGGAGGGTTCTCTTTTCACTATTTGCATCTTCAGTTTGTTTTGTAGTTTTCAGTACATAGGTCTTTCATTTCCTTGGTTAAATTTATTCTTTTTGATGCTATTGTACATGGGATTGCTTTCTTAGTTTCTTTTTCAGATAGTTCATTGTTAATGTATAGAAACACAACTGATTTTTGTATGTTGATTTTGTGTCTTGCAGCTTTACTGAATTTTTCAGTTCTAACAGTTTTTTGCTACAGTCTTTAGGATTTTCTATATATAAGGTCAGGTCATTTGCAAACAGACAGTCTTACTTTTTCCTCTCCAATTTGGATGCCTTTTATTTCTTTTTCTTGCCCAGTTGCTGTAGCTAGGACTTCCAGTTCTATGTTGAGTAGAAGTCTTGTGAGTAAGGAACCTTGTCATGTTCCTGATCTTAGAGGATAAGCTTTTAGCTTAATATTTATTACTTCTCATCTTCCCTCTCCCTTACCCATAATATTTATTGCTATGCTATCTCCAAACCGATATGAAGTTTTATTTTTCACATGGATGTGTGGATAGATACTTCACCATTTGAACTTGTAAAACTTAGTGTGTTTGTGAGAGAGAGTATGTGTGTAAAAATAGAGATAGACATAGAGAGAGAGTGGTGGTGCTGGTGGTAGAGGGGGTGATTCTTTTTGGAATAGAAAGTTACCGTGTCTTCTGTGCTAATAAAGCCCCCTTAAAATGCTACTTCCTACAAACTTCCTCCTCCCTCTCCTCTCCTCGCTTCTTTCTTCCCTCTTCTCTATTTCTTCCCTACTTTTGGTAGTTATTGTGGTTTCCCATTTGTATTTTATAAATGATTTCCATCTGAAGTTTCTGAGTTCTCTGCTTGAGTGAGATATGCTTATCTAACATATTAGACAAGAACATGATTTACTACCCAGACAGACAGACAAATTGAATGGCTAACACATTGTTCTCTAAAGGATCAGGATACTTTTGCTAATTCCCTGTGTGTACCAATTTATTTACATTTCAGAAGTCAGAAAAATTTAAGTAGTTCCAGTTGCAGTGTTCCAGATCACTAAACATTAACTATAAATCACTAGTGGGCACTTTAAAAAATCTGTTGATGGATTGGCTTGTATTTTACATGAGTATAAGCCACCTAGCCTAAGGGTCTCTAAGTTGGTTTTGCAAGGTAAAAAATGTGCTCTTGATATCTCTCTCTGGCCCCATAATATCTTTGTCAATCCCCACCCTATCCCTGTATACCTTTCATAGGGCCCCCTTTTCTTCTCTCTCCATATTTTTCAACAGAGTCTTTAAGGGAGTCATAGACTGGTTGTGATTATTACTGAACCATATGGGAACCACACATCTTTTTTTCTTCTACTTTCTTAAATTATGGTTATGTTTTCCTAAATGATTTTTTTAAAAAATAAGACTATTTTTTAACTATTGAAGAACTTATTAGCAAGTAGCCCAGTCTTAATTTCATCATCCAATAAGGCCAAAGTTAATAACCCATCTTTTTTTTTTCTTTTCTTTTCTTTCAGCTAATACCTGAAACCTGTTCCACAGGAGGGTGATACTAGTTATTGCAGTATATATTAGTGTGCAGCCTTCATGACCCCTTATTGTTTTGACTAACAATCTTCTGGATTAGAAGGGTCTGGGAGTCATCATTTAGACTCCTTTTCCAGAATGAACTATATATTCTGTGTAAAGTTTGGTTACAAATGAAGCATACTTATTTTTATTTGGGAAATCAGTCCCTATTTTACAAGTATATTAATTATTGTGTTGAGACAAATTTGACTTGACTTTATATTTTACACCTATATTGAGCAATGTAATTGATGTATAATAAATTATACATGCATAAATGCATATAAAATTTGATGAGTTTTGACAATGCCCATGAAACTATCACCATAATAAAGATAATAAACATATGCATCACACCAAAGGTTTCTTTGTACCCCTTCATAATCCATCCCCACAACCCTCAGACAACTTCTTTCTTTCACTATAGATTAGTTAGCATTTTCTAGAATTTTATTTCAATAGAATCATTTAGTGTGTATTTTTCTGCCTGCCTTCTTTTACTCATTATAAATATTTCTACATTTTTCCATGTTCTTGCATGTATCAACAGTTTGTTCCTTTTTATTGCTGAGTAATATTCCATTGCATGAATATACCACAGTTTGCTTATCCATTCACTTGTTGCTGAACATTTGGCTTATTTCTGGCTATAATGAATAGTTTTAGCAATTATGAATAAAACTGCTATGATCATTCATGTATAAGTCTTTGTGTAAACATATACTTTCATTTATCTTGGTTAAATACAAGTGGAATGATTATGTCATTTGGTAGATATATCTTTATCATTTTTAAAAGCTGGCAAATGATTTTACAGTCTGGTTGTAAATATCTTACACCAGCAGTGTAAAAGAGTTCCATTCCATACCAACACATATTATGGTCATTTAAAAAAATTTAGCCATTCTAGTAGGCATGCATTGGTATTTCTTTGTAGTTTTAGTGATGTTAAGCATCTTTTTATGTGCTTATTTGCCATATGTATATCTTCTTTAGTGAAGTGTCTATTTAAATCTTTCGGCCGTTTTTATTGGTTTTTCTCTTCTGATATTGAGTTGTAAGAGTTCTTTATATTCTAGATACAAGCCCTTTGTTGGGTATATGCGATTTGCAAATATTTTCTCCCAATTTGTGGCTTGCCTTTCCATATCTTAACAGTGTCATTTGAAAAGTAAAAGTTTTTTTTTTTTTAAATCTATATCTCTATCACCATCTCTATCTAGATCTTTCTCTCCATCCTAGTGGGTGTGAAGTTATATCTTATTCTGGTTCTTATTTGCATTTCCCTTAATGACTAATGATATTGAGCAGCATATTTTCATGTGCTTATTGGCCATTTGTATATCTTCTTTGAAGAAATGTCTATTAAATCATCTAAATATTAAAAAAGAGAAAAGTAAAAGGTTTTAATTTTGATAAAGTCCATTTAAATATTTTTAAACATTTTATAGTTTCAACTTTTTTGTCCTGTTCAAGAAGTTTTTACCTTATCCAAGGTAACTATGATTTCTCTCCTGTATTTTCTTTTAGAAGGTATATAGTTTTAGCTTTTGCACTTGGATCTAGGATCCATTTTGTGTTAATTTTTGTAAGTTGTGTGAGATAACAGCTGAGGGGTTTTTGGTTTGCTTTTTGTTTTTGTTAATTTGTTTTGCATTTGAACATCCAGTTGTTCCAGCAACATTTATTGAAAAGATTATCCTTCTTCTGTTTAATTGCTTTGGTACCTTTGTCAAAAATCAATTGACTCTATACACATGGATGCTCTATTATGTACCTTTGACCTATATGTTTATCTTTATGCCAAAACCACATTGTTTTGATTAATGTATCTTTATAGTGTCTTGTATTCAAGTAGTGTAAGCCCTCCAACTTTATGCTTATTCAGAAGTGTTTTGGCTATTCCCAGTTGTTTGAATTTCCATATAAAGTTTAGAATCAACATGTTAATTTCTGTTTAGAAGGCATGCTGGGATTTTCATTGGGATTATGCTGTATCTATAGGTCAATTTGGGGAGAATTAACACCTTAACAATACTGACTCTTCCAGTGCAGGAACAGGGTATATCTATTAATTTAAATATTCTTTAATTTATCTCAGCCATGTTTCATAGTTTCAGTCTACACCTCTTGGAAATCTTTTGTCAAATTTATCCCTAAGTATTTCATATTTTTGATGCTATTATAAATGGTTTATATTTTAAAATTTCACTTTCTGATCCTTGATTGCTAGTAATAGAAATGTGATTGATTTATGTATATTGATTTTGTGTCATGTAACCATGCTAATCTCTTATTAAATAGCCCTTTTGTAGATTCCCTAGAATTTTCTACCTAGCTGATCTTCTCATCTATAAGTACAGATGATTTTACTTCCTTTCCTATCCATATCCAAACCTGGTTTTAACCAGCAGTGTGCGAGTTAGATGTATTATGTAACTTCTCTTAAACCTTGGTTTCCTCATCACTAATATGGAGATCATAATAGTACCTACTCATAGGGTTATTGTGAGGATTAAATGAGATAACATAGATAATATTACTAGTGCAGGACCTGGCAGAATATATAACCCCTAAATGTTCATCTTTGGGCCCTCTTCCTAGTCAACATCTGTAGTAAGTGATATTCTCCAAACATTAATTTCCCTTTTTAATATCTGTCATCAGTGAATTTATTCAAACCTAAAAAATAACCAACATTATATTGTCAGGCTGGAGGTGATATGTTTTCTAAGTATACTAATTGATAAAGTTGGACTTTGTTTTATTGGCTATAAATTTACCATTTTAAGCCTTTTCCTGGACCTTCAGCTTGATGCTGAGATGGGATAACCAGACCTGCACACAGTATCCTAAATGAGGGCAAACCATGAAGGAAGGAATTGAGGGCAGGGTGAGGTGAGGGAGTGAGGGAAGGGAACATCTCAATTTTTTTTTTCTATTCCTGACATGCTTAGACCAACACTTATTTTGACTGAAAGAACAAATTAGGCTGGTGTCTTCAGTAAACAGTCTGCAGTGATTGCCAGATCTCTTTTCTTATTTAGAGCTGATAGCTTGGAGCTTATATTCCCAGAGGCAGAACCTATACTTCCCCCTGCCAAAATAAATAAATAAATAAATAAAACAAAAAACCTAAAACAAAACCCAAACCATAAGAAGCATTAATTACCTTATACTTGTCCCTTTTGAGACTGTTATCTGGAGTAGCTGGGAGGTCTCTTAGAATACAAGTATAAGTAGCCAGGGTCAGACGAAAGCCTCCTTAGAAGTGTCCAACCACCCCTACTCATTGCACTCCCATCTCTGTCTCTCTAAGTAAGAGCACTCACTGGAAATATATGAATATTTATAGAGCGGCCTGCCAGTTCTCCCTGCTCCCCTTTAACCTGCAGTGGGCTTCAGCTCTATTTACATGACCAGCGTGGAGCAAAATAAGAATTTCGGTTTAGAAAAATGGAGATAAGACGCCTATACCAGATTGTCCTTTCATGTTAACCTCCTATTATCATCGTAGTCTAAATTAGAACCTAAAACTGTAGAATGAAGGAAATTTGCAACTTAACTCGAAATAGTTTGATGAGCCTTGTGCTAAAGAAGACGTTATATCCCAGTGATTTTGAAGTAACTCTAATAGTTGGAGGGATTGGGGGGGGTGGGGGGGTGGGGATAAGGGAAGGAGGATCATGCCCAGGCATAAGTTCAATTTGAGGCTTTACTGTGGGGAGGACGAGAGGAATCCTAGTAGCCTGGCTATTTAAGTTGCCCCCAGTGATTCTGCATATACATAGGTAGGCCCCGTCTGTCTTCTAACTTATTTTCCCTCAAACTGCCTATGCATTCAGTAAACCAAAGTTTGGCATCTCTTATGTGTATGGCTCCTATTTCTGAAACTTAGGTAATTTCCTTTTCTGCCTGTTTCTTTGGTTTGTTCTGTTTCTTTTTTTCTTTTGGGGGGGTGTTTGTTTTTGGTTTAGCAAAGTGACTGTTTGAGATGATTACTCAATTTATCTCAAGTATAGAATTAGAAATGGAGAACATGTGTGGTCCCTGACTTCAGGGAACTTTATCGCATCCCACTCCACCCTCACCAGATTTTTAGTTCATGTAAAGCAAAATGCCCTATAGTCCACAGTTGAAATTGTTACTTATGTGATCTGCTACCTTGGGCAAGTTACTCCAATTCTTTAGGCCTCATTTCCCCCATCTGTAGTGAAGAGTTAAACTAAGGATACTAAGGACCCTGTCAGCCTCAAGAATTCTGATCCTAACCTTTGTTTTCCCTTTGTGAGTGTGAGATTGGGCTTAATAAATTATTTAGAATGGTAATGATGATGGTTTATTTTCAAATTAAAAATTTGTTTTAAACTACCCATTTGAATCTTAACTCTGTTGGGAGTTTTAGCTTTGCAGGCAATCAAATAAAACTCTTATAATATCCACTATATGTTCTTGAAAAGAGGTCAAGTGAGTTAGAGATGAAATAGCTGGATCTATTTGGGGTCAACACTTTAATATTTGTCTCTATAGTCATGGTTTTTATTCATATGAAACCCTCTGGGGACACAGACTCCTGAGCTGCCACTAGCTTATATAGTCCTTTTATGCCAATTACACAAAGATGCTCCTTTCTTCAGGGGGCATTCAGCCCTGTGTAGAGGCACCAGGCTTGCCAAGTGGAGCCCAGGTTCCAATTTATTCCCTCAGCTTAGGGACCTTATGCAGTGCTTGGATGCTCTGTGATTTCATTGATAGCACTTTTCATAATGTTCAGATAGGACTCATTTTTTCTTGTTTTTCTAACTCTTTAAAATTGAGTTTTCTACTCAGATCTTATTGCTGTCACAGACTCATTTTCAGCTGCAGCATCCTTTGAGGTTACAATGCAATCTTTGTTTCTTCCTCCTCACTTTCTTATCCTTCACCTGGAATACCATATTGTTGATTCTGGGCCCCGTGACCTCTGCCCACTTTTTGGTTGAGGTTTTAAAATTATCTTATTAATTTAGGTGGCTAAAATTCTCTTACCTGTATGCACAGAGAATTCTGTGTCTGTTTTCCTGCCCTTGGTATACACAGGGCTGACTCAGTACTCTTTTGCATACTTCCTTACCCAAGGGATTTATTACTCAACAGCCATACAAAGAGATTCTCGCCTATGTGCCAAACACCATACTGGGAGCTTGCTATGCCTCTGGCCCCTGGGCCTTTTCCCTTCACAAGTTGCTGTCATTGCTTGCTATGAGTTTGGAAGGCTCCCAAAGGCCCTCACTTGCCCCATCCCCCTTCCAGTCTTTTCAGCAGGAAGAGAACGTTATACTACTTCCCTAGTTTTGGCCCTAATCCCAGGCATTATCTGCCACTGACTTCTCATAAGAACAGTGTGTGGTTTGCCTTAAGTAGTGGTGGTGGTGATGATGGTGACCAGGTGAATCTCTAGGACAGGAAACAAAAACCAGAGATAGCAATGTCCAGGACAGGAGTGTTGCAGGCACATTGTGGGCCTCTCTCTTCTTCCCATGTGTTTCATATTCTCTGATTCCCACATAGAAATATCTGCACCTAATTCCTGTCCAGGGACAGTCCAGGTAACTGGGGATACAGACAAGTTTCCATTACCCATTTCTTGGCCTGGAATACTGAGGGAGAAATCCCAGAGACCCAGGTGATTGCCTTTGGCTTACCTTCCACAGACTGTTTGCTTCATGTTTAGGTCACTGAGTGCAATATTCACAATACTGTTTTAATTATTCGTATCTGTAAACTTGTGAGCTCTTAGCCAGATCTTGCTTTTCCAAAATCTGGGTTCCCCCAATAGTCAAGCCATCAACTTTTACTTCATTCTTTACTATCTCTTAAAACCATCAACTGTGTCTTTTCTCCATACTCTTTAAAGCCCCCTGCTTATACACGTTAGAGAACATGGACTCTCAAGTCCTTCAGGCCTGAATTCAAGTTTAGCTGTGTAAACTCTGTCTTCTGTAAGACTACTGTCAATCTCATTGAAGAGGTGAGAGAATTCAGAACAACTATCCATGCTAAATTCCCAGCACACACTCCATCATGGAAATAATTTGGTAGTTATGATTATTAATGGCCTAAATTTTAAAGTAGTTATCATAATGCTCTTCTAAGGCAACATTTGTAATACCTAAAACATATAGTGGTAACTGTGGCAGATGCTGTTTAAGAGCTTCCCATTGCTTCACTCATTTAATTCTCACTGCAATCTCTTGAATATCTGTTAATGTTTCCACTTCACAGATAAGCAAATTGAGGCACATAGAGGTTAAGTGCCCAAGGTCACTCAGCTGTAAAGTAGTGGAGCCAGGCTTTTGATCTCAGGCTGGCAACCCCAGATTCCATGTTCTTAACCACTGTGCCATAGTAAATAAATTTGATCATGATTACTTTTAAATATGGCTTTTAAAGCTATTTTGAGTTGATGATCAGTTACTGAGAGCCTCCTGGATAACAGGAGTTGGGACAAAGGAAGAGAAAAATGTAAGTTACATTTTTTTGGCTGAGAAAATTTTTTTCTAGAAAAATTAAATATAATTTGTCCTTTGTCAAAATTAATTGAAGAGTAGAAAACATTACCCTTCAATTCCACTTTGTTTTTTAAAAAATTTTATTGGAGTATAGTTGATTTACAATGTTGTGTTAGTTTCAGGTGTACAGCAAAGTGATTCAGTTATACATATACATATATTCATTCTTTTGCAGATTCTTTTCCCATGTAGGTTACTACTTTTAAACAGCCTTACCATCCAAGAAAGGAAATGGACAAACACACATGAAAGAGGCCTAAGGACAGCTTGGAAAGAGTAAATACATCTGTCAATTAATTACAGCTGTCAATGCTTCACTTTACCTTGACAGCTTTAGGGCCTCCTAGGCCAGTGCATCTCAAACATTACTGTGCATGCAAATCACATGGATACTCTTAAATGCAGACTTTGATAAGTCTGGCTGGAGCCAGAGATTCTGCCTGTCTAAAAACTCCCGGTTGAGGCTGATGACCACACTTTGAGTAGAAGGGTATGACACATTGAGGGTCTACTATGTAATACAGTGTTTTCTAGTTAAGCAAAGACATGTTGAAGACTTTTAAGCTGATTATATGGGAACTAGGATGATAGTTGGAGTACTCCGTAAAAGAATTGCTTTAAAAATTGGTGTGGTATGTGAAGAGTACTTGAGAGTCTGTGGAAGTCTGAGCAAAGGTGTAATATGGTCAGAAAGGTGATTCTTGGTGCTTTGTGGAGGGTGGATAGTGGGGGCCAGAGTCTGGAGGAGATCCAGCTAGGAGACTAGTGTGGAAGTTCAGGCAATGAGAGGGTAAAGGCCTGGAGTGTGATTATGTGGAAATGGGCAGGAAGAGACAGGGACTGGATCCAAGAGAGATTGGCTCCAAGAGAGATTGATTTCTGCAAACCACCAAAAATTTAGCACACTTAGGAGCACCTCGGTAATAGCATAGAAGTGAATAGTACTCTGATGTTTGAAAAATCACTTCCACATCCATTATCTCATTTCATCAACACAGCAGCTATAGGAGATTAGTATCTCCTTTCACCCGCATTTTACAAATGAAACAGAGATAATGTAGCAGCAACTTAAACTATGTCTGAGAAAAGGCAAAACTAATTGCAAGAGAAAAGACCCTGTGAAAAGGGTCACAATTATTCATCTTGTTTCTATAAGTTGATTTTTTTCTCATTAAGAGTAATATATTTTGATTATAAAAGTACTATATATTTGAGATCATACTACATGGCTATATTGCCTGTATCCTTCCCTCAAACCTTTCCACTTAACTTATTATGGCTCTTTCTCCTTGTCATTAGGAATTTTTTTAAACTTAATTTTAGATTACTGCATAATAATAGCCCCATATGGGAACATTATAATTTAATTTACTACTTCCATGTAATTGGCCATTTAGGTTTCCAGTTGTTTTGCTATTATAAATAACATTGTGGAGAACATCTCTGTACATACATCTTGGTCCAAGCATCTGATAATTTACTTAAAGATGTATCAACTATTTAAGAAGTCTTCTACTGATTTACAACTGGCTGATTTAATGCTTGATAAAAGATTGGGTCAGCCTAGGGCTTGAGGAGGTTACCCAAGCATCTCTCATTGCCTCAGATGACATAGTGAGCTCTTGCTGGGCTGCCAGATTCAGGAACTCATGTCTTGGAAAATTCTGCTGCATTCTGGTATCATCAGTGAGCTTAGCTCTCCTCATGGTGGTCCATCGGCAACAGGTATGACTACACAATGGGCTCTATGCTGGGGTTGGAGTGAGACAGTGGGGAGAAAAGAAGTAGAAGGTCTAACTCCTGCCTGCAAGGGGCTTATCAGCTCTTTGGGGACAGACACATGGGGGGTAATTAAGGAACAGATCAAATCAAAACACTGGTGTATGTAGCTTGAAAGTCTGTAGAGAAAAGCAGATATGTTTATGCTGTTATGGGTGATTTTGTTGTCTTTTTGCTCATCTCTGTTCTCTGTGGTATCTATATGGAAGAGTCAGGAAGGCAGTGTCGTATGGTTCTGGAGGCTGAGTTGAACTGAAATTCTGTCATTTATTTCTTGTGTAACCTCAGACAAGTTATTGAACCTCTCCAAGCCTAATTTTTCGTCTGTGGATTGTGGATAATATTAAGATTTATGTACAGATTTTCTGATGTGAAGAAACAATCTAAGCCACTAAGTGCTTAGTCCTGTATCTTGCACACAGTAACGCTTATTACTTGGTAATAAGTACTACCTAGTATTCTTATTAATATTATTAATATATAATATAACAATATTAATTAATATAAATATATAGATAGTATTTAAATAAAAGGTTAAAATATATATGTAATGATATATATGTATGTGTGTAAACATATATATAGTCCTACCTATTCTGTTCTCTCTAAACATAACTATACGCACACACACACACACATCCATATTTATAGTTATATTTAGAAAGAATAGAATAGGTAGTAATTTAAAGAAGCCTGGAAATCCCATTTCGATTGGTCCTACTTCAGGAAAGAAAGTTTTCTTAGACTGCCAAGGCAAAGTTGCTGCTGCCTTCCGCTCTTGCCACTGCCGGTGTTGGGGCCTTGGTTCCTTAACTTTACAGCACTGGCACTGTTCAGTGGGATGTGTTGAAAGACTACAAGTTGTGGAGCCACAGACATCTGGGTTCAAAGCCTGGAAGTTCTCTTTCCTACCCAGGTAATTACCCTGAGTAATTTCTGTGAAGCAACGACCCTGTGTCTCAGTTTCCTCATCTGTCAGATGGCAATCATTCTTAGGTCACAAGATTGTTGTAAGGACAAGTAAATTAAGTAATAATGATTGTGGTTAGTCGATGGTTGAGTGTGAATTCTATTCTTTTCCTTTCTTATTGGAATTTCTGCCTGGCTTTTGCAACACCCCATCCTCCACCTCTTCTCCTAGCCTGGACTAAGCACCGCTCCCCTCACATCTCACACTTCAATGAGACTTTGGCTCCTAACAATATCTCCTTTGACTTGTCACCCAAGTCAGATGTTGGTCTCATAATGTAAGTAAAAATGTCCTTTTCACTAGCTATTCAGAATTTTGCTTCCCAAACTCCGTTTCTTCAACCTCCCTTTTACCTTCCCTTGTCAGCATGCCATTTATTTCTCTTTCCTTGCCTCAGACTTGCCACACCTCCAGGTCAGTTGGGGTGGGGGTCGGGGGGTTTCCCATGACTAAAGCCAAACATTTTTTCCAGCTTTGGAGTCCTTGCTCTGGCACTGTTCCTAAAAACTGAACTGTCTACTGGTTAACACCCCCTCCCCTGGCCCCACTCTCAGTATTCACACGTAGAATTCTTTTCTCCGGAGTATGATCTTTAATCCAAACTGGGCCTGCCTCTGGTCTGGCTTACTTGCTGCTGATTTTCCTTTTTCGTGCTTCTGGTCCAATAGGAACATAAGCTGCAGTAGAAAGAGCCGCTTAGATACCACTGACTCTTCTACTCAAAGCCCAGTATCATTCCTAAGGAACTAGGCTGCTAGTTAAGGCAATCAACACCACATAGCCATAAACACATTCTAGGCCCAAACAGGTATTTTCTCTGCTTTCTGGCCTAGCATTTTTGAGATCCTAACCAAGTATCCAAGAACTTGGAGCAGATCCAAAGCTGCAGTTTCAGGAGGGCGTTGGCACTGCTTGTTTACAGTTACCTCAGTTAGAGTAGTGGGAAGCAAGTGAGGAAAAAGAAAAAAGATTGTTCACATAGCGAGGGTGATTAAGATGTGAGGGTCAATTTAAGAAAAGATTATATGACAAAAATACATTTTGCCAAAATGATGTTGAAGAGATCAGACTTTGTGAGTTTTTTCAGTTATTCCTTGTATAATTCATTTGTAAAATGAATATATTGGTTGGCAGGGCCAACGCCTCCCGACAAGTTAGCTTGTTTCCTTTTTTTTTTTTCAATCAAAATGCTGTTTATTATAAAAGTAATTCTTAATCAGAGAAAATTTGGGACATAAAAAAGAAAGAGAAAGAAAACCACTCAAGGGTTGCAACCCAAATATGATCATTCCTAACAATTTACTGTAGCTACTTAGAGCCTTTTTCCTTTATGCATACGTTTAAAAAAATTTTATTTTATATTGGAGTATAGTTGATTAACAATGTTGTGTTAGTTTCAGGTGTACAGCAAAGTGATTCAGTTATACATATACATGTATCTATTCTTTTTCTAATTTTTTTCCCATTTAGGTTATTACAGAGTATTAAGCAGAGTTCCCTGTGCTATACAGTAGGTCCTTGTTGGTTATCTGTCAGCCATAAAAAAGAATGAAATTGAGTTATTTGTAATGAGGTGGATAGACCTAGAGTCTGTCATACAGAGCGAAGTAAGCCAGAAAGAGAAAAACAAATACCTTATGTTAACGCATATATATGGAATCTAAAAAAAAAAAGATGGTACTGATAAACCCAGTGACAGGGCAAGAATAAAGATGCAGATGTAGAGAACGGACTTGAGGACACAGGGTGGGGGGTGGGCAAAGGGGAAGCTGGGACGAAGCTTGTTTCCTTTTATCAGATCAAAGTTTTAGAACCTATAGTGTTTGCCTTTATGCCTTGGCTACTAGGAAGCTTGGAGCAAATTTGAATTTTCGACTGAAGTATATATCAACAAAAGGTTTTCTTCTTTTTAAAATAAAATTATCTCCCCCTCTGTTTTTTTAAACCTCTTTTAATTTTATGGTCCTGTGATATAAGAATTTCTTTGTAAGGTACTTCAAATCTTTTGGGGTGTAAGTAGGGCACCTGGAGGGTAGGGATTGTCATCCTTGATTTTTTTGCTGTCCTAGGAAATAGGCAAAAGTATAAGAGAAATTCCTCAGTCTTCCTTGGATAAGGCAACAGACCTTACAGGGAGAAGCACCCTTGTAAGCTTAGCTTAGGTGGAGAGAGGAAGCTGTGCATGGTCTTTGGTGTTTTGCTTTGCAGGAGCTCTATTCTCCAGTCCCAAGTTGGTCTTTTGCGAATTAGATGCAGATGGTTCACATGAAAAATAGCACATTTTAGACATTGTAACGGGTGCTATTGCAACCTGACACCATTCTGAGACACTAGGGAGGCTGAGGTGTCTTCTTCATCCTGAACTTTGTAATATGCAATGACAAGGAACTGGGGTCCTGGCTTCCTGTATCACCTCCAAGAATGTGGTTGTGAGTCCTCAGTTTGGGAATTCAAGGAGACAAATGACCTTCAGTTAGCACCTTGGAGGCCTCCGCCAGAAAAGGGAGCTTGTTCTGTAGACTAGACTTTCTTGTCTGTATTCTACCTCAAATTAGAGACAACATTGCTTCAGGGGACAGGTGTCACCACCAACAGGTTCTTTTTCCTAAAGCCCAACTTTTCTTCTCACCACTTTTCCTTGGATCTGCCTCATGCTCATCCCTTCTGATCCATCTTGTTCATTGTGAACTGGTCATTCCTTTTAGCTAAAACCTAATTTATTTAACAGAAAGGAAGTACCTCTCATGAAGCTGTGCAAGGAGCTTTTGTATCAGTCAGACTTGGATCAGAAACTTTGGTTTTGTCACACTGAATTAGTGGGGGCTGACCATTTGTGAACCCCATTTGCTTACCTGTAAAATGAGGTCAAGGGTACTTCTATGATAGGGTTATTATGAAGCTTAGTACATTAGGGCAAGATCTCTCATTTACTGGGCATATATAATCTTCATATCATCAATATTATCTCATGTACCCTTTAAGTCAGGTACTAAAAATAGCACACAAGACAAAAAATCATGAATTATTGGAAACTCCCCCTGAAAATCCCTTGTATTGCAGTAAAGCACTACATCTATGTATAGAACCCTAGACAGTAATTCTTTAAGTATGTGAGCCTCTGATCTGGACTAAAGAAGGAAACAGGATCCTTATTCCCCTACTGGCTTTCAAGAAGTAAGCTGGCATGAATGTGAGTTACCTATGAAGAAGACCATGTGGCAAGCAAATGAAGGCAGTCTCTAGCTGACAACCGGCAAGACTCCAAAAGCCTACAAGGAATTGAATCCTGTCAACAGTCACATGAGCTTGGAATCAGATTCTTCCCTGGTTGAGCCTCAGATGAGACCCTAGCCCTGACCAACACCTTGATTAAAGCCTTACAAACAACCCAGCTAAGCCATGCCTGGGCTCTGACCCACAGAAACTGAGAGATAATAAATGTGTGTTGTATCGAGCCAAAAGAAAATAAAAAGGAACAAATGGAAAATGTTTGTAGAGTTGTCTGGATAGTCCAACCATTTTACCTCTATGTTGACCATTACATTTCTAGTGGTTAATAGGGGAATCTGTGGAGAACTCCACAGGTTTTGTTTGTTGGATTTGTTCCTTTATGTTTTCATATTAATCCTCTATCTTAATCCAAGTTAATAGAATTGAGGTTGTGAGCATATATGTTGTATGTAAAGCACTTAGCCCAGTTTCTGTCACTACCAGTAAGAACTTAATAAAATGTTAGCTGCTATTTTCCTTAGTAGTGGCAATTATAGTAACACTTGTGAGATATGTGACAGCACCCAACACAAGGCCTGGTACATAGTCATTGCTCAGTAATGTTGGATGGTTTGGGGTAATTTAATCCATATATTTAGTATTCTTTTAAAGTATAGTAAAGAAGGATCTGGCCACCTGCTTCCTATCTTTCCAAGTTTCCTGCTATGGCCCCTTGGCCACTGGTCACATTTCATCCTGAAGTTTGTTCTCAAGTAATTCTGAAGGCCAGGAGTCTGCCTTATTCATCTTTGCACTCCCACAGTTCCTGGCACATGATAAGTACTCCGTGAAGGAATAGATGGATGGAGGAAGCAAAGGTTTAAATCAAGCAAGGACTGTCCTTGCCTTTGTTTTCCTCTTTGATTTCTTCAGTGATCTCTTGGTTATATAGTAGTGTATTGTTTAGCCTCCATGTATTTGTGTTTTTTACAGTTTTTTTTTCCTGTGATTGATTTCTGATCTCAGCGTTGTGGTCAGAAAAGATGCTTGATATGATTTCAATTTCTTAAATTTACCAAGGCTTGATTTGTGACCCAAAATGTGATCTATCCTGGCGAATGTTCTGTGTGCACTTGAGAAGAAAGTGTAATCTGCTGTTTTGGGGTGGAATGTCCTATAAATATCAATTAAATCTATCTGGTCTATTGTGTCATTTAAAGCTTGTGTTTCCTTATTAATTTTCTGTGTGCATGATCTGTCCTTTGGTGTAAGTGAGGTGTTAGAGTCCCCCACTATTATTGGGTTACTGTCAATTTCCTCTTTTATCATTGTTAGCATTTGCCTTATGTATTGAGGTGCTCCTATATTGGGTGCATATATATTTATAATTGTTATCTCCTTTTCTTGGATGGATCCCTTGATCATTATGTAGTGTCCTTCCTTGTCTCTTGCAACTTTTTAAAAAAATTTTAAAGTCTCTTTTATCTGATATGAGTATGCTACTCCAGCTTTCTTTTGATTTCTATTTGCATGGAGTATCTTTTTCCGTACCCTCACTTTGTCTGTAGGTGTCCCTAGGTCTCAAATGGGTCTCTTGTAGCATATATATGGGTCTTATTTTTGTATCCATTCAGCCAGTCTGTGTCTTTTGGTTGGAGCATTTAGTCCATTTACATTCAAGGTAATTATCGAGATGTATGTTCCTATTGCCATTTTCTTAATTGTTTTAGTTTTGTTTTTGTAGGTCCTTTTCTTCTCTTATGTTTCCCACTTAGAGAAGTTCCTTTAGCATTTGTTGTAGGGCTGGTTTGGTGGTGCTGCATTCTCTTAGCTGTTGCTTGTTTGTAAAGCTCTTGATTTCTCCGTTGAATCTGAATGGGATCTTTGCTGGGTAGAGTCTTCTTGGTTGTAGGTTCTTCCCTTTTATCACTTGAAATATATCATGCCACTCCCTTCTAGCTTGCAGAGTTTCTGCTGAGAAATCAGCTGTTAACCTTATGGGAGTTCCCTTGTATGTTATTTGTCATTTTTACCTTGTTGCTTTTAATAATTTGTCTTTAATTTTTGTCAACTTGACTACTATGTGTCTTGGCGTGTTTCTCCTTGGGTTTATCCTGCCTGGGACTATCTGCACTTCCTGGACTTGGGTGCCTATTTCCTTTCCCATGTTAGGGAAATTTTCAACTATAATCTCTTTCAATATTTTCTCGGGTCCTTTCTCTCTCTCTTCTCCTTCTGGGAAACCTATAATGCGAATGTTGGTGCATTTAATGTTGTCCCAGAGGTCTCTTAGGCTTTCTTCAGTTCTTTGCATTCTTTTTTCTTTATTCTGTTCCGTGGCAGTGATTTCCACCATTCTGTCTTCTAGGTCACTTATCCGTTCTTCTGCCTCAGTTATTCTGTTGGTTCCTTCTAGTGTATTTTTCATTTCAGTTATTGTGTTGCATATCTCTGTTTGTTCTTTAATTCTTCTAGGTCTTTGTTAAACTTTTCTTGCATCTTTTCGATCTTTGCATCTAGCGTTTTTTTCAAAGTCCTGGATCATCTTCACCATCATTATTCTGAATTCTTTTTCTGGAAGGTTGCCTATCTCCACTTCATTTAGTTGTTTTTCTGGGGTTTTATCTTGTTCCTTCATCTGGTATAAAATCCTCTGCTTTTTCATTTTCTCTATCTTTCTGTAGCTGTGGTTTTCAGTTCCACAGAACAAAATACTGCTGATACTGCTTGAAACTGCTGTCTGTCCTCTTGTGGAGGAGGCTATCTAAGAGGCTTGTGCTTGCTTCCTTATGGGAGGGGCTGGTGGTAGGTTAGGGCTGGGTGTTGCTTTGGTGGGCGGAGCTCAGTAAAACTTTAATCTACTTGTCTGCCAATGGGTGGGACTGTGTTCCCACCCTGTTGGTTGTTTGGCCTGTGGCTACCCAGTGCTGGAGCTTACAGGCTATTTGGTGGGGCTAATGGCAGACTCTGGGAGGGCTCATGCCAATGAGCACTTCCCAGAACCCCCACTGCCAGTGACCCCATCCCTGCAGTGAGCCACAGCCACTACCCACCTCTGCAGGCAACCCTCCAACACCAACAGGTAGGTCTGGTTCAGTCTCCTATGGTGTCACTGCTCCTTCCCCCTGGGTCCTGGTGTGCATGCTACTTTTTGTGTGCCCTCCAAGAGTGGAGTCTCTGTTTCCCCCAGTCCTGTGGAAGTCCTGCAATCAAATCCCACTGGCCTTCAAAGTCTGATTCTCTGGGGATTCCTCCTCCCGTTGCCAGACCCCCAGTTTGGGAAGCCTGACGTGGGGTTCAGAACCCTCACTCCAGTGGGTGGACTTCTGTGGTATACCTGTTCTCCAGTTTGTGAGTCACCCACCCAGCAGTTATGGGATTTGATTTTATCGTGATTGCGCCCCTCCTACCATCTCATTGTGGCTTCTCCTTTGTCTCTTGATGTGGGGTGTCTTTACTGGTGAGTTCCAGTGTCTTCCTGTCAATGATTGTTCAGGAGTTAGTTGTGATTCTGGTGCTCTTGCAAGAGGGAGTGAGCGCACGTCCTTCTATTCTACCATCTTGAACTGTCCCGCAGTCTGTCCTTGCCTTTGTGAGATTTTAGGGACCAGACTTCAATTTGGACTATTACTGCTTTTCCTGGGCTTTTGGTACCAGGACTTCATGGTTCTGTATATTCTCGAAATCTTGCTCTGAGCTGGCAATGGTTATACTCTTAACAGGGTCTCTCTGACATAAGTACTCAAAAATATAAAATCTGGCTTTGGTACATTGAGCACTTCAAGGGAGAGATGGCCCTTGAGAAGGAAGGTGATAGAACAGCAAATAAGAATATGAGATTTAGAGTTAAGAGGAAACCTTAGTTCAAATCTTAGTTTTGTCACTTCTAGGTTTATGACTTTGGAAAATCCTTTAAACTTTATGAGCCTCAGACTCTTTACATGTAAGATGCGGGGCAGTATTACATAACTTGTAGTGTTGTTATGAGGGTTAAAATATGATATGTGTGAAGCTGTGGTACATAACAGTTGTTCAATAAATGGTAGCTACTATTCTTGTTGCATACCATACATATTTCCTCTCCTGTTCAGGATGAATATAGATTTATTTTCCATGTCATCAAAAACAATACTGTTTATTGTTTTAATATTAACTTAGAAGATACATAAATGTTTAAAGAAGAAAATGAAAATTACCTACATTCTACCACCTAGAGATAACCAGATTGATAATTAGGTGTATGTATAGCTCACGTTTAATTTTTCTCTGTTTATACACACATATTAAAAATGAGGTCATAGAATATATATGATTTTGTAGCCCACTTTTTTATACCTGACAATACATTTCAGAAATCTTTTCCAATCTACATAATCATTTTAATGGCTTTACAGTATTATACTTTATGACTATATGAATACTATAAATATTTTAACCAGAACCACATTAATTTAATTCACTTCTAATGTTTTGCTGTTATAAACAGTGCCACAGTGGCCACTTGTGTACATACATCTTCACACACTTGTCTAATTATTTTATTAAGAGATATTCATATAAGAAGCAGAATTGCTAGGTCAGGTGGAATATACTTTAAATATCAACCCCTTCGTTAACTACAGCGCATACTGGATTACTTTGTATTAAGTGGGATAATGAATGGGAGGAAGCTTTGTAAACTGTCAAGTGCTATATAAGTACGAGTTATTACATTGCAGTTGTTATTTTTGGAGGCAGGGCAGACTTATGACCTTAAGGACCAGAAGAGAGGAGAAAGCTCAATTTCTCCCTGATTCCCATGAATCACACCTATAGGAACATGCATGCATAAGTGGGTGGTTACTGTTTATCCTTAAGGACCTATATCTTCACTCCCTCCCCCAAATTTAAAAGATGAAGAAAGCCTCTTGATATATTGAATTGAAAAAAAAATTGCTTTTAAATATGGCTCTTTTAACCAAATGTTCAGACCTATTTCTTTGCCAACCTTTAATTCTAGGACAGCACTAAAATAAAGAAGGTCTCTAAAGCTAGTTCTGCCCTGAGTTGTTCTGCTACGCACTTGAGAACCAAGCCTGAGGTCCTGCCAACTTTATTTGTGTCTGGGGGGTGGGGTGGGGGCTGTGGTGGGTATTGGGGAGAGATACTTTTTTAAAGGCAAGGTTGGCATAAAAAAGAATGAAATAATGCCATTTGCAGCATAATGGATGACCTAGAGATTATTATACTAAGTGAAGGAAGTCAGACAGAGAAAGACAAATATCATAATGATATCACTTATATGTGGAATCTAAAAAATTATATAAATGAACTTATTTACAAAAAAGAAGTAGACTCACAGACATAGAAAACTTATGGTTACCAAAGGGGAGAGTTGGGGGGGGAGAGATAAATTAGCAGTTTGTGATTAACATACACATATTACTATATATAAAATACATAAACAACAAAGACCTACTGTATAGCACAGGAAACTATATTCAACATCTTGTAATAACCTATGACGGAAAAGAATCTGAAAAAGAATATATATGTATAAAATGACTGAATCACTTTTCCTAACAACTGAAACTAACAAAACATTGTAAATTAACTGTACTTCAATTTAAAAAATGGTTAAAAAAAAAAGGCAAGGCTGGTTTGTCAGTGCCAAGCTTAAGGATCCCTAGGTCACACCTTCAGTGGAGGGACTTAACTTTGCAGCGAGCCTGACATTCCACAGAGCTAAAGCCAGCCTAGATACACTAACTTACCCACGCACTCCTGACTTCCTGTTTTTCTAGCAGCCAGAGTGCCTCTTGAGTGTAACTTTATTGTAAGCATTGTAGGGGGAAGTGTGTGTTGAGAAGTCTTGAATCTGGATCTCCTCATCTAACAGCCTGAATTCTCTCTGACTTCAAAGGCTGGGCACTCATCCAGGAATGATGCTCTTGGCCCCTGCTAGAAGGTGGGGCCAGGTGTGGGAATGCAAACAGACTGTGGGGGCCTGTAGGAGGGTAGAAGGCAGCAGGAGAATATGTGACCATGGTGGGGAGCAGATGCCTGTGTGCTTGGCCAGGCTCCACCTTATAAAGGGTGCTTCTTGCAGGAATGTTTTCAGTGATGCCTGTCAGAGATCTTGGGCTCTTTGAACCTCGAAGTCTGAATTGGGTGATGTTTGCCATAAGCAGTAATGAGCATGGAAATGATTTATTTTGGGACCTTGATTATATTACTATGAAATCACTGGCATACTGATGGGGCGCATTGATCCTCAAACTGTTTCCCGAGTTCTCACTACAAATCCATTCTCTCCAATTCCACCAAATCAGTTGCTGCTGTCTTGAAAAGCAGCCATCTGTGGGTATTTTGGACTCATTCATTCTCCTTCCTATCCAAGTCTCCAGCTCACTGAGCTGTGAACTTTCACCATCCCTCCCCAATTTGTTTACTTTCTCTTCTGACTGTAAGCAAACCTGTGTACATACCTTTTTGTGTGTTCACATGCATTTCTGAGTTGCATGCTTGCCTCCCTGAGGCTATTTGTAAGTCTGTGTGGATGTGAGTAAGCCTGCTTGTGATTAAAGAGATCTCATCTGTGTGTACCTCATCAGGAACTTTGACTGTGTGTTCAGTAGAGGCAGGACAGCAGGCAGGAGAGGTATTGCACTACAGCGGAGTGATTGGCCCTTCTTTTGGACAAGCAGGCTTGAGTCCTTAATTGAACTGTGAACAGGGAACTTATCTCCCATTGTTGGGGAAAAGTTGGAAGATTACACTGACTCTGAAAGAGAATGTCTTCATTTTTTCTAGAGCTTGTGGGGGTAGACTCAGATGACTAATGCAGGGTCTAGAGTCAAAAGGCCTCTTCTGTTCAGGAAAAATGTGGGTTTTGAGATGTGCAGGTGAGCTTAAGACAAGTGAAGGTTTTGAATGGTTCTTATGTTCCCCATCCCCCTCTAGACTCAGCCCTTTGAAGGTTCAGTCTTCCTTATTTTTGTATTTCCTCTCTAGGTCTTGTACAACACAGATGCCTGATAGTGAATTGATTAAGTCAGAGGGTAGACTACTAGGCTTACTGAGACTGTCAATGGCCCTACAGAGTCCCACATAACTCCCCAGGGAGGAAGGCTTGAGCTGGGGAGGTCTTGTTTCCAGAGCTGGCCTTAGACAAGTGTCCCGCCCTCTGCACTTATGAAGTAATTGGCAGAATGGCTAAAACAAGTGAATGATTGTGCCATAATTAGTTTATGACCTGAGGGCATGCCAGTTTGTAGCGCTGCCAGTCTGCTAGCTGCCACCAGCACAGATATGCCTCATAAAAGTATAAGCGACAAAGCTATGGTACTATTCCCTGAGCCTGCTAAGCCGAATGACTCAGGCCTATGAACTGAGAGTAACTGAGCTAGTACGTTAACATTTCCTGAGCACTGACCTTTTATATTTTCATTTTATGCAAAAGTAACCTTTATTTCTTACAGTTGTTAATCCTTGCTTTAACTTAATTGTAATATTCCTCCCTCTCCCTCTCCCCCCTTCCCTCCCTTTCTACTTTCCTTCCTCCCTTTTTGTTTTGGAAGAGGGAGCACAGTGAGGCTAGGGCAGGACAGAGCATCTGGCCTATCCTGTGACAAGAATTGAAATCATTTCCTTCTGATATGCTTAGGAAATGGCTCAGTCAATATCTCCTGCAGGTCTCACCCTCTTGGCCTGCTGCTGGTATGATTGTTGCCTAAATATTCTCTTCCAGTGTCCTAAGAGTTCAAGAAACCCAACTTTGGTCATGACAAATCTATCAACCTGCCATTCTAATTCATATAAATGTGTACCAGAGTGTTGATGCCAGACATCAGCAAATCTGGATTCTGAAAGTGTGTTTTGCTTCTGCAGTTCCATGAGCTCTTCTTTCCTTTCCTGCCCATTAACCTGCATTGTATTTTTATTTCATATGGTCAACATATGGGAATCTTTGGATCCGTTAAAGTTGAATTAAAAGTGTACACAGTTTTTGTTGCTGGCCAAAGCACTAAGCAAACTCATGTTCATAGGTAGAGAAAAAGACTTACAGATTCACTAATAATAAAGCAATTTGCAGAATGACCAAAATTAAGGAATGGCTCCTATTCAGGAATTTCTTTCAGAACTATTAGGATGGTTGCTTCTATCACACAAGCAGAATTAACACCCCAGGCGCCATCCAGGGAACAGACCCAAGGTGGGAAATTCTTCACTATTTTTTATCTTCTTGTCATCACAGCCAAGTTTTCACAGCTTAAGTTTCTTCTGAGTGTTTTGTTTTGTTGGTTGTACTAGTCAAAATGAAGATATCATTCTCTTTTAACATTGCCAGCAATCACTTTTTCCACCTGAAATGTTCTTATTTCTATTTATTTTGAATTGCCCTTAATGTGTCTATTCACTGCTTTGGTAGGACTGGTGTGTAGATCTTTCACAAAAAGGCTGTAGTATGTTTATGTTAGGGTTTGTATTTGGTCCCTGTATTGATTTCAGATTTGAAGGCTAATCATATATGGCCTTAAATAAAGCCTATGACTCACAGAGAACTGACATTTTGTTTTTACAGATTAGTTTGAGATTGGGTCCTTGATGAGAAATGTTTGCAATTGGGTCTTTGATGGTAAATATAAGACTGTAATTTTTATATGTTTGTGAAATTCAAGCACATTACGTATTATTTCAGAGCAATAGTAAGCTGTAATAAACCAAAGAAACCTCAGTTTAAATAAATGTATTTTAGTTGATAATAGGCATATGAGCATGACTCTTAATAAATGAATTTGCTATTACTTGTTCCTAAGTTTCTCTTTAATCATAACATGGCCACATGTATTCTCAAGACTTATAATTTATAGAGTCTAAGGCTATTTTTCCTCATCAGAGGTGTTTCCATATGAAAATACTTCTGGTATGAACTGAAAGAGTTTTGTTCAAAAACATAGTGTTCATGAAATGCAAACAGTTTTACTAAAGTCCTGTAATTAAGGCAAAACCATTTGCAGTAATGCCTAACTTACCCTGAAGCTCAGAACATAGCCTGGACCCCAGTAATAAGTTAAAACAAAAAGAAGAAGGCTTTGAGATCTTGAAACAGCTGTCACAAAGTCCATGGTACAGGGGAAGAGGCCCTCATGCCTTGACTTCAGAGAGACCCACTGATCCTTAATTTAATGGGAACCTGTCATTCCCTCGGTTATATCAGAACACAAGCAGTAAATTAGAATTGGGGGTAGCAGGCTGCATAGGTTTCAGGAGGTAGTTTACCCTAGAAATAGGCCCAGTGACAGTTGAGTGACTACCTAATGACCAGGATGGAGAGAACACAAAATGAAAGATCTGGCAATATGGAATAGGTAGATAGCCTTCCACAAAAAATATAAGATTGTGGTATACTGTTGTACTGATATGCCAGATTTTGCTTAGCCATTCTATTATTATTGGAGATTTAAGTTATTAAATTTTTTTCACTCTTATAAAAAGTGATACAGTAAATGGTTTCTGTACAAATTGCATTTCTTCTATTCAGAGTTATTGCTTTCTGATATGTTACTAAACATATAATAACCAGGTCAAAAAGTGTGAGTTGTTTTATAGCTGTTGCATGTTGCCAGATTGTACTCCCAAAAGATAAAACTGTGTAAGTATGCCTATTTTCTCACAGCCCTGCAGCACTGAATGTTATCATTTTTAATATTTTTGCTAGCTTAACAGTATGTATGTATACTCTCCATTTGTTTTAATTTTTATTTATTTAATGAAGCTTTATATTTCTTAATGTCATAATTTGCCATCTGTTTCCTTATTCATTTTCTTTGAAAACTTATCAAGTAAAATCTATTGACCTTCCTATATTTGTATCCATTCCTAATATTTTGGATAGTTCAACTTTATCATTTATATTTGTCACATATTTTTCCAATTTTGTTGCTTTCATTTTTATGTGTGCTTTATTATATTTCACTATGCAAAAGTGTTCTTTTTCACATTTATGTATTCAGATCCATTCATCCTGTCTCTGATGTTCCTTTCATTTTTCAATATTCAGAAATTTACCACTCCTCCACAGCTGGGACAAATATGTGATTCTGTCCTCCCACTCCCCCAGGGTGTTTTTTCTTTTTTGTGTTTAATTCTTGGACCCATCTGGAATTTATTGAAGTGTATGGCATGAGGTATGGATCTAAAGTAAAATCTCCATACTGATATCCAAATGTTTTAGCAATTCAATTTGGCAAATATTTCTTGAACTCCTCCTATGTGCTAAACATTGTGCTAAGTACCACAAGAAAGCTTTTAAAAAATGAGGCAAAGTCCATGCTTTCCAAGTATATTATCCTTTGTCTATGTCTGTCTGTCTCTTGCTCTCCCTATTTCTCTGAAGAGTGGAAGGGTGGCAGTGGAAGTAATAAGGTAGATATTTAAACAATTATAACAAAGCACAAGGAAGACTATGATATAGGTATTATTAGAGAGGTTAAAAGCAAGAAGCTATAGGAATTTAAAGGAGTGAGAGATTCCACCTGAGACAAGGAAAGGCCTCAAAGTAGAGGTGACATTTAAGAAGGGCTCAGATGGCAGGATTTCGTTCATTAAATATCACGTAGGCTGAATATCTATTCTGCTATGCCTCATGCTGGTGCTAGGGCTAGAGATGAACAAGACATAATCCCTGACCTCAAGGAACTCTCAGACTAGTAAAACAGGGTGCAGATAAAGGAAACAAACATACTAGGAGGTAGTAGAAAGGGAAGCAGATGTGGTTGGAGAAAGTTACAAGTTGGGGAATAGTGGAGTTTGAGAATGGAAAGGAAGGTTGGGGCCTGAAATGTCAAGAAGAGGCACTGATCCTTCCTTTGTTTTGGCATGGAAAAGGTTTAGAGATATGAAAGTGCCATGATCAGAGTGGATTTCTAGGCCAGTCCATTTCATTAGGAAGGCTGCTATCATTTTGGACTGTTCTCTGAAGTATGAGTGAGGTAAATGTGTGCACAATTTTGATATTTGGGCTCCTTGGCAGTATCACATCTATCAATATGTCTGATACTGCTATACAATTGACAGAATTTGTGATCTCTTTCTGATATGTTGTAGCTGGTTCCTTTTTAGTAATCCTCATTCTCTGTTTCAGGTAGTTAGGATCACCTGCCTTTTGCTTAAGTTTTTTAGGAGACATTTTAGAGTGCGTACATCAAGATGGCTAAAATGAAGTGTCTTGTGCTTGAAGGAATAAGTTCAGGTATCAGGAAGATTTGGTTATGGGAAAACAGCTCCTTCCCACCTTCTGCTGGAAAAATGAGGGGCCAGTATGCATGAAACACAAAATTAACTCTAATGTGGCTGCTCACATGAACATACACCTAATTAATTTGAGAATTGTTTTATTTCTTGTTGTGGGCGTGAAGACTACAGTGTAGAAATTAAACCATTGTAAGTGGACGCAAGCCATCTGCGAATTTGAAAATGGATTGTTTTCCGGAGGCTAAGAAAAGCCTAATCAGAGGCTTGAAAATTAGTGGTTTGGGAGCAGAACTTCAAGAGAGGCTGTGTGAGGAGCTTGACAGACCCTCTTCCTAGTGAAACAACCACTTAACTGATGAAATTACCAAAAACAACCATTTAAAGTCTCTGGAAGTTGACCTAGGGGAATTCTATATATTGAGAAACATTTTTTCAAGGAAATCTACTAGGTTTCAGTGAGAACAATGGGAGCCTAGATGTCACATCTCTCCCACCCAGCTCCATGCTATGGATGTTTTACTCTGGACAGTTGTAGCCAAAATATGGGGCTTACTTTACCCCCAGCTCCCAGTCACAGGACAGTGGTTTCACCTCAGTGTGGACAGGCTGCCAACATCTCTCTTCCCACTCTCTCAGCTTCATGTTGTGGAAGCTCTCTTTTGGGCTGGCATGGGCAAGGAGACTGGGGTCCTCCCACCCTACTTCCCATGTTTAGGACAGAGGTTCCATGCTTCAACAGGCAACCATAGAAGACCATAGGCTACCAACCTCCCACAGGTCCTGCTTGTAGGGTGGAGATTCCATACCAGGAAGGGCATACCAAGAAGATGGGGGCTCCTGTCTCCACCTTCCAGCTGTTGCTTGTAGAGTAGAGATATCACTCAGGGAGAATCAGGCCATCACCACACCCTCATTCCAGTGAAACAGTATAGAAATTCTGTGCGTGGGCCTAGGCAAGACTGGAGGGTCAGCAGCTTTAGCGCTGTTTAGGGGCCTGATTTTATTTGGAACAGAGCATAGAGGCACTCCTCCATGAAGGTGTTGTCAAAAACAATAGAGATCTTTGTGTTGAACAGCTAGTAGAAGGCTAATAGTTCCATGAAACTAGGAGCACAAATGAAATGGCAAACCAGCCAGAAGTTTAACAGAACCAGAGAGAGAAAGACTGCTAAAAAAAGAGCCCTGTTAAAATCATACTTATCCCTGGGGGTGGGGAAGGCTATGCACGTATGCTACATTGAATTCTTTCAGAAGCAACCAGAGTGGGCACTTGAGAGCTACTAGCCACTTCTTGAACATGGAGTTGACTTAAAAGCATTTACCAAGCCACACAGAGATCCATCATGAAGTTTGAAGCCTTACTGGCTCAAGGGGCATACACACAACCTCTGACCAATCACTAGCTGAACATTAAGTTATGCTGACCCAGGAGCATCTCTGAGGTAGTTAAAAACAAGCAAACAAACAAGGAGGAAAAATTGAGCAGTAACATCACACGTTATACAATACAAAGGAATTAGACTTCACAAACTTATTTCAGGCAATCTACCAGACAGCAAGGGCCATAGTGATGGTGGTCGTGGTAAGACTAATCAGAATCTAGAATTGCCACAATATATTATCTAAAATGTTCAGTTTTCAACAAAAAATTACAACTGATAAAAAGGGTGACCATTGTACAGGGAAAAAGCAGGCAATAGAGACTAACCTTTGTGGGGGGTGGGGGACGGGGCAGATGATGTACTTAGCAGACAAACACAAACACTTCAACATAGCTATTATAAATATTTTAAAGAACTAAAGGAGTCGGTTTAAAAAATGATGAAAGGAAGATAACAATGAATCAGAGAGAATATTAGTAAAGGGATATAAATTATATTTTAAAAAACAATGACATGAAACTTCTGGAGTTGAAAAGTACAATAACTGAGATGAAAAATTTACCAGAAGGGCTCAGCACTAGAATTAGTCTGGAAGAAGGCAGAATCAGTGAACCTGAAGGTAAATAATTACAGATTATACAATTTGAAGAAAAGAAAAAAAAGTGAAAATAAAAATGAACAGAGCCCCAGAAACTTATGGGACATTATTAAGTGCACCAACATACACATGATGGGAGTACAAGGAGAGGAGAGGGTGAATGGAGTAAGGAAAAATTGAAGATATAATAGGTGAAAACTTCCAAAACATTGTGAAAAACATTAGTTTACACCTGAAAAAACCACCAAGGTCTACACTTAGGCATATCATAGTTGAAATATTGAAAGCCAAAGGGAAAATGATGGAAGCAGAAAGAGAAAGAATGACTCATCATGTATAAGTGGACCTCAATAAGATCAGTAGGTGACTTTTCATCAGAAAAAAATGGAGACCGAAGGCAGAGGGATGACATATTCAAAGTGCTTAAAAGGGGAAAAAAAGAAAGAAAACAGGAATCCCATATCCAGCAGAACTTTCAAAAATGTAGGCAATATAAAGACATTCTCTGATAAACAAAGATGGAGAGAATTCATTGATAGAAGACTTGCCTTACAAGAAATATTAAAGGAAGTTCTTCAGGTAGAAAGGAAGCCACATCACACAGTAATTCAAATCCACATTAAAAAAAACAAAACAAAACAGAGTGCTGCTAGAGGTGATTGTGTAGTAACTATAAAAAGTAATATAATTGCATATTTCTTCTTATCTTTCTTTAATTGATTTAAAAAACAATAGCATTTAAGATATCTGTATAATTGAATTTTGGGGCCTGTAACATATGGAAATATACCTAACAGTGACAGCACAAAGTAGCAGGGAGGGAAGGAAGCGATAGTAGAGCAAGAAGGCAACACCAGAGAGTACCTCAAATCCACAAGAGGAAGCGAAGAGTATCATAAATGGTAAATAAGAAGCTCAGTTCAAAAAATAATAATAATAATAAACTTTACATAGTTCTTCCTTTCTTTTCCTAGTTCATTCAAATAGCATAAGTTTATGTGTTTTTTTAGTTCTTTATTGAAGTATATTTGCTTTACACTGTTGTGCCAGTTTCTGCTGTACAACAAAGTGAATCAGCTATATTTACACATATATCCCCATATCCCCTCCCTCACACCCTCCCTATCCCACCCCTCTAGGTCATCACCCATTATCAAGTTGATCTCCCTGTGTTATGCAGCAGCCTCCCACTAGCTATCTATTTTGCATTTGGTAGTGTGTATATGTCAGTGCTACTCTCTCATTTCGTCCCAGCTTAGCCTTCACCCTCCCGCCTAGTGTCCTCAAGTCCGTTCTCTACGTCTGCGTCTTCATTCTTGTCCTACCACTGGGCTCATCAGTACCATTTTTTTAGATTTCGTATATATGTGTTAGCTTATGGTATTTATTTTTCTCTTTCTGACTTACTTCACTCTGTATGACAGACTCTAGGTCCATCCACCTCACTACAAATAACTCAGTTTCATTCCTTTTTATGGTTGCATAATATTCCATTGTATATATGTGCCACATCTTCTTTATCCATTCATCTGTTGATGGACATTTAGGTTGTTTCCATGTCCTGGCTATTGCAAATAGTGCTGCAGTGAACATTGGGGTACATGTATCTTTTTGGATTATGGTTTTCTCTGGGTATGTGCCCAGTAGTGGGATTGCTGGGTCATATGGCATATGATTATTTAAAGACAATTATAACACTAATGTTGGTTTTGTAAAATGTATAGACATATATGGCATTAATAATATAAAGGAGGAGGTAGGGGATAGAGCTATAGTGAAGCAAACTTTTTATATTTTTTTGGAATTAAGCTAGTATGAAACTGGAGTATGATAAGTTGTATATTGTAATTCCTAGAACAACAAATAAGAAAATAACTTTAAGAAATAGTGAAAAATTAAATAATTTAAATGATACATTAGAAAATATCCATTTTCTAGTGATAGCATAAATGATAGAAATTTATTATCTCACAGTTCTGAAGGCTAGAAATTGAAGATCAAGGTGTCAACAGGTTTGTTTTCTCCTGAGACTTCTCTCTTTGGCTTTACTGTTCTTACATGGTCTTTCCTCTGTACACATGCATGCATTTGTTGTCTCTTTGTGTCCAAATTTCCTACTCTTATAAGGACACCAGTCATATTGGATTGGGCCCCAACCCAATGGCATCATTTTAACCTAATTACTTCTTTTAAAGGCCTTATTTCCAAATTCAGTCATATTCTGAGATACTGGGAGTTAGGTCTTCAACATATGGATTTTGGGTTGACACAATTCATCCCATAACAATGGACAAAGCTTTAAATATATTGATTGAGAAAAAGAAGAATGAAATTACTGATATCAAGAACGATGAGGGAACATCACTATTGAACTTACAGAAAAGTGAATAAAAATGGTAAGAGAAAACTATGAACAGCTGTATGCCAACAAATTTGATAACTGAGATGAAATGGAAAAATTATTGGAAAAATTTAAATTGTCATGACTACTCAAGAAGAAATAGAAAATCTGAATAGTCTTATAACCAATAAAGAGACTGGATTAGTATTTTTAAATCATCCCATAAAGAAAAGTCCAGGCCCAGGTAGCTTCACTGTTGAAGTCTACCAAACATTTAGAGAAGAGTTAATACCAATCCTTCACAAACTCTTCCAGAAAATAGAAGGGGGGACAAATTCAATACATTCTACAAGTATTGCTTTGATTCCAAAGCCAAAGATATCACAAGAAACGAAATCTAGAGACCAATATCCCTTATGTAAAAATCGAGAACAAAATACTTGCAAACTGAATCCAACAGCATATAAAAAGGACTATACATCATGACCAAGTGGGATTTATCCTAGGAATGCGAGGGTGTTTAACATCCAAAAATCAATTGATGTAAACACTGCATTAGTAGAATAAAGTACGAAAATAATATGATCAGTTCGATAGATGAAGATAAAACATTTGACAAAAATCAACACCCATTCGTGACAATGCTCAGCAAATTAGGAAGAGAAAGGAACTCATCAAGTTGAAAAAGGGCATCTATCAAAACCCTACGGTAACGTCATATTTAATAGAGAAAGACTAAATGTTTTCCCCTTAAGATGAGAAAAAGATGAGGATGTCTGCTCTCACCAGTTATATTCAACATTTTACTGGAGCTTCTAGCCAGGGCAACCAGACAAGAAAAAGTAAATCTGTCTTCATTTGTAGATGACATGACCTTATATATAGAAAACCCTAAGGAATCCACTAAAAATACTACTAGAACTAATAAACAATTCATCATGTTTGCAGAATAGAACATCAATATTAAAAGGCACTTGTATTTCTGTATAGGAACAATGAACAATCTGAAAATGAAATTTTAAAAATTTCCATTTGCAATAGCACCAAAAATAATTAGGACTATATTTGACAAAAAGTGTAAGACTTGTACACTGAAAACTATAAAACATTAGTGAAACCAATGAAATAAAACCTAAATAAATAGAAAGACATCCCATGTTAATGAATTAGAAGATGATATTGTTAAGATGTTAGGACTCACCAAATGAGTCTGATTCAAAACATTCTGATTCAAAACAATCCCTATCAAAATCCCAGGTGACCTTTTTTTTTGTCAGAAAATGGCAAGCAAATCTTAAAATTCAGATGAAAATACAAAGGACCTAGAATAGCCAAAACACATTTGAAAAAGATCAAGCTTGGAGGACCTACAATTGCTCATTCAAAACTTGCTACAAAGCCACAGTACTCAAGTCAGTGTGGTACTGGCACAAGGACAGACGTATAGATTAATGGAGATCACTTGAGATACCAGAAATAAGCCCTTACATTTTTGATCAATTGATTCTTGACAAAATTGCCAAGAGAATTCAAAGGGAAGAAGTTATGTTCAGCTAATAGAATTTAGCCAGTAGTATTGACTAAAATTGGTATTTAGCGAATAGGCTATCCACATGCAAAATAGTGAATTTGGTCCTCGACTCACACCGTACACAAAGAATTAGCTCAAAATGTATAATAGGCCCACGTATAAGACCTTAAACTATAAAACTCTTTGAAGAAAACATAGGAGTAAATCTCCATGATTTTGGATTCCACAAAGATTTTTAGACATGACCAAAAAGCACAAGTGATAAAAGAAAAAATGATAAACTGGATGTAATCAAAATTAAAATTTTTTCACTTTAAAAGATACCATCATGAAATTGAAGTGTCACCCCGAAGTCCGGGAGACTCTACCTCTAAATGATATATCTTATAAAGTATATGGATTCAGAATATATAAAGACCTCTTACAACTCAGTACTAAAAAGACAAATTACCCATTAAAAATCAGGATAAGAATTTGAATAAATATTTTTCCAAAGAATATATACAAATGACCAATAACACGTAAATGGATATGAAAATCAAAACCACGAGATAATATTTCTAACTTTTAAAATGGCTATAATAATTATTTTAAAAGACAATAACTTGGTGAGGATGTGGAGAAGTTGGAACTTCCACATACATTGCTGTTGGGAATGTAAAATGTTGCAATTCTTTGGAAAACAGTTTAGCAGTTCCACAAAATGTTAAACATGGAATTTCCATATGAATCGACAATTTTACTCCTAGATACCTATTTACCTAAGAGAATGAAAACACATCTACATCAAAACTTGTTTGTGAATATACATAATATCATTATTCACACTTGTCCCAAAGGAAAAACACCCCAAATGTCCATCAAATGATGAATGGATAAATACAATGTGGTATATCCATACAATGGAATATTGTTCAACAACGAAAATAAATGAGGCACTATTATATGCCACTATATGAATGAACCGCCAACATATTATGCTTAAGAAAAGAAATCAGACACATAAGGCCAAACTGTATGATTCCATTTGTATGGAGTGTTTTTTTTTAAAGAAAATCTATAGAGACAAAGTAATTGCTGGTTGCCTGGGGCTGGATATGGGAATGGGGACTGACTGTAAATGGCACAAGGGCTTTTAGGATGATGGACATGTTCTAAAATTAGATTGGGGTGATAGTTGCACAACTCTATAAATATGCTTAAATTCTTTAAATTGTACATTTTAAATGGGTGAATTTTGTCATATGTTAATTATATACCAACAAAGCTGTTAAATGCAGTGGTTTGAGAAAGTAATAATTGTGATGATTTTTATAAAGAATAAGATCACTAAGACAAATTATAAAATCTATTCCCAGATAAAGTATAACTCCCAAATTTCTGTTCCTATTACCTTTTCAGGACCTGTTCCATTTGTTAGTTTCCTCCACGTACCCTTTCTGTACCTTACCATGGACCACTTCCTTTGGATTCTGTGCCCCACCTTTTCATTTGCCTTGAGCCTAAATACGTAAATACCCTTCTAGAACTTCTTTCTCTCCAAGCATTATGGTTTGTACTCTCATCTCTCGCCTAAACCCCTTTTCTCCTGAAGTTTTATTTCATTTTCAAATCATGAGTGTTTTTCTCAAACTGCTGGTTCTATTTCTTTGATGAAAAGTGGTAAATAATTTCTCCTGGGTTTATACATTTGAGAGATGTTTACTAAGCACCTGCTGTGTACTTGACCATGTGATGATACTTGTGGTGGCTTATGTTGCTGATCTTTATATTTGGGGACCAATAAGAATTTTTAATGTGGCATATAAAATATTCTGTGTAGAAGTTCTAAAGAGCTATATTTCATGGCAGTTTTTGTTCAACCTATAGAAAATTCTCTATTTCAAAATGGTAAGTGTGTAATTACACACTTCTCTTAGTCCTTCTCTTAGTCTCTGAGCTGTCCCTGTGTCTTGGGGTTTAAACCAGTGATGTGCTGGTAAATAGGATCTTCAGGGAAATTAAATAAATAAAACCTGATTTGTAGAATTTGTGATTTCCATAGTGGGTGTACTCCCACCATAGTCAGTTTCAGGTTAAGATGATATTACTGAATGTAGAGGTAGGAAGTATCCAGTTTGAGCCTTCTGGGAGGCAATTGCTTAGTTCTAATCCAACCAAGAATAGCTTTCATACTGTCCCTGAAATACTACCCAACTTACTTGGAAGGATTTTGGGAAGAAGAGAATTAATGGTTCCAGAATACCAATTCTGTGCTAGGCACTGTGCCCTTTAGGTACTCCTCATAACCCTGTGAGGGAGATTACCCATTTCACAGGTGAGTAGATGGAGGCTCAAAGAGTTAAAATGGTATGCCCAAAGCCCCACAGTATACTGTAGAGCTAGAATTTGAATCCTGATCATTTTGATGCCAAATCCCATGCTACTTTCATTGTACCATAGTACCTCCTACAGCAAAGCTAGCAGTGGAGAGAACGAGACAATGTACTTTTCCAGTGGTTGTGCCCTAGATATTGTTCACCTTCTGAGGATTGGACATAAGCACATCACTTGAAGTACATTTTGCTTACTAGAGGATGTCAGGGTAATCTCTCTGTGGGCAGCAGTCAGGGAAGGTGGTGAAGACCTTGGTGTGGGGCAGGGAACTTCTAAACCCTTTGATTGATTTGAGCTACGGAGGGGCTGAATTGAATAGCCAGGAGTTCCTAACTACTCCAGGGGAGTGGCAGAGATGCTGAAGTGGCACACAATCCTTTTGGGCCTCAGGCGAGGCCTAGAATTGTCCGTTTGAGAGGTCACTGCTGCCCCTGGAGGGTAGTGGTTTTCAGATCAGGTCAGGGAACATAAATGATTGAAGCAATTTTCTGAAAACAAATCTACGTCTATTTTTTAAATTAGAAATAAAACTCCGGGGACTTCCCTGGTGGTTCAGTGGTCAAGACTTCACCTTCCAATGCAGGGGGTGAGGGTTTGATCCCTGATCAGGGAGCTAAGATCCTACATGCCTCGCGGCCAAAAAACCAAAACATAAAACAGAAGAAATATTGTAACAAATTCAATAAAGATGTTAAAAATGGCTTACATAAAAAAAATCTTAAAAAGAAAGAAATAAAACTCCATAACAGCAGGAACCTTTATCTGGTTTGTATATTGCTAGATCCCCCTTGTCTAGAACAGTGCTTGACGCTCAATATGTTGGATGGATGAGTGGATGATTTGCCTCCAGGCCTGTAGCTCTTTTCTGGACCTGGCTACTTCTTTTTTTAAAAATTAATTAATTAATTTATTTATTTATTGGCTGTGTTGGGTCTTTGTTGCTGCATGTGGGCTTTCTCTAGTTGCAGTGAGTGGTGGCTATTCTTTGTTGTGGTGCACAGGCTCCTCATTGCCATGGCTTCTCTTGTTGCAGAGTATGGGCTCTAGGCATGTGGGCTTCAGCAGTTGTGGCACATGGGCTCAATAGTTGTGGCTCACGGGCTCTAAAGTGCAGGCTCAGTAGTTGTGGCACACGGGCTTAGTTGCTCCGAGGCATGTGGGATCTTCCTGGAGCAGGGATTGAACCTATGTCCCCTGCATTGGCAGGTGGATTCTTAACCACTGTGCCACCGAGGAAGCCCCTGGCTACTTCTTGAAAGCAATTTTTTCTCAGAAATCTCTGAGAGACCAACACTGAGGCTCCTCACTTTTTGCCAGATAAGTATGTCATTAGCAATTATGTAAAGACAAACGATGTCACTTGGTGATGAGATGTGTAACATTGCTTTAGGAAGTCCTCTTCACTGTCTTTGGGTAGAATAGCTACCAATTATTGAGTGTTTATGGTATGTTAGGTAGAGATATAAGTGTTTTACATGCATTAACACATTAATTCCTCATAATGACCTTATATGAAAGAGACGCTTAATTAGGCCCATTTTATGGTTGAGGAAATGGAGGCCTGGAGAGTTTAAATAGATTGCACCACAAGGCTGTACTGCTAGTTTGAAGAAGAGCCAGTAATCAACCCCAGTCTTCCCCAACTATTAACCTTATACTTGCTCTAATATACTACATTGCCTCTTCTTCTGTGCTACTAATCATTCATTGATTCAGAGAACATTTATTAAGTCCCAAGCTCTGTTGTATGCCAGACACTTAGGCCTTCTGAAGGAAAAGGGAATCTTGCTCTGCTGAAATGTCATTAAAAACACTTAGATTTTCTAACAGCATTTCTCCCTATTTCCCATAACTATGATGCCTGGTAATGTGGAGCTACCAAGAGACATCAAATAACTTTACCTCTTCTCTTCCCAAATGATTCAGCAAGTCCCCTGGGGTAAGAGTATCTTATTTAGTACCAGAAGATGAATACACGAATACAGCCTTTCCTTTCAACAATGTTCTTTCGAAAATCCTAAATCTATTTAATGCTAGTTAAAGGGCTTTAAAGGGACACATAAGGAGTCCCAGCAATACAAGTTCCCCCTCTTTGGCTTGGAGACTCAGAAGGAGGTAGAAAGGGATTGGATTAAACCCAGGGCTGAACCAACCATTCCTTGATACCTCTGTTAAAGTTCTTGTTGCTTTTGTTGTTGTTGTTCTTTTGTTCCTTCAACAAACATTTATAGAATGTCAATGATGTGGCAAGCTTGGTTCTAGGCTGGTGCTGTCTAATACAAATATAATGAGAGCTATGTATATGCCATTGTAAATGATCAAGTAGTCACATTAAAAAAGTAAAAAGAGTGTGCAGAAAATTATAAGACACTGATGAAAGAAATCAAAGATGAAACAAATGGAGAGATATACCATGTTCTTGGATTGGAAGAATCAGCATTGCGAAAATGACTATACTACCCAAAGCAATCTACAGATTCAATGCAATACCTATCAAATTACCAATGGCATTTTTTACAGAACTAGGACAAAAAATTACACAATTTATATGGAAACACAAAAGACCCCGAATAGCCAAAGCAATCTTGAGAAGGAAAAATGGAGCTGGAGGAATCAGGCTCCCTGACTTCAGACTATACTACAAAGCTACAGTAATCAACACAGTATGGTACTGGCACAAAAACAGAAATATAGATCAATGGAACAGGATAGAAAGCCCAGACATAAACCCACACACATATGGTCAACTTATCTTTGACAAAGGAGGCAAGAATATACAATGGAGAAAAGACAGCCTCTTCAATAAGTCGTGCTGGGAAAACTGGAAAGCTACATGTAAAAGAATGAAATTAGAACACTCCCTAACACCATACACAAAAATAAACTCAAAATGGATTAAAGACCTAAATGTGAGACCAGACACTATAAAACTCTTATAGGAAAACATAGGCAGAACAATCTATGACATAAATGACAGCAGGATCCTTTTAGACCCACCTCCTAGAGTAATGGAAATAAAAACAAAAATAAACAAGTGGGACCTAATGAAACTTAAAACTTTTTGCACAGCAAAGGAAACCATAAATAAGGTGAAAACACAACCCTCAGGATGGGAGAAAATATTTGCAAATGAAGGAACCAAAATACACAAACAGCTCATGCAGCTCAATATCAAAAAACAAACAAACAAATCGCTCAATTGAAAAATGGGCAGAAGACCTAAATAGACATTTCTCCAAAGAAGACATAGAGATGGCCAAGAGGCACATGAAAAGATGCTTACCATCACTAATCATTAGAGAAATGCAAATCAAGACCACCATAAGGTATCACCTCACACCGGTCAGAATGGCCATCATCAAAAAATCTAGAAACAATAAATGTTGGAGAGGGTGTGGAGAAAAGGGAACCCTCCTGCACTGTTGGTGGGAATGTAAATTGATACAGCCACTATGGAAAACAGTATGGAGATTCCTTAAAAAACTGAAAATAGAACTGCAATATGACCCAGCAATCCCACTACTGGGCATAAACCCTGAGAAAACCATAACTCAGAAAGACACATGTACCACAATGTTCATTGCAGCACTATTTACAATAGCCAGGACATGGACGCAACCTAAATGTCCATCAACCGATGAATGGATAAAGAAGATGTGGCACATATATAAAATGGAATATTACTTAGCCATAAAAAGGAATGAAAGTGAGTTATTTGTAGTGAAGTGGATGGACCTAGAGTCTGTCATACAGAGTGAAGTAAGCCAGAAAGAGAAAAACAAATACCATAGGCTAACACATATATATGGAATCTAAAAAAAATGGTACCAATGAACACAGTGGCAGGGTACAAATAAAGACACAGTGTAGAGGGGGAATGAATTGGGAGAGTGGGATTGCCATATATACGTTACTGGGAAGAAAAAAAACACCAAATTGTACACTCTAAATATATGTAGTTTATTGTCTGTTAACTGTATTTCAATTAAAGTTCTTAAAGAAAAAGATGCTGTGTAGAGAATGAACTTGAGGACACAGGGAGGGGCAGAAGGGGAAGCTGGGATGAAGTGAGAGAGTAACATTGACATATATACACTACCAAATGTAGAATAGTTGGCTGGTGGTAAGCTGCTGCATAACACAGGGAGATCATTGATAATGACCTAGGGGGGTGGGATAGGGGATGTGGGAGGGATGCTCAAGAGGGAGAGGATATGGGGATTCAGCTGATTCAGCTGATTCACTTTATTGTACAGCGGAAACTGGCCCAACAGTGTAAAGCAATTATACTTCAATAAAGAGCTGGAAAAAAAAAAGTAAAGTAAAAAGAAATAGATGAGGGAATTCCCTGGCGGTCCAGAAGGTTTGACTCGGTGCTTTCACTGCCAAGGGCCCAGGTTCAATCCCTGGTCGAGGAACTAAGATCCTGCCAGCTGCATGGTGTGACAAAAAAAAAAAAAAAAAAAATAGGCGACATAAATTTTAATAATAATGGATGGACCTAGAAATTATCATACTAAGTGATGTAAGTCAGATAGAAAAAGACAAATATCATGTGTTATCACTTATATGTGGAATCTAAAAAAGTGATACAAAGGAACTTATGTAACAAAACAGAAACAGACTCACAGACATAGAAAACAAACTTAGGGTTACCAAAGGGTAAAGCGGGGGTAGGATAAATTAGGAGTTTGGGATTAACAAATACACACTACTATATATAAAATATATAAACAAGAGAACCTACCATATAGCACAGGAAACTATATTCAATATCTTATAATAATCTATAATGGAAAAGAATGTGAAAAAGAATATATACTGAATCACTTTGCTGTACACCTGAAACATTATAAATCAACTATACCTCAATTTAAAAATTGGAAAAAACTGGACTTCCTAGGTGATGCAGTGGTAAAGAATCCACCTGCCAATGTAGGGGACATGGGTTCGAGCCCTACTCTGGGAAGATTCCACATGCCACGGAGCAACTAAGTCTGTGAGTCACAACTGTTGAGCCCATGTGCTGCAACTACTGAAGCCCACGTGCCTAGGGCCTGTGCTCCACAACAAGAGAAGCCACTACAATGAGGAGCCTGCGCACCACAATGAAGAGTAGCCCCCACTCACAGCAACTAGAGAAAGCCTGTGTGCAGCAACGAAGACCCAAGGCAGCCAATAAATTAAATAAATAAATAATTTTTTTTAAAAATGGGAAAAAATTTTAATCATATATTTAACCAATCATATATATACCCAAAGTGTTTATATTTCAACTTGTAATCAATATAAAACATTATTAATGAAATGTTTTACATTCTCATTTTCTTATTAAGTCTTTGAAGTCTAGTGTGCATATCAAACTTACAAACACATCTCAGTTTGGATTAGTCACATTTAAGTGCTCAGTAGTCACATGTGGCTAGTGGACAGGACAGCTCAGTGCTAGGCCTTGCTGTCAGGAATACTGGAATGTATTAGACACCTTTCTGTGAGGTGATGAGGAAAGGCACATCAGCGGGAATGAGCCTGATAATAATTTGTTCAGCAGAAAGCTGTTCTTTCAATTATTACCTACATGGGCTGCAAATCATGAGGTTAGAACCCCATGTAACATTAACAGTCCTTTAAGCTCCTTTCAAGTCTTCTCCACTGCTTTTGGGAGAGTAACTCTCTTAAAACATGACATCATTTTGATTCTGCAAATATTTTCCAAGGCAGAGAGGTCACAGATCTCTAAAAAGTGGCCATGAACTGAGGCAGGAAGTGATTTAAGTTGGGAACTTCAGAGTTATCAAAGAGGAGGCCCCTGGTATTCAAGTCCTTCAAATGATCCAGGGGAAATACCAACAAAGAACTACCTATTAGCCTGGGAATTCTCTCTCTTTTCTCTGTCTTCTACCTTTCCCCATTACTTAATCTCTTCTCTCAGGACAGTCCATCTCTCAGGGGCTCCCTGTCTCTCCTCTGTGCTCTGGAGGTTATGTAACTGTATGTGTTAGCATGTGTAGTAATGTTTATGGCTGTGTGGAAGCGTGTGACTGTCTGTGGGACTGTGTCTGTGCTGTCATGACTCAGCTGTGTAAGGGATGGATGGGTGAGTTTACAGCCCCAAAAGTATATCTAGGAATAATCAAGTAAAAAACAGTCTTCCTAGTTTATGTCCTTGCAGAAGGAGACACAAATTAATGGAGGCTGAATTTAGGCCCTGAGCTCCCCTGACAATTTCTAGCGACAGACTCTGCCTGTTGTTACAGGGGCTATCTGGCACAAAGGAGGATTCAAAACTGGGATGGGTTTTTCTTCTTTGGAAGACAATATTTTAAATCTACTTTCTCACATAAAGGGCTTTTGGAGTTATTTTAGGTTTTGTGTAATCTTCCTTGATTGGTGACTTAGAAATGTGTTTTTAAAGAGAGCCCTTAGAGAAGGCAGGTTTCTTTTTTTAACTTTTTGGGTAGAAAGGAAAGAAGGGATGAGAGAGTAGTACTTTTCAGGAGGAGCTCTTCCCAGCAGGCCTTAAGCCACATCAGGGGTTGCATCATACCTCTTGTAAAGGCAATCTGGCTAATGGGGTTAATCATCTGAAAAGTAAGACAGGTGGCCATTTTCCTGCTCTGAAACAGACAATCACAGATTGTCTGTTGTCTGCTTTCCCCAGGGAGAAGATGTGGCTCTAAGCCAGTGCATCAAAAGAGAAGAAAAAAGGCACATTCCTTAGGATTAAGGTGTGGGTGAGACTTACCCTGTCTGCTCTATCAGAATAGGAAGTGCTTACGGACCACATTTCCCAGAGGGCTTAGCCTGCTATTGAAGAACTGTGTGCAGCCAGAAGTGACTAAACCTGGGTTAAAGCTAGAGGGAGATCAGACAAGGAATCCTTGTAAATATTGGGCACATAAAGCATGGAATAAAATGTTTATCCTCTATTTAGTCAAGATTTACTGACACCTGATTAGAACATTCTGTGTTATCTTCCTAGATGTTGGAATAGTAGAGATGAAAGGGAAAGGTAATTTTCACTTACAGAAATGTGCCAAGCACTTTACATATTCTTAAGGCCCTCCTATGGGGTAGATGGTCTTTTCCCTACTTTATTGATGAGGGGGCTAATACCTGTAGGATTTTATGACTTATAGTTAGTGAGGAGGAATTCAAACTTGGATATGCCTTATTCCAAAGCCCATTCTTCCCACTGCCCTATGCTGCTGTCTTAAATCTTACTGTTTAGCTAAGGAGACATGACATCTGTTCTCAAGAAATAATCAGAGAAAAGAAAGTTCTATGTTAATGATAATTAAACACTAATAATATAAAGTAGATACATCATATATTTGACATGATGAGGGACAATTCTAAGGTCAAAGCAGACCCTGTATTTCCCTTATGATGTTGGGTAGTAGGAAAGATAGACAAAGAGCTGTCAACAATACAGCCCAATGTTAGTAAAGAAAATGGCTATGGTCACCCTTCCCTGAACCATCTCAAAAACAAACCTGGAGAGTTCACAGGAGGGTGGCAGAGGAGTAAGACGTGGAGATCACCTTCCTCCCCACAAATACATCAAGAATACATCTACATGTGGAACAGCCCCTACAGAACACCTACCAAATGCTGGCAGTGGACCTCAGACTTCCAAAGTGGCAAGAAAATCCCCACGTAACTGAGCAGAGCAAAAGAAAAAAGGAAAAAAAAGATACAAAGAAATAGGGATGGGATCTACCCCTCTGGGACAGAGCTGTGAAGAAGGAAAATTACCACACACTAGGAAGCCCCCTCACTGGTGGGGTCTGGGGAAGCTTCAGAGCCTCAGAGGAGAGGGCAGCAACAGGTGCATGGAGGGCAGAGCAGAGAGATCCCTGCATGGAGGATTGGTGCTGACCAGCACTTCCCAGCCTGAGATGCTTGTCTGCTCGCCTGCTGGGGCGGGAGGGGGCTGGGTGCCAAGGTTTGGGCTTCGGAGGTCAGACCCCAGGGAGCGGACTGGTGTTGGCTGCATGAAGACAGCCTAGGGGGGCTAGTGCACCACATCTAGCTGGGATGGAGTCTGGGGGAAAGCCTGGGCCTGACAGACAGGCAGGAGACCTTTGTTTCAGGGTGCTCAAGAGGTAGCCTGCCATAGGAGCTCCATGTTCCGTGTGCTCACAGATGACAGAGCAACACCTATGCAAGCACGAACCACGGCTGTTACCTCAGAACCCAGAGGCTGCTGCTGCTGCTACCAAGGGTCCTGTGTGCAAGGCAGGTCACTGTCCACACCCTCGCGACAACCTGTGCAGCCTGCCACAGCCAAGGATCCTGTGATCCGGGGTCAACTTCCCCAGGAGAACACACGGTGCACCTCAGGCTCTTATAACTTTATGCCAGATTCTGCTGCTGCGGGCATACTCTGCACATTTCAATTGTGAGTGTGTTATCCCTCCCTCCTCTTGGCCTTAGTGAGCAGGTGAGCCCTAATCAGCCACTGTTTTTGCCCCACTTGCCTGGGAGGGGAACAGACGCCTGAGGGTGGCCCACATGCAGAGGTGGGGCTAAATCCAAAGCTGAACCCCAGGGGCTGTGTGACCAAAGAAGAAAAAGGGGGAACATTTTCTTGCAGCCACAGGAGCATACCTGAATAGACAACAAGTGTTCCTGCAATTGAGGCTGTGGACTTTGGAGGCAGCTGTGGACTTTGAGGGCAAATACACATGGGAGTAAGGCCAGATCAGAGTCTGAGCTGGCCCTACAGTTTCCACAGCAGGTCCAGAGACCTACCTAGAAGTATTAGAGGACTTCCAGGGTAAGCAGGGATTGGCTGTGGCTCACTGTGGGGGCAAAAACATGGAGAGAGAACCAAGGCCACAGGAGAATATTACCTTTTTCTTGTTGTTCTTTGTTTGTATGTTTAGTTCTTTTTGATTTGTTCTGTTGTTCTTTTTCTATTATTCTTTTAATTTTAATTTTTTATATACTCTTCTTTTCCTTTTTATGCTTTTATTGTAATATGTTTTTTATTTTACTTATTTTTTCATATCTCTTGTTTTTTGGTTTGTTTATTGGTTTGGTTGCCCTCTTCTGCTTTATTTTCACTTTTTTTTTCCTTTTTGTGAGTGAGTGGATGTATGTTTCTTTGTGAGATTTTTACTGTTTAGTTTTGCTTTTACCATTTGACTTGGGGGGCTTGTCTCTTCGTTTTTTGTTTGTTTGTTTTTCTTTTCTCTTCCTCTGTTTCTTCCACACTGGCCTGCTTGTGGGGTCTTGGTACTCTGGCCACGGGCTGGGCCTGAGCCTCCAAAGTGGGAGAGTCAAATCCAGGACATTGGACCACCAGGGAACTCCTGGCCCCATGGAATATTAGTTGATGAGAGTTTGCCCAGAGGTCTCCGTCCAAACACTAAAACCTGGCTCCACCCAAGGGCCAGCAAGTTCCAGTCCTGGAAGCCTCATGCCAAACAACTAGCAAGACAGGAACATGACCCACCCATCAGTAGACAAGCTGCCTAAAGTCATACTAACCTCAGAGACACCCCAAAACAGACCATTGGATGCAGCCCTGCCCATCAGAGGGACAAGATCCAGCCACACCCACCAGAAGACAGGCACCAGTCGCCCCCACCAGGAAGCCTACACAAGCCTCTGGACCAATCTCACCCACTGGGAACAGACAACTGAAGTAAGAGAAACTATGATCCTGCAGCCTGCAGACAGGAGACCCCAAACACAATAAGTTAAACAAAATGAGAAGACAGAGAAATATGCAGCAGATTAAGGAGCAAGGTAAAAACCCACAAGACCAAACAAATGAAAAGATAGGAAATCTACCTGAAAATAATTCAGAGTAATGATAGTAAAGATGATCCAAAATCTTGGAAATAGAATGGAGAAAATACAAGAAACATTTAACAAGGACCTAAAAGAACTAAAGAGCAAACAAACAGTGACGAACAACACTGTAACTGAAATTAAAAACACTCTAGAAGGTGTCAATAGCAGAATAACAGATGCAGAAGAAAGGATAAATGAGCTGGAAGATAGAATGACAGAAATAACTGCCATGGAGCAGAATAAAGAATGAAAAGAATAGAAGACAGTATTGGAGACCTCTGGGACAACATTAAACGCACCAACATTCGAATTATAGCAGTCCCAAAAGAAGAAGAAGAAAAGAAAGAGTCTGAGAAAATATTTGAATAGATTATACTTGAAAACTTCCCTAATATGGGAAAGGAAATAGCAAATCAAGTCCAGGAAGCACAGAGAGTCCCATAGAGGATAAACTCGGTGTGTGTCTCCCAATACAAGGAGACACACCAAGAATCAAACTATCAAAAATTAAATACAAAGAAAAAATATTAAAAGCAGCAAGAGAAAAGAAACAAATAACATACAAGGGAATCCCCATAAGGTTAACAGCTGATCTCTCATCAGAAACTCTTCAGGCCAGAAGGGAGTGAAAGGGTATATTTAAAATGATGAGAGAGAAAAACCTACCACCAAGATTACTCTATCCAGCAAAGATATTGTTCAGGTTGGACAGAGGAATCAAAAGCTTTACAGACAAGCAAAAGTTAAGAGAATTCAGCACCACCAAACCAGCTCTACAACAAATGCTAAAGGAATTTCTCTAAGTGGGAAACAAGAGAAGAAAGGGACCTACAAAAACAAAAACAGAACAATTAAGAAAATGAAAATAACTGTAAAATAGATAGCTAGTGGGAATTTGCTGTATAACAAAAGGAGTTCAACTCGAGGATGGATGATGCCTTTGAGGACTGGGACGGGGAGGGTGGGGGGGAGTCGAGGGAGGGAGGGAATATGGGGATATGTGTATAAAAACAGATGATTGAACTTGGTGTACCCCCCAAAAATATAATAAATAAATAAAGAAAAAAAAAGAAAATGAAAATAGGAAAATACATATCAATAATTACCTTAGATGTGAATGGATTAAGTGCTCCAACGAAAAGCCACAAACTGGCTGAATGGATACAAAAATAAAACCCATATATATGCTGTCTATAAGAGACCCACTTCAGACCTAGAGACACATACAGACTGGAAATGAGGGTATGGAAAAAGAAATTCCATGCAAATGGAAAGCAAAAGAATGTTGGAGTAACAATACTCATATCAGACAAAATAAACTTTAAAATAAAGACCATTACAAGAGACAAGGAAGGACACAACATAATGATAAAGCATCAATCCAAGAAGAAGATATAACAATCATAAATATTTATGCACCCAACATAGAAGCACCTCAATACATAAGGCAAATACTAACAGCCATAAAAGGGGAAATTGACAGTAACACAATAATAGTAGGGGATTTTAACACCCCCACTTACACCAATGGATAGATCATTCAAACTGAAAATAAACACAAGCTTTAAATGACACATTAGACCAGCTGAACTTAATATTTATCAGACATTCCATCCCCAAACAACAGAATACACCTTCTTCTCAAGTGCACATGGAATGTTCTCCAGGATAAATCACATCTTGGGTCACAAATCAAGCCTCAGTAAATTTAAGAAAATTGAAATCATATCAAGCATCTTTTCCGACCACAACACTATGAGACCAGATATCAATCACAGGAAAAAAAAACAGTAAAAAATGTGAACACAGGGAGGCTAAACAATACGTTATTAAACAATCAAGAAATCACTGAAGAAATCAAAGAGAAAATCGAAGAATACCTAGAAACAAAGGAAAATGAAAACATGATGACCCAAAACCTAGGGCACGCTGCAAAAGCAGTTCTAAGAGGAAAGTTTATAGCAATACAATCCTACCTCAAGAAACAAGAAAAATCTCGAATAAACAACCTAACCTTACACCTAAAACAATTAGAGTAAGAAGAAGAAGAAAAAAAAAAAAAAAACCCAAAGTGAGCAGAAGGAAAGAAATCATAAAGATCAGATCAAAAATAAACATTTCTGAAAAAGAAATGAAGGAAACAGTAGCAAAGATCAATGAAACTAAAAGCTGGTTCTTTGAGAAGATAAACAAAATTGATAAACCATTAGCCAAACTCATCAGGAAAAAAAGGGAGAAGACGCAAATCAACAAAATTAAAAATGAAAAAGAAGTAAAAACCGACACCGCAGAAATACAAAAGATCATGAGAGAGTAGTACAAGTAACTATATGCCAATAAATTGGATAACCTGGAAGAAATGGATTAATTCTTAGAAAAGCACAATCTTCCAAGACTGAACCAGGAAGAAATAGAAAATAAGAACAGACCAATCACAAGCACTGAAACTGACTAAAATTCTTCCAACAAACAGAAGTCTAGGGCCAGATGGCTTCACAGCCGAATTCTATCAAACATTTAGAGAAGAGCTAACACCTATCCTTGTCAAACTCTTCCAAAATATAGCAGAGGGAGGAACACTCCCAAACTCATTCTGAGACCACATCACCCTAATACCAAAACCAGGCAAATATGTCACAAAAAAAGAAAATCACAGGCCAATATCATTGATGAACATAAATGCAAAAATCCTCAACAAAACACTAGCAAACAGAATTCAACAGCACGTTAAAAAGATCATACACCATGATCAAGTGGGGTTTATCCCAGGAATGCCAGGATTCTTCAATATATGCAAATCAATCAATGTGATACACCATATTAACAGACTGAAAGATAAAAACGATATGATCATCTCAATAGATGCAAAAAAAGCTTTTGACAAAACTCCACAACCATTTATGATAAAAAAAAAAAAAAAGAACTCTTCAGAAAGTGGGCATAGAGGGAACCTACCTCAGCATAATAAAGACCATATATGACAAACCCACAGCCAACATCATTCTCAGTGGTGAAAGACTGAAAATATTTACTCTAAGATCAGGAACAAGACAAGAGAACCAACCCTCACCACTATTATTCAACATAGTTTTGGAAGTCCTAGCCACGGCAATCAGAGAAGAAAAAGAAATAAAAGGAATACAGATTGGAAAAGAGGAAGTAAAATTATCACTGTTTGCAGATGGCATGATACTATATATAGAAAATCCTAAAGATGCCATCAGAAAACTACTAGAGCTAATCAAAGAATTTGGTAAAGTAGCAGGATAGAAAATTAATGCACAGAAATCTCTTGCATTCCTGTACACTAACAATGAAAAGTCAGAAAGAGAAATTAATGAAATTCTCCCATTTACCATTTCAACAAGAAGAATAAAATACCTAGGAATAAACCCAGCTAAGGAGACTAAAGACATGTATGCAGAAAAGTATAAGACACTGATGAAAGAAATCAAAGACGATACAAACAGATGGAGAGATATACCATGTTCTTGGATTGGAAGAATCAACATTGTGCAAATGACTATACTACCCAAAGCAATCTACAGATTCAGTGCAATCCCTATCAAATTACCAATGGCATTTTTCACAGAAGTAGAACAAAAATTTACACAATTTATATGGAAACACAAAAGACCCCGAATAGCCAAAGCAATCTTGAGAAGGAAAAATGGAGCTGGAGGAATCAGGCTCCCAGACTATACTACAAAGCAACAGTAATCAACACAGTATGGTACTGGCACAAAAACAGAAATATAGATCAATGGAACAGGATAGAAAGCCCAGACATAAACCCACACACATATGGTCAACTTATCTTTGACAAAGGAGGCAAGAATATATAATGGAGAAAAGACAGCCTCTTCAATAAGTGGTGCTGGGAAAACTGGAAAGCTACATGTAAAAGAATGAAATTAGAACACTCCCTAACACCATACACAAAAATAAACTCAAAATGGATTAAAGACCTAAATGTGAGACCAGACACTATAAAACTTTTATAGGAAAACATAGGCAGAACAATCTATGACATAAATGACAGCAGGATCCTTTTAGACCCACCTCCTAGAGTAATGGAAATAAAAACAAAAATAAACAAGTGGGACCTAATGAAACTTAAAACTTTTTGCACAGCAAAGGAAACCATAAATAAGGTGAAAACACAACCCTCAGGATGGGAGAAAATATTTGCAAATGAAGGAACCAAAATACACAAACAGCTCATGCAGCTCAATATCAAAAAACAAACAAACAAATAGCTCAATTGAAAAAATGGGCAGAAGATCTAAATAGACATTTCTCCAAAGAAGACATAGAGATGGCCAAGAGGCACATGAAAAGATGCTTACCATCACTAATCATTAGAGAAATGCAAATCAAGACCACCATGAGGTATCACCTCACACCGGTCAGAATGGCCATCATCAAAAAATCTAGAAACAATAAATGTTGGAGAGGGTGTGGAGAAAAGGGAACCCTCCTGCACTGTTGGTGGGAATGTAAATTGATACAGCCACTATGGAAAACAGTATGGAGATTCCTTAAAAAAACTGAAAATAGAACTGCAATATGACCCAGCAATCCCACTACTGGGCATAAACCCTGAGAAAACCATAACTCAAAAAGACACATGTACCACAATGTTCATTGCAGCACTATTTACAATAGCCAGGACATGGACGCAACCTAAATGTCCATCAACTGATGAATGGATAAAGAAGATGTGGCACATATATAAAATGGAATATTACTTAGCCATAAAAAGGAATGAAAGTGAGTTATTTGTAGTGAAGTGGATGGACCTAGAGTCTGTCATACAGATTGAAGTTAAGTCAGAAAAAGAAAAACAAATACTGTATGCTAATGCACATATATGGAATCTAGAAAAATGGTGCTGATGAACAGAGTGGCAGAGCAGGGATAAAGATACAGACATAGCAAATAGACTAGATGGGGTAGGAGGGAAAGTGGGACATAGAGAGTAGCATTAACATATATACACTACCAAAAGTAAAATAGATAGGTAGTGGGAAGCTGCTGCATACACAGGGAGATAAGCTCAGTCCTTTGTGATTACCTAGAGGGGTGGGATAGGGAGGGTGGGAGGAAGTCTCAAGAGGGAACAGATATGGGGTTATGTGTATTCATATAGCTGAGTCACTTTGTTGTACTGCAGAAAGTAGCACATCATAAAGCAATTATAGTCCAATAAATATGTATTAAAAATAAACAAACAAAAAGAAACCAAACCTCAGCCAAAATTTAACAACGAACCCCAGCTCTTCTTGGTATACAGAGTATCTATCATTAGCTCCTTAACTAACATTATTTTGCCATAGTGATAGAGAAACACCCTTTTGGCAAGGCCAGGTCTGAGTTATACCAGTGGGTGAAGAAATACTAGTTCTCTATGGTTCTCCCGGGAGATATAGATGGTGATTCAATTACTGATTGTTCTTGAAGATAAAAGTTCCATTATTGTTTTGTTCTATTGTCACATCGCCCTAGATGCAACAATTTCACAGTTGATCAAAGCAGTGGTACCACATGGGTCCATCTATATTCTGAACTATGTTTAGCATAGACTACATGATTTCTATTAGAATGATAGAATTCTCTCATTGCCTCATAAGTCTTAAAACCAACTGTCTTGTAAATGAGTAAAGATGGGTTCAATTAACAGTGTTTCTAAAAATACGTTATTCTATATGTATGTCTTTATGAAAACTTGGGTGAAGATAATGACATGTCTTAAAATTTCATCCCCTTTTTATTGAGCAAGAAAGACATAATGGAGTGATATATTAAATGATGCCTTAATGGCTTCACAAGTCTTAATGGCCAACCTCTTTTAGTAACCCATTTCAGAACAATCTTGACCAATCTGTGGTTGGAGAGCTTTTATTAAATGCCCAGCACTGTACTAATACTGTCTACCATTTTCCTACTTGATCATTTGCTTGAGGGTGTTGAAGGATGATGATGAACATTATAAAGTTTCTTTCCTTATAGTCCTTAAAATAAACTGAGGTCAGTAAAGTTAGAAATAATTCAGAGACTTGACTGCTTCAGGAGAGGTATAGCCATAGAAACAGGACTTCTTGGAACCATTTTAAGAAGGAAGCTACTGACAAATTCAGTTCATCCCTTTAGGAATAACAATAATAACAATAATCCTCATTGTAATAATAGCAATGAGGATTCCTGACTGAAACCCTTTAGATACTTTCCCCTGGAAAAGCATGGGCCTTTAGTAGCTGATGTTGGCCAGGTGAGCTGGCACATGGGGCACTCCTTTCTGGTCTCTCAGTATTCGAGTCTCATCTCAGGTGTATCAGGGCCTAGATTCTAGCAAAGACTTCCATAATAATCCTTCCCTTCCTGGAAGTGCTGCCTGGAGGAGGCCAAAATAATGAGGTGGCTTCCCGTGTTTGTTGGTGGCTTATGACCAGCTCCAAGTCCCAAAGAAGTGTCTCTATTGTCCAAGACCAGTTCACTGTGGCTTTGATAACCCTCAATAGATAGATGATGGAGGTCTTCTAACAACCAGATTTCTAGTGGCAAGGGCACAGCCCTGTCTGGGGTCAGCAGTGGAAGCCAGTTCAGGGTATCAGCGATTCGTAAGCTCGCTGAAAGTCTAGTTTTTTTTTTTTTAATTTAATTTTTATTTTATATTGGAGTATAGTTGCTTTAAAGTGTTGTGTTAGTTTCAGGTGTACAGCAAAGGGGTTCACTTATACATATACATATATCCATTCTTTTTCAGCTTCTTTTCCCGTATAGGTTATTACAGAATATCGAGTATAGACTTTCCTGTGCCATACAGTAGGTCCTTGTTGATTATCTATTTTATATATAGTACTGTGTATATGTTAATCCTATAATCCCCATAGCAAGAATATCAAGAAGTTGATTCGCCACTTCCTCACACATCCTATGCCCTAAACAATCCATATCTGACAAACTATATTCTTCAAGTACGCCAAGATCTTTCCCACCACTTTGTACATGTTGTACCCTTTCTAGAATACGCCCATCTTCTTTTTACACAGTAAACTCTCAACCATTCTTCAAGGTCCTGCTCAAATGATATATTCTCTGTATATCTTTTCCTTATCCGACCATACACTTTCTGTGGTCCCACAGCCTTTTGTATAGATCTCTATTCTAGCACTGCTAATTCTGGGCAGTAAATCATCTATGAGGAGATCTCTGTTACATTGTGATCTTTTCAAAGGTGGGAATTGTATCTTTTTATCTCTGTTACTTCCATTAGCCAGAACAGAGACTGGCATTTAGCAGGCTGAACCAGGTAAATGCTGATTAAGTAACTGAATTATTTATCCAGATGTGGCTGTGGCTGCATATTTCTGAATTCTATCATCAGTAGGCTTTATTTGGTATCATACCCTGTGTATGTGTATTTCAGGGACCTCTTGTTTAATGAAATAATTAAACTTTTTGACCTTTTTGGTTTGTTTCTTTGAGTGAAAGGTACATTTGTAGCCTTCAAGTGAATTGGTCCAATGCCCAGATTCCAGTGGAATACCACTGGCTCCCTCTTGTGAGGCAGTCTCAGAATTTTTCCCGTAATTAATTTCTTAGGAGGTCTGTGGACAAGTTCATCTTAGTAGAGTTGTTCTAATGGTCTGAATGCTTCTCAGTGTTGTGAACCAACCAGTTACTTCTTGGAAAACATTAAGACCTTCACTTGACAAAGGGAAAGAAGCTGTTCTAGGAACCTTGACTAGTTCAAAAATCTGAGCACCCTGGAGGTTAAAAGGCTTCCTGGAGGTCATCTTTATAACCTAATTTCACAAAGCAGCTCGTACCAGTTTTGAGTTGCTCTCCCTTCTAGAGGTTTCTCTGTCTTTTAGAAGATTATTCCTTTTAAGGAACTAAAATCTGCCTCCAACTGGTACATACAAAATAAGTCTATACCTTCTTAATAACTAACTCCTTTTTGGGTAATTAATGACATTGGTGGATTCCTTATGACATATTTTCTAAATTCAGTTTTTTCACCTTCCTAGCTCCAGGCATCCTGGTCTAATCTCTTCCAGGTCCCTCAACTGTTTCCCATGTGTCAGATTTCTCTGAACCACTGTTTCTATAGATAATTTTCACCTTGTCACTGGCTCCAAATTTTGGAACTTGTTACATGTTATTCTTGTTAAATGTTTCCCGTTGTTCCAGCCAGACCAGATCTTTAAGATCCCATCATATGTGAGACCTACCATGTTCTAGGTGAGTCTGCTCTTTAAATTCATCAGTATAAGTGCCCAGTTATAGGACTTTGGAATAGTACCTCACCCGAAACAGTATGGTATAGTTGAATTGGAGGGCATCAGATCTGTATTCAACTTATTTAACCTCTTTGGGACTCTTTGAGTGCTAATTATCCTTCCTTAATAGGGTCATTGTCAGGATTCATGAGATACTACCTATAAAGCATTAAGCACTGTGCTTGAGCACTTAGTGGGTACACAATAGAAGCTAGTGTCCCTTTTTCCTGCCAGCTTGGCCCTGCCTACCACTGCCCTCTACTGAAGAGAGTCTGTAACTGCTTTGAACTTGCATTTCTGGTTTGAGCCAAGTAGTTCTGTTCCATTCACTCTCTTTTTAGCCCTTTAAAGAATGGCAGTCTTCTATGAGATATAACACAAGCTGATGGACTGGACTCAATTTTGAGGAGTAATCCCTGTAAAAATATTGTAGTAGATATCTTTGCCAATTTCTGACACAGCACAACTGAATTAGAGTTCTATATTGCATGGATAGCTATTGATGAGACTTTATTTTTTAAGTATTATAAGATCCCAAGGTGCTAATCATGGATGTTTGGAATATAATCCAATTTCTGTTGTTTATTGTCATGTAAACAGTAAAAATCACAGCCTGAATATGAATTTCATTCACAGGTTTTCTGGACAATATGATTCCTGTGTTCTTTCTGAGAAGGAAGATTTATAGGAATTGGTATTTCAGTTTCTCTGAAAGGATGATGTAGGTTTGCATAAGAGCAATAAAAATACAGGGATCCAAGTGGTTGTCAGTGCCACACTGGTGAAAGGTCATATCATTAGAATTATCTTCTTTGAGAGGATTTTGGGGTGTGGAGGGAAATCCCTATGCCTGGCAATCAGACATTATAGTAGAGTGAACAGAGGGTAGTCTTAGTGTCAGATCTGAGTTTGAATTCCACCTCTGCCATTCACTAGCTGTATGATCTAGGACATGTCCTTTGACCTCACCTTACCTCTGCTGTATCTTCTATAAAATGGGGAACAACTATACCAACCTCTAGGACTTTTTGTGAGTATTATAAGTGAGGTTAACAATTCTGTACCACTTAGCACAGTGCTTGGCATATGGTAGGCAAGCAAAAAATCATTGATTTTAGGATCGATTCCAGTTAAAAGCAGTTAAGCCCCTTGGAGCTGCAGTATCATTTCCCTATTGGAGAGTGAAAGGAGCAATATCATGTACATGATTTGGGGATTCAATTCCTGGGTTTACGTAGAAACTAAGCCACCCTGAGTCCTTCAGATTCTGCTAGAAGTTTATAATCATTCACCTGAAGGGCAATGGGAATACACTGGGTTGTTTAATAGCCGTTGGCGGCATGTGGGCAAAAACAGTGAGAAGAATCCTGGGGAGTAAGGTGTTGCTTGTACTCTTGCCCATAATTCTTTAAATGCGAGTGCTTGGATTTACGAACCCAAGCAGGAGTGAAATGCTGCTGCCATTTTGGGATTCTGTAAATGTGTATTCATGAAGCTGGCGAGCCAGTCACCAAAGCTCCTTTTTGGGAGGAGGGAGGTTGCTGGAATCTTTGTTTCCTGTTGAGGAATCTTGCCCTGGAGACAAAAAGAAGATCCCTAAAATACTCTGTTCACAAGAAAAGAGCAATCTGGCTGAGCTGGGTTCCTTAGTAAAGGATAAACTTCACCACCAACCAGCTTTATAAATTAAAAATAGGCACAAAAATATATCTATAGTGACCAAAAGATGATCAGGCCTGTGGAGGGGGCTAGGGGAGGGTGGATGGCAGTTCAAGGGCAGAAAGAAACTTTTGGTGTTAATGAGCTTTGACATATGTATATGCACCATCTTGGTTGTAGTGATGGCACATACATGTCAAAGCTCATCAAATAATATACTTTAAACATGTGCAATTTAATGTATTTCAACTGTAGCTTAATAAAGCTTTTACTTAAACCCAGTGCCTATAATATGTGGCACATAGTAAGCACTCGCTAAGTATGTTATTGAATTAGGATAAATATTTGTGACAGACTAACTTCAGGAATGGCTGTGTGAGAAGCTCAGCAGACCCTCTCATTAGTGAAATAACCATTAACTGGTAAAATTTTTTTATCAAAAACAACTGTTTAAAGTGTCAGAAAATTGGTTTAAGGGCATGCAACAAATTGAGAAGCATTTATTTAAGAACATTTATGGAATCTTGGTAAGAACAATTGTTATATGTGGCATTTGATCCAGGATTTGCTCCTACTTCTCCTCCTAGCTTTATATTGCAGAAAATTTATTCTAGGTGGGCACAGCCAAAAACAAAACAAAATAAACAAAACCAAAACAAACAAACAAACAAACAAAAAACAGGGTTTCTCTTCTTCACTAGCTCCTGGTTATAGGGTTTCACTCCAGGATGCGCAAGATGCTAGTGACTCTAATTCTGCCCTCTAGTTTTATGTTGTGGAAGATTTATTCTGGGTGAAAATGGCCAAGAAAATGGAGAGCTCTCATGCTCTGCCCAGCTCCCACTCCTAAGATGAAGTCTGTTTCCTAGACAGGTACAGCAAACTGTTAGTGGCAGTTGGAGAAAACCGGCAACTCCTATTTTTTCCCTCCCAGGTCCAGGGCCTGGACCCAGATGTTGTACTTGTCAGACAAGGACTTCAAGGGCTCATAGGGCAGAGGTGTCACTCCAGAAAAAGTAGGCTGCCATATCACACTTTCCTCACCTAGCTCCAGCATAGTTGCACAGCCTGTGGAGTGTGACTTTCTTTAGAACAGAGCATGAAGGAATTCATGCCTAAAGCTGTTGTTAAAAACCATAGAGATTGTGGTAGTGAAAATTAGAAAAGCAATTATATATTAGTAACAGACAGAAAAGAGCAGACCAGCCAGATATTTTGCAGAGAGACCTGGGAAAAGAAACCATCAAAATGGGCTCTGCTAAGAAGAAACTTATCTCTAGTTTGGGCTGTACACATGCTGTAGGCAGGAGCAACCCATGCAGGGGCAACCAGAAATGTTATTTGTGAACTGCTGAATTCTGTTTGAATACAGGGTAGAATCAAAACCTCCCTGAACTGTGAAGGCACTCTACAAGCCATACAAAGATACATTGGCAAAGGGTAAAAGCTTTACTGGATCTGGATGCCTAAGAAAAACCTTTGACCATTTGATCACAGGCTAAAACTAACTATGCTGAACCAGAGGTGACTCCCAGAAAGCCAGATTTAAAAATGTAACAAGGGGGAAAGTGAGCATGACGTCAGAGGTTGCACACTGCAGAGAAAATAGACTTCAGTGAGAATTAGTCCAGGCAATTGATTAAACAAATAGAGTAAAACAAAATAAAATAAAAACAGAAATAAGACCCAAGACGGGGAGATAAGCAGATTCCAAACTCCCTGACTATCCCTTACCCCATCCTTCCCCCCTGGTAACCATAAGTTTGTTCTCTAAATCTGTGAGTCTGTTTCTGTTTTGTAAATAAATTCATTTGTATCATTTATTTTTAGATTCCACATGTAAGGGCTATCATATGCTATTTCTCTTTCTCTGTCTGACTTACTTCACTCAGTATGACAATCTCTAGGTCCATACGTGTTGCTGCAAATGGTATTATTTCATTCTTCTTAATGGCTGAGTAATATTCCATTGTAGATATATACCACATCTTCTTTATCCATTCCTCTATCGATGAACATTTAGGTTGCTTGCATGGCTTGGCTATTGTAAACAGTGCTGCAGTGAACATTGGGGTGCATGTATCCTTTCAGACCATGTTTTTCTCTGGATATATGCAGGATCACGTGGTAGCTCTATTATTTAAAATATCTAGTTTGCAATAAAAATTATGAGCCTTTAATGCCCCCTCAAAAAAAAAAAAATCCAAGAAAGTGTGACCATGGAAAGGAAATAGGTCAGGTAATAGAAATTACTTTTGAGGGAGCCAAGATGTTATATTTGTCAGATAAGTACTTCAAAGCTGCTATTATAAATATATTCAAAGAACTAAAGGAAAACATGTTTTATGATCTAAAGTATATATAATGGCAATGACTAATCAAATAAAGACTATCAATGAAAAGATAGAACACATTTTAAAAAAGAACCACATGGAAATTCTGGATTATAAAAGTATAGTAACCTAAATGAAAATTTCATAAGAAAGGGTCAACAATATATTTCACATGGCAGAGGAGAGAATTAGTGAACTGGAAAACAGATCAATAGAAAGTATACATTGTGAAGAAAATAAAAACAATCAAGAAAAATGAACAGACACATGTAGAACACAATGAAGTACACCAACGTATATGTAATGGGAGTAACCAGAAGAGGAGAGAAGGGGCAGAAAAAATATTCATAGAAAAGATGGCTTAAAAGTTCCCAAATATGATGAAAGATATCTAAACACCCAAGTTCACGAACTCCAAGTAGTATAAACTAAACAGATCCACACCTAGAATATCATAGTCAAAATTTTGAAATCCAAAGCCAAAGAGAAAATCTTGCAAGCAGCAAGAGATAAAAGACTCATCACAAAAAGGAAACCAAGTAAGTTTGACAATTGACCTCTCATCAGAAACAGTGGCTATCATGTGATGAGGGGATGACATATTCAGAATGATAAAAATCAACCAATAATGCTATATCTGGAAAAACTAACTTTACATTTGTAGATTAAATAAAGATGTTCCCAGATAAAGTATATATGAGGTGAATTTGTTGCTAGCAGAGCTAGTGTACAAGCAAAAGTAAGAGAAATCCTTCAGGCTGAAAGAAAGCAATAATGGACAGTAATTTGAATCCAAATTAAAAAAAACAAAGATTGCTTATAAAATAATTATGTAGTAACTATAAAAGACAGTATAATTACATATTTCTTCTCCATATTTTCTTAGTTTATTTAAAAAACAGTAGCATACTGAAATAGCAGTGAACACACAGCACCAAGATTTTAGATTTTAGTACCATTCTCCAATAAAAGGAACCAGGAATCTTTGGAGGAATGGCTGATTCTAGGACTGGGCTAAAATATATAAGATGATGGGACTTCCCTGGTGGTGCTGTGATTAAGAATCTGCCTGCCAATGCAGGGAACATGGGTCCTATCCCTGGTCTGGGAAGATCCCACATGCCGTGCAGCAACTAAGTCCATGTGCCACAACTACTGAAGCCCACGCACCTAGAGCCTGCGCTCTGTAACAAGAGAAGCTACCACAATGAGAAGCCCGCACACCACAACGAAGAGTAGCCCCCACTCACCGCAATTAGAGAAAGCCCACACGCAGCAATGAAGACCCAACACAGCCAAAAAATAAATAAATAAATAAATTTATCTTAAAAAATATACAAGATGAGCCTGGAGAATCTTGTAATGCCAGAAAGTAAGGAAGTGTTCAAAAAAAAAAAAAAAAGCCACACACAACACATACAGACACACACATACACACAGACAATAAAGGGAGTATGTGAAAGGGACATTGGAGTCAACTGAAAGAGGTCTTAATGGCCAAAGCTGAAACATCTTGAGCAGGGGGAAAAAAAGCAGTAAAGTAGTAATGGACTACAGCCCAAGGTATAAAATAAATATCCGTTAGTCTATATTTGTATAAATAAATGATTGAGTAAATATATAAACGAGGAGAATAGACAAATCTGTCATGCAGAAGAATTCCAAATAATTTATGTTGATACTCTTCTCTCAGGTACATGGAGTATAACTCTCCACTCTTCAAGTGAGGCCTGTGTATAGTGACTTCCTTGAAAAAATACAGTATGGAAAAGGGAAAAAAAAGTAATTTATAGTGAAGAAAGCTGACAGACACTACCTCAGCCAGGTGATAAAGGTTAACATCAACAGTGTTAAGTCAGGTTGATAGTATGTCCCTTGATATGATGTGATGAAAAGGGCATTGCACTTTTTTGACCTTCCCCTCAAAAACCCATAGCCCCAGTCTAATCATGAGAAAAACGTCAAATACCAATGGAGAAATGTTCTACAAAATACCTAACCAGTACTCCTCAAAAATATCAAGGTTGTCAAAGACAAGGAGAGTATGAAAAATTGTCAAAGGAAAGAAGAGCTTAAAGAGATGTACCAACTAAATGTAATGTATCCTGAATGGCATCCTGGAACAGAAAAAGGACATTAGGTAAAAACTAATGAAATCTTGAATAGTATGGACTTTAGTTACTAATAATGTACCAATATTGGTTAATTAGTTATTACAAATGTATCATATTAATGTTATACATTAATAATAGGAAACATTGTATGTGGGGTGTATGGGAAATCTCTGTACTCTCTTTGCAATTTGTATACCTAAAACTACTCTAAAATAAAAGTTTATTTAAAAAGCAATAGCACTAACATCATACTTCATGATGATAAGCTTTCTCATTAAGATCAGAAACAAGGAACTGATGTCCCCTTTCACCACTCCTTTTCAACACTGTACTGGAAGTCCTAGATAATGCAGTAAAACAATGAAAGTTATACAGTTTGGGGTGGAAGAAAGAAAACTATTTGTTTGTAGATGACATGATGGTCTATGTCAAAAATCTGAAAGAATGGACAAAAAACCTGGGAACTAATAAGCAATTATAGCAAGGTTGCAGGATAGAAGGTTAATATAGAAAAGTAAATCACTTTCCTATATATCAGCAATAAACAAGTGAAACTTGAAATTAAAAACATAATACTATTTATATTAGCACCCCCCAAAATGAAATACTTAGGTATAAATCAAACAAAATATGTACAAGAGCTATATGAGGAAAACTACAAAAAGTCTGATGATATCGAAAAAGAACTAAATAAATTGATAGATATTCCATGTTCATGGATAGAAAGACTCAATATTGTCAATGTCATTTCTTCTTAAATTGATATATAGATTCAATGCAATCCCAATCAAAATCCCACCAAATTATTTTGTGGATATCACTTAACCAATTCTAAAGTTTATTTGGAAAGGCAATAAACCCAGAATAACAAACACAATATTGAAGGAAAATAAAGTTGGAAGACACACTACTTAAATTAAGATTTACTGTAAAGGTACAGTAATAAAAGAAGTGTGGTATTTGCAAAAGAATAGAAAATAGATCAGTGGAGCAGAATGGAGAGCCCAGAAATAGGCCGACATAAATAGAGCTCACTGATTCTTGACAAAGGAGCAAAGGCAATACAATGGAGCAAAGATAATCCTTTCAACAAATGATGTTGGAACAACTGCACATCTGCATGCAAAAAACAAAAACAAAAACAAACAAAAAAACAAGACAAAGACCTTATACCCTTCACAAAAATTAACTCAAAATAGATCATAGACTTAATGTGGAATGTAAAACTATAAAACTCCTAGAAGATAATATAGAACAAAACTTAAATGACTTTGGGTTAGATGATGAATTTTTAGATGAAACACCAAAGGCATGATCCATCAAAGAAATAATTTATAAGCTGGACTTCGTTAAAAATTAAAAACTGCTATGCAAAAGACATTATAAAGAGAATGAGAAGACAAGCCACCAGACTGGGAGAAAATATTTGCAAAAGACATCTTCTTTATCCATTAATCTATCAATGGACACTTAAGTTGCTTTCATATCTTGGTTATTGTAAATAATGCTGTAGTGAACATATCTTTTCAAATTAGTGTCTCCAATTTCTTTGAATAAATGCTCACAAGTGGAATGGCTAGATCATATGATAGTTCTATTTTTAATATTTTGAGGAACCTCCATACTGTTTTTCATAGTGGCCAAATTTACATTCATACCAAGAGTGCACAAGGGTTCCCTTTTCTCCACATCTCCTCCAACACTTTTTGATATAGCCATTCTGACAGGTGTGAGGTGATATCTCATTGTGGTCTTGATTTGCATTTTGATTTGATTGGTTATCTTAACCATTTTTCATGTGCCTGTTGGTCATATGTCTCCTTGGAAAAATGTTCAGATCCTCTGCTCATTTTTTAATCAGTTTGTTGTTGTTGTTGTTATTGTTGTTTGTATTGAGTTGTGTGAGTTCTTTATATATTTTTAATATTAACCCCTAGTGGCATATTTCATTTATAAATATCTCCTCCCATTCAGAAGACTGCTTATTTGTTTTGTTGATGGTTTCCTTCACTGTACAAAAGCTTTTTAGTTTGATATAGTCCCATGTGTTTATTTTTGCTTTGTTGCCTTTGCCTGAAGAAACAAATCCAAAAAGAAATTTCTGAGACTGGTAACAAAGAGCATAGGTCTATGATTTCTTCTGCAAATTTTATGGTTTCAGGTCTTAAATTTAAGTCTTTAATCCATTTTGAGTCTATTTTTGCATTTTGTGAAAAAAACATGCCCCATTTTCATTCTTTTGCATGTAGCTGTCCAGTTTTCACAACATCATTATTGAAGAGACTGTCTTTTTTCCCACTGTATATTCTTGCCTCCTTTGTCATAACTTAATTGCCCATTTAAGTCTGGGTTCATTTCTGGGCTCTATTCAGTTCCAGCACTCTATCTCTCTGTTTTTGTGCCAGTACCATACTGTTTTGATTACTGTAGCTCTGTAATATAGTTTGAAATCAGGGAGTGTGATACCTCCTGTTTGGTTCTTCTTTCTTAAGATTGTTTTGGTTATTAGGGGTCTTTTCTGCTTACATATAAAGTTTAGAATTACTTTTTCTAGGTCTGTGAGAAATGCCATTGGTATTTTGATAGAGAATGCATTGACTCTGTAGATTGCCTTGGTTAGTATGGTCATTTTAACAATACTAATTCTTCCAGTCCCTGAGCATGGTATATCTTTCCATGTATTTGTGTCATCTTAAATCTCTTTCATCAGTGCCTTATCATTTTCTGAGTATGTCTTTTACCTCCTTAGTTAGATTTATTCCTATGTATTTTATTCTTTTTGATGCAATTATGAATGGGATTGTTTTCTTAATTTCTGTTTCTGCTAGTTTACTTTAGTGTATAGAAAAGCATCAGATTCCTTGATATTAATTTTGCATCCTGCAACTTTACAAAATTCATTGATGAATTCTAATAGTTTTTTGGTGGTATCTATTATTTCCTATGTATAGTATCATGTCATCTGCAAACAGTGACAATTTTACTTCCTCCTTTCCAATTTGGATTCTTTTTGTTACTTTTACTTGTCTGATTGCTATGGCTATAACTTCCAATACTATATTGAATAAAAGGGGCAAGGGTGGGCATCCTAATCTTGTTCCTGATCTTAAAGGAAATGCTTTCAGCTTTTCACCATTGAGTATGATGTTAGCTGTGGGCTTGTCATATATGGCCTTTATTATGTTGAGTTATGTTTCCTCTATACCTTCTTTCTTGAGAGTTTTATCATAAGTGGATGTTGGATTTCATCAAAAGAATTTTCTGCATCTACTGAGATGATCATATGATTTTTACTCTGCAATTTGTTAATGTGGTGTATCATATTGATTGATTTGCAGACATTGCAGAGATGGACAAGCTGAATATTCATTTAATTCATTCATATCTATTTAACGCTAATTCTAAAATACATATTGAATTGCATGTACCCTGTTTAGCCAAAATAATCTTGAAAAAGAGGAACAAAGTTGGAGGACTCACACCTGTTAAATTCAAACTTAGTACAAAGCTACAGTAATTAAGACAATGTGGTACTGGCATAAGGAAAGACATATATAGATAAATGGGATAGAATTGAATGTCCAGCAATAAAACCATACATCTATGGTCAATTACCACATGATCCAGCAATTCTACTCTTAGATATCTACCCCAAAGTAATGAAATCATATATCTACACAAAAACTTGTACATGAATATTCTTAGCAGCATCATTCCTAATAATCAAAATGTAGAAATGTCCCAAATGCCCATTAATGGTGACTGGATAAACAAACTATTATACATCCATATAATGACATACTTTACTATTTGGCAATAAAGAGAATTGAAGCACTGATACATGCCACAATTTGGATGAACCTCAAAAACATGCTAAGTGAAAGAAACCAGGCACAAAAGACCATACATTTTATCATTCTATTGATAAGAAAGGAAAATCAATAGAGACACAAAGTGATTAGCGGTTGCCTAGGGCTGGGGGTGGGAACATGGACTGACTGAATATGAGCTCAAAGTTTCTTTTTTGGGGGTGTGGACATGTTCTAAAATTAGATGTGGTGATGGTTGCACAACTCTATAAATGTGCTAAAAACCTTTGAAGTATACTTAAAATGGATGGATTTTATGGTATGATAATTTTATGGTATAAGTTGTATCTCAACAAAGCTATTCATTAAAAATTATAAATAATTATTCCCCTGAATGCTACACATTGTCGCAAGCCTTCAGTTGTATTTTGTCATTATATCTCAAGGGAAATGATAGAAAGGGAGTGAGATAGAAAATAAAATAAAACCTGTTCCCCTAGTCTTTTGTTTTATTGAAGTATAGTTGATTTACAATGTTGTGTTAGTTTCAGGTGTACAGCAAAGCTATTCAGATATATATATATATATATATATATATATATATATTCTATACATTGGGTTGGCCAAAAAGTTTGTTCGTGTTTTTCTGTAACATCTTATAGGAAAAACCTGAATGAACTTTTTGGCCAACCCAATACATATGTATATATACTCTTTTTAAGATTCTTTTCCCTTATAGGTTATTACAAAATATCAAGTATAGTCCTCAGTGCTATACAGTAGGTCCTTGTTGGTTATCTATTTTCCCCTAGTCTTTTTTATGCAATCGGAATTTCAAGAATAAAGTTGTCCATGAGTAGGAATCTACTGTTCTCAGACTGGGAGAGACATACACATGACCTGGCTTCTCATCTAGGCTCTATTTCAGAATTGTACAGTTATATACACAGGGAAACCTGGGAGGTTTTTTAAGATCCTGCGGTTCTAGGGGGAGTGTGGGCTTCCCAGGAGTGCATTGTTGGCTGTCTTTACCCATAAATGCTTTTGGTTCATTTTAGTGCTTTAATTTCCATGGTTAATGGGGAGAGCCCACACCTTGTGGGCTGTGCTGGTGCTGTAGCAGCTGCTGATGACCAGAGCAAAATCAATCTGAGTGCTGATTGCAGAGGAGTCAAGGGCTGCAACTGGTTTGCACGTCAGGGGCCACATCCCTTAAGTAGGCTTTTGCCTGACTTCTATACACTTGCCCTAGCTGAAACTCCACTGCTACCCCTCCACAGCCACATTCCCTGTCCTTCCCTGAACAATGCTGTGGGCCTCCACACTGGATTTCCCTCCCTCCTCTGGACTTTTCCAGAAACATCTTTTCTGCATTGCTGCAAACTTTCATTTTCTCTTCCCTTCTGCTATTACTTAACTCAAGGACAGAGGAAATAGCTGCAGTCCAGAAAGACACACATTTAAAAAAATGAAGAAAAAGAAAGAAAGAGAAGAAGCCCCAGACCCATCCCAAATCTTTAAGAAAACAATCCCATAGGATTTGGTTTTGAATTGCCATGCAATGTGGGGAATGTGAAACATGTGTTCAACAGGGCCCTTTCTGCTTGGAGCCTACCTGACTTCTCTCTTCCCTCCCCAGTCTGCTGGGCTAGGCTAGGGTCAGGGGAACTACAAAGCTGCCACCTTAGAAGATGGAGACAAATGGCAAGACCCCAAGGGACAAAGCAAGACTTGTTACTAGTTTTGAGGCCAAAGCAACACTAGCAGTGTTTAAAGGCTGTGGGGGTAGATGCTGCAAAGCCTGGAATCCAGCCTTTGAAGTTAGACTGAGGCTGACTTTCAGTGACTGTTCTGGAGGCAGCATTTTCTGAGCTGGGCCTCCATTTGCTTCACCACCCTGACTCTCACCTTGACTATTACCACACTTTTCCTCCTTGGTCTCCCTGTAGCCAGTCAGTGCCTCTTCCAAACTGTTTGCCCACATGGCTGCCTCAGTGCTCTTTCTAAAACATAGATGTGATCTCTACTCCCTCTCATCTAGTTTTTTTTCCATCTCCTCCAAGAGGAAACCACATTCCTTAACATGATAGATGAGACCCTTTATAAACTGGCCTCAACTGCTCTAGCTTTGTGTTTCATCACCTGTACTCACTCTCAAGTAAAACCCACAAAACTATCATTTTTCTGAATGCATTTTTTTCTTTCCTTCATCAGCTCCTTTGCGTCTGCTATTCCTTCAACCATGAATGACTACCCTTTTCCTCTCTTTCTTCATTGGATGATATCTCACTCATTATTTAAGACCAAGAGCTCACTGGGAGTGGTTTTCAGCTCTTTTCTTGTTGCCAGAGCTCACTGAATATACCTAAGGAAGGCAGAGTAGTGCAACAGAAAGAGCCCAGAATATGGAGTCAGTCAGAATGTGTGATGACAGGTAAAAGACATAATTTCTCTCTGAGCTTCAGTTTCCTCACCTGTAAAACGGGAATGTGAATCCCAACAGTACAAAGTAGTTGATGTTTATAAGTGCCAAGCGTAGTACCTGGTACATGGTAGGTACTTGGGCAATGTTGCACATTGTAAAAGAGATAGAAAAATTATTCCTTCATCCTCAGTTGGGACTCTATGGAGGCATTTCCCTCTGGCAAACTAGTGGGTGGTGTTTTCTGGGACCTGCTTTACCTAGTTGTCTTCTTTGGCCACCCTCATGTCTAAAGGACTTTTTGCATGTATCCTGCCTTCTTGGGAGTAGCCATCAGCTGCTTTCCCATTCATGTCCCTTAGAAATCTAAATGGGCAGGTATGAGAGGGGAGGGTAACATTTTAGTGCCTCTTTCTTCTCTCCCTCATGTCCTACTTTGTCCTCAAGCGTCAAAGAGATTGTCAAGCAGTCACTCCATGTTGCCCTCATTCTTTCCTGCAACCTGCTCCCTAGGTTTTTTTTTGCAATTGGAATTTCAGAAATGAAATTGTCCATGAATAGGAATCTACTATTCTCCAATTGAGACGGACATACACATGAGCTCGTTTCTCATCTGGACTCTATTTCAGAAATGTACACAAGATGTCAAAAATATACCACTTGGAACCAGAGCAATATTTATTTTTTAAAAAATTAGAGGGAAAAAGTTGCCTTGCTTCAATTCCTACTGGAATGTAAAATAACTATGTGCTGATGCTGCACTTTGACAGCATTGATTTAGTTACCCTCAGGGTCACTGGATGAGTGGTGCATGGATACACACACACACACACACACACACACACACACACAAACATATATTTCAGAGTGCTTTGTTGTGAACTGGGAATTTCAGGCATTCTGATGCCAGAGTGAGGCTTTATTGGATCCAGCCATTCATTAACAACGCTTTATTAAGTGTCCCCTTGTGTGCCAAGCCTTGTGCTAGGCTGGGAGAAGAAAAGAAGCCAGGGAACCAGAAGTCACAGATGGAGAAATCAGAACACAGTTGGAGAGAATAAAGAAAGTACTAAGGCAATAATACAAACTAAATATTAAAGGAGAAGGTGTTGAGGTTACCGAACTGGAGTCCCAGGGCAGATTTCCCGGAGAGGATGGTGAGACTTGAGCAGGGCCATGTAGGATAAGGTTGGAGACTCTGAGTCATTGGCAGATGACTTAGCAATGTGCATTAGAATTAGTATTTGTTTGCAAAAAGTGGGAGCAAGAATGATCAGGAATTATTCTGAAGGAGGCCATGTAGAAGGTTGAGAGGAACAGGAGACAGAGGCAGGAGAACAGAACAGGAACAAGAGTCATAAGGCATCTTAGTCCTAGCGGTACCACTGACCCATTATAAGTGACCTTGGGCAAGTCCCTTCTCTCCGAACCTCAGTTTCCCTATCTATACATTGGAACTAAATAATACCAGTCTTACTCACCTCCCAGGACCATTGCTAAGAAAACAAATGAGATAATTGTGTGACTCTGCTTGGAAAAGTAGAGAGGATAATGCATAACATAGGTTGGTATTATGAAGGTAGATGTTTATACTGTAGCCACTCTTCTGCAGCTGGGAATAGGGTATTTAAATGAATTTTTTTGGGTAGGCCCCTTACCTGCCATAATTATAGTCTGCCAGCCACTAGTTGAGTGTGTATACTTAGGATCTGTCACACAAGTGTACATGTATATGTGTTTGTGTGTGTGTGTGTTTGTATGTATAAGCTTGCATAGGGGTAGGATGTTGGACACATGACAGCAAAAAGACTGGAGAATTTTTAGGAACAAAGGTAATATATAGAGATGGGGTTTTGTGTAAACAGCTTTGAGCCTGCTTACAGAAATACATGCCCTGTTGCCACTGCAGTAAGCCCTGCTATCTATCTTCCTTGGTGTATTGCAAAGCTTTTCTACTTATCTCCCTGACTGCATGCTGCCCCAATCCAGTCCATCCTCCATATCGCTGCTAAAGTGCTCTTTCCAAGCAACATGGAATTTCTAGGCTCCTGGATGCCCATAAGGTAACATACATGTTCATTCACATGACATTGAAGCAGGGCACTGATATAGCCACACCTCTTGTTAAAATTGTGGAATGTTTTAATACCTGCTACTCCTTTCTGTCCCCTCAAGAACCCTCCTTCTGCCCTGTTTGCCACTCCTGGACCCATTTTTAACCATCTCAAGACCCAGCAACTAAAGGGGTAGTGCCCAGCAGAGCAGGGATCCTAGAGGACACTGTTTCATGCATTGATTTGCATCTGTTCTGCTTGGTCAGTGTTATGCTTTTTAAATATTTTGAGGATTATCTCTGCATTCGTGGTTCATCTCATCCCAGGCCATCTTTCTGGCCTCATCCCTCACAAGTTCTCCCCACAGATGGCAATAACACTAAATGCACATATTCCATGTCTGGATTGATACACCTGTCTCTTTCACTATACTGGAAATTTCATGAGGGCAGAGACGGTGGTTCCGTCATGTACTCCCAAAGCCCAGCTCAGGACCTGGCACATAGTAGATACTCAATACATGCTTGTTTCTTAACATAGAGAATGCTAGTAGATGAAACTGTTCTGTTTATAATCCTGTAAACTACTCCAGGGTCCAGATCTGAAGCTGGTACAAGGCACTTTCCTGGTCTTACTATATACCTCCTGAATATTATTCACATTTCCAATATTTTTGAGTTGGAGGGGAAGAGCAAATACTATTTCCATTCTCTTATGTGAAATGGAAATATTTCAAGAGTGTGTCTTAACCACACAATGAATGCTTAATAGAATTGAGACATAAAGTCATGTCTCTGGAACTTTCCCTTACCCACAGTGCTGTAAAGCCCTTTAGGATTTGAGGGTGAAAGCTGCTGCCCTAATGTGAGTAATTGTAGACCACTGCCTTCTGGGGAGGTGTTGGCTTGCAGTCTCTCTAAGTGGGGCCCAAGGCCTATCTGTTGGAAGTGATGTAAATGTTCTTGCCCCTTGTCTCCCAGCACTGCCAGGGAAGACACCAGTTTGTGGGGTTGGGGTGGAGAATACATTACAGCTCTCTTGATTTTGTTGCCAGCTTCTGCTTCATTAACATGGCTTCATAAGTGGTGGTCTCTTGAGCAACAAGCTAACTTTTGTTTCAGGAACCTCTCTGACAACCTTTCTCTGAGTTCCATCTTCCCCACACCCACAAGAATAGTCCACTGTTGCCAGCCAAGCTGTAAGGACTGTAGAGAAGACCAGGCTGGAAGAATGGCTGGGCCCCACCTTCAAAGAACTTAGTCTTACCTAGGAAGCAAGCCTCATCCATCAGGTATGACTTAGGCTGCAAGTAACTGAAACTGACTCTAACTGGAAATTAGCTCACATAACAGGAAGTCCAGGGAAAGGGCAGGCTTCAAGATGGGTTGATTCAGCTGCTCATAATGACTGTCAGCAGGTATTAGGGTTACCTTGTTCTCGTCCAGCAGGAGAGATAAAAATCTAATAACTAGGAAGTCCAGGAAACCATGTTGGTGCCCAACATTCTCAGTTCCATCTTATAGATAATAGAGAAACATGGGCTATGGGGAAGAGTAGGGTAGTAACAGAGTACCCACTGAGTTTACATTAGCTGTGTGGCCTTGCACAAGTTCATTAACTGCTGTGAGCCAGTTCCCTTATGTGTCAAATGGCAATTGTTATATCTGACTTGCTTCCTAACAAGCTCATGATGGGGATCATGTGACATAATGCAGAAGCATTTGGTAAGCCAAATAAAATACCATGTATCTTTAAGACCTTTAAAAATTACTTTTAGCAGAGAAGATAGACATGGAACACCTACTGTGTACAAGGTACTGTTATATTACAAGGTTAAAAATAAAACTCAGTTAATATCCTCAAGTTCCCCCAAACAGTCCAACAAACATCTACTAAGCATCCATAGGTGCTGGGGAAACAGATATGAGAAAATCCTAGTCTCTGCCCTCGAGGAGTTCCCAGTAGGGCAGAGGAGACAGACCCATGAACGGCAACTTCAGTACAATGTGGTAAGTGTATGGAACAGTAGAGGTGTGTGCGGAAAGCTCTGAGACTGCATAGGAGTTACTAACCTATCCAGGCTACACAGGGAAGGGATAGGAGTAGTGTGGGAGCTTATAAAGCAATGAGAAGATAAGAAAAGAACCATCTGGCATAGATACATATATAACAAAGCCCTCAAACAGCCTTCCTACTTAATACTTGAATAGCAAACTAAGGAGTAGAGTCTGTAGAAAACAATGAGTAAACAATGGGGTGATGAATTCTTTCCTCCCTCGTCTCCATATGTTGTGGTTAACCCACATATGCTCCCTAGAGGTTCCAATGCACATCTACAATCTGAAACCTAAGCATCTCCATGCATAATGGGGCCTCAAAATGTCACGGAACACTGACTCTCACTGATAGAACAATATCCTCCTAAGTTGCTTCATGATCTGCTATACCATATCCTCTGGGGGTTGCAGAAGATTGGACCCCTAATAACTGGTTGGGGTATGCGTATCAGCTTTTTCAGAAAAGATTATTTGGCTGTAGAGTCTCACATATTCTATCATTAAAAATTATAATTCTCTATCCTATGTTGCTGTCTTAACATACCTTAAACTAAAACTGTATTCATAAAGTGTTTATGTACATTTTTAAAACAACAAAATATTCTTTAAATATAAAGCAATCTTTTAGTGTTTTCTCACATGCTGTTTTCATCAACTTTATCAGTTCCCTGAACCTGCTGGTTGTGCTGTGGGGAGAGGGTATATAAGGTGTGTAGAATCTAATACTTTCTCTGTCTGACTTACTTCACTTAGTATGATAATCTCTAGGTCCATCCATGTTGCTACAAATGGCATTATCTCATTCTTTTTTAATGAAAGATTGGCATTATTTCATTCTTTTTTATACTTACAAATGGCATTATTCATTCTTTTTTTGTAATGTTGCTTATATGTGGAATCTAAAAAATGATACAAAGGAACTTACAAAACAGAAACAGACTCACAGATATAGAAAACAAATTTATGGTTAAGGGGAAAGGGGAGGAGGGATAAATTAGGAATATGGGATTAACAGATACACACTATGATATATAAAAGAGATAAACAACAAGGACCTACTATATAGGTATATTGTAATAACCTATAATGGAAAAGAATCTGAAAAAGAAGTGTGTGTGTGTATGTGTGTATCACTTTGCTGTACACCTGAAACTAACACAACATTGTAAATCAAGTATACGTCAATAAAAATAAAAATTAAAAAAAAGGACCTAATCCTTGAACCAGACTTCAGGGTTAGATGTTGAGTCTCAGTGACAAAGCCTTACTTGTCACCACTTTCTTGTGTAGAGATGTTTGCTGCCCAAGGCTTTCTGCCTCCTAAAATGCCTTAATTAGAGCCTGATTGGATTTGACCACAAGAAAGTCTGCTGTACTTTTGGTGCATGATTTCCTGTGCTCCAGAGAGCTCTGCTGTTCAGAGTCTCATAAAGCACCCTCCTGGACAGCTTCTCAGGCCCGGGTTTCTGCTCTTTGGCTGGCTCTGTGCTTTATTAGCTCCTGAGGTACTTACCCACTTGCCTGTTCTCAAGTTAATTCTCCAGGCTCAAAGTTTGACAGTGCTTTCCTAGGGGACACAGCCAGCCTCCCTGTTGCACCAAACCAGCTGGAGGACTTGCAAAAGCCCAAAGCAACCACTTGCATGGGCCTGACCTTGAAATGGAATGCTTTACCTTTCTCACACCAATTAGTGAAGGATGGGATCTGCATTAAGGGGAAGAATGCTGAGTGAATCCTTCCAGAAAATGAACAGAAAAGACAAGCAAGAAGGGCTGGGCATGTTCTCCAAATGGTAGGGCTCCTTGTTCTGTTGGGAATCATCTCAGAGCTGGAAAAGATGCCAGAGCTGTGGGAGAGGGTGAGATAGTGAGCTAATGATCAAGCATTTTGACCTTTGGTTCAAGTGAATGTGGCAGAACTACCTTAGACCACGTTCCAACTTCACTCTTTTCCTTAAATTTTACTTTATATTCCTTTCCAAAAAAGTTGCTTTCTAGTGTTTATTTGTTTGTTTATTCATTTGAAAAAGGGAGTTTGCAAACCCAAAACATGGTTGAATGTCAAGGGAGTTGGTTAAAACAGTTGAATCCTGTGCAAACACCATAATCTAAGATCTTGGCCCAAGCTGCAAACAATTTCCAAGAAACAAAAAATGCACAGCAATTAAGTTGAAGCTAACAAAAAAGGATTTCCACGGTTGAGACCCTATGGATCCCACAGGAGAGAGGAATAAGAAGCACTTCATTGAGAGTTCCTTACTCAACATAGCTCTCATTAAGTGCTCACCAATTTAAATGTAATTTCACTAATAACCACTCTGTGAGGAAGGTGTTATTATTCTCCTTATTGAACAGATAAGAAAGCAAGTTTCAGAGAGGTGCAGTGACTTGCCCAAGGTCAAACTGCTACTAAATGATAGAGCCAGGATTTGAACTCATGCCTAACACACAGTAGAGTCTCGGCTCATGCATATTGTTTATGGAATGAGTAAATTAATGAACAGTCTTTTTGACAGTTATATGCAGGAGCAATTTTGGGGCCTGTTGGTGTGTGTTTCTGACATTTTATAACAGAATTTTTCAGACATACAGAAAAATTGAAAGAATTTTACATTGAACATTCATATACCCATCATTTAGACTCTATTATTAACGTTTTACTATTATATTTATTTGATCACATATCTGTTCATTTATTGATTCCCTCTATCCATCCATCAATCCCTGTTATTTTCTGATGAACTTCAAAGTAAATTGAAGACATCAGTACAGGTCTCTATAAACATTTCAGCATGCATATCATTTATCCTTGTTTATAGTTCTCTTTTTCTTTTGAGGTAACATTTACATACAATGAGATATACAAATCTTTAGTGTACCATTGAGTGAGTTTTTACACACCCTGCACCTGTGTATACCAAACCCCTATCAATATATAGAATGTTATCATCAACACAGAGATTTTTCTCACCTATGTTACTTTTAACTGTGCTGTACAACTTCCTTAACTGAACCAGCAACTCCATTGAAGGCCAGACATCAACTATTCTAACTGGGAGGCCGTGTTGAGATTGCTTTTCCTTCATTGACTGATGCTCTGGGGGTGAACCAGGTGGCACTTAACAAGATTTGGTCCTCAGGTCCCGTCACTTTGATAAATTTCACCTGGAAGCACTTCTTCTCCTTTCAAGCAAACATTTGTGAGTGGTTGCCCCTTGATTACAGCAATTAACTTTATCAGTTTAAACTGAAGTGAAACAATGAATAATTTGTTTTATTGTAATTTAATGTCAGTAATGTATAAGGGCCTGCTCTTTTCAGCAGGGACTCTTTCATCTGTGTTTGTTTAAAAGTAAAAATAATGCTGCTAAAGATAAAATGTTCCTGGCTTGAACCTCAAAGTGAACTCTAGTCAGTTCATTGAAACTCAGATCAGGGCTAAGAGCTGAAATATACAGAAAACACCCAAAGGAGTGTGTGGGCCTGAGTAGGATTTAAATAACAAACCCAAAGGGCCTTTGCCCTATTTGGAAAAGGCCTATTGGACCAGATAAGCAGGGTTACCTCCTTGAAACCCAGGCTTTGAGTAATTTGGTATGTATTAAGAGTCAGGCTTTTCTATGATCCGGAGATTGTGAAAGGCATTTAGACTGAATTGGCAGAAATATTGATGGGCCTACCAAACATGCCTGTGGCTTTGGTCCTTTTGGTTAATGGTACTGTTGCTAGTGGGCAATGGGATCATCACCACTAGGACTTCTGATCCTGGAATTTTCACAATTTAGAGTTTATCAGAATCACCCTGAGGGACTGAAACACAGATGGCTGAGGCCCATTCTCAGAGTTTGTGATTCAGTACACCTAGGGTGAGTTCTGAAAATCTGCATTTCTAACAAGATCCCAGGAGACCCTGCTGCTGCTGGTTCCGGGACCACACTTTGAGGATCACTGCTTGAATGAATGAATACGATCTCTTGTACAAGCCTGCATTTTTCCCCTCTATAACCTTATGGTATTATTTATAGTTGAACACTATAAATAGGAACAGGCACACCCTACACTACACCACCCTACACTACACTACCATATAGGGTGTGTGCCTGTTCCTACTAAGTTTTAGAGTTGGCGGGGGATACTAGAGAAAACATATACACTTCTTCTTTCTCCAACCTGCACAGCAGGAATTTCAGTTTGTACTGGGCTTATTATGACCCTGGCTTTTTCATAGCCCAAACTGATCTTTCTGCAGATAAGGAAAGAACTCAGGCCTCAAACCACATGGCAGAGTTTTCACTCCCTCCTGTGTTGGGACCCTTAGAAAAAGATAATATGTGACTATGGAAACCATACGTCCCAGATTTCCTAGGACAACTCTGATTTCACATATTCTATCTTCTTGTCCCCATAAATATAATTGTCAGACCATGTCCCACTTTGGGTTCAGAAAATATTGTTCCCATATGCATGTCTTAGGGGCCCTGGGGAGCCAAAAGCAAGACTTCCTTTTCTTTCTTGAGATTGTGGGGGCCAGAGCATAAAGCTTGGCTCATAGAAAGGGCTCAAGAGTTGCGGTAAATCTGAACATTTGAGATCAGCAAGAAGCTGATTGTTGCTTCTTTTTTAAAAAAAAAAAAAAACACATCTCTCAGTGATCCCTGTTACAGATCCTTGAATGTTACGAATACGAGATTCTGAGTGCCGAGAGGGACTGAATTGGATCTCTGGCTGGCTCTCTCTCCTCCTTCCCCCGCCCTCTGGAAGGACCACACAGAAATAGCCCAGACAGAAGAGCCACTCCAAAGAAGGAAATTCCACATCCTTCATTGACCGACCACTCAGTCTAATATTTACCTACTTTCTCTGGCAGAAAGTTCTTCCTTCTTGCTAACATCAGTCCCTCTCATTGTGATTTCAGTTTATTTCCCCTTGTTCTGCTTTCAATCAGAATTGAGAACAGCTGGTCCTGACCCTCTACATTCTTTATGTGCTTAAAAGTCATATTAAACCATCCTTCCTGAGCCCAGGTTTAACCATCCTTGGGGCTCCTTTATCCTTCCTGCATGTATCTGACTTGCCAACCGTTTAATCATCTTTGCCATGGGGAAGCAGCTTTGGCAGTTTGGACCAACAGTGCAGCAAAGCCTAAAGCTTTATAACTTGTGCTAATGGGCATGCTAAATGTTTAGTAGAGACTATTTTCGAGCACGCAATTGTGAACAATTTAAAGTGGACTGTACATGGAACCCATTTCCTCTCCCCGCTCCCCCAACAGGGCCTCCCCTTAGCAGCTGAAATGAGTTAGTGGCAATCAGTGCAGAGCAGGAATCCTGTGGTTTCTGCCCTTCCCTCCTGCTGGTTCTATGGCAGCTAGTCTCTTAAAATAAGCTTTCTCCTTAGTATGGCCAGTAAATGTGACTTTGGAATCAGTTGGGCAAAGGGTCTAGGAATCACATTAGCCAAAGAACAGAGGGTGCTAGTGCTGAAGCTCCACGTGAGGTTTAGGAGAGGCTGGGGGCACAGGGGTGAACAGGGATCTGTGAGAGAGATTGGATCCAGAATGTTTGCTATCTACAGGATGATTGCACCTCAGAGCTGGGCATGCCTTTTTTTGCAAGTTTACGGGGGACTTGTCTGGCGTTTGTTTGTGTTCTTGGCCTTTGTCCACTGCACCAACTCTGTGAAAGTGATGCCAGAAATCTGTGGCAGAATCCCAGCCTCAGGGCCAGTTGAGTTCCTAAAGAGAAGAGGGTGACTTGCCACACTACACAATTCTCTTTGTCAGGGGGGTTACCTGCCTCCTGCGGGATGCATTCCTGAGCTGTTCATGTGGTGTGGGAGGGCTGCTGTCTTAGAGTGGGTTCAGGGCCTCTGCTGATCAGAATGAAATAGATCTAGTTGATGGCACTGCAGAGGAAAAGTGTAGGGCCAACTGATATCTGCCCTGTTATCTTCTCACTGTTGGCTCCTCCTTTCTAATAAAACCTTAAAACCTCTCCTTTTCATAAATGCTAGCCAGGCAGTTTGTTGCAGCAAAGCTACAGGAGCAGTTAATGTATCCGGCCATAAAGAAGGAAGAGAAAGCATCAGAGAAGAAAAAAAATAAGAAGCTGGCATTTGTGTGAGGGTGTCATTGAAGGCTTCATCACAGATACGCTCAAGACCGAGGAACAGAAATTGTCTTGGGGTGGGGGTGGAGAGTGCAGTTTGATTGAAGCATTAGCTGCCTTGGCTCTAAGCCAAGGCAAATTGCCAGAGAACCATTAAACTCTTTGTAATTCCATATAATTCACAGCAGCTACAGGTAATCTGAATCAGACCTGACAAAACTTCCCTATCACTTATTATCCATTAGTGCTGAATGCATACTACAGATATTTAAACTTTTTAAAAGTTTTATCATGATGGCCATATTTTCTAAAACCCAAATCAGGAAACCTGGCTTCACAAAGGATTTTTTTTTCAGACTTGTGAATATGTTTATATGAGAAACCTCACAAAAGTATAAACACTAAATCACACTTAGTTAAACATTGAACAAATGGCCTTTGAGGAGGGAACTATAGTCACATGAAATTGGGTCAAGGCTAATTCACATTCAAACATTGGTGAGGGTCCCACACACACACACCTTTTTAGGGGTCTGAGGGAATTGGTTAACTAAGCACTAAGTCAAATTAGAATCTGGTTTATGCCTATCGTCTGGATTTGCTCTTAAAATTTTCAGGGATGGTAGACTGAAAGGGCCTGTTGTAATTTCTGTACACAGGAAGGTGGAGTAGATGTTACTTTGAATTCCCAGATGCTGGGAGCAGTTAAATCTCTCAGTGTTCATGGTCTGTTTGTGAGGGCTTGTGTGTGTTTTAAATTAACTTCCTATGGCTGGGAATGTTACAGACTAAGGAGAATCATATATGGATACAAGGTGTTGTTGCCATGCACCTAAATTTACTTAAAAGTCTCACTCTTCGCATCGAATTGAGTCTAGCATTCACCTCTGGGCACTCACCAAGAAGAGATGTTTAGCTCAAAGCATAATAATTCTGAGCCAGTAATAATAACAATGCTTTTTAAAAGGCTTGAAAACCTAAAGTGCCTCCTTAACCAGAACTCTTTGTTTTCTAGTTAAGGATCATGAGTAGCAATATACCCATGGAAAACAAAAATGCTGTGTCACAACCTTGCAGAAGAAAATATCTGAAGCCTAACAGATTCTCTATCTTGGGCAAGGCGTGTAACATCCCTGAACTGCAGTTATATGATCAGAAAAGTGGAAATAATGTTACTTGTCCAGAATCAGGCAAATGAGTGGGGTGATATTCTGAGGTCCCTTCTAATTCTAATTTCAACAAAGATTTATTGAGCAAATACTATGTTCTCAATACAGACATTTGTTTCCCTAGGTCCAGTGATAGAACTGTAAAAAGACATTGTCTGTTTCTCCCACTGTAATGCAAGTATCCTGACAGAAAGTAAACACATATAGGAATAAATAAAATAATGCAAAATGATAAATTATGTGAAGAAAATAAAACAAGGTAATGTGATGGAGAATGATGGGGATTGGGGTGGGGGAAACAAAGAAGGAATCTACTTGATGTTGGTGGTCAGGAAAGGCCTCTTTGAAGAGGCAGCATTTGGGCTGATAACTGAATGATGAAAGGAAGATCTAAAAAAGAATGTTCTCAGCAGAGAGAACAGCAAGTGCAAAGGTCCTGAGGTGAGGATTGGCTTGACCTCTCTGAAGAACAGAAAGTTTGGTATGACTGCAGTGTATGGAGGAAGTGAGGCCAAAAAGGCAGACATAGCCAGATTGTGCAGGGCTTCTAATCTGCTGCTGTTTACACTGTAAGAATCATTCCTTGGTCTCTCTGTCTGATTCAATTAGTAAACATAAGTGCCAGATGTTAATGATAGGGGTGCTTGATATTTACCCATAAAAAACCCAGGAAGAGGCAATGGCTGCGGGTGGGGGTAGTGGTTAAAACAGAGAACCAAAGCCCAAATGCTTGGGGGAGAGAGAGGTGGGGATGGCTAGGGAGGGCTGGAGAAAGTTTGGAAGGAGGAGGAAAAACACCAGAGTGACCTTGGCTATGAGAAATACCCTCAGTGCCTAGGTTTGTGGAGTCCACTCTCAAGACGGGGTCAACCATTATAGGGGAAGGGGCAGGGCTCTGCCCTTGTAGTTAAGGTTAGAAAAGTACAGGAGTGCATAGGGACAGGAGGTTAAAGTCTGGTTCTTTCTTTTCATCGAGACTTATCTTGAAAAGCAAGCCTGCTAACCTGGAGAAAGGCTTCCACACCACTTTTCCCTTATTGATTCCTCAGACCTTAAACTCAAATGCCCATTATGTCCTCCTTATTTTCTTCCCCATTGAATCTGGCATTGCAAAAGGAAATGCTCTCTGATGTAAGAGTCCCCACCCAACACTAACGCAAGAACAATTGAGTACATTTTCTGTCCCTTTTGGTTTTTTCATTTGTGGAAACTCAGTTTTGTTTTCTGTTATTTGACACATCTCACTGAGCGGGAAAGAGATGGTATGTCACTTCTCAGTCACCACGTGAACAGGACAGTAGCTTGGAACAGAACAGTATGATGGCCTACTTGTTCCCAGATTTGCAGCATTATGTGAAAGCAGCAGCAAGTGTGCCAGTTCAAATTTGGATCTATTCTAGGGTCAGTAAGGAATGGTATTGTTATTACCTTTGCAACATACATATATGCCTTGATAGGTTATTTCTGTGGGAGTTGTTTGCTTTGGTAGCAATTATGCAGAAAGATAAGAGGAAATTAAACGCCTCTTTTCCCCCCTCTTTATCTAATACTGTTCCGAGGGCTAAATGAAGACCAAAGATTCAAATCACTGCTTGGGGAAGGGAACCTAGGCAGAGGCAAACAATGTTCTGGGAGCAGAATGCAGGGGCCCAGCTGTGGACAACATAAAGCAAGCCCCAACCCCTTGGTCCATGTCTGGTAGAGGGCACATGGATGCCTAGGAAGCTGGACAAGTGGATTCCAGGCGGTAGAGCAGGCCTAGTAATTTCCAGAGGCAGCCTTTTGTCCCTTCCCTGAAGGGTGTTAATCCTTTGGTCTTTTTCCAGTCAGAAATGACTAATGTTGGATATGTGTACTCTTTAGAAACTGTCTTTAGCTTTTTGCATAATGGATTATAAATAAATGGCTTCAGGGAACCAGAAATGAGTTACTGAGTGAACGTGGCTTTGGAATGGTTCAGAGTCCAGATAGTTAATCATATCCTCTTGGGCTGGAAGGCTGTATCTAACCCATTCACATTCAGCGGAAAGTTAAAAAGACACTTTTGATCAACTTGAAGAATAGTTTTTGCATCAAAAATAGGTTGGTAATAGAGAAAGAGAGATTATATTAATCCAAGTAGAATAATTTCCATCTCTGTGTAGTAATCTGGTGATAGAAGTAACACCCACGGTACTGATGAACCCAGTGACAGGGCAAGAATAAGGATGCAGATGCAGAGAATGGACTGGAGGACATGGGGTTGGGGAGAGGGGTGGCGAAGGGGAAGCTGGGACGAAGTGAAAGAGTAGCATAGACATATTTACACTACCAACTGTAAAATAGATAGCTAGTGGGAAGTTGCTGTATAACAAAGGGAGATCAACTTGATGATCGGTGATGCCTTAGAGGGCGAAGACAGGGAGGGTGGGAGGGAGTCGCAGGAGGGAGGGGATATGGGGATATATGTATAAATACAGCTGATTCACTTTGGTGTACCTCAAAAGCTGGTACAAGAGTGTAAGGCAATTATATTCTAATAAAGAGCTTAAAAGAAACAGTAACACCCACTTTTATTTTTAATTTGGGCATTTCTTACAAGCATTCATGCACAGTTCATAAATGCCAATAGGTTAATGTGTTCTGTTTGCAGTGTTTTTATATTAGGTGGTATATAAAAGGCTGTTGCTCTTTTCAGCCCCCTAGGCTCAGCCGCTAGATTTGTGCACTATGCTCTCCTAATGCTGGAGGTGGGGTGCATCATGGACTTTCTGGTTTGTTTTAGACTGTTTTAACCCTATACAAAGGAGCTTATAGCATGGTGGTATATAGTGAACTCTTTTGCTGGTAACTGCTCCTAGAAGTCAGGAGCAAAGTCTTTAACATGCTACCACATCCTTTTGTCAAGTTTCTTCCACCCCAGTCCTCTCTGAACTCTCTCTACCACATCAGCTTTGCAAGGTTCTTTGGTTACTTGTACCACTGAAATTCATAGCTTATTAGACAGCTAAGAAGCATAGGTAATCCAGTAGGAGGCAGTAATGGTACCCGAAGAAGAGATTGTTGCCTGTGTGACAATGGCCTTAGCTAAAGTTCTACTTCTCAGAGTGAGTTGCAGGAACCCTAGGGACCATGACAAAGAGAGGTACCTGGGATAGACAGGAAGAACAGAGGTGGATTAGATAAGGGGTTGATTCCGATTTTATGATATGTCAAGATAGAAATTGGTTGGTGATTAAAAAAAAAATTTTCATTTTTACCAGCTGGCAGGTAAAGAAAACAAAGTGTTTGTCTTCATTTTTATTTCCTACTGAAATCATCCACCTTATTGGAAGGGTGGTGTGGTAGTTGGAGCAGATGAATACTGTCTCAAAGTCCAGAGGAACAATGGGCAAATTCATAAATTATAGCCCTACTGTAAAGACTTACCCTTTAAGTGAGATGTTTTTGCCTTGATTAAAGATATGAGTATGTGCAAATAGTGCCCCATCCTTGGGCCCTACCTCAAAAATATAATCTGTATAGTGTAGAGTTCTTAATTTTTAAAATTCTTTCTTAGATTAAGGAATAAGTTACATATATATAGGGTTGATCAAAAGGTTCATTCAGATGTTCCGGAAAAACCGGAACTAACTTTTTAACAAACCCAATGTGTATGTGTGTGTGTGTGTATGTGTATGGAGATGCACATATCTTAGTGAATTTTTAGATGTGTATATTTCCATATAATCAGTTTCCAGATTCGCATGTAAAACATTTCCAGCACCCCTGAAAGTTTTGCTCATGTGTCTTCACAGTCAGTACACCCTCTCAGAGGTAACTACTAGTCTGAGTTTTATCACCACAGATTAGTTTTTTAATTAATTAATTATTTAATTTGTATTTATTGGCTGCATTGGGTCTTTGTTGCTGCGCGCAGGCTTTCTGTAGTTGCGGAGAGCGGGGGCTACTCTTCGTTGCAGTGCGCAGGTTTCTTATTGTGGTGGCTTCTCTTGTTGCAGAGCACAGGCTCTAGGTGCACAGGCTTCAGTAGTTGTGGAGCATGGGCTTAGTAGTTGTGGCGTTCAGGCTTAGTTGCTCTGTGGCATGTGAGATCTTCCTGGACCAGGGATTGAACCCATGTCCCTTGCATTGCGGGGCATATTTTTTGTTTGTTTGTTTAACTGATTTTAGTTTCTCTTTTCTTAAGCCCTTTATTGGAATATAATTGCTTTACACTGTTGTGCCAGTTTTTGCTGTACAACAAAGTGAATCAGCTGCATCTACACATATATCTGCATATCCCCTCCCTCCCATGACTCCTTCCCGCCTTCCCTATCCCAGCCCTCTGAGTCATCACCCATCATGGAGTTGATCTCCCTGTGTTATGCAGCAGCTTCCCACTAGCTATGTATTTTACATTTGGTAGTGTACATATGTCAATGCTACTCTCTCACTTCATCCCAGCTTTCCCTTCACATGCTCCCCCCCCCCCGCCCCCATGTCCTCAAGTCCGTTCTCCACAGCTGCATCTTTATTCTTGCCCTGTCACTGGGTTCATCAGTACCATTTTTTTAGATTCCATATATATGTGTTAGCGTACGGTATTTGTTCTCTTTCTGACTTACTTCACTCTGTATGACAGACTCTAGGTCTATCCACCTCACTACAAATAACTCATTTTCATTCCTTTTTATGGCTCAGTAATATTCTATTGTATATATGTGTGGCAGGTGGATTCTTAACCAGTGTGCTACCAGGGAAGCCGACCATAGATTAGTTTTGTCTGTTCTTGTCCTTTAAATAAAATGGAATCATACAGTATGTATCGTTTTAGTCTGGTCTCTTTTACTCAATGCAATATTTTTGGTAAGCATCCATTTCATTGCGTGTATCAGTATTTTCTTTTTTAATGCTATGTAGTATGCTACTTTGTGTATAGGTATGTCTTGATGGGTCTGTTGTGAATAAAGCTGCTATGAATAATCAAGTCTTTTTTTGTGGATACACATGCTGCTTTCTCTTGAGGATACGTAAGTATCCTCATAGGTGCTAGACTATGTATACAGATTTCCAAGGTGGTTGTACAATTTTACACTCCCACCAGAAATGTGGAGTTCATATAGCTGTACATATCTTTTTTAGTGAAGTTCCTATTTAAGTCTTTCGCCAATTGTCAATTGGTTGTGTTTTTCTTATTGATTTGTATTTCTTTTTATATTCTGAATATGTCCTTTGTCAGATATACGTATTATGAATATGTTTCCAGTCCATAGCTTATCTTTTCACTCTTTTAGTGACATTTTAAATGAATTTTATTTTGATGAACTCCAATATAACACTATCTTTTATGATTATTGCTTTTTGTATCCTGCCCAAAAAACTTTGCCCACCTCAAGGTCATAAAGATATTCTCCTATGTTTTCCTTTAAAAGCTGTATGGTTTTAGCCCTCTCATTGAAGTCTATGATCTGGCCAAAAATTTTTTAGTACGAATTTACATCAATAAAAATGTTTTGAGCATATGTCCCCAATATACATGATTTTATTTATGGATGATATAATCTACCACCACCAATATTAAATACTAATAAGGCTTGGTTTTTTAAAAGATTAGATAAACATAAATAGAACATCCATTATCACCCTTTCCAGCCTGGGATATATAAATCCATCCTGGAGACTACTGTTCTAAACCACCAAAGGCTAAATAACATTTTTGACAAACACTGATAACATTAATGTCAGCAAAAGACTTCAGTGTCAACAAATGGCTAGAGCTGACAAAGTGTGAACAGGACCCCAATGAGCATGTTTGCTGATAATGTAAGAAACTCTGAGTTTGCTCTTGCACAGTGATGTTTGTTCTCCCTTACCTGACTTATGGAGACAGCAGGACTGATCTGACTCAGTAGGAGCAAAGACAAACTCGCTTTTGGTCGCTGATCTAGAGTACAGAGCTCTTGACTCCCTATCCCTTTCCTCATTACCAAGTTCCTAGAGCTGAGCTTGGCTCTGGACTGACTGAGTTTTTGGCAAAGATACTTAGAATCTGACTTGGGGTAATCCCTAGGGAAATTTAATGATTTGGAGCTCAGAGAGCTTTTGTTGTGAGGATTAGTAAAATAGATGGTAATTAAGCAGCTGGGGAGGAAGGAGTTATCTGTAAGGATAGGTCATACTGTGGGGCACAGCAAATTCTCTTGGTCCAAGGTCAGGAAAGCCAAAGGGCCTGATCAACAGAACTTTACATTCTGGGGCAGCCCCTTGTAGGATTCTTATCTTCTCCTTTTGTGTCCACCTCCTCAGTCTAGTTCTATATAGGAATTACTACTTAGAACCATGCCTACTTACATCCTTTTAATTGGTTGATGTTTTTGAATTCTCATTTATTTAAGAGAGAGCTTTTTGTTTTCTATTTTGCCTTTTGGGAAGCTGGGGTAAGGTAGGAAAGATGAAATTAGGAACAGCAGTTTCTTGTTTTTCACATCTGGACTATGGAATTTGGGGGGGATTTTGTAGGGAGAGAGTTGCTAAAAGAAACAAGTTAGGGCAGGCAGTTTGCTGCAACCTGGGATCAGACTGTTGAAAGCCATTGCAAAGAGATTGCAGAGGTTTCAAAGCCTGTATCTCCCTTGTCCAGGTCACTCGGATTAATCTCTCCTAGCATGATCAGATACTAAGGGATACCAATGAGGTAAGAGAGGGCAGATCAGAAACAGATAGCCCCCAACTTGTGGTCTGCTCAAGTCAAACTAAGTTTCAGAATAAGCATGGACTTTATTATTTGATGATCCTACTTCCTAATAAACTTCTCAAAGACAGATTATGTCCATCTCTACATTTTCTCTCTATTGATTCCCCAGAAAAGGCCAAATTGCTGAATTAGTGTCTGGAGTGTTACTAAAAACTTGAAAATCTTTCAAAAAGTGATAAAAAGACATTCAGAGGATATACTTATTTTTTAAAGCAATATAACTGCTGTCTTCTGGGTGGACCTTTTCCATTTATGTAGTTTTAAAAAATCAGTTCACACAATTAGCTATGTTGTTTGCCTTCTTAGACTATAGACAAGCTGGTGAAGGTAGGAGAATGGGCGGGTACAGTCATCCCTAGGTATCCATGGGGGATTGGTTCTAGGACCCCCACATGGATACCAAAATCTATGGAAGCTCAAGTACCTTAGAGGTGGCCGTCCCTATGCACAGGATTTTGCACATGTGGATTCAACCAACCAGATGAAGCCAGGATGCCGGGGGATGTGGAAGCCACGGGATGCGGAAAACGCACCGTGGCATAATTTGGCTAAAAGCTCCTAGAACTGGCCAACAAAGTTCCACTTAGTCTGGTTTTTCCAATAAATTTCCTGTAGCCAGAAGAGCTATTCACAGTCATGCCATTGACTATTTTTTTCCTTTGTTCAGATTTTATTTTATGTTCTTCAGTTGAAGTTTCATCTTTTTTCCAAACTCTTTATTGGAAAATAATTGCTTTACACTCTTGTACCAGCTTTTGAGGTACACCAAAGTGAATCAGCTGTATTTATACATATATCCCCATATCCCCTCCCTCCCGCGACTCCCTCCCACATTCCCTGTCCTGGCCCTCTAAAGCATCACCCATCATCGAGTTGATCTCCCTTTGTTATACAGCAACTTCCCGCTAGCTATCTATTTTACAGTTGGTAGTGCAAATATGTTGGTGCTACTCTCTCACTTCATCCTAGCTTCCCCATCGCCCCCGCCCCCAACCCCATGTCCTCCAGTCCATTCTCTGCATCTGCATCCTTATTCTTGCCCTTTCACTGGGTTCGTCAGTACCATTTTTTTTTTTTTTTAGATTCCATATATATGTGTTAGCCTATGGTATTTGTTTTTCTCTTTCTGGCTTACTTCACTCTGTATGACAGACTCTGGGCCTATCCACCACACTACATATAGCTCCATTTCATTCCTTTTTATAGCTGAGTAATATTCCATTGTATATATATGTCACATCTTCTTTATCCATTCATTTGTTGATGGGCATTTAGGTTGCTTCCATGTCCTGGCTATTGTAAATAGGGCTGCAATGAACATTATGGTACATGTTTCTTTTTGGATTGTGGTTTTCTCTGGGTATATGCCCAGTAGTGGGATTACTGGATCATATGGTAGTTCCATTTTTAGTTTTTCAAGGAACCTCCAAACTGTTTTCCTTAGTGGCTGTACCAACTTACATTCCCACCAACGGTGCAAGAGAGTTCCCTTTTCTCCACACCCTCTCCAACATTTATTGTTTCTAGATTTTTTGATGATGGCCCTTCTGACCTGTGTGAGGAGATACCTCATTGTGGCTTTGACTTGCATTTCTCTGATGATTAGTGATGTCGAGCATCTTTTCATGTGTTTGATGGCCATCTGTATGTATTCTCTGGAGAAATATCTATTTAGGTCTTCCGCCCATTTGTGGATTGGGCTATTTGCTTTTTTGGTATTAAGCTGCATGAGCTGCTTGTATATTTTGTAGATTACTCCTTTGTCCATTGCTTCACTGGCAAGTATTTTCTCCCATTCTGAGGGTTGTCTTCTTGTCTTGTTTGTGGTTTCATTCGCAGTGCAAAAGCTTTTAAGTTTCATTGGGTCCCATTTGTTTATTCTTGATTTTATTTCCATGATTCTAGGAGATGGGTCAAAAAGGATCTTGCTTTGATGTATGTCATAGAGTGTTCTGCCTATGTTTTCCTTTCAGAGTTTTATAGTGTCTGGCCTTACATTTAGGTCTTTAATCCATTTGGAGTTTATTTTTGTGTATGGTGTTAGGCAGTGTCCTAATTTCATTCTTTTACATGCTGCAGTCCAAATTTCCCAGCAGCGCATGTTGAAGAGCCTGTCTTTTTCAAATTGCATATTCTTGCCTCCTTTGTCAAAGATAAGGTGCCCATATGTGCTTGGGTTTACCTCTGAGTTCTCTATTCTGTTCCATTGATCTTCCTTTCTATTTTTGTGCCAGTACCATACTATCTTGATCACTGTGGCCTTGTAGTATAGTTTGAAGTCAGGAAGCCTAATTCCACCAACTCCATCTTTCCTTCTCAAGATTGCTTTGGCTATTCGGGGTCTTTTGCGTTTCCATACAAATTGTAAGATCTCTTGTTCTAGTTATGTGAAAAATACCATTGGTAATTTGATAGAGATTGCATTGAATCTGTAAATTGCTTTGGGTAGTACAGTCATTTTCACAATGTTGATTCTTCCAATCCAAGAACATGGTATGTCTCTCCATCTGTTTGTATCATCTTTGATTTCTTTCATCAGTGTCTTATAGTTTTCTGCATACAGGTCTTTTGCCTCCTTAGGCAGGTTTATTCCTAGGTATTTTATTCTTTTTGTTGCAATGGTAAATGGGAGTGTTTCCTTAATTTCTCTTTCTGCTTTTTCGTTGTTAGTGTATAGGAATGCAAGAGATTTCTATGCATTCATTTTGTATCCTGCTACTTTACTAAATTCATTGATTAGGGCTAGCAGTTTTGTGGTAGAGTCTTGAGGGTTTTCTATGTATAATATCATGTCATCTGCAAAGAGTGACAATTTTCCTTCTTCTTTTCCAATTTGGATTCGTTTTATTTCTTTTTCTTCTCTGCTTGCTGTGGCTAAAACTTCCAAAACTATGTTGAATAATAATGGTGAGAGTGGGCACCCTTGTCTTGTTCCTGTTCTTAGAGGGGATTATTTCAGTTTTTCACAATTTAGAACGATGTTAGCTTTTGGTTTCTCATATATGGCTTTTATTATGTTGAGGTAATTTCCTTATGCCCATTTTTTGGAGCTTTTTTATGATAAATGGTTGTTGAATTTTAAGCTTTTTCTGCATCTATTGAGATTACCATATGGTTTTTATCCTTCAATTTGTTAATATGATGTGTCACATTGATTGTTTTGCATATATTGAAGAATCCTTGCATTCCAGGGATAAACCCCACTTTATCATGGTGTATGATTTTTTTTAATGTGCTGTTGGATTCTGTTAGCTAGTATTTTGTTGAGGATTTTTACATCTATACTCATCAGTGATATTGCTGTGTAATTTTCTTTTTTTGTGACATCTTTGCCTGGTTTTGGTGTCAGGGTGATGGGGGCTTTCTAGAATGAGTTTGGGAGTGTTCCTCCTTCTGCGATATTTTGGAAGAGTTTGAGAAGGATAGGTGTTAGCTCTTCTCTAAATGTTTGATACAATTGGTCTGTGAAGCCATCTGGTCCTGGACTTTTGTTTGTTCAGAAATTTTTAATCACTGTCTCAATTTCCGTACTTGTGATAGGTCTGTTCATATGTTCTATTTCTTCCTGGTTCAGTCTTGGAAGATTGTATTTTTCTAAGAATGTATCCATTTCTTCCAGGTTATCCAATTTATTGGCATATAGTTTCTTGTAGTAGTCTCTCATGATCTTTTGTATTTCTGTGCTGTCCGTTGTTACTTCTCCTTTTTCATTTCTAATTCTGTTGATTTGCTCTTCTCTCTTTTTTTCCTGATGAGTCTGGCTAATGGTTTAACAATTTTGTTTATCTTCTCAAAGAACCAGCTTTTCGTTTCATTGATCTTTGCTGTTGTTTCCTTCTTTTTTTTTTTTCTTTCATTTATTTCTGCTCTGATCTTTATGATTTCTTTCATTCTGCTCACTTTGGGGCTTCTTTGTTCTCCTTTTTCTGATTGTTTTAGGTGTAAGTTTAGGTTGTTTAATTGAGATTTTTCCTGTTTCTTGAGGTAGGACTGTATTGCTATAAACTTCCCTCTTAGAACTGATTTTGCTGCGTCGCATAGGTTTTGGGTTGTTGTGTTTTCATTGTCATTTGTTTCTAGATATTTTTTGATTTCCTCTTTGATTTCTTTAGTGATTTCTTGGTTGTATAATTGTGTATTGTTTAGCCTCCATGTGTTTGTATTTTTTACAGTTTTTTTCCTGTAATTGATATCTGGTCTCATGGTGTTGTGGTCAGAGAAGATGCTTGATATCATTTCAATTTTCTTGAATTTACTGAGGCTTGATTTGTGACCCAAGATGTGATCTATCCTGGAAAATGTTCCATGTGCACTTGAGAAGAAAGTGTATTCTATCATTTTTGGATGGAATGTCCTATAAATATCAATTAAGTCGAAATGGTCTAATATGTCATTTAAAGCTTGTGTGTGCTTATTTATTTTCTGTTTGGATGATCTGTCTATTGGTGTAAGTGGTGTGTTCAAGTCTCCTACTATTATTGTGTTACTGTCGATTTCCCCTTTTATGGCTGTTAGCATTTGCCTTATGTATTGAGGGGCCGCTATGTTGGGTGCATAGATATTTACAATTGTTATATGTTCTTTCTGGATGGATCCCTTGATCATTATGTAGTGTCCTTCCTTGTCTCTTGTAATAGTCTTTACTTTCAAGTCTAATTTGTCTGATATGAGTATTGTTGATCCAGCTTTCTTTTGACTTTCATTTGCATGGAATATCTTTTCAATCCCCTTCCTTTCATTCTATATGTATCCCTTGGTCTGAAGTGGGTTTCTTGTAGGTAGAAGGGTCTTGTTTTTGTATCCATTCAGCCAGTCTGTGTCTTTTGGTTGGAGCATTTAATCCATTTTCATTTAAGGTGATTATTGACATGTGTGTTCCAATTACCATTTTCTTAATTGTTTTGGGTTTGTTTTTGTAGTTCTTTTCCTTCTCTTGTGTTTCCTGCTTAGAAAAGTTCCTTTAGCACTTGTTGTAAGGCTGGTTTGGTGGTGCTGAATTCTCTTAACTTTTGCTTACCTGTAAAGCTTTTGATTTCTCCTTTGAATCTGAATGAGATTCTTGCTGGGTAGTGTATTCTTGGCTGTAGGTTTTTCTCTTTCAGGACTTTCAGTATATCCTGCCATTCCCTTCTGGCCTGCAGAGTTTTTGCAGAAAGATCAGCTGTTATCCTTATGGGTTTTCCCTTATATGTTATTTGTTGCTTTTCTCTGGTTGCTTTTAATATTTTTTCTTTGTGTTTAATTGTCGTTAGTTTGATTAATATATGCCTCAGTGTATTTCTCCTTGGGTTTATTCTGTATGGCACTCTCTGTGCTTCTTGCACTTGATTATTTCCTTTCCTATGCTGGGGAAATTTTCCACTATAACCTCTTCAAATACTCTCTCAGACCCTTTCTTTTCTTCTTCTTCTGGGATGCCTATGATTCAAATGTTGGTGCGCTTAATGTTGTCCCCAAGGTCTCTGAGACTGTCTTCCATTCTTTTTATTCTCTTTTCTCTTTTCTGCTCTGTGGCAGTTATTTCCCGCATTCTATCTTCCAACTCACTTATTCATTCTTCTGCCTCAGTTATTCTGCTGTTTATATCATCTAGAGTATTTTTAATTTCAGTTATTGTATTGTCCATTACTGTTTGTTTGCTCTTTAGTTCTTCTGAGTCCTTGTTAACTGTTTCTTGTAATTTCTGTATTTTTTAATAGAGATTTTGTATCATCTTTACTATCATTACTCTGAATTCTTTTTCAGGCAATTTTCCTATTTCCTCTTCATTTATTTGGTCTTGTGGGTTTTTTTCCTGCTCCTTTGCCTGCAAGGTGTTTCTTTGTTTTCTCATTTTGTCAAATTTATAGGATTTTCTGTCTCCTTTCCCTGTGCTGCCTAGTAGTAATTCCTCTTGTTTCTGCCCTCTGCCCCCTGTGGTGGGGTTTGTCCAGTGTCTTGAGTAGGCTTCCTGGTGTGGGGGGTTTGGTGTCTCTTCCCAGTGTGTAGCTCTGTGTCTTTTCTCTCTGGTGAGCAGGGCCGTGTCAGGTGGTATGTTTAGAGTATCTGTGAGGTTAATATGGCTTTAGGTAGTCTGTGTGCTGATGGGTGGGTTGTGTTCCTGTCTTGTTTGTAGTTTGATGTGAGATGTCCAGCAATGGCAGTTGCAGACTGTCGAATGAAGCGAAGTCTTAGACTCTGAGGCAGGGCTCCGTGAGAGTTCTCTGCAGTTAATCTTCCCTGTGTCTGAGGACTCCTAGTAGTCTAGCATCCTGGATTCAGTGCTCCCTCCCCAGGGCCTCCTACTTGACTTCTAATGGAGTAGTCCAGACTTCAGAGGCTGCTAGTCCTGGCAATAAAGGGGTTTAAAGAAGTCTGTCCAAGCCCCAGACTGATGGCAGAGTGTTCAGTCAAGCAAATACTAAATCAAGGAAACACATACTGGTATAAGACACACAAGTACTGACTCCAGTAGAACATAAGACACTAGAAAGACCTGACAGAAGAACCCCAGTATGCCATCAGAGAATCAAAGAGAAAACTAACAGAAATTCAAAACCAAAAAAACCCACAAAAAAACAAAAACAAAACACACACACACAAACACAAATCCAAGGAGATTTTGAAAGATAGGATCAAATATAATAGAGAGCGAGAGTACCACCAGACCAGCTGAAGATTCTCAGAATGAAATCAGACAATTATACTTAGAACTAAGATAAAGACAAAACCTAATAATAAAAACCAAAGCAGTGTGTCATCTGGAGAATAAAGCAAGGAAACAGAGCAGGCTGATAATATTGGTTATAAGTATATTAAGATAAAATAAAGAAGGATAGAAGACAGGGCAACAGAAGAGCGTAGTGTGACTGGAAATATGAAAAGAAAAAGAAAAGAGAGAAAAAATAGAAATATATAAAAGATAGCGAAGGAAAGAGGGTAGAAGAGATAAAGTTAGCACAACAAAAAACTTAGAAATAGAAATATGTAAAAAGTCTAAAAATAAAAATAGAAGAAAAAATAGAATAAAAGAATAAAAAATATGTTATAACACATGTAGATCCCTTAGGACTAAGATCGTGATTAATTAACAACAGCAGCAAAAAAAAAAAAAAAAGAAAAAAAAAGAAAAACCACACAAACACATATCCAGGGAAATTTTGAAAGCTAGGATCAAATATAATAAAGAGCGAGAATACAATCAGAGAGTGAAGATTCCTAAAACAAAATGAGACAATTATAATCAGAACTAAGATAAAGACCAAACCTAATAATAAAAACCAAAGCAGTGTGTCATCTGGAGAATAAAGCAAGGAAACAGAGCCAAGCGTTAATATTGGTTATAAGTATATTAAGATAAAAGAAACTAAAAAAGAATAGAAGACAGGGCAACAGAAGAGTGTAGTGTGACTGGAAATATGAAAAGAAAAAGAAAGAAATAGAAATGCATAAAAGATAGAGAAGAAGAGAATGTAGGAGAGATACAGTCAGCACTACAAAAAAACTTAGCTAGAAATAGAGATATGTAAAAAGGCCAGTTATGTCGGGATCTTTGCAGTCCTTTCTGGTGTCCGAGGTCATTTGCTGGTGTTCAGCTGGTTCTCTGTGGGAATTATTGCACCTTTTGGTGTATTCCTGATGCATCTGTGGAGAGGGATGCATTCCACGTCCTTCTACTTCGCTGCCATCTTTCCCCAGCCCATTGACTTTTAATACTACTCTTACACTATTGTAAAGAGCATTCAGTACCTGCTGGTTATTGTTGCAGATGATATTTCTCCTGCTGATGCATTTTTTTCCCCAAGATAAACCTGGTTTAACTTTTCTTTCTTTCACTTTCTCCCTAGTTTAGTCAAAAGACCCAAGCAAGTATCTACTAGCATCTTTTATTTAGTATAAAAGCTACTAGAAAGCCAGGAAGTACTGTTAAGTCCAGTTTTCTTTGCCTTTGCTCTCAAGTGGCCAACGTGTCACTTTGTTGACAATTATTAGAGCACTTAATGCTTCATTGAAGATCCATCAAAAATTTCCAGTTCACCAGCTCATTAGCACAAAATGGGGATTCAGGAATCTCTTTCTCTCAGTGTCCCAACTGTGCTTTTATAAGTGTTCCAGCCTTGATGGACTGCTCTAAAACAGTGGATAAAGACCACAGGCATGTGAGAGATGGTTGTTGATTAGTTAGTTTTGAAGGAGTGAAACATAGGTGAAGGCAAAGCACAGTGGGATTATCTGTGTCAGCAGAATGATAATGCATGACTTTGCTAACTGTACACAGGTCACTGAATGTCAGAGCTCCACAGGTCCTCAGAGACCATGTTTTACCAGTAAGGGTAAAAGAGGCCAAGAAAGGGGAAAGGGACTTGTCCAAAGTCAATCAGCTCTTCCCAACTTTGCAGAAACCAGCTGGCTTTTGGCTATATGACCTTTATGCAATCAATTTTCAATTACTTGGGCCACTCACTGCTAGTCCAGCAATCACTTGGATAATCCAAAATGACACATAAGTTAACCATGGTTTACATTGGGCTTTGTGGTGTGTGTTTATACTGACATTCCAATGCGTCTGGGTCCAATCTGAGAATTCACAACACTTCAAATGAAACAAGAAAGCCACCCTGAAGAGCTGATTCAGGAAGAGCTGGAAAGTTGACCAGCCTTACTGAATGGACAACATCAAATGATGCTATACAGCCCTCTCAAGCAGGACATGTTATTCTCAATGTGTTTGTTGATTCACACCTCTCCTGTGCCCCAGCCAGTGTTTTGAGTGGCACAGTGGGAAGGGAAAACCAAAATCTTTTATAGAATATATATATTGTTTTTCCTCCTTCCTTCCTCCTTCCCTTCCCTTCTCCTTGCTAGAAAAGTGAACAACTGCTTTATCTTCTATATAAACAAATATGTGGTTGAGCCATTGACCTGGAGAACTGGCTGTCAGGATGCCAAACAATAAATGGAAGACATGCTGGATCCCAGGAATCTAGAGGTGGAGGGAAGAGGAGGAAGACCAGTGAGCAATACTTTTTAAAACAATCCAGAAGTTAGAAGTCTAAGAAGGAATCTGTTGTATAGTTCAGTAAATGCCCTGGGTTTGGGAAAGAGCTAGTTTGGGGTATAGTCCAAGGGCTCTTCAACCAAATGGAGTTTCATTTCCTGATCTGGACCTGTTTATACTTTGGGATTGTGCTGGGTGCCCATAATTTGCTGGTTTGTTGTCTGCAAATCCTCACACTTGTGCTAACATGGAGTTATTATTATTCATGTTCTATAGGTGATGCTGCAGGTGACTAAGAAAAGGCATGGAACAGAAAAAGGAGCATGGACAATTGGCTTGAGGCTATAGTCCAAGAAAGAGCCCCTGCAAGGACTCAGATAGTGGCAGACAAAGTGGCAGTAGGGAATGCAAAATGCTTGATCTTTTGTTGCAGCCATAATTAAACATTTTAGTTTAAAAGGTACCCCTCTTTCATTTTCTGGTCTAGAATAGACAAATCTTGTTGATATAACAAAGTGCTTAATTAACCCAAGGTGGTGCTTAATATCAATACATATTGAAGGAAAGACTTGCTATGGTTAATGGTAATATGGATAATTGAGTTATATGAATTTAAAAATGGGTAGAGTGAATTAAGACTAATGTACATCAACGGGAAAAATCTATTAGCATTCATTAGACTCTTGTTTGTGGTTCTTTGTTAGCCTAAGGAAGCCCTTTCAGCCTGCTGATGCCTATTGAAAGTCCTGTCTGATGCTGAGGGCCTTCCATAGATGCCAAAGGAATGAGTCATTCAAATAGAACTTCTGAAATTCAAATACAGCACTTTGCTTCTTTCTTTTTCTTTTTTCTTTTCTTTTCTTTCTTTTTTTTGGCAGCAGTGACTGTGAAGTAATAATGATAATGACAATGGAAATAAGAATGTGATCCTAATTAATTTGCTGAGAGTTGTTCCCCATTTACCAATATTGGCTTCTTTTGTCTTGAGAGGTGGCCCAGGTGCTGGAACAAAGGTATATATATTCAGTGTCACTTGGCTAACCTATGATTTGTCAGACAAAGGTTAATTAAAAAAAAACTGTTGGGTTAGCAGCAATAAATTTAATATCAGTCTGTGATTTAACTCAGAATTTCAATTTATTTGATGGGATTTTTAAAATCCTGAATTAACATTTGTCTCTCAACTCAGGAGGTCTCATCTGCCAAATTGCACATGAGCTGGCCAACCTAAAGCTCAGCAATATTCTAACTTACACGGTGTGGGGACAGATTGGAGGGATGCTCTAAAAGACTGAAAGAAAGATTGAAACAAGAGTAGAAGTAAATGTAAAACCACCTGCAACAAAGACCAGTCCTTAGTTGCCTCTGAGAGAAACAACCAACCAACCATCTCTTCCTGATTCCATTAGTGGGTTGAACCTTTTTCACCTGCCCATTTCCATGGACATATGGACTTTAGAAAGTAACCCACCCCTGAATCTGGGAGCCATGGGTGCTTTGTTCATTTCTGTACCTCTAGCACTTAGCATGTTCTCCCCTGCATACTAGAAATTAACCAAAGACTTGAGGATGGATTAATGGATGGATGAGATGACGCCTACCACCATGGATAGAACTGATGTTCCAAAAGGTAGAGCACACCTTTGTGATAGAAGATATGTTACATACAAAAATAGCCATAAGCAAGGATCCTTGGGCGGCATTTTGTTTTGTTTTGCTTTTGCCTACCCCAGTGGCTATTATTTCATCCTTTGCTTTCAACGCCCACCCCCCAGCCTGACTACATTCCTGCCAAGATTGCCCTTGACCAATGGAAATTCTGTAGGCTATGGTGGAACAGTGAATACCCATGTTCCCAGCTTTTGGTCAGTGCCCACTGTGTGCCAGACACTGGAAGCACTGTGCTGGGCACTTGTTGAAGAGATATATGTAAATGATCAGTTACTTTGTATCTTTTAGATTTGCAATTCTACTCACAGAAGGTTGAGCTGGAAGCCATTTTCAGGGTCTTTAGAGTCAACCCCTTGCTATAATAATTAGAGCTCACGTTTATTGAGGACTTACTGCTCCAAGACACCTCATATACTAACAACCCTGTGAGTTAGGGACGCTTATTATCTGTATTTCACATATGTGGCCATTGAGACTTGGAGATATTAGGTAACTTGCTCGGGGTCACACAGCTAGGAAGTACTAGAGCCAAGACTCACACTCAAGTTTGTCAGATTTCAGAGTCTGTCCAAAGAGAGAAAAGGATTTGCCAAAGGTCATTTTGCTGGAGCCTAGTTCTTCTGGCTCTAATTTGTGTACACAATTTGCTATTCCATGCCCATACTGTGGAGTTCCTTCAAACATTGTTTTCTTATTTAGAAGCAAATGGACTGTTGATTCCTCTAGGGCAAAGATTGCATTATGTGTTTGTTGCTTTCTTCCTCAAGGGCTTTCCCAAGCTTTGCCTTCAGTAAATAATGGCCTGTAATCAGCTTCTTAGCTGCTCCCTGGAGCATCTTGGTGCCATCCCCCAGGACTACTTGTGGCTCAGAAATTGGGAGGAGCCAGGAAGTAGAATTTGGGGGAAGGAGTCGCCTCACCACCTGCTTTCTGTTTTGTTCTCTGCAACACAGATTGAAGATGGAGGCAAGGCAGCCTTGTCCCAGAAGATGAGGACTGGTGATGAGCTGGTGAATATCAATGGCACTCCATTGTATGGCTCCCGCCAAGAGGCCCTCATCCTCATCAAAGGCTCCTTCCGGATCCTCAAGCTGATTGTCAGGAGGTAAGGTACAGAGAGCTTTGCCGTAAGGTGCAGGAGCCGCTGAAACCATTTGGTTAGTAGTAAAACCTCAATAGAGGCATGTCTCTATCAGTATCAAGGAAAGAGGTGTTTCATGTGAACAGAATTTTGCAGACAACTGAAGCAGAATGGCATAAGATAAGGGGCCTTTGGTTCAAATCCTGGCACTGTCACATACTACCCATGTTGTCTTGGATAAATTTATTTTACCTCTGCAAGACTCAGTTGCCTTATTTGCTTTTGAGAGAACTAAATGACTCAGTACACACCAAGGACCTACCTAAACCAGAGTTTTTCTGTCCCTTCCTCATAAAAGGCTGCCACTGCTGAACCACATAGATTTAAAGAGACCCTTCTCCCAGCCATGGTAGGCACTCTGGAGGTTGTGGCAAACTCTAAGATAGGAAGCCTGCCCTTGAGGAGTGTACAGTCTAACAGGGGAGAAAAGACACACATATGACAAATTAATTAACAATACATTTTTTAAAGAAAGCCATAAAGGGGATTCCACAGGGTGAAGGGTGATTGTCAAATGGATTGTTCAGGTGGAAATTGCTGTTAGAGTTCAAGAGAAAGAGAAAGCACTTCAGAAGAGATGGTTAGGATAAGACTTCATAGAGTAGGTGGAATCTAAGCTAAAAGATGGGTAGATTTTGACAAAGAAACCATCAGGAGGGGAAAGGCTTTCCAGGTAAGTAGAGTGGCATAAGCAGGAGCAAAATAAGGACATATTTGGAAGACAAGGGCAGTCACTCTACTGTTGCCGAAGCATCTGCCTATTGGTGAGCTTTTCATAGGTCACCCTTTCATTTTGCTGCTGTATCTTTGTTCTGTACTACTGGAGCTCATACTTTTCCCTTTCTATTAGTTTGTTTCCTTTATCCTATACACATGCCTAAGTTTTTCCATCTTACTATTTTTATTAGAAAAAAAATTTGTGTCTTCCTGTAATCATACTTCCCCCTCTGGCTTCTGCCCCATCTTCTTTTTGTTCATATCCAGATACCCCATTTCCTTGTTCTTTTTCTATCTCTCTTTTCATTTTTTAAAATGAGATTCCTCTACCACCTGCTCTTCCTCTGCCCATCCCTTATAGGTTGGTGTTTCCCCTAGTTCTACCCTTTCTAATTTCATTAATATGCCATGGAAAATCTCACCCAGTCCCCAAGTTTCAATTATCATCTATATGTGTATGACTGTATCTCTTATGCTCCAGACCCCTATAACAGCTTCCTACTAGACATTTATACTTAGATGTCTCAGAAGCATTTCACACACAGCATGCTCAGAACCTAATACATCATCTTCTTTTCCTCTCAAGCTCTTTATCTCAGTGACTAGGACCTCCATGCCCTTAGTCAACCAAGACAGAAGCACAGAAGCCATCTTTAATTCTTATTGTTCTCCTGCTCTATATCCAAATGACTTATCCTGAGGAGAAAATACTTAGGGGGAAAGTTTTTGAGTTAGTAGGATCCCATTGATTTATTATATTACCTGCTGGTACCTTAAGACTAAGCCAGGCATGCCTATGTACCTAGGTAAGAGGTGACATGTTAAATAATGCCTTATAGAATAGACACATTGGCATTGATTCAATATTGGATAGGTCATAATTTAGGTTTTAAATAAGGTTTCTTGAAGGGGCAGCTTGGTGAATTTGGAAGTTTTGTTTAGAAGTAGACATATGTATGCTACTTCCTAGTTCTGTCACATGGGAAATAATAGTTCCTATATAATAGGATGATGATTAAGTGAGCCAATTTATGTAAAATGCCTTTAACATAAGTTCTCAGCGAATTTCAGTCCCATTCCTCTCCCTATGGTATAACAAAAACATAACTGGAGTAACTAACCACCACTATGAAGTAAGGAAAGCATCAAACTGTATTGTGCTTTGCAACCTAACCTTCAGAAACAGGATTTTCTGGGAAACCATTAGGGGTGAAAGAGATCTGACAGGAAATAAAGCCCCTTGAGAAATACTGGTTATGAGATACCAGCACTTAGAAGGACTGTAGACACGATCCACAGTGGCTTCTGATCCAGTCATAAGAATGAGAGTGTTCAGGTGTGTCACTCACATCCTCCCTTGGTGAGCTCCACGTCCTCTTTCTCCCTGTTGTGGTGACATCTGCCACTACCAGTCACTTAGGAGTGGCTATAATTATGGCCTTGGTAGTAGGGCCCTTTGGTTTTCATGGTGTGGCGGGTCCTGTGGCTCCATAAACCTATGTTGTCTACCCTTTCAGCTTCCCCCCCTCAACCCCTATTGGAGGAGGTGGTCAATGACATAATTTATTAGATGATGCTGCCCTCTTGTGGAAAATTTAACCTTCACCTATGGACTACCCTGGGGATGCTATAGGACATTTATTCCTTTCTTAGTCCAAGTTATTCTTCTAATTTATGAGAGAACTCTTAGCACATGAAAGAAATGTGATCTCCCTGAAATTTAATATTTAGCCTAGTGTTTTATAGGAAGGTAACAAGTCTGGTTTGAGTAAAGCAATCAACTGACAAAGATTCAACACTGAGCTTTAGGTCCAGGCTTAACTGTTTTGGGATGAATATAAAGAAGGAACTTCAGAAAATGACTTATTCTGAAAAGCCAGCCCATTATTCCCCCTATATTGCTTTTTAGATAATGGTTAACTAATTCAGAAATCTAGGTATTGTCCTCAACTCTTCTCACTTGCCTCAACCCACTTAAATCCAAGTTATTCCAAATCTTGATTATTCTACTTGCTAAAAGCCTCTCTGTAGCCTTTGTATTAATCCAGTTGTTCATTATTTCTTATATGAACTATTGTAATGGTCTTCTCACTGGCTTCCAATCATTCCATTCTCCAAATAAGCATCTGATCTTGTCACTTATCTGGAAAAAAAAAAAAAACAGGACCAATAACCATACAGTCATATTAGTCCCAAGAGATTCATTTTATATTGATAGAAGATACAAACTATATTAAGGATTTGTATTCATGAAGCATTTTTTGAAAAAAATGTATCTAAATATGTAAAGAAAGAAATCTGCAATACAAGAAGAAAAATTATAGAAATATCCACATGGGAAACTTGAACATAATTTAACTATAGCAGATAAAGTAGACCTAAAATATTTACTTCAAAGGTTTGCAAACCATAATTCATAAGGTCTAATTAATACATGTCAAAAATTATATTTTATAAACAGTGAATACACTATCTTTTCAAACATTCCAATAACATTTAAAGAAATGATCATATGTCACAAAGAAAACCTTTGCAAACTCTTGCAAGTAGATGCACTTTCTCTATTCTCTGATGATAATGTAAAACTTTCATAAACTTGAAAACAAATTTAAACAAAAGTCTTCAATTGAATATTTCAGAACACATTTATATGCAAGTATTAGCTCAAAGAAACACTGGCAGACTAATAAAAAATAATAAAAGCGAGATCACGACTTAAATCTTTGAGAGCAATATTCAGGAATAAATTCATAACCTTAAATATTTCATTATTAAAAATGAAGAATGAAATTATGTGACTAAGAATCCAATATAATATGAAGCCGGGGGTAGGGTTATTTTAATGAGGGAATGAATTAAGCAGATAAGCCTCTAGCAAATTTAATCAGGAAAACAAAGATGAATTATAAATAAAATTTAAATGATAAATGGAATTTAACAACAAATACAAAGGAGATTTCTTAAATTATAGGATGCTACTAAATTGTACCTTAATAAATTTGAAAATCTCAGAGAAATTTAAAATATCTAATAAAATGATAAATGGCAAGCATTATTGAGAAGTTGCTAATTAATGGACCTGTAATTATAGAAACATTGAAAACATTTATCAAAGAGAAACTTCTAAAAATACTTTAAGGTCAGGTGTATTTATCGGTGAGTTCCTTCAAACTTTCTAGGAATAGCCGAATTCAATTCTATAGCAATGTTATGCAATTGAAAATCCTGCGGAGTTATTCACATTGGATTTGAAGGTAGCATCACTCTGATACCAAAACCTGACAAACTGCTCCAAAAAGAACATTCACAATTTGTGAACTTAGATGCAAAACCTACAAAAGAAATTCTATCAAATCTACTTCAATAATATTAGACAATAACAATTCATTGAAAATGTTGAAAGATAATTTTTAAAAAGGTAAAATCTTAATTCTCATAGTGATAGAAAAATGAACATGAAGATTTTTATTTAACACTAATGAGGAATTGTAAGGTGTTACAACCAGTTCAAAGGAGAAGTCAAAGAAGCACAAATTTAATTTAAAATTAACACTAGACCACAGTAACCAATGAGGAGCTATAAGGAGAAATATATCCCATTCACAGTAGCAACCAAACACATATAATTCTTAGGAATGACCTTAATAGGAAATATGTATGAAAGAAAGAGGTTGTATATGCTGGACATTACAAAACTGTACAGAAAGAGAAAATGTGTAGATGTTATTTTTTAATCACATGGGTAAAGTCCCAGGGCACTGTTGTAATGATAAAATTAAAAAGCAAGACACAATTTGATGGATAGTATATACACGTGCTCTGGTTTAGGCATGCTCTCCACAGACAACTTCCAAACCATTATTCCTCTCCCCTCACGCAAAAATCCCTTTAGAAATTCAAGCAAGCAGGCTTTATTATTTTCATTCCCTTACCAATGTCATCTATCAGCCTCCCACTTTCGTTTTATACTTGGCACCTGCTTTACCATCATCTTCTCTACGCCAGTTCCTGCTGTTATATTGAAAGCTTTCATTGTTCTTGTAGAGAATCACAAACTTTAGTCCTGTGGGCCCTTGATCTTAACTTCGTAGATAAACTCTTCTATATCAGCAGCTCACTCCCCTGACTGTACCATGGACCATGCCAACATTTCAGTCAGGAAATATTTATTGAATGTCTAACGTAGGCTAGCGTCTGGTGACTCAGTCATGGAATCCTGACACCTTCCAGTCTGTCTCTATTGGAGTTCCTTATCTGAATCACAGAAGAAAGAAGGTTGAGTAACTATTATCTCAATTTTCCCAAGGATGGCACATAACTAGGAGTGTGCTAGATGCATAAGAGAGAAGTTAATTCATTACATATAATGGATTCTTCAGGGCTGTGGTTCTCATTGGTGAACATCACTTAGGAACTTGTTAGAAATGCAAATTATTGGGCACTTCCATAGACCTACTGAATCAAAACTCTGAGGGTGGTACTCAGCAATATATTTTAACAAGCTTCCCAGGTGAAAAGCTTACACTTTGAGAACCACTGTCTTGAGGCCTTAGGGCTTAATTCTCAGGAATCAGTTGAGAAAGACTAAATTCAACTCTCTGATAACAACTTTACCTCCTTCTAGCTTTCACACATACCCCATTCTCTTTACAGCTGCTCTTCAATATCATCAAGGCCTCAAATATAATTTTCTCCTATTCTGTCAGTCTTCTTTTGATCACCATTGACCATGACTGTATTTACTCTACTCACTCTATTCATTTATCTGAGCAACCACATTCATTCATGGTTTTAACTACCACCTCTGTGCTCATGACTCATCTCTCTAGTTCTGATCTCTCCCCAGAGCCCATATGCACAGCAGCCTGTTAAAAATCTCTACAGGAAAACCCAACAGAAATTGAAAGGCAGTGTGTGTAAATCTGAATCATTATCTAGCTTATAAAACTCTCTCCCCTTCCAATAGCAGTTGGTGGTACTTTCATCCATCTAGCCATCCAAGTGTGAAAGCTGAGTCATTTTTACTCCTTGTTTTCTCTCACTAAGCCATGTAGATTTGACCTCTTAGACACTTCCAGAATTTATCCTCCTCCCTCTATTTCACCACTATTGCCCGTATCATCTCTCCCCTAGACTATTTCAGTAGTCTCTTGGCTATCTCAGATCTGTCTGCCAAGGTGTTGCCACAGAAATAAATCTAAAATACAGATTCAGTTATATTAACCCCCTAGAAACTTGTCGGTGGCCTTCATCGCCCAGAGGCATGGTAAATAAGACATTGTATATCTTCATCCCTACCCATACCTCCAACTTCATCTGACCCTTGTCTTTTGTACTAGAGCAATACCATTCCCTAAGAATTTCATGCTGTTTGTTACCTCTGCTTTCTACTTGGAGAATAGTTTCCCCTTTCTTTCCTTAGTTAATGCCTTCATATTAACCTTTAAGATTCAGCTCTGGGGATGTTTCTATGATACTTTCTTTGATGCCTTGTGTTGAGTTAGGTGGACTTTCTGTGGCTCCCATAGGACTCTAGTAGCGTTTATCGTATTGTATTGAAGTAATCTGTTTCTACATTTGTCTTTCCTATTAGACCAGACCAGAAGTTGGCAAACTATAGCCCATGGGCTATATCTAGCTCATCACCTGTTTTGGGGTGGCCTACTACTAAGAGTGTTTTTAAAAATGTATTTTTAAATGGTTGGGGAAAAGTAACAAAAGAAGAATAGGATTTCATGATGTGAAAATTATATGAAACTCAAATTTCAGTGTCCATAATAAAGTTTTATTGTAACAGAACCATGCCTATTCATTTATGTATTGTCTGTAGCTGCTTTAACACAATGATGGCACAACTCAGTAGTTGTGACAGAAACTGTATGACCTGAAAAGCCTAAAAAATATCACTTTGCCCTTTATAGAAAAAAATGTGCTGACCCCTGGACTAGAACAACCATTAGGGAAAGGGCTGTTTTGGATTCATTGTTGTGTCCCCAGCACCTAGTACACCTTACGGCACATAAGAAAGACTTGGGATTTTTTTTTTTTTTACACATCCTGATGTAGGGAAATAGAGAATATGATTAATTGGTCCTCTTGATAGTTTTCATGGTCACCTAAATTGGCATATGAGATTGCAGTCAGTCTCTTATGAGTATGATTATTTGTGAGCCCGTTTTTAACTGATCAACTCTGGATACACTGATCCAAGAAGCCAAAAAATCTGGTTTTTGTCCCTGTAAACCTGATGGCCAGATCTTGTACCAACATGATTAGGAAAAGGAACTACCATATTTTAGGGCTTTGTCCAGGCTACCTGCCAACCTCCCTAACCAATCTTTCTCTGTCATGATTATGCCCCCACCATCTACAATTATTAAATGGAAAGGGTTAAACTGTTAAAATTCATTAAAACTGTATTTGTCCTGTCGTGTATTAATATATCAAGGATAGGAGGAGCTTCACAGTTGACATGGTGTTAGAGAAGTCCTGGAAAGGCAAGAGATGGGAGAATCAAAGTACTATTAAAAAGCAGGGATAGGTAAACTATGGTCTGTGGCAAAATCTGGCCTGCCACCTGCTTTTGTAAATAAAGTTTTATTGGAATACAGGCATGTTCATTCGTCTACGTGTTGCTTCCATACCACAATGGCAGAGTTGAGTATTTCCATCGGAGAACATATGGCCCTCAAAACCTAAAATATTTACTACCTGGCTCTTTATAGAAAAAGTTTGCTAACTCTTGGTATAAAGCATCCTCTCAAAAGATCTTGAGTCTATCTAAAGGTTAAAAGGACTGAAAGAGAACCACTCCTGTCTACAAGTGAGACTGAATACAAAAAAAAATCACAGAATGTTTAAACCAACAAATGTGAGGCAGACTGATGAATTCCTGAGATTCAATTATTCTTTTGCATTTGGGTGATGATGTGGTTGGTAATAAGGCAAAATGAATTGTATTTGTGTTCATACAAGTATGTGTTTGCTTGCTTGCGTCCTCCTATTCAAAAGATACACAAACTAGTATATATAAAATAAACAAGGACCTACTGTATAGCACAGAGACCTACCTTCAATATTTTGTAATAACTTAAAATGGAAAAGAATTTGAAAAAAAAATATATATATATACATGTATGTTTATATGTATGTATATACACACACAAACATATATAATATATATATGTATCTGAGTCACTTTGCTGTATACCAGAATGTAACACAACATTGTAAATCAACTATACTTCAATAAAAAAGATATTTTAAAAAAATTTTTATTGGAGTATAGTTGATTTACAGTTTTGCATTAGTTTCAGGTGTACAGCAAAGTGAATTAGTTATACATATACATTAAAAAGATATTTATTGAGTGCTTCTGTAATCTAGATACTGAGCTAACTGCTGGGGATACCATAAAGAATAAAACAGACACATTCCCTGCCCATATGGAGCTTATAGTCTATTGTGTTTGACCCTGGCATGACTTTGAACAAGTTTACATAACTTCTTTTAGCCATTCTTTTCCCTCCTGTATAATGAGAATGCTAATGCCTCTTTTGCAAGTTTGTTGTAAGGATTAAATGATATTTTATATATATATATATATATATATATGTTTCCCAAGTCATTCAAAGAATATTTGTCAAGTGCCAACTTTATACTAGGCACTATTCCAGGTATTGGTGATACAGCAGTTAATACAACAGATTTAAAGAGAAAATCTTGCCCTCATGGAAACTGCATTTTGGTCAAGTACATGAAAGTACCTGAAGCAAAGTAGGCATTTGATGACTGTTCTTTTTCTTTTCCTAAATAAATAAAAAGATTGCAATCCTTATCCTTCAGTACTAATTTTAGCAGGGAGTACAATACCAGCTAAAACTTCATTACACAAATTTCCTTTCAATGGCTAGCACTTTTGACCACATAAATGAGGTGTTATCATCAATCGTAATAATGTCAACCAGAATACTCATTAGGTTGGATAGCACACATTGCGAAAAACAACTAGTTCCAAACTGGTTTATTTCTCATTCCTTGAATGTGCCTCTTTGCCTTTTTTATGTTGTTCCTTGACCTAGAAAGTTTTTCACCCCTCTCTGCTGAACCAAAGACTGGCCATAAACTAAAGTCAAGCTACAGTCAAAGGAAAATATACTGTCAGAGCTAAAAGGGGTCTCTCTAATCACTGTATTCAGCAATCCCATTTTATAGGTGAAAAAATTGATGCCCAGGGTAGGAAAAGACTCTGTGTTCACATAGCTTGTAAATGACAGAGGGAGGACTAAATCAGCAGCTTCTGCTTACCAGTCCAGCATTCTTTTCACCATTTCTGGGATGTCTCACATTTGCTACCTCCTCTAAGAAACCTTGCTGCACTTAAGGGAAACATTGTCTTCTTACACTCAAAATACATTCACGATCCTCTCCTTTACCTTATCTTTTCCCTCTGCCAACTCTTTTATGAATTGATCCACATCCAAGTGCTTCACCTCTCTCCTAGATGCAAGAGACTGCCACATCCCTCTGCCCAGGTTTACCTTCTTTCTGAGCTGCAGACTTCCATTCCAAAGTGTGTATTACCCCTCACCCAACTTCCCCCACCTAGTGTCTCTATTTCTGACAATGGCATATTTCCCACCACTGTAAGTCAAGCTTACAACTGTAGAATCCTCTTCCATTCCCTCTTTTATCCGCAACAGTCCCCAGGCCCTTTCTGAGCTTCTTCTGCAGTGTTTCTAATATCCAACTCATCTATTTCCTTTGCCTTCTTCCCACTACTGCCAGGGACTCATTACCTCTTGTCTGGATGCCCTCCAACCCATTCTCTGCAATTCTGCCAAATGAATCTCCCTAAAACACATCTCTGTATTCATTTCAATCAGCAATAATTGTGCTCTGGGTAAACCTCATGAGTTATGAGATCTCAATTGTGCTTAGCCTGGGTCATGTCATTCCCTTTCTCAAAAAAAGCCCCAATTGCCTCCAGAATTAAGTCTAGCCACTTCATTCCAGCATTGAAGACCCTATATATATGGGTTTAAAGGATTTTTTTCTCTATCCTTACCTCCCTGAAACCCAAGGGATGTGCATTTGAAAAGTTTATCTCCTCACTTGGACATACTCAGTTCTTTCAGTTGTGGCCTAGTCCTCATTCACCTCTACTTGCACCTTTGATTCCCACTCTCCTTTTTTCATGTATTGTCAGCCTGAGTCTTTGCTCTGAATCCATCCTCTATGCAAACCAGCTCAGGTCTTTCCCATCTTGAAAATAACCTTTGTCAGACCTATGTTTATCTTTAGATATTACCTTTTTTTCTTTTATAGCTAAACTACCTTGTCTACACTTACTATTCCTACTCTTCCATTTGCAAGCACAACTCATAAGAATCTAATTCTGCCCCCCACCACGTTCCTCAAGTGACTCTGGCCAGTATTACCAGTGACCTGTTAGTTATTTAAAGCAATGAACTTTTTCCCGTTCTTATCTTACTTCACCTCTGCATTAGTGTGCTAGGGCTGCCATAACAAAGTACCACAAACTGGGTACCTTAAAACAACAGAAATTCTTTCACAGTTCCAGGGGCTAGAAATCTGAAATCAAGGTGTTAACAGGGCCATGCTCTTTCTAAAGACTCTAGGAAAGAATCCTTCCTTGCCTCTTCCTAGCTTCTGGTGGTCGCCAGCAACTCTTGGTGTTCCTTGGCTTATAGACGCATCACTGTAATCTTTGCCTCCTTTTGTGTCTGTGTCTGCATCTGCATGGCCTTCTTATAAGGACACCATTTATTGAATTTATGGCTTACCTTAATCTTGTATGACCTCATCTTAACTAGTTACATCTGCAAAGGCTCTATTTCCAAATATGGTTGCATTTTGAGGTTCGGAGTGCATATTAATTTGGGGGTGACACCATTCAACCCAGTACAGCCTTTCCTCAGTACTTAATACTGTTGAACACTGCTTCCTTCTCAAAATGTCCTCTTCCTTTGGCTCCAGTAACACTATATTTCCCACAGTTTTTCTTTGTTTTCTCTTTTCTATTCCTCCACTTTCCACTTAAGTATACATTCTCCAAAATTCTACACAAGCTTCTCTACTTTTCTCACACTATACAATCTGGGAGATTTTAATTCATTCTCATGATTTTACTAAGCAAGTCTTCTAAATATCTCATTGTATCCCATACTACTCTCTCATATATCCCACTGTTTTCTGGGCATTTGTATGCCCCCACAGATATCTCAAAAACTCCACATGTATGTATTAAATTTATTAATCTCCACTTCCAGCACCTGATGAAATCTGCTTCTGTTCCTACATACCTCTATGTAAGTAAATAGTTCCCAGTGAACTCAATTTTCTCAACTACTCACTTCTGTATATAATGGACCAAGTCTTGGCAATTTTTACCTACTGAAAATTTCTCACATTTCTCCTCACTTGTGTTCACTGCAGTAGTCCCTGAACTAGTTAATCTACCTCCAGTTTTTCCATGCTGTTCATCTCCTGAATTGAATCTGTTCTCCACACTATAACCAGTCGTCTTTTTAAACTTGAATCTGGCCATGAAACCCTTACTCACCACAACCCTTCAAGGTTCCCTATTGTGTTTAAGATAAAATCCAAACTCCTTAATTTGGTTGAACAAGGACCTTTAGAATATAACCCTATTTATCTCCACACAAGCTTCCACTCTATGCTATGCCCATGTTCAACTGCATGTAGTCCCCAACTGTAACATCATCTTCTATATCTCTGTGTCTTTTCACATTCTGCTCCTTCTTCCTGGCATGATGACTGCTCCCTCCTCTTGTTTGCTTAGCTAACTCAAGACTTGACCAAGGCTTTAACCATTTGTAAGACTCTTTCCTTAGCTCTTTCATCCCTGGACTGTATTAAGTTTCCTCCCATAAACAACACCCTCTGATTTCCTTTATATATAACTGCTTATTCTATATTGTAACAGCCTGTTTACTCATCCATTTCCTCCTGTAAATTTTGGGTGGTGTCCATGTGTTATTTATCTGTACCTTTAACATAGCCATCATAGTGCCTAGCAGGGATACAAGTTCAATACTCATCAAATAGCTAATTGAATTGAATGAATGTGTGCCAAGCAAGGGCAATCAGGGTTACCAGAGTGAGGATTAAATGCTGAGAATCCTGGGTTGTCAGATTTCCAAATACTTGAAAATTAAGCTGGTGGGTTCAAGAAAATAAATATGAGTCAAAGATGAGTCCAAAGTTTCTTGCTTAATAGGCTAGATGGAGTTACAAGAACTAGGATTTATTGAGTCCCTACTAGACACTTAGCATTTGACTCAGTATTTTATATACATTATATCAGAAGGAAGGAAAATAATGAGCTCAGTTTTAGACATGCAGAGATTGAAGCATCTATAAGACCTCTTTGTAAAAATGTCCAGCAGGCAATTGTAACTATAATTTTTGGGTATGGGAAGGAAACAAAGACTCAGTAATTAGATTGAGAGTTAGTTGGGTAGATGGTAATTGAAGCCTTGAGGGAGGTGGGAGGGATCTTCCAAAAAGGGTAGTATAGAGGGGAAGGGAAGAGGACTGGACAAAATCCTAGGAGACATATACTTAAGAGCTAAGCACAGGGAGAGGAACTCTTCCTTCATTCCTTCCCTCCTCTCTCATTTCCTCCCTCCCTCTCTTCCTTCCTTTCTTTCTTCCTTTCTTCCTTCATCAGACAAATATCTACTAGGGTGATACTCTGTGCCAGGTACTCTTATAGGAACTGAGGATACAGCACTGGACAAAATAGTTCTTTCTCTCATGAAGCTGATATTCTAGTGGGGATAGAGGAATTAGACGATAATCACAAACAAGTAAACATATCATATAATATCAGTTTGTGATAAGTGCTATAAAGGAAAACAAAGAAGTGTAAGAGCATATAAAATAACTGAGTGTATGTGTGTATAATGGGGGCAGAAGAGGCTTTAGCTAGTTCGGAGAAGGCTTCTCTGAAGATATTTGAACTAAGAATTAAATGATGAGAGAGAGGCAGCTATATAAAGATCTGGGGAGAAGAGCATTCCAGGCAGAAGGATATCAAGTCTAAAGGCCCTTAAACGGGAAAATATGATGTGTTCAGGGATCAGAAAGAAAGCTACTGAAACTAGAGTGTAGCAAGCAAAGAGAAGCATGAAAGGAGATTAAGTTGAGGTAGTCAGGAACAAAATCGCATAGGGCCTTGTAAGCTCTGGTAAGGAGTTCAGATTTATTCTAATTGCAGAGCAAACCTGTTCTAAGCAGGACAGTGCTATGATTTGTTTTGCACTTGGAGATGAACACCCTGGCTGCTGTATGGAAAACAGACTGTAGGGGGCAGAGAAGAAGCAGGGAGATTTGTTAGGAGGCTAATTAATTCAGGCAAGAGGTGGTTATGGCTTGGCTTGGATTTTAGTAGTGGAAATAGTGAAAAATAGTTGGATGTGGAATTTGTTTTGGAGGACTTGCTAATGGATTAGGTTTAAATTGGGCAGTGTTGTGGTATGGAGTGCGTAGGTAAGGAATAAAAGGTTCCTTGGTTTTGGCCTGAAAACCAAGGTGGGAAAACTGAGGTGGGAAAGACTGGAAGAGGAACAAGTTTGGTGGGTGGTAAGAAGGAATAGGAAATAAATAGCTTGGTTTTGTACATGTTAAGTTTAATATGTCCATTTGGCATCTACACGCTAATATTTACTAAGAAATTAGATGAGTCAGGAAATGTCAATGTTAACTATTTAAAATTTAGAATAACCCTCTGATAATTAAAGCTTTGAGACTAGATGAAATCTCTAATGGGTTAAGTGTAAACAGCAAAGAGGGGAGGTCCTTGGACTGAGCCTTGGGGTACTCCAATATTTAGAGGTAGGGCAGATGAGAAACCAAAAAACAAAACAAACCAACCAAACAAACGGAAAACAAAAAACAAAAAGCTGAGAAGTGGCCAGTGTGGTAGGAAAAAACAAGAGAGTGGTGTCTACAACCCAAGTGAAGAAACTGATTAAAGAAAGAGGGAGTAGTCAACTGTGTCAAAGGTTGGTGAGACATTGATTTGAGAATTGTCTATTGATTTTGGCAACATGGGAGTGATCGGTAACCTTGACAATGGAATGTTGGAGATAAAAGCCTGAATGGATTGTTTCAGGAAAGAATGGGAAGTGAAGATAATGTCTTCCTAGGAGTTTAGCTGTGAAGGGGTACAGAAAAGTAGAGTATTAGCTGGAAAGGACTTGGGATCAAGAAAAAGAGATTTAATCATAAATATATGACTATTAATATTAAACATCTGACTGCTAATGGGATAATCCAGTAGTGAGGGAGAAATAGATGGTATAGAAAATAAGAGAATTTCAGCAGCAAAGTCTTTGGGAGGTCAGAGCAGAAATAGGGGATTGAACTTTGATTTTAAAAAATAAAGATAATGGTCTATATTAAGAAGAGGTAAAGCAAGGTAGGTTGGTAATGAAGTGATGGAAAGATGAGGATGTTCTCTTTTCAATACTTCTCTTTTTAAATCAAATATAAGGGGAAGCTATCAGCTAAGAGTGAGAGGAGAAAGGGGGTGTAAAAGAGAAAGAAAGGACAATCAGAGATGTAGGCAGAGACATATGAGAGAGTGGAAACTAAGGACGGGGGAGGATTTCAAGAAAGAGCAGGCCATCAATCAATAGTGTTAAATGTTCTTGCTCTGGAGTTGTATGAATATTGAAAAGAGGCTATTGGGTTTGCTAATTAGATGATTGGGGCAGAGGCCGAATTTCAGTGAAGGATAAATGGGATCTAAGGATTTGTATTTGTAAACAATATTCTTTAGAAAAGGAGGTAGGCTTCTAGAGTAATGAAAATAAAAACAAAAATAAACAAACGGGGCCTAATTAAACTTAAAAGATTTTGCACAGCAAAGGAAACCATAAACAAGATGAAAAGACAACCATCAGAATGGGAGAAAATACTTGCCAATGAAGCAATGGACAAAGGATTAATCTCCAAAATATACAAACACCTCATGCAGCTCAATATCAAAAAACAAACAGCCCAATCAAAAAATGGGCGGAAGATCTAAATAGACATTTCTCCAAAGAAGACAAAGGCCAACAAACACATGAAAAGATGCTCAAAATCACTAATTATTAGAGAAATGCAAATCAAAACTACAATGAGATATCACATCACACCGGTCAGAATGGCCATCATCAAAAAAATCTACAAACAATAAATACTAGAGAGGGTGTGGAGAAAAGGGAACCCTCCTACACTGTTGGTGGGAACGTAAATTGGTACAGCCATTATGGAGAACTGTATGGAGGTTCCTTAAAAAACTAAAAATAGAACTACCATATGACCCAGCAATTCCACTTCTGGGCATATACCTAGAGAAAACCATAATTCAAAAACACATGCACCCCAATGTTCATTGTGGCACAATTTCAACAGCTGGGACATGGAAGCAACCTAAATGTCCATCAACGGAGGAATGGATAAAGAAGATGTGGTACATATATACAATGGAATATTACTCAGCCATGAAAAAGGAATGGAATTGGGTCATTTGTAGAGACATGGATGGACCTAGAGACTGTCATACAGAGTGAAGTAAGTCAGAAAAAGAAAAACAAATGTTGTATATTAAAGCATATATGTCAAATCTAAAAAAGTGGTATAGATGATCTTATTTGCAAAGCAGAAATAGAGACACAGACATAGAGAACAAATGTATGGATACCAAGGGGGGAATGGGGGGGTGGTGGGATGAATTGGGAGATTGGGATTGACGTATATACACTATTGATACTATGTATAAAATAGATAACTGAGAACCTACTGTATAGCACAGGAAACTCTACTCAGCGCTCTGTGGTGAGCTAAATGGGAAGGAAATCCAAAAGAGTGGGGATATATGTATACATATAGCTGTTTCACTTTGCTGTACAGTAGAAACTAACACAACATTGTAAAGCAACTATACTCCAATAAAAATTTTAAAAAAAGAAAAGTAGGTAGGGGATAATAAGTTGGAGAGAAAGACTTATTTTTCTTTATTGGACTGTGAATTCCTTGAGGAAGAGGAATATGTCAGATTCACATGGTATACCCGGTGACTTGTACAGGATATGACACTGCTGATTTTCAATAAAAGTTGAGTATGTGAGTGTGAATGAATGAATTCTGTACCCAGATAGAGTCACCGAAGGATTCTAAGATGTTCTTTTGAGAAATTGGATCTGTTTTACTACCCTTAGAACAAGTGGTTGGAAAAAATAGCCAGAGAGGTGCTTCTGTACCCTAGAGGAATAGAAGAATGGAGATGACAGAGGAGGAAGTTCAAATCCAATATGTGGTGTCTGGACACCCACACCACTGCCCAGTGTATAGGTGGACACCTGGAAGATCTGACCCCAGAACTGCAAGAAATTAGATGGCGTTTTCTGCATAGGATAGGAAATACTGAGGTGGCTAGAAGTTATAATGGGGTTGCAGAGTTTCCTCTGCCGATATGAGCTTAAGAGTCAGCCAATTGACTCGTGGAGAGGGGAGGAAATAGGGTGTGATAGCCATATAGTTATATTTGAAGGATATAAATACAACAACAAATCAGGAATTGCAGAGATTGGGATCAGGGTTGATCAGAGCATAATTAGATGAAATCAAGACAAGGGCTATTTTGGCTGACTATCAGAGAAACCATCTTGACACTGAAAATTACTGGACTGTGGGCTAACCTTTGAGAGGAAATAGTGGAAACCCTGCCACTGAGTCATTTATAATTATTTATAATTAGGCAGGACAATGTAGTTGAAAAATAATGTAGCATAATACAAGGAGTGGTTTTGCTCTGTTCCCAGAGGGATGGACTGGATGTGACCTAATAGCTTTTTCCTACACTAATTTGGTTGATTGTGTCAGAGAAAAAACTGGTTGATCGTTTTGTTTTCCCGCTGTTGAGTGACTCATACTCGAGTTGACCACAGGGATATAACAAAGAGAATGTCCATTGACTAGGCAGATGACAGAATATGGAATGGGGGGCCAAGAGGTTGGAGAAGACTCAGACCTCTTCAGAACTTGAAGAGTTGGTTAGGAACCGGTAAAGATGCCTAAAGTTAAGGCGTGTTGTTTACCATTGATTTCAGGGCATGGATCCAGAGCCTGGAATATAGTATTTGATGAATAAATAGCTGATGAATTAACGAATGGCACCTTGAGAAGAACACTTGGGAACACCAGTATAATATAAGCAGTGGACTGATAGATTGAACATGTTCTTTAACATATTTGAATCAACTTTCTCATTCCTTTTCAATGGGTGCTTCTGAGGATGAAATAAGAGCATGTAGATAAGATACTTGGCATGTAGCACCTTAAAAATTATTAGCTCTCTTTCCTCTTTATTTTTCCAGACTTAGTCTCTCCCAAGTCAAACTTTCTGCTTATGTTTTACCACGTTGGGAAGAAAGAAAATTACACCTTTTCTCTTAAAAAAATCATAGATATTGATGTTAAAACAGCTTAGCTTAACATTAACCAACATAGCAGGCAATTTTAGAGCAATTTTTAAAAACAATAAACAGCTAAGGCACTACCAGGTATGATACTCCTTCACTTTGTTTTTATCAGCTCAACCCCACATCTTAATGCAAACAAAATAAAAAAGCTCTCTGGCAACATGTCCTCATCCTTAGGACTCGCTCAGTATCCAGAACACCCAGGGCTGCCTCTCTCAGTGATTAATATAATTCACACTATGTTGGCCACAGATAAGCTGTTCTGCTAGCCTTAGCTGTTGGAGCTAACCAGTGGAAGAAATTCCAAATTTACCTTTTCCACCTCCTTGCTTCCAGATTTCCTTCTATCGTTTTTTTGGTCCTTCCACACCAGACAGAATTTATAGATAAAAGAATAGCTTCATTAAAGAAGTAATACCACTAAAAGTATAAAAATCTGTTTTCTCTCTTTTCCTTAAGCAGGAGATTATTTTCTGTTTTCCTCTTTTGTATTTCTTCTCTTCCTTCCACTTTGCTGCTTTTTGAGCTGGAGTTAGGAGACAGTGGTTTAATTTGGATAAAATAACTGAGCTTAATTAATATCCCAGGGCAGGTCATTTCCTTTAGCAACACTGCCTGACACTTTTTTTTTCTCTGAAATGTTTATTCCAAGGGCTTATATCCCTTGCACAGAACAGAATGTTTTAGACAATATTAAAACATAGTTTTTGATCAGAGAGTTAAAGTGATCCGATTATAACAGCTAATGATGGGTGCAAATAATTTGGTGAGCAATCAAGGAAGTGCGATAAAATGATTAATGGATAGAAAAGTCATTCATGTAAAAGGCCTTGTAAAAGAAGCTAGATTATTCAATCCAGAGAAGATACAATTTTCAGACCCTGAGAAATAGCCACTTACCATGGATGGTTTGAAAAATGAAACAAAACCAAAAACATGCCAACTTAACTCATTCCACAACTAATTTAATGTTCATGGAGGAGTTTTGCCTTGTAAAAAATAAGCTGTGTGTTGGATTCTTTATATATTTGTTTTGCAAGACAGGAAGACATGATTTAATAATTTTTTTAAGTATTGAAAAGTATACTCTAGGAAAAAAAATCTACTTTTCTAGAATGCTGGGAATTGAGTCCCCTGGTCTCCTCTATCTACCCCCTTTTCCCTGTCAACCCTAAGACTTCCCGTCAGCTACTTTATTTTGCTTTAAAAAAAATCTACTTTCCCATGCTGTCCATACCAGAAAATACATTCTGTGACACACACAACAGGATGTCTAACTGTTTTCTTTTTCCATTAAGGACAGCACAAGAGGAAATGGCATCATTTGTAGCAGAAGGGATTTTAGCTAGGTCTTCTAGAGGACTTCCAAATTACTTTCTTTACTCAGTGATAATTTACCAAAGAAAGCTATGGAATTTTCTTTACTGACCTCAGCAGATCCTTACCTCCCCAGAGATGCCATGCTGAGACAGAATAGGAGAAGGGAGTTGGCAGCAATGGCTGAGAAATGGATGAACTACAGCCTTTTCATGTCTTTATTTTATTCAAGCCAGAGTTCTCTAAGTGTTAATGCATCAAGGGGAATCTAAACTACTTTTGTGAAGACTGAATGGCAAGCAGTCAGAAAAGAACATTTGGACTTTGCTCCGTCAATTTCTTTTTGTCCCTCACACATACACATACACCCAGCTTCCCAGTCTGTCCTTTCAATATGTAATGTAATTTATTACCATGGCTTCAACTACCTGAATACTGATGACTCTCCCGTTTACATCTCTAGCCTAGAACTATTTTCTGAATACCAGCCTCATATTTCCAGTTGTCAAAGGACATTTTTGTCTAAAAACATAGTTACCTCAACATGTATTGATATTCCCCCTCCAAAAAACAAGAACCCCTCTTCCTTTCCTGTTCCTTATTTCATTTAATAGTCCTAGTCACCACGTAGGACCTAGAGGAACATCTTGATCCTTCCTTTCTCTTAGCTACCCATTTCACTTTTATCTAATCAGTTACCAAATCCTGTTGATTCTACCTCAAATATGTTTTCTTTCACATATGCTTTCAGCCTCTTTGCACATCTTAACCATTCCCTGAACACACAGTATCTTCTTTTTTTTAAATTTGATTTAATTTTTACTTTATATTGGAGTATAGTTGATTGACAATGTTGTGTTAGTTTCAGGCATACAGCAAAGTGATTCAGTGAGATATATATATATATATATATATATATATATATATATATATATATTCTTTTTCAGATTCTTTTCCCATATAGTTATTACAGAATATTGAGTAGAGTTCCCTGTGTTATACAGTAGGTTCTTGTTGATTATTTTATATATAGTAGTGTGTATATGTTAATCCCAAACTCCTAATTTATCCCTCCCCCGCCCCCCACGTTTCCCCAAAGTAACCAAAATTTTGTTTTCGAAGTCTGCGAGTCTGTTTCTGTTTTGTAAATAAGTTCATTTGTATCATTTTTTAAAGATTCCACATATATGTGATATCATATGATATTTGTCTTTCTCTGTATGACTAACTTTACTATCTTCTAATGACTCTTTGCCATTTACAGATACTATTCTCTCTGCTTGGAATAGTCTCCCATCCCTTCTTTACCTGGTAAGCCCCTACTCACTGTAAAGGGCACCACTATATATCACAAGCCATTCCTTTTTCCCACAGGAGAGCTCATGGTTCTCTCCTCTGTGCACTTACTATATCTCATCATACCTATCAGTTTAGGTATCTCTTTTCCTACAAAACTATGAGCACCTTGAAGGCAGGGACTGCATCTTAATTGTCTTTAAAATCCAAGCACGTAATGATCTGTGATAACAATAAAGAATGAATGATGTAACCTAAATCCAGTTTATCAACTTTTCTTTTAATGGATCAATCCTTTTGGTGTCAAGCTTAAGAATTATTTGCATAATCCTAGATTCCAAAGAGTTTATCCTATTTTTTTCTAAAACACTTATGGTTTTATGCTTACATTAAATCCATGATCCATGTTGAGATCTTTTAGGTATAAGATTTATGTTAAGGTTCATAAGTCTAATTGTTATAGCACCATTTGTTGAAAAAGCTATCTTTCCTCTGTTAAATTGTTTTTGCAACTTTGTCAGAAATAAATTGGGCATATCTGTTTGGGTCTATTTCTGGATTTTCTATCTTGTTCTTAGGTCTCTGTCTTTCTAGAATAATTGTGTCTATACCTACAAAAAAATCTTGATGAGATTTTGACAGGAATTGCATTAAATTTGTATATGAATTGGGGAGAACTGACATTTTTACTATGTTGAGTCTTCTAATCCATGAACACAGTGTGTCTGTTTACTTAGATCTTTGATTTCTTTTATCAGCGTTGTTGTCATTCTCAGCATACATATCCTATACATGTTCTGTTAGATTTATTTACACCTAAGTATTTCATTTCCTTTGCAGCAATTGTAAATGACATTTTTAAAAATTTGTTTCCTCATGTCTGTTGTTATGTATAGAAATGCAATTGCTTTTTGTGTTGCTCTTATATGCCTCAAACTTGTTGAACTTAGGAGTTCTAGGAATTTCCTTTATTTGTTTTTGTTTTTAGATTCCTTGAATTTTCTACGTATGTCATCTATAAATAGGGACAGCTTTATTTCTTCCTTTCCAATTTGAATGCCTTTTTATTGCTTTTACTTACCTTATTGTGCTGGCTATAAATTCCAGTGCTATGTTGAATAAGAGTGGGGAGAGTCAATATCCTTCCCTTCTTTCTAATTTTAGGGTGAAAGCATTGTCTTTCGTTATTAAGTATGATGTTAGCAGTAGGATTTTTGTAGTTGCTATTTATCAAGTTGATGGAGTTTCCCTTTAATCTGTGTTTGCTGAGAGTTATCATGAATGGATGTTGGATTTTGTGGATTACTTTTTCTGTATGAATGTATGACTGTATGAGTTTTCTTGTTTAGCCTGTTGACATGGTATATCACATTGACTGATTTTTGAAAATATGAGGGTGAGTCAAAAATTATCCTCACTCTGGCTGTACCCTCGTAGAACCAGCTTTACATCACAGGAATAAACCCCACTTAGCCACATTATATCATTCCTTTTATATATTGCCAAATTCTATTTTCTGATATTTTGTTCAGGATTTTTTATTACATGTGTCATTATTCATGACGTCTGTAGTTTATAAATCTGTCTTTATCAGGTTTTTACATCAGTGTAATACTAGCTTCATAAAATAAATTGGGAAGCATTCCCTCCTCTTTGATTTCCTGGGAGATATTGTGTAGAATTGGTGCTAATTCTTCTTTACGCATTTGGTAGAATTCTCTAGGGAAACCTTCTAGGTCTGGGGATTTATTTAGGGAGAAATTTTATTTACAAGTTAAACTTCCTTAATAATTATGGGACTATTCAAATGATCTATTTCACATTGGGTAAGTTGTGGTGGTTTGTAGTATTCAAGGAATTTGTCCATTTCATCTAAGTTATCATATTGATGTGTGTAAAATTTTTAATAGTATTCCCTTGTTGTCTTTTATGTATATATATCTGCAAAGTCTAAGTGACAGCCTAATATTTCAGTCCTAATATTGGTAACTTGTATCTTGTGTCTTTTTTCCTTTGTCAATCTTGCTAGAGGTTTGTCAATTATATTATCCTTTGCAAAAAAAATCAGCTTTTTTACCCACTGATTTTCTCTAAATTTTAAATTTAAATTTCACTGATTTTTGCTCTTATCTTTACTATTTCTTGCCTTCTGCTTGCTTTGGTTTTCTTTCACTTTTTTTTTCTAGTTTTGACATGGGAGATTAGATTATTGATTTGAGCCTTTTTTGCTTTTCAAATATAAGCATTTAGTGCTATATATTTTTCTCAACACTACTTCATCTGTGTCACACAAATTTTGATATGCTGTATTTTCATTTTCATTTAGTTAATGTAATTTGTATTTCTCTGAGGAGTTCCTCTTTGATCCATAGATTCCTTAGAAGTATACTGTTTAGTTTCCATTTGTTTTCTTATTTATTTATTTATTTATTTATTTATTTATTTATTTATGGCTGTGTTGGGCCTTTGTTGCTGTGCACGGGCTTTTTCTAGATGTGGTGAGCGGGGGCTACTCTTTGTTGTGGTGTGTGGACTTCTCATTGTGGTGGCTTCTCTTGTTGTGGAGCACCGGCTCTAGGTACATGGCCTCAGTAGTTATGGCTTGCAGGCTCTAGAGCACAGGCTCGGTAGTTGTGGTGCACAAGCGTTGTGGCTCTGTGGCATGTGGGATCTTCCCAGCCCAGGGCTTGAACCCCTGTCCCCTGCACTGGCAGGCAGATTCTTAATCACTGAACCACCAGGGAAGTCCCTCTATTTGTTTTCTACAATATTATTCATTCCTGGTTTAATTTCACTGTGGTCAGAGAATATACTGTGTATGACTTCAGTTCTTTTAAATCTGTCCAGGTTTATTTTATAGCCCAGCATATAGTTTATCTTGGTATATGTTCCATGAACACTTGAAAATAATGTGCATCCTACTGTTGTTGGGTGAGGTAGTCTATAAATGTAGACTGGATCTTATTGGTTGATGGTAATGTTGAATTCTTTAATATCCTTGATTATTTTCTGTCTAGTTCATTAATTGCTGAGAGAGAAGTGTTGAAGTCTCCAAATATAATTATGGATTTGTCTATTTTTCCTTATTGCTCTGTCAGTTTTTGCTCATGCATTTTGCAGTTCTGTTGTTTGATAAATACACATTTAGGATTATTTCGTCTTGGTGGATTTACCCTTTTATCATTTTTCAGTGTCCTTCTCTTTCTCCAGTAATTTTCTTTTCTCTGAGACCTGCTTTATCTGTTATTAATATGGCCATTCCTTCTTTGTTTTGATTAATATTCACATAATATATTTTCCTATTGTTTTGCTTTCAACCTGCCTATATTGTTTTATTTGAAGTGAGTTTCTTTTGACAGTATGGCACTGGGTCATGTGTTTTTATGCACTCTGCCAATCTCTTATCTTTTAATTGGTGTATTTAGGCCATTTACATTTAATGTAATTATTGATATATTAGGGCTTAAGTATAACATTTTATTTTCTTTGTCTGTGTACTCTTTGTTTTTCTTACCTTACTGTGGGTTACTTAAACATTTATAAGAATTGCATTTTTATTTATCTCTAGTTTTGATGTATACCTCTTCATGTAGACTTTTTAGTGATTGCTATAGGTATTATATTATATATACATAAATAATCTCAGTCTATTGGTATTGTCATTTTATCATTTTGAGTGAAGTAAAGAAAACCTTTCTCCCTTTACAACCCTTTATCTTCCAACATTTATAATAAAATTGTCTTCAATATTTATGCTACATACATTTACAACCATATCAGACATTGCTGTAATTTTCATTTCCACCATCAAATATAATTTAGAAAACTCAAGAGGAAAAGGAAGTCTATTGTTTTTACCCATTTTTTGCCATGTTTTCTTCCTTCCTGAAATTCCAGGATTTCTTCTTTTGTAATTTCCTTTCTTTTAGAGAACTTCCTTTAGCCATTATTTTAGAGTAGGTCTGCCAGTGATGAATTCTCTTAATTTTCCTTCATCTGGGAATGTCTTGATTTCCCCTTCATTTCTAAAGGATATTTTTCTCTGGATATAGGATTCTGGTTTGATAGTTTTTTTCCTCCTGCAGTTGAAAAATATTGTGCCACTTCTTTCTGGCTGCATTGATTTATGATGAGAAATCATGTCTTTCAAATTGTTTTTCCTATACAGGTAAGGTATTATTTCTCTCTCTCTGCTTTTAAGATTTTCTTTTGTCTTTAGCTCAGACTTTTGGCTAATATGTGTCTTGGCATGAATTTCTTTGGGTTTATCCTATTGGAGTTTGTTTAGCTTCTTGAGTTTCCTGGTTTAGGTCTTTTGCCAAATATGGGGAGTTTTCAGGCGTTATTTGTTCAAGTACTTTTTTTTAGTCGTGTCATCTTTCTTCACTCTTTCTAGGACTCCAGTACTATTAATGTTAGATATTTCATTATACTCCCAGAGGTTCCTAAGTTTCTCTTTATCTTTTAAGTCTATTTTCTTCCTCTTGTTCATATTGGGTAATTTTTATTGTTCTGTCTTCAAGTTCACTGATTATTTTGTCTCCTTCATTATGCTGTTGAGACTATTCATCTAGTTTATTTTGAATATTGTATTTTTAAATTGTAAAATTTCCATTTGGTTCTTCTTTATAGCTTCTATTTCTTTGCTAAGAATTCCTATTTTTTTCATTTGTTTCATGCATGTCTATATTCGCTCATTGAAACATTTTTATTATGGCCACTTTGTCATATGATTCTGACATTTTTGTCATCTTGATATTAGTATCTTTTTAAATTGAGTTGAGATCTTCCTGTGTTCCTTGTATGACAAGTGATTTGCAATTGAAATCTAGACATTTTGAGTATTATGTTATGAAACTTTGAGTCATATTTAAACTTTCTGTTTTAGCTGGCTTCTTCTGATACCACTCTGGCCCGGGAAAGGGGTTGCTGCCTCCTTGCTACCATGTGGAGGTAGAATTCCAGGTTCCCTGTTGGAATTTACTAATACTGAGGAGAGAGGCTCCTTTCTCCTGCTAAATCTGCCCTTGGTGCTCCCCATGTGGCCTCCTCTGACACCACAGAGAGCGGAATGGCCTCCTTACTGCTGGGTGGTGGTGGAAGTTCTAACTCTCCATTAGACCTCCTCTGACACCGCCTGAATAGGGAGAGGGATTGGCTCCTTGTTACCAAAGATGGGTTTACATGCCCATGCTCCTACATGGTCTCCATTGACAATGGCGAAAGGAGTGGATAGAGGAGGGCTTGTTTTCACCCAGCACGGATGAAAGTCCTTATCCCAGAATTCAGCCTTTTCTGCTACCACCTTGGCTGTGGTGATGTCAGAAAAGACCTCATTATAGCCTGGTCAGGCTATAATGGGTGGAAGTCTAGGCTCTCCACTCAGCCTTTGTTGGCATGAGTGGAGATGGGGCAGCAGTTTTCCTGTGGTATTTGGCTGGAATAGAGCAGTTACATCTAAAAGTTTTCTGTCTTGCTAGTCTACCCCTCTCCTGGTTTTCTGAATAAGAAGAGCAGGCTTCCGTTGGGACTTATTTTGTCTGTGCCCATTAGCATTTCCAGTTTGTAGTTTCTCAGCTCCAAGCCTGGGGTATATAAGGCAAAAAGAAAACCCAGGGAACTTATGACCATATTGTTCCTTAGAAAGCAAGGTCCCTTAGTCAGTCAGCTTTTTCTTTTTCTTTCTTTCTTTTTTTAAGATTTTTTTTATGTGAACCATTTTTAAAGTCTTTACTGAATTTGTTACAATATTGCTTCTGTTTTATGTTTTGATTTTTTGGTGGAGAGGCACGTGGGATCTTAGCTCCCTGACCAGGGATCAAACCCACACCCCCTGCATTGAAAGGTGAAGTCTTAACGACTGGGCTGCCAGGGATCAAACCCACACCCCCTGCATTGAAAGGTGAAGTCTTAACGACTGGGCCGCCAGGGAAGTCCCCAGTCAGCTCTTTTAATGTAATAGCTGGCTTCTTCATTACCTTAAGATTCTTCTAATTGGATTGTTTACTTTTTACTATTTAGTTTTAAATTTTCTCTATATAGTCTAGATACCAGTCCTTTGTTGGATGTATATTTTGCAAATATTTTCTCCTAGTGAGTGGTATCAGAGGAAAACATATGAGAGTCTTATGTTTGTTTTATATATAGCGTCCAAGAATTTTTCTTGTACTTAGTGGAAGGAATAAGGAAAAGTTCATCTACTTCATTTTCATAGAAGTGGAAGTCTCAATAATGTTTTTAATCCCTCATCCTGAGATTTTTAAGCCTTACCTCCCCATATCTTCAATTAATTCAAAATTAAATAAATGCCTAAATTGAATAAATATCTTTCTTAAAAATCAAATGTCTTGCAAAAAATGAATCTAGAAACAGACCTTACACTCCTCACAAAAATTAACTCAAAATGGACCATAGACCTAAACACAAAATGTAAAACTATAAAACTCTTAGGAAATAGCAGGAGAAAATCTAGATGAATTTGGGTATGGTGAGGACTTTTAGATACAACACCAAAGTCAGGATCCATGAAAGAAATAATCGATAAGCTAGACTTCGTTAAGATTATAAACTTCTGCTCTGGGAAAGACATTTTCAAGACAAGCCACAAACTGTGAAAAAATAGGTTCAAAAATACATCTGTTATCCAAAATATTCAAAGAACTCTTAAAACACAGTAAAAAACAAACAACATAATTTAAAAATTGGCCAAAGACCTGAATAGACAGCTCATCAAAGAAGATATACAGATGGCTAATAAGCACATGAAAAGAAGTTCCATGTTATATGTCATCAAGGAAATGCAAATTATAATAACGAGCTACCACTACATACCTGTTGGAATGGTCAAAATCTGGAACACTGACAACACCAAATGCTGACAAGGATGTGGAGCAGTAGGAACTCTCACTCATTGCTGGTGGGAATGCAAGATGGTACAACCACTTTGGAATATTGTTTGGCAGTTTCTTACAAAATAAATATACTCTTACCATAAGATCCAGCCATTACTGGATCCTTGGTATTTACTCAAATGAGATGAAAACTTACGTTCACTCAAAAACATGCACCTGGATGTTTATATAAGCTTTATTCATGCTTGCCAACACTTAGAAGCAACCAAGATATCGTTCAGTAGATGAGTGGATAATTAAACCATGGTATATCCAGACAATGTAATATTATTGTGTCATATACATATGAGCTATCGAGCCATGAAAAGACATGGAAAAATTTTAAATGCACATTACTTAGTGAAATAAGCTGATCTGAAAAGGCTACATACTGTAAGATTCCAGCTATATGACATTCTTGAAAAGGCAAAACTATAAAAACAATGAAAATATCAGTGGTTGCTTAAGGTTGGGGGGAGGAAGGGAGGGATGAAAAGGCAGAACACGGGATTTTCAGGGCAGTGAAACTGTTCTGATAATACTCTAATGGTGGATACATGTCATTATGTATTTATTCAAACCCATAGAATGTACAACACCAAGAGTGAACCCTAATGTAAACCATGGACTTTGGGTGATTATGTTGTATCTAGGTAGGTTTATCAGTTGAAACAAATGTACCACTTTGGTGAAAGATGTAGATAGGAAGGTTATGCATGTGTAGGGGCAAAGGGTATATGGGAAATCTCTGTACCTTAACTGTTAATCTAAATCTATACTAAAAAATAGTCTTTTTATATTTTCTTTTTTAAAAAAATTTTATTGGAGCGTAGTTGATTTACAATGCTGTGTTAGTTTCAGGTGTACAGCCAAGTGAATCAGCTATACATATAAAAATCCAATGTCTTTTTTAAAACAGCTAAACTAAGCAAACCTTAAGCACCAAAGGTGTTTCCTTTAGCTTATGAAAGAAATATATGAATCCTGAAGGCAGTCAATATTTTTCACCAGTCCTTATTACTCAACAGCTTCTTCAAGCCCCATAAACTTGGATCCTGATGAGCATGCCAACCATGGATCTTATTGCAAGTGTCGAGATCCCTTCTGGGGATTTGTGTCTGAACTGCCAGCTCTGAACTTCAGGCCTGTTTCTATTTTGAGTGAAAGCTTCAATCTAGCAAGAGTGCATTGATTGCTTTCCAGCTAATCAAAGGGAAAGCATTGGTTGGCCATTCTGGCATCCTTGTTCAACTAAAAATGATTATGTCTCTGGCTCCTGATGTAAAGATATATTCTTCCTTTTTTTTCCTGTGATGAGGGTGCAGAATATCCTTCAATTTTGTTAAGTATGAAGTTAATGTATGCCTTTGAATAGTCTTTGAGAAGTTATGCAGGGTAGTTTTTCTCTCTAGGGGAAAGAGCAAACCATCACCTGCCCTTCTCTTTCTCTCAGTCATAAAATTTGTGTGATTTAAATTTACATACAGTGAAAGTTACTTACCTGAGGTTATCCCTCTTTGCACTTCAAGAATAGATTTCTTAAAGTACCCGTGGTCCTTCCAACAGAATGGAACATTTGAAACAAAAATTCAAAATTAGTCTTGGTACATGAATCTGTATCAAATTAGGAGAAATTTCTCTTGTGATATCCTTCTTTCTCTCTCTCTTTCTTTGTGTGTGTGTGTGTATTGTGTGTGTGTGTGAAAGAGAGAGAGAGAAAGAGAGAGAGAAATTCTTTGCTAATCTGTACTTCTTGGGCTTTAATAAAAAAAAGTTTAAGGATGAGTGGTGGGAATTCCCTGGCAGTCCAGTGGTTAGGACTCCATGCTTCCACTGCAGGGGGCCTGGGTTCAATGCCTGGTTGGGGAACTAAGATCCTGCAAGGCCAAAAAAAAAAAAAGCTGAGTGGAAAAGGGCACTCACAGAGTGATGGAGAGTATGGCTGATCTCATATATGATTCAGGATCATGATTATGATGAAGCCCTCAGAACACAAAGAATTGCTAGAAGCCCCTTTTCATGCCACAGTAAAAAAGAATTTCTTCTTTCCTCCCTAATGCTCATCAGGATAAACACTTGTAACAGCCATTGGTTTGCCATAACTGGACAGGGAAAGCTCTGTGTTGCCTGTGTATTTTTTTTAAAAATATTTATTTATTTGGTGCACCAGGTCTTAATTGCAACACGTGGGATCTTCATTGTGGCGTGTGGGGTCTTTTAGTTGTGACATGCGGGGTCTTTAGTTGTGGCATGTGAACTCTTAGTTGCGGCATGTGGGGTCTAGTTCCCTGACCAGGGATCAAACCCGGGCCCCCTGCATTGGGAGCGCAGTCTTAGCCACTGGAACACCAAGTAAGACCCATGCCTGTGTATTATATCCCAGGATCTGAGTGGCTTGCTTGGCCTGAGACCTCATGTGATCATGAGAATTTAATTAGTGATAGCACCCTTACATCTATTGAGTTATCACCAAAGTTCTACAAAGTATGTATTATCTGAGGAAACCAGGGCTCAGAATGGACATGTCAGTTGTCTTAAGCCACATAGCTAATAAGTGTCAGAGCTGGGACTTGAATCCATTCTCTGTGTGTGACTCCAGAATCCATCTCCTTTTCCTGTATTAACATTGCTGTGAATTCCAGTCATTGGGACTATCATAGTTCTACAACTCACTGAGATAGTGCCATATCGGTTCTCTACCAACTAGTTCATTTGAAAATATTCAGACCAGTAAGGGATGAACTGAGTTCTCCATAGGGATTTGGATTCAGGCTGAAGGGTTTCTCCAAGGTGACTTCCCACCTGTTTGAAGTGGTACAGTCAGAACCACGATTACTTTCAGAATTAATAGACATTCTGTAAATGTTAGTTCTGTCCCCCTATCCCAGCCTTTACTGTGGGTCAGATGCAGTGCTTGGAGCTCTCAAGTGTATCACGTCATTTAATCATCACAGCTCTCTTATGAGGTATAGAGATGAATATGTCCCCATATTGCAGATAAGGAGACGGAGGTACAAAGAAATGAAGTAACTGACATGTCCACTATCTCATACCCAGGTCCATCTGACTCCATAGTATATAGTTTGCTCTCTATAATACCTCATTTTGTTCCTACCTACCTACCTACCTACCTATTTTGCTTCTGTCTCAGTAACATTTTGAGAGGCTTTAAATTGAATATATTAGTTAATATTAGTTGATCTTCAAGAAATCCTTGTGTGACTTTAAAAATCCTTAGGCTGTGCATGCTATCTCCCTCGCCTCACACTGTTAGTATTATCCTCAGCAGTAACCGTGCACCCCAGTAGAGCCCAGAACAAAAGAAAATGTGAGTTGGTCTGAGAGGACAAATGAATCCTTCTCAGTCACTCAGGTTTAGCTTTGCCTTGACCTGAGATATTTGCTAATCTCGACAGAAGAATAATCTGAGTTACTTGGCTCTTGGATAGGGTGAGAGTTCAGGTTCTAGGCATGGGTCTGTTTGCAGCTGAACTGAAGGGTTTTGGCATCTTAATTAAGACATCCAATAGCCATCTGCTGGATGAAGGCATCTTCCTTTCTCACCTGAAGCTGGGTCAGTCTCAGTCAGTGGGAAAATGTTGCCATTTGTATTCTGCATTCCTCCTGTTTCTTTGGGTTGTGCTATGTTTAATAAAGCATGCATTACGAAATCCTGAAAAGAGAGTTTTTAATCTAGTCTTTTTCTCCCAATAAGTTTAAATTGCCATCAGTGTGTGTGTGTGTGTGTGTGTGTGTGTGTGTGTGTGTGTTTTAGACCAAATATCACTGAAGACATTGACACCTCATTACATGTAGGTTATTGCATTTGTGGAAAAAAATCTCCCTTGAGTGATATATCTACTGTGTATCATAAAAAATTAATTCACTTGATGTGAGTGTGTTTTCATTTTGGGCATCTTTAATGGGGAAATATATGCTGGTAGATTAGTTTACAGTGTTTCTAAATAATCAATCATAAACATCAATTAAAAAACAGCTAAAATGTGCATATTTGAGAGTCGATTATATGTTGATTAACCTTATGTGTGTTTGCCATAATTCTTACTGTTGCCATTTTCTTTTGCTGTCAAACAATTCAATTTTGGGACATAAGATGCATAATTATGAATGTTAATGTAGCACCCTGCTGCATCTCATCGCTATTTGCATTATGGCACACGTTTACTTCTGGGACACACAGGTACTTTCTCTCATTATTCATTGTAACTGTAATTAGACACTAATCTTGATATATAAATATATTCTTTATTTACCTATTTTGTTAGAATTTTTTCTTAAATGAAGACTATAGAAAAACCATGTTTATAACTCAACTAAGAACTGTAGGAGCCTATTTAAAAATTAAAAATGAAAGAAAGGAATCTGTGTTATGGAGGGTAGAGCAATGGACTTGGGGGTTTTCATTGTAGGCTCTAAGTACTCAGTAGAATTACTGGACAAGTTTTTAACCATCTCATAGTCTTATATTTATGAATAATTCAGGGCAGTAATTCCCACCTGACAGGGATCTGGTAAGGATTACATAGGTAATTCATGAGACTGTGCCTACAATAGTACTTCATACTGGGTAATAGATAGTGAATGTGTACTGTTTTTAATATGACATTTGAAAGTGAAAAAGAAGGTAAGCATTTTCTAAACATTAATTCACCAAATACCTCTTTAAACACCAAGTACTCATCAAGCAGTTTCATTGATTCTATAAATATTTTTGATTTGAGTGCTTAGTGTAGTAGGGCTCACAGCAGGAGTGTGATCTAGCCCTGAACTCTAGCAGAGGGAGATAAGACATATATAGGGAAAATGGTTGAGAAAGGAAGTAGGTGATTGTCAAATGAGTGATACCAGCAGCAAGTGCTTATGAAAATCAGAAAAAGAAAATCACAAGGAACTTGAACAAAAGAAGGGGAAGACAGCTCAATTCCTAAATGGTATGTGTTAAGGCATAAAGAGAAGATGGAATATGACAACCAACAGCCAACATTGTTCTAAATGGTAAAAAACTGAAAGCATTCCCTCTAAGAACAGGAATAAGACAACGGTTCCCACTCTCACCACTGTTATTCAACATAGTTTTGGAAGTGTTAGCCACAGCAACCAGAGAAGAAAATGAAATAAAAGAAATCCAAATTGGAAAAGAAGAGGTAAAATTATCACTTTTTGCAGATGACATGATATTATACATAGAAAAAGCTAAAGATGCTACCAGAAAACTGCTAGCAGTAATCGATGAATTTAGTAAAGTAGCAGGAAACAAAATTAATGCACAGAAATCTCTTGCATTCCTATACCCTAACAACAAAACAGCAGAAAGAGAAATTAAGGAAACTCTCCCATTTACCATTGCAACCAAAAGAATAAAATACCTAGGAATAAACCTGCCTAAGGAGGCAAAAGACCTATATGCATAAAATTATAAGACACTGATGAAAGAAATCAAAGATGATACAAACAGATGAAGGGACATACCATGTTCTTGGATTGGAAGAATCAAAATTATGAAAATGACTATCTTACCCAAAGCAATTTACAGATTCAATGCAATCCCTATCAAATTAACAATGGCATTTTTCACAGAACAAGGACAAGAAATGTTACAATTTGTATGGAAATGCAAAAGACCCCAAATAGACAAAGCAATTTTGAGAAGGAAAGACGGAGCTGGTGGAATCAGGCTTCCTGACTTCAAACTATACCACAAGGCTACAGTGATCAAGACAGTGTGGTAGTGGCACAAAAACAGAAAAATAGATCAGTGGAACAGAATACAGCCCAGAGATAAACCCATGCATATATGGGCACCTTATCTTTGACAAAGGAGGCAAGAATATACAATGGAAAAAAGACAGCCTCTTCAATAAGTGATGCTGGGAAAATTGGACAGCTACATGTAAAAGAATGAAATTAGAACACTTCCTAACACCATACACAAAAATAAACTCAACATGGATTAAAGACCTAAATGTAATGCCAGACACTATAAAACTCCTAGAGGAAATCATAGGCAGAACACTCTATGCCATACATCACAGCAAGATCCTTTTTGACCCACCTCCTGGAATCATGGAAAGAAAATCAAGAATAAACAAATGGGACCTCATGAAACTTAAAAGCTTTTGCACAGTGAAAGAAACCATAAACAAGATAAGAAGACAACTCTCAGAATGGGAGAAAATATTTGCCAGCGAAGCAATGAACGAAGGATTAATCTCCAAAATATACAAGCAGCTCATGCAGCTTAATACCAAAAAAAGCAAATAACCCAATCCAGAAATGGGCGGAAGACCTAAATAGACATTTCTCCAGAGAAGACATGCAGATGGCAAGCAAACACATGAGAAGATGCTCAACATCACAAATCATGAGAGAAATGCATGTCAAAGCCACAATGAGGTGTCACCTCACACCAGTCAGAAGGGCCAGCATCAAAAAATCTAGAAACAATAAATGCTGGAGAGGGTGCAGAGAAAAGGGAACGCTCCTGCACTGTTGGTGGGAATGTAAATTGGTACAGCCACTATAGAAAACAGTATGGAAGCTCCTTAAAAAACTAAAAATAGAACTACCATATGATCCAGTAATCCCACTCCTCGGCATATACCCAGAGAAAACCATAATCCAGAAAGAAACATGTACCACAATGTTCATTGTAGCACTATTTACAATAGCCAGAATATGGAAGCAACCTAAATGTCCATCAACAGATGAATGGATAAAGAAGATGTGGCACATATATACAATGGAATATTACTCAGCCATAAAAAGGAATGAAATTGAGTTATTTGTAATGAGGTGGATGGAACTAGACTCTGTCATACAGAGCGAGGTAAGCCAGAAAGAGAAAAACAGATACCATATGCTAACTCATATACATGGAATGTAAAAAAAAAAATGGTACTGATGAACCCAGTAACAGGGCCAGAATAAAGATTCAGATGTAGGGAACAGACTTGAGGACATGGACAGGGGGGCAAAGGGGAAGCTGGGACGAAGTGAGAGAGTAGCATTGACATGTATACACTACCAAATGTAAAATAGATAGCTAGTGGGAAGCTGCTGAATAACACAAGGAGATCAAACTGATGATGAGTGATGACTTAGAGGGCTAGGATAGGGAGGGTGGGAGGGAGTCATGGGAGCAGGGGGATATGAGGATATATGTACAAATATAGCTGATTCACTTTGTTGTACAGCAAAAACTGGCACAGCAGTGTGAAGCAATTCTATTCAAATAAAGAGCTTAAAAAAAGAGAGGATGGAGAGGAATATAGATATAGGTTTGAGGAATATTAAGAAAGTTTGAACCATCTCATAGAAGGCCCAGAAAAGCAAAGTTTATCTAGTAGGCAATGAGGAGTTGTTACAGGATTGTGAATAGGTGAATAAGAATGAAATTGGTATTTGTGGGAAAGTGATGGTTCGGACTGGATGTAGTGAGGCCATGTGAAATGATTGCTTGTATAAAGTAGTGACAGTAGGAATGGACAGGACGAGTTAACAGGGGAGATATTTCAAAGCCGGGGCTTGGTAAGTGATTCAGTATAAAGGCCGAGGAAGAGAAGGAAATAATGGTTACAAGGTTTGACCCAATCAGTCCTTTAAGGATTTACGACAAAACGAAAAGATAAATTAGGAAGAGCTAGGCTTGGTATCTGTTTGTTTGTTTTTTGTTTGTTTTTGTTTTTTTGTTTGTTTGTTTTAGCAGTTATTTTCTAGGTTTTTTTAAAGCTCTTTATTGGAATATAATTGCTTTACACTCTTGTACCAGTTTTTGAGGTACACAAAAGTGAATCAGCTGTATTCATACATATATCCCCATATCCCCTCTGACTTGTGACTCCCTCCCACCCTTCCTGTCCTGGCCCTCTAAAGCATCATACATCATCGAGTTGATCTACCCTTGTTATACAGCAACTTCCCACTAGCTACCTATTTTACATTTGGTGGTGTATCTATGTCTATGCTACACTCTCACTTCATCCCAGCTTCCTCTTCACCTTCACCACCCCCCCGACACCAGCCCCATGTCCTCAAGTCCATTCTCTACATCTGCATTTCCACTCTTGCCCTGTCACTGGGTTCATCACTAACATTTCTTCAGATTCCATTTATATGTGTTAGCATACAGTATTTGTTTTTCTCTTTCTGGCTTACTTCGCTCTGTACAACAGTCTTTAGGTCTATCCACCTCATTAAATATAGTTCAATTTCGTTCCTTTTTATGGCTGAGTAACATTCCATTGTATATATGTGCCACATCTTCTTTATCCATTCATCTGTTGATGGGCATTTAGGTTGCTTCCATGTCCTGGCTAATGGAAATAGTGCTGCGATGAACATTGTGGTACATGTTTCTTTCTGGATTATGGTTTTCTCTGGGTATATGCCCAGGAGTGGGATTACTGGGTCATAAGGTAGTTCAATGTTTAGTTTTTTAAGGAACCTCCAAACTGTTTTCCATAGTGGCTATACCAACTTACATTCCCACCAACAGTGCAGGAGAGTTCCCTTTTCTCCACACCCTCTCCAACATTTATTGTTTCTAGATTTTTTGATGCTGGCTATTCTGACTTGTTTGAGGTGATACCTCATTGTGGCTTTGACTTGCATTTCTCTGATGATTAGTGATGTGGAGCATCTTTTCATGTGTTTGTTGGCCATCTGTATGTCTTCTTTGGAGAAATGTCTATTTAGGTCTTCTGCCCATTTGTGGATTGGGTTATTTGCTTTTTCGGTATTAAGCTGCATGAACTGCTTATATATTTTGAAGGTTAACCCTTTGTCCATTTCTTCATTGGCAAGTATTTTCTTCCATTCTGAGGGTTGTCTTCTTGTCTTGTTTATGGTTTCTTTTGCTGTGCAAAAGCTTTTAAGTTTCATGAGGTCCTATTTGTTTATTCTTGATTTTTTTCCATGATTCTAGGAGGTGGGTCAAAAAGGATCTTGCTGTGATATATGTCATAGAGTGTTCTGCCTATGGTTTCCTCAAAGAATTTTATATTGTCTGGCCTTACATTTAGGTCTTTAATCCATTTTGAGTTTATCTTTGTGTATGGTGTTAGGAAGTGTTTTAATTTCATTCTTTTACATGTTGCTGTCCAATTTTCCCAGCACCTCTAATAGAAGAGACTGTCTTTTTTCCATTGTATATTCTTGCCTCTTTTGTCAAAGATAAGCTGCCCATATGTGTGTCGGTTTATCTCTGGGTTCTCTATTATGTTCCATTGATCTACCTTTCTATTTTTGTGCCAGTACCATACTGTCTTGATCACTGTGGCCTTGTAGTATAGTTTGAAGTCGGGAAGCGTGATTCCACCAGCTCCATCTTTCCTTCTCAAGATTGCTATGGCTGTTCTGGGTCTTTTACATTTCCATGCAAATCGTAACATTTCTTGTTCTTGTTCTGTGAAAAATGCCATTGGTATTTTGATTGGAATTGCGCTGAATCTGTAATTTGCTTTGGGTAAGATAGTCATTTTCATAATTTTGATTCTTCTAATCCAAGAACATGGTATGTCTCTCCATCTGTTTGTATCATCTTTGATTTCTTTCATCAGGGTTGTATAGTTTTCTGCGTACAGGTCTTTTGCCTCCTTAGGCAGGTTTATTCCTAGGTATTTTATTCTTTTTATTACATAGGTAAATGGGAGAGTTTCCTTAATTTCTCTTTCTGCTGTTTTGTTGTTAGTGTATAGGAATACAAGAGATTTCTGTGCATTAATTTTGTATTCTGCTACTTTACTAAATTCATCGATTACTGCTAGCAGTTTTCTGGTAGCATCTTTAGCTTTTTCTATGTATAATATCATGTCATCTGCAAAAAGTGATAACTTTACCTCTTCTTTTCCAATTTGGATTTCTTTTATTTCATTTTCTTCTCTGATTGCTGTGGCTAACACTTCCAAAACTATGCTGAATAATAGTGGTGAGAGTGGGAACCGTTGTCTTATTCCTGTTCTTAGAGGGAATGCTTTCAGTTTTTCACCATTTAGAACAATGTTGGCTGTTGGTTTGTCATATATGGCTTTAGTTGAGGTAATTTCCTTCTATGCCCATTTTCTGGAGAGTTTCTATCATAAATGGATGTTAAATTTTGTCAAAAGCTTTTTCTGCGTCTATTGGGATTATCATATGGTTTTTATCCTTCAGTTTGTTAATATGATGTGTCACATTGATTAATTTGCATATATTGAAGAATCCTTGCATTCTAGGGATAAACCCCACTTGACCATGGTGTGTGATCTTTTTAATGTGCTATTGGATTGTGTTAGCTAGTATTTTGTTGAGGATTTTTGCATCTATATTCATCAGTGATATTGGACTGTAATTTTCTTTTTTTGTGACATCTTTGCCTGGTTTTGGTATCAGGGTGATGCTGCCTTATAGAATGAGTTTGGGAGTATTCCTCCTTCTGCTCTATGTTGGAAGAGTTTGAGAAGGATATGTATTAGCTCTTCTCTAAATGTTTGATAGAATTTGCCTGTGAAGCCATCTGGCCCCAGGCTTTTGTTTGTTGGGAGATGTTTAATCACAGCCTCAATTTATGTACTTGTGATTGGTCTGTTCATATTTTCTATTTCTTCCTGGTTCAGTCTTGCAAGATTGTACTTTTCTAAGAATTTGTCCATTTCTTCCAGATTATCATATTTTTTGGCATATAGTTGTTTGTAGCAGTCTCTCATGATCTTTTGTATTTCTGTGGTGTCAGTTGTTACTTCTCCTTTTTCATTTCTAATTCTGTTGATTTGCGTCTTCTCCCTTTTTTCCCTAAGTTTGCCTAATGGCTGATTAATTTTGTTTATCTTCTCAAAGAACCAGCTTTTCGTTTCATTGATCTTTGCTATTGTTTCCTTCATTTCTTTTTCATTTATTTCTCATCTGATCTTTATGATTTCTTTCCTTCTGCTCACTTTGGGATTATTTTTTTTGTCTTTCTTTCTCTAATTGTTTTAGGTGTGAGGTTGGGTTGTTTATTCGATATTTTTCTTGTTTCTTGAGGTAGAACTGTATTGCTATAAACTTCCCTCTTAGAACTACTTTTGCTGCATCCCATAGGTTTTGGGTTGTTGTGTTTTCATTGTCATTTGTTTCTAGGTATTTTTTGATTTCCTCTTTGATTTCTTCAGTGATTTCTTGGTTGTTTAATAGAGTATTGTTTAATCTCCATGTGTTTGTATTTTTTACAGTTTTTTTTTTCAGGTAATTGATATTACTTTCATGGTGTTGTGGTCAGAGAAGATGCTTGATATAGTTTCAATTTTCTTGAATTTACTGAGGCTTTTTTGTGACCCAAGGTGTGATCTATCCTGGAAAATGTTCCATGTGCACTTGAGAAGAAAGTGTATTCTGTAGTTTTTGGATGGAATGTCCTATAAATATCAATTAAGTCAACATGATCTAAGGTGTCATTTAGAGCTTGAGTTTCCTTATTTATTTTCTGTGTGGATGATTTGTCCATTGATGTAAATGGGGTGTTAAAGTCTCCTACTATTATTGTGCTACTGTCGATTTCATCTTTTATGGCTGTTAGCATTTGCCTTATGTATTGATGGACTCCTATGTTGGGTGCATAGATATTTACAATTGTTATATGTTCTTCTTGGATGGATCCCTTGGTCATTATGTAGTGTCCTTCCTTGTCTCCTTTAATGGTCTTTACTTTAAAGTCTAATTTGTCTGATATGAGTATTGCTACTCCAGCTTTCTTTTGACTTCCATTTGCATGGAATATCTTTTTCCTTCCCCTTCCTTTCAGTCTATATGTATCCCTTGGTCTGAAGTGGGTTTCTTGTAGGCAGCATATGTATATGTCTTGTTTTTGTATCCATTCAGCCAGTCTGTGTCTTTTGGTTCAAGCATTTAATCCATTTACATTTAAGTTGATTAATGACATGTATGTTCCTATTATGATTTTCTTAATTGTTTTGGGTTTGTTTTTGTAGTTCTTTTCCTTCTGTTGTGTTTCCTGCTTAGAAAAGTTCCTTTAACAATTGTTGTAAGGCTGGTTTGGTGGTGCTGAAGTCTCTTAACTTTTGCTTGCCTGTAAAGCTTTTGATTTCTCCGTTGAATCTGAATGAGATTCTTGCTGGGTAGAGTATTCTTGGCTGTAGGTTTTTCTCTTTCAAGACTTTCGGTATATCCTGCCATTCCCTTCTGGCCTGCAGAGTTTCTGCAGAAAGATCAGCTGTTATCCTTATGGGTTTTCCCTTGTATATTATTTGTTGCTTTTCTCTGCTGCTTTTAATGTGTTTTCTTTGTGTTTAATTGTCGTTAGTTTGATTAATATGTGCCTCATTGTATTTCTCCTTGGGTTTATTCTCTATGAGACTCTCTGTGCTTCTTGGACTTGGTTAATTATTTCCTTTCCCATGTTGGGGAAGTTTTTCACTATAACCTCTTCAAATATTTTCTCAGACCCTTTCTTTTTTTCTTCTTCTTCTGGGATGGCTATGATTCGAATGTTGGTGAGCTTAATGTTGTCCCCAAGGTCTCTGAGACTGTCTTCCATTCTTTTTATTCCTTTTTCTTTTTCCTGCTCTGTGGCAGTTATTTCCCCCATTCTATCTTCCAACTCACTTATTCGTTCTTCTGCCTCAGTTATCCTGCTGTTTATACCATCTAGAGTATTTTTAATTTTGGTTATTTTGGTATCTGTTACTGTCTGTTTGCTCTTTAATTCTTCTGAGTCCTTATTAACTGTTTCTTGTATTTTCTCTCTTTTGTTATCGAGATTTCGGATCATCTTTACTATCATTTCTCTGCTTTCTTTTTCAGGCAGTTTTCCTATTTCCTCTTCATTTATTTGGTCTTGTGTATTTTTACCTTGTTCCTTCATCTCTGACGTAGTTTTTGTCATCTCATTTTCCCCCCCACTTTGAATGGGTGCGATTGTGTTCCTGTTCCAATGGGTGTTTTGCCTGAGGTTTTAAACACTGGAGTTTGTAGGCTGTTGAATATAGCTGAGTTTTGCTGTTGAGGTGTGAACCTCTGGGAGACCTCACTCTGCTGAATATTCCCTGGGATCTGGGTTTTCCTGTTAGTCCAATGTTTTGGACTCAGAGCTCCCACCTCAGGAGCTTAGGCCTGACCCTGGGCTTGTGACTCAAGATCCCACAAGCCATGTGGAGCAGGAAAACGAAATAAATTTTTTAAAAAGTAGGAGAACAGTAGAACAGTAGCAAGATAAAAAATATGATAAGAATAGGAAACTAACAGATGTGTTTTAAAAATAAAAATTAAAAAATTAAAAAAAAAGATGGAGCAACAACTGGAACGTAAAACAACTGCAGTAGCCAAAGTGAGGAGATGGGAAGAAAGAAAAAGAAAATAAAAAGCCAGAAAAGGCCTTGGCTGTGACTGCGGGGCTTAGACAAGGTGGGGGGGGAGGGTGGTTAGGCAATGGGCAGGGCCTACACTTAGAAAAGGCCCTGGGGTTGGTGGGGAATGGGGCTTAAGCCCAATGAGGCAGAGGGGCCCAGGAATGCCTCTCGTCCTGGGGGCAAAGCACCAGGTCGAGGTACCCATAAGGATCTCTTGCCTTGAGTTGGTGGGAGAAATGCTAGGCACCTCCCCTAGTCCTCCAATCTTGGAGGGTCCCTCCCCCTTGGGTTCTCTTCTTCCTCACCCCCTCCCTCTTATTCCGCTAGGACCCTCACAGCTGGAGGGGGCACTGGAAGACAGGAGACCAGACTCTGACGCCCATCTGGCCTCCCAGGGCCAACTGGGCTAGGGTAACGCCTGCGGCACTTTCCCAGATCTCCCAGTCTCATAGGGTCCCTGTCTGCCTCTCCTCCTCTCCCCTGCCCCGCCCCCAGGTCCCAAGCAGCTGGAGGGGGACCTGGAGTGTGAAAGACCAGGTCCGTGAGCCGAGCAGCCTTTCCAGGGCTAGTGGGCAGGGGAAATACCTTCCCTGCCTCCCTTGATTCTCCAATCCCAGAAGGCCCCCTCCCCTGCCCACCTCTCCTCTTCTTCCCTGCTTTCCTTCTACACTCCTAGGACCAGTGAGATCTAGAGGGGCCCCTGGAAGACCAAAGACCAGGCCTGGGGGTGCAACAGGCCTCCCGGTGCCAAGCGGGTAGGGAGATTTCCTGCAGTGTCCCCCCTGATCCCTCCGGTCCTGCAAGGTCCCCCCCACCACTGTCTGCCTCTCTTCCTCTTCTCCTCTCCTCCCTCCCTCCCACGCCTGTATGACCTGCTCAGCCGGAGAGACCGAGGAACCAGACTCAGGAGCCCAGCAAGCCTGCCGGGCTCGAGTGGGCAGGGGAGAGGTCCTCCACACCTCCCCTGGTCCTCTGCTCCTGGAACGTCCCACCACCAGTCTGCCTCTCTTCCTCTTCCCCTGCCACGCTCCAACATCCCTGGGACCAACGCGTCTGGGAGGTGACCCTGGAGAGTTGGAGGCCAGGCCCGGGAGCCCAGCAGGCTTCCTGGGCCAGTGGGCAGTGCAAATGCCTTTCGCTCCTCCCCTAATCCTCTGATCCCAGAGGGTCCCTCCCTGCTTCTGCCTCTCTTCTTTTCCCCCCACTGCTTCCCTCCTGTACCCCAGGACCAACGGCCCAGAGGGGCCTTGGAAGGTGGAGGACCCGCCCAGAAGAAATACCCGGCAGTGCCTCCCCTATTCTTCTGACCTGGAGAGATCCCTTCCCACCCCCACTGTCTGCCTCTCTCCCTCCCCCTGTCTCCTTCCCACCCATGCCCCCAGGACCCTCATGCTGGAGGGGGGCCCGGAGAGCGAAGGACCAGGCCTGGGAGCCCAGTCAGCCTTCTTGGCCAAGAAGGCAGGTGAAACGCCCTCTTGCCTCCCTGTCCCCCCGATCTCAAAGCCCCCACCCCCACCTGTCCATCTCTCCGCCTACTCGTACCTCCTCCCTCCCACACCCCCCAGGACCCAGGCAGCCCGGAGGGGTCCTTGGAGGATGGAGGACCCCACTGGGGAGCCCAGCAGGCCCCCAAGCCCGGGAGCTCAGCAGGCCTTCTGGCCTCCCAGGCAGGAGAAACCCAGTTGCGGTTTCAGATCTCCCCAGCCCCCAACGGTCTCTCCAGGCGGGAACCTCCCCCCTCACCCAGCCACCCCCCAGGGCCACCAGTCCCTTCTGGCTTCCCCTTCCCCACCCCCCTGACTTCCCCCAGGTCCTACCCAGTTGCTCCGGAGTTCCTGCTGTCTCCTTTGGCCTCAGGTCCCCCACCGGCCTCCAGCAACCTATCTATTTGTGGGTAACGCGATCTCCATGTCTTCCCAAGATGCCATCTTGACTCCGCTCTGTTTGTTTGCTTTTGTTTTGTTTTGTCTTTAGTTTGAGGGGATTGATGGGATATGTAGATATTCAGCTGGCAGTTGTAGAGCATAGGTAGATCTGGTGTGATGTTTTGGTCCAAATCAAGACCACAGATTGTCCTAGACCTATAGAATGTTACTTCTAACCTAAACTGATCTCAATTACACATAAATATCTTCTGGTGGCCACTTCATCCTAAAAATATCACCTCTCCTTAACTTTCATCCTCCTCCAATTACTAATCTCTTTTCCTTCACTGCCAGGCTTCTTAGGCACTTGAAAAGTATCTTTATACTCATTGCCTCCTTTTTCTTCTTCCCATTTTCTCACTGCAGTCTGGTTTCTCCCACTACGGGACAGTCTTCTCTATAGTTCCAAGATGAATTAGTATCCTCCAGATTGAGAAAAAAATATCAAGGAGCATCTTTTTTTCTCCGTTTCCAGTGGGCAATTTTTCAATAGCAGTTTTTCAGCAGTACAGTGGAAGGAGTGCAATGGAAGGCATATAGCCACTGGTATATAATAGCACTGGTGTCAAATCACATATCAGCTGGTTGACCTTTTGCAAATTTACCAAAATTTTCTCATCTGCAAGATGGGAATAATGGTATCTGCCTTATAGAGCTATATGAATATATGAGGTGATATGTCATTGCTTAATAAATATTGGCCCTACTGAACATTTTTCCTGTAAATTTCTTCTCTTGATTATTTTTTTAAAGTCTTTTTAAAAATTTATTTATTTATTTATTGGCTGTGTTGGGTCTTCGTTGCTGCACACGGGCTTTCTCTAGTTGCGGTGAGTGGGGGCTACTCTTCATCGTGATGCACAGGCTCCTCATTGCCGTGGCTTCTCATTGCGGAGCATGGGCCTTAGGCATGTGGGCTTCAGTAGTTGCGGCACACAGGCTCAATAGTTGTGGCTCATGGGCTTTAAAGCGCAGGCTCAACAGTTGTGGTGCACGAGCTTAGTTGCTCCGCGGCATGTGGGATTTTCCTGGAGCAGAGATTGAACCCATGTCCCCTGCATTGACAGGCAGATTCTTATCCACTGCACCACCTAGGAAGCCCCGCTTTGATTATTAAATATATCTTTCTCCTGGTTTTCTTACTACTACTTATTTTCAGCTGTCTTAATTTGTCTCTTAACTATAGGTATACATTAGAAGAGTGGTCCTCAAACTTGAGTGTGCATTAGAATCTTCTGGAGGGTTAGTTAAGGAACATATTACTCCCCGCCACCAAGTTTCTGATGTAGTCAGGTCCAAGAAGTTCTCAGGTAATGCTGGTGCTCCTGGTCTGAGGACTGAACTTTGAGAACCACTAACCTAGAGTTCAGTCTCAAATCCTCTTTCCCATCCTATGAACTTTTCTTGAGAGGCTTCGGGTATCACTGATGACTCTCAGATTTCTATATCCAGAGAAGACCACACTCCTAGACACCAGATTATTATTTTCAACTGCATGTTATACTTCGCCACCAAGTTTTCTCCCAAACACATTATAATTCAACATGCCTGAGCTGATTCTAAAGTATGTATGGAAATATAAATCTGTAAGATTAGTCAAGAAAGGTCTGAAAAAGAAGAGTAATAAGGGAGAAAGGGACCAGTCCTGTTGAAACATATTATAAAACTACAGTTATTAAAACAGTTTGGTACTACCACATGCATAGACAGATCAATGGACCATAATTGAACCTAGGAATTGATTCAAAGGCATAGTTTAGATTTTTAACATATGATTTTATTATTAAATATTAAAGGTCTTTCTAAGCAAGACACAAAGGAAGCCATAAAGGAGAAAATTGTTAAATTTGACTACATGAGAGTTAAAATTTATAGCACCACAAAAACACATAAACAGTATCCAAAGACAAAAAACTTGGAAGCAGGATTTGCATCTGATATGGGTAAGGGTTGGTTCCCTGTATATATAAAGAGCTCTTTAGATTGAGAATCACTTAGAAAAATACCAACAAACCATTATTTTAAAAAGAGGAAAAAGGACCTAAGAAACCAGCCCAGGGAAAAAGGAAATTAGCTTATAAAAATAAATAGAAAGATACTCAACAACACTCATAATTAAAGAAATATAGGTTAATTTAAGCAGCAACTCTCACCTGAAGATACAACTTTCACCAATCAGAATGGCAAAAATCAGAGCATGTAATACACATTTTTTGACAAGCATGTGGAGAAATGCATACTCTTACACCCTGCTATATACATTGCTACTCAAATTGTGATCCTTGGACCAGCAGTATCTGCATAAACTGAGAGCTGGTTACAAATGCAGCCCCATCCCAGACCTACTAAATCAGAATCTGCATTTTAATGAGATCCCTAGGTGATTTGTTTGCACATGAAAGTTTGAAAAGCACTGCTCTAATACATTTTTGGTGGAAATGCAAATTAGCTTAACCTCTTTGGATTTCAGGAGACTTTATCACAATTGAACATTCATATGCTCTGAACCAGAATTCCAGTTACAGGAATTTATCTAACAGATATAATCATATACATATGTGAAGAGATGTTCAAAGATGTTCATTGCAGCATTATTTGTATTAACCAAAAATTGGAAACAACCTTAATATTCATTAATTGCATAAAGGTTAAATAAACTATGAAAAATTCACACAAGTGCAATACTAGGTGGTTATTAAAAATTTGTGAAAAAATACATGCAAATACAAAATTATCTCCAAGATATATTGTTAAACACTAACAGCAAGATTCTGAACAGTATTCTAGTATGCTTTTTTGTGTTCTGTTATTATAATTCCCATTTTACAGATAATGTGAGGCAGAGATGTTAAATAACTAGCCCAAGGGCACACAGCTAGCAGTGGCAGATTCAAATCTAGACAGTCTGATTCTGGAGCTTATATTCTTAACACTATGCCATACTGCTGCTCAGTGATAAACAAAACCCTGTTAATGATGGTTTCCCCCAGAGTATGGGGAACTCATTTTTCATTGTATATGCCTTTGCACTGTTTGAATGGTTTTCCTTTTGCAAGTATTGCTTTAAAAAATAAAAACTTAAAAATCAACTTGTCCAAAATTGGACTAATTTCCCTCCCCAGTCTTCTTGGTGACAGGCTCAATCATTTGGTGAAGTGAGAAATCTGGCAGACGCTCTGGGCTCTTTCTTTACCCATCACATTTTGTCCAACCAGGAACCAAGATTTATTGGTTCTACTTCCTAGACCATTCTCAGACAAATCTCACATCTGCCTCGCCACTTTATGCCTGAGTCATAGATCACTTTGGACTATAACATTCAATTCCTAACTGGTCCACTTGCTTCTTTTCTCCCTAAAAATGCTAGCAGATACATCTTCCCAAAATGCAAATGTGATTCTGCCATTGTCATGTTTACAATTTTTCACTGGTTCCCCAGTGCCTGTGGGAAAAGTCTAAACTCATTAGCATGACACCCTGATCTTCTGTGTTCTGGCCCAGCCTGCCTCTCTAGCCTTACCTCCCACCACCCCTTCTCATACGCCCTACCTTCAGGACACTATTTTTTCCTCATATTTCCATGATTTTTACATGCTACTCCTTCTATAGAAGTACCTTTCATCTTGGTCAATTCCTACCCTTCCTTCAAGACCAGACCTCAAGCGTGACCTCTTTTATGTAGGTTTTTCTGGCTGCAGGCTGTTAGACAATTATGTATTCTGTACTCAGCAGGTCAAGATATCCTAAAGTACCGTGGCCTCTCAGTTTCCCACAGGAAATGTCTCCACTATCAAAGCACTCCTGTCTGGATGATGTGCATTCACAATCCTCGTGGACCCTCAACGTGGATGCAGAATCCCACAGCCTGCTTTTCTAGCTCTCCCCCCAGCTAATTCAGTCTTCTCCCCAGGTCTCCCGTAGGCCCCAGAACTCTTCTTGGTCACCCACGACATCTGGGAGACTTTGCCTTTTATTCTCAGTTTTAGATTCATCATACCTCCCCTTCCCATCCTTCTATCTCTACCTGTAGATGAGGCAGGTTAAAATAGTGGTTAAGAACATGGGCTCTGGAGCCAGACTGCCTGGGTTTAAATACCATCACTGTGACTTTGTAGTTCTCTGATCTTGGGCAAGTTACTCAACCTCTCCAACCCTCTGATTTTCCTCTCTGCACAGTGGGGATGGCAATAGTAGCACCTGCTTCATAGGGTTGTTATGGGTATTAAATGTTGCAATATTTGTAAAACATAGTAAACACTCTAAGTGCTTTTGAGATAAAAAATGCCTAAAGTATGGCGTGGAAGAATCTTCTCAAATTGGCATAGGAAACAAGCCTTTTTCTCCTTTGGAGGTCTTTTCTACTAAAGATGGCTCATTAATGTTAGGAACAAGTATTCATGAGTCATCAAGAATTCCCATCCCTTTTCAAGTCTCCTGTAATTCTGGCTTGTTTCCCCAAATGGATTGAAAGCTTCTTGAGGGCCAGGATCATAAGTGCAGCCTTTTTCACACTCCTTGGCACCTATTAAAAACATGATAGACACAGGATTTATTCCCATCACTCTTACAATTAAATCCCAAGTCCTTAAAACGACCCACTCACCTGGCCCTTAGCTCTTTCCCTAACCTCATTTCCTACCCCTCTTTGTCTTATTCATTCTGCTCCAGCCACACTGGCTTTTATGCTGTTCTTGACCATGGCGAGCTGATCCTATCTTGGAACCACTGCCCTGGGTGATGCCTCTGCCTAGAACATTCTTCCCTCATATTCACCTGGCTCCTTCCCTGACTTTAAGTCGCTGATTAAATATCACCTCCTAACACAGGCCTTCCCTGACCACACTCTCTAAAATAGAATCGGCCCTTACATAGCCCTGACAGTTTACCCCTTACCCTGCTTTCTCTGTCTTCATAGCACTTAGCACTATGTGTCATATTATATATTTATTGAATTGAGCCCCATGAGGACTATCTTGTCCATTTTATTCATTAGTTTGTCCCCGGAACCTTGAACAGTGCTTTCTTGGCTCTCAGTAACTAATGATTAAATCAGTGAATGAATGAATACATGAACGAATTCAGTGCAAGTACCTGTGTAGAAGGGAAAATACAACAAATTCTGTTCACTCCTAGAATTTTGAAAACTTTATAATTTTCAGTCCGTGATTCTGTCTTTCAGCTTTAGCATTTTCAAATTAAATCCATATCCATGTGTGGGTTTTGTTTCAGTTTTATAAACATTACCCTGACAAAAATTAAAATCCAGTATGTCAAGTCCAATCTTCAAAAAAATTACTGATTTGTTTGTTCTCCATCCCATTGGGAAGGAATGTGCATGATTGAATGTGTGTGTGTGTGTGTGTGTGTTTTTGTGTATGAGAGAGAGAAACAGTTACCTACAGTGAGGAAATTGGGTAGGAAATGGGTTGGTGAGGCGGGAGTAGGGAGTCCAGGTTCCCCAGAAGAAAAATAATTTTGTTCAAATTGCTGTATATTTTTTCTAAATTGTTGCTTCCAAATCCATTAAAAAAAACCCAACTGAAATCCAAAGAAATGAAAAGCTTGATGAACTAGAGATTTGTAAACATAAATACATCAGATCAGGGAATTTCCCAGGGGCTCATGCAGAGCATTGTAAAATCATGTGAAAGCTTGATGAAGAGAAACTTCAGCAGGGGAGACAGATATATGGCAGCTGCTTGCCAGCTCATATCTCCACTCAGCAAGCGAAGTTGTGATGTGGGGACTGCCCTCTTGGTTCTGGGATGTGCCTGACCATGAAGTAGAATGTTCCTGCCCCGGAGCCCAAATTCTATTCAAGCAGCTGCCCTCTATTGGATACAGAGCCACTGGCAGTTGAAGGGAGGTTCCCAGGCTGCCTTGGAAGACAAGACCCCACAAAAGTCAAAGCAGCAGCGGCCAGTATTTTAAAGAAGCCCTTTGAAAAACTGTTCTCAAATGTTTAGTATCATTCTTTAGAGTGATGTGTCTCGAACTTGAGTGTGCATCAGAATGCCTTGGAAGGCTTGTTAAAAATCAGATGGCTGGGCTCCACTATCAGAGTTTCTGATTCAAAAAGTCTGGAGTGGGGCCCCAGAATTTCATTTATTACAAGTTCCCAGGTGATGCTGATGCTGATCTATTTGACAAACTTTGAGAACTATTGTTTAGGGAAAAAACACAGGAATTTGGAAGCAAAGAACTTGGATTCAAGTCTTGTATCATTGACTTCACCTCCGAACCTGAGTTTTTTCTTTTCTAACATGGAGTTTATGAGGTTGTTGGAAGGATTAAATGGAATGGATGCCTATGAAAATTCTTCACGAACTGTAAATATTAGCAGTTAAATGGCTTCACAAATAGTACTTGCTGCCACCCTCCCATCAGATTTTCCTATGCTTTGTCCCCTCTCCACACAACTTTGTCCCACCAAGTCCATCAGGCACCTAGAAAAAACTAAAGCCAAGAAGGCCCTGAGTAGTAACATTTTTTTAACCCATTGGGCATGGCCTTGATGCTGACCTTGACTTGACCTCCCTTTTCCTCTCACTGGCCTCTTCTCAACTTGCTCCTTGTTCTTCCAGCCCTGGGCACCTCTCACAGCAAAGAACAGCAACTAATGCTGACATTGGGATAAAAAAACTGTCAGATGGAATTTTTTTTTAATTAGTAGAATAAACAGAGGAATCCACTGCCAAGCAGGAAACCATTTGTTGGGGAAACCATTTTGCTAGGTTGGTGGGCTCTGAGCTGGTTTCCCTGAGGGCAAAATCCAGATGTTTGAAAGAGTTAAGTGGAATCATAAGTATAATTGCAGATTCCTAACTTAGGAATGTGTTAGACAGTTGTATTAGACACTTGCCAGGGTAAATGATATGTCTGTGTAGAAGGGTGTCCTTTTTCCTTGGAAACCTTTTTTCATTCGAAAATGATACACGTGTAGTGTAGAAAATTTTGAAATTTTCTAAAGGTATAAAAAATTAAAATGACCTTTAATTCTGCCACACAGAGATAAATACTTAGTGGGGTAAGATATTAGTACATTTTCATACAGCCTTTTAATATGTGTATGCTTATACATGAATAGGTATGTATGGATATATATTTTTTGAATTGGACAGGTACTACATACAGGTTTGTATACTGTTTTTTCACTTTTGTAATGGCAGACCATTATTCCTTCATGTAGATACACAGTACTTCACCTAACTTCCTGAATGTTGAACAGTTAGGATATTCCTAATTTTATATTATAAATAACCTTGCAGTCGATGACACTTCATGTACATAAATCAATGTGTGCATCTCTAATTGCTCTCTTAGGATAGAATCCTTGGAATGGAAAGATTAGATTAAAGGGTAGGAACATTTTTAAAAACAGATATAATTCACCTACCATAAAATTCATTACTTTCAAGTATGACTCAGTGGTTTTTAGTATATTTACAAGGTTGTGTGACCACCACCACTGTCTAATTCCAGAAAAAATATACAGTGCTTCACAAATTTGCATGTCATCCTTGTGCAGGGGCCATGCTGATACTCTCTGTATTGTTCCAGTTTTAGTATACGTACAGCTAAAGCAAGCACAGTAGGAACATTTTTATATCTCTTGATAACATATGGCAAGTTTCCTTCTAACAAATGTATACCCAATCCATTCCCATCCAGCAGTGTATAAGAATGCCTCTTTCCCTGCAACTTTGCTGACACTTAGTTAAAAAAATATATTGCTAATATCATTGAAAGTGGCATTTTATTGTTTTGTCTTTTTGATTAGCTCTTCTTCCTCTATTGCTGTTCTATAGAGATATGTCATCCACCTTCTTTCCTTTGCATGCATTTACCATGGGCAGTCACATCCACTGCAACAGCGTCAGCGGCCTTCTCTCTGTGGGTAATGACCACATGTCCCTACCCTACCCTAACCTCTTTCTAGCACTGCAGCCCAGATGTCAAGCTGCTTGCTGGGCATGACTGTCTACATTATTTGACAGCATATCAAACATGCTCATGTCTAAAATCAAATTCATGTCTCCTAAAGCCAGCTCTGGCTCTCAACTTCCTTATCTAGGTTAGTGAAACCACCATTCTCCTAGGTATTTCATGGTCAGAACTCCCCTCTCTCCTCCATATTTAATTAGTACTCCAAGCTTCTTGATTCTGTCTCTTATGTTCTTTCTCACATCCTTCCCTTCTGCTTCACCCTCACTATCATTGCTCTAGTTCTACCTTGTATTATGTATGTGTCTGTCTGTGTGTGTATATATGTGTGTGTGTGTTTGTGTGTGTGTATTCTTTTTTGGGGTTTTTTACCATTATAGGTTATACAAGATATTAAATATAGTTCCCTGTACAGTAAATCCTTATTGTTCTCCTTTTTTAAACTCTCATTTTGTTAGCATTTCCTTTATGACATGATATTCTGCCCTATTTAGTTACTTAGCCATTTTTATTCATCCCCTACCACACTATAAATTTTTTGAGTACAGAAATTATATCTTCATTTTGGCATGTTTCATAGTACCTCTCCAAGCACCTCAAATGTAGATAGGAGCTCCATAAATGCTTGAATAAAAGAATGGTAAAGACTGCGAACTTTTTTTTTAAGAACTAGTAATGACTCAGTTTCGGGAATGAATTCTATGCTAAGAAGGTACAGATGCCAGATAACCCAAATGTCATGGCTTCTTCTTTTTCCCTCACTCTTCACATCCAATCTATCAACAAATACTGTAACCTATACCTCTTCAAGATATGTCTAATCAAACCTCGTTGCTCTACCCCTACTGCTTCCTCCCTAGAACAAATCACTATCATCTCTTACCTATAAGAGCATTTTTTAACTGGTTCCCTGGCTTCTACATTTGTCCTGCCTAAATCTGTCAGCCAAGTGAGATCTTTATAAAACTTAGATCATGGTAGTCCCCTGCTTAACAACCTCCAGTAACTTACTTCCCACTACACTGAGGATAAAACACAAACTTCCTGTCTTGGCCTTTGAAAACTCCATGACCTGGCCTTGGCATTTCCCCAACCTCATGTCCCTGTACAGTCTACCTTGCTCACTGTGCTCTAGCTCTGCTGAGCATTGGCCATTCCTTATTGTCATGTTTGCTCAAAGCAGAGTAAATAGGTTCTCTTGGTTCTATTGAGGTCCTCACTGTTATTGGATGTTGTCTTTGGCCTTCATGTCTTTAGTAGTGGAGATGAATCAGGGAGTGGCCAGAGCTATTCTAAAGGTTTTGAGACTTGACTTTAGGCAAAACTTTTGTGGATTCCATCATTTTCCTGAAAAATGGTACTCCAATACTGAGTTAGAGCTGAAGGAGGTATTTGTCTTAAAGGGAAAAAAAAGGAAATCTTTTATTATTCCTGTAACCTTCTTCTCAAGGGATGCTACAAATATTACTGATAGAAATTGGAGCTGGAGGACAAACACCCTCCACCTTCTTTATCATTCTGGGTGTTGGTTTAGGAAATTAAGCATCACAGCAGAAGCTGACTCAACAGATGGTGTTCTGTGAACCTACTGTCATTTTCCCTATGTGCTCCTCTGAAGTCTCCCTCAGCCCTCTGGTGTTGCACCCTTAGCTTTTGTACATACAGGGAAGAGAGAAAGCCCTCTTGTTATTCAGATTCTTGACTTGCTCCCCTTGCTTCTAGAAGGAAGCTGTGAAACATGCACTATCCACCTCCTTGCCTTTAGAGTCATTGACAAGAAACAGTCTATGATGGGTATGTGTTACCAGACTGTACATAGATAAACTAGAGTATGCTTCACAGCCCACTCTGAAGGAGAACTCCAAGCACTGTGTTTCTAAACTACTAAGCAATTTTTAGCCCCTAATATTTGCAGAGCTCTCCCACATCATTCATATGGTTTCTTCCTTCCAACCTTCTTTAGAAAAAGAGATGTCCCCGTGTTTTAAAGATTCCAATGTGAAAAAATGAAGAAATGAAAGCAAAAGGCTCTAATCAGATGAGGGTATTGCTCTTTACCTAGAAAGCCAAAAGACACTCCTTGACACACAGCACAGCATTTTAGGGAGTCTTTACTCCCATCCCAACATCCCCTTCCTTTCTTATTCACTACCCTGAGTTTCCTTTTAGCCATTAATGGGTCCTGAGGTGGAGGCTGGAGAGGGGGATCCAGCAGATTTACATGAAAGGACTTGACCTGGTTATTCTGAGAGGTGAGGGGAGGTAGAGGAAATGGGGAAACGGGGAGGCAGAACTGGCTACCAAAAGTCCCTTCTATGTAAAGTACCTATGCCTCAGATGACTCAAATTGTAGCTCCCCAACTGACAAAAAAGGCCTTGTCCTAAAAGTTCTCTTTAAAATTATACATATATATATACACACACACACATATACATAGATATACACACAGATACACACATGCTTACCCATACATGCACACAGACATATACATTCACACATTTACATAGACATACATATGCCCCCTTTGTTGAGTCTGTATAACAAAGGTCTCTGGATCAGCAGGCTCCAGGGTCCCCCAGCTAGCAGTGTGAGGGTGTGAGGAGGCCTTCAGAGCTCTGTATCCCTCTACAGTGATCAAGTGGCTTTTGCCTCCTTCTTTCAGATAAACAAGCCATGCATTGTTCTGTCCACCGGCTGTGTGCAGGCTTCTCTTCCTGCTGAGCGGGTCAGAATGAGCTTGGATTCCTTCATGTGGGGCAGGTGGAATGTGCTGTATGGGGTGGGGGAGGCTGGAATTGCCACAGAAAGTAAACAGAGCTAATCAAAGACACTCTTTTGTGCTTCTCCTTATCTAAACACTTTCAAAAGAGGAAAGAGCCTGCAGTAGGTTATGGCCCAGACCTCAGGCTAAGCACAACCCCAAGCAACAGGGGCCATATTTTCCTTCTTGCCCTGGGTTGGATCAGGGCCACGGTTCTCTTTCTGCTGGCCTCCTGCCTTCCTTCCTCCATCCAAGTAGCTGTTGAAGAGTGTGCTGGGAGTCAGGCTCAGAGACCGGTAGTGCTGTCGGAAGGTATTGGCGTGACAGCCCACCAGAGCAGCTAGAGATTGACTCCTAGAATTGGTCCACCACCCTCCCCTTACCTCTCACAACAGCCTTTACAAGGCCTCTTCTGGAAGCCAGCTTCTGACAGATCTGCCACTTCTGCCTGCATGTGCCCACCCTCCTCGTACCCATGCCAAGTTCTTATCCTCTGAGTGCTTGGCAAAGTAGCAGTCATCTTTTCTTTCCCCTGAATATAGGAGGTGATACTTCCTCATGTTGTCTGGAACTTACCTCTGCTAAGTGAGAGGGTACCTCTTTTACCCCCACCCCATCTTCCAGCTTCCTTTCTAAATCCCAAACTGGCCAAACCACTCACATTCCTCTCTTATCATCCTATGACCAAGAATTTCTTGAGTATATGCTTTCTGTGCCCATTTTCCCATCATATCACCTCCTCTGGTGACTACCCAACTCTCATACTCCCCCCTGAGCCAGTCCCAAGAACATGCTTGCGCCTTTAGTCAAAACTTCCTCAGCCCACCTGGCCACTGACAGGGCCAAACTGCTATCAAATTTTCTATTATTTATTTTGTTAGGAAATTTTTATGGACTAGGTTACTGAGTGGAAGAAGGAAGGCACTAGGCGACCAAATGAGGGAAGGCTGGGTACCCAGACCTGAATAATGACATTAGAAGGGACTGTTTATTCTGATGCTGTTTCAGACCAGGGCTTATTCCCTAGTGTACTGCTAACACTAAAGGTATTGTATCCCCTAGTGTATCATCAGAATGTGGTTATCACACCTGCAGCATCAGCATCACTCTAGAGCGTGTTAGAAAGTCAGAATCTGGAGCCCAGTCTAGAGCTACTGAATCAGAATCTGATTCAAGATGGCCAGGTGATTAGTCTGGCCACTGAAGTTTGAGAAGTGCTGCTCTAGAGAACTAGGCTTGGCTTTTGAACCTTCTCTTAATTAGTCCTTTTACTCTCCTCATCATTTTTTCAAGCCACTTGAAGTGGCTAGAAGGCATTTGTTTTCTAACCACTAACAGTACCTTGCCCATTATTATTTGGGATAGAGGATAATATTGATAACAGGTATCATTCACTGAATGCCTATCGTGTGTCAGGCATGCACTGCAGATGAGGAAATTGAGGCTCTGTGACATGAGGCCAAACATCTAGTGGGTGGGAAAGCTGAGACTCTGAGCCAGAACCACATGTGCACAAAATCCCCAAATTTCCCCCTTACAGTACTTCTAACTACCAAAGGAGGGTTTATGGGCTTACTTGGATGGCACCTGCCTTTTGTGGAACAGACAGAAGTCCACTCAAACTTCCCTAGGTGGTACAGAGGAAAGAGAGGGGAAGGAGTCTCCCAGCATGATTTTGCTAGAAAGCAAAGGCCCCGGCATACTTCTTGTCCTGAGGAAGCTCACATAAGCCCTCTCTGGGGCCAGAAATGGCTAGAATTGGGACCAGAGGCCAAGGGAAACTGGAGTGGGGATCCAGGAACATTATGACAGGAAAACCCCAACTCTAAATCCCCAAGATTTGATATTAAATTCTGAGGCCTGAGCTTGGGCTTAGGGTGTACAACAAACTCCTGTGGGGCTGCTCTGGGTTCTGGCTATTGCGTGGATCAGTGAGGACATCATGTGGACCCCCAGCCTCGGGCCTGGGACTATTACATGCCATAGCTGGATGGGTTGTTTGTGACAATGGACTTTAATGTTTTATTTTGCAGAGAGGAAACAGAAGCCCAGAGAGGGGGAGTAAATTGCCAGAGGTCAGAGCAAAATCATGGCAGAGGCAGGGATGCTGACTCCAAGCAGCACTATTCTGGAGTTGGAGTTTCTGGTGTGAAATGCAGTTTTCTTTGGGTCTACTCAGGTGCCCATGGGGCGTGTAGACCCTAAAAATAAGGCCCAGAATGGTTTGTGAGTCTTTCTATAGCAGCAGGACATTCATCTTGGGAGATCTCCAGGTTACTCGCCCCCAGCTATGTAAAATCAGCTGTAGCGCTACTTGCTTTTCTGGACCTGGAGGCTGCTCGGCCCGGCTGATCTGAGCTTTCCTTTTCTGGGGCCCAGAGGACCTGCGGAGATGGCTGGGTGGGGTCAACCCAGTCCAGGAAGCACAGGAATTCTTTTAAGTGTATGTGTCTGGGGTATTTTTCTCTCTCACTTACGTGTATTTTTAAAAATTCTTTTTAGACACCCGCTTTATCTTTCCCAAACATCATTTCCTTGCTCCTTTCCTGAGTTCTAGCAGTGGCTGGGGGCCCAGCTTCCTTATTGGCCTCTGAGCTGTGGAAGGGGGCGGGCCAGGGCTCAGAGGAGGCTGGAGTAGGGAACAGGGGGGCTGTTTATGCTGCTGGAACTGCCTTTCATCCTTCCCTTTGCCACCAGGGTGCTGGCTGGTTTCTGGAGCAGTGTCTTCACTCCTATCCAGCTCTTGACACTGGCTTTCATTCCCTAAGGCTGTGGCCTCCTCTAGGCCCAACCAGGCTGATGATCATAGCTTGCCTTCAGTACTACTCTTTTCTGTTCTTGAAACTGGGACCTGGCTGTGCCTGAGCCCCTTGGATCATACTCAGGGGCTTGGGCTGATGGTCCCTCTTCTCAAGAGGACTTAAAGGACGGCAGATGGGTTTCTGCTAAAGAAGGATCCAACCTTCATAAAGAAGCTCTGGGGGCTGGCTGGAGGGGTTGTTGAGGAGCATCTGAGCTGGCTGGATACCCAGCTCTCTCCTAAGCCATCTCCCCATCCTGAGCAACTTCCATGGTAGGTACTACTGGTAGCCATGGCCATCATGGCTGCTGCCCCCTCTTCCCTGTTCAGCTTTTCTTTCTTCAATATCCCATTTTGCTTCCTAGAAAAGGAATTTTGGGGCAGTGAATGATAGGGTGTATGTTTAATGATAGTGCCTTAGGAGAAAGGGGTTGTTGCCACCACAGCAAGGCCTGGAGCTACATGGTTGGTGGTTGGCATTTTCTTACCTCTGTGCTTATTTCTCCTTATCCTCCTTCCAACTGCCTAAGGATGGGATGGTTTAAACTTCAGGACTACTGAGACTTTCCTTTTCTGACTGCTTCTTGAAGGAGTGGCTAGGAGAATCCTTAGGTGTATAAGCTTTTTGAGATAGATCCCTCTTTGGGGAGGTGGGGTTGTGTGGTACCCTAAAAAGGGTTGGAGGACCTGAGCCTCATTCTCAATTGCTGGTTACTAGCTGTGTGTTCTTGGCAAAGCAATTCAGCTTTCTGTGCCTCTGTTTCTGCACCTGTAAAGGGGCCATAATAATAGTGCTTACCGATAAGGCTGGAGTGAGGATTGAATCAGCTAATGCTTGCAAAGTGCTCGGTGTCAGGTACATCGTAAGTACCCAATAAATGGTCCCTGTTGTTACATTTTTTTTTTAAGTTAACAGTATGTCAGACACTATGCTGAGTGATTTCACACATGGAACTGCATTTAATCCAGACTTTAACTCATGAGTAAGGGATGGTGATCGTCTCCATTTTACAGATGGAGAATCTACAACTCAGAGAAGTGACTTGCCCTAGGTCACACAGCTAAGATTGGAATGTGAGTGTGGACTAACTCCAAGTCTAGGGCTCTTCAGGAATAATAATAGGCCAAGTATCAGTCCCTATAGATAGTTTCCTCTCCTTTCCCAATCTAGAGCTAGGCGGCTCCAGTTCTGGCTCCAATTGCTCTACTGGGATTTTCCTCTCTGCAGCTTGTGCCTTTCTTCCAGTGGTCCCAAAGCCCCCACTGCCTTGCTTCTGTCTCCTTTAGTGTTGTTTCCCACTCCCGGAGAAACCCTAGAGAGAGTAGGAGCCTTTGTAAGCTATCTTTCAAAGTGTGGCAAGGGAGTGATGCTAGTGGAACCTTGACAGTAGATGGACAAATCTGGGTGGAGGTAGTCATGAACCATAGAGAAGGACAAGTCTGAGCTGACGACCCTTACTATTGTACCTACTACTTATTGACCACATGCTATGCATCAGTCCCAGATGCTTTGAGAATATTCTCTCTCATCCCCACAATAACCTAGCCAGGTAAGGATTATTGTTTTTTGTTTTTTGTTAGTTTTTTTTTTTTTTTTTTTTTTGGATAAGAAAACAAGCTCAGATGGGTTAAGTGACTTACATAGAATCATACATACAAAATGGTAGTTAGGCTAGGAACCTAGCAGATCTGTCTCACTTGTTTTTGTCTCGTTGCTTGCTGGCTTGGTATAGTTGGTAGGATGAGACTAACATACATGAAATGATGATGAGCAATATCAAACATATTATGATGGGCTAAATTGTGGGGGCTAGATTACTAAGGGCAAGCTCCCTGGAGTAGACATTACTTGAGCAGTACCTTGAAGAACAGGTGGGATTTAGAGTAACAAAATGGGAGGGGACATTCCAGGCAGAGGGAACAGTCACAGTAACAACTGAAACCCTGTTCTAGGCAGTTGACATGCATTGTCTCATTTGATTTTTTACGTCCCCATTAATTAGGTACTGTTATCCCCATTTTATTATCATGGAAGCTAGAGCTCTGTGCAGTGAAGGCACCTGTCTAAAACAACAGAGCTTATAAGTGGTGGAGCTGGGATTCCAACCAAGGTCCAGTTCCAGAGCCTGTGCTAGATTCTACTAGAAAACCAAAAGCAAAGGCACAAAGCTGGTTGCAGGGTGTGATTGGAACAGAGACATGAGAGGTTGGGCTGGGTGGGTAAAGATAGCTTTGAAAGTCTGATCTGGTTTACATTTGCTGCAGGACAGGTTAAGAAATAGGCAGCCAGTGAAGATTCTTGAATAGTAAAGTGCCACAATCCAATTGATATTTGACATGATATGATCTAAAAGCAGTGACTGGAGATGGAACAAGTTGAGACTGGCTGGCAGACTAACACAGTACTTTAAACAGAAAATGTTAAAGGCCTGGACTAGAACAGGAGCTGTGGGTGGTGGGCTTTGTGGAGGAGAAGTATGATTATATGGAAGAGTCTCAATGAAAATGGTGGCGGGGGGTGGGGAGAAATAGAAAGGGGAAAAGCCAAAGAGATACTGTAAAAGAAGACTCAGTAGAACTCAGTAAGAGATTGGATGGTTGGGGAGAAGATGGTATCAAGGCTGACTGCCTAGGTTTTAAACCCTGGACTCAGAACTTCAGGAATGCTGGATGTGGAAGAAGGGCCCAAAATAAGAGAGGTGCCATGTTCTCCACAGTATCCTCAGTACCTAAAAGTGTGGTACATAGTAGATACACATGGTACCTAATACATACTAGTACATAGTACTTCCATGAGATACTTTATAAATCATTGTTAATGGATGACTTCCAGGTAATAGCCGCTGGAGAGATTTCTAGCATCGTGGTTTTGTGTGTGAAACTCTGGAGCAGGCACCTCCCCACAAGGTCTTCTAGTGCCTTCAGCCTCCCTGCTGGGCACTCTGAAATCCATAATAGAACAGTGTGGTTAAATGTGGGCGCCTCACCTCCTTTCCTTCCCATAAATTTTAGCCACTGCTGCTGACCTGTGGCTCTGGTTCCTGACCTTTGGCAGGCAGCTTCCCCTGCCCTTCCTCTTACACCTCCTTCTCTGTGTCTGGCCTGTTACCACTCAACACATGTTTTCCCCACAAGGCCATTCTCCTCAGTACTACCTTATTAGGCCTTAGCCCTCTAGAGCTCTGAACGACTGGGATTTTCTGTGTTTCCACTGGGGCAAGGGGCATTCCCAGCTAGGATGGAATCAGCTTGAGTGTGTCTACTACTGCTCCTGGGAGGTAGAGAGCTGATTTATCCCACTCTATAACAAGTGCGTTGAAAACACTGCCCCTTATCTTAGTCAACTCTGCTCCCTCAGTGTGTCTAGTATGGAATCTGCCACAGTAAATGAATGAATAAATTAGTAAATACGCTATCATCTATTTATCTCTCCATCATCTCCTTTATTTATCATCTGTTTCTCTTACTCTGTCATTTTCTTGTTCTCTATCAACCATTTCTCTCTATGTAGTTCCCTATACTCTTTCTCAGACATTCCTTCCTTTCTGTCACTTGTTTTTCTCTGTACCTTCTCTCCGCCTTATCTCTGTTATCTGCCTGGCCCTTCTGACATCTATCTTTCTCTCCTTGTTTCCTCGCCTCGCCTCTCCTCACCTTGCCTCTCCTCCCCTCTCCTCTCCCCTCCCCTCCCCTCCTTGTTCCTCCTCTTTCCTCCTCTTCTCTCCCCTCCCCTCCCCTTCCCTCTCTCTTTCCTTCCCCCTTCCCTCCTCCCTTTATCCCCTCTCATTTTCTCCCCCTCCCTCACTGATTCTCTCTCATGTCAATTGTCTCTTTATCTTCTGGCACTACCCATGCCCCACACAGGCTCTTCCCCATCCTGTTCTTTCCCACTTGTAAGGGTGGCATCTATTCATGTGAAATATACCAGAGCACAGAGATGGTACCTATAGAAGCCAGTTAGTGCAAAGGTTGTGGCTGCAGCCTCCAGCACCAGACAGACACTGTGGTTGCATCCAGAGCCTTGGCCTCAGACCTGTTTCCCTTTATTCACCCTTGTCCTGCTGAACAGCCGGTCTCCCTTGTCAGCCTAGCACCATACCATCTACCATCTTGTTCTATTCTCCGTGGCAGGAGTTGGAGCTCCTTGCCACCCATTTGCCTACAAATTGGGGACCTCACCTCTGTGCCCATCTTATCCTTCACTCTCTGAATGCCTTTACCATGCTTTATTTGAATTAGCTCTTTCTCTCTCACTAATCTGTAAGTTCTCAAGGGCAAAGCCTATGTTTGATTGATCTCTGTATCCCCAGAGCTATGCACAGATGGTACACAGGACACATACAACAAATGCTTATCAAATGAATAAACTGAAAATTGGCAGCCAATTGGTATTGACTTGTTCAAACTTCTCAATTCCTTTCTTAGAGATAAATGGGAATATTGGCCAGATTGATTTTTTTTCTCAGAGAAACCTTAGGGTGGGCACACTGTTCATTGGGCAGCAGCACTCACTTATTCTACAAATATTTATTGAGCATCTACTATGCGTCTGGTACTGCTATACATGCTTGGGATACACCCATGAGCAAAAGAGTCCTGTGATGCTAACATTCTGTATCTCCAGGGATTGTCCTTGGGGTGAAGGAGATTTTAGTACTGGGAGCTGAGGGGGTGGCCGCTAAGATTCCTACACCAGCTCCTTGCAAGATGAAGCTTCATTTAAGGGAAAGAGCGGGTGGGGCGGAAGCTGCCTGGGAAGTGATTTCAGCTCTGATTCCCTAAGTTGACTTCCTGTCCCTTTCTTGCTGTAGGAGAAACGCCCCTGTTAGTAGGCCGCACTCATGGCATGTGGCCAAGCTGCTGGAGGGATGCCCTGAAGCGGCCACCAACATGCATTTCCCTTCTGAAGCCTTCAGCTTGTCCTGGCATTCTGGCTGCAACACAAGGTGAGTCCAGAACCTTCCCCTCAAGACAGGCTGGAGGCTAGACCACCCAGCCACTCTTTCTCCTGTACTCTAGTCCCTGTTGGAGGCCATAGAGCCCAGAGTGCTATCCCGGAAAATGGAGTGGGCTTCCAGAGTGCCTGGCTTCTGGTCCTCATCTACTGCTAACTCTCTGTGACTTTGGGACAGTCCCTTTCCTTTTAGAAAATGTTTCCTTGAAATACCGACCTCACTTGACTTGCAAGACACCACTCTCTCCTGCTTTTCACCTTATTTCCTTTGCAGTCTCTTTCCCTGGCTCCTCCGCATTGTCCTAGTCTTTGATGTCGGTGGCCCTGGGACTGGGTTCTGGCCCTCTTCTCTAGCTACAGCAACTCACAGTGACCTCATCCAGTGTTCCTCTCATCCCAGCTCTGTCACAGAACCAGAGCTTTCAGGATGGGGACCTCCCTGAATATTACAGGGTCCTCCTGCAATGAGGATCTCTCAATTTAGGGAGCTTGGGATGGTCTGTAGTTGAAACAGCTGCCCAGCAGACTCAGAGAACTTTTTCAGCAAGCCCAGAGCCAGCAAAGCTGCCGGCCTCAGCTGCCTTTTGCCTTCCCCAACAAGATCTTCCCTCTGAGAAGGGATTTCTGTGAGGAGGCTCAGGGAAGCTAAGAGCTAAGCTTGCCCCAACTTGGTGTCTTTATTTGGCATAGGAAGCCAGGGGCTCAGGGCAGAGGCAGAGGCAGTTTTGTTCTGGAAGAATACACAGAAACATATTCTGAGTTTGGCTGCTCTTTGAGTGGGGGTTTGGCTGTTTTCAACAGGAAGGGTGGTGGGGTCGGTAGCAGATCTCCCAGCCAACAAGTCCAAGTAAGTGGAGTGGCTAAGGGGCAAGGCGGAGAGCAAGAATTAGGAAAGGCTGACTTAGGGGATCTTGTGGGCTCCTGCCACCGCTCAGCTCTGGTGTTTGGAACTGTGAGCGGCCTGCAACCTCTGGGGTTCTAGTCACAGGGAGTTACTGGCATGACTTGGCTCAGTTTGGCTTTGTGTGTGGGAAATGATATTAAAAATTCAAGATTGTGTCTGAGCCTAGTCCCTTCTTTGTTCTCCCCAGTTTGGCTTTGCCATGGGGGATGAGGGCGGCCTGAGTGGGCAGGGACCACTATAGTATCATTAGTCGTAGTAGAGAGGATGCTGATAACAATAGTTACGAAAACAGCAATCAAGCGAGTGGCAGCTACCAGGTATTGAATCCTCACTAGGTGCCCCGGCTGGGACAAGAGCTTCACTTTTATTGTCTGATTTCACCCACAAAGCAAACCTCTGATACAGATATTACTGTTATTTACATTTAACACACAATGTAGCAGAAGAGCTAGGACATTAGACTCACAGATGCCTGGGTTCAAATTCCAGGTCTGCTTCTCTAGCAGCTGTGTGAGCTTGTCAGTTTATTTTCCCTCCCTCAGTTTCAGTTTTCTTATTTGTCAAGTGGAGATGATAATCTCTCCCCTTCAGTTTGAAATGAGACGTGGTAAAGTTCCTGGCACGTTGTAGGTCCTCAGTAAATGCTGAGGATTACTATTATGAAGAAAAGAGCAGGGGGACGCCTAAATTCTAGCCCTGTCTGGGCCATGAACTAGAGCTGGGCAACCTTGAGAAAATCACCTCCTCCCAATCACTTCCCTTTGCAGGGCTTGCTTGACACCAGTGATTCTCAAAAGTGTGGTCCCTGAACCAACAGCACCAGCATCACCCGGGAGCTTGTCAGAAGTAAAAATTCTCAGGATCCACCCAGACCTAAAACTCCGAGCATACGGCCTGGTCACTTGTGTTTTGATGAGCCCTCTGGGTGACTCTAATGCATGCTCAAGTTTGAGAACCACTGATTTACAAAATGGGCTGGCTGAAATTAAATCAGCCCTTTAGCGCCCCTCTCAAATGCTAATAGTCTGTGCTTGTTTCTCCTAGCAGAGAGCTATAGCTGACTCCCTGGGGACAGCAATAGGCCAGAAGCAATTCTAGACTCACTGAAGGCAGAGAAACAGAACACAACCCTCAATGGAGTTCTCACACTCTTAGTCTTTGGGATCTTGCCCTATCCTTCTTCCATGTATCATCTTGTCTCCCATTTTACCACGTTTCATTGGCACCCCAAATGTCCATCTGTTCTTCTGTTTCCCTTCCTTCCTCTTTTGCCTTATCTCCCTCTCACTTGTGGCATGGGTGCCTCTGGGTTGTCCTGCCTTCTCCATGGCAGGGCTGGCCAAGGTGGGAAAGGGATTTGGTGACATGGCTAACTAACCATAGTGTCCTGTGTCTTGCAGTGACGTGTGTGTGCAGTGGTGTCCACTCTCCCGGCACTGCAGCACTGAGAAAAGCAGCTCCATTGGCAGCATGGAGAGCCTGGAGCAACCAGGCCAAGCCATCTATGAGGGCCACCTCTTGCCCATTGACCAGAGCACATACCCCAACCAGCGTGACTCAGCCTATAGCTCCTTCTCGGCCAGCTCAAATGCCTCTGACTGTGCCCTTTCCCTCAGGCCAGAGGAGCCAGCCTCTGCAGACTGCATCATGCAAGGCCCAGGGTCAACTAAGGCCCCTAATGGCCGGCTTAATGTGGCCGAGACCTCAGGAGGAGGCCGGCGTACCAGTGGGGGCCACCTGACTCCTAACTCCCAGATGTTATCTCATCCACAGGAGGTCCACCACTCAGGGCCTGCCAAGGCTGCCAGGGGTCCACCACAACCTCCAGTGAGGCGAGACAGTCTTCAGGCCTCCAGAGCCCAACTCCTCAATGGAGAGCAGCGCAGGGCTTCTGAGCTTGTGGACTCCTTGCAACAGAATGAAAAACCTAGCTCGGACACCACACTATCCCCAAGAAACGCTAACAGGTTCTGCTGCCTCAGCGGGCAAGACCAAGTGACAAATGAGGGCCATCAGAACTGTGAGCTCAGCCAACTTCCTGAATCCAGCCAGAAGGGCTCTGAGCATCTACTGATGGAGGCCTCGGCCAAAGCTATTGGATTCCCAAAAGCATACGACAAAGCTTCCAGCATAGATTCCAGCCCACTCAACCAGGCTTCAGCAGAGCTAGCTAAGGCTTCTTCTTTTGGCAATCCTCCACACATCACAGGACATCGCCATAGTGCCCCTGAACAGCTACTAGTATCCCATTTTCAGCATGTTCACCTTGATACTAGGGACAGCAAGGGGATGGAGCTCCCAGCTGGGCAGGATGGGCAGGAGTGGACTCTATCCCCTTTGCACAGTAGCCACGCAGGCAAGAAAGGCCCATGTCCTCTTGCAGGAGGAACCCAAGACCAGTCCAGCAAAGAGAGAAAGGCCAGACCAGTGGATGACAGACCTCTGGGTTCGGGACATCAGAACCCAAGCAGTTCCCCACATGGAGAGGCTGATGCACACCTTCCAGAAAGAAGTTTCCAGGACCCAAACAGGGCAAGCAGAGCTGACAGTGAATTGGCCAGCCAGCAGTCCTTTGCATCTGGCTCCCTTGCTCAACCAACCAGGGACTGTTCTTCAACCACTAAAGGAGCTGGCAGCACAGAGGCAACTGAAGAAGGGGACAGTGAGCCCAAGGAGTGTGGCCGGGTAGGGGGTAGGCGAAATGGAGGGACCCGGGGCCGCTCGATCCAAAACCGGCGGAAGAGCGAGCGTTTTGCTACCAATCTACGTAATGAAATTCAGAGGAGGAAGGCCCAGCTTCAGAAAGGCAAGAGTCCCTTGTCTCAGCTGTGTGACACCAAGGAGCCAGTGAAAGAGACTGAGGAGCACCTAGAAAGTCCTCCACTTCCTGCCTCTAACTCATCCCTTCTATCTTCCTATAAAAAGCCACCTAGCCCCAGAGACAAGCTCTTCAACAAGAGCGTGATACTCAGGGCTTGGTCTTCAGAGTGCCTCAGCAAAGCCCCTGAGGGCCATGAATCTAGGACGGGCTTGGAAGGACGAATGAGCCCTGGCCAGAGACCCAGCCAGTCCTCTTTGAGCCTGAACACCAGGTGGAAAGCATCTGACCCATCCTCCTCAGACTCTGAAAAAACAAATGTTCACCGCGGAGTCCGTGGAGGTCACTGGAGATGGTCACCAGAGCACAACCTGCAGCCACATGTGGCACTAGCCACGGAAGGCCCTTCCAACCCAGGTGACAAAGAATTGAAGGCTTCTACTGCCCAAGCTGGGGAGGAAGCCATCCTCTTGCCCTTTGCAGACAGAAGAAAGTTCTTTGAAGAGAGCAGCAAATCCTTATCTACATCTCATTTGCCAGGTTTAACCACTCATAGCAAGTCTTTTACCCAGAGACCAAAGCCTATTGACCAAAACTTCCAGCCAATGAGCTCCAGCTATAGGGAATTGAGGCGCCATCCCATGGACCAATCATATCACTCCACAGACCAACCCTATCGTGCCACAGACCAATCATATCATTCCATGTCACCCCTTCAGTCAGAAACTCCCACTTACACAGAATGTTTTGCGAGCAAAGGTCTAGAACAATCCATGTGTTGTAAGCCACTACACTGTGGTGATTTTGATTACCGCAGGACATGCTCTTACTCCTGCAATGTCCAGGGAGCTGTAGTCCATGACCCTTGCATGTATTGTTCTGGGGAAATCTGCCCTGCTTTGCGAAAGAGAAATATGATGCCAAACTGCTACAACTGCCGGTGCCACCACCACCAGTGCATCCGGTGTTCAGCTTGCTATCATAATCCCCAGCACGGTACCCTCGAGGACAGCAGCTTGGCACCTGGAAACATTTGGAAACCCAGGAATCTAACAGTGCAGGTGAGGACTTGGTTCTTGGATGGGTGAGCTTTATTATTCTCCTTGTAGGAGACAGCTGGGTAAATCATTTGAAAATATAACAATTATAATGCCTTAAAATTATATAGTGCTGGGTCCACCAGGTGGTAACTTCCTAACCTTGTGCAAGACATCAAAATTGCAGTTACCTCATCTTTAGAGGTAGAATAAAATAACTTTTGCTTCAGGAAATGGACAGACCTGGGCTTTATATCCTGACTGTATAATTGGTATCTGAGTGACCTTAAGCAAAGTCATCCAACCACCAAAAGTTATAGTTGTGTGATTTCTTAAAGGGAAAAAGAAAATAATTTTTACCTCATAAAATGGCCAGTATTCAATAAAGTCTTATTACCTCATCTCTAAAGTGGAGGAAAATAATGGCTGCCTCATGAATTAGTTGGGTGGATCAAATGAGATTGTATAACATAGAGTGCCAGGCCCAGTGCCGGATACAAAACAGCATGTATTCCCTTCCATTTCCTGCCTTAAAACTATTTGGAGCTGCAAATTTGCAGATGTCTCCCAGGCTTTGCTTGCAGAGACCCAGGTCTAAACTGGCTGTTGCTATACCCTGGTTATGACTTACAACTCTAATACAAGCCACCACCAACCCCCAGGGTATTTCTGGAAGGACTCCCTACGCTGTTGCCAGCTCACCGCCAGATTCCTTCCCCATAGCTTTCCTAGTGCCACCTTTTGGCTGGTGCGTTCATACCAGAAGTTAGTTCCTGTGTTGATCTGCTTTTGCATAGGCCTACACTTCTGAATGACTTAGTGTATGAAGTTGCTCAGTACATATTCTTGGAAGAAACGAAACTTAGGGGTAAAAAAAGCCTTACACAAAAGAGTACATACTCTACTATTCCTTTATATAAAATTCTAAAACAGCTATTCTGTGGAAAAATTTTCAAAACTGTGGTTGCTTGTGGCAGGTGACACAGAGATTAACTGGGAAATGGCATGAGGCAACTTTGTTGGGTGATGATCTATATCTTGATAAGAGTTTGAGTTACACAGGTGGTATACATTTGTCAGAACTCAACAGATGTATACTTAATGTTTGTGCATTTCACTGGAAGTAAATTTTGCCTAAAAATTAAGCAAATATAAGCAAATATTGAACTTTGATATGTATGCTCGAGTTTTTAAAGTATGTTGATCTACACAACTTATTTTCTACTTTTCAGTGTACAAATGTTGCACATATTTTGTTGTATTTATCCTTACGATTTCATGTTTTTGATACCATTGTAGATAATATTGATTTCTTAAGGTCAAGTTTAAATTCTTTACTATTATGCAGAAATACAATTTAATTTTGTATATTGTCCTTGTATCCTTCAACCTTGCCAAACTTGCCTCTCTTGGTAGATTTTAAAAGATTTTCTACGTAAACAGTCATGTCATCTGCAAATATAAATGATTTTGTCTTCATTTCTACTGTGTATGGCTTTTACAGGAAAGGGGGGCCCTATTGCACTATTTAGGACCTCCACCCAATACAGTGTTTAGTAGAAGTGATGAGAGCAGATATTTTGCTTTGTTCCCAATTTTCCACTATTAAGTTTGATGTTAGCTGTAGATTTTTTTGTAAATGCCGTATAACAGGTTGAAGAAATTCCCTTTTACTCCTGGTTTGTTGGGAGAACTTTTATCAAGAGTGGATGCTGAATTTTTTTCAAATGCTTTTACTGTATCTATAGAGATGGTCATACACTTTTTCTCTGTTGGTCTATTAATACAGTGAATTATGTTGATTGATTTGTGAGATAAGAACCAGCCTAGCACTGCTAGAACAAATCCCACTTGGTCATGACGTCTTATCCTTTTTATATATTACCAGATTTGATTTGCTAATATTTTGTTAAGGATTTTTGTCTATGTATATTAGGGATTTTAGTCTAGTTTTCTCGTGATGTCCATGTCTGGTTTTCATATCAAGATACTGACCTTACCGAATGAATTGGGGAATGTTCTCTGCTATTTCCGGGAAGAGTTAGTATAGAATTGGTATTTTTTCCTTGAATTTTTGGTAGAATTCATCATTGAAGCCATCTGGGCCTAGAGTTCTCTTTGTGGAAAGATTTTTGATAATAAATTCAATTTATTTAATAGACATAGGGTTATCTGGGTTATCTATTTCTCCTTGAGTGAGCTTCGGTAGTTTGCCTTTCAAGGAAGTTGTCCATTCCATTTAACTTTTCAAATTTATGGAGATAAAGTTGTACTTTGAAATGCATCAAGAATTTAAGAATGGATTTGTGGATGGATAGAGGAGTGAATATCTATTGTGATATATAGATATGTGATAAAGCAAATACAGTAAAATACTAATTGTGGGATCTCTACAATGGTGGATATATAGGTGTTCATTGTAAACTTGTTCAACTTTTCTAAGTGTTGGAAAATATTCATAATAAAATGTAGGGGGGAAGAAGAGGAGAGGGAATATAAAATAATAGTTTAAGGGTATGATGCTGAAACCAGACTACCTGGGTTTGAATTCCTAAGCATTCCAATCTTTAAAAAATGGGAATAATAACAGTACTTACTTCTTAAGTTGGTTGAGAGGATTAAATGATGTAACATGTGCAAAGCTCTTAGAACAGTGACTGCCAGATAGTAATCATCTTTTAAGGGTGAGTTATTATCTTTTAGAATAAAGGGATATTTGGGCTTACCTTGAGAAACTTTTGCTGAAAGAAGGACCTACAAGTAGACAATGCAGAAAAGGGGCTAAAGTTGGGGGTGGGGGTGGGGTAGGCAGATGATGGCTGCAGAACAGTCAGCCTAGGGCCATTTCCTCCATAAGGGAAGGAGGTGAAATTCGCAGGTTGCAGCAGCAATGCAGGTGTGCCTGTGCCCATACCATGCCTCTCCTTTTGTACTCTGAGGGAAGGACGCATTGGGTTCCTAATGTTTGTTAGACTAGCTAAGTAGGTCTGCTTAGACGCTAGGCTTTCAGACATGTGGACAGCCGTCCAGGAGCCACTTCATGCCCATTTCTATCCCTGCCACCTGAACTCCCCCTCCCCCTAGACATGGGGAAAACTTGTAGCATGGGCTAGGATACGCCAGCTCAGGTGGCTAAGGTAGTTGTGATGGTGGCTATCTGAAGTAAGGCCCCTAGAAGAGGTTGAGGAGCTAATTGGCTCCTCTTTGGTGCTGTTAAGAGAACTAAAATCAGCACACACCTAAATCCCTCATGCTTCATGTCAGTTAATTCTGCATATATTATCAAAGTATTTCATTTAACAACTCTATGAGATATAATAGGATCCCCATTTTACAGCTGAGAAAGCTGAGGCTCAGTGAGGTCACACATCTTGCAAGTGGTGAAGCCAGGATTTGAACAACATAATGATAACTAACATTTGAGTGTCTGCTGTGTACCAGGTGCTGTTCTAGGTGCTTTATATATATCAACTCATGTTGTCCTCAAAGCAATCAAGAAATAGATACTGTTATTATTATGATCACTATTACATAGCTGGGGGAAATGAGCTAAGAGAAACTGGGTAGTTTGCCTGAGGTCACACACAGTGTGGGATTGGAATCCATGTAGTGTGGCCTCAGGGGCCAAGCTCCTAGTTGTACTACACTGCCTCTCCAAAAGCTGATTGCAAAGCCCAGGCCCTCTCCTGTCTGGCAGGATGCCTAACTTCCACTAGGGCAACAAGTTCCTACCACAATCAATCCCCATCTGCAACAAGCCATGGAGATAACTGCCTCTTTGATTCAAAGAGCGCAGACAATTTACAGCAACCGAAGTGGCTCAGGGAAAGAAAAAAAAGATGATACTGGGGACTTGAGGAGATTGAGAGTTGGGACAGGACTTTGTTTGGTTTGGCCGCTGCTATCTACTGAGCACTTCCCACAGGGCTATACAGGGCATGGGCAGGAAATCCTGGCTCCCAGCGTGGCCAAACAAGTAATAGTCTTTGAAAGCAGGGACATCTCACAAGGGCGTCAATGCAGAATCTGAAGTTGAACAAGTGGTTTTTGCTGCTCTAACATGTCAGGTACAGGCAGGGACTGCTCTGGTCCTGTGAAAGCTGTGAAACCTCATCTTTAGCTTGGCCACTAATGTCCAGAGCCTCCTATGTGCTGAAGCTGTGCTAGGCATTCTTTACACACATCCCATTTTATCCTTGTGCCTGGGAACTCAGCAAGGCTAGATAGCCTAGTCCTTATTGGCCAGATAGGAAGCTGAGGTTCAGGGAGGTGACATCACTACCCTCAGATAACATGTATCTTAGCCAGAATGACTGACAACCAGGTGTCTTACCCCCAAAAGGTAGTAAAATTTTTTTTACTGAAGCAAAGGTAATAAAACTTTGAATGGAGACAATAATAGCATTGAAGAAAGAGGGATTTTGGAAGATCAGTGAGGTTTAGGAAAGACTGCATTCCTGTTGGGCTAAGCTCTGAGTCGCTAGGTAGTGGGTATGGAATGCAGAAATCAGGGAGAATATCAAAGGCAAATTTGCATTAGGCTTGGAGCTAGAATAGGAAGGCAGGGACATGTTATCAAATGGCATATGTGGCTTGGGCTGCAGGGAAAAGAATGCTTGCGCAAAGCCCTTAATGACAATATGCTCATGGTGAAGAGTGTCCTCCTGTAATATGGGGAATGTGGCACCTAGCATGCATGCTTCCCAGAAATGAGCAGACCTAAGCCACTGTCAATGGATCTGGGATGAGGAGGAAGGGCCCCTTCAGTACAGGGGTGGGCTGGCATGCCTGCTCTCCACCGGCCTCCCCGTGGGACACGGTTGCAGCAGCAGGAGCTTTAGGCCTCAAAGCCCGCTCAAGGGCTGCGGCTTCCAAGAAGATGCTTTCTGTGGTGAAAGAGGCAAGAGGAAGGAGCAGGTTCACTGGGCAGAGCAAACAAAAAGATTTTCTTTCCAAGAGCCAGAACAAACAGCAAACATGCTAAACTGGTTTTTAACGTGGTTTGGGAGGGGAGTGGAGAAAGAGAGGGAAACTGGGAGTTTCTATACCGCATTGTCCAGGTCCTTGATTGCTGTCTTAGACTCTGCATGCCCCCAGCAGCCCAGCAGGCCTCCTGACAGAAAGGCAGCCCTCTAGGTACAGAGCTATCTAGCCTACATGCGAGAGTAGAAGGAACCAGCTGTGGGGGTGGTGGGCCTGGCCCGGGACAGGCTCCTGATGTCTTCATATTTTTTAAACCATCTAGATACCTGGCTGCTCAGAGTTCCCTAACTTATCAGAATTTTGCTTTGCAGGACTTTCCTGGGGACAAATGGAAACCAGTACCAGGAAACAGGAAGACCAGCCAGTCAGGGAGGTAAGAGACCACTCTGGGAGTTGGGGTGAGTTAGTATCTCTGAGGCTTCTGTGGAAATTGGTAAGGTTTTCTATTTGCTCTATTTCCTTTGAGGAACCTGGTCTGGTGTCAGTACCAAAGGCTTGATGCCATAGATGTAATCCAGCCCCAGGCAGCTGGGCTATAGACCAAACTGATGGGTAGCACATTTTGGAATGCATAGTAGTCAGGAGTACTGTGGGATATTGTGACCATCAGCTTAGAGGCCTGAGGCAGGTGCCTAGGCACAAGGACATGGGGAGCAGACCATGCTAAAACACAGATGGGAAGGCATAAACTATGCTTGCCTTCCCAGCAGCCATTGGGTGGTTTGAGGGGCCAGAGAGGAGGTAAAACTGTCTAGCTACTGCTGTGCCTTTGCCTCAGAGTGTTTCTTGGGTTCTGCCACCTTTCTTTTTATAGGGTTTGTTGAGAGCTTAAGGTATGCTCATTAAAAATCCAAGGCAGATCATGCTAACAATAGGTTTGAATTCCTGAAAGAAGGCAGGGACATTTTTATAAATGGCATGTATGGCTTGGGCTAGAGTGGAAAGAGTTGCTTGGGCAGAGCCCTTAAGGAAAAAAATGCCCAGAGTGGAAAATCTGCTTCTGTAATGTGGGGAACATGGCACCTGACACTCATACTCCAAAGAGATGAGCCCACCTGTCATAGGTGACCATGAGGAGGAGATAGTTACCTCCTCCAAGCTGCTCTCCATCAGTCTGGTTGGAACCCCTATTTCGTGAAATTTTTTTTATATACTCTTTCAGTCAGTTCTTCTCCAGTTCAAGAGGCCCCTAAATTATATTAATTCTTTAACTCAAACTCCAGGAATAAAGGAGGGACAGGGAAGATGGCTCTTAGCTCTGCCTCTGTGGGGGCACCTAGGGAGAGGACTAGAATCTGGATCTCCTGACCTCTGAAAAGCCCAGGGTTCTTTTCAAGGGTCTACACTATCCCCTGTGATTTGGTGCTATAGTCAGGAATAATTTTGGCTTTCTTTTGACTCCAGAGTCTGGGAAACCTATCAATTTTCTGGTTGGCAATGGAAAGAGAGGAAGTCAACATTTATTGATCATCTACTAATTGTCAGTCACTGGGTTGGATCTTTTTATACCCATAATCTCATTTATTCTCCAAAACAGTTAATTTTACTACCTATTTTATTGATGAGGTCCAGGGAGGTTATATAACATAGTTGAGGTCACACAGTGATAGAGCCAGGGTTCAGATCCAGGTTAGTCTGGCCCCAAAGTTCATGCTTTTACAGTTATAACTGCTTCAATTAGGATCCCTAAGGAAACCCTTCAAATGGACTTCTCAGCATTATGTCTCAGGAAGCTAAGGCCTGGGTGGGGATACTAAGGGATTCTATGGCTGGCCTGGATTCCCCACTGTTCTTGGAGAAATCATTTCACTCTAGTGGACCTGCTGAGTTTCCCCTATTAGACTGAGACTGTTGAGAAAGGAGACCACACCTTGGTCATGGATGTATCATGAATATATTCTCTGTGCCTAGCACAGTGCCTGACACAGAGAAGTTGCTCAAGATCTATTTGTCATTTGCTTGCCAAATGAAGAAACAGAGCCTCCTCCACCATTGAATGGTGAAATGACACAAAAATAATGGTGCTAACTAACATTTCTTGAGCATGGTGCTCTATTCTAGGCACCATTCAAAGCACTTTACAAACATTTATTTATTACCATAACTTTCAGGGGTAGGTACTATTAGTTTCTCCATTTGAGCAAGAGAAGAAACTGAAGCATACATAGATAAATTCATTTGCCTAAAGTCCCACAGTTGACTAGACCTAGGTAGTCTAGCTTCAGAGACACTGTACTGTGCTATGGTGCTTCTCCAAAATGCCTCTCTTACTAATCAGCCAGTCAAGTAAGAGGACTTTATTTAAAACCTAGTGCAGGTACTGCCTGTTTCTAGGCAAGCAGGGAAATATTAGAGGAAGAGCATTACAAAGCATAATGCCTGCCCATCCCCAGCTTGAGCAAGGAAGACTAACCCACACAAAGTTAAGTAGCAGTAATAATAAATTACCACTTGCAAAACAACCTATGTGCCACTAGCTAAGTTACACATATTCTGTTTTATCTTCCACAAAACTCTGTCAGGTAGATATTATTATAACTAGGGCAGTGATTCTCGAACTTGAGTGTGCACTAGAAACACCTGGAGGGCTTGTTAAAAAAAACCCAGATACATGGTAGCGCCCACCCCGTCCCCAGGGAGTGTGATTCAGTAGGTGTGGAGTGGGGCTCAAAATGTGCATTTCTAACAAGCTCCCCAGGTGATGCTGATGCAGCTGGTCCTAGGATCACACTCTGAGAACCGTTGACTCAGATAAAGAATCTGAGGTTCAGAGGAACTAAGTAACTTACTCAAGGTCTCACAGATACTAAAGGGCCAAGCCAGGTTTTCAACTCAGGCCAGTTGCTAGAAGATGAAAAGTGTCAAATACATGGTTTAAACAAGAAAAGCCTGGCACATGGTAAGAGGCCAATACATGATAAGTATTATGTCCTATTTAAGTTCATTGGAGGGTAAGAAAACTAAAGGCTGGGGCTTACAGAAGGAAGGGCCCAGATGGGAGACGAAGCAGGCTGTACTCGAGAAATAACCCCTGCTGGTTGTTAAAAGTTCTGGCCTTATCGTTAAAAAGTCTAAAAGTAACAAATGCTGGAGAGGGTGTGGAGAAAAGGAAAACCTCCTGCACTGTCGGTGGGAATGTAAATTGGTACAGCCACCATGGAGAACAGTATGGGGGTTTCTCAGAAAACTAAAAGTAGAATTACCATGTGATCCAGAAATCCCATTCCTGGGAATATACCCAGACAAAACCATAATTCAAAAAGATACATGCACCCCTATGTTCATAGCAGCACTGTTCACAATAGCCAAAACATGGAAGTAACCTCAATGTCCATCGACAGATGAATGGATAAAGAAGATGTGGTAGATATATGCAACATAATATTACTCAGCCATAAGAATGAAAGAAATAATGCCATTTGCAGCAACATAGATACAACGAGATTATCATACTAAGTGAAGTAAGTCAGAAAGAGAAAGACAAATACCATATAATATCACTTATATATGGAATCTAAAATATGACATGAATGAACTTATCTACAAAACAGAAACAGACTCATAGACATAGAGAACAGACTTGTGGTTGCCAAGGGGTTTGGAGGAGGGGAAGAGGGAGAGGGATGAGCTGGGAGTTTGGGGTTGGTAGGTGCAAACTGTTACATTTATAATGGATAAACAAGATCCTAATGTATATCAAAGGGAACTATATCCAATCTCCTGGGATAAACCATAACAGAAAATAATATAAAAAAGAATGTATATATGTGCATAACTGAGTAACTTTGCTGTGCAGCAGAAATTGGCACAACATTGTAAATCAACTATACTTCAATTAAAAAAGGGGGGGGGTTGGTTATGGCCTTGAAGTTAGTCTACCTGGGTTCAAATTCAGGTTCTTCTGTTCTCTAGCTGTGTGAACTTGGTAAGTGGCTTTCTCTCCCCCCACCCCACCCCACCCCTGGCTCCACTCTTTCATCCCACCCCATCGGTTTCCTTATTTGTGAAATGGGATAAGAGCGCTTACCTCCCGTGACTGTTGTGTGGAATAATTGAGTTAATATATGTAAAGCATTTAGGACAAGATCTGGCACCATAAACCCTCAATAAATGTTTTTTGTAGTAAGGAGGAGGAAGAGGAGCAGCAGCAGTAACAGTAACAGTAGAGAAAAAGGGTTAAGAGTGGAGTATTGCGCCAGGATAGTTAGGCCTTGAAGACTAGATAGGATGGCAAATATGGAAGCAATTAAAGGTTATTGATCAGGTAAGTGGCATGGTAAATATGGCACATTAGATAATTTGGCAGCATTTGCAGCCTAGATGGGTTGGAAAGAGACCAATTAGGGGCAGTGATCCAGGCATGCAAGAGTGTGGCCCTGGATTGGGAAGGTGGGGGTGTGACAGGAATGCAGCAGAAGGGATAGATAAATATATGTGATATTTTGGGGGAAAACGTTTATTGTGAAAGCAATATTACAGGAAATTAAAAACAGAAGAAAAAGTAGCCTTATTCTTACCATTCTAACATCCTGATTGTTTTCATTTCTCTGCCAGCCTTTATCTATAGGTATAGAGATTTGCAGGGCAGGGGTCATGATTATAATAACTATGTAGATGTGATTTTGTGTGTCCTGCTTCTTTTTTCCCCTCTAAACATTATTTGGTAAACAATTTTTCCTGTTGCTATAAAGGCTTCCTCAATAGTTATAAATTTTAATGGCTGCATAATATTTCACCAGCTTAATATGCTCTAATTTGCTTAATCATTCCCAAATTGGTGGATAATTAGGTTGTTTCCAATTTCTTGCTTTTATAAAGTAATGCTCTGAAAAATTTTGAGCAGCTATAACCTTTTCCTCATTTTGAATTATCTCATTAAAAACAATTATACAGAGTTGGAATTACTAGTTGAAAGAAAATGAGCATTCTTATTTTTCTTGATATATTTTGCCAAACTGCTTTCCCTGGAGGTGTTTTACTCTGCCGTTAACAATATATGAGAATACCAGTTTCCCCTAAAATTTGCCATCATGGAAAATTTTCCTTTTCTAATATAATAGGTGTAAGTGGCACATATTATAATTTTAATTTGCTTACTTTGATTATTCTGGTTTGAACATTTTTCATGTATTTAATATTTGCATTGCTTCCCATGTGAATTGTTGGTTCAGATTACTTGCTCACAAATATATGACAATTTCTGAGAGAAAAGTGGAAAGAATTTGGTGATTGGAACTTGGGAATGAAAGGAGTTAAGCCAAAAATAATTCTGAGCCCCAGTGACTTGGAGAAAATTATTGACATAGTGAGGGCAGGTGAGAAGGGGACCTGGTTTGGTAGAAATGACAAGTTTCAGTTGCAATATGTTGAATTTAAAGTTAGTGAGGGAGACAAGGGGATGCTTTTGAGGAGGCCTGTCAATCACCCAGCCAGTGGGGGTAGCATGAAGAAGAACAGCCAGCAATGGAGACTGAAGGGACAAACATCTGAAGTGGTAAGAAGAAGTATGCCAGTGCACCATCATAAAAAATAAGGAGAGGATTGCTATTGGCTTTGACGGTTTGGACTCGTGAGTGACCTTCAAGAAAACAAACTTGGTAAAATGATGGGCATAGAAAGTAGATGGCATGATGGTCCATAAAGGGGATGCATAGAGAAGAAATGCACACAGCTTTACACATTCTAAATTCACCTGTTATAAGTGTACAATTCAGTGAATTTTGGTAAATTTAAATGCTATGCAATCATTACCACAATCCAATTTTAGAACCCTTTTGCTCATTTCCAGTCACTCTCTGTTCCCACTCTCAGCCTCAAGCAACCACTAATCTACTTTCTGTCTCTATGGATTTGCCTATTCTGTACATCTCATATAAATGGAATCATACAATATGTGGGCTTTTGTGTCTGACTTCTTTCACTTAGTATGCTTTAGAAGTTCATCTTTGTTGTAGCATGTATCAGTATTTCATTCCCTGTTTTTTGCCAAGTAATATTCCATTGTGTGGATACACCATATTTTATTTATCCATTCATCCATTAATGGACATTTGGGTTGTTTCCACTTTTTTAGTTTAACTATTATGAATAATGTTGCTATGACCGTTCACATGCTAATTTCTATATGGACATATGTTTTCAGTTCTCTTGGGTATATATTTAGGAGTAGAATTTCTGGGCCATACGATAACTGTTTTAACTTTTTAAGTAACTGCCTAACTGTTTTCCAAAGTAACTGTACCATTCTACACTTCTACCAGCAAAGTAAGAGGGTTTCAGTTTCTTTTCCTTAATTTTAATACAATGATTATGTGTTACTGTGTGATTTGGAAAATAGTTTGAGTGCTTGAAAAGACATTTAAACATTAAAAAATGTTTAAAAAGAAGTTGGCTAGGAAAAGGAAGAAGAAAAATGGGGTGGTAGTTAGAGGGGGAGATAGGGTTTAAGTTAATGGTTCTTAAAATGTGGTCCTAGGACCAGCAACCTCAGTATCACCTAAGAACTGAAGTAGAAATGCAAATCATTGGAACTACCCAGACCTACAGAATCAGAAACTGGGACATGGCCCAGAGATGTGTGCTTTAACAAGTCCTGCAGGCAGTTCTGATGCAAGCTATATATGAGAACCTCTGGTTTAAGTGAAGGTTTGATTAGGATTTGGGAAACTGGCTTAAGTTTTAAAACAGAAAGGAGAGGTCAATGGAAAGGGAAAGAATATTGATGCTGAATATGGAGCAGATCATAGTTTATGAGTTCAAGGAAGATGAGAAGTCCTGGGAAAGGTCAAGGGCAGAGATGACATTTAAAGAGGAGAAATCCTGATGGAGCTTCCGCTCACCTTCCCTCCACTACACACACATTTTTAACATTTCTTATGTCGTTTCTGTCACAATTGGAATGATGGGTGTAGGTGGGAAAATCAAACGTATATTCTTGAGCCACTCTCTACCTGGAAGCCTGCAACGAATTTTAATTCCAGGTAGTTACACTCCTGGTTGTCTCCCTCCACTGTTATTTAGTTTGTGTGCAGAGAATGCAAACACGTTTTAATATTAGCAGGAGAGAAAAAAAATTGGTGAGTAGATCTGCTGGGAGAAAAATCTACATAAATGTAAAGTATTTAAAAGCCCAAAGAAATTATTTTCTGGGTTATCTCATTTGGTTTTCTGTACTTACAATTGCCTCCTGTGATCTTTTCCATTTTTCCACTTTGCACAGACCTTTAGAATGTGTAGGGTGTTTTTACATATATATGGCCACAGTTAATCCTGACAAAAGCTCTGTGCGGTTAAGCCTTATTTTTCCCATTTGACTGATAAGGAAGCTGAGACTCAGGAAAGGTATTATTATACTATTATTAACAACAACAACAACAAAAGGTATAGTAGCTAACATTTATTAGGTGTTTATTGTTTGTCAGGCACTGCTCTAAGCATTTCACATAAATTGTTGTATTTATTACTAATCATGACCCTGTGAGATAGGTACCATTTATTGACCCAGCTTTACAGATGAGGAAACTTATAGATAGATTAAAGTCACTTGCCCAAGGTCAAACAGGCATCTGACTCCAGAGCCCATTACTTCTGGGATTATACAGCAAGTATGTGACAAAACTAGACTACTACCCAGGTTTTTCAGTTCCCAGCCTAGGGCTCTCTTCCATTTTATCATACCACATCATGAGCAGAGTGTGCAATATCCAGTACACATTTCCTATTTGCCAACTGAGTAAAACAAAATGGATAATTCAGAATTGAATCTCATTTCATTAGGAACAGTACACTTTTCAGGAAAGCTTTACCAGTTAAGAAGACTGCAACCTTCAGAGGCATGAAAGGATTTGTCAAAGAGTGTGACAAAGTGAATTTAAATACATAGGTATTAATTTAATCCTGGGCACACAAAACTTATTCAATGAAAATTATAAAACTCTAATGGGAGATATAAAGACATGAATAAATGCGTAGCTATACTCTGCTTCAATTTGAGAAGACTAATATAGTAATAATTACAATACTCCCTAAGTTAATAATATATAGATGTAATGCACTACCAATTAGAGTCACTGTGGGATACTTTATAGAACTTGTCAAATTCACAGTGAAATTTATCTGAAAGAATAAGTGGGCAGGAAGACCAAAGAATACATTTATTTAAAAAGGTAATGGTGGTAGACTTACCCTATCATATTTTTTAAAATTTATTTATTTATTTAATTTATTTATTGGCTGCATTGGGTCTTTGTTGCTGCACATGGGCTTTCTCTAGTTGCTGCAAGCGGGGGCTACTCTTCATTGTGGTGCGCAGAGTCCTCATTGTAGTGGCTTCTCTTGTTGTGGAGCACGGGCCCTAGGCTCGTGGGCTTCAATAGTTGTGGCACGTGGGCTCAGTAGTTGTGCCTCACGGGCTCTAGAGCACAGGCTCAATGGTTGTGGCACATGGGCTTAGCTGCTCCGTGGCACGTGGAATCTTCCCAGAGCAGGGCTCGAACCCGTGTCCCCTGCATTGGCAGGTGGATTCTTTATCACTGCACCACCTAGGAAGTCCTACCCTATCATATTTTAAAGTCTGTCATAAAGTGACAGTTATTAAAACCGTATGATAGTGGGGTTGAAAAAAAGTCAAACAGTGAAATTAAATAAAAAAGAGAGATTCTAGGAACAGATAACTGAGACTATAGAACACACTGGATGCAACCGTGAACTGTGGAAAGCAATCATCTTTCTTCAGTAAATGTTGGGAACTGTAGGTATCAACATGGAGAATAATTAACTTAGAGTCACAGTGCATACAATACTCTCTAGTAAATTTTAGAAAGCAGACCAGTGGAATAACATATTCATTCCAACTATGGATGGAAGATAAATTTGTGTCTGTTAAATGGAGGATATCATCAGAGACAAGATGGATGGTTTCAAATATATAAAAGTTGGGGGGAAGAAACCTTTGTACAACAAAATGTAATAAAAAGCTAAACAACAGAATGAGGACCATGTCTGGGGTCAGCATCACAGATAACCGTTGACTGTCCAAAAAATATAAAGAATGGATACAGATATAGAAGGTCGGCTTTAAGATTCAGCTTCATAAAAGGGCAAGGAAAATTAACAGCCAATTTACACATGAGGAAATAAGGTCAGTAAAATCACTGCCTGGAAAAGTACAGCCTCTACCAATTAAAGAAGTGCAAATAAAAACAACTTCAAGTTATCACAACCTGCTTATTAAATTATCAACAATTAATGGACGTTATAATTAGAAATTACAAAACCCTATCTTGACAAGACTTGAGGAAACAGTATGTGTTTCAGGGAGCAGTATAAATTGGTTCAGTTTTCCTAAAAGACAATCTAGAAATATATGACAAGAGTTACAAAACTATTTGTATGTATTCCTTGACCCAGCATACCCCCAAGGAAATAACCTAAAAAAGAAAAAATAATTTCTTTAAAGATATTTGTGGTAGTGCTATTTATAATCATGGAAAAGATTTACCAATTTAATATATCATCATGCTGGAATAGAATATAGCCGTTAACAGTGACAGGTATACAAATATTGGGTCTTGCACAAAAATGGCATTTTAAATAATATTAACAAAAAAGGCTAAATTCTGAATCACATGTTGAATCTGATAGTATCCATGCACAAACAAGATTCAGAAAGGCATCTGGTAAAATGTAAATAGCTAGAGTTGAATGCACATGGTGTTCTTTGGGTACATGTCAAGTTGCTGGAATTCATAATAAAAAAGAAAATCTGAAGAAGAGGCAGCCCACATTGGTTTGATTTAGGCCTACAAAGTTAAAGATCAAGGGCTTTGGAAAAATCCCCATACCAGTGACAGACAGTGTTACTTACCAGACATGCTTGAATTCTTTGTTAGCTAGAATTTGTTTTGCTAGAATTCTCCATCAGCCACTACTTCTGCTTATCTAAATCTGTGAGAACTTGACATTTCTGTGGGGGCACATCACCAGACCTTTGTGAAACTTCAAATTTGTCACCATCACTACAACATAGAACCTCTCCACCCCTACTAATGAACATTTTATTATCTGGCTCAGAACCATTACTTTCTCAAGACCTTTACATTTCTCTTCACTTCCATCATCAGCACTAGTGTGCAAATAGTTTGCATTTCAGTGCCATTATTCACAGAGAAGCACATATTCTCTCTACCCTGGTTACTGCGCACCTGTGTACTTGACAATAAATAGAGACCCATCAAGCCACATTGAGATGGGAGTGCCAAGTGGTTGACTAGGCTCCCTCCTTTGCTTGGTGATTTGCCCTACAAACCAGTAGTGTGATGCCTTGCAAGTCAAATTCATACCCTTTGCAAAATGACCAGTTACTACACTTCATAGATCTTTAGGGCTACTCTCAAAGGGTTAAAACCTCAAATGTTAAATACATGTGTGCCAAAGAATTACTCTATAATAATTGTCATTCATAATTGAGCACCCAGAATGCCTTTTGAGCTGAGATAAAATCATGTTCTTTATAACTTTGGTATTAAGTCTATTCCACTGTATTCTAGGTCTTTGAAATTCAGTACATTAACATTTGGTACATATGAGGACTCAAATATACAAAAATTGCTCTCTTCCCCTGGCACATCCACTGTTTAACAATGGTGGGGCACCAAATATCCTTAAGTAGCATCAGGATTCCCAGAGCTTTATGGACCTCCAGTATACCCATTATCTTATTTTGTAAATCTTCATTCCACTTGTCACATGGGTGGCATTATATAGTTAATTAAACTGCATTTCGTCTTGAGAGATTTTTCATGGCTTTATACCCCTTAAGATACCCTGGTGAGTTGGGAACCTGGTAGATAATGACTGTTTAGAGCAGTGGATCTCAAAGTGTGATCCGGGACCAGTAGTACCATCAATATCCTGAAAATTGCTAGAAATAAAAACTCTCCATCCTGCCCCAGACCTATCAAATCAGAAATTCTTGGGGTAGGACTAAGCCAACTGTGTTGTTTTTTGTTTTTTGGGTTTTTTTTTAAATTTTATTTATTTATTTATTATTTTTTGGGGGGTACACCAAGTTCAATCAACTGTTTTTATACACATATCCCCGTATTCCCTCCCTTCCTTGATTCCCTGACTCGAGTGGGGGGGGAATCAACTGTGTTTTAATAAGCCTTCCAGGTGATTCTGATGCATGTTCAAGTTTTGGAACCACTGGCTATGAGAGGATACAGCCTCAATAACTTTGGCCAGCCTGATCCTCTGTTAAATTGTTCTCATGGATATCAACCTCTCCAGGCCCCTCGATAATGTGTTATGTGCCCCTAAAATGTCTTTTATTAAATCTCTTGAGAAGGTTATGAGAATGCTGAAGAGGCAGCATGTTGCGCTGGCAAAAGCATGGGCATTAGAGTCAGATGGACCTTGGTTGTAACTTCTCCTGGCCACTTATTCTCTTTATGTTCCCTCAGTTGTTTAGCCTTCCTGAATCTCATTGCTAACATGGGCAAGAGAATACTCAGGCCAGAAGATTGTCTCAAGGGTGAAATGAGATGGAGTCTGTTAACTGTCCAGCCCTGTGTTGGACACATGATAAGTTCTCAGTAAACAAGAGTGATCATTACCAATCCTTAACACCATGTCTGTGACACTATGTAAGGTTCAGAGGAGTAATAGGAAGACCTTCTTGGAAACTCCAAGTTGGGGTCATTGGAGACAGGGATCTAAGCTTCACCCAGGATGGCCTCAATATAGCAAGGACTTCTCTGATTTCTTCAAAGGACACCTTGCACCAGGCTCCTGGGGGCTGTAGAAAACTCACGGCAAGTCCTGCCACTTGCATTTGCTGTTGCCAGACTAATTGTTCCTTACTTGAGGTTCTGTGGCCCCAGAGGTGGAGAAGGGTGGCAACAACAAGCTCTCTTGGCCCGTCTCCCCTCCCTGTGTAGCCTCCTTGTGTCTCACTTCCTGGATCTTGCAAATATTTCCTTTAGCAATAAGCTGGGAGTGGCTGTTTCTCTTGGAGCAGTCTTATCTTTTGGCTGCCAAGGAGAGGGGATGGGGAGAGGGGCTGGGACTGTGCACTCTGGCTGCTGAGATTCTGGTATGCCAAGCTATTGTGGTGAGGTTAAAAATAAAAATTCCAAACAAGAAAACTTCAAAAGGCCTAAGGAGGAGGGGGGAGGAGATTTTTCAGTCTCTGCAAATATTGGTTTTCATTTTCAATTACTATGAGCCCCCTCCCCCCAAAAAAGATTGTAACAAAAGGGGAAAATCTATTCATCAGAAGAACAGGCAACCTGTGCCAAGAGGAAAAGAGAAGAACAGCCCAGGACTTGGCACGCGATTTGCTTTTGTTTTTGAGATTCAGTCTCCTTGCTGGTGTCAACAAAGCCCTTTCTCAGACTTAGCTTTCATGCTTCCTCCCCTCTCTTCATCAAGGAGCTATAAAGTCTTTGAGAACACCTTGGGGATGGATGTAGTGCAAATACCTTTTGCCTCAACCCAGGAGTTCTTTCTTCAGTGGGATTGTCCCTTGGAGCCAGATAAGGCAAGTTCCAGTCTGGACACTACTACTTCTTAGTAGCTGGGAAAATTAATTACCCTTTCTAAGCCTCAGGATCCTCCTCTGCAAACTGGCAATAATGGTAATTACTCCAATGAGCCGGTGTGAAGATTAACAGAAATACATACATAGAAGTGCCTACAACAGTGCCTGACACATAGTGAGTAGGAAGTAAGAAACCATAGTTCTTTTCTCTTAATGAAGCTCTTTATCTTCCACTCTAGGGAAGAATCCTTACTTGGTCCCAAAGAAGAGTCATAGATTTCTGTGCATATAGGAGGCTTGAGCCCTTTGAAACTAAGGCCTCTAAAGACCAATTTCCTTGGCTTGAGCCTGCCACACTTCAATGAAAGCCTCCCATTCACCAGTCTGTTTCAGCTGTTAGTGCCTGGAAAGCAAGGGCTATGAGTTTTGCTCCAGTTAGATCTGGTCACCTTGCACAGTGTAATATTGAATGGCAGCTTGGAATGACTTGTATGCACATTGGCCCAGCTGATCCCATTGAGGGCAGTCCTTCCCTTTTCTGGAGTCTTGCCTACTTCTGCTCCTCTGATGTAAGTGACTCTGCAAGGTTCAGGCTGCCCTTGCATAGGCTGTGTTGGTGGGAGAGCAGTGTTTTTGAAACTAGGATTGATGCACAGAATAGCAATTTCCAGGTTACCTTGCTAGAGCCTAGGGCGTTTGGATAGTGTCACAGTGCCATAAATTGGGGCAGCAAATGTCCCTAGAAGAGTGTGTTCTTTTCTTCCTACTCATTCTGGAGTTGGCAACTTAGAGGTAAATTCTGTAACGCTGACATAAGTGATTAGTACCTAAACAAGACAACACAGAGTATCTAGTCTTGTTGATCTTCACACTGCTTTTAAGCCTAAACTTGCCTTTTTAGTAGAATGAGCCTAGGATTAAAATCCTTGGTTATCTAGGACCTCCTGGCTCAGTAGCCGTGTAGCTGAGCTGGGATCCAGGGTCTCATGGTTTCTTGGCTATTGAGCAAGGCTGAACATTAACTAGGGGATAGTGTAGTTCAACTCCTTTGATGGGAACAAAGAATGGGGCTGAAGCATACAGCAGTGAAGGTTGTACACTGCACAATTTGCACAACCACATGCAGTGGCTCTGAGTAAGGAACTTCACTCTAAGCATAGTTCTGTCATTTATTAATCACCTTTCCATGTACCCAGCATCATTGCTAGGTCCTTTTTATTATATATGGTTAATCCTCACAGCAGCTTTGTTAAGATAGATATTTTACTGAAACCGAGGTAAATTAAATACTTTGCTCAAGGTCATGCAGCTTTTGGGTTCTGAAGGCAGTTTTTAAAATTTTACTGGAATTCAGACCCAAGTCTTTCTAACACTGTGTTCTTCCCACTCTGCTCTGTTGCCTTTCCTATGCCCTGACAAGGAAAGAGTGGTAAATTTGGTGACTATCATGGAGCAGGGTTTTTCTCACCACAGCTACAGGACATTGGCCCAACTTGAGCATTTGGAGATGTTGCTTTCACCACCTGCATCTCATAAGATCTAGACTGGAGATGAAGGTGGGGAAGAGGGTTAGAGGCAAGGACAGAACGTAGGAATGTGTGTGCTGAGGGGTGGGGCACATACTGTATAGACTGGAAACCAACTTAACTGGAGTAAACAACTGTCCCTAAACCTCTACCCCCAAACCACAACACTCCCATCTTCTTCACCCTGGACCTTTGTCTCCATAGTATGATCCCTGAACCACTGGTATTAGAATCCCTTGTGGCAGTTGTTTAAAATGTAGATTCCTGGGCTCCACCACAGAGGTGCTAAATCTCAATTTCTAATAGAAGTGGAGCCCAGGAATTTGCATTTTAAACATCTTCAGGTAATTCCAATTAAGAGCTATTTTGATTAGGAGCAACTGCCTCAGACCAATGGTTTCCAACTTTTTGGATCATGTACCCTTCTCAAAAAGAATTTTTTTGAGCATTTGGCTTTAATATGTGTTGGTAGTTTGTTAATAAATTCCTAATATCTACTAATGTTCTAATATTTATGTCTTTAAATGCAAAAAAACGGTGAGTTTTGTATTAGTATTCTTCAATGAGAATGGTCTCTGGTTTTCCTTTAAGTATGTTCTAGTTGCTGGGTTTTGATATGTATGTTATGCAAGATTTTTTTCTTCTCCCTCTATTGTCTAGATTCCAGAATCTAGGAAGGATAAATAGCATTGGGGTTGTCTGTTCCTTGAAGGTTAGTAGAATTACCACAAGACCATGGGAGTGTGCTATGTTTTTGGTAAAATTTATCAATTTTTTTCCTATGATAACTGGTGGTTTAGATATTTTCATTCATCTGCAATCAGTTTTGGTAATTTTTCTTTTCCTAGAAAGCTATTCTAAGTTTTCAAATTTGTTTTCTTAGAGTAGAGCAAAGTTTTCTCTTACTCTTTTCATTTACTCTGTAACTGTGGTTATTTCTCCATATATAATTTTTTGTATTTAGGGTTTTTAATTAGATTAGTAAGTGGTTTATCTGTTTTACGGTTTTATATTTTCTTTTGAAGAAAGCTTTTGGCTTTAATTATTAGCTCTATCATCTGTTTTCTAGTGTATTAATTTCTGCCATTAGTTTTATTTCTGCTTTGCTTAGGTCTATTTTTGTGGCTCTTAACTTCTTTTGTTGAAAGCATAATTCATTTAAATTTGTTTTTATGTATTAATATAAGTATTTTAGACTATCAGTTTTCCTTTAACCATTGCTTTAATCAACTACATCCTTTTGCTTCTGATATTTTCATTGTTGTTATTTTCTAGGTAGTCTACAGTTTTAGATTAGATCTCCTCTTTGACTATAGTGGAGGATATTTTCTCCCTTTTATTTTCTGTGTGTTAGAAGTATTTGTTTTCCATTTTTGTTAATAATTTCTAGTGTTATTGTATTGTGACTAGATACAGTAGTCTCTACTACTTCCACTTTTTGGCTTTAAAATTAAAAATTAAAAAATTTTCAATGGGCCCTTGAAAAGAAAGTAGTTTTTAGTGTATGAAGAAATTTTGATTTTTTTCATTATCTTTTGACTCTCATATCTGTCATCAGCTGAAAAAGTCTTATATTTTGTTTCTTCTTTTTTCTACCTTTGCATGTTCTATATATTTGCTTTATGAATTTTGATGCTATGTTATTTGGTACATAAAGATTCAGGGTAATTAGATCTTGTTTTCTAATCATTAATATTATAGTACCCTTCTTTGTCTTGTTTATTGCTTTTTGCCTTTAATTCAACTTTTTTTATGATATGAGTATCATGGCCCTTGGGATTTTTTGGAATTAGCTCATTTATTAAGTATTTATTGAATGTCTACTATGTGCCAAGCACTAGGTACCAGGTGAATGGGACACACAAGATCTCTGCCCTTGTGGGGATGTATGCTCTGAGAAAGACAAAATAGAAAACTGATAACTAAGGATACGTTGTCTCTATTTTAGATGAGGTGCTCAGGAAAAGCCTCTCTGACTGATAGCACTTATCATCCTATTACTTTCCACTTACCATCTTGTTTGTTTGTTTCTTGAGGGGGGAAATGTCAGGTGGAAGAGTTTGTACACAAGGGATTATTATAATCTTAAGGAGCTATAGGTGGGCTAAGGTCCAATTGAGAAGAGAATGGGGATGTGTAGATACGAATTTCTGATCCACATGAGGGATGAGCTAGCCAGGATGGAGACTACAGATGAGGGGAGTAGGAGATTTTGCTTTCCATTCCATCTGAGCTTGGCCACCATTATGTGTATTAGTATTTTTTGAGGTAATATTCTCAGTCTTCAACATGACTACTGAATGGATATTCTGTCTGATGATTTAATTGAACTGCTGGAATTTCCTGTCACTAGGCAGTACTTAGCATGATGCTGATTGCTCACAGGCTACAGCAGGAAACCAGATCTTCCGGCTTAGAGGGCTTAACTCTTTAAACTCTGAGATTAAAGAGATGTCCTTTGCTTTGGTCCCTATTTATTATACAGAAGTTTAAATTTTTATACATATTTAAATAAACCTGGATTTCTTTTCCTTGGATATACTTTTCTATTACTTATGAGATGAAAGTCGTGTTTCACCTCACAAGTGATAGTTTTTAAGTTTTCTGATAGTTTTTCTTATAAATATATAATATATACATATATAGACATATAACATGTATGTTAAAATTTTGTACACACACACCCTTAACTCTTGAATCTGAATTTTATTTTGGTATATAATACACGGTGCAGTTCCAAATAACACTGTTCTGCAGTTGTCTCAAAAATATCTATTAAGTAATCTTTATCTTCTTGTTGTAAGGTGAATTATATGTGACATTTTTATGGATAGTTTGATATGTTTCTGGACTCTCAATTCTGTCCTATTAATCAGTAAAACACTGTTTTAATTATAATTGCTTTATATTATGCTCGATGCCTTACTTATACCCTCATTTCTTCTGCAGCAAAATATGTTTTTTATTATACAGTAGCTCCCCCTTATCTGTGGGGGATATATTCCAAGACCCCAGTGGATGCCTGAAACCACAGATAGTACTGAACCCTATATATACTATGTTTGTTCTTATAATACATACCAATGATAAAGTTTAATTTGTGAATGAGACAGAGTAAGAGATTAACAATAATAACTAATAATACAATAGAACATTATAACAATATACTGTAATAAAAGTTATGTGAATTCTCTCTCTCTCCTTGATCAACTTCCTCAACTCTGCCAAAACGTGGCAGTGGCTACTTCATTGGCATATGCAGCCTTTCCAGTAATTTTTCTGTTTTCCAGTCCAAACCTATTCCAGAATCTTTGTAACCATCCCTTACTTGCAGTAAATGGCTGAAGTCACTAGTTTCAGGGGATCCCTTGCTGAAGTCTTCGTATAGATTCCATGTTTGCTGGCGCAATACGTTGCTGTCAGTCATAACATGCTTTCTGTTCATGTCTTCCATCCAGAAATTTAGTGCCTTTTCATCTTAACTAAGCCCATATCATGCACTGTGGCCATAACTTTTGCAGTTTGAGATATGACAGCAGAACTAGCACAAATTTCTTTTTCCTTCTTCATGATTTGACGGATAGAAGATTCGTTCTTACCATAGATCTTAGCAACCTCAGCATATGATTTTTTTTCCTTTCCTTATTAAGTTGAGAACTTTCACCTTCTCACTTGAAGGAAGCACTTTACAGCTTCTCTTTGGCAGATCTAAATTGCCAGCATCGCTACTCTTAGGCCTTGGGGCCATTATTAAGTAAAATAAGGGTTACTTGAACACAAGCACTGTGATACTGTGACAGTCCATCTGATAACCTAGACAGCTACTAAGTGACTAATGGGTGGGATCTGCTGGATAAAGGGATGATTTACATCCTGGGCAGGATGGAGTAGGATGGTGGAGATTTCATCACAGTACTCAGAATAGCACGCAATTTAAAACTTATGAATTGTTTATTTCGGGAATTTTTCATTTACAGTTTTTTGGATTGTGGTTGACTACAGGTTGCTGAAACTGTGGAAAGTGAAACAGTGGACAAATGGGGACTACTGTATCCTGCTTTATTTTGCAAGTTAACAAAAAAAAATTCTGTAGTTAAAAATTCCTGTTGAGAATTCTGGTTGGAATTGCATTAGAAGGATATATTTTAAATCCAAAATAGCAGATATTTGTGAATGGCCTGCTTGATATTTTTTAGTACAAGTATAACATGGACAGAAAGTATACATGCCAAATTCATGATACAGCTTGCATGTAGAGAGGCAGCAGGAGAATAGAAGTGGGGAGTGAAACAAAGGATATTTTTATTTTAAAAATTCATGCAGCATAGATGGCAAAGTATTAAAATGTGCTAATTCTAGGCAGTAGGTGGGAACATGAATATTCATTATAGCAATATCTGTATGTTTTTAAACATTTGAAATGTTTCACGACTAAAAACAAAACAAACAAAAACAACAGATGTAGCAGGTTAACCACACTTGCAAGCCTCAAGAACACATCAGATTCAGTCTGAGTGGGGTGGTGTGTATATGCAGACTTTGGAGCTAGACTCTCCATGTTCAAATCCTAGCTCTGCCACTTACTAGCTTTATGACCCCGAGCAATGACTTAACCTGCCCATGCCTCAGTTTCCCCAGCTATAAAATCAGGGCAATAATAATAGCTACTTCTTAGGGTTTTTGTGAGCATTAAATAAGTTAAGAAAGCACTTAAAACAGTGTCTGGCACGTAGTACACACTCAGTATTAGCTATCAATATTATATATCACATATTAGTATTACTATTATTATTACTACACTTGCTACCTATATTATATTGTTTTGTGGCCGCTTTAAATTTTATGTAAATGATGTTATCAAAATTATGAGACCATCTGCAATGTGTTTGTTTTATACAACCTTTATATGCTCTTTTGCAGGGAAATGGCTCATTCCAAGGCTAGCTTTCCATGCGCAACCCCCTTCCATCCTTGCCTTGAGAACCCAGCACTGGACTTGTCAAGCTACCGAGCAATCTCTTCTCTTGACCTCCTTGGAGACTTCAAGCACCCCTCAAAAAAACCAGAGGAAACCTCGGTTTATGAAGAGGACAGCTCCCTAGCCTCCATGCCCCGCCCACTGCGCAGCCGGGCCTTCTCAGAGAGCCACATCAGCTTTGATCCTCAGAGCTCCAGGGCTTGGGGGCAGCATAGGAAGGAGCTCTTTACCAAAGTTGATGAGATCCAGCCAGATCCTCTGGGTGCCAGGAAGAAGGCCTTTTCTCCTCCTCGCCCTCCTCCTCCCAACTGGGAGAAGTATAGGCTCTTTCGTGCAGCCCAGCAGCAGCAGCAGCAGCAGCAACAACAACAGCAGCAACAGCAGCAGAAGCAGCAAAAGCAGCAGGAAGAGGAGGAGGAAGAAGAAGAAGAGGAAGAGGGGGTGGAGGAGGAGGACGAGGAAGAAGAGGAGGAGGGGGAGGAGGAGGAGCTGCCACCCCAGTATTTCAGTTCAGAAACCACTGGTTCCAGTGCCCTCAATCCTGAGGAGGTCCTGGAGCAGCCCCAACCACTGGGCTTTGGCCACCTGGAAGCCTCGAGGCAGGGCTCACAAAGCCTCCCAGCAGAGCAAGAGTCCTTTGCTCTCCATTCCAGCGATTTCCTGCCTCCAGTAAGGGGCCATTTGGGATCTCAAGCTGAGAAGGCTCAGCCCCGTTGCTATTATGGCATTGGTGGGCTTTGGAGAACATCAGAGCAGGAGACCACTGACTCCCCCAAGTAAGTGCTTAGGAAAGACATTAGGTCCTTGAAGATGTGGCAGCATGAGTTTGAATTCCACCTTCACCATTTGCCAGCTGCATGATCTTAGGCTGGTCAAATTATTTCCAGCCTCAGTTTTCTCGCCTGGAAAATGGGCATGATGACACCTATTCCACGTGATTGTTGTGAATATGAGGATAATCCATGTAAAGGACATAGCCCCCTACTTAGCACATAGTAGGTGTTCAATAAATGTCGTTGATGTTCTTATCCCTAAATATCACTATCAAGATACTATATTTATTGTGCCTAGTTTGTCTTTAAGGTATGCATCAGTTTCTGGCCCCTGAGCAAGAAGGCATTAAACACTTATTGCCTTGTGGCCTTTTCCAGCAGAAGCCTGGATTAGGTCCTTTTCTGCCTTTTCTGCTGTTTGCTCTCTAGAACAAGAAGCCAGCTCACAACCTAACCTGCCTCTGCTCTAGGACCTGCCTGGGCTTCTAAACTCTTCCCCTGCCCCCAGCATCAAAGGTTTTCCTGGGGTTGGATGCTTTATGCCCTGCCTGACCATTGCTTACAAGAGCCAAAAGCCTTCTTTTCGTCTTCTACCGTCTCCACACCCTTGTTTCCTCTGCTTCTTTGCATTTGCTTCAGTGGGCAAATGGTGGCACCAAAAGTGGTAGTTGACAGGGTCAGCTGTCTGGGCAGAGAGGCCAAAGCAGGAGTGTAGACTGGCCGCAGTACTGTTCTCTTCACTGTGCCAACGCTCATCAGTGTGCCTCACAATGTGTGGTTGTCCTTTTTGCTCAAAAACAAAAGAGCTTTGGCTTTCAGCTCTGCCAGTCCTCCTGTGGAGAGCTCCACCCACTCTCTGCTGAGGATGGGGATGAGGGACAGGTGTCTATCCTTTAAGTGCTTTCATTAAATACCTTTATAGAAGGAACTTGTCTGAGACTTGTTGCTATTAGAAATACCTTGTTATTGTGTCTTTTCTTAAAGCTCTTTATGGGGATATAATTGCTTTAAATTCTTTTTTTGTTTGTTTTCATTTGTTTTTGTTTTTGTTTTTCAAGCTCTTTATTGGAAAGTAATTGCTTTACACTCTTGTACCAGCTTTTGAGGTACACCAAAGTGAATCAGCTGTATTTATACATATATCCCCATATCCCCTCCCTCCCACGATTCCCTCCCACTCTCCCTGTCCTGTCCCTCTAAGGCATCACCCATCATCGAATTGATCTCCCTTTGTTATACAGCAACTTCCCACTAGCTATCTATTTTACAGTTAGTAGTATATATATGTCGATGCTACTCTCTCACCTCGTCCCAGATTCCTATTCACCCCCCCACCCCCCCCAACCCAGTGTCCTCCAGTGCATTCTCTGCATCTGCAACTTTATTCTTGTCTTGTCACTGGGTTCATCAGTGCCATTTTTTTTTTTTTTTTTAGATTCCGTATATGTGACTTAGTATTTGTTTTTCTCTTTCTGGCTTACTTCACTCTGTATGACAGATTCTAGGACTATCCACCTCATTACATATAGCTCCGTTTCGTTCCTTTTTATGGCTGAGTAATATTCCATTGTATATATGTGCCACATCTTCTTTATCCATTCACCTGTTGATGGGCATTTAGGTTGCTTCCATGTCCTGGCTATTGTAAATAGTGCTGCAATGAACATTACGGTACATGTTTCTTTTTGGATTATGGTTTTCTCTGGGTATATGCCGAGGAGTGGGATTACTGGATCATATGGTGTTTCTATTTTTAGTTTTTTAAGGAACCTCCAAACTGTTTTCCATAGTGGCTGTACCAACTTACATTCCCAGCAACAGTGCAGGAGAGTTCCCTTTTCTACACACCCTCTCCAACTTTTATTGTTTCTAGATTATTTGATGATGGCCATTCCGACCAGTGTGAGGTGATACCTCATTGTGGCTTTGACTTGCATTTCTCTAATGATTAGTGATGTTGAGCATCTTTTCTTGTGTTTTTTGGCCTTCTGTATGTCTTCTTTGGAAAAATGTCTATTTAGGTTTTCTGCCTATTTGTGGATTGGGTTATTTGCTTTTTTGGTATTAAGCTGCATGAGCTGCTTGTATATTTTGGAAATTAATCTTTTGTCCATTGCTTAATTGGCAAGTATTTTCTCCCATTCTGAGGGTTGCCTTTTAGTCTTGTTTATGGTTTCTTTCACTGTGCAAAAGCTTTTAAGTTTCATTAGGTCCCATTTGTTTATTCTTGATTTTCTTTCCATGATTCTAGGAGGTGGGTCAAAAAGGATCTTGCTTTGATGGATGTCATAGAGTGTTCTGCCTATGTTTTCCTCTAGGAGTTTTATAGTGTCTGGCCTTACATGTAGGTCTTTAATCCATTTGGAGTTTATTTTTGTGTATGGTGTTGGGAAGTGTCCTAATTTCATTCTTTTACATGCTGCGGTCCAATTTTTCCAGCACCACTTATTGAAGAGGCTGTCTTTTTTTCCATTGTATATTCTTGCCTTCTTTGTCAAAGATAAGGTGCTCATATGTGCTTGGGTTTACCTCTGAGTTCTCTATTCTGTTCCATTGAACTTCCTTCCTATTTTTGTGCCAGTACCATAATTTCTTGATCACTGTGGCTTTGTAGTATAGTTTGTAGTCAAGAAGCCTAATTCCACCAGCTCCATCTTTCCTTCTCAAGATTGCTTTGGCTATTCGGGGTCTTTTGCGTTTCCATACAAATTTTAAGATTTCTTGTTCTAGTTCTGTGAAAAATGCCGTTGGTAATTTGATAGGGATTGCGTTGAATCTGTAAATTGCTTTGGGTAGTACACTCATTTTCACAATGTTGATTCTTCGAATCCAAGAACATAGTATGTCTCTCCATCTGTTTGTATCATCTTTGATTTCTTTCATCAGTGTCTTATAGTTTTCTGCATACAGGTCTTTTGCCTCCTTAGGCAGGTTTATTCCTAGATATTTTATTCCTTTTGTTGCATTGGTAAATGGGAGAGTTTCCTTAACTTCTGTTTTTTTGTTGTTAGTGTATAGGATTGCAGGAGATTTCTGTGCATTAATTTTTTATCCTGCTACTTTACTAAACTCATCAATTAGTGCTAGCAGTTTTCTGGTAGAATCTTGAGGGTTTTTTATGTATAATATGTCATGTGCAAAGAGTGACAATTTTACTTCTTTTCCTATTTGGATTCTTTTTATTTCATTTTCTTCTCTGATTGCTGTGGCTAAAACTTCCAAAACTATGTTGAATAATAATGGTGAGAGTGGGCACCCTTGTCTTGTTCCTGTTCTTAGAGGGAATTCTTTTAGTTTTTCACCATTTAGAATGATGTTGGCTTTTGAGTTCTCATATATGGCTTTTATTATGTTGAGGTAATTTCCTTCTGTGCCCATTTTCTGGAGAGTTTTTATCAAAAATGGGTGTTGAATTTTGTCAAAAGCTTTTTCTGCATCTATTGAGATGATCATATGGTTTTTATCCTTCAAGTTGTTGATATGATGTATCACATTAATTGATTTGCATATATTGAGGAATCCTTGCATTCCAGGGATAAACCCCACTGGATCATGGTGTATGATCTTTTTAATGTGCTGTTTTATTCTGTTTGCAGGTATTTTGTTGAGGATTTCTGCATCTATATGCATCAGTGCTATTGGCCTGTAATGCTCTTTTTTTGTGACATCTTTGCCTGGTTTTGGTATCAGGGTGATGGTGGCCTCGTAGCATGAGTTTGGGAGTGTTCCCCCTTCTGCTATATTTTGGAAGAGTTTGACAAGGATAGGTGTTAGCTCTTCTCGAAATGTTTGATAGAATTCGCCTGTGAAGCCATCTGGCCCTGGGCTTTTGTTTGCTGGGAGATTTTTAATCACAGTCTCAATTTCCGTACTTGTGATTGGTCTGTTCATATTTTCTGTTTCTTCCTGGTTCAGTCTTAGAAGATTGTATTTTTCTAAGAATGTATCCATTTCTTCCAGGTTATCCAATTTATTGGCATATAGTTGCTTGTAGTAGTCTCTCATGATATTTTGTATTTCTGTGGTGTCAGTTGTTACTTCTCCTTTTTCATTTCTAATTCTGTTGATTTGCATCTTCTCCCTTTTTTTCTTGATGAGTCTGGCTAATGGTTTATCAATTTTGTTAATCTTCTCAAAGAACCAGCTTTTAGTTTTATTGATCTTTGCTATTGTTTCCTTCCTTTCTTTTTCATTTATTTACGCTCTGATCTTTATGATTTCTTTCCTTCTGCTCACTTTGGGGTGTCTTTGTTCTTCTTTTTCTGATTGTTTTAGGTGTAAGGTTACGTTGTTTATTCGATATTTTTCTTGTTTCTTGAGGTGGGTGTTATTGTGTCTTTTACTGAGGGGTAAATCCATTACTTGCCTATCTGGAGCTAATTGACAAGTTTTCCAGCCTAATGCCACAAGCACAGCACTTACAGGGCCTGATTCCAAGACACTGTGAGAATTTCTTATCAGATCCCTAGTGGCTGCTTCTCAAGCTGCCCATCTAGCTGGGGAGTATTCTTATTGTAATTAGAAAACATTTGTGGAAAGTGACTGTGGATTGTTACCTATCACAGCAGGGAGACGGGAAGGTGATCTAGCACATAGTAGGCACTTAATATTTCGGAAGAAAGAATGAATAAACAAATGAATGAACACGTGTTAATCACTTGCTATGTGCCAGACACTGCTCGTCATTTTGTATCTATTATTTCATTGAATTCTCCCAACAGCCCTATGGGCCATTATTATCTCCATTTGACAGATGAAGAAACTAAAGTTGAGTAAAATAAGGGACTATGTAACTCAGAATTACACAGAAAAGACTCAAAGCCAGATCTGACTCCAAAAGCCATGCTTCTTTTGCCATCCTAGGCTGCTTCTCTCAGGGAGATCTGGTTCTTGCAGTAGCCAGGCCTTTACTTAGACCTCCTGTCCTCCAGAAGGCAATGTGTACCAGAGGTGGTAGTTACAGGCCCCAGGCTTATCCCTCTCAGCCTCCTGGTCCTTCCTCCTTTGTGTACCTCCATTCACATTGGCACCTTGTCCATAGAGAAGGAAATTGCTATTGCTAGAGATCTTGTAACTTGTTCCACAGATTTTTTTTTTCTTAATGGCTTTGGGATGCGAGGGGAAACATTTGTTTGCACACAAGCCTGGCTCGTGGCTGCAAAGAAACCAATTATAGATGCGTCTTTGAGTGACTGAGATTTAAGGAACATCCTTCCCAACATAGTATTTTTTTACCTCTTTACTATGTGCCAAGTATTGTTCTAAGCACTTTTTTGTATTGACTGATTTAAACTTCACAAGCCTATGAAATAGATACCATTAGTCTCCTACATTTTTTTGATGAGAAAAGTGAGGCACAGAGATATAAAGTAAGTTGCAGAAGATCACAGGTAGCCAGAACCCAGACAGTCTGGCTCACTGTGCCAACTACATCACGCCAGGATCTCTGGGCTCCTCAAGAAGATCCTATTCCAGACCCTCAGAGAATACAGGGTTCTAACCAGCAGAAAGTGCCTTTAAGGTTTTGTAAGGGAAGGTAGTGTTAAGGGCAAGTAGATGTGTAATATTTTGAATCTAAAATTTTAAAAAAGACATCCTAATTTCAACCAAGTTAAACTAGAGTCTCTCTGTAACCCATACACTCTTTAGTTACAAAATGTCAGGATACATGTAGAAGCAGGTGAGTGGAATAATCAAGTGTTGGTTAAATCTAATAACTGTGATTCAAGTACAGGTATAATTTGCTTTATGGACTCTATGCATTTCCTCTCAGTGCCCTGGAGAAGGAATCTGATTTTTGCAACAAAGTTCATTATCAAAGTCAAATTATGTTCTCATAGATCTCCTGTAACCTCTGTCCTATTAATGGAGAGTATGAGGAAAGGAGCCCTAGAACATAGTGCCTGCTATGATACACTTTCAGTACTAACTATGAATTCACACAGATGCCCTAAATATTTTTCTTATAGATAGGAATTCCCTAAGTCCATATACTCATATTCCCTCCAGAATGTTCTCTCTTCTCTGCTAACATAGAGATAGTCCAATCAGAAAACTCCTTACATGCAGGGTTCTAGATGATGTCAAGTTGTCTTTTTGGCAGTATGGTATAGTGACTAAAAGCACTGATTCTGGAGTTAGGTCACCTAGGTCTAAATCACGGGTCTGCCATTTACCGTTTGGTGACCCCAAGAAAGTCACTTTACCTCTCAGTGCCTCATGTCTTTATCGGTAAAATGGTTGCCATGAGCATTACATTTTATGTCTATATTTACACACACATACACACGTATATGTATATTATCTTAGGACAGCTCCAGGGCATAGTAAGCAGTATGTGAATGTTAGCTAGTAGCAGTCTTTTATCAGTGCTGTTAGCTTAAAAACCTACATGTAAAATGAATACCTAGGATGAGGAATATTGGCATGCCCAAATTTCTTTTGTGTGATGAATTAGGAGACAGCATAGCATGAATCAGTAAATAGCTGTGGAGCCTTTTACCCATTATTTTTGACCTTTATCTAAGAGCTGCAAATAGCTGCAGAAATGACTAATGAGTTTCTCCTGTTTTTCCTTTCAAACAGCTAGAGGTTAGTGAAGGGGCAGTGACACAGACAGGTGGCTGGTAGGCAACAAGAACATAGTGGGGGTGCGTTTCCCCCTTGCATAAACCAAGGGTGGAATTATTTGCACCTCCATCACTGAACCCTAACGTTGAAGCATTTCTTTTCATTTCTTTCCTCACATCATACCAGAAGCTTTAATGGCAGAAGAGTCCAAAGCCAAGCCAGCATGGAGCCAGAGCTACTTCTTTCCTGAGGAGCAGTTCTCTTTCATGGGCTGGGGCTCTGAGAAGCAGCACCTCAACCCTGCAGCCTTCAGTGAACCCAAGACAACAGGGTCTGCTGTTATACTTGTCAAGCCCCTGGGCACCACTGGTTCCATTCCCCACCCCACCCCCCCATTTCATTCTGCAATCATGGAGGAGGCTCAGGCCATGATGATATGCCAGAAGTGGGGAGATGTTATCCCTTCTCAGGCCAAAGGCCTGCACCACATCAGGCAGTCTCAGAAGAGCTCATGAGAGATGTGGTGGGCCATGACAAGTCTCGGGCAGGGGTACTAAACTCAGCTTCCAACACAGTGACCACTGCTGAGGTCATGGGTGACCTCTTTGCTGTGGGAGAGCTGTAGTAGAGGGGTTATTTCAAGCAGAAGTGGAACCACCCGGAGAGATGAAGTGATGAGCATGTTCAGGAAAGCCACGGGTGCCTTTGTAAGCAAGCAGACCAGATAGAGCTAGGTTGGGCTGGCATCCAGGATGGATAGGCGGGAGGCCAACAGTTTTGGAGGACAAATAGCTAAGGTCTCAGACATGTCCCTATCACTTAGCCACTCCCATGGGATCCATATACTGGGACCATGAACCAAGAGGAATCATTGATGATCAGAAGCCCAGAACTTTAGGAGTCTGCTAGTTTTTTATGGATTTTATTGCGGTGTTAATGACCAAACCCATTGATCTCTAAAGAAGTCTCCCAGCTATGGAAGTCAGGGATATAGAAATAGCCTTCTAAGTTCTTAAAGCTGGCCTTGACTTGGTTTCTAGAGAGCCTTCATATGGTCTGTTTAGGTTTGAACAGTGCCGCCCAGTCCATTATTTCCTTATTTTACAACTCCTTGGTGAAGCAGGGTCCCATTTTACAAACAGGGAAATTAAAAAGCAGAAAGGTCAGCAGGCTGTCAACAGAGGTGCTCAAATGGTCATTTTTTGTTCCCACAGACAAGAGTTTCAGCACTTCTCACCTCTTCAAGGGGCCCCAGGGATCCCTACCTCTTACTCAACTTATTACAGTATTTCTGTGGCCAAAGCAGAGCTGCTGAACAAGTTGAAAGACCAACCGGAGATGGCAAAAATGGGCCTGGGAGAGGAAGAAATTGACCACGAACTGGCTCAAAAAAAGGTGAAGTTTTTGGCATGCCTTAAAAATTTTCAGCATTTAGCTTGAGTGTGTCTGTAGGTTGACCTGTAGTCTACACTCTCCAGAAAATCTTGGTGCAGTCCTGTATTTTCAGTATGGAAATCGAATAGCCTGTCTGGGTTTCTCACAAATGCAGCTCTAGTTTCTTTTTGATTCAGCCAATAATAGTAATAATAGTATAGAAATCATCATCATAATCACGGTGTCTCTCAAATGCTAAAAACAACTCTATAAGATAGATATTACTGTCTTCTTTTTACCAGTTGAGAAGACCAGGATTACCCAGGGTTACAGACTAAGTGTAGATCCAGGACTTGAAGTCAAGAATGTCTGACTTTCTACTCTGAAATAAGCCAGCCTTGTAAGTAACTCGCTACCCAAGGCACATCAGAGTTTTTGCCAGTGAGCTCTAACCAATGGCAGCCTTTGATTGTATTCTCTGTTTAACTTTCTGGAAGAGAGAACAGACTGACCAAGAAAGAAAATGAAAAATTATAGGGCAGTCAACTTTAATATTTATTTGTAAGGATAGTCAATTATCTCTTAAAAATACTAAAGTAGATAAATGGAGATGATGTTGTTGTTGTTGTTCCAAAGCCTCACCTTTCTTCCTCTAAGTACCACTAGCCTGGGCTTCTAATCAAATTCCTGGAATCACTTTGGCCTCCCTGCACTTACCCCTTTTATTTCATAAGCAAATAGGGTTTCCATGGCAACCTCAAAGGCCCAATTTGCCACTTTGTAGACATCTGAACTCAATGTAAATTGCTCTTCTGCACATATTTCTCATTCGGGACATGACCTGTACAAAAGCTCAAAGCCATTTGCAAGAGACCCCCACCACTTTCCAATCCAAAGCAAAATGTCAGGGAAAGAAAAGGAAGCGTGGTGGCATCAAAGTTTTATGGATCCAGGTGCCTGGTTCCTTGGATTCCATGTTTCCTCAGTATGACAGGGCTGCTCCTGGCTTACTCAGGACCTTTTTATTAGAAGCAAACCTAATAAATGTCTGATGAGGAGAAGAGAGACATGATCAGAAATGGCAAAGGGCAGAACAGCAGATAGTGAATTGAAGTTATTATGGGTGGGCTAAGACAGTTTTTGTCTCTGAGGAAAATAGATGAGGAAGGATACCAATTTGCAATATCCCAGAAAAGCCACTCAGCTCTAGCTGGGTCTGTGATGACTCCACAGCTCTATCTACTACAGTTTCCCCAGAGTTGAAGTTTAGGTTGCAAAGCCCAAGTGCTGAGAAACAAAGGGCTCTGTCCACTTTTATCCTTCCAGATCTATGGGACCTAAGAGCTGGGGGTAGGTAGGTGATTTTCCAAGTTGACCATTTGGCCCCTAGCCTTCCCTTGTCCCTGGCATTGAGTTTTGTTTGGGAAAGCAGAGGGTGCAGATATAACTGGGAGCTTCTTGGCATCTAATTGTGTTGCCTCATTCATATCATTGATACTTAATTTCCAGTGGGTTTTGGAATTTTTCCAAAATGTAAACCTATTACACTTTACACTAAGGTCATGATGATCTCCTGACTTTTGACCAGTTCTGAAATATGACAACTGGCCCAGACCCAGAGCAGGCTCTCTTGTCCTTTGTCACCTCAGACATCTCTAAAGAAAGGACTAGAAAAGAACATATTCTACATAACTACAAGCCTATGGTCCCAGAGTGCCTGGGCAGGAATAGTAATAAAACACTGAAGCATCTTCCTATATAGAAGACACTATTCTAAGCATGTAGCATGTTTCAACTCATTTCATTCTCATAACGACACTGTGAGGTAAGTAATATTGTTACCCTATCTTTTAGATGATGAAATTAAGGCACAGAGAGGTTGAGTAATTTGTTCAAGTTCACAGCATTACTTTGTGGCAGAGCTGGTGTTCAAACCCAGGTAGTCTGGCACTAGAATCCATGCCATTCACCATAATGCAATACTGACTGCAAAGGCTGGGAGCAACCTGGGACAGGTCTATTCTTGTCACAACCTTGCAGCTAGACAGGTATTCATTACTCAGAGTGCCAGGTGGTGGTGGTGGTGGTAGTGGTAGTAGTAACAGTATCAGTAAACATATTGAGCACTTAATGTGCCAGGCACAATACTAAGTATTTTACTTCTATGATCTCTTCTAACTCTCACAACAATGGAGATGGGGGGGGCACTTCTCCAATTTACACATTAGGAAACAGAAGTCTCAGTGGGATTGGGTACCTTGCCCAAGGTCACACAGTTTGGAGGAGGTGGAATTGGAATCCAGGCATCTTTGACTCCAAAACTCCACTCTACCACATTACCTTCCTGTGAGTGCAGTCCCACAAGTGGTTACACCTATAGGGCAGACACAGGTAGTGCTTCCCTTGAGAAACTTACAATCAGTAGTAGGAAAGGGATTAGATGCACACACAGGAAACAAAGTGATCAACTTCAAATTACACCCAAGTATTCTCATTCTAATATACTGGAGAGTTTAGAGAAGATAGATTGTTGAGAGAGGAGTTATAGGGGCAGGGGCTTCCAGCAGGGAGGGTAGGGGCAAAGCTGGGCTCTGAAGGAAGAATGTGAGTAGCCAAAGTGAAGGAAGAGATAAAGAGCTAGCAGAACTGCATGAGCAAATCAGGAATATAAGAAGGAGTGTTTTGAACATAGCATGAGGGGCTAATCCTCAGAAGTTCTGAGGAATGAGATTAGAATGGTTGAGTGAGGCCAGACTGCATTATAATCAAAGCAGCCACTTTTATTGAGCACTTAGTCTGTGCTAAACCCTTGGCATGCATTATCTCATTGAACCCTTATTACAATTCAGTGAAGTAGGTACTGCAGTTTTCCCCATTCTGCAGATAAATAAAAACTCCCTAAAGAAATTCACCTAAGGTCACACAGTTAGGAAGTAGCAGAGCTAGTAGTCAAACCTAGTCATTGTGACTCCAGAACTCACACTTTTATCCAAAAGACCTCAAAAGCCAAGCTGAGCAGGGGAAGATCTAGCACAGTGTCATCAACATCAGAGGTACTGAAATGGATTGAAGGAAAATGAATGAAGCAATAGGCAAATACTTGATGGCAGTGCTTTTCTCTCCTATGCTCTCACAAGCATTCCTGTGTATTAAATAGCCTCAGCAAGTATTTAGTAAGTTACATTTGGCAAATGAGAACTAGCCGATGGGTACCACTCATCTAATGCCAAGAAGTTTGGTGGTGACAGACTCCTAGCAGATCTGAAGAGATGGGAAAGAAGGAGCCTGTCCAGAAAACTGAAATTGCTCACGACTTGCTTAGGTTTCCTTTGTTTCCAGTGACTAGGGTAGAGCCTACCATCTGTTATTTAGATCTCAAAACAGAGGTTCCAGGCACAGATCCATTTCTATTGGTCCCCATTCTCATCCTTTGCTTCTCCTGTTATTTCTCCTAGATTCAGCTTATTGAAAGCATTGGCAGAAAACTTTCTGTCCTACGGGAGGCCCAGCGAGGATTGCTGGAGGACATCACTGCCAATTCTGCCCTTGGGGAAGAGGTGGAGGCCAATCTAAAAGCTGTCTGCAAATCCAATGAGTTTGAAAAATACCGTTTGTTTATCGGGGACCTGGACAAAGTAGTCAACCTGTTGCTGTCCCTCTCTGGTCGACTGGCCCGGGTGGAAAATGCTCTCAACAGCATCGATTCAGAGGCCAACCAAGAGAAGGTAGGGTTAAGGTCTCCAGAGTGTGGATGGAGGGAAGTGCCATCTGCTTCTTCCCAGGGCTCCCTATTTCAAGTTTGGTTAGTCTGGGAGGCAGTAGAGCACAGTGTGAAGAATGTGGGCACTAGCTTTTAAGTGGAAATTCTGGCTTTACCACTAAGTAACTGTGTGATTGTGGGCAATTCACTTAACCTCACTCTGTCTCCAACTCTTCAAAAATGGGGTAAACACACTACCTACCTAATGGGGTTGTGAGATTTAAATTAGATAATCCATGTTAATGACTTAAAACAGACCCTGGAACAAGATAAACACTAAATCACTGCTAGCTGCTGCCAGTAGTAGTAGTAATAGTAGCAAGTAGTTAAGATTGGGAGGCTGTCAGTTTCATAGGTTGGGGCACTCTGCCTAATTCCTGAACCCAATGGCATTACCTTTTCCTATCCAAGTGATTTTTGGATACAAATTTGAATCCACAGTAAAAGGCACATATGCTTGTGCATATGGATACACACACACACACACACACACACACACACACACACACAGACACGCACGCACACACACACACTGTTTTGAAAGCATCAACACAGCAATGGTTTTTTACCAGACGGAACATGTATGAGCTGGCTTTGTCAGAGCCTTCCCCCACCCCAACCCCGGTGGTGGTCCACAGACTAAAAATAGTTTACAGATGGAAAGAGGTGATTGCTCATCCCCCATCCAGAATTGCTGTCGTGTTTATCCTCCCCTTGCTACAGGAAAGAAAGGTTTTTGCATGAAAGTGGACTTCAGGGCAGAAAATCTAGGACTGATCACTGATCAGAGGGCTTACTGGCTTTGTGGGAGCATCACTGGTGGAGCACTGGGTTGGGCAGATGACTGTTCGTTGGGATGGCCCTTATTGGTCTTCTGCTTCCCCAGTTGGTGCTGATAGAGAAGAAGCAACAGCTGACAGGGCAGTTGGCTGATGCCAAGGAGCTGAAGGAGCACGTGGACCGCCGGGAGAAGTTGGTGTTTGGCATGGTCTCTCGCTATCTGCCTCAGGACCAGCTCCAAGATTACCAGCACTTTGTGAAGATGAAATCTGCTCTCATCATTGAACAGCGAGAGCTGGAAGAGAAGATCAAGCTCGGGGAAGAGCAGCTCAAATGTCTCAGGGAGAGCCTACTCCTGGGGCCCAGTAATTTCTAATCTCACCAGCAGACTGCCTACACCATCCCTGCCCCACCACAATGGGAAGTGCTTTCAATCCTCCTTAGCAGTTTGTTAGCAAGTAGATAGCAGTTAGTTATCAGTTTGTTCCATATTCTCTACCCTGGATGTCTCTCACTGCCCCTTAACCTAGCAGTGCTCCCAACCAGCTAAGAGGACCTGGGGAGGCCCCAAGCTTCTACCAAAGGAGTAGAAGCAAGAAATAGGAGCTGCAGCAAAATGTGATCATACAACCAAACTCTCCTTCCCACAGTTTGCACAGCCAAGCACTCACCACACACAGAAGCAACAAAGTGCTTTCATTCTTCTTTGTACTAGGACACCAGGAACATCATGCACTCACCACCCACCCACAGCATCATCAGCCTTTGAAGTCTCAGAGAGAAGTTGCCCATGCAGCTCCTCTCTGCCCCAAGGCTCGTGGCCCAGCCATTTCCCACAGAGATCTGGCTGTCCTTAGGGCATTCACCTACCACCAGCTTCAGGGCCTCACCCCAGCTTTGCAGTGAGAAGCACAGAAGGATAAATGACATTTAACAGAATGTGAGCAAGCGTTGGGAATCCCCTGATGCCCTGCTAGAAGGAGCTACACTTAAACAAACTGGCTCTACCCCTGCCTTCCCCAGCATCTAGTTGAGTGGGAAGAAGCCTGTCTTCAGCCCCAGTTAGTGTGGCCCTCCTCCTGTCTTAAGACTTTGGCCTACTTCCTGTTTCATCTTGCCTTTTCATTGCTGGGGGTTACAGGTGCCTACCCTAATGGCTTCACACTATGGGCCATAAATAGCTCTACTAAAGCTGACTTATGGATACATGTTTTATTATTGGAGGAGGGGTTGTTATTGTTATATTTTAAATGGCCTTTTGATTTTATTTATTTTTATGTCTTGATTGTTCTTTTTTTCTTTTTTAACTAATAAGGTAAGAAGAGGGGAGTTGGAGAGGGAAAAGTTAGCCCAGAAGGAAAGCATTTTCTGCAGATCAGCCTGAATTCACCATGGCTAGGTAAGCAAGTACCAAGGTCTTGAATTCTTCCCACCATAGCTGACAAGTGTCTAAGGAAGGAGTTCTCACTTCAAACTCAGAGCTTCCCCACTGTGGCCTGGCCATATACTTCCCTTGAAGTCTGGATGACCATGAGCTTAGAGTTCCCCAACAAGCTTCAACTGTTTCTTACTTATTTTTTCTTGAAACCAAAGAAATCTGAAAGGGACAAAGGTTCACCCATTTCTCTACCATTTCCAAGCTAAGAAAGGCATAGAGGTGAGCTCAGGAAGAGATCCTCTATCCAATTGTTTTCTTAGCCTGTGGCCTGGCTCAGGGAACCGAAATTCATGGTAGCTGGAAGCTCCAGCCACGGCCAGCGGTGCCCCCCCCCCGCCCCAGCACAAGTTATAATCCAGCCAGGATCTTAGGCACACAAATAATGAATGCTGCTGCTGTGGCCAAGGTCCTGACACTGGTAGCCAGTTTCTATCCTAGAAAAGCCCTCAGGTGGGTGATGGCAGGAAGGGTGTTGTGGCCAAACTCTGCCCTGTTATCCAGCTCAGTTCCCTGTTCCTTGTTAACTGGGGCCCATGCTTGGTGTTGCACAGCCCTGCTCAGCCAACCCAGGCATTGCTTCTAGTTACTGCTGAGTTCCTCAGGGTCCTTGGAGGTTAACTGTAGCAGCAGGGGTGCCTCATTCAACCAAAGAATTTGCCAAGGAACTTTACTGCTGCTACAAATACTGGTTGCTAGCTTCCGTTTCCTCTTCATTGTATTTGGAAACAATGGAAGAATCTTGGCCAGCAGGGTGTCCTGTGGGGAGAGGGGCCCTGAGTATGCTCTTAGTACACTGCTGCTGTCAGAACCACTGTTAAAATGTCAACCTGCCATTCTCCCATCAAGTGGAGGATTCTACTCTATTCATGAAAGCTGATGGCTTATAAAGGGCAAGGTTTACCTAAGCCAAGGTTGCATAAGATGGGGAATGTTTTGAATAGAAGCTGTGGTTGTCATTTTTTTTTTTTTGTAAACAGGCTCTTAAACAGTGAGCAGGCTGAGGTGTCCTGTACCGGGGGGGATGAGGCCAATGTAGCCCATCATTCTAATATTTTTTTTTTTTTGCCAGAACAACTTTTTGGGAATATAGCCCAGGGAAAAGAGTGGCCATTTACCTGGACACCATGACCATGGCTTGGGCTTTTCTAGTCAGCGTTACCATGGTTGTATCTTAAGTTTATCAGACTAAAAGTACTATTGACTTTGTTATCTGTGTCCCTTATCCCACCTCTAATTATTCTAAAGTTGGGATCAGAGTACAAGAATGCTCATTTTCACACAGAGGGACAGTTTCCAAAGCACTTAATAAAATAATCCCCAAACTATATTGAACAGTGAAGCTCGGCAGTCAAAGGTGAACTACCAGACAGGCATAGATGCCCCACACTGCTGACATGGCAGGCCCATGATGAGTGATAGCACTGCAAAGCCTCCAGTGTTACCTGAGATGCAGTATCTCTTGCCTGTTCTCATTTCCTGTGCTCAGCCCTCCACCAAGGCCTGCCAGGGCATAGCAGTTTGGAAGGCAGGGCAAGGGACTTCCCCGTACAGGCCACAGTGGGTAATGGGTAAGCACAGTGGTTGAAACATAGAGAGGAATCAGTGTAAGGGGCTCTGGGTAATTGAATTTCCTTGAGTCCCACCAGCTGCACATTCAGCCAGGGTAGAGCAGTAAATGCTCAAGGGGAATCCAAGAGAAAAGACAGAGACACCGAAAATAATGCCCTAGAAAGAGAGAGGCTGGAAGCCGAGGAATGGACAGGGTGAAAAGAATGAAAAGTCTCTTTCAAGACCAGGTTCAGATTCTGTTTTCCATTTCACCTCATGTGCCAAAAAGCTGCCGAGGGGCACCAGAGCCACAACCTTAACTCCAGCCTCCCTAAAGGTGCTGCTCTGCCAGTAGCAGGCCCCAAATGGAGGAAGCTGGGTACATTTCTAGCCACTCCCATCTGGAGTGTGATGTCTCCCTCTGTCTATGCCAAAGGAGTTATCTATGCCAATAATATTTCTGTAACAGCATATTGTATTCTTTGAAGATTAGTAGGTCTTTGGGGGGGGTGGGGCAGGGGGCAATTTCTATAGAGAAAGAACCAGTGTTTGTTGTACAAGTGTTGGGGGGGGGGCATCTAACCCATGTGAAGCTATTATTTTTCTGAATCTTATTGTCTCTGCATTTGTGTCCTCCACCACTCCCTTCTTGGCTGACATTGATATGCCTGCCAGATTGTCATCAAGGGTCATACTTCAATAAAAGGTGCTAAGGACAAAAAAAATTATCTCACGTGTTTTGACTAAGGTGATGGAAATTCCCTAATATTCTGCTGGAAAGGAATTTGGTCACCTATCCATGGTCCTTCATAGGTAGCCATATGATCAGAGCCTTACCCACATCCCTAAATCCTTATGCTGGCCCCTCAGGGATAGCATTGATGCTACACTAGTACAATAATTGAGAATTCAAGAAGAGTCAACAATAGGCATGATCTCAAGTGTAGCCCTCAGCAATATACAGAGTGCAGTTATAGAATTTATCCTGATCAGAGGTGAGCCACTTTCTAGACCTCCTCCAGTCTTGAGTTCTGTCTACTAGTATCAACTGACTTCTACCTGATAGTTCGGTCTCGCAACTCTACTCTTGGTCGCTGATCAGCTCTCCAAGGTAACCTCAAGATTTAGACCCAAATGCACTCCAGGCAGCAACTCTGACCCTGAAAAGCTTACTCACCACCCCCATCCATACATTATTCATACCCCAACTGATCTCCTCCTAGTCCAGATATTTAGTGCAGTAGAGTAGAAGGAGCCCAGTTTGAGTATTAGGGGGAACTGTCTTCAAATCCTGATATTGTCACTTATTCTATGAATCTGGCTTATTTGCTTAACTTCTGAGTTCATTTTCTTATCTGTAAAATGGAAACAATAATATGTATCTTACAGGACTGTTGTGGCTTAAAAAATAATAAATGATAGCCACCAGCTATATACTGAGATGTTGTCAGAAAGGCAGAATCCCAGGCTCCACTTGAAAGCCAATGACAATAGGCTACATTTTAACTAGATTCCCAGGAGATTCATGTGCATATTAAAAGTTGAGAAGCACCAGCTTATCACAGACAGGCTCAGTACATAGTAACTATCATTCTAGTCCTGATTTACTCAATTCATTCTTTTCTAACCCAGACATATTCTTGCTCTTTTCATACTGCTCACAACTACTTGCCTAAATGAGTTGTATCTCAGGATACAAGGCTGATATATAAAATTACTTCTGTTTCTATACACTAGCAATGAACAATCTGAAAAAAATTCCATTTACAGTATCATCAAAAAGAATAAAATAGGAATACATTTAACAAAAGAAGTATAAGAATTTTATGCTAAAAACTAAAAATATTGTTGAAAGAAATTTTTAAAAATCTAAATAAAGACACTGTATGTTCATGCATTGATAGACTTAATATTGTTTAGATCACAATACTCCCCAAACTGACCTACAGATTCAATGCAATCCTTATGAGAATCCCAGCTGGCTTCTTCACATAAATGGAAAAGTCAAACCTAAAATTCATATGGAAATGCAGGGGACCCAGAATAGTCAAAACAATCTTTAAAAATAACAAAATTGGACTCAGGCTTCTCAATTTCAAAATCAAATCTTAACTACAGAGCTACAGTAATCAAGACAGTATGATATATGTATAAGCATAGACACATAAATAAATGGAATAACATTAAGAGTACAGAAATAAACCCTCATATTTATGGTCAGTTAATTTTCAATAATAGTGCCAAGACAATAAAATGGAGAAAGAATAGTTTATCAACAAATGATGCAGGGATAACTGGGTATCCACATGGAAAAGAATGAAGTTGGATCTCTTCCTTACACCACACAACAAAATTAACTTGCAATGGATTATAAAGCAAAATGTAAGCATTAAGATTACAAAACTCTTAGAAGAAAAGATAGCAATAAATCTTCCTGACATTGATTAGGGTTAGGCAATGATTGCTTCAGTAGAACTCCAAAAGCACAAGTGACAAAAATATCAATAAATTGGAATACATCAAAATTTTAAACTTTTGTGCTACAAATAATATTATCAAGAAAGTGAAAAGACAATCCACATAATTGGAAAAGCATCTAATATTGGGCTTTTATTCAGAACATATAAAGAACTCTTACAGCACAAAAATAACCAATTAAAAATGGGCAAAGACTTTTTTATTAGAATAGACATTTCTCCAAAGAATATATGCAAATGACCAATAAGCACAGGGGAAAATGCTCAACACTAAAGGAAATACAAATCAAAACCACAATGAGATACCAGTTCACACCCACTATGATGGCTATAATAAAAAAGGCAAACAACAAAAGTGTTCGTGTGGATATGGAGAAATTGAAACACATGCATTGTTGGTGGGTAAAATGAAAAATGATGCGGCCACATTGGAAAACAATTTGGCAGTTTCTTTAAATGTTAAACATAGAGTTTCCATATGACTTAGCAATACCACTCCTAGGCATATAGCCAAGAGAATTGAAAACAGGCATTCAAACAAAAACGTGTATACAAATGTTCAAAGCAACATTATTCACAACAGCCAAAAAGCAGAAACAACCTAAATGTCCATCAGCTGAGGAACAGATAAACAAACTTTGTTGGGATATTATGCAATCGTAAAAAGGAATAAGGTACTGATACCTGCCACAACATGGATGAACCTTTTAAATGTTATGTTAAGTGAAAGAAGCCAGTCACAAAAGATCACATATTGTATGATTCCATTTATATGAAATGTCTAGAATAGGCAAATCTACAGAGGCAGAAAACAGATTAGTGGTCGCCAAGGGCTGGTAGGCTGGAGGAAATGAGGAATGACTGCTAATGGGCATGGGGTTTCTTTTTGGGGTGATGAAAATATTCTAAAATTAGATTGTAATCAAGGATGCCCAACTCTGTGAATGTACCATAAACCACTGAATTGTACACTTTAAATGAGTGAGCTGTATGATATATGAATTATTTCTCAATAAAAATGGTTTAAAAAATAATTTGGCCTATTTCTATCAGTCTCATTCCTATTGACAAAAATCTGGACTGATGGTAAGCATGTAGTTCATGCCTGAGCCTGAAAGATACAATATTCACACCATTTGTATTTTGGAAGGGAGCTTGTCATTACATCCTTCCCCTTGCAGAACTGGCAGACCCAGAAACACAAGGAGAAAGAGTAGTCTCAGTTCTATCTCATGACTTCAGCAGGAATAGTAGGGATGGGACCTATTGGGGGAGAGGGCAATCTTTCTAGGCAAGGAGTATGGTAGAGTGGATAAGGACTTCACCTCTTTAGGCAAATAAATCAGGTTTTAGATCCTGACTCCACCAACTTACTATGTCACCTATACAAGTTACTTGACCCCTCTCAAGCTTCATCTCTAAAAGAGGGCTCATAAAGAGCACTACCTCAAAGTGTTATGAAGATTAAATGAGATAATCTATATGAAGCACCTAAAATAATGCCTGCCATACAGTAAATATTCAATAAATGTTAGCTGATAGATTTATTATTTTTATTCAGGTGAGACTGGGGCAAAACCACATAAGGAAAAGAAAAGCACCCTCAGCTTTGGAATCAGACAGCTCTGTTAATGTGACCTGGGGAAGTCACTTCATTTATGGAGCTTTAAGCTCCTCTGTAATAATGAAGATAATAATCCTTCTCTAGGGTGGCAGTTTAAAGCCTAGACACTGGAACCCACACCACCTGTTTTTGAATACCGTCTCCACCACTTACAAGTTGTGTGACCTTGAGCATATTTAACTTCTCTGTGTCTGGATATCGTCTTCTGTCCATTGAAGGTAACAAAAATACTTATACCTCCTTGGATTGGTGTGAAGAATTATTGAGTTAATCCATGTAAAGTGCTTAGAAGAGTACCTAGCATAGAGTAAGTACTCAATGAATGTTAATGGTTGTTATAAAGCTAAAGTAGGAAACAAATGAGATCCCTGGTAAAGCTAGGCATGTAGTAGGTCCTCAGTAAAAGGTGGTTCCCTTCCTCACCCATCCTGCTCTGTGTACCAGGTCAAGATTTCCTTGGACTTGCAGAGAAAATATTTCAGACTAATGAGGTCCTCATGGTAAGTAGAATTTTCTGGCAGGCTCAAAACTACCATCTGATGGGAACAATGTCATCTATTAGCTGCCTGCAAGATGACCACCTGTATTCCTAAGAACATACCCCATTCAGAGCAGTAGGGAAAGACATTTTGCTGTGGACTACTTGGGCTCCAATTTGAGGATGGTTTAGGGAAATATACTTCTCCTCAAACTTCCTCTTTAGATTTTGTGTCAACTTAAATGTTCCCTACTCTAGGTTAGGCACTTTTACATATCTGCCACTATTTTTTTAGTTAGATATACAGTTTTTAAACAAAACTCTCATTTAATCCTTACAACCTTTCTGTGACTTTTAAACACTTTATTAAATAGAAATTCAGAAGTGAACAAAATAGGCAAATTGTCCACCTTCAAGAGGCTTCCATCCTAATGAGACAATAACATAACACTTTATATATAGAAATATACATAATCATTTTTTACCCTAGTAGAGCAAGACAAAACAGATTTTTCCTTGATTCCACAGCTATTATTAGCAATTGGCTAAATTCATGACTCTCTTTGCTACTGCAATAACTAAAATATTTTTATGTTAATTTTTAGCTGTGATGTTCTTATTTTCTGACTGAATGGAATTTGTAATGGGATTTTTAAAAAATGCCTAGCAAAAGGATGGTAAACGCTGTCCCTGGAAAAGTTGGATTTAAAGATGGTTTAGACAGAAATGTTGAATTCCACTATTAATAAAGACAACTAACTTATATTGCATGGAACTAGTGCCCATTTTGTACATGGTTCAAACATAGCCACAGGATAAAGGGTTCTAACGGAAGCCTCCCTCCTATTGGGCAATGTAAATCTTAAAAGACCATGCTCTGTTTGCAAACTGAGTTTCTTAAATATGTCCTGTCCCTTCATCCTGGATTTGCTCACTGCTGTTAATTGAATAAAACAACATGATTTGAATTTCCATTTTTATCCCAGCTACTGATTTTCCATCTAAAAAGGATAATTAATGGAACTCAAATAAAAAAAAATGGAACTCACTTCCTTGGGTGCTGAGTGTGTCATATTTTTTACAGAGGAAACAATTTGGGAAAAGGCCATGAGTGACAAATCTTTCCAACTTGAAAATGCATTAGGCTAAATGTGAATAAGTCAAAGTGCTGGAAAAAATAATCTGTACCCAGATTTGTCCACATTTTTTAGTGTGAGAAAGGTAAAATAGCAGAACAAACCCATTAGTAGATACAACAAATGATAATTGCGAGAAATCTCTTATTTGGGCTCAGCTTAAACAGCTACTGTTTAGCAGTTTCACATATCACTATATATTTAAACACCTTTTACAAATAGGAAAGCTTTATTTTTCTTTCAGAAAAGTAGGAAATGGTAAGAGTGAGGAGAGGCAGGGAGAGAAGAGTAATGAGACTGTGGACAAATTAGATAATGCAATGCGTTTAGAACATAATTTTGGTCACCTTCACACAGCCTAGTAGCTATTAAGTAAGCCTGTTGTAAGAATCAGACAAATCCAGTTTTGACAAACATAGCCTAAACCATATCCGTTACTGAACAATCTGAAAATAAGGAAAATCACATGTCTTCTGGACCTTGCTGTAATGGCACTCAAACCCCTAGACCTAGAGTCATCTCTGCCCTCCCTCTGAGACCTAGTGTTCCTTTGTCAGGTCTGTGAAGGGGATACTTTTGTGGTTATTAAAGAAGTAATACCCCTCCTGGCTCTAGGCTCTGAGTATAGAATGTATGTAACACCACTCTCCACACCTGGCCCCCAAATGGCATACAAGGCCAGGTCGCTCTAATTGGCCTCACTTCCCACAGGATCAAGTTCTGACTCCTTGCATACAACGCTGTTTGTGATCTATCTCCTATGTACCTATCTCTTCTCCAGTTAGGACTCCCGACATCTCCTCACATTCATCCTCAGCTCTAGCCAGTTCTCTAAACTTGTGCAGTCTCATCCCTCTGTGCTTTCAGAGAGACAGGTTCCTCTGCCTGAAAATCCCTCCCCTGAGCTCCCCCATTTAGCTAATTTCAGCTTGTCCTTTGATGTTAACTCAGAATTCACCTCTTTTGGAAACATCCCTTTATTATACTAATAAGAGTGTATCATATTTGGATAAGATAATTATTTATGCTTTCTCTCTCTTGCTTTAGGCTGTGGGCTTTTTGAGAGCAGAATGGAATTTATACCACTAACACTTATCGTAGTGGCCCTAGCTCTTTGTAAACACTTCAGAAATACAGGGTAGTAATATTTTATGAGAGGGAGGCATTCATGATGCCTTTACTGTGAGCTTCATATTCTAGAGATATTTTATGGTGGCTTCTTCTCCTCAACACAATTAATGAATATTGGAGTGTCTTAAAACCTGATGCCAGCCCCTCTTGTCTTCTCACTCTATTCTCTCTAGTCCCTCTTCTGTTCTTACTTCCCCTCTCTTCTATCATAAGATTCATCCATACCATGGTTACAGTTTACATCCCATATAAAGCTGCCTCCCAAATTTGTATCTCTGTTCAGATCTTCTCTTAATTCCAAAGTTTTATATCTATTTGGATGACTCAATGACATTTTAAGCCCCACATTTGCAACTGAACATGTAACCTTTCCCTCCCAAAACTGGTTCCCTCCAGTGCTCTTTATATTTCAGTGAATGATACCCCTATCCAACCAACCAGGAAAGCCAGACATCTTAGAGTGATCTTGGACATCCTCGTTGCTCTCACTACTCCCACATGGAATCCATCACCATGTTCTATCAATTCTATCTCCTAAATATGTCTCAAATCTATTCACTTCTATTTCCACAACTATTACCTTCTAACCTACAGCATTAGCATGCTGGCTCTTCTCCCTATATCATCTCTTGCACTCTATAGTCTATTCTTCATGCTGTACACAGGGCAATCTTGCCAAAATTGAAATATGACTGTGTCACCTCTTCTCCTGCTTAAGCCATTTTAGCAGATTCCAAATCCAGTTCCATTTCCAATGAGGCTCTGCATGCTCCAATGTCTAAGGATGCATTACTTTGGCTTCAGCCTCATTATCTGGCCAAATCTGCTTTATATATTCATCTATGGCTTTGCCTTTTGTCCTCCAGGTTATTGAGATATAATTGACATAAAACATTGTATAAGTTTAAGGTGTACAATGTGATTATTTGATACATGTGTATATTGTGAAATATTTACCACGATGTTAATTAACATATCCTCGACCTCATATGATTACCATTTTGTTCTTGTTATGGTGAAAACATACTCTCATAGCAACTTTCAAGCATGTGATCCAGTATTTTTAACTCTAGTCACTGTTCTGTGCCTTAGATCCCCAGAACTTATTCATCTTATAACTGAAAGTTTATACCCTTTGACCAACATCTCCCCATTTGTCCAACTCCCCATCCCCTGGAAATCACCGTTCTACTCTTTATTTCTATTAGTTTGATGTTTTTAGATTCTATATATGTGAGATCATACAGTGTTTGTCTTTCTCTGACTGACTTTTCATGTAGCATAATGCCCTCAAGATCCATCCATGTTGTGGCAAATGGCAAGGTTTCCTTCTCTCTTTTTTTGGCTGGGTATTTCATTATGACATTACAGAAAGATATAGATATATAGATATAGATATAGATATAGATATCTCCTAGCCATAGCAATTATGAAATTAAAAAAAGAAAAGGAAATAAAAGGCATTCAATTTGGAAAGGAAGGAGTAAAATTGTCTGTTTGCAGATGACATAATGTATATAGAAAATGTATTATATATATTATAAGTGTGTATATGTATATACATATATCACATTTTGTTTATCCATCCATCAATGAACACTTACATTGTTTCCATTTCTTGGCTATTATAAATAATGCTGCAGTGAACATGGAAGTGCAGATATCTCTTCAGAATAGTGTTTTCATTTACTTTGGATATATACTTAGAAGTGGGATTGCTGAATCATATGGTAGTTCTATTTTTAATTTTTTGGGGAGTCTTCATGCTGTTCTCCATAGTGACTATACCAACTCACATTCTCACCAACAGCGCACTAAGGTTTCCATTTCTCCACGTCCTCACCAGCATTTTTTATCTCTTATCTTTTTGGTAATAAGCCATCCTAACAGACATGAGGTGATATTTCACTGTGATTTTGATTTGTATTTCCCTCATGGTTAGTGACGTTGAGCACCATTAAATATACTTGTTGGCTATTCGTATATCTTCTTTGGAGAAATGTCTATTCAAGTCCTCTGCCTATTTTTTAATTGGATTGCTTGCTTTTTGGCTATTGAGTTGTATGAGTTTCTTATATATTTTGGATATTAATCCATTATCAGATATAGTTTGCAAATATTTTCTTCCATTCCGTACATTGCCTTTTCATTGTGTTGATTGTTTCTTTTGCTGTGCAGAAGACTTTTAGTTTGCTGTAGTCCCACTTGTTTATTTTTGCTTTTGTTGCCTTTGCTTTTGGTATCAAATCCAAAAAATCATTGCCAACATGTTGTCAAAGAGCTTACCACCTGCATTTCCCTCTAGAATTTTTATGGCTTCAGACCTTACATTCAAGTCCTTAATCCATTTTGAGTTATTTTTTGTGAGTAGTTTAAGATAGAGGTGTCCAGTTTCATAATTCTGTATGAGAATATCCAATTTTCCAGCACAATTTATTGAAGAGGCTATTCTTTCCCCATTGATTATTCTTGGTGCTCCTGTCAAATATTACTTGACCATATATGCATGGATTTATTTCTTGGCTCTTTATTCTGTTTCATTGGTCTAGATGTCTGTTTTTATGTCAATACCATACTGTTTTGATTACTACAGTTTTGTATTATAGTTGAAATAAGGATGTGTGATGCCTCCAGCTTTATTCTTTCTCAAGATTGCTTTGGGTTTTATGGGTCCTTTGTGGTTCCATATGAATTTTAGGATTGTTTTTTCTATTTCTGTGAAAAATTCCACTTGGAATTTTGATAAGGATTGCACTGAATCTGTAGAGGGCTTTGGGTAGTATGGACATTTTAGCAATATTAACTCTTCTGATCCATGAACATGGGATATCATTCCATTTATTTGTGTCTTCAATTTTTTTCATCAATGTCTTATGGGTTTTTGTGTATAGATATTTCATCTCCCTGGTTAAATTTATTCGTAAGTATTTTATTGTTTTTGATGACATTGTAAATGGGATTATTTTCTTTCTTTTTAAGATTGTTGTTAGTGTATTGAAACACAACTGATTTTTGCATGTTGATTTTATATCCTGAAATTTTACTGAATTTGTTTTATTAGTTCAAACAGTTTTTAGTGGAGTCTTTAGGATTTTCTATTACACAACATTATGTCATCTGCAAACAGAGACAATTTTACTCCTTCCTTTCCAAATTGAATGCTTTTATTTCTTTTTCTTTTTTTTTCCTAATTTCTCTGGCTAGGACTTCCTATACATTGTGGAATAGAAGTGGTGAGAGTGGGCACCCTTGTCTTGTTTCCTGACTTTACAGGGAAAAGCTTTAAACTTTTCACCCTTGAGTATGATGTTAACCATGAGTTTGTTATATACAGCTATTATTGCATTAAGGTATGTCCCTTCTATATACAATTTGTTGACAGTTTTTATCATGAAAAGATGTTAACTTTTTCAAATGCTTGTTATGCATCTGTTGAGATAATCATATGATTTTTGTCTTTTATTCTCTCAATGTGGTGTGTCACATTTATTTTTTTTTGTCACATTTATTAATTTGTGTATGTTGACCCATCCTTGCATCCCAGGGATAAATCTCACCTGACCATGGTGTATGATCCTTTCAATATGCTGTTGAATTCATTTTGCTAGTATTTTGTTGAGAATTTTTGCATCTATGTTCATTAGAGATACTAGTCTGTAGTTTGCTTTACTTGTAGTATCCTTATCTGGCTTTGGTATGAGGGTAATGCTGGCCTCATAAAATGAGTTTGAGTGTGTTTCCTCCTCTCAATGATTTGGAAGAGTTTGAGAAGAGTTGGCATTAATTCTTTTTTTTAAATGTTTGGTAGATTTCACCCACACAGGGCCATCTGGTGTTGGGCTTTTCTTTATTGGAAGGTTTTTGATTACTGATTCAATCTCCTTACTTGTTATTGGTCTGTTCAGATTTTCTATCTCTTTATGATTTAGATTTGGCAGTTTGTATGTTTCTAGGAATTTTTCCATTTCTCCTAGTTTATCCAATTTGTTGGCATATAATTATTCACAGCAGTCTCTTATTATCCTTCATAATGTCTGTTCTTTCATTTATAATTTTATTTATTTAAGTCTTCTCTCATTTTTTCTTAGTAAGTGTAGCTAAAAGTTTGTCAGTTTTATCTTTTAAAAAGCAACTCTTGATTTTGTTGATCTTTTTTACTGTTTTTCTAATTCTCTAATTTATTTTTGCATGATCTTTGTTATCTCCTCACTTCTGCAAGTTTGGGCTTAATTTTGTTTTGTTTTTCTAGTTCCATAAGGTTGTTTATTTGAGATCTTTCTTTTTTTTTAATGTAGGCATTATAACTATCAACTTCCCTTTTAGTACTGCTCTTGTTTCATCCTATAAGTTTTGGTATGTTGTGTTTCCATTTTCATTTATTTCAAGATATTTTTGATTTCCTTTTTTATTTCATCTTTGACCCATTGATTGCTCAGAAGTGTGTTGTTTAATTTCCACATATTTGTGAATTTTCCAGTTTTCATTCTTTTATTGATTTCTAGTTTCATAGCATGTGGTCAAAAAAGATACCTGATATGTTTTCAATCTTTTAAAATTTGCTAAGACTTTTTTTGTGACATAACATATGATCTATCCTGGAGAATGTTCCATGTGCACTTGAGAAGAATGTATTATGCTGGTGTTGGATGGAATGTATGTGTCTGTTAGGTTCATTTTGTCTGAAGTATAGTTCAAGTCTAATGTTTCCAGATTGATTTTCTATCTGGGTGATCTCCATTGTCAAAACTGGAATATTGAAGTCCCTATTATTATCATATTGTTGTCTATTACTCCCTTCAGATCTGTTAGTGTTTGCTTAATATGTTCAGGTGTTCTGATGTTGGGTGCATATATATTTACAATTGTTATGCTCTTGATGAGTTGACCCCTTTATCATGGCCTTCTTTGTCTCATTGCAATTTCTGACTTAAAGTCTGTTTTGTCTAAAGAATGAATTTTGCCATTTGCACCAACATGGATGGACTTGGGGGGTGCATTATGCCAAGCGAGATAAAACAGAGAAAGGAAAATACTGTATGATATCACTTACATGTGGGATCTAAAAAATACAACAAGCTAGTGAATAAAACAAAAAAGAAGCAGACCCACAGATATAGAAAACAAATAAGTGGTTACCAGTGGGGGGAGGGAAAGAGAGCAGGGCAATATAGGGGTAGAGGAAAAAAAGGGTTATTATGGGATTATATGAAATCATGTGTGTGACACATTAAAATCATAAAGCATTTTAGAATTTAAAAAATCTTTCATTCATTAAAAAGCAAAGTCTCTTTTGTCTGATATAAGTATAGTATCCCTGATCTCTTTTGGTTTTCATATCTGTGGAATATTTTTTTCACCCCTTCACTTTGAGCCTATGTGTGTCCTTGAAGCTGAAGTGAGTTTCTTATAGGCAACATATAGTGGGTCTTTTTTTTACTTAATCATTAAGTTGCTTTATGCGTTTTGATTGGAAAGTTTAATCTGTTTACATTCAAAGTAATTATTGATAGGTAAGGACTTACTATTAAAAGCTTACTAATTGTTCTCTGGCTGTTTTGAAGTTGCTCCTTTTTTCTTGTCTTACTGTCTTCCTTTGTGAATTGTTGATTTTTCCACAATAGTGTACTTTGATTCCCTTTTCTTTATCTTGTATTCATGTATTATAGGATTTTATTTTATGGTTACCCTGAGGCTTACTGGAAACATTTTATTGATATAACAGTCTATTTAAGCTAGTAACAACTTAATATTGATTGTATACAAAAACTCTATGCTTTTGCTCCCCCCATTTTATGTTTCTGATGTCACAATTTACATGTTTTTATATTGTGTGGCCATTAACAAATTATTATAGCTATTTTTAATACTTTTATCCTTTAACTTTTATACTAGAGTTATGTGGTCAACATACCACCATATTACAGTATTAGAGTATTTTAAATTGGACTATATATTTAACATTACCAGTTTGTTATATATTTTCTTATGTTTTCATGTTACTCTCTAGCATCCTTTCATTTCAGCTTAAAGAACTCCTTTTAGCATTTCCTGTAAGGCAAGTCTGGTGGTGATGAACTCCCTCACCTTTTGTTTTTTTTTGTGAAAGTCTTTATCTCATCTTCATTTCTGAAGGACAACATTGCTAGGTAGTCATCTTGGTTGGCAGTTTTTTCTTTCAGCACTGTGAATATATCATCTCATTCTCTCCTGGTCTGCAAGGTTTCTGCTAGTTTCCCTTGTATAAGAGATTTTTTTCTCTTGCTGCTCTTAAAGTCTCTTCTGTATTAGATTTTAGATAGTTTTTATAATGTTTCTTAGAAAAAATTGTTTTGGATTGATATTATCTGGTGACCTCCTAGCTTCATGAATTTGGATATCCAAATCTCTCTCTGGGGTTGGGAAGTTCTCAGCCATTATTTATTTAAACTTTCTCCTTCTCTTCTCTTTCTGGGATTCCAATGATACCATAGATTGTTTCTTTTAATGATGTCCCATAAGTCCTATAGACTTTTTTCATTCTTTTTTTCTTTTTGTTCCTCTGACTCAGTAATTTCAAATGATCTGTCTTTGAGCTCATTGATCTGTTTGGTCTAACCTGATGATGAAGCTCTCTATTGAGTTCTTCAGTTCGGTCATTGTATCCTCAGCTCCAAAAATTTTATTTTGGCTCTTCTTTATGTTCATTTTTGGACTTTATATTTTGGTTTTTCATTTTTCCTGATTTTTTAAAATTGTTTATCTGTGTCCTATTATAGCTCTCTCAACATCTTTAGAAAAATTATTTTGAATTCTTTTTCAGGTAATTCACGTAACTCCATTTTTTAAGGTCAGTTACTGGAAGTTTACTATGTTCCTTTGATGGTGTCATAGTTCCATGATTCTTTGTGATCCCTGTAGTCTTGCATAGATTCCTGCACATTTGAAGATGCCATCACCCCTTCCAGACTTTATGGACTGACATTGGTAAGGAAAGGCCTTCACTTGCAAGTGGGGCATGATGGAGCATGATATGGATCTAGTGGTGCAGGGCACAAATGCAGGGTCATGCGGTGGCTCCAGGTCTGAGGGCAGTTCATGATGTCATCTCAGGCTGTTGGGGTCCACAGCATCAATAAATGTGTGGTGAGCACTGTGGGGGGGGGGGTGGAGATTGCAGTGGCTACAAAGGTTGTTGGGGTCATCAGCTGTACCTCCAGGTCTAGCAGCTAGGGACCAGGACAGGCAGTGGTGGTGGCTGGAGTTGGTGGCATGCACATGCTTGGCTATGGGGGCCAGCTGCAGGTGCCTGTATAGTGGAAGGGCCTGCTTGCAGACACACACACAGTGGTGGGGGCCAGGGCCAACAGTAAGGGCCTGGGCCAACTGTTGGTTTACTGGCAGCTGTGGAGGACCTGGCTATCAGCATGCTCTCCTGCTGCTGTAGGGTCTTCCCATGAGTGCACACACAGCAGTGGAGGCCAGGGAAGTAAGTTAGGTAGAGTTATGCAGGTGCAAAGCTGGAGGGGCTAGCAGCAGGTGAGACCAGTGGTTCAGGCTAAAGACAGGAGACAGGACCAGAGCCAGGTCCACAGCAGTTTCAGGGGCCTTGTTTGTTGGTATGCACTATAGTGGCTACAGGGTCTCCACATGGGTATGTGCACAAAAGTGGATATGGGTGATGAGGGTCAGGCCAAGTGCATGCAGGTGCATAGCTAAGGGATGGGGGGAGGCTAGCTGCAGGTGAACCCATTGGTGCTAGCCAGTGACTGGATATAAGGCCAAATCTAGACCCACAAGGAGCTGTAAGGACCTTGACTACCGGATCTTGCCATGGGCACAGACATAGCAGTAGAGGCCGGTGATGAGAGGCAGGGTGGTGGTGTGCAAATGCACAGCTAAAGGCCCCAAGCACTCATATAGCAGTTAGGGTCAGCCACAGGGATCTAAGCTGGTGTCTTGCATTCATATGGCTACGAGGCCTGGGCTGGCTGCAGGTACAGATCTCAAGCTCCAGCAGGAGCAGGGAATAGAGAGATCTGGGAGGTAGCTGGCATCTGTGAATGCGAATACCTGTGGGGCAAAAAACAGTGAAATCTACAGGAGATCCACACAGGCTGTGCTGGCCATTGGTTTCTTTAGCGGCAAAAGCTGCTGGGTCCTCTATACAGCAGGCCACTGGGAACCATGGACTCTCCTGCTGCAATACTAGTAGCCCTGCTTTCTTCCTTGTTCCTTAACACCTTTATATGTCTCAGCTTTGCTGGGTAAGAAAAAACTGAAATGAGTCCTCCATGTGGTGGCTTGAAAGGCTGGGGAAGCTGGTCACTCACCCCATTCTCCCTTTCCCGGCAATGGAACTCTTTCTAACTGGAGAGTTACTTCTTGGCACTGAGTAATGTCAGCTTGGAGGATGGGATAATGCAAGCAGAATGAAGCTGTTCTTCCTTATTTTTTTGTGTGGTTATTCTTAGGTTCCACTGTGTTGCTGAAGTTTCTTAAGTGGACTCTTGTGGTCTCCCAGAGCTGTTTCTGTTTGTGTGATTGTTGATCTTTGTGGGAAGAGAGAGGCTTGGTCTTCTAACTGATGACATCACTCCTTAGCTTTGGCTTTCATATTTGCAGACTGAATAGTCAATATATTCTTCAACTTTGAGTTAATTAGCTTATGCTGCGGCAACAAACAATTCCTAAATTTCAGTGACTTACAACAACAAACATTCCCTGTGATTCTTACATGAGGGCTAATGATTAGTTACAGCTTTGCTGTTTGGCTGGACCTCATGAGTCTTCTCATTCAGTGACCCAAGCTAAAGGAACTGCCTCTCCCTTTTGCCTACTTTTCTATTGTTGGAAAGCTAAAGCTTGAGGGAGACAGAGCCGAACTATGAAGGGGTATTTAAAACCTTCTTTTCTGATGTGAGGTATACCATGTCCACTTATATGTTATCTATTGCTGTATGATAAATTACGAAAATCTTAGCGGCTTACAACAACACATTTATTGTCTCACATTTCCCATGGGTAAGGAGTCTGGACATTGCTTAACTGGGTCCACTGCTTAAAGGGTTCACCAGCTACTTGCTGGCTGTCAGCTGAAGGCTACCCTCATCTCCTAAATGTTGCTTTCAGATCCTAGAGGCTTCCCACTATTCCAGATGCTGCTTGCAGTTCCTAGAGGCCTCTCCACAGTTCCTTGCAATCTGATAACAGGGCTGACGACTTCATGAAGCTAGCAAGAAGAGTCTCTACAGTAAATCTGCTAACAAGACTAGATCTTATATTATGTAATATAATCATGGAAGTGACATTTCATCACCTCTGCCATATTCTATCAGTTAGAGGCATATTACAAGTCCCATCCACACTCAAGGGGTAAGGATTGCAAAAGAGTATAAACACCAAGTGAGAATCACAGAGACCATTCTAGAGTCTGTACAGCACATTTACTTACATTCTATTGACTGAAGTAATTGGCCAATTCCCAAAACAATGAGGCAGTAAGGTGTACTCTGCCTACAGGGTGGGAAAGAAATAAACAATGTTGAGTATGTAATACAATCTACTAAAACCTTAATTTCTGGCATTCTTAAGCTTGTGTGTAATCAATAATCATGTGATCACATGTCATATTTGTTAACATAATAATGATAGTAATATGAACAACAGAAGTCAGTAGGACATTGTGAATATCTTAGCATTAACTTTTAAACATAGATAAGCATTTTAGATGGAACTTAACGAGAACATATTGTCATATGTTCTATATGTTTTACTTCTATCAATCAGTTGAAGAATAAATGTTTATTATGGTAAAAGTAAAATATAACAAAATTAATGCTGATTGTAACAACTATTAGTTTTACCTCTATGAAGCTTAAGAACTTTCAAGTAGTTAAATAGAGAAGTATATTGGTGGTTAATACAAATTTTAAAAGAGTGTACTCACTAGATAACCTTAGGAAGAAGAAGAATATATCAATTTTGAGCTACAAAAACTTTAAAAATTTTCAGTAACAGAGATCCAAATATATTGCAATTCTAAACTGTAGACTTGCTTGAGGTATTAGCATTCATAATACTAAACAAAATAACCTTTAAGTACCTACTTAATTTTTAGTTATTAATTTCATTATTCTTTCAAGAAAAATCTCTTATTTGGGAATTGTTCACAGCTTATGAGGATGGTCTAAAACCAGTATGTCAACTTTGCCACTTCAAATTTTTCAAGGAAGGAAAATCTCAAAAAATGGAGGTTAAAGAAATCTTTCCAAAGGAAATGACAATTAAGCTAAAATCTGAAGGAGTTAGCCTGGCAAAAGTACAGTGAAGAAGGTGGAGGAAAATTCCAAGTAGAGGGGTGGTATATAAAAGAATGAGAAGGCTGAGTACATGTTAGAGGGGCTGAAGTGCTGTGAGGAAGGTATATTAGTTTACTATGCCACCACAAGTTAATGACCTAAAATGACATACATTTATTATCTCACAGTTTCTATATGTCAAAAACCCAAGCAGAGTTTAGCTGGGTTCTCTGTAAGGCTGAAATTAAAGTCTTAGCCAAGGCTGGTCTCTAATCTAGAGACTCAACTAGAAAAGGGGCCACTTCCAAGGTTAGTCCAGTTGTTGGCAGAATTATTTTCCTTGTGGCTCTAGGAATCATGGCAGGTTGTTTCTTCCAAGCCAGCAATGGAGAGAGAGAGAGAGAGAGAGAGACAGAAAGAGAGAGAGAGGCTGAGACTCTAGAAATGTCAGATAATGGTATGGCCAAGATGGCAGGGTAGGAAGACCCTGAGCTGACCTGCTTCCAAGGACATGCCAAAATTACAATTATTTAAGGAGCAACTATCTTGATAACTGAAGACTAGCAGAAAATATTTTCCACAACTAAAGATATAAAGAAGGAGCCGCAATGAGAATGATAGGAGGGAAAGAGACATAGTATAATCAAGACCCACACCCCCAGGCAGGCAACCCACAAATGGGAGGATACTGGCAATTGCAGAGTTTCTCCCCAAGGAGTGAGGAGTCTGAGCCCCACATTAGGCTCCTCAGCCTGATGGGCCCTGCACTAGGAAGACAAACCCCCAAAACTTCTGACTTTAAAAGGTTAGTGGGGCTTGCATATAGGAGAGCTGGAGAGCTATAGGAAATAGAGACTCTGCTAGTAAAAGGCACATGAAAATTCTCACATGCTCCACATTCCAGCCCAGAGGAAGTAATTTGAAAGTAACCAAGGTCAGAAGCATTTGCTGATCTTAGAGAGCCTCCTGGAGAGGCAGGTGGCAATTGAGACTCCCTCTGAAAACGTAGATGCTGGCAACACCAACTTTTGAGAACTCATTCTACCACAAGGACACTGGTGCTGGCAAGCATCATTTTGGAGTCTTCTCTCTAACCTAAGAGCACCAGGGACTTATTCATCCACTAGCAGGTTGGCACAAACCCTGGGAAACCCAGGCCCCACAGCCAGCCACTCTGTGTCCCCAGCCCTGCCCACCAGCAATTCAGTACCAACACCAGGACCCACTGGGCCACAGAGCGAGCCATGCTGGGACTCAGCCCTGTCCACTAGTGGGTTGGAAGCCCCCATTTAAGGCAGGGCATGGCAGCCAACCAGGCCAGGGTTCAGTCCTGCCTACCAGTGCACAGACAGTAGTCAGGCCCACCATAACAGAGCTTCCCACCCAACCCACATATCAGAAATCCCTAGAGCACATAGCCCTGGTGCCCAGAGGGGAATGCACATCTAGGCCCCATAGGATATCTCCTACATAAGGCCATTTCTCCAAGATCAGGAAATGTAAGTGACCTACCTAATACATAGAAATAAACACAGAGAATTAGGCAAAATGAGGAGGCAAAGGAATATGTTCCAAACTAAGGAGCAAGACAAAACCTCAAAAAAAAAAAAAAGACTAAACAAAAGGAAATAAGCAACCTACCCAATAAAGAGTTCAAGGTTATGATCATAAAGAGGCTTAGCGAACTTGGGAAAAGAATGAGTGGACACAATAAGTTTAACAAAAAGTTGGAAAATATAAAGAAAAACCAAACAGAGCTGAAGAATATAACAAGTGAAATTAAAAATACCCTAGAAGGAATCAGCAGTAGATTAGATGATACAGATGAATGTATCAGTGAGCTGGAAGAAAGAGTAGTGGAAATCACCCAAGCTGAACAGAAAAATGAATTTTTAAAAATGAGGATAGTTTAAGAGACCTCTGATACAACATCAAGCATACTAACATTCACATTATAGGGGTCCCAGAATAAGAAAATAGAAAGAGACAGAAAAATTATGAAAATCATTAGAAAAAATGAGATAAAAATTTCCCTATCCTGGAAAAGGAAACAGACATCCAGGTCAAGGAATGCACAGAGAGTCCCAAACAGGATGATGCCAAAGAGGTCCACACCAGGACACTTTATTTTTAAAATGGCAAAAATTAAAGAGAGGATCTTAATAGCAGCAAAAGCAATGAGTTACATTCAAGAGAACTCCTGTAAGACTATCAGCTGACTTTTCAGCAGAAACTTTGCAGCCCAGGAGGGAGTGGCAAGATATATTTAAAGTGATGAAAGGAAAAAACCTACAGCCAAGAGTACTCTACCTGGCAAAGCTATCACTCAGATTTGAAGGACCAATCAAAGGATTACAGATAAGCAAAAGCTAAAAGAGTTCAGCACCACTGAATTGGCTTTACAAGAAATGTTAAAGGGACGTCTCTAAGCAGGAAAGAAAAGACCAAAACTAGAACTATGAAAATTATGAAAAGAAAAATCTCGTTAGTAAAGGCAAACATACAGTAAAGGTAGCAAATTATCCATTTATAAAGGTAGTAAAAGAGTTAAAAGACAAAAATAATAAAACATTCAATCTACCATAAGTAGTTAAAGTGATTTAAAGAAAAACAAAATGATATATAACATTATGTCAAAACATTAAATGTGGTAGTGGGGGAAAATGCAGGGTTATAGAATACATTTGAACTTAAAAGATTATCAACTTAAAATAATATATACATACATATATGGTTGTGTATATATTATCAGGATCCTCATGGTAACCACAAACCAAAACTCTATACAAAAAAATAGAGAAAGGAATTCAAACATAAAACTAACAGTCATAAAATCACAAGAGAAGAGAGCAAGAGAAGAAAGTACTATAAAAACAATAAGAAACAATTAACAAAATGGCAATAAGTACATTCCTATCAAGATTTATTTTAAGTGTAAATGGACTCACTGCTCCAATCAAAAGTGGCCAAATGGATACAAAACAAACCCATATATATGCTACCTATGGGATACTCACTTCACATCTAAAGACACACACACTGAAAGTGAAAGAATTGAAAAAGGTATTTCATGAAAATGGAAACTGGGGTATTAACCCTTATATCAGATAAAATAGACTTTACAACAAAAACTGTCATGAGAGACAGAGAAGGACATTACAAAGAGACCAATCCAATAAGAAGATATAACATTTGTAAATATATATGTACCCAAAATAGGAACACCTAAAAAGATCAAATTTTAACAGATATAATGGGGAAAATTAACAGTAACACAATAATAGCTGGGGACTTTAATACCTCACTTACATCAATACACAGGTCATCCAGACAGAATATCAATATGGAAACATGGACCTTAAATAACACAAAGACCAGATGTACTTAATAGATACATGTAGGACATTCCATCAAAAAGCAGCAGAATACACATTCTTTTCAAATACATGTGAAACATTCTCCAGGTTAGATCATATACTAGGCCACAAAACAAGTCTCAATAAATTTAAAAAGATTGAAATCATATCAAGCATCTTTTCTGACCACGATGGTAAGAGACTAGAAATCAACTACAAGAAAAAAAAAAACCTGCAAAAACATAAATACATGGAGGCTAAACAATATGCTACTAAATAACCAATGTGTCACTGAAGAAATCAAATAGGGGAGATTGGTTCAAGATGGCAGAGTAGACGGACATGTGTTCACTCCCTCTCTCAAGAGCACTGGAATCACAACGAACTGCTGAACAATCATCCTCAGGATTACACTGGAATGCACCAAAAAAGATACACCACATCCAAAGACAAAGGAAAAGCCACAATGAGATGGTAGGAGGGGCTCAATTGCCTACTGCTGGGTGGGCAACTCACAAACTGGAGAACAATTATACCACAGAAGTCCATACACTGAAATGAGGGTTCTGGACCCCACATCAGGTTTCTCAACCTGGGGGTCCAGCAACAGGAGGAGGAATTCCCAAATAATCAGACTTTGAAGGCCAGCAGGATTTGATTGCAGGGCTTCCACAGGACTGGGGAAAACAGAGACACCACTCCTGGAAGGTACACACAAACTAGTGTGCACACCCAGACCCAGGGGGAAGGAGCAGTGACCCCATAGGATACTGAACCAGACCTACCTGCTAGTGCTGGAGGGTCACCTGCAGAGGCAGGGGGTGGCTGTGGTTCACCATGGGGACAAGGACACTGGCAGCTGAAATTCTGGGAAGTACTCATTGGCATGAGCCCTCCTGGAGTCTGCTATTAAACCCATCAAAGAGCCTGTAAGCTCCAGTGCTGGGTCGCCTTAGGCCAAAGAACCAACAGGGAGGGAACTGAGCCCCACCCATCAGCAGACAAGCAGATTAAAGTTTTACTGAGCTCTGCCCAGCAGAGCAACACCCAGCTGTTCCCACTGCCAGTCCCTCCCATCAGGAAGCATACACGACACTCTTAGATAGCCTCATCCACCAGAGGGCAGACAACAATAGCAAGAAGAACTATAATCCTGCAGCCTGTGGAACAAAAACCACAGCCACAGAAAGAAAGACAAAATGAAAAGGCAGAGGAGTTTGTACCAGATGAAAGAACAAGGTAAAACCTAAGAAAAACAACTAAGTGAAGTGCAGATAGGTAACCTTCCAGAAAAAGAATTCAGAATAATGATAGTGAAGATGATCCATGACCTTGGAAAAAGAATGGATGCAAAGATAAAAAAGACATGAGAAGGGCTTCTTAGGTGGCACAGTGCTTAAGAATCCGCCTGCCAATGCAGGGGACATGGGTTCGATTCCTGCTCCAGGAAGATCCCACACGCCGTGGAGCAACTAAGCCCATGCACCACAACGATTGAGCCTGAGCTTTAGTGTGCGTGAGCCACAATTATCGAGCCCATGTGCCACACCTACTGAAGCCCATGTGCCGAGAGCCTGTGCTCTACAACAAGAGAAGCCACAGCACACCAAAATGAAGAGTAACCCCCACTCACCACAACTAGAGAAAGCAGGTGTGCAGCAAAGAAGACCCAACACAGCCAATAAATTAATTAATTAAAAAATGCAAGAAATGTTTAACAAGGACCTAGAAGAATTAAAGAACAAACAGAGATAAGCAATACAACAAATGAAATGAAAAATACACTAGAAGGAATCAATAGCAGAAGAACTGAGGCAGAAGAATGGATACATGACCTGGAATACAGAATGGTGGAAATCACTGCTGCAGAACACAATAAGAAAAAAGAATGAAAAGAAATGAAGAGAGCCTAAGAAACCTCTGGGACAATGTTAAATGCACCAACATTTGCATTATAGGGGTCCCAGAAAGAGAAGAGAGAGAGAAAGGACTCAAGAAAATATGTGAAGGGATTATAATCAAAAACTTCCCTAACATGAGAAAGAAAATAGCCACCCAAGTCCAGGAAATGCAGACAGTCCCAAGGAAGAGAAACACACCACAACACATAGTAATCAAATTGACAAAAATTAAAGACAAAGAGAAATTATTAAAGCAACAAGGGAGGACTTCCCTGGTTGCACAGTGGTTAAGAATCTGCCTGCCCATGCAGGGGACACATTCAATCCCTGGTCTAGGAGGATTCCACATGCCACAGAGCAATTAAGCCCATGCACAGATCTACTGAGCCTGAGCTCTAGAGCCCATGAGCCACAACTATTAAGCCCACATGCCATGACTACTGAGGCCCGCATGCCTAAAGCCAATGCTCCGTAACAAGAGAAGCCCCCACACTGAGAAGCCTGCACACCACAACAAAGAGTAGTCCCCACTCACTGCAACTAGAGAAAGCCCACACAGCAGCAACGAAGACCCAACACAACCAATAAATAAATAAATAATTATATAAATAAATTTATTTAAGAAATCAAAAAAAGAAAAAACCAACAAAGGAAAAATGACAAATAACATGCAAGGGAAATCCCATAAGGTTAACAGATTATTTCTCAGCAGAAACTCTGCAAGCCAAAGGGAGTGACACAATATATTTAAAGTGAAGAAAGTGAAGAACCTAAAACCAAGATACTCTGCCCAGCAACAATCTCATTCAGATTCAACGGAGAAATCAAAAGCTTTACAGACAAGCAAAAGCTACAAAAATCCAGCACCACCAAATCAGCCTTACAACAAATGCTAAATGAACTTCTCTAAGTGGGAAACACAATAGAAGAAATGGACCTACAGAAACAAGCCCAAAACAATTAAGAAAATCATAATAGGAACATACATATTGATTATTACCTTGAATGTAAAGGGATAAAATGCTCTAACCAAAAGACACAGACAGGCTGAATGGATACAAAAACCAGACCCTTATATATGCTGTCTACAAGAAACCCACTTCAGACCAAGAGACACATATAGACTGAAAGTAAGGGGATGGAAAAAGATATTCCATGCAAATGGAAGTCAAAAGAAAGCTGGAGTAGCAATACTCATATCAGACACATTAGACTTTAAAGTAAAGACTATTACAAGAGACAAAAACAGACACTACATAATGGTCAAGGGAACAATCCAAGAAGATGATATAACAATTGTAAACATCTATGCATCCAACATAGGAGCACCTCCATACATAAGGCAAATGCTAACAGCCATAAAAGGGGAAATCTACAGTAACACAATAATAGTAGGAGATTTTAACACCACAATTACACGAATGGACAGATCATCCAAACAGAAAACAAATAAGGACACACAAGCTTTAAATGACACATTAGACCATCTTGACTAAATTAGTATTTACAGGACATTACATCCAAAAATTACAGAATACACTCTCTTCTCAAATGCACAGAAACATTCTCCAGGATAGATCACATCTTGGATCACAAATGAAGCTTCAATAAATTCAAGAAAATTAAAATTGTATCTAGCATCTTCTCCGACCACAATGCCATGAGACTAGATGTCAATTACAGGAAAAAAAAAAAAACTGTAAAAAATACAAACACATGGAGGTTAAACAATACGTTATTAAACAAACAAGAAATGACTCAAGAAATCAAAGAGGGAATCAAAAAAAATCGAGAAACAAATGACAGTGAAAACACAAGACCCAAAACCTATGGGATGCAGCAAAAGCAGTTCTAAGAGGGAAGTTTATAACAATAGAGTCCTACCTCAAGAAATAAGAAAAATCTCAAATAAAAAACCTAACCTTACACCTAAAACAATTAGAGAAAGAAGAAAAAACCACAAAGTGAGCAGAAAGAAAGAAATCACAAAGATGAGATCAGAAAAAATGAAAAAAAAAATGAAGGAAAGAATAACAAGATCAATAAAACTAAAAGCTGGTTCTTTGAGAAGATAAACAAAATTGTTAAACCATTAGCCAGACTCATCAGGAAAAGAAGGGAGAAGACGCATTTCAACAAATTTAGATATGAAAAAGGAGAAGTAACAACCAACACCACCAGAAATACAAAAGATCATGGGAGACTACTACAAGCAATATATGACAATAAATTGGGTAACTTGGAAGAAATGGATAAATTCTTAGAAATGTACAATCTTCCAAGACTGAACCAGGAGGAAATAGAAAATGTGAACAGACCAATCACAAATATGGAAATTGAGACTGTGATTAAAAATCTTCCAACAAACAAAAGTCTGGGGCCAGATGGCTTCACAGGCAAATTCTATTAAACATTTACAGAACAGCTAACACCTATCCTTGTCAAACTCTTCCAAAATATAGCAGAAGGAGGAACCTCCCAAACTCATTCTATGAGGCCACAATCACCCTGATACCCAAACTAGAAAAATACGCTAAAAAAAAGAAAATTACAGGCCAATATCACTGATGAATATAGATGCAGAAATTCTCAGCAAAATACTAGCATACAGAATCCAACAGCACATTAAAATGATCATACACCATGATCAAGTAGGGTTTATCCCTGGAACTCAAGGATTCTTCAATATACACAAATCAATCAATGTGATACATAATATTAACAAATTGAAGAGTAAAAACCATATGATCATCTCAATAGATGCAAAAAAGCTTTTGACAAAATTCAACATCCATTTATGATAAAAACTCCAGAAAGTGGGCATAGAAAGAAATTACCTCAGCATAATAAAAACCATATATGACAAACCAACAGCCAACATTGTTATAAATGGTGAAAAACTGAAAGCATTCCCTCTAAGAACAGGAACAAGACAAGGGGCCCAGTCTCACCATTATTATTCAACATAGTTTTGGAGGTGTTATCCTCAGCAATCAGAGAAGAAAAAGAAATAAAAGGAATCCATATTGGAGAAGAAGAAGGAAAATTATCACTCTTTGCAGATGATATATTATACATAGAAAACCCTAAAGACTCTACCACAAAACTGCTAGAACTAATTGATGAATTAGTAAAGTAGTAGGATACAACATTAATGCAAAGAAGTCTCTTGCATTCCTATACACTAATAGTGAAAGATAAAAAAGAGAAATTGAGGAAACACTCCCATTTACCATTGCTACAAAAAGAGTAAAATACCTAGGAATAAACCTGCCTAAAGAGGCAAAAGACCTGTACGCAGAAACCTTTAAGACACTGATGAAAGAAATCAAAGATGATACAAACAGAGGGAGGGAAATACCATGTTCCTGGATTGGAAGAATCAACATTGTGAAAATGAGTGTACTACCCAAAGCAATTTACAGATTGAATGCAATCCCTGTCAAAGTACCAGTGGCATTTTTCAGAGGATTAGAACAAGAAATTTTACGATTTGTATGGAAATGGAAAAGACCCCAAATAGCTAAAGCAACCTTGAGAAGGAAAGACAGAGTTGGTGGAATCAGACTCCCTGACTCCAAACTATATTACAAGTTTACAATGATTAAGAAAGTATGGTACTGGCACAAAAACATTGATTATTGGAACAGAATAGAGAGCCCACAGATAAACCCACACAAACATGGGCACCTTATCTTTGACAAAGGAGGCAAGTATATACAATGGAAAAAAGGCAGCCTCTTCAAGAAGTGGCCCTGGGAAAATTGGACAGCAATATGTAAAAGAATGAAATTAGAACAATTCCTAACACCATACACAAAAATAAACTCAACATGGATTAAAGACCTAAATGTAAGGCCAGACACTATAAAACTCCTAGAGGAAAACATAGGCAGAACACTCTATGACATACATCAAAGCATGATCCTTTTTGACCCACCTCCTAGAATAATGGAAATAAAATAAAAAATAAACAAATGGGGCCTAATGAAACTTCTGCTATGCAAAAGAAACCATAAACAAGATAAGAAGACAACCCTCAGGATGGGAGAGAATATTTGCCAATGAAGCAACGGACAAAGGATTAATCTCCAAAATAGATAAACAGCTCATGCAGCTTAATACCAACACAGCAAATAACCCAATCCACAAATGGGCAGAAGAACTATATAGACATTTCTCCACAGAAGACATGCAGATGGCTAACAAACACATAAAAAGATGCTCAACATCACTAATCATGAGAGAAATCCAAGTCAAAGCCACAATGAGGAATCACCTCACACTGGTCAGAATGTCCATCATCAAATAATCTAGAAACAATAAATGTTGGAGAGGATGTGGAGAAAAGGGAACCCTCCTGCACTGTTGGTGGGAATGTAAATTGGTACAGTCACTATGGAAAACAGTATGGAAGCTCCTTAAAAAACTAAAAATGGAACTACTGTATGACCCAGCAATTCCACTGGGATATACCCTGAGAAAACCATAATCCAAAAAGAAACATGTACCACAATGTTCATTGTAGCACTATTTACAATAGCCAGGACATAGAAGCAACCTAAATGCCCATCAACAGATGAATGGATAAAGAAGATGTGGCACATATATACAATGGAATATTACTCAGCCATAAGAGGAATGAAATTGAGTTATTTGTAGGGAAGTGCATGGACCTAGAGTCTGTCATATGGAGCAAAATAAGCCAGAAAGAGAAAAACAAATACTGTATGCTAACTCATATATATGGAATTAAAATAATGGTACAGATGAACCCAGTGACAGGGCAAGAATAAAGATACAGATGTAGAGAACAGACTCAGGACATGGGGTGGGTGGTGGGGCGAAGGGACAGCTGGAACTAAGTAAGAGAGTAACACTGACATATACACCCTATCTAATGTAAAATAGATAGTTGGTGGGAAGGTGCTGCATAACACAGGGAGATCAACTGGATGATGGGTGATGACTTAGAGGTCTGGGATAGGGAAGATGGGTAGGAGTCATGGGAGGGAGGGTATATGGAGATATATGTGTAAATGCAGCTGATTCACTTTGTTGAACAGCAAAAACTGTCACAACAGTATAAAGCAATTATATTCCAATAAAGAGCTTAAAAATAAAATAAACTGAAAAGGAAGAAAACAATAGCAAAGATCAACGAAACTAATCACTGGTTCTTTGAAGAGAGAAATTTGATAAATCTTTAGACTCATCAAGAAAAAGAGGGAGAGGACCCAAATCAACAAAATTAGAAATGAAACAGAAGTTATAATAGACACCACAGAAATAAAAAGCATGATATGAGACTACTACAAGCAACTATATGCCAATAAAATGGGCAACCTGGAAGAAACGGACAAAGTTTTTGAAAGGTATAGCCTCTGAAGACTGAATCTGGAGCAAATAGAAAATATGAACAGATGATTCACAAGTAATGAAATTGAAACTGTGGTTAAAAATTCTCCAATAGGGTTTCCTAAGTTGTGCAGTGGTTAAGAATCCGCCTGCCAATGCAGGGGACATGGGTTCAGTCCCTGCTCCAGGAAGATCCCACATGCCGCAGAGCAACTAAGCCCGTGCACCACAGCTATTAAGCTCGTGCTTTAGAGCCCGTGAGCCACAACTATTGAGCCTGTGTGCTGCAACTACTGAAGCCCATGCACCTAGAGCCCGTGCTGTGCAACAAGAGAAGCCACGGCAATGAGGAGCCTGCGCACCACAATGAAGAGTAGCCCCCACTCACCGCAACTAAAAGAAAGCCTGCACACAGCAAAAAAGACCCAACACAGCCAATAAAATAAATTAATTAATTAATTAAAAACAATTTTTCCAACAAACAAAAGTCTAGGACCAGATGGCTTCACAGGTGAATTCTATCAAACATTTAGAGAAGAGCTAACACCCATCCTTCTTAAACTCTTCCCAAAAATTGCGGAGGAACAATCACAAACTCATTCTATAAGGCCACCATCACCCTGATACCCAAACCAGACAAATATACTACAAAAAAAGAAAATTACAGACCAATATCACTGGTGAATATAGATGCAAAAATCCTCAACAAAAATACAGCAAACAGAATCCGATAACACATGTAAAGAACCATATACTGTGTTCAAGTGGGATTCATCCCAGGGATGCAAGAATCCTTCAATTTATGCAAATCAAACAATGTGATACACCATATTAACAAATTGAAGAGTAAAAATCATATGATCATCTCAATAGATGCAGAAAAAAGGTTTTGACAAAATTCAACACCAATTTATGATAAAAACTCACTAGAAAGTGGGCACAGATGGAACCTACCTCTACATAATAAAGGCCATATATGACAACCCCACAGTAAACATCATTCTCAATGGTGAAAAACTGAAAGCATGCCCTCTAAGATCAGGAACAAGAGAAAGATATCCACTCTCACAACTACTATTCAACATAGTTTTGGAAGTCCTTGCCACAGCAATCAGATAAGAAAAAGAAATAAAAGGAATCCAAACTGGAGAAGAAGAATTAAAACTGTCACTGTTTGCAGATGACATGATACTATACATAGGAAATTCTAAAGAGGCCACAAAAAAAAACTATTTGAGCTAATCAATGAATTTGGTAAATTTGCAGTCTACAAAATTAACACACAGAAATCTCTTGTATTCATATACACTAAAAATGAAAAATCAGAAAGAGCAATTAAGATAATAATCCCATTCACTATTGCAACAAAAAGAATAAAATACCTAGGAATAAACCTACCTGAGGTAAAAGATCTGTACTCAGAAATCTATAAGACACTGATGAAAGAAATCAAAGATGACACAAACAGATGGAGAGACATACCATGTTCTTGGATTGGAAAAATCAACATTGTGAAAATGCCTATACTACCCAAAGCAATCCACAGATTCAATGCAATTACCTTCAAATCACCAATGGCATTTTTCACAGAAATAGAACAAAAAGTCCTAAAATTTGTATGGAGACACAAAAGACCCTGAATAGCCAAAGCAATCTTGAAAACAAACAAACAAACAACAACAACAACAAAAAACGGAGCTGGAGGAATCAGACTCCCTGAATTCAGACTCTACTACAAAGCTACAGTAATCAAGACAATATGGTACTGGCACAAAAATAGAAATATAGATCAATGGAAGAGGATAGAAAGCCCAGAGATAAACCCACGCACCTATGGTCAATTAATCTATGACAAAGGAAGCAAGTATGTACAATGGAGAAAGGACAGCCTCTTCAAAAATGGTGCTGAGAAAACTGGACAGCTACATGTAAAAGAATGAAATTAGAAAAGTTCCTAACACCATACACAAAAATATACTCAAAATGGATTAAAGACCTAAATGTAAGGCCAGATGCTATAAAACTCTTAGAGGAAAACATAGGCAGAACACTCTTTGACATAAATCACAGCAAGATTTTTTTTTTACCCACCTCCTAGAGTAATGCAAATAAAAACAAAAATAAACAAATGGGACCTAATGCATCTTAAAAGCTTTTGCACAGCAAAGGAAACTATAAACAAGATGAAAAGACAACCCACAGAATGGGAGAAAATATTTGCCAATGAAGCAACTGGCAATGGATTAACCTCTAAAATATATAAACAGTTCATGCAGCTCAATGTCAAAGAAACAAACAACCCCAACCAAAAATGGGCAGAAGACCTAAATGGGCATTTCTCCAAAGAAGACATACAGATGGCCAGGAGGCACATGAAAATCTCTTCAACATCACTGATTATTAGAGAAATGCAATTCCAAACTACAATGAGGTATCACCTCACACTGGGTAAATTGGACATATCATCAGAAAATCTACAAACAGTGAATGCTGGAGAGGGTGTGGAGAAAAGGGTACACTCTTGCACTGTTGGTGGGAATGTAAATTGATACAGCCACTATGGAGAACAGTATGGAGGTTCCTTAAAAGACTAAAAATAGAATTACCATATGACCCAGCAATACCCAGAGAAAACCATAAGACATATGCACCCCAATGTTTATTGCAGAACTATTTACAATAGCCAGGTCATGAAAGCAGAATAAATGTCCATCAACAGATGAATGGATAAAGAAGATGTTGTACATATATACAATGGAATATTACTCAGCCATAAAAAGGAATGAAATTGAGTCATTTGTAGAGACATGGATGGGCCTAGAGACTGTCATGCAGACTGAAGTAATTCAGAAAAAGAAAAACAATATTGTATATTAATGCTTATATGTGGAATCTAGAAAAATGGTACAGATCAACCAGTTTGCATGGCAGAAATAGACACAGATGTAGAGAAAAACGTATGGACACCAAGAGGGGAAGCGGGGATGGGGGGGTTGGGGGGGATGAATTCAGAAATTGGGATTGCCATATATACATCACTAATAAGAAAAAAATATCAAATTGTACACTTTAAATATATGCAGTTTATTGTATGTCAATTAAGCTTAATAAAATTCTTAAGTTTTTTTCAAAAATTAAAAAAAAGAAATTGAATAGGAAATCAAAATGTATCTGGAGACATATGAAAATGGAAACACAATGATCCAAAAACCTATGGGATGCCACAAAAGCAGATCTAAGAGGGAAGCTTATAGCACTACAAGCCTACCTCAGGAAATAAGAGAAATCTCAAATAAACAGCGTGAACTTACACCCAAAGGAACTAGAAAAAGTGTACACAGCCCCCAAGGTTAGAAGAAGGAAAGAAATGACAAAAATCAGAGCAAAAATAAATAAAAATGAAACTAAAAAAAAATAGAAAAGATCAATGAAACTAAGAGCTTTCTTTCAAAAGAAACACAAGTGATAAATCTTTAGCCAGAATCATCAAGGGAAAAAAAGAGAAAAGGCCTAAATAAATAAAATCAGAAAGGAAAGAGGAGATGTTACAACTGACACTGTGGAAATACAAAGCATCATAAGAGATTCCTACTAAAATATATACATCAATAAAATGGACAACCTAAAAGAAACAGAAAAATTCCTCTAAATGTACAATTTCCTAAGACTGAATTGGTAAGATATGGAGAGTATGAACAGATTGATTGTCAGTAATTAATTGAATTAGTAATTTTAAAAAAGCCTCCCAAGAAACAAAAGGTCAAGACCAGATAGCTTCACAGGTGAATTCTACCAAACATTTTATAAAAATAGTTAACACCTATCCTTTTCAAACTATTCCAGAAAATTAAAGAGGAAGGAACACTTTGAAACTCACTCTATGAGGACAGTGTTATCCTTATACAAAAACCAGACAGAGACACCACAAAAAAGAAAATTACCTGCCAATATCACTGATGGACATAGATGCAAAAATTCTCAACAAAATATTAGTAATCTGAATTCAACAATGCATTAAAAAGATCATATGCCATGATCAAGTGAGATTTATTCCAGGGATATAAGGATGGCTCAATATCCACAAATCAATCAGTCATATACCACATTAACAAATTGAAGAGCAAAAATATGATAATCTCAATAGCTGCAGAAAAAGCCATTGACATAATTTAACATCCATTTATGATAAAAACTCTCCACAAAGGAGGTATAGAGGGAACATACATCAACATAATAAACCTACAGCCAACATCAGACTCAATGGTAAAAAGCTGAAAGCATTTCCTCTAAGATTGGGAACATTTCAAGGATACCCACTCTCACCACTTTTTCCAACATAGTATTGGAAATCGTAGCCACAGCAAAAAAAAAAAAAGAAAAAAAGAAAAAAAGAAAAAAAAAACAAAAAGAAATAAAAGGAATACCAAATTGGAAAGAAGTAATAGTATCACTGTTTGCAGATGACAATGATGCTATATGTAGAAAACCCCAAACACTCCTTCCAAAAACTATTAGACTAATACATGAATTTAGTAAAGTTTCAGGACACAAATTTAACACACAGAAATCTGTTGTGTTTCTCTAGACTAACAACAAACTATCAGAAAGAAAAATGAGGAAAACAATACCTTTTATAACTGCATCACAAATAATAAAATACCTAGGCATAAATCTAACCAATAAGGCAAAATACCTGTACTCAGAAAAATATAAGACATTGATGAAAGAAATTGAAGATGACAAAAATGAAAAGATATACTGTGCTCATGGGTTGGAAGAATCACTACTGCTAAAATGACCATAATCCCCAAGGCAATCTACAGATTCAATGCCATCCCTATCAAAATAACAATGACATTTTTCACAAAACTATAATAAATAATTCTAAAATTTGTTTGGAAACACAGAAGACCCCAAATAACCAAAACAATCTTGAGAAAGAAGACCAAAGCTGGAGGTAACATGCCCCCTGATTTCAAACTATACTACAAAGGTACAGTAATCAAAACAGTATGGTATTGGCATAAAAACAGACATAGAGATCAGTGGGACAGAACAGAGAGCCCAGAAATGAACCCACATGTATATGGTCAATTAACCTATGACAAAAGAGACAGGAATATACAATGGGGAAAAAGCCTCTTCAATAAATGGTGTTTGGAAAACTGGACAGCTACATGCAAAAGAATCAAACTGGACTTTTCTCACACCATATATAAAAGTAAACTAAATGAATTAAAAGACTTAAATGTAGGACCTGAAACCATAAAACTCCTAGAAGAAAACATAGGCAGTATGCACTTTGACATCAGTCTTAGCAATATATTTTTGGATTTCTCTCCTCAGGCAAGGGACAAAAGCAAAAATGAACAAACAGGAGTACAACAAACTGAAAAGTTTGCAAAATGAAGGAAACTATCAACAAAATGAAAAGGCAACCTACTAAATAGGAAAAGATATTTGCAAATGATGTATTTGATAAGGGGTTAATATCCAGAATCTACAAAGAACTCATATAACTCAACATCAAAAAAAAAAACCCAATTAAAAAGTTTGCAGAGGACTTGAATAGACCTTTTTCCAAATAGGACATACAGATGGCTAAAAGACACATGAAAATATGCAATATCACCAATCATCATGGAAGTGCAAATGAAAACAACAATGCGATATCACCTCACACCTGTCAGAATGTCTATTATCAAGCAGACAATAAATAACAAGTATTGGTGATGATGTGGAGAAAAGGGTACTCTCATGCACTCTTGGTGGGAATGTAAATTGGTGCAGCCACTATGGGAAACAGTGTGGAGGTTCGTCAATAATTAAAAATAGATCTACCATACAATCTAGCAATTCCACTTCTGGTTATTTGCCCAAAGAAAACAAAACCCACTTATTCGAAAAGATATGTGTACTCCAATGTTCAGTGCAGCATTATTTACAATAGCCAAGATATGGAAGCAAACTAAGTACCCATCAATAGATAAAATGGAATATTACCTAGCCATAAAAAGAATGAAATCTTGGCATTTGGCACAACATTGATGGACTTAGAGGGTATTTTACTAAGTGAAATAAGTCAGAGAAAGACAAATACCATGTGATTTCACTTCTATGAGAAATATAAAAAATAAAACAAATGAACAAACATAACAAAACAGAAACAGAGATACAGAAAACAAACTGGTGGCTGCCAGAGGGGAAGAAAGTGGAGGGATGAGTGAAATAGGTGAGAGATATTAAGAAGTACAAACTTCCAATTATAAAATAAATGTCAAGGGGATATAATGTACAGTGTAGGGAATATAATCAATAATATTATAATAACGTTGCATGCTGACAGATAACTAGACCTATCATGGTGATAATTTTGGAATGTATAAAAATATCAGAACACTATGTTGTACACCTGAAACTAATACAGTATTATAAGTCACATACTTCAATTCAAAACATAAAAATAAAACAAGTAGGCTAGCAAGACAGAGTCTTGCATAATGTAATCTATTCACAGGATTGACATCCTATTACCTTTGCCATGTTCTGTTGATTAAAAGCAAGCCACCTGTTCTGCCCACATTCAAGGGGAGGGGATTGCACAGAATTGTGAATACCAGGTGATGGGGATCTCATGGGGCTACCTCAAAATCTGTTCACCACACAGAGGCATGGTGCTGCCAGGTAGGTGTTAGAGGTTCACCTAATTCAGTTTGGACAAATGCTGCTTGGCCAGTTATGAAAAACAATATTCAGCCAAAGCTAAGGCCAAACCCCCAAATGCTCATTATATATTGAAATTCTTGTATACAAGAGTAAATTTGAAATTATCTCAAAATATTAATCATAAATTTATTACTTAAGTGTTAGTAGTTTATTTTTTAAGTTTATTATTATAATATGGGAACAACATTTCTAAGCACTATCACACTGCCTACCATACTGTTGCCCTCTCCTTCATAACATTTTTTTCTGCCACAACTTTACATTTATTTGTATGACTAGTTGATTAATGTTTGAGTATTATGCTGGACTCTAATCTCCAGAAGAACAGGAGCCAATGGCCAGTTTTGCTTATAGCAGTACTTTTGGTGGAATAGGGTTCTCCCTCACATCTCCAATAGTAGGAAAATTGTTAATTATAACATGGTACATCTAATCCATGCAGAAAGAATGGATACTATTATTTCCTTTATTAGGTGGTTACCCTTTCCAGATATACAGAATACAAACGAGACTGCTGCCCAAGCAATACCATCTGCACTTCCTAATAACAGGGTAGCGAAAAATTCTCCTACTTTGGAGTTGAACAGACCGAGGTTCAAACTCCAATTCTACCAATCTTGGATGGCAAAATGGAGGTCTACCTATCTTGAATGAGGTTTGCCTAAAGCAGTGGTTTTCAAACGGTGGTCCTTGAAGCAGCAATAGTAGCATCACCTGGGAACATGTTAGAAATGCAAGTTTTCTAGTCTCAACTCAGACCTACTGAATCAGAATCTATGGGGGTGGGGCCAAGCACTCTGTTTTAACAAGCCTTCCAGGTGATTCTGAGGCATGCTCAAGTGTGAGACCCCAAATTCAAGTCACATTTGTTGTACCTGTCCTATCTTGGTTATACTGGTCTCCAACCACAAGGTGGCAACCTCTGTCTAAAGTCCTATGGGTTGACCAACGGTTACAGTAAGTGTATCTGGTCTAGTCATCTAACTGTCCAAAAGGTAGTAAGTAGTAATATGACATAGGGATGTGAGAGAAGTGGGAGATGAGAGAAGAAGCAAGGAGATGGAATGAACAACAGAGCTGGAGGGGGCTTTATCTTCACTTTTGACATAGCAAGTTAAATAGGATGAGGTAGTAGCTGTGGTGGTGTCAGGGGTGTTAGTATCAGATAGCTTTTCACCTAACAATTTAGCTCATTCTGGGTACAAAAGAATTTGCTTGAATGTTGGAGAGTTTGTGGACAACCAATTTCATCTATGCTTTTCATCCTTTAATACACAGACACTACTCAAAGTCATGCACCTCCCCATACCATCACATACACTCTTCCTACCTTTGTACTCTAATCATGAATTCCTTATCCACTTTTCTTCCTATTATTGATTTCCCTCTTTTAAAACCTTTCCATAGTTCTACCTGGAACTCCATTGCGCAGTAAAGCAAGCCCAGCTCATGAAAATATACTTTGTTGTCCTCCTTAATGGTACTCCCCTGAAGATTATACTTTCCATATAGCCCTCTCTGGTGAAATCTGTTATTTTCTTATTCCGCATAAATTATATGGGTTGATAAAGAAGGTAAAGACTGGGAAATCCCAACAACAGAAGTCTCAAAGGAGGGTAAAATTTCTCATCTCTGGCAATGGAATCCATGCAGACATATCACCCAGCACCTTAGATTCTCAGTTCTGTTGATGCCTCAGTTCCATTTCACTTCAGCCACTGTCACCCATGACTACACAGTGGATCTTTTCAACACCTATAGGAAATCCACATTGTAAATCTTTTTTAACTCATTTATCTTTTTCTTCTTTCCTGCTTTCTATAGGATAGATGGAATTTTCTTTTCCTGGTTTAAAAGTTATACATTCTATTTTTGTTCTTATTGTGGTTTCCCTTAACATCCATGTTTATTTAGCCCTATTAATTTATCAATATATTTTTCTCTTAACAATACAAGTATTTGAAAATGTTCTTATGTCCTTTGTGTCCCGTCACACCTTCCCCATCATTTTGATAATGTTTAAAGCTTTAGTTCTGGGTTACTAGGGATATGCTTTTTCTTCTTTCTGCTCAGTATTTTTAATTTTTCACATCAGCAATAAACTATACCATGATATTTAATCACCCTTACTTCCCATATCTCTTGCATTACCTCTTTTTTCTCTTCTCATTTGAAGATCTCCTCCAAAATTGTCTTCAACAAGGATCTTTGTGTGGCAAGCCTTCTGAGACATTGTATGCCCCTGAATATTTGTATTACTCTACTACATTTAAATAAAAACTGACTGAATATAAAATTATAGGTTAAAAGTATTTTTAAACATGATAATTCCAGTCCCTTAAAAATATTACTTGATTGTTGTATTTAATTTTGCTAATTAAAAAGTCTGTTATCAATTTAATCATTTCCTTTGTAGAGAATTTTATTTTTCTATCTGGAAGCTTTGAGAAGTCCTTGATATTCTTAAATTCCATTATAATGTGTATGTATATGTTTACATACATATACATATACAGGTTTTACCTTATCTCTCCTAGTTTGTGTCAGCTATAATGTGTCTGAGTAGTGGGGGAAAAGAGAGCTCCAGGTACCACAGAACATGTTGATCATTCCCATTTGCTGCTGTGATCAAGGCTTCATCTTGATACTCTGAAATAAGCAGTACTGTGGAGGAGCCAATGTTCCCAGGTTGTAATCTACCAGCCTTGGGGATTTGAAAGGGATAGAAGAGTGAATGCCCAATGAGGTAGTCCCCACCTGTTTTCAACATCCCACTCAACCAAGCAGGGCTTTTTTTTGCTACCTGATATACTCTGATATATCCACAAATACTATTAACTGTGGTTTGGGATGTTTCTGTTGATTTCTATAGTGAAGGGGTAGGTAATGTAGGTACCATGACAATTAGAAGAAATATAAGAGTAAAACATCAAAACTTTCATTAAACTTATCCTCTTACTGCTGTCTCCAACTACCCTCTATTCTGGACTGCTAAAAACAAAACCAAAACAAACAAAAAACACAGCTATGCAGATTGAAGCCACCACAAACAAATGGCTTCTTTTCTCAGCTGGGCCCTTGGTACTACTCAGCTATCTCTTTATTTGTCAGCTTCCTCTCCCATTTGTTCAGTGCCTATGCAAATCTGCACCACACTCATCAAAGCCCTCCAATCCCTCTTCTTTTCAGCAAAGGGCTGAGAAACTGCACCTTACTCAACCCTAGAGGTACTCTCTCATATGTGAATGGCAGTCCTAGAACACAATATAGAACACAGTGAAAATTATACCTCTAGTTGTGCTAGATTTTGGCCCTGCAAGGACTTTGAATCCTATGTCAAAAGGAAATGGGGACTCGAAGGGGGGGAGTCAAGGAAGGGAGGGAATACGGGGATATGTGTATAAAAACAGATGATTGAACCTGGTGTACCCCCCCAAATAAATAAATTAATTAATTAATTAAAAAAAAAAAGAAAGCCATTTATTCTGTAGTGCAATACTTTAAAGACTTAGAGAAATCAGTATTTGTGGCATAGGTTATTATTGCACTACAGTCAGCTGTTATTGTTAACAAAGTTCTCCAGCAGCATTTTAAGAGAGGAAATGACAGAACTTGATGAAAAAGAATGTAAGAAATATAATGTATAAGAAAAGCAATTGACTTACATGAGTAAGTCAAAAGCATAGGAATAATTGATGGGTAGAGCATGATAAAGTTGTTTGATGGTTGTTAAGGGAAATATTTGAACCAGGAAGAGATAATTATTGAAAATTACCATTTTAAGTGTTTTCATGTATTATCTCAACTAGTTTCACAATAGCCCTGTTTGTTAAGTACTGTTGGTTATAGATGAGGAAACTCAGATACCCAAAGTAACTTTCCCAAAGTCACACAGCTAGTAAGTATTGCAGCCAGGATTTGAAATTAGGCAGTCTAATTCCAAAAGCCTAGGTTCAGACATTTAGGTGGATTTATAAGATACTAAGGTGCTAGGAAAAAATAGGAATACATTCTGAGTACCAGCTGCAAAACGTGAGTCCTGTTGCTGGGACCATATAGATTGGGAAAGTCTAGAAGTAGAGAAACTGGAGAAGTAGCTGCAGTACTTTAAGTCAGCTATGCATATTGATGAAGGGTTATTTGCAGAAAACTAGATCCACTCTAGTAAAAGCAGGAAGGAGTTTACTATGGGATATTGAATAGTTTGCAAAGTTGTTGGGAGTGCTGAAGAAGCTTTCGATTAACCTGACATAGATGACTCCCAAAACTATACCATAGAACTTGATCGTTAAAGGAGCTTCTGCCTTTTCTGCGATCACTGCCACAATCAGGAAACTGTCACTACTCCTACCATGCCTTCTAGAATTCAGACTAGCATAAGAGGCCACCCATACCCTATCTTTCACTTCCCTTGGAGATCACACAACAAGACACTGAGACCTCTAGTAGTTGTGCCACTAAAAAACAAAGCCTCCGCTACTGTGCTTGTCAGAAAAAATAAAGATAGCTCCCTGTCCACCTCATTTCCACCTTATAGATCACACACAAAGTGTATCTAATTGCACAAACCTAAATGATTTCTGGAACCCTAACAGTCAGAGATTCTGAGGACTGTTATTTTTAGTCTCCCAGCCTCTGCAGTATGTGCAGGCACACTAGGAAGAGAGTGGAATAGATGTCAGATGTCAGACCAGCATCATCAGTACAGGAGGGTGAAGGCCTTGGACTACTGTGTGCTGTTAGTTAGGGAGAATCAGGAGAGGGTGGACTTCGTGATTGGAAGAAGGTGGGGTGAGCTACTCAGAAGAAAAAAATCAGTATGGCTAGGTTCTCTAGGACGTAGCGAAATTATATATTTCTTGTTAATTGCTGAGATTCTGTTATTTTCTGTCCTTGGAATTGACTTGGAATCGCAGTTACTCTAAAATGTGTTCCTAACCCCCATTAATGTCAGTGAAAATCGTGAGATTCTTTAGAATAACTACCACCTCCAAAATAATTCCTTACTCCCTTTCCGTAACATAGATGAAAATGCAATAATGAATGTTTTAGTAAAAAAGAAATTGTTAGTAAATTAAAAAAAAAAAAAAAAGGAAATGAAGACAGTGAAATGACAAGAATGGAAAATCAGGCCAAATCTCTATATCTAGTGAACATATCCTTCAGGAATGAAGCAGAAATCCAAACATTCTCAGGCGAAGGAAAACTAAGAGAAATTTTCATCGTTGGCCCCTGCTGTGCCTAAAGGAAGTTCTTTAAGCATAAAAGAAATATAAAAAAAGGAATCTTAGAATATCAGAAAGGAAGAAAGAACAATGGAAGAATAAAATTATGGGTAAAGGTAATAAATTTACTTTTCTAAATTATGCTTGATGGTTGAAATAAAAATTATAATTTGTCTGATGTGAGTCTCAATGAATATAGAGGAAATAGTTGATAAAATTATATCATGAATGGGAGAAGATATATTAAATCTAAAGGGAAATACCTCACTGTAACTAATACGTCTATACAACCTGTACTCTTTGATAAGTTATATAATATGTACTATGTAAGTATTATATAATATCTACAGCAACCACTTAAAAATCTATATGAAGAGATGCACTAAAAACACTGGCTAATTCAAAATGGCATTCTAAAAAATCTTGAAGTAACCCACAGGAAAGCAGGAAAAAGGAAATAGAAATGAAGAGCAGAGAGAACAAAGAAAACATGAATCACCCCCCCCCACCAAGCACACACACACATACACACAAACACACACACAATAAAGGACTTAAGCCCTAACATATCAATAGTTAAATTAAATGTAAATTATCTAGGGACTTTGATCGGACAAGGGGTCATAGACTCATTTCTCCCTGCTCCTCTCTGCTAAGTACAACTGTAGCATGACATAAGAGGCAACCATGGGAGGACTCTGAATGATGGAGAAAGGAAAGTAGACTGGCTAAAGACCCCAGTACTGGAGGAAAGATATAGCAGATGGGCATCTTACGACTCTGCACTCAGCAACAGAAGGCGACCCAAGCCTGGCATCTCCTGACCCTAATATATTGGATGAAGGTGACTCAGGTAGGTTCATGCTTTCTCCAGATTAAATGGGAGTTATGCTGACAACTCCAGTCAGGCCTAGTGGCAATGGTAAGAGTGATCAAGTGGGAGCTCCAAAAGTAAAAGGTGGCCAAGGGAAATAATCTTTACTTCTGTGGGCCAGAGAGTTTATTCTTTTACCTAAAGATGCCTAGTGGCCCCAGCAGCACCAGCAGGGGTAATCCCACCACAACAAGTGGCCCAGCCTGGAAAGGACCCTTTGTATGCTGTAGTTTAAGACTCCCTTTGCCCACCTAGAGACACTGTCATGTCTGACAGCACTGGAAATGGGGAATCCCACCACCACAAGTGGCAAAATTCAGGAAGTATGAGCTGTGTTCTTCTTATATAAAATATCCTGAAAAAGCTAAATTATTAGAGAAGAAAGTGGTTTTGCCTAGGATTGGGGATGGGAGCAGGACTTGCCTACAAAAAAGGATTCAAGAAATTGGGGTTGGGGAGTGGTGGTAAATGTTCTAAAACTGGATTTGGTGATGGCCACATAACTCTATAAATTTACTAAAAATATTAAAAAGTATACTTACAATAGTTGAATTTTATGGTATGTAAATTATACCTCAGTAAAGCTTTTTTAAACTTGCAGCTAACTAAAACTAGAAAGAACTTCTTTAACCTAAAAACATGCATCTACTGATGCAATCATAATTAATATAAACGATTGAATTTCCATGGTCTTCCTTAAGACATGGAAAAGACAAGCATCCTTATTTTCATCACTCCTATTTAACACCATAGTGGAAGTCCTAACTGGCTTAATAATGCAAGAAAAAAAAAAGGCATACAGAATATAAAGGAAGAAATAAAACTATATTCACAGATAACATGATTTTCTATGTAGAAAATTCCATGAAATTTATTTTAAAAAAGCCACTAGAACTAATAAATGAGTTTAATAAGGTCTCTAATTGCATTTCTCTATTATTAGCAATGAACAATCAGAAGTCAAAGTTTTTTTTAAAAAAAACAGTATAACTTACAATTGCACCAGAAAAATGAAATTCTTAGGGAAAAAAAAAACTTAAAATATATTCAGGATATGTACATTGAAAGCTACAAAACATTTTAGAAAAATATCAAATAAAAGCTAAATAAGTGTGTATATGAACTATATTCATGGATTGGAAAACTCAATATTGTTAAGAGGTCAATTCTTCCAAAAACTGATCTATAGATTCAATGCAAACCCAATTAAAATCCCGACACTATTTTTTTCTAGATATTAATAAGCTGATTCTTAAATTCATATTGAAAGATAAGGAAATGAGAATAACCGAAAAAATTTTGAAAAAGAGCAAAGTTGAAGAACTCACGATCTCTCATTTCAAGGCTTAACTATTAAGCTACGGTAACGAAAACAGTGTAATATTTGGAAGAATCAGTCTACCCAATGTTAAGGCTAACTATATAGCCATAAAAATCAAGGTAATTATTGTATTGTCAGATACATACATCAATGGAACAAAACAGAGAACCGGAGATAATCCAACACAAATAGAGTCAACTGATATTTTACAAAGATAAGAAGGCAAGTTAATTGAAAAAAGATAGTCTTTTCAACAGATGGTGCTGGAACATTTGTATATCCACATATTAAAATATGAAACTTGACCTGTACCTCACACTTTATATAAATATGAACTCAAATGGATAATAAGCCTAAATTTTAAATGTAAAATTATAAGACTCAAAAGAAAATACAAGGGAAAACTTTTGTGAACTTTGATTAGACCAAGGGTTCTTATGTATCACACCAAAAGTACCTGCTATTAAAAAATTGATAAGTTGGAACTCATCACAATTTAAAACTTCTGCTTTGTAAAGGATACTGTTAAGGGAATAAAAAGACAAGCCACAGAAAATATTTGCAGAACTGATATCTAATAAAAGACTTGTATCCAAAAATATTAGGAACTCTTAAAACTCATCAATAAGAAAACAAATGACCCAATTTAAAAATGGACAAAAGAGCAAATATCTCACTAAAGACGATATACAGATGGCTAATAAACCTATGAAGAGATGCTCAAAATGATATGTTACCAGGGAATTGCAAATTAAAACAACAATGAGATATTACCACATGCCTATTTGAATGGATCAAATCCCTGACAATATCAATTGCTAGTGAGAATGAGGAGCAACAGACACTCTCATTAATTGCTGGTAGGAATGTGAAATGATACAGCCACTTTGGATGACAGTTTGGCAGTTTCCTACTATGCTATACTTAGTCTTATCATGCAGTCCAGCAATCCTGTTCCTAAATATTTACCCAACTGATTTGAGAATTTATGTCCACACAAAATCCTGCATGCAAATGTTTATAGCAGCTTTATTCATAATTTCAAAAACTTGTTAGCAACCAAGATGTCCTTCAAGGTAAATGGATAAATGAAGAAACTGCAGCACATCCACACTATAGAACACTATCCAGCAATTAAAAGGATTGCGCTATTAATTCATGCAACTACATGGCTGAATCTTAAATGCATATTGCTAAGTAAAAAAGCCAGTCAGAGAAAGCTATTATTCCATTTATATGACACTCTAGAAAAGTGAAAACTATAGAGACTGAAAATAGATGAGTGCTTGCCAGGGGTTTAGGGAGGAGCAAAGTTTGACTAGGTAAATCACAAGGGATGTATTAGGGTCATGAACCTATTCTATACAACACTATAGTGGTGGATACACTGCCCATTTGACAAAATTTATACGTTAAAACATAAAGAGTAAACTTTAATGTATGCAAATTTAAAAAGTCATCTAGGAAGTTGGGAATCTCAGGATGAAATGTAAACTATGACAAAATAATTTAACTGTGTTACAAAAGTATGATACAACCTCACCAAAGGGGGTGGGAAAAGGATGTGCTAACCTAGAAACTTTGAAAATTACTAGAAACTGTAAGATTAATGATAAAAGTAACTGTACATAAGCACTTTACCACAAGTTGTTTTTCACAGGGGTATAGGTCAACAATTCTGAAACCACATGTATACCAGATTTTCAACAAATAAATAAAGGGATGGTAGACAGTGGGAGCCAGTTTTCTCAATGTTGGAATAGGAAGTTATAGATAGACGAGAGAAAGGCTAGAATAACCATGTAGTACTGTGTTAATGTCAGAGTCATGAGTATAAACTCATGTTTAGCTTAATACAGATACTGATATAGAAATCATTATAGACATGTGTGTATACATGGATTAGTCTACATACATATATTCCCTAGCTCTGTCTGTTGAAAGGGCCTAGAAACAAAGATATCCCAGTAGCAACAAGTACACCTAGCACCCAGATCTTGGTTTTTAATAACACTCTCCAATAAAAGAAAGCAAGGATCCTTGCAGAAATAGATGATTCTAGGACTGAGGCATCTTGGAGGACCAGAAATTAAGGAAGTGCTCAAAAAAGCCACAATGATGGGGGTATATCAAAGGGACATAAGCACCAACTGAAAGAGCTACCTAATGGCCAAAGTTGGAACAACTTGAGCAACAGAATAAAATAGTATTGGATTATAACCCAAAGTACAAAAGCAATATCCATAAATCCATACTGACATAAATGATTGAATAAACAAATGGGAAGAAGATAAATCTTGCATGTATAAGAATTCAAAATAATTTCTGTAGATATTCTGCCTGCAAGGAAGAGGTACATAAGTCCCCTCTCTAAGTATGGGCTGTGTATCATGACTTCCTTCCAAAGACAGAAAGGAGAAAAAATATTAACTTTACAGTGGAGAAACCCGACAAACACTACTTCAACCAGGTAATCAAGATTAACATCAAATGTAATATGTCATGTTGACAGTATGTACCCTTGATAGGATGTTATAAGAATGACACTTTACCTCTGTAGTCTCCCTCCAAAAACCAATAACTCTTGTGTTATCATAAGAAAAACATCACAAATCCCAATTGAGGGATATTCTATAAAATATCTGACCAGTACTCCTCAAAATTTTCAAGATCATTAAAAAGAAAACAAAAACAAAAACAAGGAAAATCCGAGAAACTGTCACAACAAAGAGGAACCTATAGAGACACAGCAACTAAATGAAATGTGGTATCCTAGATGACATCATGAAACAGAAAAAGGACACTAGGTAAAAACTAAGGAAATCTGAATAAACTAACAACTTTACTTAATAATATGTCACCACTGGGTCACTAATTGTAACAAATGTTCCTTACTAACATAAGATGTTAATAATAGGGGAAACTGTGTGTGGGATATATGAGAACCCTGTAATGCCTTGGCAATTTTTCTATAAAGGTGCTTGGCAAAGTGAAAAAAAATCTCAATACCAGTAATTATTAGGGAAATGAAAACTAAAAGCACATTAAGATACCTCTATACAACTATCAGAAAGGCTAATTTTTAAAAAATCTAACAATATCAAGCACTGTCAAGGATCAAAACAACCAGAACTATTATACATTGTTAGTGGGAATGAAAAAATGGTACAGTTACTTTGAAAAACAATTTGGCAATTTCCTTTAAACATACACATACCACAAAACCCAGAAATCCCACTTCTGGGTAATCGCCTAGGTGAAATGAAAATCTATATTCGCACAAAAATCTGTATATAAATGTTTACTGCAGATTTATTCTTAATTGCCAAAAACTAGAAGCAAACCAACTCTCTCCCAGATGATTAATAGATAAACAAACAATGGCACATCCATATGATAGAATATCATTCATGAATAAAAATGGAACTAGTGATACATAAAAGGAAGCAGACATATGGCTACATACTGTAGGATCCTCTATATATATAATGTTCTGAAAAAGGCACAACTATAAGATTGGAGAATGTATCCATTAGTGACAGAGGTTAAGGATTGGGGAGGAAGTTTTAATTACAAAGAAGAGGCTGAAAGATATTTTGGGGTGATGGAATTGTCCTGCATGTTCATTGTGGTGGTAGTTAGACAACACTATACATTTGCCAAAATTCATATAACCAAACACCAAAAAGAGAAACATTAACTGTATCTACATTAAAAACAAAACCTAAAAATCAATTACACTTGGCCATCAAAATCCACAGTTCCCCATCTACAGACTCACCCAACCATGGATTGTGTACTGTTTTATTTTTGCTTGCTTGTTAGTTCCTTTTCTTTTTTGAAGTATAGCTGATTTACAATATTATATTAGTTTCAGGTGTACAGCAAAATAATCAGTACTTTTGCAGACTACACTCCATTATAGGTTATTAGAAGATAATGTTTATAATTCCCTCTGCTCTACAGTATATCCTTGTTGCTCATCTATTTTATACACAGTAGTTTGTATCTATTAATACCATACACCTAATTTGTCCCTCCCCCTTTCCCTCTCCCCTTTGGTGTAAGTTTGCTTTCTATATCCGTGAGCCTTTTTCTGCTTTGCATATACATTCATTTGTATTATTTTTTAGATTCCATATAAAAGTGATATCAAAGTATTTGTCTTTTTCTGTCTGACATTCCACTGAGCATAATATTCTCTAGGTACACTCATGTTGCTACAAATGGTAGAATTTCATTCTTTTTTATGGCTTAGTAACATTTCATTGTATATATATACCACATCACTTAACCCAATTGGCTGTCTATGGGCACTTGGATTGCTTCCATATCTTGGCTATTTTAAATAGTTGCTGCTGTGAACATTGGGGTGCATATATCTTTTCAACTTAGTGGGGTTTTGTTTAGCTCCTTATTGGAGTGTAATTGCTTTACACTGTTGTGCCAGTTTTTGAAGTACAAGAAAGTGAATCAGCTGTATTTATACATATATCCCCATATCCCCTCCCTCCTGCAACTCCTTCCCACCCTCCCTATCTCACCCCTCTAAGTCATCACCAATCATTAAGTTGATCTCCTTATGTTATGTAGCAGCTTCCCACTAGCTATCTATTTTACATTTGGTGGTATATATATGTCAATGCTACTCTCTCACTTCATCCCAGCTTCCCCTTCACCCCGTGTCCCACCCCGTGTCCTCAAGTCTGTTCTCTGCATCTGCATCTTTATTCTTGCCCTGCCACTGGATTGATCAGTACCATTTTTTTAGATTCTGTATATATGTTTCTCTCTTTCTGGGTTACTTCACTCTGTATGACAAACTCTAGGCCATAAATGACAAACCCACAGCCAACATCATCCTCAATGGTGAAAAACTGAAAGCATTTCCGCTAAGATCAGGAACAAGACAAGGGTGCCAGCTCTCACCACTATTCAACATAGTTTTGGAAGTGTTAGCCACAGCAATCAGAGAACAAAATGAAATAAAAGGAATCCAAATTGGAAAATAAGTAAAAAGGTCACTGTTTGCAGATTACATGATACTATGTACAGAAAACCCTAAAGATGCTATCAGAAAACTACTAGAGTTAATCACAGAATTTGGTAAAGTTACAGGATAGAAAATGAATGCACAGAAATCTCTTGCATTCCTATACACCAACAATGAAAAATCAGAAAGAGAAATTAAGTCAACACTTCCATTTACTGTTGCAACAAAAAGAATAAAATACCTAGGAATAAACCTACCTAAGGAGGCAAAAACCCTGCATGCAGAAACTTATGAGGCACTGATGAAATAAATCAAAGATGACACAAACAGATGGAGAGATATACCATGTTCCTGGATTGGAAGAATCAACATTGTGAAAATGACTATACTACCCAAAACAATCTACAGATTCAATGCAATCCCTATCAAATTATCAAGGGCATTTTTCACAGAACTAGAACAGAAAATTATGCAATTTATATGGAAACACAAAACACCCCAAATAGCCAAAGCAATCTTGAGAAGGAAAAACGGACCTGGAGGAATCAAGCTCCCTGACTTCAGACTACACTACAAAGCTACAGTAATCAAGACAATATGGTACTGGCACAAAAACAGAAATATAGATAAATGGAACAGGATAGAAAGACAGGAGATAAACCCACGTACATATGGTCACCTTATCTTTGACAAAAGAGGCAAGAATATACAATGGAGAAAAGACAGCCTCTTCAATAAGTGGTGCTGGGAAAACTGGATAGCTGCTTGTAAAAGAATGAATTTAGAACATTCCCTAACACCATACACAAAAATTAACTCAAAATGGATCAAAAGATAAATATAAGGCCTGACACTATAAAACTCTTAGAGGAAAACATAGGCAGAGCAGTCTATGACGTAAATGACAGCAAGATCTTTCTTGACCTACCTCCTAGAGTAAAGGACATAAAAACAAAAATAAACAATGGGACCTAATGAAACAAAAGTTTTTGCACAGCAAAGGAAACCATAAATATGATGAAAAGACAACCCTTGGAGTGGGAGAAAATATTTGCCAATGAAGCAACTGACAAAGGATTAATCTCCAAAATATATAAGCAGCTTATTCAGCTCAATATCAAAAAACCAAACAACCCCATCCAAAAATGGGCGGAAGGCCCTAAACAGACATTTCTCCAAAGAAGACATACAGATGGCCAACAAACACATGAAAAGATGCTCAACATCACTAATCATTAGAGAAACTCAAGTCAAAACCACAATGAGGTATCACCTCACACCAGTCAGATTGTCCATTATCAAAAATTCTAGGAACAATAAATGCTGGAGAGGGCGCAGAGAAAAGGGAACCCTCCTGCACTGTTGGTAGGAATGTAAATTGATACAGCCACTATGGAAAACAGTATGGAGGGTCCTTAAAAAACTAAAAATTGAACTACCATATGACCCAGCAATGCCACTCCAGGGCATATACCCAGAGAAAAGCATAATTCAAAAATTACATGTACCACAGTGTTCATTGTAGCATTATTTACAATAGCTAGGACATGGAAGCAACCTAAATGTCCATCGATGGATGAATGGATAAAGAAGATGTGGCACACATATACAATGGAATATTACTCAGGAATAAAAAATAACAAAATAATGTCATTTGCAGCAACATGGATGGACCTAGAGATTGTCATACAGAGTGAAGTTAATCAGACAAATATCATATGATATCACTTTTATGTGGAATCTATAAAAAGGATACAAATGAACTTATCTACAAAGCAGAAAAAGAGTTACAGATGTAGAAAACAAACTTATGTTTACCAGGGGGTAAGTGGGGGGAGGGATAAATTGGAAGATTGGGATTGACATATACACCGTACAATATATTAAATAGATAACTAATAAGGACCTACTTATTAGGTATAACACAGAGAACTCTACTCAATACTCTGTAATGGCCTATACGGGAAAAGAATTTTAAAAGAGTGGATATATGTATATGTATAACTGATTCACTTTGCTGTACAGCAGAAACTTACACAACATTGTAAATCAATTATTCTCCAACAAAGTTTCTTTTTATTTAAAAGAAGAAAAATTAGGGCAACTACACCTATGGACACACAGTTAAAAGAAAGTAACAGAACCAGGATTTGAATATCTACTCTTCTAGCCTAGTTACAAAGCCAAGCTTGTCCAAAGAATAAGGCTCAAACCCATTTTCATGAAGTGCAATAATTCAGCCCCAGCAGATCTTCACAGATCTCCACTTCTCCACCTTGTATTATCTTTAAGCTCTTTATTGGAGGATAATTGCTTTACAGTGTTCTGTCAGTTTTTGAGGTACACCAAAGTGAATCAGCTGTATTTATACATATATCCCCATATCCCCTCCCTCCCATGACTCCTTCCCACCCTGCCTATCCCACCCCTCTAAGTCATCACCCATCATCGATTTGATCTCCCTGTGTTATTCAGCAGCTTCCCACTAGCTATCTATTTTACATTTCGTAGTGTATATATGTCAATGCTACTCTCTCACTTTGTCCCAGCTTCCCCTTCACCCTCCTCCCACCGCCATGCCCTCAAGTCCATTCTCTACATCTGTATCTTTATTCTTGCCCTGTCACTGGGTTTATCAGCACCATTTTTTAAGATTCCATATATATGAGTTAGCATACGATATTTGTTTTTCTCTTTCTGGCTTACTTCACTCTGTATGACAGTCTCCAGGTCTATCCACCTCATTACATATAGCTCCATTTCATTCCCTTTTGTGGCTGAGTAATATTCCATTGTATACATGTGCCACATCTTCTGTATGCATTCATCTGTTGATGGGCATTTAGGTTGCTTCCATGTCCTGGCTATTGTAAATAGTTCTACAATGAACATTATGGTACATGTTTCTTTTTGGATTATGGTTTTCTCTGGGTATATGCCCAGTAGTGAGATTACTGGGTCATATGGTAGTTCTATTTTTAGTTTTTTAAGGAACCTCCATACTGTTTTCCATAGTGACTGTACTAATTTACATTCCCACCAACAGTGCAGGAGGGTTCCTTCTTCTCCACACCCTCTCCAGCATTCATTGTTTCTAGATTTTTTGATCATGGCCATTCTGACTGGTATAAGGTGATACATTGTTGTGGTTTTGACTTGTGTTTCTCTAATGATTAGTGATGTTGAGCATCTTTTCATGTGTTTGCTAGCCATCTGCATGTCTTCTTTGGAAAAATGTCTATTTAGGTCTTCAGCCCATTTGTGGATTGGGTTATTTGTTTTTTTGATATTGAGCTGCATGAGCTGCTTGTATATTTTGGAGATTAATCCTTTGTCCACCTTGTATTTTACAATATAGTAATTGAATCGTCCCTTTCTCATCCTTTTCTCCTTAACCAACAATTACACATTTACATGCTGCTGTTTCTCACTTCTATGCTTCATTCCTAATGCACGCAACTTGGCATCCTCTCCCTCTCTTATTTACATGGCTAAGTCACTTCTTGGAAATCTTCTCAAATCCCCAAAGTCCCTGTCTCCTTAATCTGCTCACCCTCACATACTCCCACTATGCTCTTTGCTTATTTACATTGAATTGCCATTGTATATTTACTTTTATGTGAGCTCCTTGAAGGCAAGAACCACTTCTTATTCATCTTTACTGTGTCTAACATGATTCCTGGCACATACTTGTTATCCAATAAATTTTTGTTCAATAAATAAATGATTGAGTGAACATTTAAATAACTCTAAACACTTTTTTCCCCACTTCAGCCATTCATCTATCTTGTTCTGAATTTTGGAAACATATTCTTGTGCCAACCACCTCCATGGTTATTATTTACTTAATATTTTTCTTTAACTCATCACTTTTCAATATTTTAAATCAACAGCCTTGCTCTAAGCAAAATCTGTGAAATCATGAGCTGTATGTATATACATATATATATATCTCTAATACATATTTCAATTACATTAAGGTGACTATTTAAATTTTTAAAATTCTTATCCATTTACTTCCTAAATCATCTTGTGACCCTTCAGAGGTACACATACCATGCTAAGGAAATAGTCACCTAATGTCACTGCTGCTGTTGCATGCAGCCTGGATCTGATGGGCACAGGAAGCTAGGGAGGTAAATGGCAGCTGGATACCTTTGTGCTAATATCACTAGGGCAGGTGACTGAGTCAATACTGAGACTATCTTGACTGAGGCAAGAAATCCCTAAATAGCAGCAGTTGCCCATGACACTGCTTGACCAGTCTCTGGAATATGTCATCCCAGACTTGACCCTGGGATGCCTATGTGGTGCAGGGGGTTAAGCCCAGCTATATCTGGCCCGGTCACAATGCACCTGTTTTGTTAAAATTGAGTTCTGGCCCCAAGTTCTGAGTTCAAGACTTCCCCAGGTGTGTAGTACTGAATGTGAGACAGTATAGACTAGTGTTGATTCTTAACAGGATGACCTGGAGCAAATTTTCTGAACTTAATTTTTCTCACCTATAAAATGTATATGTTATATATTTGTCTCATACAATGGTTCTCAATCCTGGCTGTACATTATAATTATCTGGGGAGACTTTTTAAAACTATTTTTGACAGAAATTTTGATTTAATTGGTGCAGTGGAGCTTGGCCCCTGATACTGTTTTTCAAGTTCTGCAATGTGCAGCTGAGGTTAAGAATCACTGAGTTGATTCAAGAATTAAATGAAAGCATTTGTAAAGCACCTGGAATACAATAAATACACAAGAAATGTAAGCTATTATTAATGTTATCATCATTACTAATAGGCTTGTTCATTGGTTATCCTAAAGTTTCCATTCTGGTAGCCTATCCACAACATGCCTTACTCTGACAAGCCCACACATCTCCTGCCCCAAAGACCAGGCCAGCTGTCTGAATCATGTTTTCTAATGATGGGTTTGAACATCATCCTCTGCCTTCATAGCACAACCTCTGTGCCTGGGACCACACATATTCCACACACCCTGGTTGAAACCACCCATGACCGAGTTTGTGGGTGATTGTGAATAAGCCCCTGTATCCTGCTTCTCTGTAGAATGAGATAGAGCCATGGCAATCACACATTGCCTCTCTTCCTGTCCCTCTTATCCAGGGACATCAGTTTACAAGAGAACAAGCTGTTCTTCTATCTTAGTAATGGGGTGGGGGAAGGGGATTGAGGCCAGCTGTATGCATACGAGTTGCATAGGAGCTGCCTATGAAACTTAGGTGAGTTTTTTGCTATAGAGGGTATTTTCCTTTTTATTCTCATACCATCAGTGACTGAAACTGGTTTTGAGCCTAAGGAAGGCTGTTAATGTGGCTACTTGCTAATGATCACCTTATAAGCAATAGTTAATATTTATTGAATGCTATGCAGTGTGTCAAAGTGCTTATATAAGGATGATCTTATTTAATCTCCAGAGCAATCCTTGGAGACAGGGTCTGTTTTTATCACATTCATTTTTCAAATAAGAAAACTAAAAGGCTCAGAGAGGTGAAGTAGCTTGTCTGAAGGTAGCAGGTGAAGGATCCAAAAAACCTGGCTCTAGAGACTGTGCTTTTTCCCTGATTTCTGAACTTAGACTTAGAGATGCAAAAGACCTGAGAGATCTCCCAATCCAACCCCTTTATGTTATCAATGGGGGCAACTGAGAACCAACTAGGGAAAGGAACATTTTCCTGAACCATGAGCATATTTTAAGAAATTAATTTAATGAATACTTATTGAGCACCTAATGCCACGCCCTGTGCTGGGTGCTGGAGATACACAGTTTTTTAAAAAAGCAAAAATCCTTGCCCTAATAAAGCTGATATTGTACGGGGGAGAGAGTCTACAAACAAACTAGTGAAATAAAGGTAGTATATCAGAAGTTGGCAAGTACTACATGAAAAATAAAACAGGGAAGAGGCAAAATGAGTATAGGGGTGACTGCAAATTTAAACAGAGCAGCCAGGGAAGATCTCACTGTAAAAGGGCATTATTTTAATTAAGATCTGAAGAAGGTGAGGGAGTGAATTATTTGCATATTTGGGAGAAGATTTTTCCAGGCAGAGAAAACAGTTAGTACAATGCCCCTGTGGCAAGGGCTTGCTTGCTTATGTCCAAGGACCAGCAAAGAAGCAAGTGTGGCTGAAGTAGAGTGAGTGTGAGGCAAAGTAGTGGGACCTGATATTGTAGAGCTGAAGAGGGGACAAATCATGCAAGGATTTGTAGGCCATTAAAAGACCTTTGACTTTACTCTGAATGAGATAATAAATCATTGGAGGATTTGAAGCAGAGGAGTGATATGATCTGACTTGCGAATTGAAAGTATCCCTCGGTGGACTTCCCAGGTAGTCCAGTGGTAAAATTTCTGCCTTCCAATGCAGGGTACGCGGGTTCAATCCCTAATCAGGGAACTAAGATTCCACATGCCGCAGGGCACCTAAGCCTGCGTGGCACAACTACTGAGCTCGGGTGCCTCAACTAGACAGCCTGCATGCCACAAACTATAGAGCCCACATGCTCTGGAGCCTGCATGCCATAACTAGAGAGAGAAAACCCACACACCACAACTAGAGAGAAGCCCGCGTGCCACAACAAAGAGTGTGCCACAAAGAAAGATCCCACGTGCCTCAAACAATATCCTGTTTGCCTCAACTAAGACCCACCACAGCCAAAAATAAATAAAATAAATAATGAATCTTAAAAAAAAGAAAGTATCCCTCTGGCTGCTGTAAGGAAAACAGGGAGGTGAGCACAGAGGCCATAGTGAGTAAATGGTGACTTAGAACAAAGTGGTAGTGGTGAAAAGGATAAAAAACATGATCAATTTTTGAGAAAATTTGAAGATAGACCCAGTTGTAAAGGAAGAATAGTTGTGAAGTGTGAGAGAAAGAGAAAAGTCAAGAATGTCTGGTTCAGACTCCTTCATCACACTCCCTGTTGGGCCCAAGAATTTCTTTAGCAAGGCAGCTGCCATTAGTTCTCATCCTTTCTTCCTGTCTCAGTTTTAATCCAACTCCTAGGATACTCTGGAGCATCTACTACCCTCTTAGGGAGTCATGGGAAAGAGATAAAGCCAGCAGAATTATTGAGCCACTATAGTGAAGGTGAGGCAACTTGGCTTGAGATACCCTGTTATGATCCAAATTACCTGCCCCAGGAACACTGCAAGAAAACAGAATATTCTGAAATTTGAGACCATTTGTGCTCATTTGCCTGCTGGATAAGGCAGTCATTATGGCCTGAACAGGAAATGGTGCAACTCCCGCGACCCCTCCTGCAGATGGTCAGCAAAGGCCTACTTGACAGCCTGCAGACAGAACCCCAGGGGGAGGAATCCACTCTACTCCAGTTAAAGGTCATCTTTAAGAAGTGCCTCAGATCCCATGGCAGACATTTGGAATCTAGAAGGGGGCAAACTCTATGGTTTTCTATTTTAGGTGACAACTGTAAATTAAGATATTTGCTGACATGTGAAAAGTAAAAGGTTTTTCTCCTTCTCCCCCTCCCTGATTTTTGAGTCCCGACTACCAGGATTTACAGTTTCAAGATTCTTGAGAATAGCAGCTAATCCTAGTTATCCTTTCAATTATGCATCTCTAACAACTGCATTTCCAGGAAGATATTAAACTCATTAACAGTTTCCTCAGCAGATCCAAAAAAAAAAAATAAAATGACACCTCCTTAGAGAGGAAAGAGGGTGTACGAGGAAATAAGGGGAGGTCAGAGTCTCACCAGGGTCCCTGGGCCATGCGTTTCCATAGTTATTCACTGCTATCTTCCCAGAACTGGACTGGGGTAGATGAAAGGGGTGAGGCAATGCAGACATCTCCAGAGTCTAGCAGTGACATATGGATCAATATCAAGAAGAGAAGTTGAGCTACAGCCTCCTTCCTTTCTAGCTGTCCTCACCACAGTGGTAACACCTCCAGAAGGATCACTACCCCCTAGGAATGGTGGGTACACATCTGGGGCAGTTTCCCTAGCCCAAGCCAGTCTTTGGTTGTACTTGCCAACTGCCAAGTCACCAGCAACCCAAGGCTGTAGGGTTTTCAGTAATATGAGCCACAGGCTACCAGGAGAAGAAATGATTTTTTTAAGTGAATGTTTTCACCAGAAATTCCACTTTGATGGGCCTTTGAGGAATCACTGACTAAAAAACTTTAAAATAATTATTCTGAAAGCTCTGCTGTGTACTGTACAAGTCATAAAGTAATAGTCATAGCCTCCATTAATGGTGACCTATTCTGTGCTGGACACATTATAAACTTTTATTCATTTAATTTTCACATCAACCTAACAGAATTAGCATTGACATACCCATTTGAAAGGTGAGGAAATGGAGGTCACCACTGACTTTGTTCTGTGTCACATAACTAATCAATGGCAGATTCAGGGTTTAGAGCTGGGTCGGCCATGCTTGTTCTACAATTGTTGTAAGTGTTTCTAGTGTACAAGACCCATTGAGGTTGACTCCTTACTTACCTATCAAACTCTCCTATCTCATGGCTACCCTGTTTGGGAATCTATTAGCACATACCCCCATGAAAACACTCTGCACACTCCAGGAAGTAAATAGGGTATTAGTTAAGACTGTAGGCTCTAGAACCAGACTGTCTGGATTCATAATGCCATTTTGGCCACATTCCTGTGGTGTGGCCTCAGTTCCCTTATCTGTAAAATTGGAATAATAATAGTCTCTACTTCATAGGATTGTTTTGAGGATTAAATTGGACAGTGCACATAAAGCTCTTAGAATGGTGTTTGGCATAGAGTAAGAATTCGTTAAGTATTAAGTAGTATTATTCCTGGCTCTGGGCCTTTCCTATTTCTGTTACACTTTCTTTGAAGAGTCCCCACCCTCTTCTTTCCAGGAATTTCTTAACTAACCTTCAAAGCCCAGCTCAAACCCCCCATCCTCGAAGATTTCTCTGACCATTACAACTTTCCAGTACTTAATGTCTGAACATGTTACCCACTCTGTGTTCACAGTCCCTAGCCTACGCTTTGAACCTAGAAGGGACTCAATAAGTCATTGTGGAGATGTATAAATGTGTGAATAAAGGAGTCATGTTGCTAGCTGTTTTTCTTTTGTGAAGACTCTTCCAAGCTGCCCTCCCACCTCCTGCCCAATTAGGCAATGCAGGAATTCCTGTTCTTTTATAGCTTAGCTTAACAAGGCTTGAATTTCAGGGTAGGATTTTTTTTTTTGCCCAGGCAACTTGCTTATTTCTTACTCTCTGCCTGGTCTCCAGGAGACAGATTAACCTAACTTGCTAACACTTTGCCTTCCTGACTGCATGCCTTAGCTATATAGTGAGAAAGTGTATATTTCCTCCTTTTTTTAAAAACGGGTTTGAGAATTTGAGATTATGGGGGATTTTGATTTGAAGTTTTGAAGCTTCTCTTCCTAGTCCAATTCATGCCACTCGGTACTTACTCTACCTGGGTGATCACATCCGTTTACATAATTTTAATTACCACCTCTCTGTTAATGGCTCCCATGCAGTGTTGTGCTGGTAAATATTTAACCATTGGTTCTCTGAGAGAAAAAAAAAAAACTTCTTGATTTGTAGTGTTTGCTAATTTCCCTTGTGTAAATACTTCCACCATGGTGGATTTCAAGTTACCAACAGAAAATCACTGAACACAGAGATGGGAAGGGATACAAGATAGTATACCATCATATAACATTTCCACCATACAAATCCAAAAATGTAAATAACCTCAAGAGCATAGAAAATAATAAAATAAAGTGGTGAGTTTCGAGTATTTACCTTTGTTTTTAATAAATATATTTAATTATAAGTTATATAATTTAATTTTTTTTAATTTTTTTTTATTTTTTATTTTTCGGGGGTACACCAGGTTCAATCATCTGTTTCCATACACACATCCCCGTACTCCCTCCCTTCCCCGACACCCCCCTCGAGTCCCCCCCACCCTCTAATTTAATTTTTAATAGCTGTTATGTTTAATAACCAGCTCATTAAATCCCTGAAAATTTAGCAGTCTCTCATGAGCCATTACAAGCTGGCTCCAGCCCACCACTGCTCCCATGTGACAGTCTCCCAAACATGTCTGCAGCCCAGATTGCTCTCCTCAATTCCAGACCTATGTACACAATCGACAATTCAACTCTACTCTACTGATGTTCAACAGACATCTCTAACCCATATCAACAATTATATTCTCCATCAGTTCTCACTGTCTGACGGCTACTTCATGCTTTGTCTTCCCTATCTCAGAAAATGGCACCACTAGTCACCAGTCACCCAAGCCAGAAACCTGGGAATCATCTTTGGCTTCTCTCTTTTTTTAAGCTACTCAATATCCCTGAGCCTTTGCAATCCTAACCTATTAGCCCCTTTCCCCCTGCTATTGCCTTAGTTTAGGCTTCTTCATCTCATGCCTAGAACATGACAACAACCTCTTAACTAGTCTCCCTGAATTTCAACCCTTTCTCCCTACTAATCTATCCTACACAAAATGACTAGAATGAAATTCAAACCTCACTACGTCATTATCAAGCTTAAAACTCCTCAGTAGAGATTGATTTCTAGCATGACAATGTGAGGAGCTCCACTGACCACTCCCCAGTGAAACTGGTGAGAAGTATTTTAAAAACAATAATTTAAATCTCTGGAAATGGCCTTAAGGGCAAACAGCAAATGAAGAAACATGTATTCAAGAAAAGCTGCAAAAATTCAGTAAAAAAAAGGTGAGAATCTGTGGTATTTGAACCAAGACCACACCCTCCATCCCCCTCCCAGCTCAGTAAGGTTGGTAACTGCACTCCAGACTTCTGCAGCTGATAACACAGGGTTCCCTCTCCCCCAGCTCCCAATTAAAGGGCTTTCTTCCCACAAGAAGCAAGACTTCAGCATTTCTCATCCTGACCTCAGCTACCTGTTGCAAAGGCTAAGTCCTGCATGAGTGTGGTCAAGAGGTGGTGTCTCACTTCTTCCACCCAGCCCCAACCCATGGCATGGAGACTCTGCCTTGATGAGGCATGCTGAGAATACTGGGGCCTTCATCATCCTTTCTCTGCCGCATGAGGTGGTAATCACATGGCAGGAGAGGAAAGCCAAGAGGACTTCAGGTTACTAACTGCCCTCATCCACGAAGAGATGAGCTCCTGGAGTGGGAGTGTTACTCAGAAAGAAGCTTGTCATTTCCTCATCAGCTCCAGAGCACTGGCTCAGGGATTTTGCCTGGGGGAAGGGGGTGGGGGTGGGGAGAAGCAAAACATAAAACAGACAGATCCTAATCTCTTACCAAAGGAACTGATTTGCAACAGAGCTTGAAGATGTACAAGCCTAAGGAAACTCTCAAGAGCAGTGGAGGTTGCAGTGAAAAGTGATTGGGAGAAGGTTCAAAGATTTTAATAAAGACACAGTCTAGTCTGTGGGCAGGCTAGTTTGCAGAAGAGAACTGGGGAATAAGACAGCTGTGAGGAGCTCTCTTAGGGCCAGAACAAATATCAAACATTGAACTCAGAAACTATTGCTTCTGAGAAAATTCAAATCCTGGAGTTTAAAAATATAATAATTAAACTTCCTGCTTCTGGTTCCACATAAGGAGATGGGAAGTTGCCACTCCATCCTAAAACAAGTAAGAAGCTGAACAGACTGAAACATCAACAAATCTTCTTGGATCCATAAGAGAAATGAAGACACAAGGCAAACTGCTGCTGCCAAGATTAGAGAGGCAGAGAGGCAAATAATGGTTATCACAGATTACTGCAGCAGAGACTCGCCAGCAAAAAGCTCCAGGGGAGCCAGTGCCAGGGTAGGAAGTTCTGAACTGTAATTGACAAATTGCTGGAGTCTGAGTGCAGAAAATTCTGAAAGTTAAAAACTCCATGGGGACCCAGTTGTGGTAGGGTCCCACAGTATTGTGGGATTTACCTCCGGAAGCTCAACCAGCTTCCAAAGTATCAGAGAAAAATCCCCTCAGGCTTCCAGCAGACTGAAGGGAAAAGGAACCGTTTTGAGATATACCAGAGAACTGTTCTTCACAAAGCCTGCCCTCAGGGGAACCTAATTAACCAGTGCCTAACCTGCTGGAGTATTATCAGAACTTTTCAGGGGAACACAAATCCAAGTCTAGCTGCCTCTAGCCATCCTCTCCCATCTAAAGAGGAGAAAAAGACTGAGAAACACTCGTGAAGTTCTAAGTCCATAGGGTATAGGCACACTAAAAGACTGGGACCTAATCATAGAACTATAGAATGCTTCCCCCACACACACTTCACCACCTCATTACTAAAGGCCTATTTGCAACATTTTTTTAACCTGGTATAACGTGTCCAGCTATCAAGAAAAAATTACAAGGCAAGTCAAAAATGAAAAACACAGTTTGAAGAGACAGAGTAAGCAACAGAACCAGACAGGGCAAGGATGTTGGAATTATCAGACAGGGAATTTAAAACAGCTGCAACTAATATGCTAAGGGATTTAATGGATGAAGTAGACAACAGGCAAGAATACATAGGCAATGTAAACAGAGGGATGGAAATCCTAGAAAGAATCAAAAAGAAATCCTAGAGATAAGAAAACACCATAACAAAAATGAAAAATTCTTTTGATGGGCCCTTTAGTAGACTGGATATGGCTAAGGAGAGGATCTCTGTGCTAGAGGATATACCAATAGAATCCTCAAAAACCTAAAAGAAAACAAAGAGTGAAAAAAACAGAACAGATATTCAAGGACTATAGAACAACTTCTGTATTGGAATATCAGAAAGAGAAGAAAGACAGAAAGGAACAAAAGAAACATTTGAAACAGTAACGACTGAGAATTTCCCCAAATTGTCAGATACCAAACCATAGATGCAGGAAACTCAAAGAACATCAAGCAGCTTAAATGTCCAAAAATCTATACCTAAACATATCATTTTCAAGTTACAGAAAGTAAAACATAAAGAAAAATCCTAAAAGAAATCAAAGGGGAAAAAAACTACCTATAGAGGAACAAAGGTAAGAATTACATCCAATTTCTCTTCAGAACCACACAAGTGAGATGAGAGTGAAGTGAAATATTTAAACTGTTGAGAGAAAATAACTATCAACCTAGAATTCTGTACCCAGCAAAATTATTCTTCAAAAGTGAAGGAGAAATAAAGACTTTTTCAGACAAAGAAAAATTGAGGAAATTTGTTGCTAGTGAACCTACCTTGCAAGAAATGTTAAAAGAAATTCTATGGAAAGGTAAATAATATAGGTCAAAATCTTGGATCTACACAGAGAAAGAAAAAGTATCAAAGAAGGAATAAATAAAGGTAAAATTAAAAGTTTTATTTTTCTTAATTGATTTAACAGGTAACAGTTTATTCAAAATAAAAAATAGATATAATGTATCAATTATATATGCTTATGTATGTATCATGTGTATATATGTATATATATATGCTTATGTATGCTTATATGTAAAATGAGTAACAAGAATGATACAAGAGACAGGAAGAAGGATTTTGTTATTATAAGATACACTACCTTTGAAGAGGTACAATGTTATTCCAGCGTAGACTTGGATTAGTTACAAATGTATATGGCAGACTCTAGGGCAACCACTAAAAGAATATAACTGCTATGCTAAGAAAGGAGATAAAACAGAATCTTATAAAATGCTCAACTAAAACAAAGGCACAAAAAGAGTGGAAGACAAGAATAGGAACAAAGAACAAAGGCAACAGATTGATAATAGTAATTAATACAGTAGATATTAATACAACCATATCGGTAATCACTTTGATTTTTTAATTGAATACTGTTGATGTACAATATTATATTAGCTTCAGGTGTGCTACATAATGATTGACATTTGCATACATTATGAAATGATCACCACTATAAGTCTGGTACCAATCTGTCCCCATACAATGTTATTACAATATTATTGACAATACATTTTATGCTGTATATTACATCCCCAAAACACATTATATAATTGGAGGTTTGTATCTCACCTACACCTATTTTGCCACAAACCCCTGCACTCTGGCAACAGCCTGTTTGTTCTCTGTATCTGTGACTCTGTTTCTGTCTTGTTTGTTCATTTGTTTTGCTTTTTAGATTCCATATATTAGTGAGATCTTGTGGTATTTGTCTTTCTCCCTCTGACTTATTTCACTTAGTATAATACCCTCTAGGATCATCCATGTTGTCACAAATGGCAAGATTTCATTTTTTATGACTGAGTAATGTTCAATTATAATATATAACACATCTTTACCCATTCATATATTGTTGGCCACTTATATTGCTTCCATAGCATGACTATTGTAAATTATGCTGAAAAGAACACTGAAGAACATATAACTTTAGGAATCAGTGTCTTTGTTTTCTTTGGGTAAATACCCAGAAGTGGAATTGCTAGATCATATGGCAATTCCAATTTTAGCTTTCTGAGGAAACTCCATACTATTTTCCATAATGGCTGCACCAATTTACAATTCCAACAGTGCACAAGGGTTCACTTTTCTCCACATCCTAGCAAAACCTTGCATTTGTTGTCTTTTTGATAGCAATTCTGACAGATGTGAGGTGGTATCTCATCAGGGTAATTTGCATTTCCCTGATGATTAGTAATGTTCAGTATTTTTCATGTGTCTGTCGGCCATCTGTATGTCTCCTTTGGAATAATGTCTATTCAGGTCCTCTGCCAATTTTTTACTAGTTTTTTTTTTTTTATGTTGAGTTGTGTGAATTTTTTGTATATATTGGATATTAACCCCTTATCAGATATACCTTTTGCAAATATCTTCTCCCATTCAGTAGGCTGCATTTTCATTGTGTTGATAGTTTCCTTCACTGTGCAAAAGCTTTTTAGTTTGATTAGGTTCCATTTGTTTATTTTTGCTTTTGTTTCCCTTGTCTGAGGAGACATAGTCAAAAAAAATATTGCTAAGACTGATGCCAAAGAGCATATTGCCTATATATTCTTCTAGAATTTTTATGGTTTCAGGTGTTACGTTTAAGTCTTTAATCCATTTTGAGTTTATTTTTGTGTATGGTGTTAGAAAGCAGTTTGATTCCTTTACATGTAGCTGTCCAGTTTTCCCAACACCATTTATTGAAGAGGCCATCTTGCCTAATTTTTCATAGGTATATAGATTTATTTCTGGGCTCTATATTCTGTTCCATTGATCTATATGTCTGTTTTTGTGCCAATACCATACTGTTTTGATTACTGTAGCTTTGTAGTATAGTTTGAAATCAGGGCATATGATACCTTTAGCTTTGTTCTTCTTTCTCAAGATTGTTTTTGGTTATTCAGGGTCTTTTGTGTTTCTATACAAATTTTATAATTATTTGTTCCAGTTCTGTGAAAAATGCTTTTGGTGTTTTGATAGAGATTACACTGAATCTATAGATTGCCTTGGATAGTATGGTCATTTTAACAATATTAATTTTTTCAATGAGCATAGTGTATCTATCCATTTGTGTGATCTTCAATTTCTCCCATTAGTGTATTATAGGTTTCCAAGTCCTCTTTGCAAGATTTATTCCTCGGTATTAATATTTTATTCTTTTTAATGCAATTGTAAATGGGATTATTTTCTTAATTTATCTTTCTGATAATTTATTGTTAGCCTGGAGAAACACAACAGATTTCTGTATATTAAGTTGTATCCTACAGTATTACTGAATTGATTTATTAGTTCTAATAGTGTTTTGGCAGCATCTTTAGGCTTTTCTATATATAGCATCATGTCATCTGTAAACAGTGACAGTTTTACCTCTTCCATTATTATTTGGATTCCTTTTATTTCTTTTTTCTGTCTGATTGCTGTCACTAGGACTTCAAATACTATGTTGAAAAAAAGGGGCTTGTCTTGTTCCTGATCCTAGAGGAAATGCTGTCAGCTTTTCACCATTGAGTATGATGTTGGCTGTGAGATTGTCATATGGGACTTTAATTATGTTGAGGGATGTTCCCACTTTGTTGATAGTTATTATCATAAATGGATGTTGAATTTTGTCAAGAGTTCATCTAGAAGCACACATGAGCCTCCTAGATAGCTTCCTCCACAAGAGGGCAGACAGCAGTATCAAGCAGTATCAGCAGTATTTCATCTTGTGGAACTGAAAACCACAGCCACAGAAAGATAGAGAAAATGAAAAAGCAGAGGACTTTGTACCAGATGAAGGGACAGGATAAAACACCAGAAAAACAACTACATGAAGAGGAGATAGGCACTCTTCTGGAAAAAGAATTCAGAATAATGATGGTGAACATGATCCAGGACTTTGAAAAAAGACTGGATGCAAAAATCAAGAAGTTTACCAAAGACCTAGAAGAATTAAAGAGCAAACAAACAGAGATATGCAACACAATAACTGAAATGAAAAATACACTAGAAGGAACCAATAGCAGATTAACTGAGGCAGAAGGGCGAATAAGTGACCTGGAAGACAGAATGGTGAAAATCACTGATGCAGAAAAGAATAAGGAGAAAAGAATGAAAAGAACTGAAGACAGCCTAAGAGACCTCTGGGACAACGTTAAACGTACCAACATTCACATTATAGGGGTCCCAGAAAGAGAAAAGAGAGAGAAAGGACCCAAGAAAATATTGGAAGAGATTATAGTTGAAAACTTCCCTAACATGGGAAAGGAAATAGCTACCCAAGTGCAGGAAGCGCAGAGAGTCCCAGGTGGCATAAACCCAAGGAGAAACACTCCAAGACACATAGTAGTCAAACTGACAAAAATTAAAAACAGAGAAAAGTTATTAAAAGCAACAAGGGGAAAATGACAAATAACATACAAAGGAACTCCAATAAGGTTAACAGCTGATTTCTCAGCAGAAACTCTGCAAGCCAGAAGGGAATGGCACGGTATATTTCAAGTGATGAAAGGGAAGAACCTACAACCAAGAATACTCTACCCAGCAAGGATCTCATTCAGATTTGATGGAGAAATCAAAAGCTTTACAGACAAGCAACAGCTAAGAGAATTCAGCACCACCAAACCAGCCTTACAACAAATGCTAAAGGAACTTCTCTAAGCGGGAAACATAAGAGAAGAAAAGGACCTACAAAAACAAAGAAAAAACAATTAAGAAAATGGTAATAGGAACATACATATCGATAATTACCTTGAATGTAAATGGACTAAAGGCACCAACCAAAAGACACAGACTGGCTGAATGGATACAAAAACAAGACCCATATATATGCTGTCTGCAAGAGGCCCACTTCAGACCTAGGGACACATACAGACTGAAAGTGAGGGGATGGAAAAAGATATTCCATACAAATGAAAATCAAAAGAAAGCTGGAGCAGCAATAGTCATATCAGATAAAATAGACTTTAAAATAAAAAATGTTACAAGAGACAAGAAAGGACATTGCATAAAGATCAAGGGATCCATCCAAGAAGAAGAGATAACAATTATAAATATATATGCACCCAATATAGGAGCACCTCAATATATAAGGCAAATGCTAATAACTACGAAAGAGGAAATGCAAGGCAGAAATAGAGACACAGATGTAGAGAACAAACATATGGACACCATGTGGGGAAAGCGGGGAGGGTTGGGGGGGATGAATTGGGAGATTGGGATACCAAATTGTACACTCTAAATATATGCTGTTTATTGTCTGTTAACTGTATCTGAATAAAAGTTCTTAAAAAAAAGAGTTCATCTATTGAGATGATTATATAATTTTTCTTCTATTTGTAAATGTTGTGTATGACATTGATTACTTTGCAGATACCGAATCATCCTTACATCATTGGGATAAATCCCACTTGATCATGGTGTATTATCCTTTTACTGTACTGTTGAATTTGGATTGCTAACATTTTGTTGAGGATTTTTTGTATCTATATTAATCACTGATACTGTCCTTTAATTTAATTTTTTTTTGTAGTGTCTTTGTCTGGTTTTGGTATCAGGGTGACATGGGCCTTGTAGAATGAGTTCAGAAGTGTTCCTTCCTCTTCAATTTTTTGGAATAATTTCAGAATGATTTGTATTAACTCCTCTTTAAATGTTTGGTAGAATTCAACCATAAAGTGGTCTAGTTCAGGACTTTTGTTTACTGGGAATATTTTTTCATTACAGATTCAATTTCATTACTGGTAATTGTTGATGTTTTCTATTTCTTCCTGATTCAGCCTTGCAAGATTGTCCATTTCTAGGAATTGTTCCATTTCTTCTAGGTTGTCCATTTTATTGGCATATAATTGTTCTTAGGAATCACTTATGATCATTTGTATTTCTGTGATGTCCATTGTAACTTCTCTCTCTCTTCTGATTTTATTTATTTGGGTCTTCTCTCTTTTTTCTTGATGAGTCTGGCTAAAGGATTATCAATTTCACCTATCTTTTCAAAGAACCAGATCTTAATTTCATTGATCTTTTCTATTGTTTGTTTGTTTGTTTGTTTGTTTTAGTCTCTCATTTATTTCTGGTCTGATCTTTATTATTTCTTTTTCTTCTACTAAATTTGGGTCTTGTTTGTTGTTCTTTTTCTAGTTCCTTTAGGTGTAAGGTTAGGTTGTTTATTTGAGATTTCTTTTATTTTCTGATGTAGGCTGTCACTGTAACTTCCCTCTTAAAGCTGCTTTTGTTGCATCCCATAGGTTTTTGGGTTATTGTGTTTCTCTTTTCATTTGTTGCCAGATATTTTTTAATTTCCTCTTTGATTTCTTCAGTGGTGCATTGGTTGTTTAGTAACATATTGTTTAGCCTTCATGTGTTTGGGTTATTTGCAGTTCTTTTCTTGTAGTTGATTTCTAGTCTCATATTGTTGTGGTTGGAAAAATGCTTGAATGATTTCAATTTTATTAGATTTATTGACACTTGTTTTGAGCCTAGCATGTGATCTATTCTAGAGAATGTTCCATGTGCACTAGAAAAGAATGTATATTCTGCTGCTTGGGGATGGAATGTTCTATATATATATATATATATATATATATATATATATATATGTATGTATGTATTAAGTGCATCTAGTCTAACATATCATTTAAGGCCAGTGTTTCCTTATTGATTTTCTATCTGGATGATCTGTCCATGATATAAGTGGAATGTTAATGTCTCCTGCTATTATTGTGTTACTGTCAATTCCTACCATTGTATCTGTTAATATTTGGTCTGTGTATTTAGGTGTTCCTATTTCAGTTGTATATATATTTACAAATGTTATATCTTCTTGTTGGACTGATCTATTTATCATTATGTAATGTCCTTATTTGTCTCATTACAGTCTTTGTTGTAAAGTCTATTTTATCTGATATAAGCATTGCTACCCCAGATTCCTTTTTGTTTCCATTTGCATGAAATACCCTTTTCCATCCCTTCACTTTCAGTCTGTATGTGTCCCTAGGTCTGAAGTGAGTCTCTTGTAGGCAGCATATGTATGGGTCTGGTTTTTTTTAATCCATTCAGCCATTCTATGTCTTTTGATTGAAGCACTTTGTCCATTTATATCTAAAGTAATTCTTGATAGGTATGTACTTATTGTCATTTTGTTAACTGTTTTCTGATTGTTTTGTAGTTCTTTTTTGTTACTGTCTTCCCTTATGAGTTGATAACTACCTTTAGTGTATGTTTGGATTCCTTTCTCCTTTGTGTATGTATCTATTGTAGGATTCTGGTTTGCAGGTACCATGAGGTTCATACATAACAACCTGTACTTATATATGCATAATTATTTTAAGTTGATGATCTCTTATTTTTGAACGCATTCTAGCAACTCTGCATTTATACTCCCTCATCCATGTTTAATGTTTTGATATCATATTTTACATCATCTTGCGTGTGTGTATCCTGTAACTACTTATGGCAGACACAGATGACTTTACTACTTTTGTCGTTTAACCTTCCTACTAGCTTTATGAGTGGTTGATTTACTGTCTTTACTGTATGTTTGCCTTTACCAATGTGATTTTTCCTTTCATAATTTTTGTATTTCTAATTATATCCTTTTCTTTTCTGCTTAGAGGAGTGGTTTTAACATTTCTTATAAAACTGGTTTTGTTGTTCTGAACACTTTTAGCTTTGCTTGTCTGTAAAATTCTTGATTTTTCCTTCAAATCTGAATGATAGCCTTGCCAGGTAGAGTATTCTTGGTTGTAAGTTTTTCCTTTCCATCACTTTAAATATATCTTGCCACTCCCTTCTGGCCTGCAAAATTTCCACTGAAAAGTCAGCTGATGTCTAATAGGAGTTCCCTTGTATGTAACTACTTGCTTTTCTCTTGCTACTTTTAAGAGTCTCTCTTTATCTTTAACTTTTGCCATTTTGATTGTAACGTGTCTTGGTACAGACCTCTTTGAGTTCATCCTGTTTGGGACTCTCTGTGCTTCCTTGACCTGGGTGTCTGTTTCCTTCCACAGGTTAGGGGATTTTTCATCTTTTATTTCTTTAAGTAAGTTATCTGCCCCTTTCTCTCTTTCTTTTCCTTCTGCTATGCCTATAATGCAAATGTTAGTATGCTTGATGTTGTCCCAGAGGTCTCTTAAACTATCCTCATTTTTTTCATTTCTTTTTGTTTTTTATGTTCAGGTGGGTGTTTCCACCACTCTGTCTCCCTGTTCACTGATCTGTTCCTCTGTATCATCTAATCTACTTCTGATGCCTTCTAGTTTATTTTTAATTTCAGTTATTGTATTCTTCAGCTCTGTTTGATTCTTCTTTATATTTTCAACTCTTTATTAAATTTCTCACTGTGTTCATCTATTCTTCTCCTGAATTCATCAATCATCTTTATGATCATTACCTTTAATTCTTTATCATGTTGATTGCTTATCTGCACTTTGCTTAGTTCTGGGATTTTTTCTTGTTTGCTTTGAAACTATTTTCCAATCATCTCATTTTGCCTAAGTTCCTGTGTTTATTTCTATGTGTTACATAGGTTAGTTACATTTGCTGATCTTAGAGAAATGGACTTATGTAGGATATGTTCTACTGCTCTCAGCAGCACACTCCCCTCTGGTCACCAGAGATGTATGCTCTAAGGTTGCCCTCTATGTGGGCTATGTGGGCCCTTATGTTTTAGTTGGGCCATCTACTGTGGGTGCACAGATGGATGTGACTGGCCTCTGGCCCTGTGAGGCCCTGCCTCATGCTTCAGGCCCACTGGTGGGCAGGCTCAGGTCCTGGTACATCTGGTTGTGCAGCCAAGTAGATCTGGAGATAGGTGGCTGCAGGGCCAAGGGAGCCCAAGGCTGGTGCCAGTTTGCTGGTGGCACGTAAGCCCCCAGCACTAATAGGCTAGAGGAAGGACTCCAAAACTGTGTTTGTCAGCACCAGTGTCTTTGTGGTAGAATGATTCCCTTAAATTGTTTCCACTGTGTCTGTGTCTCTAGAGTGAGTCCCAGTTGCCTCCTGCCCTTCAGGAGGCTCACCAAGATCAGCAAGGATGTGTAACTCAGATTCCTTTCAAATTACTGCTGCTGTACTGGAACTTGGAATGTGTGAGAATTTACGTGTGCCCTTTAAGAGCAAAGTTTCTGTTTCCTATAGCCCTCCAGCTCTTCTGCATGCAAACCCTACTGGCCTTCAAAGTCAGACATTCTGCGGGCTTTTCTTCTTGGTGCAGGACACCCATGCTGGGGAGTCTGATGTGGGGCTTGAACCCCTTGCTCTTTGGGTAGAATTTCTGCAATTGTGATTATCCTCCCTTTTTGTGGGTCACCTACCCAGAGGTGTGGGTCTTGACTATACTGTATCTCTACCCCTTCTTCCCATCTTGTTGTGGTTACTTCTTTATATCTTTAATTGTGGAAGATCTTTCCTACCAGTCTTCAGTTTGTTCCCATAGATAGTTGCTCTATAAATAGTTATAGTGTGTCCATTGTGAGGAGGTAAGCTCAGGATCTTCCTACTCCAAAGTTTTGGCCACACCTCTCAATAATCACTTTGAATATCAACGATCTAAATTCACTAGTTAAAAGATAGGTTATCAGAGTGGATTAAAGAACACAACCCAGCTATATGTTGTCTACAAGAGACCCACTTTAAACATAAAGATACATGAAGATTAAAAATAAATGGGTGGAAAAAATATACAACGCTAACACTAACTAACTAACTAGCACTTCTGCACAGTAAAACAAATGCTAAACAAAACGAAAAGACAACTTATGGAATAGGAAAACAATTATATTTAAGCCATATTTTTGATAAGGGGTTAATATCCAAAATATATAAAGAACTCATATAACTCAACAGCAAAAAAAAAAAAAAAAAAAAAAAAACAAGACAAACACTAATAATCCAATTAAAAATGGGTAAAGAATCTGAATAGACATTTTCCCAAAGACATACAAATGGCCAACAAGTACATGAAAAGATGTTCAACATCACTAATCATTGGGAAGTGCAAATTGAAACTACAATGAGATATCACTTCATGCCTGCTAGAATGGCTAGCATTAAAAAAATAGAGTTATCAAATCTGGTGAGGATGTGGAGAAAAGGAAACCCTAGTGCACTGTTGGTGGGATTGTAAAGTGTTACAGCCACTTTGCAAAACGTTATAGAGGTTTCTCAAAAAATTAAAAATAGACCACCACATGATCCAGTAATGCCACCTCTGGATATATACCTAAAGAAAGTGAAAACACTGTTTCAAAGAGATATATGTACTCTCATGTTTATAGCAGCATTATTTACAATAGCCAAGACATGGAAACAACCTAAATGTCCATCAACAGATAAATGGATAAAGAAGTTGTTATACACACACACATACACACACAATGGATTACTCATCCACAGAAAGAAGGAAATCTTGCCATTTGTGACAACATGAATGGACTTTGAGAACATTATGCTGAGTCAGAAAGACTCAGCATAATGTGTGATCTTACTTATATGTGGAACCAAAAGAAAAAAAGCCTCATAGAAAAAGAGATCAGCTTTGTAGTTACCACAGGCAGGGGTCAGGAAGTAGAATTGGAAGAAGATGATCAAAAGGTACAAACTTCCAGTTAAAAGAGAAATAAGTACTAGGGATGTAATGTACAATATGGTGTACAATGTATAAAATTGCTGTATGGTATATATGAAAGTTAGTTATAGTGTAAATTATAAAAGTTCTCATCACAAGGGAAAAACTTTTTTGTTTTGTTTCATTGTTCTGTTTTTTAAATCTATATGAGGTGATGGATGTTAACTAAACTTATTGTGGCAATTATTTCACAATTTCACAAGTAAACCTTCCTTTTCCATGGGGGATACTGTTCCAAGATCACCAGTGGATGCCTAAAACCATGGATAGTACTGAAAACTTTATATACTATGTTTTTTTTCCTATACATACCTATGATAAAGCTTAATTTATAAATTAGGCCTAGTAAGAGATTAACAAAAATAACTAATTATAAAATAGAACAATTATAACAGTATAATGTAATAAAAGTTATGTGACTGGTCTCTTTGTCTTTCTGAAAATATCTTGTATAAATTTAATGCCTTTTCCATCTTAACTATGCACTTATCATGCACTATCACCATAAATTTTGCAGTTTGATGTATGACAGCAAACTAGCATGAATTTCTTTTTTCTTTTTCACAATTTCACAGATAGAAGATTTGTTCTTACCGTAGATCTTAGCAACCTCAGCATATGATTTTTTCCCTTATTAAGAACTTTCACATTTTCACTTAAAGGAAGCCCTTTCTGTCTTCTCATTGGCATATACAAATTGCTAGCATCACTATTCTTGTCCTTCGGGGACATTACTAAATAAAATAAAGGTTACTTGAATGCAAGCCCTGTGATTACTTCAACAGTTGATCTGATAACTGAGATGGCTACTATGTGACCAACAGACAGAATACACTGGACAAAAGGATGATTCACATCCCAGGCAGTAAGAATCTGGATGGTGTATCAGAAAAATGGATAAAGAAGACATCGTTCATATATATATGTAATGGAATATTACTTAGCCATAAAAAATGAAATTCTGTCATTTGCAGCAGTGAGGATTGACCTTGAGTATACTATGCTTAGTGAAATAAGTCAGACAAAGACAAATACTATATGTTATCACCTGTTGTGGAATCTAAAAAATAAAACAACAAAAGTATATAGCAAAACAGAAACAGACTCAGAGACATAGAAGACAAACTTGTGGTTACCTGTGGGGAAAGGGAAGGGTGGAGGGGCAAGACAGGGGTATGGGATTAAGAGATACAAACTACTATGTGTAAAATAGACAAGCAACAATATATATAGTATATTGTATAACACAAGTAATTATAGCCATTATCTCATACTTTTAATGGAGTATAATCTTAAAAAAATACTGAATGCTGTACACCTGAAACTAATATAATATTGTAAATCAACTATACTTGAATTTTAAAAATTTCATCACACTACTCAGAATGGCATGCAATTTAAAACTTGTGAGTTACTTATTTCTGAAATTTTCTATTTAATATTTTCTGACCACAGTTGACCACAGGTAACTGAAACCATGGAAAGCAAATCTGCAGATAAGGGGTAATACTATATATGTAAATCAAATTATTCTGCTGTGCACCTTAAACTTATAGAGTGTTATATGTCAATTATATCTCAATAAAACTGAAACAAATGTAAACTCCCTCTGCCAATGAATATTCCCACCCAACTTTCTTTCCTCTTTAAATGGATTAAAACTTTTCCATTACTTTTATTCCCTAGCACAAATTGATCTCTATATCTAAGCATTTTTATCTCTTTCTGTTCCACTTCTTTCTCTCCAGTCCTACCATTATCATATTTTTCTTTACTTTCAATAGCTTATTCTTGATCTTTTGCAACAGTCCTCCAGCTGCTCTCTCTACATTCATCACTCTCTGTCCTGTCACCAGTTCCAACTATCCAATGAAGATTACTCAAACAAAAATGTAATCACATTTACCAAATGACACACACAAGAATGTTTATAGCAGTGCATTTCTAATAGCTCCAAACTCCATACAATATATCAATAGTAGAATGGATACGTATATAGCGGTACAATGTAATAATACACTGATTATGAAAATGAATGACCTATACCTGCAAGCAATATATGGATGGACTGCAAAAAAAAGTTGATTAAAACCTACAAGACATAAAATAATGTTACATATTGATAATTCCACTTATATAAAAGTTCAGTAATGAGCAAAATTAATATATGGTGACCAAAATAGGATAGTGGTTTTCATCAGTCAGTAATAGTGGCTGGAAAGGGCACAGGAGGCCTTTTGGGGCTGGGAAATGGGGGGAAGATAATGTTCTGCTTCTTGATGAGTTTTGATTACATGGAGAGGTTCAGTATGTGATTATTTACTAACCTTATTACCCCTGTGCTTTTCTGTGTGCACAGTATAATTTAATAAAATGTTTAGAAAATAATAAAATTCTGGAGTCAGCAAATCTCTAAATGAATCTGATTGTATCACTCCTTTTCTGAGCTAGGTACAATAGAATGAGCACAGGCTTTTGGAATCTGACAGACCTGAGTTAGAATACCAACTCTTCCAGATAATTGTGTACAACCTTGGACATGTCATTTCATCAATCCTCAGTTTTCTCATTCATAAATTGGGAATAATAATATCTACCTTGAATAATATTCCATTGGCTGGATGCACTACAGTTTATTCATTCACCTACTGAAAGACATCTTGGTTGCTTCCAAGTTTTGGAAGTTATGAATAAAGCTGCTATAAACATCCAGATGCAGGTTTTGTTGGGAACATAAATTTTCAGCTCCTTTTAATAAAGACCAAGGAAGAATATTGATGGATCATACGTTAAGAATATATTTGGTTTTGTGAGCAACTACCAAGCTATCTTCCAAACTGGCTATGCTATTTTGCATTCCCACCAGCAATGAATGAGAATTCCTGATGCTCCACATCTTCTCCAGCATTTGGTGTTGTCAGTATTCTGGATTTTGGCCATTATAATAGGTGTGTAGTGGTTTCTCATTGTTGTCTTAATATGTATTTTTCTAGTGACATATGATGTGAAGTACTTTTATATGCTTATTTGTCATCTGTTTTTATACTTTGGAAAGGTGTCTGTTAAGGTCTTCACTCCATATTTTAATCAAGTTGTTTATTTTCTTTTTGGTGAGTTTTAAGATTCTTCGTATGTTTTGGATATCTCTCAGGAGTTTTTAACTCTCAAGATAGTCCATACTGAACCTCTAGCAATTCACTGAAATTACCATTCAAGTGTTCCTCCCATTTCCTTGCTCCAGCAGCTTCTGCTCCTGGTAAGCTGTGGTCCTCTGTATGTCCCTATCTCTCCAGATTTGGGGATAGCAGTTTGTCCTGTCACCTCAACTCTCTGATAGATCTAAGAAAAGTCATTGATTTTCAGTTTGTTCAACTCTTTATTCTGGGGGTGGGAGTGACCATTTCTAAGCTTTTTACATGTTGAGACTGAAACCAGAAGTCCTCTCTTCAAGCATTTTTATAATATATGCTTTGTTACATAATTCTTATATCTGTGCCATCTTGTTTGCTTTTTTTCCCAAGTAAGTTGAGATTTTCATTGTTCTTTGTATATTAGTAATTTGGGATTACAATCTGGACATTTTAATTACTCTGCTGTGGAACTCTGGATCTCATCTAAATCCCATGTAAGAGATTGATATTTTATTTAAGCAGACACTTGACCTTGTTAAGTTCAAGCCACAATTTCCAATCCACTTCCTGTAGGCTGTGGTTGAAAGGTCAGTTTAGTTTTCAAAGCCTTTGCAGTGCTATTTGGATCTGTCCTATGTGTGCACCACCCAGTGGTCAGTCTAGAACCTGGGCTGCAGTCTATTCATTAGCTCAGTTCTCAAAATCTGTGTTATACTAATGAAAATAAAACGCATGCATGGACAAGTCAGGATTGAGCCCAGGAATTCAAAAACCGTTCTATGGGATCATTTTCACATACTCCTTCTCTGCTATCTCCCTAGTGCTTTCTGGTTCCCTGGCTCTCCTCTTTTCTGTCTCTCATCTTCAAGCTGCCCATTTCTGTGATTGCACCCAGGTCCAATCAACAGGAGAATCAAGAGCATGTAGAATAATCAATGAAATTTGGCCCGGCTTTCTTAGCGTCACAGCTCCACTGAACAGAAAACTTTTGTTTTCTTATAGATTTGGATCCTATGATTTCCTGTTGCCTTTTGCATTCACTGCTACCTTCTCTGCCACTGAGGAACCATTTGCGGGCTGGGGCATGAGAAAATGAAGAAAAAGGAAAGAAAAAAAGAACCAGGGGATTTCTTCTTCTCTCTCATTTCTAAGAGTTCCCATTTTTCTTTCGTTGATCCAGGAGTAGAGTGTTTTTTTTCCTATATCTCTCTGTCTGTACTACAGTGCTCACTGTTAGGTTTTGAGTTGCATTGACTTTAGGCCAGAGGATTCCAGAGGAGGAAAAATGGTAAATTTGCAACTAGTTCAGTGTTACTTTCATTTTGGGCAGTCTTCCTCTGCTGATATTTACTTTTCATAGTTCTCAAATAACTACACGTGAATTCTTTCCAGGTTTTATAGTTATACTCAATTGGAGAGAAAGGCTGCCATATATTTCCTCAATTCTACCTGGAATCATAACTCCCTGAGGCAAAATTTTGAAGCATAAATCAGATTATGTCACTCTCTTATTCTAAATCCATCACACTTAAAATAAATTTGAAACACGTACTTCTAAATGTAGTAACAATACATTCAGCTAGTTTCCCAGGATGCAATGTAGAAACAAACAGAAACTTCATTTTATGTATATCAATATCAACCCCAATCATCAAAAAGACTATTAACAAATATGAATTATTGCTGTTCATATGATACACCTTCTGATTTCAAGTAGAAGGGGGAAGAAAGAAACAAATATAGTAAAACTAAATGAAAATCACAGAAATGAGACAAGAGTTTTCCTAAGGAGAAAGAGCTAGCTGCTGAACAAGTGAGCTCAGACGTAATTCTATGAAAAGTTTCACAAGAAATAGAGCCCTGTGACCTGGAGTCGTCTTAGAAAGCCTCATGGAGGAGATAACACATGTGAGAACCTCATTCATTCAACAAATATTTATCAATAAGTTTTTATGTGCTAGCATTCACCCTGACATTTCATTTTTCTGTCATTCCCACTTTGACTTTTGGATGCCTTGACCTATTTAACCATAACCTTTTAAGCACTCAGAGACTATTTATGAAATGCAACAGTAGAATTAGTGTTTAAGAGCATAGGCTAAAGATTATATAATGCAGGCAGAGTATTAAGTATAACGTCTGGTATGTAGTAAATTCTTAATACATGATAGCTGCTATTATTGAGATCTAGTATAAATAAATATACATTAGATATATGCTAGGCAATGCCTTATTATTTAAATAAATGGAAAAATGAGACGGTGTATTGTGTATGTTGTGGTAAAAGGGGGCTGTAGAGGGAGCATGAAAGATGGCATGGGTGCAGAAAAATTGAATTCATAGTAAGAGGCTGATGAAATATGTCACTTTGTTTTAAATGAAAACTTTGCAAAAGTTAGTAATAAGATCAGAAGGTCAAGAGCTTTGAGTATTGGGCCAGGGATTCTTAACTCTATCCCATGGTCAGTAAAAGGACAATAAAGAAACACCTCAACTAAAAAAAGAAACAAAGAACAAGTGCAACAAATACAAAAGAGTTACAAATATGGTGGATTAGTGCAACATATACAGAAGCATTACAAATATGGTAGATATTAATCTAATTATGTCAATAATCACTTTGTGAATAGTTTGCCTACATGAAAGGACACCATCAACAAAGTGAAAAGACAATCCATGGAACGGGAAAAAGAGTTTTCAAATCATATACCTGAGAAAGGACTTGTATGGAGATTACAAAATAAATTCTTAGAATTCAGCACTAAGAAGACAAATAACCTAATTTTAAAATGGGCAAAGAATTTAAATAGGCATTTCTCCAAAGAAGATATACAGATGGCCAATAAGCATATAAAAAGATATTCAGCATTATTAGTTATTAGGTAAATGCAAATCAAAACCATAATAAGGGACTTCCCTGGTGGCACAGTGGATAAGACTCCATGCTCTCAATGCAGGGGGCCCAGGTTCGATCCTTGGTCAGGGAAATACATCCCACATGCATGCCACAACTAAGAGTTTGCATGCCACAACTAATGAGCCGCTTGCCGCAACTAAGTAGCACACCTGCTGCAACTAAGGAGCCCACCTGCCACAACTAAGATGCGGCACAACCAAATATATAATGTTTAAAAAAAAACCCACAGTGAGATAACACTTCACACGCACCAGTTACCTATAATCAAAAATACAAAAAATAATAAGTATTGGTGAGGAAATAGAGAAATTAGAAAGTGCATACATTACTAGTGGGGATGTAAAATGGTTCAGACACTTTGAAAAACGTTTGACAGTTATACAAAATGTTACCATATGATCCAGCAAACCCACTCCTAGATATTTACCTAAGAGAATTGAAAAAAGTCCACTCAAAAACTTGTACATATTCTGTAATAACCTAAATGGGAAAAGTATTTGAAAAAGAATTTGTATAACTGAATCACTTTGTTGTACACCCGAAACTAACACAACATTGTAAGTCGACTATACTCCAATATAAAATAAAAATTTAAGAAAAACTTGTACATGAATGTTCATAGCAGCATTATTCATAATAGCCAAAAAGTGGAAACAACCCAAACTTCAATCAACTGGTGAATGAAAAAAAAATGGTATTCTTCTGTTACAGAATATTTGGCAATAAAAGAGAATGAACAATTGGTTTATGGTACAATGTGGATGAACCTTAAAAACATTATGCAGATATTCTTTCACATAGTGGAAGAAGCTAGTCACAAAAGATCACATATTTTATGATTCCATTCATATGAAGTGTCCCAAGTAGCCAAATCTTTAGAAACAGAAAGCTGTGGAAGGATAGGGCTGGAGGGAGGGAAAACTGGCAGATGGGGAGTGACTGCTAATGTGTAATGGGGATTATTTTTAACATATAAAATTTAAAAAAACTAAAGATTCACAGGAAGTTGCAAAGATAGTACAAATATATTCCATATACCTTTTACCCAGTTTTCTCTGATGTTTATAACTTACAAAATTATAGTGCAATGTCAAAACCAGGAAGTTAACATTGCTACAAAGTGTATTTTATACACTTGACCCTTGAACTACATGGAGGTTAGGAGAGCTGACCATCCATGCAGTCAAAAATCGAGGAATAACTTAGAGTTGGCCCTCAATATATGCAGTCCCACCACATCTGTGTTTCCTTCATATCCACGGTTCTGCATCCTTGAGTTCAACCAAATGCAGATCATATAGAACTGTAGTACTTACTATTGAAAAAAAAAATCCACATATATGTGGACCTACACAGTTCAAACTCCTGTTGTTCAAGGGTCAACTGTAGTTCTGTATCATTTTGTCACATGTGTAGATCCCTGTAAACACCACCACAATCAACATATAAAACTATTCCATCACTACAACTATCTCCCTTGTGTTACCCCTTTATGATTATACCCACCATCTCTATCCCCCAAATCCTTATTCTCTGGTAACCACTAGTCTGTTTTCCATCTGTATAGAATGTTGTATAAATGGAATAAAGCAGTATGTTATCTTTTGAAACTATCTTTTTTCACTCAGTGAAATACCCATGAGATCCATCCATGTTGTTGCATACATCAGTAGTTCATTATTTTATTAACACATAGTATTCCATACTATTGATGTGCCAGTTTGTTTTACCATTCATTCATTTGGGCATTTATTTCCTTCTTTTTGGTTATTACAAATAAATCTAGCATGAGCAATTGTGTACAGGTTTTTGTGTGGATGTAAATTTTCATTTCTCTGGCATAAATACCCAAGAATGAAATTAATTTTCTTTTGTTTTCATTTTTTTGACTATGTTTATGATTGTTCATTGAAGCATCTTTATGACAGTTGTTTTAAAATATTTGTCAAATAATTCTAACATCTGTGTCATCTTGTTAGCATCTCTTGATTCGTTTTTGTCATTCAAGTTGAAATCTTCTTGGTTCTTGTTATGTTGATGATTTTCAATTGAAACATGGACATTTGGGGTATTCTGTTATGAGTCAGGATCTTATTTAAATCTTGTGTTTTAGAAAGCCTCCTCTGACACCACTCTTTTTGTGCCACCTCATTACTGCCAGATGGGTGTGGAAGTCCAGGTTCTCCACTTGGTTTCTGTTAACACCTGCTGGGAAGCGATTCCTTGTTACTTCTGGGTGGAGGTGAGAATTCAGTAACATGATGTCATTTCTTGGGTCCCAAGGGTCCGTAACTGCTCTACCTTTTTTATTCCAACTTTTCAATACATCTAATTTTTATTTTACATATAACATCCATGATTTTATCTGTACTTGATTGGAGGAATATGGAAATGTATGTCTATCTTTCCTGAAGTATAAATCTGAGGCATTTCTTTTGGGGGTGATGAAAATTTTTTAACTCTGCATATACTAAACATTGTATTGTACCCTTTAAAGGGTGATTTTTATGGTATGTAAATGGTATCTCTATAAAAATTGAAGAAAAAAAAACAAAAATCAAAAGAAGTGAGGAAGTTGTTCAGTAGCCAGAGGCATAAGTGATGTGGTTTAGTTTATTCCAGAGTAGATGTCAAGGGAGGCACAGCCTCCCAATATTCCATTTGTCAATGACTAGCTCCAATGTCACAACCTTTATGTCACCCTATCCACAAAACTTTTCTTCATGGCATTTGTTGTGTGCCAACCTTACCATTATGGCAGGCATTATGATAGGTATTGTCACATTCAATCATCCCAAAGATCCTGCATAGTAAGTTGTGTTATCCCTATTTTAAAGTTGAGGAAACTATGGTTCTATGAGGTTAAGTGACTAATCCAAAGTCAAACAAATAAGAAGTGAGGAAACTGGGATTTCCACTTGTCTCTTTTACAGTGTTCTTCATTTTCTGCCCTACATTACAGTTATCTGTGTATTTATACCATTATCTCCAGTAAGTTTCAAACTTCTGGAATAAAGGAATCATGTCTTATTCACATTTGGATGTTTTGCACTGCCTAACATGTAAGTGTTGTAGTTGATATTGAAATGTTTGTTAAATGAATGAATGTATGGCTATAGTAAAGATTATTAAATGAAAAATACTGTACAGCTGATGCTATTATCTTCCCCTGCTAAGTAAACAGGAAGACTTCTTTGAGAGGCCCCAAATAAGTGCTCCTGCTCAGTGCTTCTACAGCCCCCAGGGTTTAATTCCATCATATAAATCTTTTCACACTAGACTGTAAATCTCCCTTTTTATGTCTGTCTCCCACTAAACTGTGAGATCCTTGAAGACAAGAACTTTGTCTGAATGATCTATATATTGGTAATTTCTGGGCCTTCAACACCCTGGACAGTGCTTGATAAAGAAAATTTGCCCAATGGATAAATGCTGAATAAAATAATGAAGTCAATCAATCTCTGTAATGCAGTTCCAAGGAGGGTAATAAAAGGAAATGCAATTCCACCCCCCCCCCCCCAATCACTCCATCCAATTCATCATCCTGTCCTACTGGCTCCACCTCCAAAATATATCTCAAATCCAATCAAATTTCACTTAGCCCTCCACTGCTACTACCATAGTACAACTTATCAACATTTTTAGACTGTACTATTTTAGAAGCTTCCCACCTGCTCTCCCTGCTTCTATATTTGATTCCTACAATCAAACCTTTAAACAACAGCCAGAGGAATCTTGCTTTTGTTTTTGAAGGATTTTGCTTATTTTTTAAAAAATCAATTACCGTCTTTGTTCTTCTACTTTTTAAAAAGTTCTCCACCTACCACCACCACAATCAGGATATTAAATGGTTCCATTAGCACCAAAAATAAATTCAGCTTCTGGCTTTATGTATACACACACACACACACACACACACACACACACTCCCTGGAAACCATTGATCTATTCTTTATTACTATAGTTTTATCTTTTCTAGAATGTCATATAAATGGAATCATACAGTATGTAACCTTTTGAGGTTTGCTTTCCTTCAGTCAGCACAGTGTCTTTGAGATTTATCCCAAGTTGTTGCATAGATCAATAGTTAATTCCTTCTGATTGCTGAGTAATATTCCATTGTTTGGAAGTACAAGAGTTTATCTCTTCATCTGTGGAAGGCCATCTGAATTGTTTCCCTTTTTTTGGAGACTGTGAATAGAGCTGCTATAAACTCTCATGTATAGATTTATATGTGAACATAGTTGTTTTTTCATTTCTCCAGGAATGGGATTGCTAAGTCATGTGGTAAATCTATATTTAATTTTATGATAAACTGCCATACCATTTTCCATAGTGGCTGTATCATTTTGCATTCCCATAAGAATTATATGAGAGCTTCAGTGCTTGCCACTTTCACCAATAATTGGTATTGTTGGTAATTTTTATTTCAGCCATTCTAATACGTGTGTAGTAGTATCTCATTATGGTTTTTAACTCACATTTTCCTAATAGCTAAAGATATTGAATATCTTTTTATGTGCTTATTTGACATCCTCACGTCCACTTTGATGAAGTATTTATTCAAGTTTTTCCCCCACTTTTTTTAAAGTTAGGCTGTTTGATTTTTTTGTTGAGTTTGAGAGGTTTTTTTTAATATATTCTGGATACAAGTCCTTTGTTGGATAAATGATTTGAAAATATATTTTCCCAGTCTGTAGCTTGTTTTTTCATGCTCTTAGTAGTGTCTTCTATAGATCGAAAGTTTCTTATTCTGATGCATTCCAATTTGTCTACATTTTCTTTTACAGATCTCACTTTTGGTACCATGCCGAGGAACTTTTCATCTAATCTCAAGTCACTAAAATTTTCACCTATGATTCCTCCCGAAAGTTTTATAGTGGATCTATGATCTACTTCGAAGTAATTCTTATGTAAGATTTAGAAAGAGGTCCATATTTGTTTATGGATGTTCAATTATTCCAACGCTGTTAAAAAGACTATCCTTTCTTTATTGAATTGCTCTTTATTGGAATGATTTGTCAAAAATCAAATGGCCATATTTCTGTTTATGAATTTCTGGACTCCCTACTCTATTCCTGTCTATTGCTTTGACCCTTCCACATTGTCTTAATTACTATACCATTACAATGATTATCTCTATTCTGTTCCATCAATCAATTTATCTCTTCATTTTCTAATACCATGCTATCTTGATTACTGCAGCTTTATAGTAAGACTTTAAGTCAGGTAGTGTCAGTCCTTTGACTTTGTTCTTCTTTTTCAATATTGTATTATCTATTCTGTGTCTTTTGTCTTTCCATATAAAGGTTAGAATCAGTTTGTTGATAATCACAAAATAACTTGTAGTTTTTATTGAAATTGCATTGAATTGGGAAGAATTGACATCATAATAATATTGAGCCTTCCTATCCATGAATATGGACTGTCTCTCCATGAATTTATATCTTCTTTGATTTCTTGCATCAGAGTTTTATAGTCTTCCTAGTATATATCCTGTATGTATTTTGTTGGCTTTATGCCTAAGGTTTCCTTTTTTTATTATTCTTTGGTATTATTCACATATACAATCATGTCTATCTGCACACAAAGACAGTTTTATTTCCTTCTTCCCAGTTTGTATACCTTGTATATGTTTTTCTTTTCTTGATGCATTAACTAAGACAGTGCTAAATAGGAGTATAATGCTGAATAGGAGTGGTGAGAGAGGCATCCTTGCCTTGTTACCAATCTTAGAGGGAAAAGATACAGGTTCTCATTTTTAAGTATGATGTTAGCTGAACATTTTTGTAGATTTTTAAAAATCAAGATGAGGGAGTTCCTCTCTATTTCTAGTTTGCTGAGAGTTCTTGTCATGAATTGGTGTCAGATTTTGTCAAAGGCTCTTTTTGCACCTATTGATATAATCATATGGTTTTTATTTTTAGCTTACCCATATGATAGTTATATTAATTGATTTTTGAATATTCAAGAAATCTTGCATACCTGGAAAAAATCCCATTTTGTCATGGCATATAATTCTCTTTATATACTTTTGGATTCACTTTGTCAGCATCTTGTTGAAGATTTTTTGCATATATATTCATAAGATTTTTTGCATATATGGTCTTCAGTTTTCCTTTCTGTTAATGTCTTTATATGGTTTTGGTATCAGGGTAATGCTGTCTTCATAGAATCAGTTAGGAAATGGTCACTTCTGCTTCTGTTTTCTAGAAGAGATTATAGAGAATTGATATCATTTCTTTCTTGAATGTTTGGTAGATTCACCAGTGAAACCATCTTGGCCTAGTGCTTTCTGTTTTGGAAAGTTATTAATTATTGACTCAATTTATGTAATGGATATATGCATATTCAGATTATCTATTTCTCATTGTGTGAGTTTTGGTAGTTCCTGTCTTTCAAGGATTGGTCCCTTTTATCTAGATTATCAAATTTGCAGACATAGAGTTGTTCATATTCCTTTATTATCCTTTTGATGCCCATGAGATCAGCAGTAATAACCTCTCTTTCACTTCTGATATTAGTAATTCATGTCTTCTCTCTTTTTTTTCATGGTTAGCCTGGTTACTAGTTTATTAATTTTGCCAATATTTTCAAAGAATCAACTTTTTATTTTTTATTTTTAAAATTTAATTAATTTACTTTATTTATTTGGCTGCATGGGGTCTTAGAGGCAGCACATAAGATCTTCATTGTGGCATGTGGGATCTTTCCTTGCAGTGAGTGGGCTTTTTGTTGCAGTGCATGGGCTTCTCTCTAGTTGTGGCATAGCAGATTCCAGAGTGCCTGGGCTCAGTAGTTGTGGCACACAGGCTCTGTGGTTATGGCACACAGGCTCCAGAGCACATGTGCTCAGTAGTCGCGGTGCATAGTCTCTCTAGTTGTGACTCACGGGTTCCAGAGCACAGGGGCTCAGTAGTTGCAGCATGTGGGCTTAGTTGCCCTGGGGCACATGGAATCTTAGTTCCCCAACCAGGAATTGAACCTGCGTCCCCTGCATTCGAAGGCAGATTCTTATCCACTGGACCGCCAGGGAAGTCTCTCAAAGAATCACCTTTTAATTTTGTTAATTTTTTCTATGGTTTTCTGTTTTCAATTTCACTGACTTCTAGTTCTTTTTTTAAACTGAGGTACAGTTGGTTTACAATGTTGGGTTACTTTCTGGTGTACAGCAAAGTGATTCAAATATATATATATATACACACATATATATACACACACACGCATATATGTATATATACTCTTTTTCAGATTCTTTTCCATTATATGTTATTACAAGATATTGAATATAGTTCCCTGTGCTATATGATTACCAAAGGGGAAAGGGAGATGGATAAATTAAGAGCTTGGGATTAACAGAAACATAATGCTATATAGAAGAAAAACAACAAGGTCTTTTTTTTTTTAAAGCTCTTTATTGGAATATAATTGCTTTACACTGTTGTGCCAGTATTTGAGGTACACCAAAGTGAATCAGATGTATTTATACACATATCCCCATATCCCCTCCCTCCCGCAACTCATCCCACCCTCCCTATCCTGGCGCTCTAAGTCATCACCCATCATCGAGTTGATCTCCCTTTGTTATACAGCAACTTCCCACTAGCTATCTATTTTATATTTGGTAGTATATACATGTCTATGCTACTCTCTCACTTCATCCCAGCTTCCCCTTCGCACCCCCCAAAACCCTGTGTCCTCAAGTCCGTTCTCTACATCTGCATCTTTATTCTTGCCCTGTTACTGGTTTCATCAGTACCATTTTTTTAGATTCCATATATATGAGTTAGCATACGGTATTTGTTTTTCTCTTTCTGGCTTACTTTGCTCTGTATGACAGTCTCTAGGTCTATCCACCTCATTACAAATAGCTCAGTTTCATTCCTCTTTATGGCTGATGGGCATTTATGTTGCTTCCACATCCTGGCTATTGTAAATAGTGCTGCAATGAACATTGGGGTACATGTTTCTTTTTGGATTATGGTTTTCTCTGGGTATATGCCCTGGAGTGGGATTGCTGGGTCATATGGTAGTTCCATTTTCAGTTTATTAAGGAACCTCCAAACTGTTTTCCATAATGGCTGTACCAACTTACATTCCCACCAACAGTGCAGGAAAGTTCCCTTCTCTCCACATCCTCTCCAGCATTTATTGTTTTTAGATTTTTTGATGCTGGCCATTCTGACTGGTGTGAGGTAATATCTCACTGTGGCTTTGACTTGCGTTTCTCTAATGATTAGTGATGTTGAGCATCTTTTCATGTGTTTGTTAGCCATCTGCATGTCTTCTTTGGAGAAATGTCTATATAGGTCTTCCACCCATTTGTGGATTGGATTATTTGCTTTTTTGATATTAAGCTGCATGATCTGCTTGTATATTTTGGAGGTTAATCCTTTGTCAGTTGCTTCATTGGCAAATATTTTCTCCCATTCTGAGGGTTGTCTTCTTGTCTTGTTTATGGTTTCTTTCGCTGTGCAAAAGCTTTTAAGTTTCATTAGGTCCCATTTGTTTATCTTTGATTTTACTTCCATTATTCTAGGAGGTGGGTCAAAAAGGATCTTGCTTTGGTTTATGTCATAGAGTGTTCTGACTATGTCTTCCTCTCGGAGTTTTATAGTGTCTGGCCTTATATTTAGGTCTTTAATCCATTTTGAGTTTATTTTTGTGTATGGTGTTAGGAAGTGTTCTAATTTCATTCTTTTACATATTGCTCTCCAATTTTAACAGCACCACTTATAGAAGAGGCTGTCTGTTTTCCATTGTATATTTTTGCCGCCTTTGTCAAAGATAAGGTGCCCATATGTGCATGGGTTTATCTCTGGGCTCTCTATTGTGTTCCATTGATCTATATTTCTGTTATTGTGCCAGTACCATACTGTCTTGATCGATGTAGCCTTGTAGGTCTTAATCTAGCTTTTATTATTTCTTTTTTTCTGCTTGCTTTAGACTTATATTGCTTTTCTGTCTCTAATTTCCTAAAGTGGAAACTAAGATTATTGGTTTTATATTTATCTTATTTTCTAAAATATTAATTCAATGCTATAAATTCCCCTCTAAACACTGATTTTGGTGCATCTCACACATTTGGGGGGGGGTACACCAAGTTCAATCATCTGTTTTTATACACATATCCCCGTATTCCCTCCCTTCCTTGACTCCCCCCCCTTGAGTCCCCCCCACCCTCCCCACCCCAGTCCTCTAAGGCATCTTCCATCCTCGAGTTGGACTCCCTTTGTTATACAACTTCCCACTGACTATCTATTTTACAGTTGGTAGTATATATATGTCTGTGCTACTCTCTCACTTCCTCTCAGTTTCCCCTTCACCCCCCGCCCCCTCCCATACCTCGAGTTCTCCAGTCCATTCTCTGTATCTGCATCCTTGTTCTTGTCACTGAGTTCATCAGTACCATTTTTAGATTCCGTATATGTGAGTTAGCATACAATATTTGTCTTTCTCTTTCTGACTTACTTCACTCTCTATGACAGACTCTAGGTCTATCCACCTCATTACATGTAGCTCCATCTCATCCCTTTTTATAGCTGAGTAATATTCCATTGTGTATATATGCCACATCTTCTTTATCCATTCATTTGTTGATGGGCATTTAGGTTGCTTCCATATCCTGGCTATTGTAAATAGTGCTGCAATAAACATTATGGTACAAGTTTCTTTTGGGATTATGGTTTTCTTTGGGTATATGCCCAGTAGTGGCAGCTCATGAAGCTTCATACCAAAAAGGCAAATAACCCAATCCACAAATGGGCAGAAGACCTAAATAGACATTTCTCCAAAGAAGACATACAGATGGCCAACAAACACATGAAAAGATGCTCAACATCACTAATCATCAGAGAAATGCAAGTCAAAGCCACAATGAGGTATCACCTCACACTGATCAGAATGGCCATCATCACAAAATCTGGAAACAACAAATGTTGGAGAGGGTGTGGAGAAAAGGGAACTCTCCTGCACTGTTGGTGGGACTGTAAGTTGGTACAGCCACTATGGAAAACAATTTGGAGGTTCCTTATAAAAACTACAAATAGAACTTCCATATGATCCAGTAATCTCACACATTTTGATAAGTTGTATTTTCATCTTCATTTAGTTCAAAATATTTTAGGATTTCTTGTAGTATTTCTTCTTCGACCCATTTGTTATTTAGAAGTGTATTACTCAATCTCTAAATATTTTGGAATTTTCCAGCTTTCTGTTATTGACTTCTAGTTTGATTCTATTTTAGTCTGAAAGCATATTTTGTACGATTTGTATTCTTTAAAAGTTTTTTTTTTAAGTTTTAAGATGTATTTATTGCCCAGAATGTGGTCTATCTTGGTGTTGGTCCATGTGAGATTGAGAATAATGTGTATTCTGCTGTTGTTGGATGAAATAGTTTATACATGTCAGTTAGATCTAGTTGATTGATATTGCTGTTGAGTTCAGCTATATCCTTACTGATTTTCTGCCAGTTGGATCTGTCAATAGAAGGGTGCTGAAGTCTCCAAGTATAATAATGAATTTCTCTATTTCTCCTTATAGGTCTATCACTTTTTGCCTCACATATATTGAGGCATACTTTATGCCTTTATGTGCATACTTTTTTAGGATTTTTATATCCTCTTAGAGAATTGACCCCTTTATCATTATGTAATGCCCCTTTTTTGGGGGGGGGGTACACCAAGTTCAATCATCTGTTTTTATACACATATCCCCGTATTCCCTCCCTCCCTTGACTCCCCCCCCCACCCTCCCTCGAGTCGCCCCCACCCTCCCCGTCCCACTCCTCTAAGGCATCTTCCATCCTCGAGTTGAACTCCCTTTGTTATACAACAACTTCCCACTGGCTATCTATTTTACAGTTGGTAGTATATATATGTCTGTGCTACTCTCTCACTTCGTCTCAGCTTCCCCTTCACCCCCTGCCCCCCCAAACCTCGAGTTCTCCAGTCCATTCTCTGCATCTGCGTCCTTGTTCTTGTCTTGTCACTGAGTTCATCAGTACCATTTTTAGATTCCGTATATGTGAGTTAGCATACAATATTTGTCTTTCTCTTTCTGACTTACTTCACTCTGTATGACAGACTCTAGGTCTATCCACCTCATGACATATGGCTCCATCTCATCCCTTTTTATAGCTGAGTAATATGTAATGCCCTTCTTTATCCCTGATAAATTTCCTTGCTCTGAAGCCTGTTTTGTCTGAAATTAATATAGCTACTCCAGTTTCCTTTTGATTAGAATCTTGGCATATCTTTCTCCATTCCTTTACTTTTAATATATTTGTTTCTTTATTTTTATATTACATTTAGACAACATAGAGTTGGCTCTTATTTTTTATTTCCTCTGACAGTGTCTGTCTTTTAACTGATATAGTTATATTATGCACATTTAAAGTGATTATTGATATCGTTATATTTATCTTTATCATGTCTCTAACTCTTTGACATTTATCAAACTTGTTCTTTGTTTCTTGTTTTATCTTTTATTTTTCTGCCTTCTCTGATTTTAATTGAGTATTTTGTATGATTCCATTTTCTTTACTTTCTTAGCATATCAATTATACTCCTTTTATATTTTAGTAGTTTCCCTAGAGTTCGCAATATACATTTACAATTAATATAAGTCCACTTTAAAATATTGTAAAATAAAATAATATTGATTCACAAGATGTGTGGCTACTTTATAACAGAGTATTCCCAATTCCTCCCTCTCAGTTCCTCATAACATTGCTGTCATTCATTTCACTTATCCATAAGGTACAATCACCAAATACATTGTTACTATTATTATTTTGAATAAACTGTTATCTATTAGATCAACTAGGAATAGGAAAAATTCAATATTTTATTTTATTTTCATTTATTCCTTTTCTAACATTCTTCTTTTATCTGTTTCTTATCTATATCTTTTTCTTCTCAAGAAATTCTTTTAACATTTCTTGCAAGGAAGGTTTAGTAGTGACAAATTGCTACACTTTCAGTTGGTCTGAGGAACCAACTTTTACCTTTCTCTCACTTTTTAAAGATGACGAACTCTAGGTGGAAAGAAAAACTCTATCTAGATTTTTCTCTTTCAAAACTGTAAATATTTCACTCTGCTCTCTTTGTGCTTATATTATTTCTGAAGAGAAGATTGTTTTATTTTTCTCTAGCTTCTTTCAAAATTTCCTGGAAAAAAATCTGTCTTTGATTTTCTACAGTATGAATATATGACTAGGTGCAGATTGTTTGATATTTATTCAGCATGGTGTTCTCTGAGCTGCTGGGATCTGTGGTTTGGTGTTTGTCATTAATTTTGGAAAATTCTCAGCCACTATTACTCTAAATATTTCTTCTTCTTTTTCTCTTTTCCTTCTGGTATTCCCATTACACACATTTCTAATTGTCCCTAGTTCTATTATGTCTTTTTTTATTCTTTTTCTCTCGTTGCATTTCAGTTTTGCAAGTTTCTATTGACACACCTTCTGCCACATTTGAGTCTTGTTCTAATGCTTGCTTTGTCCCCTCATATTGTTTTAGTTTTGTTTTGTTTGACTTTTACTACTCCTTGTAAATTTTTGTTGAAAACTAGACATGATGTATTAGGTAGTAGGAACTGCGGTAAGTATGCCTTTAGTGTGAGATTTTATGTTCGTCTGGCTAGGAGTTAGGCTGTCTTTAATGTTTTCTGTAGGAAAATTCAATTTCCTGTAGTGTCATTATTTTTGTCTCCCCTATTGTCTTTGAGTTTGCCCAGAGGCTCCTTCCTAGATAGAGTCCTAGATAGAGATAGAGTTCTTTCAGCTATAATCCACTGTTGTTATAAAGGAACACTGTTGTTGTGATTAGGTGTGAGGGGAAGGAAAATATTCTGTAATCTTAGGATTAGATGCCATTCTTTTAGTGGGCTTGTGTGTTTATACAATTTGATAATCTCTCTTTTTGATTGAATTTTTAATCCATTAACATTGAATATTATTATTGAGAGATTGGACTTGTGTCTGTCTATCATTTTACTTTTGGTTTTCTGTATGTCTTGTGTCTTTTCTGTTCCTCCTTTAATGACTTTTTCTTGCCTTAAGTGAATATCTTTAGTGAAACAGTTTAATACCATTAATGATTTTTTCACTATATTTTTTAGTTATATTCTTACTGGCTTCTCTAGGGATTTCCATATACATCTTAACTTACCAGAATCTACTTTGGAATTATACTAACTTAATTGCAGTATGATGTAGAAACTTTTTTCCTATAAAGCTGTATCTTCCCCTGTTTCGCCCTATTATTGTTATATTTATTATATCTATATATGATAAAAACCAATATAGATTGTTGTAATTATTACATTGTATAAATTTATATATTTTAAAGAAACTGAGGGAAAAAAGAACAGCAAGAAAGAAGAAAGAAAGAAAGAAAGAAAGAAAGAAAGAAAGAAAGAAAGAAAGAAAAGAAAAAACTGTATATTTTATACAGTTTATTATAGTAGCCTTCTTAACCATTTTTGTTTCTCTTTATTTCTTCCTGTGTATTCAAGTTACTATCTGGTGTCATTTTATTACTCCAAATCAGATTTTTTTCCTACCTCTATCCTTTGTCCTTTTATTATCAAGTGGATCACATTCTATATGTCATAGACCCAAAATATGATTATATGATTGCTTTTTTTAATATCAACTAACCAAGACATAAGCTTTATTGGACAGTTCCTGTGTACTAGGAAATGCTGGGATAAGAAAAATTCTTGTAAGATCATATGTCTATGTCTTACACTCAAAAAGCAGCAGATCTACAATGAGAGGGATTTCACGGAAGATACTAAGGCTATGTGTACATAAATACTAGATGGCAGTGGGGATTAATGAGGAATAATAACCACAAGGAACAAAAGACTTACTGTCCACTTCACTACAAAAGACTGTTCAAAAAGAAAGGTCTTTTTGGTGAGCAAAGTACAAAGTTAAGCAAAGTAATAGTCTCAAGGATCCTACAGTGAGTGTGAACTCAGCAGTTTCTCGGTCCTGAGGTTATTTGACACCCTCCATGCAGTTCTTTCATAATTCGTTTAAAAAAACCCTACATTCAATCTGTGATGGATGCCATAGGGTTATGACTTTCTTCTCTAAAGTAAAGATGGAGAGCATCTGCTTATTTTTATCATCATAAGCGGCACCTGTGTTTGTAGAGGACATAAATGCTCCTGTTTGGGAGGTACTTTTGATGGAGTTGTAACTTGCTGTCCTCAGGTCTCTCCTGCACATAAGGGACTGACTTACAGTGAGGAGTATGTACCTCAAGGACACGCCAGCACACTTTACTGACTGTAGGAGGGTCAGGAAGAGTTGTTCGCACCAGGCTTCATTGCTTCAAGGCAGTTCTCCCTCTGGACTTGCTTTAGGTAACATCATTTCCCCAGATAGAAAAGAAGTATTGAAACAGTGCCTTACCTTGGGCTGGCAGTGTTGACTCCTGAACAATAGCTTAGGACAGAAGAGTCCTTGACATTCAAGTATCTTATAATGGAGAAAGAAAATCACTGGAGTACTACCTGGAAATCTCATGGGCCCATGACAATTTCATATGTACAGTGTCCCACATGTGATGTGAATACAGTCTGTATGTTTCTTGTGTCATTGAGAGGGCTTTAGGTCACTTTAGGCTTCTTCCTTGTAATTTATTTAGTTCTTGTTTGCCACTAGATTTGTGTATGATCTTGCCAGAGCTCTGGGGTAAGATATGTGGTTGCAAGCTGATATTTAAGATTTTGCATATCTGTTGGAAAAATTGCTTTTTAAATCAGCTATACTGTTAGAATTTCTTACTTAATTACATTTATCAGTGTTCATTGTTTTTCTTGTGGATTTTAATTACTGTCTGGTGTCACTTTCTTTTAGCCTGAAGAACCTTCTTTAGTATTTCTTGAATATCATGTCTGCTAACAACAAATTCTCTCGGGTTTTGCTGATCTTAGAACGTCTTTATTTCCCCTTGCTTTCTGAAAGATAGTTTTACTGAGTACAGTTGATCCTTGAGCAAGGCAGAAGTTAGGGACGTCAACCCTCCTTGCCATCAAAAATCTGCATAAAACTTAAAGTCAGCCTCTGTATATGCGATTCTTTTGTATCTGCGGATACAGAGGAAACTTGGATACAGAGGAACCACGTATTCAGATCCCTGGGTTCAACCAACCATGATTGTTTAGTACTACAGTATTGACTACTGAAAAAAAAAATTACATATTATTGCACCGGTGCAGTTCAGACTCATTCTGTTGAAAGGTCAACTGTATAAGATTATTGCTTGACAGTTTTTTTCTTTTTACCTGTTTTAAGATGTCATGTCACTGCTTCCTGGCCTCCATTGTTTCTGATGAGAAACCATTCATTCATCTTATTGTGTCATCCTTGTACATAATGAGCCATTTTTCTCTCACTGATTTCAAGATTTTCTCTTTGTCTTTCAACATTTTGACTATGATATGTCTGTATGTGGCTCTCCTTAAATTTATTCTTCTTGGAGTTTATTGATCTTCTTGCATGTGTAGATTAATATGAGTACTTTTCATCAATTTGGGAAATTTTTAGCCAATATTTCTATAAATACTTTCTTGTTCATTTCATTCTCTCCTCTCCTTCTGGTATTCCCACTATGCATATATTGGTATGTTAATGAGGTCCCATGTTTATCTGAATCCCTATTCAATTGTTTTTCACTCTTTTCCCTCTCTGTTCAGATTGCCTAATATTTTTAATCTATCTTCAAGTTCACTGATTTTTTTCTTTTGCCAACTCAAATCTATTGTTGAGCCCCTTTAGTGACAATTTTTTCATTTGGTTATTCTTCTTTTCAAATCCAGAAATTTCCTTTGGTTCTTTTTTATAATTTCTCTCTATAATCTCTCTACTTTGAGATATTGTCAATACACCTTCTTTTAATTCTTTAAGCAAGGTTTCCATTAGCTATTTGAACATCTTTATAATGAATCTTTGCCTACTAAGTCAATATCAGGGTCCCCTCAAAGGCAACCATTTTATGCTTTTTTCCTGTGTATGGGTCATACTTTCCTGTTTCTTTGCATGTCTCAATTTTTTGTTAAAATGGAAATTTTAGATAACATATTGAAACAACTCTGGATATAGATTCCCTCTCTCCCATCTAGGTTTTTATTGTTTGACCGCTTATTTGTTTGTTTGTTTTGTGACTTTGCTAGACTATTTCAGTGAAGTTTATTTCTCCCTTGATACAGAGCTTCTGTTGCTCCTCAGAAGGTACAGACTTAGGCATGCACACAGTTTTCCTGTCCACCAGGAATGACTGTGATTTTAGTCTCTCTCTCTTTGACTATCTCTTTCCCTGATGTTCTTGTTAAGCTTCTGGCTAGTCTGCCCCTATTAGTATTATACCCAGCTGTTTGCCTCTATTAACTGCTAGCTGATTGCTTTATTGTTTTCAACAATGCTCTATAGCATAAATTGCTCCATGGTGTGTGATCTAATTGTAGTTGGGCTCCTTAGCAGAAATACAGCATTGCCAGTCTTTTAGGTTTGCTCAGTCCTGCCTCTGGGAAGATATTCTGCATTACAGATCAGGAGCTGGGGGGTGGGGTGGGAATAAGAAATGGGAAACTCATTATTCACTAGATGTCCCACCTAGATCCTCCTCCGGTGCAGGTGATGTATGTGCGTGCTTGTGCATGAGCATGCAGGAGGCACTGGTGTCACCCCCAGCTGCTGACACAATGTAGTATGAATTATTTGCAGTTCAGAGCTGGGAAGGATGTGATCTGTAGTGTTCACTGGCCACTGATTCTATCTGGAATCGGTCTTCTATGCTGGAAATTTTGGCATGATGGAAGCTACCACTCAACAGCCAAGTGCATTGGAAGAGCTCTCTCATAAGACCGAGCTCTGCAGGAAAGAGGGACTGTTTTCTTCATCAGCTGCCCTGTCTGGATTCTCCCTGTATTGTGGGAGTTGGGGTTGGGGAACAAGTGCCTCCTGGCTACTGCCACCCATTTTATATAGATCTTTCATGTAACAGAGCTGTGGAAAATGGGATCTGATGGTGTTTACCAACTCCTGAAAGCACACAAAATAGCTTTTCCACCCCAGGGGTCTGGGCAGATGAGAATTGCCACTTGGCAGCAGAGACTGCTGGAATAGTTCTGCATGGCAGAGCTGTCAGGGATGGCTGCAGTCTCTAGTTAAAAACCATGGCCACCCACTGTTCTTATTGAGTGTCTATATATTTTTAAAATAAATGTTCCTGAACTGTTTTAAATTAATTAATTAATTAATTAATTTTATTGGCTGTGTTGGGTCTTCATTGCTGCACACGGGCTTTCTCTAGTTGCGGCGAGCGGGGGCTACTCTTTGTTGTGGTGCATGGGCTTCTTACTGTGGTGGCCTTTCTTGTTGCAGAGCATGGGCTCTAGGCAGGTGGGCTTCAGTAGTTGCAGCACATGGGCTCAACAGTTGTGGCTCATGGGCTCTAGAGCGCAGGCTCAATAGTTGTGGTGCACGGGCTTAGTTGCTCCGCGGCATGTGGTATCTTCCTGGGGCAGGGCTCAAACCTGTGACCCCTGCATTGGCAGGCGGATTCTTACCCACTGCGCCACCTAGGAAGTCCATTTCTGAACTTTTCGTAAGCCCTTTGGTCAATCTCCACAATCTCCAGAGACTTTGATAATTTTGACCAGCTTACTAAATATTTTTCTGGGGGAGAGATTTCCTTGAGCTCCTTACTTTGCCATTCTGGAAGGTGGAAAATCCTCCTTTTTCCCTTTGTAGCCATTCTTGTAGAATAAGTTGTTTACACTTCGTCTCTCCACTTCTTCCATTCATTCCCTCCTAATCTATTGAAGTCTGGCTCCTGCCCCTGTTATTCCCATGTGGTAAGGTTCCTGGTGACCTCCTATCTGTCAAATCAATAGACACTTTTCAGTTCTAATTTCACATACAACTCTTAGCAGAATTTGACTTTTGAACTCTCTCCCATCATGTTTTTTGTGATGCCATTCTCTCCTGAGTCTCCCCCTACTTTCCAACTATGCTTCGATATTCTATCTTTTAGAATCTTCTTTATCTACCTTCCCCTTCAATGATGGGTGTTCCCAGACTTCTCTTCTTGTTGCTTCTTCATCTATAAACTCTCCCTAGGTAATCAAATTCACCTCTTTGGTTTGAAACTACTGATATTAAAGTGCCTCCCAAATCTACAACTATATTTCCTTACCTGGAACTTGATACTTGTGTATTCAAAAGCCTGCTGAACCTACCTCAACATAATAAAGGTCATATATGACAAACCCACGGCAAATGTAATTCTCAATGGTGAAAAACTGCATGCATTCCCTCTAAGATCAGGAAAAAGACAACGATGTCCACTCTCACCACTACTATTCAACATAGTTTTGGAAGTCCTTGCCACAGCAATCAGAGAAGAAAAAGAAATCAAAGGAATCCAAATTGGAAAAGAAGAAGCAAAACTGTCACTGTTCACAGATGACATGATACTAGACATAGAAAATCCTAAAGATGCCACCAGAAAACTACTTGAGCTAATCAATGAATTTGGTAAAGTTGCAGGATACAAAATTAACACACAGAAATGTCTTGCATTTCTATACACTAAAAATGAAAGATCAGAAAGAGAAATTAAAGAAACAATCCCATTCACCATTGCAACAAAAAGAATAAAATACCTAAGAAGGAACCTAACCAAGGAGGTAAAAGACCTGTACGCAGAAAACTATAAGACACTAATGAAAGAAATCAAAGACAACACAAACAGATGTAGGGACATACCATGCTCTTGGATTGGATGAATCAACATTGTGAAAATGACTATAATACCCAAAGCAATTTACAGATTCAGTACAATCCCTATCAAATCACCAATGGCATTTTTCACAGAACTAGAACAAGAAATTTTACAATTTGTATGGAAACACAAAAGACCCCAAATAGCCAAAGCAATCTTGAGAAGGAAAGAAGGAGTTGGTGGAATCAGGCTTCCTAACTTCAGGCTATACTACAAGGCTACAGTGATCAAGACAGTATGGTACTGGCACAAAAACAGAAATATAGATCAATGGTACAGGATAGAAAGCCCAGAGATAAACTGTGGTCAACTAATCTATGACAAAGGAGGCAAGGATAGACAATGGAGAAAAGGCAGCCTCTTCAATAAGTGGTGCTGGGAAACCTGGACAGCTACATGTAAAGGAATGAAATTAGAACACTCCCTAACACCATACACAAAAATAAACTCAAAATGGATTAAGGGCCTAAATGTAAGGCCAGACACTATAAAACTCCTAGAGGAAAACATAGGAAGAACACTCTTCGACGTAAATAACAGCAAGATCTCTTTTGATCCACCCCCCAGAGTAATGGAAATAAATTAAAAAATAAATAAGTGGGACCTAATGAAACTTTAAATCTTCTGCACGGCAAAGGAAACTATAAGCAAGACAAAAAGACAACCTTCAGAATGGGAGAAAATATTTGCAAGTGAATCAACAGGCAAAGGATTAATCTCCAAAATATATAAACAGTTCATCCAGCTCAATATCCAAAAAACAAACAACCCAATCAAAAAATGGGCAGAAGACCTAAATAGGCATTTCTCCAAAGAAGACATACGGATGGCCAAGAGGCACATGAAAAGCTGCTCAACATGACTAATTATTGGAGAAATGCAAATCAAAACTACAATGAGGTATCACCTCACACCGGTAAGAATGGGCATCGTCAGAAAATCTACAAACAGTAAATGCTGGAGAAGGTGTGGAGAAAAGGGAATGCTCTTGCACAGTTGGTGGGAATGTAAATTGATACAGTCACTATGGAGAACAGTATGGAGGTTCCTTGAAAAACTATAAATAGAGTTACTATATGACCCAGCAATCCCACTACTGGGCATATTCCCAGAGAACACCATAATTCAAAAAGACACATGCACTCCAATGTTCATTGCAGCCCTATTTACAATAGCCAGGACATGGAAGCAACCTAAATGTCCATCAACAGATGAATGGATAAAGAAGATGTGGTACATATATACAATAGAATATTACTCAGCCTTAAAAAGCAATGAAACTGGGACATTTGTAGAGACATGGATGGACCTAGAGACTGTCACACAGAGTGAAGTGAGTCAGAATGAGAAAAACAAATATCGTATATTACCACATATATGTGGGCTATAGAAAAATGGTACAAATCAACCGGTTTGCATGGCAGAAATAGAGACACAGATGTAGAGAACAAAATATATGGACACCAAGTGGGGAAAGCGGGGAGTGTTGGGGGTGGGGAATGAATTGGGAGATTGGGATACCAAATTGTACACTCTAAATATATGCAGTTTATTGTAAAAAATAAAAAATAAAAAAAAAATTTAAATTAAAAAAAGAAAAAGACACATGCACTCCAATGTTCATTGCAGCACTATTTACAATAGCCAGGACATGGAAGCAGCCTAAATGGCCATCAATATTTGAATGGATAAAAAAGATATGGTACATATATACAATGGAATATTACTCAGCTGTAAAAAGGAATGAAACTGGGACATTTGTAGAGACATGGATGGACCTAGAGACTGTCATAAAGAGTGACATGAGTCAGAAAGAGAAAAGCAAGTATCCTATATTAACACATATATGCAGAATATAGAAAAATGGTACAAATCAACTGGTTTGCAAGGCAGAAATAGAGACACAGATGTAGAGAACAAACATGTGGACACCAAGTGGGGAAAGCAGGGAGGGTTGGGGGGGAATAAATTCGGAGATTGGGATTGCCATATATACATTACTAATCAGAAAAAAAAAACCAAATTGTACACTCTAAATATATGCAGGTTATTGTACATTAATTGTATCTCAGTAAAAGTTTTTAAAAAACAAACAAACAAACAACAACAACAAAAAATAACAAAGGCCTGCTGACAATCTTCACACCAATATTTCCTGGGCTCTTCAAGTTCAGCATCTATAAGCAAGCCTTATCATCTACCTCCCCTCAACCTGTTCCTTAGTCCGTATTTTCAGTTTCAATAAGTTGCACCAATATCCACCTAGCCCCTCAGGACAGAAACCAGTAAATCATTCTTAATTGCTGTCTCTTATTCCCCCAGCAATCCAATCAAGTCACCAAGTCCTATTGATTTTATCCCCCAAATAACTCTCAAATTTATTCTTTTGTCTCTAATCTTACTGCCTTAATTCAACAAATATCATGTCTAGCCTTGACCTAACAGTCTCCATGTTCTAATCTAGCCCCAATACCTCCCCATTCTTCACAGAGCAGCCATAATGATGTATATATAATACACAAATGATGTTGTCATTACCTTTGTAAAAACCCTATGACAGCTCGTCATCACAAACAAGATAATATTGAAATTTCTTATGTTCTATAAAGCCCTTCATGACCTTGCCCCTGATCACTTTTCTGGTTGTATTTCTTACCAATTTCTGCCTTCCTCCATCCCTTCCCATCACATATCCCCCCACCCTTTTTCTAGAGATTTATTTTATTATTTATTCATTTATTTACTTATTTATTTATTTTTGCCTGCATTAGGTGTTTTTTTTTCAAAGCTCTTTATTGGAATATATTTGCTTTACACTCGTGAAAACACCAGTTTTTGAGGTACACCAAAGTGAATCAGCTGTATTTATACATATATCCCCATATCCCCTCCCTCCTGCAACTCCCTCCCCCACCCCCCGTCCTGGCCCTGTAAGGCATCTCCCATCATCAAGTTGATCTCCTTTTGTTATACAGCAACTTCCCACTAGCTCTCTATTTTACAGTTGGTAGTGTAAATATGTCTATGCTACTCTCTCACTTCATCCCAGCCTCCCCTTTGCCTCCCACCCCAGCGCCGTGTCCTTAAGTCCATTTTCTACTTCCGTATCTCCACTCTTGCCCTGTCACTGGGTTCATCAGTACCCTTTTTTTAGATTCCATATATATGTGTTAGCATACAGTATTTGTTTTTCTCTTTCTTACTTAACTCTGTATGACAGTCTCTAGGCCTATCCACCTCATTACATATAGTTCAATTTTATTCCTTTTTATGGCTGAGTAATATTTCATTGTATGTATATGCCACATCTTCTTTATCCAGACATGGAAGCAACCTAAGTGCCCATCAACAGATTAATGGATAAAGAAGATGCATTACGTTTTCTTTGCTGCAAGCAGGCTTTCTTTAACTGTGGTGAGCGGGAGCTACACTTTGCTGTGGTGCGCAGGCTTCTCATTGCAGTGGCTTCTCTTGTTGTGGAGCACAGGCTCTAGGCATGTGGGCTTCAGTAGTTGTGGTACATGGGCTCAGTAGTTGTGGCTTGCAGGCTCTAGAGCACGGGCTCAATAGTTGTGGATCACAGAATTAGTTGCTCTGCAGCATGTGGGATCTTTCCAGACCAGGGATTGAACCCATGTCCTCTGTATTGTCAGGCAGATTCTTAACCACTGAGCCACCAGGGAAGCCCCCACATATCCCCCTTTTAACAAACGTCTTTTCTGCTTTAGGTTAAGTCTCTGTTCCTTAAGATAATAATTCCAATCAATCCATGATGTCTTTGTGTTACTCAGCAAATGAACCAGGCTTTTGATCACTTCCTCATCTTCTCAGAAGCTCTTTAAAAATTTAGAGTACCCCACTTACATATCTCCACTGCCTGACAATAGCTACAAATTCTTCAAGATTCATTCCAATACCAACAGCTCCATGATGCCATCCTTGACACTCCTATACTAAATTAGGCATTTTCTTCTTCACTAGACCTGTGGGTTTCCAAGTGTAGTGTTCATCTCTGTATCCATGAGTTCTAGCACAGTGCCTAGTATATAACAAGTGTTCTGTAAATGTTTCATAAGTACATGAGTGATAACCACCATTTACTGAGTTTCCATTATGTGCAGGGTGCTCTACCATAGCTTTTTTATATCTGTTAGTGCAACCCTGTCAATAACCTTGCACAATCTGTATTATTATTATTATCTCTCTTTTATACATAAGGAAACTGAGGCACAGAGAAGCAAAGCCCCTTGCCTAAGATGATATGGCTGATCAGTAGCAGTGTCTGAATTGGGGCTCAATTCTTCAGGACTCTGAAGCCTACACTTTATAAACTTCTGGAATGAACCTCAGGTTGGGGGTATAGTGAGTAGCATAAACAAAGGTGCAGAATTGAGAAGATAAAATGCCTATATGGGAAACAGTAAAGAGTCCAGCTGGTTTAGATTTGCAGAAGCTGGCATAGTAGGAAGAGATCTTAATGTGGATGGCCTCAAATGCCAAACAGAGAAGCATAGACTTTATTTAGCAGACATGTATAGGAGTGACATGATGAATGTGTCCTTTTGAAAATATTAATCAAGTGCCACTGTGCAAGATGGATTTGAGGCCAAGAAACTGAAGGACAGGAAACAAGCCAGGGCCCTTGATGCTGTTAAAATCTTGTTTCTCAGTACTTTCCTCTCTCCTTCTCAGCAGGTGCCAAGCTTTTTAACACTTTTACTCAGCCTATTATCTGCCCCCATTCCTTGTACTTTCAGCAACTTCATTACGAGGAAGTTAAAGGACTTAGGTAGGGATGCTTTCCATTCTTGATTCTCTACAGCCAAATTTATCTCTAGCTTGTCCCTATCCTATCTTCCTTAGTAATAATAGCTACCATTTTGAGCACTTCCTGTCTTACGTAATCTTTACAACTACACTGTGAGGAAGGTTTAGTTATCTTCAATTAGTAACTGAGAAAATCGAGGCCTGGAGTGGTTCAGTGCTTGTCAAGCTCACCCAGATAGCAAGCAAGTAGCAGATTTGGGACTTGAACCTTGGGCTATTTGATTCCAAGATCACCTTATTACTATTAAAGCCTGGGAGTGAAAGGTGTCTATACCACTCTCTTCTTGGGCTCCATTCTATCCATCTCCTTCTTTGGGGTTCTTTTCCAACAACTATCCCCTGTCTTTCTTCAGTAAAGTCAACCTCTCTATTTCTGTGGACTTTTTCCTCTCAGTGAATATATACCCTAAAGTCTCATGCACTAAAAAACAATATCAAGGCAACAAAAATGCTAGTTTCACCCATATTTTCCCTGTAAACATCATTCTAGTTCATACTCTTTATTCCATGTGCCTGTAAATATTTGTCCATCCTGTCTCTACTTCCTTACCTCCCACACTGGAATATGGTTTCAGTCTCTATCACTACCTATCACTTTTGCTAAATCCACCAAATTGACAAATCCTAGTTCAGTCCTCATATTAACTAGTCTCTCTGTTCCAGTCTTTTCCTCCTTGTCCCTCTTCCACTGTGTCCTCTATTCTCAACTTCTGTACCACTACTTTACTTCAGATTCTTCAGATCTCTCATCATTGTTTGTCTGGATAAACCTTTCTCCACTCTTACCATCTTTAATCCATTCTCCACACTGGCCATAAGAGTAAACTTTCTAAAAAGTAAATCTAACCATGTTATTGCCATGCTTAAAATCCTTCAATTAAAATATAAAACTACATAGTTTGTTATACATGGCTCTTGCAGAATTATGGCCCTTCTTTGGCTTTCAGTTCACCTTTCTCCTCTCCTTCCTGCACACTCTGTGTTCCAGCCATATTTAGTGTCTTGTTTTTCCATACCCTCATGCCTTTACATGTGTTTTGCTCACTCTTTTTTCACACGCTTCTTTTCCCTGGTCACTAGTTGAACTTCTCTTTCTTTAAGACTCAGTTCGAATGTAGTTTCCTGTGTCCTGACTCCCCTTCCTGAAATCTCTCCATTCCTGCCTTTTCCACATGTCCCAATCTGCCAGAAACAGTTTGTTGCTTTGCCCTCTATTTCAAAACAGTACCTCTAATAGCACTAACAGATTCCAATAACAATCATTATAGCCCTAATGATATTGGTAATTCCTCAAAGACGAAACTGGGTCATAAACATTATTGTATCTTCAGTGCCTGGTACATAGTAGGTGCTCAATAAATGCTGAATTTAAAGAATGAAAAGAATTATATATATATAAAAAATTTTAAAGAATATATATATAAAGAATTTAAAGAATATATATATATATATATAATTTAAAGAATATATATATGATAAATGTCCATATATATAAAATAACAGAGACCCAGCCTATGATAACAGCCATAGGAATATAAAATAGAAGAGAGAATAGGCCTTGACTAGGTACAGAAAAGAGAAGCTGAACAAAACAGCAAAGATAATTGGAACTATTGGAATCAATGGCAGAGAAGGCTAACAGGATTGAAGCAAAAAATGCTGAAATAGGACTGGTTACATTGAATGTAAGTATGGTACATCCAGGTAGCAATTCGGAGCCACTGGAAACAGAGGGACAAAGTTTGGGAATAAAGTTGAGGTTTCCAATAACCTGGAAATAGCCTTCTCTTATAGAAAATAGATGTCATAACAGGACTTAGTTTGATTGAAATTTCCCTGTATCACTTTCTTATCTCCCACAGATTTGGGGAAGATAGTTATTAAGACCTTCCTATTTGTAAACCAGGACCAGATTACTGTGGTTGCATGTGTGTGATAAATGAGTGATGAGGACAGTCATCCAGGTTCCCTTTCAATCACCCATTTATTCAACAAATATTCAGCAAGGGGATATGGGGATATATGTATAAATACAGTTGATTCACTTTGGTGTACCTCAAAAATTGGTACAACAGTGTAAAGCCATTATATTTCAATAAAGCGCTTTAAAAAAATATTCATCAAGCACCTACTTTCTACCAGACTCTGTGCCAGGTGCTGGTCTGAACAAGACAGATTAAGTGCCTGCCTTCATGTGATACATGGGATTGTGAACAAAACACAATAAAAGAAATAATCATGTGGATGTATATACAAGAAATATGTTAGAAATTATGAAAACTATGATGACATAAAAGTAGAGAATAACTGGGGAATTCCCCCCAAGAATTTTTTAAGGAAGTGATATTTAAGCTGAGACCTTAATTTTCATTGACTTTCTCAGTGGTCAGCTATTTATAAAGAGGGCAAAAACCATAAATTAGGAATTGTTTAATGCTGGGGAGCTCAGCTGCACATCCAACTGATCCTTTCAACCTCACTCCCATGCATACACACCACCACCACCACCACCATCATCCCCACTCCCACAAATCTGCCCAGTTGTGGTTGCAGAGAAGCAAATACTTTTGGAATCAGGGGATAGGAAGTGCTCTGTGGTGGCTTGTTTCCAAAGATGACCCCCCAATGAGCCATACTTCCCAGTGCTCAAACCCTTATATAGTCCCCATCCCACATTGATTCTGGGCCGGCACCATGACTCATTTTCACCAACAGTATGTGGCAGAAATAATGCTTTGTAACTTCTGAAGTTGGATCTTAAGGGATCTGAAGTTTTTGTTTACACCACTCTCCTACCTGAACCCAGCTGTCTTGCTGTGAGGAAGCTCAAGCAGTCTTGTGAAGAGGCCTGAGTGAAGGAAAACGAAGCCCTCAGCCAACAGTCCAGCTGAGTTCCCAGCCAACAGTTAGTAATGTGAATGTCATCCCAGCATATCAACTGATAGCACATGAAACAGAACTGCCAAGTCAACACACAGAATAATGAAATTTAATAAACCATTGTTGTTTTAAGCCACTAAGTTTTTCAGCAGTAACTGAAATAAGTCCTAACATCCATGAAAGACCAAAAGTAAGATAATGTGTTAAGCCAAAGTTGCATAAGTTATATTCTTTGTGATTTGGGGGTTTTATCTTGTATTATCCAAACTTTTTTTCTTTTTTAAAGATCAGTAATTGCCTTTGTAATTGGAAAAAAATAAACATTTTAAGAATTTTAAAGCAGGAGCGTAATGGGATAATTTGGGTGTAGTGTTGGCCAGAGGTTGAGTGGTCAACTTGATAGATGACTGCCCACACGATCCCTTTGCTGACTCTCTGTTGACTACACGAATGAGAATTGCATGTTTTTTACCTAGTCGGTGCAGTGTTGGTAAGGTATCTTCCTGACTCATGAGTCCAGTCCACTGTTAGAGGTTGAATAAAAGGCACTCCCAACTATTTGGAGATTTGGAATGGAATGAAGTAAAGCAAGGAAATAAATTCAATAATATAGAAAAACATCATGTAGCTAAAAGAGGCTGGAAGGTTTGGGGTCTTGGGTGGAGAATGGCTGGACATTTCTGGAAACAATTGAAACCCTGCTATTGGGAGAAAAGTCTGGAGAAGACTTTTAAGTATCTTGACAGGACTCTTGTCCATCTCAGTCCTCACCTTCCTTTTGCTGAATTTCTTTGGCAAGAGATATGCAGATAATGCAGGTAAATGTCAACTTTCCAAATAAGCAGATCAAAATGATAGTTGCCCAACTGATCTTCTCTATCAGACAAGAACCCTTCCTTCTCTTGGAAAGAAGACATCCCAGTTGGCACCCAGAAGCTTTACGGCAGCAAAACAATGTAAAGGAATTGGATACAAAAATGCATTTTCACGTCACTTGCCACAAAAGCAATGAGTTGAAAATTGCCATTTCAGCTTTTAAAAAAGACATTTTTTAAAAAGCTTTCTTCAGATTTACCCCTTTGGCAATATAGAGGTAAGTTTTAGATCTTTCCTCCTCTGTTATTTCATTCAATTAGCAGGTGACAATCCATTTCCATCCAATCTGTTGATTAAATGTGCATCAACTTATTCAGATTCAGTCAACCAAAGATGTAGCATAAACAGATATTCACAGCTTGATTATAAATATTTCTGCTTCAACAACACACAAATGCTATTTACTGCTCACCTCTAAATTAGAAATAAACTAAATCAAAGCCAAGTTCAACATTCAAAATAAGACCCAGGTTATTATGAAACAGCAGAATGAGAGAAGAAATGCTTTAACAATTTCAAGACAAATCATCAGTCCCAAATTTGTTGTTTTGGAAAAATCTTTGCTAAATCCCACTTGTTGAAAGAAACAGCTAAAGAAATGCACAAAGGGATGTGATTAGTAAGTTCCCTTCTTATACCTTGATAGCGTGGGTGTTGGACTGTGCAGGAGTTGATGGTGCAAGAAAATGGACTTGACAGCAAAAAGTGCTCTACTTCTTATTCAATCAACTATGGTTTGAAAATAGTCTTCTTTTTATCTAATACTAGAATTACAAAATGAAATTAATATGTAAATGTGTTTTGTTCAGGCAAATACTGTGCGTGAAAACCAAGGTCTGTAGGAGTAAGAACCCTTGCTTTAGTGATACCTAGAAAGGTTGGTAAAGAGGAGACGGAGAGATGAGAGCTGTTGGAGAAAGTGTGGGTTTTGAAATTAATGATGAAAGCTTTAAAACATGACCAGTTACTTTCAGGGGAAGGTATATAGGGAAGAGGCTTTGTTCTAGGTGATTCTGTAGACAGCATCTGAAGAACCTACAATATTTAGAATTGTACCGAAAGGGCCTCATTTTTTCAGTCATCAGAAAAGCTGTAAGAAAAAGCTCTTGTTTTAAATGAAAAGTGGTATTCATTCACTGATTTATCCAAAATATATTTATTGGGTTACTACTCCATACCATGCCTTGTTATAAGTTCTGGGGATATAGCAGTGAACGAAACAAAGTCTCTGCTCTCACAGAACCTAAATTTTAGCAACGAAATTGAAAAGGGCAGTGTACAAAATTTTTAAATGGTTGTAAGAGCAGGATCCAGCTGTGAGTGATGTCTGTAATTTCACTTGTACAAACTGTGTCTGACTCCTGAACTGATTTAAATTCCCTTATGGGCATCTCTACATCAACATCAGAGAGCCACCCCCACCCACAAGATTCTTCCCTTTCTGCTTTTGCTGGTGACTTTGCATCCTTCAACTCCCTGAGACTGACTTTTAGGGGAATCAGGATGCATTAAGAAAGAATGTTAACACCACGTTATGGAATAGGCCCCTCAGCTTGTTCTAGCCTCAAAGGAAGGTCCTAAGTGTCCCAGTCTGTTGGCTGAAGATCATACTAGATACGAGAAGCTAGTGATTGTGAAGGCAGGCCAGAAGGTGGGGGATGGATCTGAATTCTGAGTCTGGTTGGTTAATTACTTCTAAGAGACACGTTGCTGTGGGACTATAAAACCAAGAGTACATGATACTGCCCAAGAGTAGTCAGAAAGAGATAAACACAGAGAAGGACCATAAGCAGATAGAAAGAATCTGAGATAAAATACAAATAACTGTACTTTCTAGGTTAAAGAAATTTTATAACTTCCTGAATAAAAAACTGTATGCATTTGCTGCCTTTGTGAGCCAAGGATAAGTTCAAACTAAAAAATAAAGCAACCCTAATCATAGTCAATACACATAAGTGTAGTGTTAAAACACACCTGCACCAGGATAACTTTTGAATAAGTTTTGAAGTGAAATTAAACATAATAAATAACTAGCATCATCAGGCTCTAATGCTCTTGAAACTTTCCAGAAGTCCTCTACAGAATTTCCACAAAACTCTCAATCTACTTCTTCATCCTCCTCTAATTAAATCTGATTTTCCTCAAGCACTAGCATTCCAAATACATAAAATAATTTCATATTCAATTTTATTGTTTTCTCATTTACTCATTTGAGTACCACTTTCTTTTCTTTTGCATCACAAAAGTTTCCATAACTGTCAATTATAAAAGATTTTCTTTCTTTTTTTACACAGACATATTTATTACTATATAATTCAAGAAATATTTTAGATTATTTTCTTTGATAATGGGTTTTAAATTTGAGTACTTTTAGTCTTTTTCACCCAGATTTATTTAGGAATAATTGACAAAATTATAAGATATTTAAAGCGTACAACATGATGATTTAATATACATTTACATTGTAAAAGGATTCCCTTGATCACCTCACATATTTACCTTTTTATGAGAACATTTAAGTTCTACTCTCTTAGCAGGTTTCAATTATACAATAGTCAAATATATATTAGATATAATCACCATATTATACATTAGATCCTCAGACCTTATTACAGCAAGGAATAGAAGTAGTATACAGAATTTATATGATCTCACCTGTTAGTACTCTCAACCAAATCGAACACATGGCAACACACAGTTCTGCACATATGTGTATGGAATTCATTACCTTCCCCTCCACATTATGGCCTATCCTTTTCTTGTACTCCTAAACTCAATGAATATTACCGCCACCCATCTATCTGCACCAGGTGAAAAACCTGGGAAATTTTCCTTGATATATCCTATCTCCTTTCCCACTTTATTCAGTGAATCCTGTAAGCTCAACCCCACAAACATATTCTGATTTCACCCACTTCTCTCCTGCTATACAAGCTTCCACTGCTGCCTCCATAGTCCAAGGCACCAACATCTCTCACCTGGCTGCCTCAGTATCATCCCACATACATACTTGCCACCTTCAACCAATCCACTCCATACTACAGTCAGAGTGACCTTTACAGAGAACCAATCTGATCGTGACACACACGTTTTAAACTACTCAGTGGTTTCCCACTGCTTTTAGAAAACAAAACTTAACATGGGCTTCCATGATTTGTCCTCTGCTATATCACCAATCACAACTCAAAGCATACACCCCCTACTCTCTACACTCAGTCACAATAGCCTTCTTTCAGACCTTCGTCCTTCCAATGTCTCAACTGTCATGGGGTCTTTGAACTCGTTCCTTCAGCCTAAAGTGTTCTTCTTTTTCTTCGTTCTTCACCTGCTTAGCTTTTATTCATTCTTCAGATCTCTACTACCTAGCAATTCCCCTGGGAATTCTTACTTGATCTGCCAGTCTCAATTAGGCCCTTATATTCTCTCACGGTACGTGGAAGGTTTCCTTACCAGCACTTTTCAGAGTTGGACCCTTAGATTTGCCTGAGTGATTATTTAACTGATGTCTGTCTCCCTCATTAGACTGTAAGCTCTAGGGGGCAGGGATTGCATTTGTTTCACTTTCCATTGTACTACTGTTGCTTAGCACAGTGAGAAACATACAGTGGGTGTTCAATAGAAATTTGAATCCAGTCTCCTTGATTCCTTGCATTCCAGCCATACTAGCCTCCTTTCTATTCCACTAACCTGTTCCTTGAACACTCCTATGCAGGGAGTGTTTGGCATTTGCTGTTCTTGTACCTGTAAAACCCTTCCCCCTCTCTTACATTATTCAGGTCTATGCTCAAATGTCTCCTCTTTGAGCAAATATCCATGGTGTGAACCCCTGCATAAAGTGTTGCAATAGGTGATGGTGAGGATTATTAACACAGTCACAGTGGAATGTAAGCTTCATGAGAGCAGAGATTTTCACCCATTCTTTTTCACTCTATATCCCTGACTCCTAGAACAGCACCTGAAATACAGTTGGTACTCAACAAATATTTGTTGAAAAAAAAAATGGGTTATTCCAGGCAACTAACCAAACCTGTCTATAGTATGCAATAACACAATTTGAAAGACCATTGAAAAATGAAAATCATTGGAAAATTAGTGAGTGGGAAGCCATCTGAAACAATTTGTATGAGGGAGAAATGTTTGAAGATTTACCGGTTCTTGGAGATTCTCTTGAACTTAAATTCTATTAATGAAGGACACATCTTGAGGTCTCTCAGAGAGTCAAGTTTGGGTATGAAGAATTTCTCAGCTTATATTGTCTTCCTCCCAGAATTATTGAACACTGACTTAGAAGTTGTTCTCATAGGGATCAGTCTGATCTTCCTAACTACTATACAGTGTAAATTCCTTGAGGCAAGTGACTATATTTCTCTCCTTGTCTCTAGGAGAGACTCCATAGTTGCCAAGATACATAGAGTGAACCCCATTTAGGGAGATGCTTATGAAGCATCCTCTTTGCCTTTAGTTGGACCAGTGCTCCCTTGCCCTTTGTCTTCCCCTTTTCCAGAAATACTGGAAGTCATGGGGAGAGAGGAAGGGAACTGTAATTATTACTACAGAAATAATCTCTGCGTGCTCTCAGATGAATAAGAATACTGGTTTTTTTCCCCGCATGTGGTCAAATTAGTATATTACAGAAATAGAATATAGATGTATTTCTTAATATAGTTAAGAGAACTATAGCTTCTTCTCAGTGGATCCCAAAGGATAATGGACTTCATAACTAAAATCATTTGCTGGAAAAAAATGATGGAACCAATTCACAACTCTGCAGCAAGATTCATAATTCATATCATTGAGAGAGGGAACTGTATGATTCATCTAATCAGAGTCACAGGGCTTTGAGTATGGTTCAAACATCAGAGACAAAATACAAAGTGTGCTAAAAGGTTTTCAGTTTTCCTGAGGTTACTTAACAAACCTAAGATTTTCTTTGTTTATTTGCTCTTCCATGAGTTGTGTGTCCTTTCAAGCTTCTTAAACAGAATATTAACAGAATAATAACTATGGACTGCCAATAGCCAGACTTTGAGGTTCTTAGGTGAATATGACCTCAAACTACCCCTAACTATTCTTCCTAATTATTTCAACAACAAGAGGAAAGACCATGGATGTCTTTTGCTTTATTCGTGTAAAGATAAGACATCAACGGAGCCAGACTGTCTTTGTAGAGCTGACAGGCAGTTACACTAGAGAAAGAACCAAATACCACAACATATACCATTCAAAGCCTTCTAACTACCAGGCCTATTTACAGTGGCCCTAATGTGTGGGTAGGAAAAAGGTACCAGGCAGGGGCCTGTCTTGGCACTGTGAATTGGTTCTTGGAAGCTTCTAATCTCCCGTAGAAATGACCCCATCCACATGCTAGTCACCTATAAGCTTGTTCTGACACATGAGGCATGTATTAAAATCACCCAAATATATGGACAAGGAAATGTTCGATGTGTAATCAGGAAAGGGAAATGGACTATGAAACCAGAACAATCGTATAGAACAAGAAACCAACTTCATCATCTTTAATAATTGTTTTGTTTTGTTTTTTTCAAAGGTAACCCCAAAACCCAACCTCTCTGTTATTAACTATCCTGCCTTATGACTCAGTTAGCAGTATCTAGAACCAGGCTGCTTCAATTCAAATTTCAATTCTGCCATGTGAGCCTTGGGCAAATGAGTTAACTCTCTGTGTCCCTGTTTCCTCCTCTGTAAAATGGGGAGACTAACAGTACCTACTTCCTAGGGTTTCTGTGACAAGAAAATATGTTTATAAAGGACTTAATACAGTGCCTAACTCATAGGACTTTGATGTTCAATAAAGAGTAGCTATTATTATTATTTAACTAAGGGGTAGTGTAATTAATCAGTTGTATCTGCCAAGACAAACTATGCCTAAACTTAAGATCAGACAGCCATGATTTGTAAGCTTATTTCTTTCAATACACTGGCATGCTACTTGCTTTCCCCTTAGCTTTCAAATTTGAAAAAAAAAAAAAAAAAGTCTTGAGTTCAACTTGCATTCCTACCACTTACTATCTGTGTGATATTCATTAAGTTACTTAACCTCTCTATCTCCATTTCTTTGCTTACAAAAAGAGTATAATAAGAGCACCTTCATGATAAGGTCATGGTGAAGGTTAAATGGGCTATATCACATAAAAGCCTTAAAACAAGGCCTTCTAGGAAGACTGAGTGGGACAAGGGAAAGATTAAAGAAAGCCCAGGAAAGTGCATTTTAAAAATGAGGAAACTGGAATACAAAGAGATTTAAGTAACCTGTCTAAAATCTTACAGCTAGAAGCGGTGAATCCAGGATTTGAGCATAGTCTGAATGTACCTTTTTCCTAGAGTTTTTTTTTCCCCTTCCCTTATTGCCCAGTTCTCCCTTACATGAATTGCCTTCTTCGGAGTAGCATATCCACTGGTCCTCAAATGTACCTTTCCCTAGCACACTTTTGCACACATTGTATCCCCTGCTTGGAATGTCCTTTTCCCTTTCTTAGCATCTCTCTTAATCAGAGTCTAAGTGAAATTCCACTTCGCAAAATGGAGCCACAGTGACGTGGTCTCCAGCCCACACTGATCTCTTTGCCTCTCAACTCTGGAATTCTCAGCATCGTCATCAAACCACTGACATTACTACTAGTGACTAACGCTTACTGAGTACCTAGTATGCGCCCAGGTATCATGCTAAGCAGTTAAATGCATGATCTCATTTAATCTCCCAAGAAGCTCAGAGCTAAGTACTTTGATTAAGAGCCTCATTTTATAAATGAGGAAGCTGAGGCTCAGCAAGGCTAAGTTATTTGTTCATGGCTAATAAGTGGAGGAGACAGGGTTCCCATCCATGTTATGTGATACCTAAGACCACACTTTTCCCCACGTAATTCCACTGGATGGTGCCCTTAGGCTTCTCTTCACAGGTTTCTCTCAGCTCCCTAGCTTGGTTCTGAGCTAATTGGGGGGAACAATCATGCCTTATTTATCTTTATAGTTCCAGTGTGCCTAGTAGCATAGTGCTTGGCAAGGAATGGGTACCATAAATATCTATTTAATAAGAATTGGCTTCCAACTTAATCCACAATTTCACCTTGAATATCAAACAGAAACAAACATGAATCATGTTTATGGATGAAATTAGGCAAGGGAGTGTGGCTTGATCATCAATTCCATTAGTCATTAGTGGCAGGGTGATGTCTGCATATTCTGGAACCTGAGATAAGCTTCTTTTTGTCTTTCCGTCTTTCTTTCATCACTCACTCATTTAACAAACTGTAACAGAGGTAACATCATGCATAGGGTGCTGAGGGAGCACAGAGAAAAGAACTGACTGGGGGATGGGGTGGGCAAGGGGAGGGTGTTAGAAAAGGTTTCTCAGAGATGGTGGCATAGCCTTATTCAGCAGCCACTGCAGTGCCATTTCAATAAGTGGATGCATAATAAATGGCAGTAATAATACCATTGCCTAAATAAATAATGGAAATGGAATAGAGTTTGGCAGAGATCACTTGATTTTAGAATTCTTAGTGAAAGCAAGTTAGGGAAAGGATCTTGAGGCTTAAAGGCATGGGATTTGCCAGGGCTTAAAGCATTGGTTCCTTATAAGAAATAAAAAGATGAGGGAATAAAAAAAGAATCCCCAGGTACTTAGTGCCTCTTATATGCCATATAATTGATGTATATTATTTCATTTAGTACCCAAAAGAATCATAAGAGATGAGTTTTTCCTCCCATTTTATAGTAATAACTCTGAGGACAGGAAAGTGAAGTGATTTATAAATGGTGAAGATCAGCTTAATTTCAGTTTTAGTGATTCTTCTGTGAATACTGGGAGCAAACTCTCATATAGACCCTATTAATTACAAAGCATGTTTCTTAGGGTGTTACATTTATTAAGTTATTTAATCCTCTCAACATCCCAATGAGGCAGGTACTAATATTACCATGTTATTTTGCAGAAAATGAAATTGAGACACAAGTAAATTAAGAAATTTGCTCTAGATCATACAGCAAAAAATGATAGAGCCAGAATTCAAACACAAGTTATCTGTCTCTTAAATCATGCATACTAAGCTGTTTCCACTATGTTAGGCCTAGTTATCTAGGAGGAGGCATTTGCCTTCCTAATTCTACCAGACCATTAGCACAAATTCTTCCTGTGAAGGTGAATGACTGGGGTAGGTATGATAGAGAGTAGGAGAAGAGATCTGAAGTCAACAGGGGAAATCATTTCTTGCTACCTCTTTTCTTCCCCTGCTTTACTCCAAGGTCAGAGAGGTGGTGGGTGGGTGGAAGCCAAGGTGCACAGAGGTCACAAACCTCTCCCTCACCCTTGTCACTGAATCTAACAAGGGCCTATAGTCAGTCTTTTTAGAGATACTCCATGATGAACCCCCTCAACCTCATCCTTGAGAAGTGCACAATGATTGGCGCTAGATCCTTAAATTTCTCCTCAGTTTGTCCTATTTTCTGCTCAGAATGTACCGTGCCAAAGAGAAACATCAGAGTTAACTCATGATGGGAGTGTCCCCTTTAAGGAAGTTTGAGGGGAAGCATGACATTTTCTAGTTCTGAACTATAGAGACCCAAGATAAATAGTGAAAGAATGATCTAGACCAAAGCAAGCCCTGTGAGAACTCACTGTCCTTCCAGCAGCGAACCTATTTGTCCTGATATGGGTTGTCAAAATTAATGTCTTCCCTGACCCCCTCACTGTCCAACTTACCTTTCACTCCTGTTGCCTTGGTTTTTGACAAAGTAGCTGACTATATGTCATCTACTGTGACCAACATTTGTCAGGTCCCTTTGGTGAATGAGTTTCAATAATGTTTGTTAGTTGGTTTTAATAGATAGCCAGGTAGAGCAGACAGGAGAGGTTGGTCCCGACTGTGCCTCCTAAGGCACTTCCACGTGATACACCAATCACACACTGCGTGCCAGTCAATGACATTCAACTCAGGTTCCCCCACACATTAGGAATTGAGTTCATCATGCCAGAGTCCTAGTAAGCTGACTGGGACACCCTGGCTTACAGAAAGGCATATGCTAATTGAAAGTGGGCACTCCCCAACCCTATCATGAATAAGAAATGGCTCATATATTTGATCACACCCTCCCCCAAGTTTCCAAACTGCAAGAGCAGTTTGTAACAAGCCAGAGAATTACCTTTCTAAGTGCTTTCTGCAGCTTAACTTTATTACACCTTGAATTAAGCCAATGTTGTGGCAACTACACCTGGTAGAGGTGATGAATGGAGGTTAGCGCCAAGAATTTCTGAAGAAATAAAGAGCTTCCCCAACCTTTAGGTAGAAAGAAGTGTTGGCTGAAACCAAGCCTGCAGCAACTGTCATGTGAAAGGAAAGGGGTAGAGGAAGGGAGAGGGGAAGGGAGATAAGAGGCGCATAGAGAAGGGTGAGAGTGAGTGGTATACTGGATAGCTAAGACCAGAGAGAAGCGAAGGATGCAACAGCTGCTAATCAAGCCCCATACCACAGAGCCAATATATCTGGAAGTTTTTTTTTTTTCTCTAGGAAATAACCAGATCAGTGAGCATATTAAGAACCTCATTGAGCAGAACTGTGGCTACAGCTGCTTGGAGCTATGGTTCGGGGAGAGCAAAAGACAACCTCCTAGATGTGGGAGTGACTTGAGGGGGTCAGGGGTAGAAGACAATAGAGAATAGAGGAAAAGATGCAACAATCTGTAAAAGAATAGAAAAAAAATTAAAGGTGGGATTCAGATGTTGACATTTTCTTTATTGTTCAGTGTCAGAATCTCGCAGGGGAAGAAAGAATTACACAGTCCTCAAGGTGAAAGAAAGACACGTGCAGAATCACTGAGGGGAAGAGAAAACATCAGTAAACCATTCAAATGATGATTTGTTGTCAGGATTAGATGCCCAGTGATATAAGTAAATATTCACACAGAGACTGTGTGGTGGGAACATTAATAATTCATATATTGGGATGCTTCCCAGGGATCTCTTTGCTACGATTCAAACCTGAGGCATGACAGAATTTGATGTAAGTTGGAGACCCCAGGGACGACTGCCTATTGTGGGGTTAGAAATAAAGCTACAAAGGAGAAAATCAGATACATTTTAGAACTAAGAAATCTGCTAATTGAATCCTCCCCTTGACAGATAAAGACACTGTGGTTCAGAAGGGAAAGGCATTTGCCTAGTGAATTACTGTGGTATCGGGGCTTTTAGGCCAGGAATCGGTGCTCATCCCCATAAAATTGGTCACTGGTGCTAGAATTGGGGCAAAGAGACACTAGAACCAAATGCAGTCTCCCACTCCCAAACTCATCTACAGTAATCAGGAAGTGGATAGATCCTGAAATGGGTGTAAACAAAAGAGAAAAATGCCTGTGAGAAACGTTGGGCCATCATAGCAAGAGAGAAATGGGCTTTTTGTCTCATATCTGAATTAATTAAATGAAAACAGCATCAAATAACATGCATTCAAAATGACATTCTAGCATCACCTATAAATTGAAAAGTATTTTTTGAGATGCTTCTATATATTCCATACTGTGTAAGGCTGTGAGAGATGTAGGTGAGACACAATACTTAGTTTGCTCTCTCAAAGGAGATCTCCATGTGGCTGGGGGAAACCAGCTCTAGCAAGTAAATCTGGCTACCAAAGGCCTGGGTTTTCCAGATCAGCCCTTATTTAATATATTCTGCTCCATGATTCCTGTTGCAAAACAACATTTTAAATGACTTGTTTTAGAAATTTTGGTCATTCAGTCATTCGGCATATATTAATTGGGTGTCTGCTGCATGGCAAGCAATGTTCAAGGTGCTAGGGATACAATGATGAACAAGACAAAGTCTCTGGCTTCATGGAGCTCATAATCTGGTGAGAGACACAGACAAGTAAACACACAATTAGTCATGGGGTACGGGTTATCATGGAGTAAAACAGTGCTACAGGAACATAGAGGAGGAGACACTTTTATGCTTCCTGGAGGCTGAAAAGACTTCTGAAAGGTGGTGATGGCTAAGGTAAGGACTGAAGGACAAGCAGGAATTAACAAGGCAAAAGACAGCATGAGGAAGGGGTTGGAAGGATATTCCTGGCAAAGGAAATAGCATGTGCAAAGTCCCCAAGGCAAGAAAGCAAAATATGGAAATTATTTAAGATCAACTAAATGTCAAATCGTGGGTTGCAAACATTAAATATATCACAAGGTAAAAAAGGGGGGGAAACTAAGGGTGTTTTGCAGGGGAGGGGGTGGTGAGTAGGAATGAAGTCTGGGAGAAATTCCAAAATACTGGATATTGGCAAATATAATTTTTAAGAAGGATTCTGCAAACTATTGACCAGTGTGTTTGACGTTAATCCAGATCCATATTCCATATTTCTAAATGTATTGTTAATGGACTAGTTTAAAAACATATTTTTTTAAAAAAAGAAAAAAACAGCAGATCTCACCAAGTGTTACCCATGGCAGGCTAACTTCATTTTCCCTACTTAACGGGATTATTAACTCATGGAAATGCTACAAGTAGGGCATGTCTGTGTGCCAGACAGACTTTCCTGATATTTTTTTTTCAACAGTTGGAGAAATGAGGCTGGATGATAGTAGAATTTGATGATCCCCAAAAGGGTGATAGAGCATCCCCAAACATGCAAATGATAGGATATCAGATGTGATGAAAAACAGAATAAGGAGGTGCAAAAATCTTTCTTCTTAACCAGGCCATAAGTATTCTATAACTAGAATGACCATATAATTTATCATCCAAACTGGAACATTTTGAGAGTGACAGGGGTCATTTTTAACAATTATGTCAGTAAAATATGCATAAACCTGGACTGTCCCCAGGCAGACCAGGGTATACACTCCCTAATCTGTAAATAATTTATCAAATGAATGAATGAACAAATGCACGAGTGAATCTCATCTAAGAACATCACTTCTCCTTAAGTCCTTTTAAGCATGCCACAGTCAGGACACAGTATCAAGTATCTTTCTAATTCTCCACTGCTGCTTCCAAAGAATTACTCCTCATGTAAATATCCTCATTTTTTGAGGTTCATGTTTTCATCAGGTGATCAATACCATGTAAAAACCTTCTGGTCATTCTTCCACATTTATTGAAGACTTTGGAACCTACCCCTAATCTCTCCCTCTCTCACACAAGGTTCACTGCCATCCTCAGGGGACTTCAATGGTCACTAACCCATTCATCCATGTGGTCTCACAGTACTTTTCTCTCCTTAATTCTGGTGACCTTCTCTTTTCTGCTTCAATTGTAACCACACCTTAGACTTCGTTGGCACTTGGAACTGCTCCACTTCTGAAACTTGAACTTGAATATCCTATTATCTGACCATGCTTTCCTATCCTTCTAACTCTCTCATCCCCTTATTCCTAGGACATCAATTCTTCAGTGTCATTGAGACTGTTACTTTCTTTAACCAGCATAGAAACCCTGAGCAATAACTTCACCTCTTTACTGTCTTCTCTTTGCTACTCCCTTTCCATCTTGTCCCTCCACTGTACCCTAACAGCCAAACTCTTACAGGGTCACCTGCCCTTTCTTCACCTATCCTAGGCTGAGTATGACTGAAGAAAAGTCACACAAGTGTGTGGATTACTACCACTATACTTGATCACCAACCTTTGCCTGATCTTCAAATGATCAGAAAATCTTCCTATGTGACCCTAATCAGATTCTTTTTTCAATACCCTCAGTGGCTATTTGAAACTTTCACCAATGACTTCAAGTCCCCTACCCACTATATCTCCCTATACATGCAGTAGATGACCTTGCCTCCTATTTCACAAAGAAAGCAGATGTCATTAGGACAAAAACTCTTTCAACTGTATTCCTCTACCTAGAAACTTATCTTTACCTGCAACTATTCTAACCTGATCCCTCATGCCTCAGAGAAAAAAAGAGGTGTCTCCTTCTAACCAAGGTTTATTTCTCCATCTGTGCTCTTTACTCACACTCTATTTCCTCAAGAACCTTGCTCCATTATCTTTTCTCTCTTCTCTACTTTCAACATCTCCCTTTCTACCGAAATGGCCCTTTTCAATGTCTCCAATGACTACTTGGACACAGTCATTTTTTTCAAAATTTGTTTAACTTATTTTGAAAAAGTTACAGATTCACAGGAAATTGCAAAGATAATACAGAGTGGTCCCATGTACACTTCACCCAGTTTCTCCCAATATACAATATCAAATATAGGAAATTAGAGTATAATATCAAAATAGGAAATTGACATTATAGTACAACATCAAAATAGGGAATTGTGCATTGGTACAATGTGTGTGGATAGTTTAATGTCATTTTATCATATATGTGGATTCCTGCAATAACCCTTGCAATCAAGATATAGAACAATACATCACCATAAGATTCTTCATCATGCTACTCTTTTACTCCAAACACCCCCTTACCCCCATTATCCTTAACTCTAGTTAACTATTGAACTGTTTTCCATCTCTATAATTTTGTGATTATGAGAATGTCATATAAATGGAATCATACAGTATGCGACTTTTTGGGATTGGCTTTTTTCACTCAACATAATTTCTTTGGGATCCATCCAAGTTGTTGAATGTATCAATAGTTCATTCATTTTCATTGCTGAGTAGTATTCAATGATATAAATATACTATAGTTTACCCATTCAACTGTGTAGGACATTATGGTTGTTTCCAGTATGGAGATATTTTTTTAAAAAAGAGTTTTTTAAGTCTTTTACACATTTTTGGATTGGGTTGTTTTTTGATATTGAGCTGCATGAACTGCTTGTGTATTTTGGAGATTAATCCTTTGTCAGTTGCTTCATTTACAGATATTTTCTCCCATTCTGAGGGTTGTCTTTTTGTCTTGTTTATGGTTTCCTTTGCTGTGCAAAAACTTTTAAGTTTCATTGTCACGCCAGTCAGAATGGCCATCATCAAAAATCTGGAAACAATAAATGCTGGAGAGGGTGTGGAGAAAAGGGAACCCTCCTGCACTGTTGGTGGGAGTGTAAATTGATACAGCCACTATGGAAAACAGTATGGAGATTCCTTAAAAAACTAAAAATAGAGCTACCCATGACCCTACAATCCCACTACTGGGCATATACCCTGAGAAAACCATAATTCAAGAAGATACATGTACCACAATATTCACTGCAGCATTATTTACAATAGCCAGGACATGGAAGCAACCTAAATGTCCATCGACAGATGAATGGATAAAGAAGATGTGGCACATATATACAATGGAATATTACTCAGCCAAAAAAAGGAACGAAATTGAGCTATTTGTAGTGAGGTGGATGGATCTAGAGTGTGTCATACGAGTGATGTAAATTAGAAAGAGAAAAACAAACACCATATGCTAATGCATATATATGGAATCTAGAGAAATGGTACTGATGAACCCAGTGGCAGGGCAAGAATAGAGATGCAGATGTAGAGAAAAGACTTGAGGACATGGTGGGGGGGGGTGGGGAGGCGGGAAGGGGAAGCTGGGACATAGTAAGAGTAGCATTGACATATACACACTACCAAATGTAAAATAGATAGCTAGTGGGAAACTGCTACAGAGCACAAGGAGATCAGCTCGATGCTTTGTGAAGACCTAAAGGGGTGGGATAGGGAGGGTGGGAGGGATGCTCAAGAGGGAGGGGACATGGGGATATATGTATACATATAGCTGATTCACTTTGTTGTATAGCAGAAACAAACACAATACTGTAAAGCAATTATACTCCAATAAAGATGGGGAGAAAAAGATAAAATTAGCCCTGTAAGCACGGGCCAGTATTGTCTTAAAAAAAAAAAAAAAGAGTTCTTTAAGCTATTCTAGAGCTTGTTCATTTCCATATAAATTTTATAACAAATTGGTCTAATGTCTACAAACGATCTTGCTAGAATTTTGATAGGGGCTGCGTTAAACCTATATAACACTTTGGGGAGAATTGTCATCCGTACTATGTTGAATCTTCCAATCCATGAATAAAGTGTATATCTCCATTTAAATATTTTTTTTACATCTTTCATCAGCATTTTGTAATTTCAACTTACGTATCTTATACATGTTTTGTTAGATTTACACCTAAGTGTTTAATTTTTATTTTTTGAGTGATGTAAATGATATTGTATTTTAAATTTTGGTTTCTACATGTTCATTGCTAATATATAGAAATAAAATTGACTTTTGTAGTTGGTTTCATATCCTGAGACTTTTCTGAACTTACTCATCAGTTCTAAGAGTTTTATTGTAGCTTCCTTGGGATTTGATATGTAGACAATCATGTCCTCTGCAAATAGAGACAGTTTTATTTCTTCCTTTCCTATCTGTATACCTTTTATTTTCTTATTGAATTGGTTAGAACTTCCAGTGCTGTGTTGAGTAGCAATGGTGAGAACAGAAATCCTTGCCTTGTTTTAGATCTTAGGAGAACATTGTCTTTAACCATTAAGTATGATGTTACCTGTGGGTCTTTTGTATATGTTCTGTATCAACCTTAGGATGTCTCCCTCTATGCTTAGTTTGCTGGGAGTTTTTGTTATGAAAGAGTGTTAAATTTAGTCAACTGTATTTCTGCATCAGTTGATATGATCATGTGATTTTTGTTCTTTAACCTCAATATGGTGGATGACATTGACTGATTTTTGAATATTGAAGCAGTCCTGAATCCCTAAAATAAATACCACTTGTCTTTCTGTTAGTGATTTCTAGTTTGATTCTATTGCAGTCATAGAACAAACTCTATGATTTCACTTCTTTTAAATTTGTCGAGGTTTGCTTTATAACCCAGGGCATGTGCTCTCTTTGGTATATGTTATTTGAACTCTTGGAAAGAATGTGTATGCTGATGTTTTTGGGTAAAGTGCTTTATAAACATCAATTAGATCCTGTTGAGTTCTTCTATATCCTAGTTAATGTTCTGATAAGTTGTATTGATTGCTAAGAGTTGTTGTATTGATTGTTGATGTCTCCAACTATAAGGGATTTGTCTATTTCTTCTTTCAGCTCTATCAATTTTTGCTTCACATATTATGTACCTTGTAAGTTTGTTTATATACATTTAGGATTCTTATGTCTTCTTGATGAATTGACCCTTTTGCCATTATGTAATATTCCTCTTTGTTCCTGGTGATTTTCTTTGCTCTGAAGTCTACTTTATACAAAATTAATTTAGCCACTCCTGCTTTCTTTTTATTAATGTTTGCATGGTATATCTTTTTCCATACTTCTACTTTCATCCTATGTATATAATTATATTTAAAGTGAGTTTCTTGTAGACAGCATTTAGTTAGAACATGGTGGTTTTTTTCAATTCACTCTGTCAGTCTGTCATTGAATTGATGTATTTCGACTATTTGCATTTAATGTAATTATTGATGTTAGGGCTTAAGCTGACAATTTCATTTTTAACAAATCTGGTTTTCTGTTATTTGGTTTTTCAGTTCTAATTTATCTCTTTGTATAGCATTTCAGTGATTAATCTTAGTTCTCCACTATACGTGTATAACAGCACATTCTCCTGGCCTCAATGTTTTTCTAGTTACAATTATGTATAGAGACCTTACTTCCCTTTATGTTCCTTTGCTCTCCTCCATTTATAACACAATTGCCTTAAATATTTGCTCTATATGCATTGAGCACAACATCAGTGTTATCATTTTCTTCAACTATCAAATACAATTTAAAAACTCACGAGAAGGAAAATGTATTAGTTTACTTGGGTTGCCATAACAAAATACCATAAACTGGGTGGTTTAAACAACAGAAATTTATTTTCTTACAGTTCTGGAGGCTAGAAGTCCAAAAGCAAGGCATTTTTCAGGTTTGGTTTCCTCTGAGGCCTCTCTGCTTAGCTTGCAGATGACCATCGTTCCTGCATACTCATATGGTCTTTCCTTTGTGTGCATTTCTGTGTCCTAATCTCCTCTTTCTATAAGATCACCAATCACGTTGAATCAGGGTCCACCCATATGGCCTTATTTTACCTTAATCACCTCTCTAAAGGCTCCATTTCCAATATAGTCACATTCTGAGGTCCTGCGGGTTAAGACATCAACACACAAATTTGGGGGAGACACAATTCAGTCCATAACAGAAAGCTTATTGTGTTTACCCATATGTTTGCTCTTTTGTCTGTTCTTTCTTCTTTCCTGATGTTTCAGGATCCCTTATTTTATTATTTTTTAAATATTTATTTATTTATTTAGGCTGTGTTGGGTCTTAGTTGCAGCACACGGGATTTTTCAGAGCGGTGCATGGGCTCTAGTTGTGGCACGTGGGCTCTGTAGTTGTGGTGTACAGGCTTAGTTGCCCCACAGCGCTTGGGATCCCAGACCAGGGATCAAACTGGCATCCCCTGCATTGTGAGACTGATTCTTAACCACTAGACCACCAGGGAAGTCCCAAGATCCCTTATTTTATCATTTCCTTTCTGTTTTGAGAACTTCCCTTGCCATTCCTTTAAGGTAAATAGGTCTGCTAGCCACAAATTCTCTTAGTTTCCTTCCTCTGAGAATGTCTTTATTTCTCCATCATATCTAAAGGATATTTTACTAGGTAGAGAATTCTGATTCAGAAGTTATTTTCTCTTCGTTCTTAAAAAAATCTTCTGCCATTTCCTCCCAACCTTGATGAGAAATTCACTATTATTCTAATTGTTTTTCTCCTATAGGAAACATCATTTTTCTATCACTGCTTTCAAGACTGTTTTTGTCTTTAGTTTTCAAAAGTTTGACTATGATGTGCCTTGGCATGGATTTCTTGGCATGGATGTTTTGAGTTCATTTAGCATCTTGAATCTGTAGGTTTGTGTCTTTTGCCAAATTAGAGGAAATTCCAGCCATATTTTCTCCAAATAATTTCTTAGTCCCATCCTTTTTCCGCCTCTCCTTCTGGAACGCCAATGACATGGAGGTTAGTGAGGCTTTATTTTTTTTTCAACCTATTATTCACATTGGGCATTTTCTATTGTTCTATTTTCAAGTCCACAGAGTCTTTTCTCTGCCCTCTCCATTCTGATATTGAGCTCATTCAGTGAGTTTTTGAATGTGGTTATTGTATTTCTCAAGTTCTAAAATCTCCATTTGCTTTTTCTTTATATCTTCCATTTCTTTGCTGAGAATTTCTATTTCTTTGTTGAAATTTTCTCTTTTTTCCTGTGTTTCAAACATTTGTGATTGTTCATTGAAGCACTTTTACAATATCTATTTTAATTTTTTTGATAATTCTAACATCTGTGCCATCTTATTATTGGTGTTTGTTGAAAGTCTTTTGTCATTCAAGTGGAGATCACAGTGGTTCTTAGTATGATGAGTCTCTTTTTTTATTATTGAAACCTAGACATTTGGGGTATTTTGTTATGGGACTCAGGATCTTACTTAAATATTTTGTTTTACAGGCCTTCTCTGATAGCACTCTGGTGTGGGAAGGGTGGCTGCTGCCTCATTACTGCCATGCTGGAATTAAAGTCCTGGTTCTCCATTAGGCCTCCACTGATATTCAGTGGGGGGCACATCATTGAAACCCTCAGCTCTCCAAAGGCTTCCTCTGACATCACTCCAGCAAATAGAGAGTAAGGTCCCTCATTACCACCAGGTGGAAATGAAAGTCCAAGCTCTCCCTGTGATTTTTACCGACATCATAGAAGGGTGGTCTTATCACCTCTTGGTGAGGATGAAAATCACAGCTTCCCACTCACATTCTCTGACATTTCCCTGGCAGGAGGTGGTGTGGGGTTTGGTGCCTTGTTACAGCCTGGCCAGGGTGGAAGTCTGGACTCCCCATTTTGTCTTTGCTGACAATGGTGCCGAGGTGGTCCACAGATTTTTCTATGGTGTTTCGTTGGAGTTTTCTGTCTTGCTACTTTCCCCTTTTCCTGGTGCTTTGTCTGGAGACAACAAGCCTTTCTAGACCTTTTTATTTTCTGTGCCTATTGTTGGCCTCTCCAGCACCCAATCTCGGATGTATGAAACACAAAGTAAATCCAGAGGTCTCAGCTCAATGTCATTCCTTGGGATCCAAGATCGCTAGCTGGCCTGCCTTCTTCTCTTTACCTTGTAGTCTTATTTTTCTTCTATAGAAAATTTCCAGGGTATTTAGCTACATTTAGTGGGCAGAACAGGGAAAACTGTGTCTACCCAATCTTACTTGAAGTATGAGTCCAATAATCCCAAATGATCATCCTATATCTCTGACTTATTTGACCTCCTTGTGGCATTTGACTCTGCATTTGTCAGCTACATTTGTCAGTTACATGTTCCACCTTGAAATTATCATATTTTGATTGTTATCCTACTCTCTGCTTTTCTTCCAGATCATCTTGCTGCTCATTCTTAGTCGACATTACAGGCTCCTTTTCCCCACTCATCTGATAGATTTGGGGGTTTCCCAGGTTCCACATCAGATTTCTAACTTTTCACTCTATGCCCTATCAAGATTGATTTTTCCGATCTACCTATAAAGCTTAGGTTTTTTTTAGTCAAACTCCCCATCTGCATATCCAGTTGCCTATAGGACATAAACACTTGAGTATCTCACAAGTATTGGAAACTTAACATGTCAAAAATTAGGCTCATCATTTTGCACCTGAAACCTGATTTTTTTGCTCATATTCTTGGAGAGGTAGTTAAGGATAAAGTGGTTAATCATACATACTCTGTAGCCTAGATTCCCAAGTTTAGTTCATTACTAGCTATATAGCTATGGGCAAGTTATTTAATTTTTCAGTACATCAGCTCCATCATCTGAAACGTGGGATAGCAATTATCTCATAGGTTGAAGGATGGATCATTATGACTTAAAAAATTTTTTCAAAGGCTATCCCCCTCCTTCAGGATCCAATTCAAACCCATTTCCATAGCAAACAAGATTCAGTCCCATGTTTTGACACCCTCCCTGTCACTTCCTCCTCTGTCATTGCTAATATGGTCTAATACGCTACTAAATTTGCAGTTTTCAGAATGTACCATGTTCTTCATATCCCTACTGCCCGAAAGGTTTTGTCCTGCCCTTTTAAAATAATTCTTCTCATCTTTTAAGAAACTACTCAAATGCTCAAACTCAAACTTCTGAAGAGCGTTCCTTGATTTTTTAAACATTTATGTAACCCTTACCATCCCCTAGGAAGTATTCTAAAAGCTCCATATGCATTAACTCATTTTATTCCTACAATTCCATGGATGGGTGATGTAATTATCCTCATTTTATTGATAAAGAGAATGAGGCACAGAGGGATCACACAACTAATAAGAAGCTAAATGAAGATACCACTCCAGGCTCATCCCTCCCAAACCCAAGCTTAGACTTGTCACCCCTTTTATGTGCTTCTACATAGCTCTAAATACACTTTTTAAAATTTTTTTATTGCAGTATAGTTGCTTTACAATGTTGTGTTAGTTTCTACTGTACAGCAGAGTGAATCAGCTATACGTATACATATATCCCCACTTTTGGATTTCCTTCCCATTTCGGTCACCACAGAGCATTGAGTAGAGTTTCCTGTGCTATACAGTAGGTTCTCATTAGTTATCTATCTTATACATAGTATCAATAGTGTTTATATGTCAATCAAAATCTCCCAATTCATCCCACCCCTTTTCCCCCTCCGTATCCATACGTTTGTTCTCTACAGCTGTGTCTTTATTTCTGCTTTGTAAATAAGATCTTCTATACCAATTGTTTCAGATTCCACATATATGCATGAATATACAATATTTGTTTTTCTTTTTCTGACTTACTTCACTCTGTATGACAGTCTCTAGGTCCATCCATGTCTCTACAAATGACCCAATTTCATTCCTTTTTATGGCTGAGTAATATTCCATTGTATATATGTACCACATCTTCTTTATCCACTCCTCTGTTGATGAACATTTAGGATGCTTTCATGTCTTGGCTATTGTAAATAGTGCTACAATGAACATTGGGGTGCATGGGTCTTTTTGAATTATGGTTTTCTCTGGGTATATGCCCAGTAGTGGGATTGCTGGGTCATATGGTAATTCTATTTTTAGTTCTTTAAGGAACATCCATAGTGTTCTCCACAGTGCCTGTATCAATTTACATTCCCATCAACAGTGCAAGAGGGTTCCCTTTTCTCCACACCCTCTCCAGCACTTATTGCTTAAAAAAATAAACACAGTTTTAACTTTCCATTTATCTATCAGTCTTTTTATTGTCTATTCCTCCCACGGTCTTTTTATTGTCTATTCTTCATAACATGGAAGTTATGAAGCTTTTTTTGTATCCCAGCCCCAGCACAGGACCTGGCCCACAAATGCTTTCTGAGTGAATGAATGTGATAATGGGTTGAATGAAACAAAATGAAATTTAACAGGAATGAATGTAAGGAACTGCCCTTGAGTACCAAGAACCAGCTATACAATGTAGGATGGACAGCACGTCTTCACACCAGCCTGTATAAGAACGATATAGATGTGTGGTTTGACAGTGACCCCCATTCCAGCCAACAGTAGGATGTAGCTGTCAAAAAATCTAAAGAAATGGTAACCCTCATTAGCTCAACCCCTCACAGCAAGAATCACTGCAACTCAGCTCTGTCCTCATCATGAGCCTTCCTGACTTAGGCAGGGCACAGTAGTACATTTCAAGTCTAAGATGGCATCAAATGGAAGCTACTTCCAAATTTCAAAAACAACAAAATGGAAAACGGCTGAGGGCCATTGTAAGATGCTATTGACTCTAAGACCCATTTTCTCTTCAAAGGAAAGAAAAGCATGCATCTTACGGATAAAACATGAATAGTTGCAGTCTTAGCCCCACCACTTAAAGAGAACGTCACTAGCAATCCACTGGCAATGTTAAGGCTAAACACAAACCTTTTGTATAACCTCTGAGTTACAGCACTTTCTTAAAATTTATTTCCCTTTTCCCACTTCTTCCCACTTTTCGTTATTAGTCCAGGCACTACAACAGGGTGTCTGTCCTTCTCCATTTCTTTCTTAAGATTCTATTCCTCTGGTCCTAAGGCCCTACTCCAAACCCAAAGTTCATGTGGTTGAGACTGAACCCAGATCTCTGAATCTCCCAGTCCCCAAATGCAATCTACAGTTAATACGTTAATTTTCAGAAGACCCTGACTTTGAGGAACCCTATATACCCTTTGGGCTTCTGACACTCAACCAGCTTTTTCTAGTGGCCTGAAGCTTGCCTTATCCTTTGGACACAATGCATTAGACCCACTGTTGGCCCCTCAAAGGCTGGCCTATGCAGCCCAGTTAGTGTTTGCAGTACTGCTCTGCTCCGCTATGAAAAGTAGTCTCAGAGCTGCAACAAGAGCCGCTCCAAAAAACACTTCATCATGGCTTGAAGCCTGGTGCAGTGTTTAAAGCACATTGGCTGCTTGATTATCAGCCTGTGGATCATTTATTTTGCGAATTATCTGTGGTCATTTAGAGCCTTTGTTTTCTCCTCCTCCCAATTGCAGAGGCTGCATCCAGGTGCCTCCACTCCCAACCACCAGGCTCCCTCCTCCCTTTGCCAACAATTCATGTGTGCTCAAGAAATGCAAACTCATTCTAATATTGGCCCAAGAAAAACAGAATTAGGAACAGAGGTGGCTATAAAAGAAATTCTTAAATCCATCTCTAAGCCAAAAGGAGAGATTTCAGAGTATATCAGTACCAATGATAACCTCGAGTAGTGCATATAATTAAGAGTGGGCTTGATTCTCTGAAGGCATGCTGAGGTACATACAAATGTATTCTGATGAAATAATGCAGTGAAAATAGGCACTGTATATATTGTAGCTATCCAGAGGTAGATCACATTTGATATTTGGCTGAGAATAGACTAGAAATCAGAGAACTGGATAAAACCCCAGAGAAAAAGATTGGAATGGTCTGAAAGCTCATTGCCAGTGAAAAATAAAAGATTTATAGATGCTAAAGAGATGGGGGTGGGGAGATGAGGAACTAACAAATAGGGTAGAGGAAAGGAGGGGAAGAAGAAAAAGGGATGGGAGAAAACTTGTTGACACCCTGGGGATGTTTGATGGTAACAATGATGAAGATGGGGAAGAAAATCAGCAGTGCTGACTTTCTGCCTGTTGCAGACTAGGGTAATGAAGGGGACTCCAGTGTAGTACACAGTCTGGAGTGACTGTAGTTAGCAAGGGGAGGCTCAGGGTCATCTACAGAGATGAGCTATAGGTATTTGCATTCATTTTTCAACAGGCTTAAAAATTTAAAAAGACAAGCAAGAGATGGGAAAAATGATAAAAAGAAGTTGTGAGGAAAAGGAAAACGAGAAAATGCTGCCCTAAAAAGGCTGGGACCAAGAAAAAGAGAAGCATGTGGCGAAGATTCAAGCTAAAAGGTACTTGAGGTCCAGCTATTTTAAGAGGTGCCTGATGTGGAGAGCCAAATGAGACACAGCCTTAGTCATCATTGTGCCGTCAATGCCTAGTTCAATGCCTGGCACATTGTGAGTGTTCACAAGGATTTTGTATAATTCTGGATAGGTATGTGTAAGCATGTGCACACACGTACACATGCATACTCCTGTAGAAAGTTAGTGTGAGCTAAAAAATAAAATTCTCTTCCGAGATATGACAAACCTAGCAGAGTTTATTCCTATCTCTATATGCATGAATGCTTGGTCCTCCAGATCACATCAAGCCTCAATCATGCCCCCCTACTTGGGACTCCAACTGCCCTGTTTATGGTACCCATCTTGCTCTGAGAGTCTGATTATACGGATTGTTACCTTTTCTGTACATTGAGTGTAGAGAGGAGTTGTCCACAGCACTTCCTGGAACAGAGTTAGACACATAGTAGATGCTCAAGAAAAAAAAAAGCATACAGTGAATTAAATAAGTGGAAAATCTCAGTATTCTTCAACTAAATAGCAGATTGATCTTATTCTCCAAGAAACTGTCTTAAGGTAGAAAGGAATGGCAACTTCCCAGCAATGGTGGCTGAAGGCTACTTACTGCTTCAGAGAACATGGCAGATGGGGCTGCTTGCTCTCTCCCTCTCCCTTCTCTTCCCAGAGCATCCTGATCCCAAAGGTCATATTGGGAATCACAATACTCTGTTCTTAGTCAGCCTACCTTCTTAGAACAACCCCTTAGTATATTCCTACTACATAACGATAGCTCTGCTGCATGCAAAGTGTGACCTCACATTTTAGGACAAAGGCCAATTTTAAGGCATTCTTATTTTTATTTTTTCAAGAAAGCAAATATATCTGTGTGTTATGTTAGAGAGTTTCTATGCAGTTTGCAGGGATAATGTCATCTTGCACACAATCAAAAGGGTCCTTAGAAATGCCTTAACAGAAATAGGACTAGGAGATGATAATGATACCTAACATTTGTGTAACACAATCTAGTTTGCAAAGGCTCCTCATGTCAATTGTCACATTTAATTCTCACAGCAAGTGTGAGGTACAGTTTACACTACCATTTTACACATTAAAAAAAACTGAACCATAATGGAAAAGAATATGAAAAAGAATATATATATATCTGTATATATATGTATGTCACTTTGCTGTACAAAAGAAATTAACACAACATTGTAAATCAACTATACTTCAATAAAATAAAAAATATATTTAAAAAAATGAGGTTTTGGAGAACTGTGACTTGCTGGTAAATGGTAGATGTAGGACCTGAACCTGCATTATGTTGCAAGGATCAACTCTATCTAGAAACTTTTGCTGCCCAATCCCACCTGCAAGAGCAGCTTGTCATGCCCTTCTTTTTTTTTATGCTGTTCTTTAATCTCTATGTCATGCTTTGTAGTCTATAAGCAATTTTTTCTTTTTCTTTTTTTTATACATCTTTTTTGGAGTATAATTGCTTTACACTGTTGTGCCAGTTTCTGCTGTATAACAAAGTGAATCAGCTATATTTATACATATATCCCCATATCCCCATGACAATGCCCTTCTGATAACTATGATTTAAAATTCTTTCCATCAGAAACTCTTCTATCCCTCCATAAGAAGTCTGAGCCACAGCCTGGCTTATCCCCTTCACCCACTAGCCTTCTTTTAGAGGGCCCACTCTTTCTCTTGGATGCAGGTGGGTTGTCTATGTAAGGTCTAGCTGGATGAACATGAACAAGTCGCTTAACCACTATGAGCCTCATCTCATCTCCATGGGGCAGTTATGAGGATAAAGTGTGACAATGCATGTCAATCTTCCAGCACAGTATTGACAGCAATGACAACAATTGTTGTCAGACTATGTGATCAGCCATGTTTCATTTAAGAAAATATGACACACACAGAAACACATGCTCACTTATGTGCATGCACACGTACACATACACACATGCATACATATTCCAAGTTCATATTTCCAATGGTTTACTGGGTAGGGGTTAGCCAGTTGTTTACATTAAAATAATGTTAAGCTGCCTATGTTTCATGCATTTTTCTATATGTATGCTATATTTCACACACAAAAAAAGTTTTTTAAAAGTTCTGCCGTTTCCAATTGACATGGTAAAGTATGTATTTGTGGAGATTGAAGTATTAAAATGTAGTAAATGATTATAACACAGTGCTTCTGAAATATATAAAAGTAATTGGTGGTATTTATTATCTCTGGAACAACATGTCACAAATGATAAGACCTCCATTAACTCTGAAAGCCCCATAAAAAGGTCTACTTTGCCCCTATTAAATGAAGGCAATCACCTCTAGCAGATCCACAAGGATTGGTTTGGGGTACAAATCTCTGAAAAAAAATTGTGTATGTGTATGTGTTGCTGTCCTCTAGGTTTCTGTTGACATTATCTGAAGCCAAATGACTAATTCAATACAATGCTGCCATGGAAAAAACAAACATCCAAGAATGGTCATCTCATCTCTCTTAGCCAACCTACCTGGGACTAGTTGGGAATATAAGAATAGTGATAGGCTACTGCACTATTTGTTAATTGATATTTGTCTTAACCAAAGACAATTCATTTAGAGTGGCTAGTGGAAAAGAACCTGATTGCTAAGGAGCAGCTGTACAAAATCTCCTGCTGCAGGTTCAAACTATGGTAACACAATAAAATATCAGGAAATTATTGTCTTCAGCCATCATACCCTCTCTGTCTCTGTCTTCCCCTCCCTGTATACACCTCCAATCCTTACCACATGCTGTTTCCTTTGCATAGATCACTGTCCCCCATTCCCACCCCAGCTCTTACTTGGTTAACCTGTATTCATCTTCTATCTCAGCTTAAATGACACCTCCAAAAAGCCTATTCAAGGCTACCTGAGGCTAGACTTAGTGCCATTCCTCTGTACTCCTATAGCACCCTGTACTACCCCTCGCATATTCCTGATCACACTAGATTGTAATGGCTTGCTTATGGTCTGGTTCACCATGGTAGTCCCAGCATCCATCACAGTTTCTGGTACATAGTGGGTGTTCAATGAAGGCTGTTGAATGAATAAATGAAAGAAAATTCATTTCTATGAAGCCTTCAGACCTCTTCCAGTCAGAGCAAATTGCTCTTCCCATGTTTCATAGCACTTTTTTACAGACCACTATTCTAGGCTGTCTCACGTTATAGCTAGTTGTTTAATAGATGTCTTCCCTCACAGTGTTTCATGCTTCTAGGGGACAAGGAATTAACCTTATTTATCTTTATATTTTCTCTAGGACCTCCCCTCTTCCCTATTTTCACAAAGTAAACCTCAATATATATTTGTTGAATTGAATCGAATTTCTCTGCCCTCTAGCCCCACTGTCACACAGTTAATGATAAGTAATGATTGGTTCATAATCTGTAAACAAAAACTTAACTGCACTAGAGAAATTGCTATTTAAAAGAACCAGTTAGCAAATGTTCTAGGATAGCAAAAAAAAAAAAAAAATAGTGTGAAATGTGAATAATTATCTTTTAGTTTATCTGGTTTGTAAATCCAAGATTTCACAAACAGGTTTTTCTTCTTGCAAGCAGAAACATACTCCTGTGATTACTTTAAATTTTTCTATTTTACTATTTTACTATTATATGTGTGTGTGTGTGTGTGTGTGTGTGTGTGTATTAGGGAGGGCCAGAATTCATTTTAGAAAACTAAATGAGAACATACTGAGATGTCATACGCATACACACACACACACACACACACACACACACACACAGAGAGAAAGGGTTATAAATTAGAGAGAACTTCTTGGTCTCAGCTCTAACCTGAGAGGGTCCAAATTAGCTGAGATGAGAGGCAGCATAATGAACATAGCCTGACACTTTTGCAAGACACTAATTTAAACTCAAGGCATGCATATTCAGTCTTTTTAATTTGTTGCTTATATTGCACACTTGTCTGGTCACAATTTGGAAAAATTAAATGGAACATTGCCATCTCTACTCCACTGTTCCCCTAGTAGAAACTTTCCCTTGCACAGTCCATTTTCCACATAGTTTGCCAGAGTATTCTAATGAAAACGTAAATCATATCATATATGTATACTGCTTGCAACTCCCCAAAGGCTTCACATAACATGAGAACAAAAATCCAAACTCCCTATCTCAGCCTAGCAGAACTTGGATGACTCAACCTCTGCCTACCTCTTGTAACTAGTCTCCACTTCACTCCAATTTTTGTTCAGTTCCTTGAACAAGCCAAGCTATTCCCAGCTTAGAGACTTTGCAAATACTGTTCCCTTGTCTGGAATGCTCTTCCCTTAGATCTTCCCAGGGCTGGTTCCTTTTCATCTTCCAGATCTCAGGTCAAATACCATTCCCTGACCACTCTATTTAAAGAAACCCTACAACCTCGCTATCCACGGCTGCTAAATTGAAACACAGAGCCTGTCGCCTGCCGGCTGCCACTGTCACTGCCAATGGTTCTGTGTGCAAGGCAGGTCATTGGCCACACCCCGCCAGCAGGCGGTGCAGCCCACCAGGCCGGGGTCCTGCGTTTGGGACCAGCTTCCCTGGCAGAGCACCTGGCATACCTCAGGCTCACGCCGACCTCTGCTGTTGCAAGCACTCCTGCAAATTTCAATTAGACTGCCATACCCCTCCCTCCCACCAACCTGAATTTGCAAGTGTGCCCCAATCACCCTCTTTCACCCCCTATTGCCAGGGTGGGGAACCGACTCCTGAGAGCAACCCACACGCAAAGAACGGGCCAAAACCAAAACTGATCCCCAAGGACTGTAGAACCAAAGAAGAGAAAGGGAAACAGCCACAGCAGGAGCAGATTTAATGCCCACAATAGGCTTGACAGAACCTGCATCTGTGGATCACCTGAATAGACGAGTGTTTCTACAATAGAGGCCATAGACTTAGGGGGCAACTGTGGACTGTGGGGGCAAATACACACAGGACTAATACCAGATTACAGTCTGAGCTCTCCACAGTCCTCCCCACAGCAGGTGCAGAAACCTACCTAGAAGTATTGGAGGACTTCCTGGTATGTTTGACTTGTTCCTGGTTTCACATATTTGTTAGTATACTCTTTACTGTATACATTTGAAGGTGGGTTTGTAAATGAGTTTGATTACTCGCTTCTTAGTATTCACTCTTTCTCTTTTCTTTGTTTTCTCTTCTTCTCTTTTTGCAAGTGCAAGTGTGCACATCTCCTTGTGTGATTTTGATTGTTTAGAGTTGCTTTAACCACCTGTCTTTGGGATTTTTCGCTCCTTTCCCTTTCTTCCCTTTTCTTCCCTTTTTCTTTTCTCTCTTTCTATCTCCTTTTTCTCCATGCTGTGCAGCTTCAAGGGGCTTGGTGCCCTGGCCAGGAGTCAGACCTGGACCTCTGAGGCAGCAGAGCTGAGTACAGGATTTTGGACCAGCAGAGAACTCCTGGCCCCATGGAATATTAATCAGCAAGTGCTCTCCTAGAGGTCTTGTTCTCAACACTAAGATCCAAATCCAACCAAAGGCCAGCAAACTCCAGTGCTGGATACCTCAAGCCAAACAAATAGCAAGACAGGAACATAACCCCACCCATTAGCAGACAGACAGTCTACAGTCATACTAAGCCCACAAACACACCCAAACACACCAACACACGTGGCCCTGCACATCAGAAGGATAAGATCCAGCTCCACACACAAGAACACAGGCACCAGTCCCCCCACCAAGAAGCCTACACAACCCATTGGACCAAACTCCCCACTGGGGACAGATAACAGAGTTAAAAAGAACTAGGACCCTGCAGCCTAAGGAAAGAAGACCCCAAACACAAAGTTACACAAAATGAGAAAACAGAGAAAGATGCAGCTGATGAAGGAACAACGTAAAACCCCACAAGACCAGGCAAATGAAGGTGAGATAGCCATTCTACCTGAAAAATAATTCAGAATAATGATAGTAAAGATGATGCAAGATTTCAGAAATAGTATTGAGGCACAGATGCAGCAAATGAAAGAAATGTTTAACAAGGAGCCGGAAGAACTAAAGAGCAAACAAACAGTGATGAACAACACAATATCTGAACTCAAAAATACTCTAGAAGGAATGCAGAGCAGAATAACTGAGACAGAAGAATGGATAAGTTACCTGGAAGATAGAATTGTGGAAATAACTGACACAGAGCACAATAAAGAAGAAAGAATGAAAAGAATTGAGGACAGTCTCAGAGACTTCTGGGACAACATTAAATGCATCAACATTTGAATTATAGGGGTCCCAGAAGAAAAAGAGAAAAAGAAAGGGTCTGAGAAAATATTTGAAGAGATAATAGAGGAAAACTTCACCAACATGGGAGAGGAAATAGTAAATCAAGTCCAAGAAGTGCAGAGAGTCCCATACAGAATAAACCCAAGGAGAAACACACTGAGGCACATATTAATCAAACTAATGAAAACTAAACACAAAGAAAGGATATTAAAAGCAGCAAGTGAAAAGCAACAAATAATATATAAGGGAAAACCCATAAGGATAACAGGTGATCTTTCTGCAGAAATACTGCAGGCCAGAAGGGAATGGCAGGATATACTTAAAGTCTTGAAAGAGAAAAACCTACAGCCAATAATACTCTACCCAGCAAAAATCTCTTTCAGATTCGAAGGAGAAATCAAAAACTTTACACACAAGCAAAAGTTAAGCAAATTCAGCACAACCAAACCAACCTTACAACAATTGCTAAATGAACTTCCCTAGGCAGGAAAGACAAGAGAAGGAAAAGACCTACAAAAACAAACCCAAAACAATTAAGAAAACGGTAATAGGAACATACATGTCAATAATTACCTTAAATGTAAATGAATTAAACACTCCAACCAAAACACACAGACTGGCTGAATGGATACAAAAACAAGACCCTATACATGCTGTCTACAAGAAACCCACTTCAGACCTAGGGACACATACAGGATGAAAGGAAAGGGATGGAAAAAGATATTCCATGCAAATGGAAGTCAAAAGAAAGCTGGAGTAGCAATACTCATATCAGACACATTAGACATTAAAGTAAAGACTATTACAAGAGACAAAAACAGACACTACATAATGATCAAGGGAACAATCTAAGAAGATGATATAACAATTGTAAACATCTATGCACCCAACACAGGAGCACCTCGATACATAAGGCAAATGCTAACAGCCATAAAAGGGGACATCAACAGTAACACAATAATAGTAGGAGACTTGAACACCCCACTTACACCAATGGACAGATCATCCAAACAGAAAATAAATAAGGACACACAAGCTTTAAATGACACATTAGACCATCTCGACTTAATTGATATTTATAGGACATTCCATCCAAAAATGACAGAATACACTTTCTTCTCAAGTGCACATGGAACATTCTCCAGGATAGATTACATCTTGGGTCACAAATCAAGCATCAGCAAATTCAAGAAAATTGAAATCATATCAAGCATCTTCTTTGACCACAACTCCATGAGACTAACACTAATTACCTGAAAAAAAGTGTAAAAAATACAAACCCATGGAGGTTAAACAATACACTATTAAACAACCAAGAAATCAATGAAGAAATCAAAGAGGAAATCAAAAAAATATCTAGAAACAAATGACAATGAAAACACAACAACCCAAAACCTATGGGAGGAAGCAAAACTAGTTCTAAGAGGAAATTTTATAGCAATAGAATCCTACCTCCAGAAACAAGAAAAAGCTCATGTAAACAACCTAAGTTTACACCTAAAGCAATTAGAGAAAGAACAACAACCAAAAAAATCCCCAAAGTGAGCAGAAGGAAAGAAATCATAAAGATCAGATCAGAAATAAACAAAAAAGAAATAAAGGAAACAATAGCAAAGATCAATAAAACTAAAAGCTGGTTCTTTGAGAAGATAAACAAAATTGATAAACCATTAGCCAGACTCATCAGGAAAAAAGGGAGAAGACGCAAATCAATACAATTAGAAATGAAAAAGAAGTAACAACGGACACCACAGAAATACAAAAGATCATGAGAGACTACTACAAGCAACTATATGCCAATAAATTGGATAACCTGGAAGAAATGGATACATTCTTAGAAAAGTACAACCTTCCAAGACTGAACCAGGAAGAAAGAGAAAATATGAACAGACCAACCACAAGAACTGAAATTGAGACTGTGATTAAAAATCTCCCAACAAACAAAAGTCCAGGGCCAGAAGGTTTCACAGGCAAATTCTATCAAACATTTAGAGAAGAGCTAATACCTATCCTTCTCAAGCCCTTCCAAAATAGAGCAGAAGGAGGAATACTCCCAAACTCATTCTACAAGGCCACCATCACCCTGATACCAAAACCAGGCAAAGATGTGACACAAAAAAGAAAATTACAGGCCAATATCACTGATGAATACAGATGCAAAAATCCTCAACAAAATACTAACAAACAGAATCCAGAAGCACATTAAAAGGATCATACACCATGATCAAGTGGGGTTTATCCCTGGAATGCAAGGATTCTTCAATATGTGCAAATCAATCAATGTGATACATCATATCAACTACTTGGAGGATAAAAACCATATGATCATCTCAATAGATGCAGAAAAAGCTTTTGACAAAATTCAACATGCATTTATGATAAAAACTCTCCAGAAAGTGAGGGATAGAGGACACGAGGTCGGGGGGGTGTGGGGGGTGAAGGGGAAGCTGGGACAAAGTGAGAGAGTAGCATAGACATATATATACTACCAACCGTAAAATAGATAGCCAGTGGGAAGTTGCTGTATAACAAAAGGAGATCAACTTGATGGATGATGCCTTAGAGGGTAGGGATGGGGAGGGTGGGGGGAGTCCAGGGAGGGAGGGAATATGGGTAATGTGTATAAATACAGCTGATTGACTTTGGTGTACCTCAAAAACTGGTACAAGAGTGTAAAGCAATTATATTCTAATTAAAAAAAAAAAGTGCCCTGAAGAATGGAAGCAACCTAAATGTCCATCAACAGATGAATGGATAAAAAAGATGTGGTGCATTAAAAAAAAAAAAAACTCTCCAGAAAGTGAGCGTTAGAAGGAAGTTACCTCAACATAGTAAAACCCATATATGACAAACCAACAGCCAACATCATTCAAAATGGTGAAAAAACGAAAGCATTCCCTCTAAGAACAAGAACAAGACAAGGGTGCTCACTATCACCACTATTATTCAACATAGTTTTGGAATTTTTAGCCACAGCTATCAGAGAATAAAATGAAATAAAAGGAATCCAAATTGGAAAAGAAGTAAAATTGTCACTCTTTGCAGATGACATGCTATTATACATAGAAAACCCCAAAGAAGCTACCAGAAAACTGCTAGCACTAAATGATGAATTTAGTAAAGTAGCAGGATACAAAATGAATGCACAGAAATCTCTAGCATTCCTATATACTAACAGCGAAAGAGCAGAAAGAGAAATTAAGGAAACACTCCCATTTACCATTGCTACAAAAAGAATAAAATACCTAGGAATAAACCTGCCTAAAGAGGCAAAAGACCTGTATGCAGGAACCTTTAAGACACTGATGAAAGAAATCAAAGATGACACAAACAGATGGAGAGACATACCATGTTCTTGGATTAACATTTTGAAAATGACTATACTACCCAAAGCAATTTACAGATTCAATGTAATCCCTATCAAATCACCAATGGCATTTCTCAGAGAGCTAGAACAAGAAATCTTACAGTTTGTATGGAAATGCCAAAGACCCCAAATAACCAAAGCAATCTTGAGAAGGAAAGACAGAGCTGGAGGAATCAGGCTCCCTGACTTCAAACTATACTACAAGGCTACAGTGATCAAGGCAGTATGGTACCGGCACAAAAACAGAAATATAGATCAATGGAACACAATAGAGAGCCCAGAGATAAAACCATGCATATATGTACACCTTACCTTTGACAAAGAAGGCAAGAATATACAATGGAAAAAAAGACAGCCTCTTCAATAAGTGGTGCTGGGAAAATTGGACAGCTACATGTGAAAGAGTGAAACTAGAACACTTCCTAACACCTTACACAAAAATAAACTCAAAATTTATTAAATACCTAAATATAAGGCCAGACACTGTAAAAGTCTTAGCGGAAAACATAGACATAACAGTCTATGACATAAATCAAGGAAAGATCCTTTCTGACCCACCTCCTAGAATAATGGACATAAAATAAAAAATAAACAAATGGGACCCAATGAAACTTAAAAGCTTTTGCACAGCAAAAGAAACCATAAACTAGACAAGAAGACAACCCTCAGAATAGGAGAAAATACTTGCCAATGAAGCAACTGACAAAGGATTAATCTCAAAAATATACAATCAGCTTATGCAGCTTTATATCAAAAAGGCAAATAACTCAACCCAAAGATGGCTGGAAGTCCTAAATAGACATTTCTCCAAAGAAGACATAGAGATGGCCAACAAACACATGAAAAGATGCTCAACATCACTAATCATTAGAGAAATGCAAGTCAAAGCCACAGTGGGGTATCACCTCATACCAGTCAGAATGGCCATCATCCAAAAATCTAGAAACAACAAATGCTGGAGAGGGTGTGGAGAAAAGGGAACCCTCCTGCACTGTTGGTGGGAATGTAAGTTGGTACAGCCACTATGGAAAACAGTTTGGAATTTCCTTGCAAAACTAAAAATAGAACTACCATATGTTCCAGTAATCCCATTGCTGGGCATATACCCAGAGAAAACCATAATCCAAAAGAAACACATACCATAATGTTCATTGCAGCACTATTCACAATAGCCAGGTCATGGAAGCAACGTAAATGCCCATCAACAGATGAATGGATAAAGAAGATGTGGCACCTATATACAATGGAATATTACTCAGCCATAAAATGGAATGAAATGGAGCTATATGTAATGAGGTGGATAGATGTAGAGTCTGTCATACAGAGTGAAGCAAGCCAGAAAGAAAAACAAATACTGCCTGCTAACTCATATATACGGAATCTAAAAAAAAAAAAATGGTACTGATGAACCCAGTGACAGGGCAAGAATAAGGATGCAGATGCAGAGAATGGACTGGAGGACACGGGGTTGGGGGAGTGGGGGACGAAGGGGAAGCTGGGACGAAGTGAGAGAGTAGCATAGACATATTTACACTACCAACTGTAAAATATATAGCTAGTGGTGCATAACAAAGGGAGATCAACTTGATGATGGGTGATGCCTTAGAAGGCTGGGACAGGGAGGGTAGGAAGGAGTTGCGGGAGGGAGGGGATATGGGGATATACGTATAAATACAGCTGATTCGCTTTGTTGTGCAGCAAAATGTGGCACGACAGCGTAAAGCAATGATATTCCAATAAAGAGATTAAAAAAATAAAAATAAATAAATAAATAATTAAAAAAAGAAACCCTCCATCCCAACATTAGTCACTTTCTAAAGTCATTATCTTCATAACACTTATCACCATCTAATATCATTATCTTGTTTATATACTTATTTTTTTTCTTCAAGAAAGTAAGTTCTATTAAAGCAGAGGCCTTATACACTGCTGTATCCTCTGCAGCTAGAATAGTGCCTCATACAGAGTACGTGCTTAATAAATATTCATGAAATAAATTATTGTGAAAATCAGTTGGGATCCTTTTCAGTAGTGAGCTAGTTCAGCGTCTTGCCAAAGGCTGAGAAATTTAATCTGATTCGATTTAATTTAGTTCAGCAAGCATTTATTTGTGCTATTCACGTCTGAATCTCCAGAACCTACGAACAGGGCCTGGCACATTGTAGATGCTCAACTAACAATGGTTAAATGAAAGAATGAACAGTGTACCTACTGTGTGCAGCATTGAGATGGGGTAGCCACTGGGAAAGGGAGTCACAATGATGAGGAAATCAGCTCAGGAGCCATTTGTTGGCTACCAACTGGCCAAAGACAGAGGCTGAGCCTGGTTTCCATGGCAACCTCTCAGTACAAAGCATAGGAAGGAATCTATCTTATACCTTTTCTCCAGGCCAAATAGGAGCTATAAGAAAGATGAAAAAAGGAGCGGAATTTTTTCCAAGGCTCCACGTCACCTCTCCTTTCCGCTAACAAGGTGTGGATCTTAAAACTGCTTGCGGGGTTGGTTTGGGGAGGGACCTCTCCATCAATCTTGTTCCCACCAGAGCTCACTGATGGAGGAGTACACCACAGTGCCAGTTTCCTAGTAAGGGGATCCCTTGAGGCCTACCTGAATCACTGCAGAGGAGGAGTTTCCATAGAGAGGGCTGCTTCCCTTAGCTCCATTAGGCCTAGGTGAAAGGTGGGGATGGCAAGGGGGAAGGGGCCTAGCCTAGATTAAAGCTGCAACTTGGGAACCAGGAGACAGGCTCTGTGCCACCTCTGGGGCTCTTCCTACAGCTGCATCTCTCCCCTGCTGCCCTAGTTACACTATTGGTGACATCTTTCAGAAAAGCACCATCTATACTGTACATTCTACAGAAAGGTTCTTTCTAAAAGCACCAGTTTGTCAGGTCTGAGCTGGACTACTCATGAAGAATTCGCCCCAAGATATATTACTCTATTTCTCCAAACTCTCCAAAGCAGGATAATGCTGGCGTCATTTTACAAGGGAGAGAACTGACACTAAAGTTAAGTAGAAGTTTAAAAGCTCAGACTCTGCAGCCAGACTACCTGAGCTGAGCTCCATCACTTAACCCTTCAAGGCTTCAGCTTCCTCATCTCTAAAGTCAGGATAAAAATGATACATAACTCCACAGGTAGTACACACACACACACACACACACACACACACACACACTAATCCCTTGAAAGTGCTTAGCACATTATCTAGTAAATAGTACATCATTGCTCAATAAATATTAGCTACTGTCATTATCCAAGGTTACCTAAGTAGTTTAGAGCCCAGATTCAAACCCAGGTCTGTCAGGCCCCAAAGACCAAATTCCTCCCATTATACCAGGGGCTTTCAAATCTTAGCATGCATCAGAATGACTTAGAACACTTGGTTAAAGCACAGGTTACTAGGCTTTACCCCTAGAGTTTTAGGTCTGGGTGAAGCCTGAGAATTTATATTTCTAACAAGTTCCCAGCTGCTGCTGCTTCTGCTGCTGCTGCTGCTGCTGTTGCTGGTGGTGGTGGCCTGGGGACCATGCTAAGGACCACTGCACAAAACCCCTAAACTGGAGCTTTGCTTTCAAAGAACTTCTAAAAATCGGCTCAGGAGATTTTAGATGATAATAAGTTATGAATGCTCTCAGAGCAACTGCATTTTTAAATAGGGGATTATGAAAGCTGAGAGACTGCGGCTCTGCCTACAGAGAAGCACAAAGTGGGGTGGCATTTTTAGAGCAAGGAACTTGCCCCTCCAATCACAAAAAGCTGTAAGCCTGCTCTTCATCCAGAGACTATGCAGCTACTGTGTGCAACATAAGAAGGTCCCAAGGGAGAATCTTCTCATGACTGTTCATCGGAGCCACAGTGGCAAACAGCCAACCCTGGAGGGGAGGTGTTTGCGGCTATTTTAGCCATGTCCAAACCACATTGTTAGCACTGGTTCAAGCCCAAACTCACACCTTGGGGATATGGGGACTAAAGGGAAATATGGAGCCTGTAGGTCTGTTTTAGCAGTGAATCTACTTGGCTGGGATGGGCTTTTCCTTTCAGTGAAACAGCTATAAAATACTGCCTCACCAACAATTCTTTTCAAAGAGGATAGAACTTGGATACATAGGCCTTCTCAGTTCTCCCACTTACTAAAGTCCCTGCTTAGGAATTCTTCACCCTGGAACATCCATATCAACCTTTTTAAACTCCTATCTCTAGTCCAGCTACCATTAGAGGTAATAATGCATCACATAGGGCTTACGCAAAACCCCTCTCCTCACTGCTTCTTAAGGCCCTCTGTCTTATGCTTAGGGCCCAAAGCAGCTATGCACTTCCACTGTAGACTCTCAATTATTTAGTTTGCCTTAAAAACACCATCATAGGTATCCAAAAACCAGATTTTGATCTCCTGATAGACAATATTTCCCCAAATTTTCTCAAAGACATTGGTTCAAAATGTAGTTCTTCGGCATAGGCTCCTCAAAATGCAAATATCCCTGGCAGATAACACTCCAAAACACAAGTCTTAATACCTGAATGCCAGGGATTCTGGGAGTCCTTTCCAAGTGTCAGAAAGCTAGGAAAAGATGGGGCATACAACACAAGCTTCTGGAGAGCTGAGCCTATGATCGACATTATCTCCATATTCATGCTCCCAGGAAGGCCCTGCTTTTATTTTGCTTTGTTTCTTTTCATATTTTGTTATTTCTTTGGAAAGGCAGTTGGGTGTGCGCGTGCATTAGCTACTAAGTCTTTCCAAACATATCTGTACATTGAAAATGTAGAAATCTTACATTACTGTCCCAGGTCCCCAATTTTGATTTTTATAAACAATAGATAGCTTGCTTTCCAGAGAGTGAAAGTCCCCTCTGGCTAGCTGGTGCGCTCTCTCTCTCTCTCTCTCTCTCTCTCTCTCACACACACACACACACACACACACATCTCCTCATGTAATGTTACAACTAGAAGTCCCTTAACAATCAACTATTGCCATTGTCTCTCAATTGGAGGTATGTATTAGAATCAGCTAGGTCACTTTTTAAAACCACAGACACCTAGGCACTACTCCATATATATTGAGGTTCAACAAGCGGACCCGGGCAACCAGATTTTCAAAAAACATACCTCCTGTTGCTTCTCATGCACACACTTTGTTGATCTAGTTCAAGCTCTTCATTTTGAAAATGTAGAACCTGAAATCCAGGGAGGGAAGGCACTTGTCCAAGGTTACATAGCCAGTTAGTGGCAGAACTGACTCCTCAGTCCAATCTTGAAATAGCCAATTCATTGATTTGGCTCACAACTTTGTCCAGAACTGCTCTGTCTCGTGGTGGATTGCAAACTTAAGTGTACCCAGCAAAAGCTATAAAAGAAAGGACACAAAGGGAAGGCATAAAGGAAAAACGAGGAGAAGGAAAAAGAAAGCACAGTGGCTTTCAAATGATTCAAGGGCTTAGATGGGCATAGGACCTGGTAAGGTCTAAAATTTCCAGTACTTACTAACTGGACAGAATCTGCACAGAAACTATTTGAGAGTCACACTGCAAACACTATTGGGAATTATATGATCCATGAGCTCAGTTGCTGTCATCTTTGTATTGCTGTTAGTCACCTTGGCTTGATCTTCTATTCTCCAGTATAATCTCTTCAACTGTCCTAATCCCCAGGCTGTGCTATGTGACACTTTCACCCCACACTGAATCCTACCCAATCATCTGTCTCTTTGTGGGTCAGACAGGCTCCCATCTATCCCTTCTGTGTTAAAGCCACTTATGGATGGGCAGAGACAATGTCCCCATGGACCTACTTACATGAGTTAGTTTTCTTTTCAGATTTATTTGGGGAAAGGAGGGAACTGAAAGGCTCCAAAGCTTTTTCTACCAACACATCAATGACATCCCAGTGGAGGGGAGGGATTTTTTGGCTGTCACAATTTCTGAAAGAAATCAAGCTATTATAAATTCAAGATTAAGGAAAATGGCTAGGTGGCTGGTAGCATCAATTACTCAACCACCTTAACCTTCTGCCAATACACAAGTAACCCCTACCATGTGCATTTGTATATTCTGCCCTTCTGAGGCTTTATAAAAGAGGTCATAAAATTATGCTGAAGTCATTTTATAGACAGATTTTGGCTCCTCCATTGCATTCCCTAGAGGATCTGTCACATACCGTCTCTTCTCATTCAAGCCTGCTCTACTCAATCTTGCCTCCCACCTTACTGAAAACACAAAGTCATTCTAAGTGAGTGCCATAGAATTCCATTCTCCCTACATTTCTACCCTACATTCTGTACCCTTCTTTGTATCACCTACCTTCTCTGCAACAATTGCCTACGTCCATCCACTGGAAATCCCTTTCCTTAACCTCCAGCCCTCTGGCTTCTTAGTCCCACCACTCTCCTATACTCTCCTACTTTCATCAGTAAACCCGTGAAATGAAATAATAATTGTAGAGCATATAGCACAGTTCATGACATAGAATACATGCTTGATAACATTGTAGGTTTTCTCAAACATAAGCAAGCATATATGTGCACCCGGGCATACACATACACACACACACACACACACACACACAAGGTCAACTCCAATGACTTTCCGTCTCTCATTCTTTACCTCTTTGTGGCATTTGACACTGTTGACCACTCTCCTTCCATTTCTGAAAGTTTCTCTCACTTGACTCCAAGAACAATATCCATTAGTTTAGTATCTTTATACTTTTTTTTAAATTTTATTTATTTATTATTTTTGGGGGCGTTCACCAAGTTCAATCATCTGTTTTTATACACATATCCCCGTATTCCCTCCCTCCCTTGACTCCCCCCCCCACCCTCCCCGTCCCAGTCCTCTAAGGCATCTTCCATCCTCGAGTTGAACTCCCTTTGTTATACAACAGCTTCCCACTGGCTATCTACTTTACAGTTGGTAGTATATATATGTCTGTGCTACTCTCTCGCTTCCTCTCAGCTTCCCCTTCACCCCCCACCCCCTCCAAAACCTCGAGTTCTCCAGTCCATTCTCTGCACCTGCGTCCTTGTTCTTGTCACTGAGTTCATCAGTACCATTTTTAGATTCCGTATATGTGAGTTAGCATACAATATTTGTCTTTCTCTTTCTGACTTACTTCACTCTGTATGACAGACTCTAGGTCTATCCACCTCATTACATATAGCTCCACCTCATCCCTTTTTATAGCTGAGTAATATTCCATTGTATATATATGCCACATCTTCTTTATCCATTCGTTTGTTGATGGGCATTTAGGTTGCCTCCATGTCCGGGCTATTGTAAATAGTGCTGCAATAAACATTATGGTATGTGTTTCTTTTGGGATTATGGTTTTCTTTGGGTATATGCCCAGGAGTGGGATTACTGGAACATATGGTAGTTCTATTTGTAGTTTTTTAAGGAACCTCCAAATTGTTTTCCATAGTGGCTGTACCAACTTACATTCCCACCAACAGTGCAGGAGAGTTCCCTTTTCTCCACACCCTCGCCAACATTTGTGGTTTCCAGATTTTGTGATGATGGCCATTCTGAACGGTGTGAGGTGATACCTCATTCTGGCTTTGATTTGCATTTCCCTGATGATTAGTGATGTGGAGCATGTTTTCATGTGTTTGTTGGCCATCTGTATGTCTTCTTTGGAGAAATGTCTATTTAGGTCTTCTACCCATTTGTGGATTGGGTTAGTTGCTTTTTTGGTATTAAGTTTCGTGAGCTGCTTGTATATTTTGGAGGTTAATCCTTTGTCCGTTGTTTCGTAGGCAAATATTTTTTCCCATTCTGAGGGTTGCCTTCTAGTCTTGTTTATGGTTTCTTTCGCTGTGCAAAAGCTTTTAAGTTTCATGAGGTCCCATTTGTTTATTCTTGATTTTATTTTCATAATTCTAGGAGGTGGGTCAAAAAGGATCTTGCTTTGATGGATGTCATAGAGTGTTCTGCCTATGTTTTCCTCTAGGAGTTTTATAGTGTCTGGCCTTACACTTCGGTCTTTAATCCATGTTGAGTTTATTTTTGTGTATGGCGTTGGGAAGTGTTCTAATTTCATTCTTTTACATGTAGCTGTCCAATTTTCCCAGCACCACTTATTGAAGAGGCTGTCTTTTTTCCATTGTATACTCGTGCCTCCCTTGTCAAAGATAAGGTGCCCATATGTGTTTGGGCTTACTTCTGAGTTCTCTGTTCTATTCCATTGATCTTCCTTTCTGTTTTTGTGCCAGTACCATACTGTCTTGATCACTATGGCCTTGTAGTATAGTTTGAAGTCAGGAAGCCTGATTCCACCAACTCCATTTTTCCTTCTCAAGATTGCTCTGGCTATTCGGGGTCTTTTGCGTTTCCATAAACATCGTGAGATTTCTTGGTCTAGTTCTGTGAAAAATGCCATTGGTAATTTGATCGGGATTGCACTGAATCTGTAAATTGCTTTGGGTAGTACACTCATTTTCACGATGTTGATTCTTCCAATCCAGGAACATGGTATGTCCCTCCATCTGTTTGTGTCGTCTTTGATTTCTTTCATCAATGTCTTAAAGTTTTCTGCATACAGGTCTTTTGCCTCCTTAGGCAGGTTTATTCCTAGGTATTTTATTCTTTTGGTTGCAATGGTGAATGGGAGAGTTTCCTTCATTTCTCTTTCTGCTCTTCTGTTGTTAGTGTATAGGAATGCAAGAGATTTCTATGCATTAACTTTGTATCCTGCTACTTTACTAAACTCATCAATTAGTGCTAGCAGTTTTCTGGTAGAGTCTTTAGGGTTTTCTATATATAATATCATGTCATCTGCAAGGAGTGACACTTTTACTTCTTCTTTTCCAATTTGGATTCCTTTTATTTCTTTTTCTTCTCTGATTGACGTGGCTAAAACTTCCAAAACTATGTTGAATACTAATGGAGCGAGTGGACACCCTTGTCTTGTTCCTGTTCTTAGAGGGAATTCTTCCAGTTTCTCCCCATTTAGAATGATGTTGGATTTTGGTTTCTCATATATGGCTTTTATTATGTTGAGGTAATTTCCTTCTATGCCCATTTTCTGGAGAGCTTTTATCATAAATGGATGTTGAACTTTGTCAAAAGCTTTTTCTGCATCTATTGAAATGATCATATGGTTTTTATCCTTCAATTTGTTGATATGATGTATCACGTTGATTGATTTGCATATACTGAAGAATCCTTGCATCCCAGGGATAAACCCCACTTGATCATGGTGTATGATTTTTTTAATGTGCTGTTGGAGTCTGTTAGCTAGTATTTTGTTGATGATTTTGGCATCTATATTCATCAGTGATATTGGTCTGTAATTTTCTTTTTTTGTGACATCTTTGCCTGGTTTTGGTATCAGGGTGATGGTGGCCTCGTAGAATGAGTTTGGGAGTGGTCTGCCTTCTGCTATATTTTGGAAGAGTTTGAGAAGGATAGGTATTAGCTGTTCTCTAAATGTTTGATAGAATTTGCCTGTGAACCCATCTGGTCCTGGGCTTTTGTGTGTTGGGAGATTTTTAATCACTGCCTCAATTTCCGTACTTGTGATTGGTCTGTTCATGGTTTCTATTTCTTCCTGGTTCAGTCTTGGAAGATTGTATTTTTCTAAGAATGTATCCATTTCTTCCAGGTTATCCAATTTATTGGCATAGAGTTGCTTGTAGTAGTCTCTCATGATGTTTTGTATTTCTGAGGTCTCCATTGTTACTTCTCCTTTTTCATTTCTAATTCTGTTGATTTGCATCTTCTCCCTTTTTTTTTGATGAGTCTGGCTAATGGTTTATCAATTTTGTTAATCTTCTCAAAGAACCAGCTGTTAGTTTTTTTTATTTTTGCTATTGCTTCCTTCCTTTCTTTTTCATTTATTTCTGCTCTGATCTTTATGATTTCTTTCCTTCTGCTCACTTTGGGGTTTCTTTGTTCTTCTTTCTCTAGTTGTTTTAGGTGTAAGGTTAGGTTGTTTATTCGATAATTTTCTTGTTTCTTAAGGTAGGACTGTATTGCTATAAACTTCCCTCTTAGAACTGCTTTTGCTGCGCCCCATAGGTTTTGGGTTGCTGTGTTTTCGTTGTCATTTGTTTCTAGATATTTTTTGATTTCCTCTTTGATTTCTTTAGTGATTCCTTGGTTGTTTAATATTGTATTGTTTAGCCTCCATGTGTTTGTATTTTTTGCAGTTTTTTTTCCTGTAATTGATATCTAGTCTCGTGGCGTTGTGGTCTGAGAAGATGCTTGATGTGATTTCAATTTTCTTGAATTTGCTGAGGTTTGATTTGTGACCCAAGATGTAATCTATCCTGGAAAATGTTCCATGTGCACTTGAGAAGAAAGTGTATTCTGTCGTTTTTGGATGGAATGTCCTATAAATATCAATTAAGTCGAGATGGTCTAATGTGTCATTTAAAGCTTGTGTGTCTTTATTTATTTTCTGTTTGGATGATCTGTCCATTGATGTAAGTGGGGTGTTCAAGTCTCCCACTATTATTGTGTTACTGTCGATGTCCCCTTTTATAGCTGTTAGCATTTGCCTTATGTATTGAGGAGCTCTTATGTTGGGGGCATAGATATTTACCATTGTGATATGTTCTTCTTGAATGGATCCCTTGATCATTATATAGTGTCTGTTTTTGTCTCTTGTAATAGTCTTTACTTTCAAGTCTAATTTGTATGATATGAGTATTGCTACTCCAGCTTTCTTTTGACTTCCATTTGCATGGAATATCTTTTTCCATCCCTTTCCTTTCAGTCTATATGTATCCCTTGGTCTGAAGTGGGTTTCTTGTAGGCAGCATATAGAAGGGTCTTGTTTTTGTATCCATTCAGCCAGTCTGTGTCTTTTGGTTGGAGCATTTACTCCATTTACATTTAAAGTGATTATTGACATGTGTGTTCCAATTACCATTTTCTTCATTGTTTTGGGTTTGTATTTGTAGGTGTTTTCCGTTTCTTGTGTTTCCTACTTAGAGAAGTTCCTTTAGCACTTGTTGTAAGGCTGGTTTGGTGGTGCTGAATTCTCTTCACTTTTGCTTGTCTGGAAAGCTTTTGATTTCTCCCTCAAATCTGAATGAGATTCTTGCTGGGTAGAGTATTCTTGGCTGTAGGTTTCCCTCTTTCAGGACTTTCAGTATATCCTGCCATTCCCTTCTGGCCTGCAGAGTTTCTGTAGAGAGGTCAGCGGTTATCCTTATGGGTTTTCCCTTATATGTTGTTTGTTGCTTTTCTCTTGCTGCTTTTAATATTTTTTCTTTGTGTTTAATTGTCGTTAGTTTGATTAATATGTGTCTTGGTGTATTTCTCCTTGGGTTTATTCTTTATGGGATTCCCTGTGCTTCTTGGACTTGGTTAATTATTTCCTTTCCCATGTTGGGGAAATTTTCCACTATAACCTCTTCAAATATTTTCTCAGACCCTTTCTTGTTTTCTTCTTCTTCTGGGATGCCTATAATTCGAATGTTGGTACGCTTAATGTTATCACTGAGGTCTCTGAGACTGTCTTCTATTCTTTTTATTCTTTTTTCTTTTTCCTGCTCTGTGACGTTTATTTCCCCCATTCTATCTGCCAACTCACTTATTCGTTCTTCTGCCTCAGTCATTCTGCTGGTTATAGCATCTAGAGTATTTTTAATTTCAGTTATTTTGTTATCCATTGCTGTTTGTTTTTCTGAGTTCTTATGAACTGTTTCTTGTACTTTCTCTATTTTGTTATTGAGATTTTGTATCATTTTTACTATCATTACTCTGAATTCTTTTTCAGGCATTTTTCCTATTTCCTCCTCATTTATTTGGTCTTGTGGGTTTTTTTCCTGCTCCTTTGCCTGCATGGTGTTTCTTTGTTTCCTCATGGTTGTCCAAACTTTTGGGGTTGCTTGTCCTGGCAATAGAGGTGTTTATAGAAGACAGTCCAAGCCTCAAACTAATGTCCAAGTATTGGATTAAGCAAATACTAAGTCTAGGAAACACCTACATGTATAAGACTCACAATTACTGAATCCATTAGGACATAAGGCTCTGGAAAGACCTGACAGAACCCCAGTATGCTACCAGATATTCAAAGAGAAACCCAACAGAAATTGACAACTGAAACAGAACAAATCAGAGACAAAAGCAAAAGCAAACAAACAAACAAATAACACCTTACACATACAAACACTAATCCAGGGAGATTTTGTAAGCTAGGATCAATTATAGAAAAGAGCTAGAGTACCACCAGACAGAATGGAGATTCTCAGAATGAAATTAGACAGTTGCACTAGGAACTAAGATAAAGACAAAAACCTAATATTAAATACCATGGTGGTGCGTCATCTGGAGAATAGAGCAAGGAGTCTGAGCAGATCGATAGTGTTGCTTATAAGTATGTTAAGATAAAATAAACTTAAAATGGTTGGAAGAAAGGGGAACAGAAGAGCATAGTGTGGTTGGAAATATGCAAATAAAAAGAAAGGAATAGAAATGTATAAAAGATAGGGATGAAAGGAAAGTATGAGAGATATATTGTCCATACTACCAAAAACTTAGCTAGATATAGAAGTATATAAAAAGGCAAAAAAATGAAAATAGAATAAAAAATATAATTTAAAAAGTATGTTATAAAACTTGTAGATCCCTTAGGACTAAGATCGTAATTAATAAAGAAAAAAAAGAGAGAGAAAAAAAAATCCAGAACTGATCCCAGAATGGACCAGTTCAATAAGATCGATACTAATATTTCTGTTTCCTTAGAGTCTCAGCTGTAAGTGTCCTTCTTCTCGCCTTGGGTTTTTTTGCATTATTCTGTGACCAGCAGATGTTCCTTTATTGTTCGTCTGTAAGCATCGGTGTGTGGGGAGGGAGAGGGTATAATAGTGGCTCCTTCCCCTGGGAGTGAGTGAGCAGAGGTGCACTGTTGTTTCAGTCGGGCTTGGAGGTGCCTGTTGCAGAGGGACGCCTGTGGCTCAGGTGTAAACAGAAAGTCTTAGAGTTGGGCCTCTCTCGGGATTTTTTGTTTGTTTGTTTGTTTATCTCAGCAGCCTCCCTGCTGCCAGCGTTCCAAGGGGTTTTAATCCAGCCCCGCCTGAGTGCCTGAGGGTGCTTGTTATCCCTGAGTGCCTTAGGTGGCCCGCAGGGCGTCTCTCCACTGCCTGCTGCAGAGGTGACGAGAAAGAGAGAGAGGCTACACGCGCGGCTCCTACCCCCACCCGTGAGCCCGCAGCTTCCAGCTGCCATCATGGCCGGGCAGCTCTCAGGGGCAGGCCCTCCTCACCGCGGACCTCTTCCCTCCTGTCCTCTCAGTCCGTCACCTTATTGGCAACAATGTTTCTCACCCTAAACCAGCGCTCCGGTTCCCACGCTCCTGCTCCCGGACCCTCCGTTCAGCTGTGGATCGATGTCTCAGTCCGGGAACACTGTGCTGCAGTGCGAACCCTCCGTATGTTTCTCACTCCCTCCCGTCTGCCAAAGCTCCGCCGCTTCACCCTCTTTGAGCCGTCGTAGATGCCTCCCTACCAGTTATGTCGGGCTCCTTGCAGTCCTTTCTGGTGTCCGAGGCCATCCGCTGGTGTTCAGCTGGTTCTCTGTGGGAATTATTGTGTCCTTCGGTGCATTCCCAATGCATCTGTGGAGAGGGATGCATTCCACGTCCCTCTACTTCACCACCATCTTTTTCCCCCTATACTTCTTTCTCTTTTCCTCCTATTCCTTCCAAATATAGTCACAGTCCAAGATTCACAATGGAAATCCCTTATCTCTCTACATTGTCTTTCCCATAGAGCACTGCTACTCAAACCATAGTCCGTGTACCAGTGCTGATCTTCAAACCGTTAGTTACTAGTCCACAATGAGATAAGAAGCTTCTCCAGAATGTTAATCACTCACATTACTAAGTACATAGATTTGTTCAGCTGGTATTTTTTGATAACAAAGCTTTCTCGATGACAGAAGCAGTACATTGATTTACATTCTGCCAAAAGTGTCTCCTCTTGTCACAGTCTGGTACTTTGAGGAGTATTGCCTTTGAGGTCCTTTACATTGTTATGGCTTCAGTATTCACCTGTAGTCAACATCTCTAACCCCAGCTTCTCCCCAGAGCTCCAAACCTGCATCTCTAGCTGTCAACAACAACCTGGATATTACATTAGCTCTTTAAACTCAACAAGTCAAAAACTAAACTCATACCTGAAATCCTTTTTAAAAAAAAAAAATAAAACTACACATTTCCAAATATGCCTTTTAATATAAATTTTAATCATATGCATACTATATAAATTCATTTTCCTTATGAAATATTTTGAAGTTATGTTTACATTATGCTGTAGTCTATTAAATGTATAATAGAATTATGTCTAAAAATAACATATATACCTTAATTAAAAATACTTTATTGCTAAAAATACACTAACCATCATCTGAGCCTTCAGTAAGTTGTAGAAATAACATCAAAGATCACTGATTATCAATCACCATAACAAATATAACAATAATGAAAAAGTTTGAAATATTGTAAGAATTACCAAAATGTGACACCAAGACATGAAATGAACAAATGCTGATAGACTTGGCTCGACACAGGGTTGCCACAGACCTTCAATTTGTAGAAAATGCAGTATCTGCAAAGTGCAATAAAACAGGGTGTGCCTGTATACAAAAGTGCAAAAAATCAGTGTTGAAACGTTGTTGTTTTACAGATGTAAAGACTGAGGCCTAGTCAGCTGTGCTCCACAAACATTCACTGACACTTTATTTTAAACCTTGTGCTAGGAGTTTGAAGGACAGAGATGATTCACACAGGGTCCATGTCCCAAGGAGTTCAACAATATAAAAGAACAACATAAACGTGATTTCTGTGATAACCTATATTGAATATCAACTGCATACTCAAGTCTTTACACTTGTTATTTTTCAAAGAGCTGTGAGAAAAATACTATTATTCCCCTTCTGCAGTTGAAGAAATAGGCTGAGTTAGGCAAATTAGGTAGTTAAGTGGTGGATCTCAGATTCATATCCAGGCCTACTGAACTCCAAAAATGGGCCTTTTTCCATTCACCATGGAAACACTGTTTATGTTACAGTTGTTGAGATGTAGATGTCATTCCTGACAACAAAGTCATATTCCTGACAACACAGGAGGACACTTGGAAAATCCAGGAACTCACAAGGTTGTAGAATCCCTCAAAAGCCTAGGTCAGAGTTCAGAGATCTATGCTGAAACCAACCAGCCTGGGGTCCAACTACCTGACATTTTTATACATCAGAAAAGATTAGGCAGTTTGGACAATGGCAGAAGCTCCCCTAAGGGCCCTCCCTCAGGATAATTTTAAAAGCTTGGGAGCTGGAGCTGTCCCTTTTGTCATCACTCCTTAAGTGACTGTGAGAAAGCAGTTCCTTTGGTACAGCTATTACTTAGGAAAGGGAGGGTGAAAGGCCTACCTTAGATCCCTGTACCACTCACTGATGGGCAGAATTTCATTTCCATAATTCTTCTCTGGGGAACCACCAGGAAAATACAGAGAGGTGTCCAGCAGTCTTTTCTTGGAAGCTGCCTCCTGATCCAAGTCGATTAACTTATGTGCATATTTTAATAATTGACGGGCAAGGAGAGCCACAGGAAGTGATCAGTAAAACCTGAGATCATAAGAGAACAAGTGCATGGGACCACAGACTGGCAGAACTAGAGAGGACAATTTATTACTACCACCACTAATTCTGTGACCTTGAGTAACTTATCTTCTAAGACCTATATGCTTATATGATTGCTTCTTTCACTAAGATGTTTGATCTTTGAAAGGTAGGGCTTTGAGTGATTGGTATTTGCATATCCAGCAAAGTACACTTCCTGAAATCTAGCAGACGTCAACAGATGTTTAGTTGAATAATTAATTTATGGTAATAACACTCATTAGAGAAATAGCCCTCTTTCCAATTGAGTCAGTACAGTAGATCCTATCTGCCATATGTAACTATATGTGAGATCTTTTGTATCAGGGAATGTGGAATTCTCACATATTTTTCTACATCGACCTACACACACACTAGCAAAATTACCCATACACACCATGACTTGAGCAACAGTTTTTTATACCTCAGTCATTCTTATACTACCCCTAGGGTTTTTGTCAGTTACATAGCTCATTTAATTACATACCTAATAATTTTATATAAGATTGACATAATTACAATGAAAACAAAACATAGGAAAATTTTGAAAACTTAAATTACAAAAAATGCAGGAGATTTTAAATCTGGTTGTGTCTCATACAAGCTATTTCAATTGCACTTCACATTGTTTCCTCAATGAACGTGTTATTGTTCCCTAATATACCCGTGGCAGAGCCAGAATTCAATCCTATGACTATTTTATTCTAAAGTCCCAGTGCCCTGTAACTTAGGAAATCCCCAACTTACTCATGCTTGAGCAATTCCCACTCTTTCCTTTGCCCTTCCTCTGTTACAGCTCTTCACAGTTTTCATCCCATCTCCTAACAGTTTCAGATGCTCCTCATTCCTGAGCCTTCCCTCCAGATCCAGTGGCTAAATACTGTGCACACCCAACACTGACTTCTTTATTCACCCTCTGTGATATATTACAATACTGTACATGGATTTTCTACCTGCTGGGAAAAGCAGTCCACCATGGGCCCCGAGTGTCTGCACATCCAAACTGCAATGCCTAATTGTCCCTTGATACTGAGCAGTTTCTGTAGCTAGTCACATAGGCCATTAAATAGGTCAAGGTGACCTTAGCTTAACTACTATGTGACTGCTTACTCCCTGGGAAAGAAAACTTTCCTGCTTGCTGCTTACTACAAAAGGTGTGGAGCCCTTGCTCTTTGATTCCTCAGCTGTGGTGCAACCTACTGTGTGTGAAGCCACCTTCTGGGCCCTGTGGGACATGGGGACAGGGAAACCAGTGCTATCATACCGATGCTCCTGCTATTGCCATGCTGCGTGTATAAACTGTCTTGCTCTGATTTATTAAGTCTCATTAACTACTCTCGGCACTTAAGAACTTTTGGCGAGCCAACCTGATTGCTTGCTTAGTTTTCTCCTTTGGAATCTTGTTACTCCATACCATCTTCTATAGGGTTAAGTATCTTCCCTGAAACTAAACCTTTGTAACAAACAACTTTGCTTTTAAGTACTTTTGGGATGAAGAGATAATTGGTATTTATATTTTTCTTCCATTCACTAAGAACTGTGGTTTGTGAGGAGAATTTGCAGTGCAAAGCTGTTAACTTAGAGAATGTAAATAAGAGCTGAGAAACCATATCGTCATCTTTATGAAACAATATGAGGGATGATGGGTAGAGGCAGGAGGTTGGAGAGGCCACTGGAGTTAGAGGAGGTGGCCAGCAGGCAATGGAGCTTTGGACCCAACATGGGGTGGTGTCTAAGGGAAGATCTTTATGCAAGAGATTGATTTGTCTATTGAAGTTTTTAAAAATATATTGTATGGTGTTTATCATATGTCAAGCACTTATCTAAGAACTTTAAGTCATTTAGTCCTAATTATAATCCCACATGTTAGCTCCTATTATTACCTTCATTATATAGATGAGGAAACCGAGGCAGAGAGCAGTTAGTAAAATGAAGAATACACATTTAGTAAGTGTTGGGGAAAGAAGAGAGACTTAGAAATGTTGTGTGTAGGTGTGAAGTACCAGAGCATGTAGGATTTTGATTGGGTAACTGTTGCCCCATGAAGAACATCTGGAAAAGAAGTGTTATATTTAGAGGGGATTTAAGGAAGTTTTCCCCTTAGTTTACACTCTGGAAATGCTCTTGTTCATTTCCCATAAAGTCCTGTCTGTTGATTAAATCTTATTTTTAAAATAATAAACAAATATAATTAAACAACAAACACAACAACTTTGTCCATGTGCCAGTAATGACCTGTTGGGCACCATCTATGGCTTGCATTCCACATTTGAGGCAGCACTGACTTTGTGAAAAGACCATGGTCTTTGATCTTTGGCAGGGCGGTGCTGGAATTTCCAGTCTGCCACCTAATGCCATCCAATTTTGTAATATCTATAAAAATGCTCACTTAGGCTAATAGTGAAGATTCAGTGAAGGAAATGCACATAAATCAACTAGCATATTGCCCAACATGCAGTAAATGTTTGTCATTCCTATTGTATCCACTCTCCCTTATTTCCCATCTCATCCCAACCTGTCTTTCTTTTTCTCCCTTCAGCTATATTGAACTACTTTGTAGGATTCCTAAATCAGATACACTCTCTTTTATTTCTTCATCTTTGTGCATGCTATTCTTTCATCTCAGAACTCCTTCTTGCTCTCTGCCACTTCTTTGCTTGTCAGTATCCCATTCACCTTGCAGATCCTAACTTTTGTCTCCATGGAAGATTCCCTGATTCCCTCAAGCAGTTTGAGGTGACTCTCATCTGTGCACTCATCCCTATGTTTCTCAAATGTTTCTTCCTTGGGTGGGGACTTCTATCCTAGTTATGTTACCCATGACTCAACCTGTCCAAGTTCCCTTTCTAGACATGTGGAACTGTTATTGGGCTAGGGTATCAGAAGGTACAGTTGAGTCTGGAAAGGATAAGACAGATTTTGGAAGTTGTAACACCAGTTGCAGAGCATGAACATTGGGAGAATCTTGAAGTGTTTTGTTCAACAGCAATGTTGTGTTGGTGTCAAACAGTTCTGTCAATGACCCATTTGAAAGGTCAGGTCATTGAGGTGAGAGAATTGGGATTGAGGGCTATAGTAGGCTGAATGGACTCCCAATGAGATCCACATTCTGATTCCCAGAACCTGTAAATATATTTCCTTACATGATAACATGGACTTTGCAGGTATGGTTAAGGATCCTAGGATGGGGAGATTATCCTGGATTATCTAGATAGGCCCAATGTCATCACAAGAGGAAGACAGGAGGGTCAAATCCAGGGTCAGAAAAGGAGACCATGGAAACAGATGTCAGAGAAGAGAGGGATCTGAAGATGCTACTCTGCTGGCTTTGAAGATGCAGGAAGGGGCCATGAGCCAAGGAATACAGGCAGCTCTAGAAGCTGGAAAAGGCAAAAGAACGAATTCTGTCTCAGAGCCTCCAGAAGGAACACATCCCTGCTGACCCTTTGATTTTTTTTAAAATTTTATTCATTTATTTATTATTTTTTGGGGGGTACACCAAGTTCAATCATCTGTTTTTATACACATATCCCCGTATTCCCTCCCTCCCTTGACTCCCTCCCCACCCTCCCTCGAGTACCCCCCATCCTCCCCGTCCCAGTCCTCTAAGGCATCTTCTATCCTCGAGTTGAATTCCCTTTGTTATACAACAACTTCCCACTGGCTATCTACTTTACACTTGGTAGTATATATATGTCTGTGCTACTCTCTTGCTTCGTTTCAGCTTCCCCTTCACCCCCCGCCCCCTCCCAAACCTCGAGTTCTCCAGTCCATTCTCTGCACCTGCATCCTTGTTCTTGTCACTGAGTTCATCAGTACCATTTTTAGATTCTGTATATGTGTTAGCATACAATATTTGTCCTTCTCTTTCTGACTTACTTCACTCTGTATGACAGACTCTAGGTATATCCACCTCATTACATATAGCTCCATCTCATCCCTTTTTATAGCTGAGTAATATTCCATTGTGTATATATGCCACTTCTTCTTTATCCATTCATTTGTTGATGGGCATTTAGGTTGCTTCCATGTCCTGGCTATTGTAAATAGTGCTGCAATAAACATTATGGTACATGTTTCTTTTGGGATTATGGTTTTCTTTGGGTATATGCCCAGGAGTGGGATTACTGGATCATATGGTAGCACACTGGGGTTCTGTCAGGTCTGTCTAGAGCCTTATGTCCTAACGGATTCAGTAATTCTGTGTCTAATACATGTATGTGTTTCCTAGACTTAATATTCGTTTAATCCAATACTTGGACATTAGTCTGAGGCTTGGACGGTCTTCTATAAACACCTCTATCACCAGGACAAGCAACCCCAAAAGTTTTGACCACCATGAGGAAACAAAGAAACACCATGCAGGCAAAGGAGCAGGAAAAAAACCCATAAGACCAAATAAATGAGGAGGAAATAGGAAAAATGCCTGAAAAAGAATTCAGAGTAATGATAGTAAAAATGATACAAAATCTCAATAACAAAATAGAGAAAGTACAAGAAACAGTTCATAAGAACTCAGAAAAACAAACAGCAATGGATAACAAAATAACTGAAATTAAAAATACTCTAGATGCTATAACCAGCAGAATGACTGAGGCAGAAGAACGAATAAGTGAGTTGGCAGATAGAATGGGGGAAATAAACGTCACAGAGCAGGAAAAAGAAAAAAGAATAAAAAGAATAGAAGACAGTCTCAGAGACCTCAGTGATAACATTAAGCGTACCAACATTCGAATTATAGGCATCCCAGAAGAAGAAGAAAACAAGAAAGGGTCTGAGAAAATATTTGAAGAGGTTATAGTGGAAAATTTCCCCAACATGGGAAAGGAAATAATTAACCAAGTCCAAGAAGCACAGGGAATCCCATAAAGAATAAACCCAAGGAGAAATACACCAAGACACATATTAATCAAACTAACGACAATTAAACACAAAGAAAAAATATTAAAAGCAGCAAGAGAAAAGCAACAAACAACATATAAGGGAAAACCCATAAGGATAACCGCTGACCTTTCTACAGAAACTCTGCAGGCCAGAAGGGAATGGCAGGATATACTGAAAGTCCTGAAAGAGAGAAACCTACAGCCAAGAATACTCTACCCAGCAAGAATCTCATTCAGATTTGAGGGAGAAATCAAAAGCTTTCCAGACAAGCAAAAGTGAAGAGAATTCAGCACCACCAAACCAGCCTTACAACAAGTGCTAAAGGAACTTCTCTAAGTAGGAAACACAAGAAACGGAAAACACCTACAAATACAAACCCAAAACAATGAAGAAAATGGTAATTGGAACACACATGTCAATAATCACTTTAAATGTAAATGGAGTAAATGCTCCAACCAAAAGACACAGACTGGCTGAATGGATACAAAAACAAGACCCTTCTATATGCTGCCTACAAGAAACCCACTTCAGACCAAGGGATACATATAGACTGAAAGGAAAGGGATGGAAAAAGATATTCCATGCAAATGGAAGTCAAAAGAAAGCTGGAGTAGCAATACTCATATCATACAAATTAGACTTGAAAGTAAAGACTATTACAAGAGACAAAAACAGACACTATATAATGATCAAGGGATCCATTCAAGAAGAACATATCACAATGGTAAATATCTATGCCCCCAACATAAGAGCTCCTCAATACATAAGGCAAATGCTAACAGCTATAAAAGGGGACATCGACAGTAACACAATAATAGTGGGAGACTTGAACACCCCACTTACATCAATGGACAGATCATCCAAACAGAAAATAAATAAAGACACACAAGCTTTAAATGACACATTAGACCATCTCGACTTAATTGATATTTATAGGACATTCCATCCAAAAACGACAGAATACACTTTCTTCTCAAGTGCACATGGAACATTTTCCAGGATAGATTACATCTTGGGTCACAAATCAAACCTCAGCAAATTCAAGAAAATTGAAATCACATCAAGCATCTTCTCAGACCACAACGCCACGAGACTAGATATCAATTACAGGAAAAAAAACTGTAAAAAATACAAACACATGGAGGCTAAACAATACAATATTAAACAACCAAGGAATCACTAAAGAAATCAAAGAGGAAATCAAAAAATATCTAGAAACAAATGACAACGAAAACACAACAACCCAAAACCTATGGGGCGCAGCAAAAGCAGTTCTAAGAGGGAAGTTTATAGCAATACAGTCCTACCTTAAGAAACAAGAAAATTATCGAATAAACAACCTAACCTTACACCTAAAACAACTAGAGAAAGAAGAACAAAGAAACCCCAAAGTGAGCAGAAGGAAAGAAATCATAAAGATCAGAGCAGAAATAAATGAAAAAGAAAGGAAGGAAGCAATAGCAAAAATAAAAAAAACTAACAGCTGGTTCTTTGAGAAGATTAACAAAATTGATAAACCATTAGCCAGACTCATCAAAAAAAAAGGGAGAAGATGCAAATCAACAGAATTAGAAATGAAAAAGGAGAAGTAACAATGGAGACCTCAGAAATACAAAACATCATGAGAGACTACTACAAGCAACTCTATGCCAATAAATTGGATAACCTGGAAGAAATGGATACATTCTTAGAAAAATACAATCTTCCAAGACTGAACCAGGAAGAAATAGAAACCATGAACAGACCAATCACAAGTACGGAAATTGAGGCAGTGATTAAAAATCTCCCAACACACAAAAGCCCAGGACCAGATGGGTTCACAGGCAAATTCTATCAAACATTTAGAGAACAGCTAATACCTATCCTTCTCAAACTCTTCCAAAATATAGCAGAAGGCAGACCACTCCCAAACTCATTCTACGAGGCCACCATCACCCTGATACCAAAACCAGGCAAAGATGTCACAAAAAAAGAAAATTACAGACCAATATTACTGATGAATATAGATGCCAAAATCATCAACAAAATACTAGCTAACAGACTCCAACAGCACATTAAAAAAATCATACACCATGATCAAGTGGGGTTTATCCCTGGGATGCAAGGATTCTTCAGTATATGCAAATCAATCAACGTGATACATCATATCAACAAATTGAAGGATAAAAACCATATGATCATTTCAATAGATGCAGAAAAAGCTTTTGACAAAGTTCAACATCCATTTATGATAAAAGCTCTCCAGAAAATGGGCATAGAAGGAAATTACCTCAACATAATAAAAGCCATATATGAGAAACCAAAATCCAACATCATTCTAAATGGGGAGAAACTGGAAGAATTCCCTCTAAGAACAGGAACAAGACAAGGGTGTCCACTCGCTCCATTAGTATTCAACATAGTTTTGGAAGTTTTAGCCACAGCAATCAGAGAAGAAAAAGAAATAAAAGGAATCCAAATTGGAAAAGAAGAAGTAAAAGTGTCACTCTTTGCAGATGACATGATATTATATATAGAAAACCCTAAAGACTCTACCAGAAAACTGCTAGCACTAATTGATGAGTTTAGTAAAGTAGCAGGATACAAAGTGAATGCATAGAAATCTCTTGCATTCCTATACACTAACAACAGAAGAGCAGAAAGAGAAATGAAGGAAACTCTCCCATTCACCATTGCAACCAAAAGAATAAAATACCTAGGAATAAACCTGCCTAAGGAGGCAAAAGACCTGTATGCAGAAAACTTTAAGACACTGATGAAAGAAATCAAAGACGACACAAACAGATGGAGGGACATACCATGTTCCTGGATTGGAAGAATCAACATCGTGAAAATGAGTGTACTACCCAAAGCAATTTACAGATTCAGTGCAATCCCGATCAAATTACCAATGGCATTTTTCACAGAACTAGACCAAGAAATCTCACGATGTTTATGGAAACGCAAAAGACCCCGAATAGCCAGAGCAATCTTGAGAAGGAAAAATGGAGTTGGTGGAATCAGGCTTCCTGACTTCAAACTATACTACAAGGCCATAGTGATCAAGACAGTATGGTACTGGCACAAAAACAGAAAGGAAGATCAATGGAATAGAACAGAGAACTCAGAAGTAAGCCCAAACACATATGGGCACCTTATCTTTGACAAAGGAGGCACGAGTATACAATGGAAAAAAGACAGCCTCTTCAATAAGTGGTGCTGGGAAAATTGGACAGCTACATGTAAAAGAATGAAATTAGAACACTTCCCAACGCCATACACAAAAATAAACTCAACATGGATTAAAGACCGAAGTGTAAGGCCAGACACTATAAAACTCCTAGAGGAAAACATAGGCAGAACACTCTATGACATCCATCAAAGCAAGATCCTTTTTGACCCACCTCCTAGAATCATGGAAATAAAATCAAGAATAAACAAATGGGACCTCATGAAACTTAAAAGCTTTTGCACAGCGAAAGAAACCATAAACAAGACTAGAAGGCAACCCTCAGAATGGGAAAAAATATTTGCCTACGAAACAACGGACAAAGGATTAACCTCCAAAATATACAAGCAGCTCATGCAGCTTAATACCTAAAAAGCAACTAACCCAATCCACAAATGGGCAGAAGACCTAAATAGACATTTCTCCAAAGAAGACATACAGATGGCCAACAGACACAAGAAAAGATGCTCAACATCACTAATCATCAGAGAAATGCAAGTCAAAGCCAGAATGAGGTATCACCTCACACCGATCAGAATGGCCATCATCACAAAATCTGGAAACCACAAATGTTGGCGAGGGTGTGGAGAAAAGGGAACTCTCCTGCACTGTTGGTGGGACTGTAAGTTGGTACAGCCCCTATGGAAAACAATTTGGAGGTTCCTTAAAAAACTACAAATAGAACTACCATATGATCCAGTAATCCTACTCCTGGGCATATACCCAAAGAAAACCATAATCCCAAAAGAAACATGTACCATAATGTTTATTGCAGCACTATTTACAATAGCCAGGACATGGAAGCAACCTAAATGCCCATCAATAGATGAATGGATAAAGAAGATGTGGCATATATATACAATGGAATATTACTCAGCTATAAAAAGGGATGAGATGGAGCTATATGTAATGAGGTGGATAGACCTATAGTCTGTCATACAGAGTGAAGTAAGTCAGAAAGAGAAGGACAAATATTGTATGCTAACTCACATATAAGGAATCTAAAAATGGTACTGATGAACTCAGTGACAAGAACAAGGATGCAGATACAGAGAATGGACTGGAGAACTCGAGGTACGGGAGGGGGCGGGGGGTGAAGGGGAAACTGAGACGAAACGAGAGAGTAGCACAGACATATATATACTACCAACTGTAAAATAGTCAATGGGAAGTTGTATAACAAAGGGAGTCCAACTTGAGGATGGAAGATGCCTTAGAGGACTGGGACGGTAAGGGTGGGGGGCACTCGAGGGGGGGGGGGAGTCAAGGAAGGGAGGGAATATGGGGATATGTGTATAAAAACAGATGATTGAACCTGGTGTACCCCCCCAAAAGAAAAAAAAGTTATAGGTGAACAATGTGACTAGTTCTGGTCAATGGAATGTGGATGGAAGTGATACATTCTACTTCTAAGCCTTGGTGCTAAAATATCAATACTACAAGTTCCTCTGCTCTCTCTCTTTCCCTTCTTTCAGCACCATGGGGACCATATGTGGAAAATGGTGGTATTACAAAATGGGAGAACCTGGACCGCTGAATGATTTTGAGGAGCAGATGATCTGTCACTGACTGCATTGGACCATCTGAGTGAACAATATATCATTGGCCATATGAACAAACAATATATTTTTGTGGTGTTAAGTCACTGAGATTTTAGGATTATTACAATATCTATCACTTATTATCTTGATCAATGTATACCTTTAGGTTGTTTTTAAATTTTTGCTACTTCGAACAATGCCACAATGAAGAACTTTTGCAAATGTCCAGTTGTTTTCTGTGACAAATTCCTTTCTACAATTTATCCTCCACTCTGGCTCAAACCTAATGGTCATTGTTAACAATTCCCATTTTGCCCTCCTTCCGATCCAATTAGTTACAAAGTTTTGGTAATTTCTACTTGGTAATGTCTCTTGCATTTCTCTTTCTCCCACCCCCTGTAATGTCAACCCAGGTCAAGGCCTCAACCTCCTGTCTGGTCTCATTGCCTCAGTCCTCTACCCACTCTAATCAATCCTCACAACCATAGATGATCTAACTTTCATAAACCTCCACTTTGATCAAGAAATGATCATTAGCTCCTCATTCCATATAAGATAAAATATAAACTCCTTGACCTGATACTTAAGGTCACAATCTAGTCCCTTTCTACCTTTCCAACTTTAACATTAGTTACTTCCCCAAAGAAACTGCATTTCAATCCCAAATACCTCCCCTTAAATCTGAATTTGCTGCCTATATTTACAATGCTGATTTTGTTTAGTCCCCTTCTCTATTTATCTGAGTCCTACTATCTTTTAGGACCAAGATTATACCCTCTCTCTTTTGTGAAATCATTTCTGACCAGTTTACCTCACTGGAATCTCCAAGTCCACAAATTCCTTCAGCACCTTTATTTCCTCATTTGGCTCATGGACACTCTCTGGTTTTTAACCTTTCAAACAATGTTTCATATCACCACCCACATCAAGACCTTTCTGTAGAATAATACAGCTTTCCTGCCTCAGGATATCATCTATTCTGAGATTTTCTACCATACATCTATTTTCTTCCCAATTAGGGGTCCTGTATTACCTCCTTTTTGTCTCTCTTCCACTACTCGTATTTCTCCTTTTGGTATTTTTTTCATAAATATTCCCATATCTTCAAGCACAGCTGCTCTTTCTCTTCTGGCTCTTTCCCATTAACTCAAAAAGACTCTCTCGTCTTCTTTTGTCCAAATTAGGGTCAAAATGGGTAAGAGCAGAAGATTACAACTGTTGCTACTTCAAGGAAAGCAGGAGCAGCAAATATCTTGTGGTCATGTTGGGCAACTCTTGGGAATTTCATAAAAGAGGCCAGAGGATAGGTACAAAAATGGGTGGAAGTCACCCCAGGAGTTCCAGATAAAAGAAATGGATGAAACAGTCTGGGGGAGAGAAAAATCAAGGCAGAAATTGGAGCATCTATGCAACTAGTTCTTACATTGAGAGAACAGGCTGGATGGAAACTAAGGACCAAGTGTTTAGGATGTGAAAATCTTACCACTCCTAGGCATCCAAGAATCTATGATGGCCTTTACATTTTCTTCTTTGTTACATTCATGATTCAACCAAAAGCTGCAATTATGGTTGATGAGTGTAAAAGCAGTGCTGATGCAACCAAATTAACAAATTGAGAGCCATGTGCTTTAAAGTGAAATTAAACTTGATAAAAAAAAAAAAAGCTTGTGCATCATCTTCTAAAGTCCTTGAAAGTGTCAGAAGTCCTATTCAGAATCTCTACTGAGGCCTTCATCATATTTTATCCCACTCCTAATTAAACCAGCTTCTCTTCAAGTACAACCATTAAAACCCACATCTTATTCAACTTTATAGTTGATTTTATTTAATTGTTAGTACACTATTTCTCATATTAATTTTTATAACAAATACACAGCATTTCAGCTATATCATGGGACAAATTGGATTTATGGACACACGTATAAAAGTGCCCATCTTTAGCAAGTTCCTGATAATAAAATGCACTCTAAGTTCCAAGCAACTGCCTTACAATCCACCTTTAAAAAGCATCACCTAAGGGGCTTCCTAGGTGGCGCAGTGGTTGAGAATCCACCTGCCAATGCAGGGGACATGGGTTTGATCCCTTCTCCAGGAAGACAAAAATAAATAAATAAATAAAATAAAAAGCATCACCTCGTCTGTATTTTTCTATATGTTTGTTTCTTGCCTCATCAAATAGTCCATTTGTATCTCAAAGTTAGGGAACCTGCCATTTTCATCTCTTATCCCTCTCCAGTGTTTGCTCAACACTGGGCCAGGCACACAGCCTACATCTTCTCCAAAGAAGAGGACAGGGTTCAAATAAGAATTCAGCTAAATGGCAAAATAAACCTACATTCTCCATAACTGTTCCTTTCACTTTCTTTCTTCACCATCACACTTCTTAAAAGAGTAGTCTGTCAGGACAAGTCATTCAACCTCTCTGACTTAATTTCTGCACCTGTATCCTGGACACACAGTAGTTTACTTAATTGATGTAAAATGTTGTGGACAATGTCTGACTACTTAATAAAAGTGGTCCATCATTATTATCTCTCTTCTTGGCTATCACTGAATTACTATTACCGATAGTGCAAGTCAAACTACCTCCCCCAGGTGTGCTAGAGTGAGAAAAGGATTAAGCGCCACTGTCTGAGATGATGCTTCCATGGATTTCAGAGTTTGGTTTTCATAACTGCCTTGAGGATCCCTGATGGACTCAGGAGTGTTCCCCAGTTTTGATTTGCAGAGAAGTCTTTATGCCCAGTAAAGGCACACAGAAAGAGGAATATTCCCAGCATGCATTAATTCGGATGCTCCCAGGAAGGATTCATACCCTACAGGATAACATTCCCTCTAGGCTGGGGCTGGGGCTGTTTTTAAGAAAGTAGGAGCTTTTCCAAAACCAAAGGAGTCAGTAAATCTGTGGACCTTACTCTCCAGATGGGAGCTCCTAAACTGTAATTGATTGCATACCCTATCGGAAACAAAAGACACTCTCTCTCTCTCTCTCTCTCTCTCTCTCTCTCTCTCTCTCTATATATATATATATATATAAAATCTTCATTTATGTGTATATTATATAAACCACAGTACAATACACAAAAATAAATAACTAAATATGGGATACAGATAAAAAAGCATCTGTTACTAATCATTGTACCTCAGTGTGCAACAGAACCTCATGGCAAGGTTCATTGTTATTGCAATGTTTATAAATCCATATTTCAAAATAAAAACAAAAGGGGATTTCTTAGTCTTCATTTCCTTCCCTCCCATTTGTGTCTCTGCCCCCTTGGCCTGGGCTGCTTCTGGTGCAGTTCTATTGAATATGCTCTCTGTAAGGTCACCAATACCCGAAGTAGTGAATCAAGTGGGTCCTGCACCTATCATCATCTTTCTTGACCTCTATGCAGTATTTGACACTGTAGACAAGACCTTTCATCTCTCCAGGTTTTCCATCTCTCTCATTATTCATTCTTCTCCATCAACAACTTCTCTTCCTGTGCCTATCCCTTAAAGTTTGCTGTTTCTGGAGGTCCTATTCATAATGTCCTTTGCATATATCTGCAAACTTTCCCAGGGAAATCTTCTCCATTCCCATACAGATGATACATACATTTTAATCTCCAACCTACACAACTTTCCTCTACTCTAGTCTCATGTGTTCAAATATCTACTGGATCTCTTCAACTGATCTCTATTAATGGTCTTATCATCTACCAAGTCTCCTAAACTGGAAATCTGGGAGTCATACAAAACTTTTTCTTCTCCCCAGTAACCACATTCAGTTGGCCACAAGATACTATTACAATCTTCTTTAGAATTGCCTCTTAATCACATTCCTCCTCATTATTTCCACTGTCACTGCCTTTGTTCTGACACTTATCACCTCTCATTTGGATTTTTATGACAGCCTTCTAATCAGTCTCCTTGCATTCATTCTTATTTCTTTCCAAACTCCTCTATATAGTTGTTGGAGTGACTTTGTCAATTGTCAGTAATATTAGGTCATGCTTCTGTCCACAAACATTCAATGCTAAATCTAAGTTTTAAAGGAGGTCCTTCATGATCATCCTAATTTTCCTTTCTAGCACGATCACCTGACATTTCTTCATTCAAGCTGAACTTCTTGCAGATCCTTCAACACTCTATGGCCCTTTACACTTCTGTTTCTTTACAAATACCGTTTCTTATGCCTACAATGACTTTTCTCTTTTTCTCTTTCTTCAAAACATAGCTCAAATGTCACCTCCTTTGTGAACACTTCTCTGGTTCCCCTGGAGCAAATATAGATTATTCCTCTTCTGAGTTAGCCTTTTGTCTAGGCATCTAATCATCACACTTATTACTCTGTATTTCAATTATTTGTGCGTAGTTTTGTCTTAAAGAGCAATCTGTCTGTAGAGCTGTAGTTGCATTGAAGACAATAAATTGTATCTTATGTGTCTTTACACCTTCAATACTTATTACAGTGCCTGGCACAGAGCAGATGATCAATAGATGTTTGGTGAAAGGATGAATATGATTAGCTGCCTCAAAAGGCACTAAACAAACAAACAAAACAGACCATAATAAAACAACCCCTTACCCAGAATTGTATGCATGCATTGAGACCCATGAATTAGTTGGAACTCAAAAATCTGGGGTAACAGTCAGTGGCTATATGAACTCTATTTTAAACGTGCCTAGGGCAATAATGGAAGATTCTATAGCAGCAACCAGAACTACAATAACCAAAAACTAAGTTACTTAGTTACTCATGGCACTGTGATATTCATTTTTATTCTTTAGTACATTCATGCTGGGCGCTGAAGAAGAAAAACACTAACACTTAGGCTAGTGGTGGAAGTGGGAGTGAAGGGAGGAGTGAGGATTAGCTGCCTTCTTCAGTCTCATTCACACGTTTCAGTTTCCATGGTGGAGAGAGAGAGCACAGGTGTGATGTCGGCAAGACTGCAAAATCTTCCCTAGTCATTCTTGTCTCCAAAGAATTCAAAGCTCTTTTAAGAACTCTATCCTCTGACTTACACTCACCCACCTTCACTAGTCACACAAAAAAGAACCTTTATCAAGGGAGGAAATATATGATATTTCAGTATGTAGTCAGTCAATCCAGTTACCTCTTTTATCATCATACCAGAATTATGTCTTGATGAAGCTTAATATAGCACAGAAGAAAGAGATTTACATAGAAAGAGTAAAAATCTAACCAGAATTCAGCAGAAAGAAAATGGTTAAAGGCAAAGAGTGAGTCATCTCTACAAACACACAGCTAGTGGTACCTAGGAAAACATGGACATCCATGCAAATCTCACCTATGTTTGCTGAATGACTTTGTTGTCAATGCCCTATGTTCTCACTATATTGATTAATACTAGAGGGAAAGTTCAGTGAGGACCCAGCAAAGCAGAATTTGATCCTCTGCCGTGGATTGAATTGTGTCTTACCGAAATTCATATGTTGAAGCCCTAACCCCTAATGTGATGGTATTTGGAGGTGGGGCCTTTGGGAGGTAATTGGGTTTAGATGAAGTCATGAGGAGGGATTAATGTCCTTCAAAGAAGAGACACCAGAGAGCTTGCTCTCTCTTCACCATATGAGATCACAGTGAGAAGGCAGCCATCTGCAAGCCAGGAAGAGAGTTCTCACCAGAGCCCAACTATCTTGATCTCAGACTTCCAGCCTACAGAACTGTGAAAAATAAACTTCTATTGTTTAAGCCACCCAGTCTATGGCATTATGTTATGCCAATCCAAGCTAACTAAGACATCCTCCTAGGCTTTCCCAGGGGTCGCAACCCCAAGTAATTAGCGGTGGGTTAATTTAGTGTGTACTGTGTGCTCCCAGTTCCCCCAACTCTTCCATTCCTCAAGAAGCTCAGGAAAAGCTTCAAACTGTATTAAAATCACTTCTTCTTGATCCCCTTGTTTGTCCTCCTCCAGGCTATGTTCATATAAACAATTTAAGACATATCCATTCTTATGCCTTTTATTTCCAGAATTGTACAGAAGTTTGCAGATTGGGCAAAGTTCCCTTTATCTCCACTCCAAGCCTCTATTTCTTCTATGAAGAAGAAGTTGTGGAGTAGAATAAGGCTGCAGTTCTGTGTTGCAATTGGAATAGAGTATAAGAGAAGATTTTAAAAGGAAAGGATGGCAAGGCAAGAATGGGAGGAGGTGGTTAATGGGAAGGGGAGGCAGTATTGATAAAGAGCAGATGTCTCCTACCACAGGTTTGGAGTTTACAGCAAATGAGTAGGAATGGCAATGGCTAATGTAATGCCCTTCTATCACTGCTAGAGACCCTGCCACACTTTTTAGTGAAAATTATTCTCCCCAGAACTTGATTGATTTAGAAAGTATCCACTTGAAGGATCCAATGGTAAGGAACCATAGTTGGTGTTTACCTTACAGGACTGTTGGGGAAATTAAATGAAATAATATATGGAAAGGGTTTAGCATGGCTTATACTAATCACTACATAAATTGGAGTTGTTGTCATAGCTGTTGTTGCTGGTGGTGGTGTTGTTTAAATTAAGGTTTCTTTATCATGGTAACTATGTTCCTGGCAAGGTTAGGTTTGCTCTGAGACAGTTTTGTGGTAACATCAATTGTGGAAGTGAGGGGAGACAAGTGAGTTGATAGCAGTCCTGGAAAATAACCTGACAAACAGTGAATCAAGAAGTAGATGAAATGTACCATCCATCCTGCTACATGAGCTTAAGAGTCATCAGTTACAAAACTCTCTCTCTCTCTCTCTCTCTCTCTCTCTCTCTCACACACACACACACACACACACACACTCAATCTACCAGCAGGCTCTATTTATTTCTCCTCTTAAATATCTCTTGACTGGCTACTTAACTGTTCTCCCAACTTCTAGTATTCCTCCCTCATAGTCTATTCTTCACAAAAAAGGGCAGTGTAATCTTAGCATGTAAATTATGACATCCCATTGACCATAAAAATTTGGACACATGCATTTACCTCCACTCCTTTGGCAAGCTCACTAAAATGACAGTAATTTGGGTACAGATGATGATAACAATATAATTTTTGAAGCTGGAAAATAGAAATACAAGTAAAACTGCCTTAGCAGACCTGAGGAAATTGAATCCAAAGTGGGGAAAGTTGATAAGCTACACAATTTAAAACAAAGAACCTCCAAAGGCTCAGCCATTGGTTGTACCAGTACTTCTGTAAGTGAGGGTGAACATGAGGCTGGAAAGAAGAATATTGCTTGAAATTTTTAGCAAGCAGTTAGATTCCAAGATCCCTCTATAACTTCACATAGTTGAGTGATTGTCTCTGCCCTCCTCCCCACCAAAAGATGTGAGGTTTATTCTCTGGAGAAGAGTAAAACAGAGGTTCTCTGGACTGGGGAAACATTGAGCACAGTTGAGGCAGAGGTAATATATGGAAAACAAAAATTAAAAATTTTACATATTGATTGTTGAGACTCCTAACCCTTTATCCCACTTGGTTCTCAGAATGCTGGCAGTCAGACTTACAACCGCCAGGCAGGGTATTGGAATATTATCCTTTGGGAATATGAGAAATCCAAGAAATGACTTAAAGATTCTTGCATAAGGGGTTGTCCAATGAAATGACTCAGCTAGATCATCTTGCAGTGAAGCCCCTTGTGGTAGCCAGACCCTAAGGTAATCTACAATAAGTCCCACCTCCTGATATCCATGCCTCTGCATAATTCTCTTCTCTTGAATGCTGTTGGACCTGTGACTTGCTTCTAACCAACAGAATATGGCAAAGGTGATAGGATTCATTCCCATCATTAAGTTATGCTACATAAGTTTCTGCTGAGCTAGGGTCTCTTCTTCTGGGCTAGATGAAGTAAGAGGTCATTCTGGGTAAGCCCACATGACAAAGGATTGCCAGTAGCCTTAAGGAACTGTGAGTAGCCTCTAGGACCTAAGGGTGACCCTCAGTCAACAGCTAGCAATAAGCTAGGGCCCTCAGTTGTATGGTCACAAGGAAATAAATTCTGCCAAAAGCCTGAATGAGCCTAAAAGCAAATTCTTCCTGAGTCAAATCTTTAGATGAGAATGCATCCTGACTAACACCTTGATTCAGCCTGTGACACCCTGAACAGAAGACCCAGTTATGCCAGGCTCCTGATGCATAGAAACTGTGAGATAATCAATGTGTCTTATTTTAAGCCACAAAGTTTGTGATAATTTGTTACACAGCAATAGAAAACTAACACACTCATAGTCTACAAGTCTCAACTAAGCACCATGATCTTCTAATCACCTACTCATAAATATGAGCAGAAAGCCAAGGATGATGAGGTACCTGAGGAAAGCCTCTAATATCAAGGATAGAGATCTAAACAAACAAATAAGCCAAAAACTTAAAAGCAATAGAGAGGAAAAAAATAACCATTTTTATCCTCAAAGAGATTCAAGAAGCTATTGCACCCACCAACCAAGAATGGGATGATATACAAAGTGGAGAAAAGGATACTCAGAGAACAAAAAATTACTCTTAAAAACTCCTGATCTTGAATTTCTTATTAGAGAGTGTTGTTTAATAAGGAATTTGTCTGATCTCTAACCCAGGTTCCTGGGATGGAGTTTCTAAACCCTTTGGATTTCTTGAGTAATAGGAGTGTCTTCGTTATTCATGGTAGACCTCTGGGACTCTGCCTGAATTTATGCTAATGAAGTGACTGATGGTGGGCCCCTAGATAGTTTTAGGATGGGAGCTGACCATGCTGGAATGACCAACCACATGATTAGAGAGGTAGGGCTTTGAGTCAAATTATATAAGGCCACCTTGATATCTGGGGAGGGAACAGGGAGCTGGAGATTGAGTCCAATAACTCAATCAAACATGTCTACATAATGAAACCACAATAAAAACTCTGGACACCAAAGTTCAGGTGAGCTTCCTGGTTGGTGAATACATTGATATGCCAGGAAATTGATGCATCCTGATCCCATGGAGTCAGGGGAGGGAGGGTATGGAAGCTCCACTTTGGGGACCCTTCCAGACCTCAACCTATGGGTCTCCTCATTTGACTAGTACTGATTTGTATCCTTTATAATAAAAATGTAATTGTAAGCATAGCACTTTCCTGAGTTCTGTGAGCTGTTCTAGGGAATTACCAAATCTGAGGGGGTACTGGGAACCCATAAGTTTGTAGTCACTTGGTCAGAAATGTGAGTCACCTGGGGACCCCTGAATTTGTGGCTGGCATATGAAAGGAGGGCAATCTTGTTGAGAACTGTGCACCTAACCAGTGAAGTCTGTGCTAACTCCAGGTAGTTAGTGTCAGAATTGCATTGTAGTATTGCAGAAGGGTTGGAAGATAAAACTGAGGAAATCTCCCAGAAGTAGAGCAAACAGATACAGAGAAACAGAAAATAAAATGTAAGCAAACCACAGGATCAGCCTAGGAAGTCTAACATAAGAATAATATGACTTCCAGAAAAAGAAGTCAGAAAACTTGGAGAGAAAAATACGAAATAAATAATTCAAGAAAATGTATCAAAATTAAAAGACAGTTTTAAAATTTAAAGGGCCCACAAAGTGCCCAGCACAATGGAAATAAGTAGACAAGCACTAGGGTATATCAGTGTGACACTGAACATTAAAGGCAAAACAAAGAACCTAACAACTTCCAGAGAAGAAAAAAATTAAAGGTCACTTATAAGAGATCAGATATAAGAATGGCTTTAGATTTCTCAAAAGTTAGGAGCTAGAAGGCAATGAAGCAATGTCTTCAAAATTATTAGGGATATTGCAGGATGAGCACGGTGCCACAGATTTAGAGAGCAAATAAGTCATGTTGGAGAAATTCTAAAGGATGTCTCCCAGAAGATGAAATTGGTAGAAGAGCCAATGTTCTCAGTGCTTTCAATCTTCACATATTTGGAGAAGATTTATTCAGTTGGAGAACAGGTTATAGATGAAGTATTGTTAAGTATATAGAAAATTAAGAAATTGAATAAACAAGACAATTATCAGCTCCATCAAAAACAAACAGATGTGCAAGAAAGGAAAGGTAATCATAGCATGCTTCATAACTCTACTGTGACTAGAATTTCCATAGTAATAATAATGTAAACACTGAATATGGATATAATCAAATTATGATGTAACTATATCGGGAGAGTGGTGAAATGGAAAGTTTGTGTTTGTGTGTGCATGGGAGCTGATAGTGATAATGAGCTAAACTCTCCTTTTCCATAGAATGCTTTAATCTGAAAATTATTAGCTTTAAAAGTATGTTATTTGGCTAAAGGAGTTTAAAGTAATTGCCTTTGGTGAGTAGATAATGGGGGGAGGGGGCACTGACAGCTATGATAAATAACTACTTGTTTCTTTAAACTACATATAAAGTAAAAATTTCAGAAAATAAGAAATAATTTTAAAAGAAAATTCAGATCAGATCATGTCACCAAATTGCTTAAAACTCCTAGTAGTTTACCATTGCAATTAGAACAAAATCCTAACTCTTCCCCATGACATATATGGCTCATTATGATCTGAATCATGCCTAATTATCTTACTTCATCTCATACCATCCCCCTGCCCCACCAATATCTAGACTGCAGCCCCTCTGGTCTACTTTCTCTTCCTCAAACACAACAAGCTTATTCCCATCTCAGAGCCTTTGTGCTTGCTGTTCCCTCTGCTGGGAATCACTCTCCCAGATCTTTGCATGGCTAGATCCTTCTTTTCATGCAGGACTCAGCTGAAAGCTGCCCCTTTAGAGATGCCTTCCACAATCAGACAAACCTCAGTTGAGGGACAGTCTAAAAGTCAACCGACCTGGACTCTTCAGAAATGTCAATGTCATGAAAGACATAAAAGCTGGGACTAGTCTGCAATAAAGGAGACTAAAGAGACAAGAACAATTACATGCAATTTATGATTTGACTCTTTATTTCTATTTTTAAAAAGCGATACAGAGCATTATTTGGACAATTGGAGAAATTTTAATATATATTGTATATTAGATAATATTAATGAGTGTTAAACTTCCTGAGTTTATGGTAATTATGGTAATGATATTGTGTATGTACAAGAATGTTTTTGTTCTTATGAGATTTATGCTGAAATGCTTATGGGTGGAGTGTCATCTAGTCTGCAACTAATTTTCAAATGATTCAAAGCAGGGAGAGAGAGAAAGTTGATAGTTTCTAGATATCAAGTAAATGTGGCTAAATGTTAACAACTGGTGGATATTAATGAAGAATATATGTGTTCACTGTTTTATTTGTGCAATTTTTCTGTAGAATTGAAAATTTGCCAAATCAAAAGTTGGTGCAAAAAATCTTGAACTTTATTTAGTAGGTTTGTTAATAGTAGTATTGGTGAGGTAATTCCAAACTGTTGACATTTTGTATATGTTGTAGGATTAGGCAAATGAGTAAAAATATTGACCAAAGTAGCCCTTTAGCACTTTCTATCACACCATCCTGTTTTTTCTTCTTCACATTTATCATCTCTAAAACATTTATTTTGTTTGTGTATTTGCTTGTCTGTTTAATGTCAGTCCCTACCCTATAAATGCTAATTGAGCAGAGATGGTATCTGTCTAATTGTGAGTTCCCAGAATTCAAACAAGTGCCTACCTAGCACGTAATAGATGTTCAATAATTACTTGTAGAATGAAGGAAGGAAGGAAGCAATCCCCAAAACCCTTGGGTAGAAACAATGGTCAGGCAGCTGCAATTTTGCCCCTAGGGCCAAGTTAATGCTCTGAGGCCCAGTTGGGAAAGGGTCTTGTTATTTCAGAGACCAGTGAAGTTGAGAGAGGAAAAGGAGAGGGAACTCAGCCTTGTTCTGGCATTTGGAATGTGGTTAAAGGGAATAAAACCTACCTGAAATGGCAGTGACCCCAAAGGCTAGAACTAGAGGATAGGGACTTAAAACTAAAGGGTGAATGATGACGGGGAGGTCCTGGAAATGACTTTTGAATGTTTTAATCTCCATCGAAGACAACTGAGTTTTGTGACACCTTGTCCTTGCAAGACACTTCAATTGTGTGAAGACTCTTCCCTGAAATTCCCTCTTCCCACAGAGCCAATGAATTGTGCATTTCGAACTAACTTTCAGTAATAGAAGAGAACTACAGGGGAACAGAAAACAAGGCACCTAAGAACACAGTAGGTAATTCTTTAGAGGAAAGGAAAGCTCCCTTATTCTGCAAGTATTCTCATCACAGCAGTTCTGCCTACCAATGTCTCTCCTCTCTCTCTCTCTCTCTCTCTTTCAGGATCTTAGTTCCCCGACCAGGGATTGAACCCCTGGGATCACAGCAGTGAAAGCACCACACTCTAACCACTGGACCGCCAGGGAACTCCCCAACCTCTCTTTTTCTTAATTTCCTTTCTCTACCTGTTTTTCCTTATTCCATCATGCCTCCCCATCAGGTTGGTGCCTGAAAGAAGTGTCTGTGGAGAGTTGTGGGGTAATAAAATAATTTTGTGCAGGGACAATCCTTATTAGAAGAATCTTTTTTCATTTTTGGATAAAGACACACACATGTACATTCAAATATTGAGAATGAGTAACGCAGTTGTCTGTCTGCCTCCACTATTGACATCACACATGAGGATTCTAAGACAGAATCTTTTCCAGTCTTTCTAAACACCATCACCTCAGGAATACTATCAGCTCTATGCTCTCCCTCACCCCCAGCCTACCCTCCCACACACCTGTGACCTGTCACACCAAATTCTACCACTAATTTCTTTATGGCATTAATCTGTTTTCTCTTATAGCTCCAAGCTCAGTTTAGATCCTTGGCAGTTCTTGACTGGATGGCTGTTTCTCATCAGTTTTCCCCATATCTAAACCATAGTAAGTCAAAGATTCTGCAAAGATCCATTTTTCTTATCTTCCTTCAAATTGTCCTCCATCTCTAAATATGCTTTCAGTTCCACAACCATCCCACTCCTGCCCGCCTAAGAAGACTTTTCTCTCATCTCCTCCATTCTGCTGGCCATCCATCATCAGTTAGAATTTTAAATTAGGAATTCTACTAGCATGTTGAGTTCATTTAAGCCAAATGACCCATTAGGACTGAATCCAAATGTATAGGCAGGTGGTTAAGCAGGTCAAACCAGCAGCCCTGGCAATGCAGACCTGAAACTAGAGGTTGCAACAAAAATCAAGAAAGAATCATAATTTGACAAATGACCCCAAGTTAACTGGATACCAGCTCAAGGGGAACAAAGTAGATTTGTACGTGCTTCCAAAACCAAGTACACTGTCAAGGATAATTTTTCTTATTAGTTAGTTTTACCATTTTACCATGTCACCCCTATACTCAATATTCATTGGCTCCCAATTACCTTTAAAATCAAATCTTCACACCCTTCAGCTTGGCATTCAATGCATTTTACATCTTTCCATCTTCCTACGCTTACTGGGCTCTAACCTCATCTCTCATCAATCCTTGGTCTGGTTCCCCTACCTCAACCAGCCTGGGATATTCTCACCACCAGGTTTCAATTCTTGATCCTCTCCTTTCCACTTGCTTCTTACTTATTCATATTAACTGTATCATTCAAGACCCACTTCAAGTATGCTCCCTTCCAAGAAGATTTCTCTGAATCACTCACAGTGTCACTGATATTTTACGCTAGAAAAGACTTTAAAGCTAGCTGATCAAGTTCAACTTTATTCCCCCACCCCCATTTTTCAGATGAGAAAACTTGAGGCCCAAAGATATTAAATGATTTGCATAAGTTCATGATGTGAGTTTAGTTGTAGAAACTTAATCTGAAACCAGAGTTCCTGACTACCTTTGCAATTTCCTTTCCACGCTGTCACACTTTGTTCCCACTGTCACACCCCCCACACACAATACAAAGCATGGTGTCATAATCTAAACTAATATCTGTGTTTGGATTGTTTTTCACCTGTATTTGTCTTATCTCAACCACCAAGTTCTAAACTTCTGCCCCATCTTCTCCTTCTCCATGGCACCTAAAAGGGCTGTATACACATCAGACTGGCAGTAAATGCATCTTAACTGTGGAGTGCTTCACTTCAAGAAAATATAAAAAGAGAACCAATAAAACAAGTACACTCTGGGTGGACTATCATATTATATACATATTCAAAAATGTTCCTCTAAACAGGGACCTCCTATAGTGAGCTTGGTTACAGATCATTAACTACCACTGAGAAACCTCAGGGTAAAAATGTAAGAAGCACTGCTCCTCTTACAGGCTCAAGAAATAGAAGTGCATTTAGGCATGCTTCCCACTTTGCAATGGATAGAATTTACACAGCCCCTGTCTCACAACCCTTAACTCAGCATTACGCTCAGGGAGTTAAGTGACACAAGTTCTAAGTATCTGTTCCATCACTAATTATCTGTGACCTAAGACATATCACTTAGTCTCAAGGGAGCTATGTTTTCTCATCTGTAAAATGTTAGGGTGTGGTGGTGTGCAATGGAAGTCCAGACTCACTTTGCCTCACACATTTTTTGTGAGGCTCAAGAGAGATAATATATGTGAATGTACTTTAAAAAGCAAAGGCATTATATGAATACAAGGTATTAATTTTTAAACTCCCAATCCTGGATCAATTAAATCCTAGGAGACTAGAGCAAGTGAAGGATAACGGGTTTGCATGTTAATCCCATCAAAATTAATTGTCTGAATCCTCTACATTCCTCGGTAAATGCTGTTCTTCATCCCATCTCTTTATTTTATTCAGTAGAGTATTATAAAGGTTGCTATTTTGGCTTTGCACATTGCCAAGGTGGCAGAAGTGGGGGAGGTTGGCAGCTGTTAAGACTCAGGAGAGGCACCTATTTCTTCCCTAAATTGCTCTAAAAGGGAGGGTTTAGGAAAATTGAAGCTATTGGTCAAGGAAAAAGGGGCTTGCACGTTAGCTCTGCAGTGTCACAGTCTCATTCAAAAGTGAAAAGAAAATGAAAAAAAGGAGGAATAGCACTTTAATTTTGCCACATTTCTCGGGCTTTCTCTCATTTGCTTCTCCAGAACTCCTAACACGCCTGAAATCAAGGATCTCTGTTCTGACTTAGATGAACTTTATTTTGGGTGGAATCAGGATAAATGCTAGTGGTGGGTGTGAGATAGCACATTGCATACTCAAAGATATGAGCCCACTGTACTGATCTATCCTTCATCCAGCCCAAGTGGGTAACATATATAACATGACAAAAAGTCCCAGGTTAGGGACCATGTGTGCCCTGGGACATCCAGAACCACGTCCATTCATGCCTCCATGGAGATGGTCATCACTCTTACTTTTATGTAGCTCTTGGCCCTATGTCAGTATTGTTCAACTAGAAAAAGAGCCTCTTAGGAGATCATCAATCATCTGAAATATCAAATACTGTTTAAAAGTAATGCAGAAAGAAAAGACACCCTAACCAGTAACCTGCAATGAATCATCCATTTAGCAGACATTTCCTGAATCCCTACTATGGCCTCAGCCCTGAATTAGGTTTTGAAGAAAATACGCAAGCATCCAAGTAAAGCTTTCTCTGTTAAGAGACCAGTAGACTATGGAGGAGAGGAAGGTATGGATAAGATATGGCAAAAGTGTCTCCATAAGTCAGGCACCAATCAATGTATTCTAACCATCTTCCCCCTTCTCCCTCCTCCTCCATGCCATGGTCCCATGCAAAGCATTGTATTAGACACTGGTCTGAGAAGAGACTAAAAAGCAAAACAAAACCTTGTTGTAACATAAGGCAATAAGGCAGCTTGTGATGTGCTGAGAATTTTTTAATTAAATTAATCATATTACAATCTAGCCAGTATATCTTTAGTAACGCACCCTAATGGAGAAAAAGCCACACACAAACAACTATTTTAATATTCACCCTAAAACTGACCTTGCAGCAAGAGTTTACAGTGTATATTTTGGACTCCTTGTGATTAAGTATAGAATTATAGACAAGAGTATCAATGAACATATATAAAGCAATAGCTCCAAGTTGTCCCCTGGTGGTATCCTGCTTGATGACACCAGGTCTATACCAAACCCCACCCCATCACTCTCTAACCCAAGAAGCCATTCTACCCAGTGACTCCTCTACCTTCAGCCCTTCTAACTAATATACCAGAGCTTAGTGAAAATAAGATTTAAATGTGAGATAATGGCCCCTTCTAAGGACAGAGATTTCACCAAAGTCTTAAAGCCTGAGAAGTGAGCTCCAAGCATAGGCTTACTGGATGGTCAGATCTGGCATTGGTATGTTTCAGTCCTGAACCCTTAGGATTAAAAGCAGATTGGCTGCTTGAGTGAGGGATAGAAGAGAGGAGAAAAACCCCAAAAAGGATGAAGAGGATGAGCTCTTCATGTGGGTTTACTGGAAGGAGGCCTGCCATCGGTGAAGAGCTTGATAGACAGGGTTCACCTCCCCTGGACTTCCCCAGCACCAGAGGTTAGGGATGGTCCCCACACTAGCTTAGTAGCTGCAAACCAGTGTAACCCTTCTCCAGAAGAGTGGGCTTAGGCTGAGATGCTGCAGTGGGAATCTGGGAAATGCAGATCTCATCAGAGATTCTGGTCTTTGGAGGGAGCTAGGTGAGACTGTCTTCTGCGGTGTTGTTTACTGTTGCAATATAATGTATGAAACAAAAAAAATGCCACAAGTTCTAGAAAATTCCATGTGGGTCACTGTCATTTGGCAAAAGAAGAGGAATTATTGGAGGATATGGTCTGAGAGGAGAGGATGAAAGGAGGGGCTGCAGAAGGAGGGCTGCCATCCACAACTGCAGCATTATGTACGACAGAGATAAATTCACTTGTCATATTTCAAATTAGGTTTATAGGTGCTCCCCCCACCCCCACACAGCAGTGGCTCAATGGCTGGTCTTCTCAATTTTTAATTGCAATTTTGCGGTATATTGGTGTCTAAAGTCTAGGTCTGACTGAGGGGATGGTTTGTATGTATGTGAACGTGTACCTGACTAACAATCGAGAGAGCGTCTAAAGTCTTCCTATGTGGTGGGAAGGGTGCTGCAGCAGGGACCAGCCGTTCTCTTCACAAGAGAATCTTCCATCCCTAATGTCAGAGTGCTTCCGAGGTTTCAGGAGGTGAAAAAGGTGTGGGTGTTGCAGTGAATTTCTCCAGCCCAAGATACGCGCACACACACACACATACACACACATACACACACATATTAGCAAGTTCAGTAAAAAGTCCTCCTGATGCCTAGGAAGTCCAGCTAAAAGCAAAAGACAGTCTCCCATGGCAAAGGCGAGCCAGACAGACGCCCGGATTGCTGCAGAGACCGGGGTAGCTTCAGCTCTGGAGCAAGCAACCCAGCTGCAGCTACCCGGGCACTCTTGCCTGGCTCTCCGGGCTACATCTGCAGGCTGCGCAAAGCCAGGGCTCCCGCCCACCCTTCATCACACACCTTTTCCGAAGCACTTCCAAAACCCTTTAGCCAACAGCAAACCTCTGGGATCTGGCAAAGCTCAGAAATGCAAAAACTGAGACGGGGGACAAATTTTACTTCAATCCAAAGGACTGAGCACACAGACACAGACACACACAAATTTTACTTCAACCCAAAGGATTGGAGACACACAAACACACGCACACACATACACACAGAGACACCATACCCCCAACCCCGTGCCATTTAATTTCTTTTCCCAGGTTAGAAAAAAGGATTACTTGCCCACAGAGGCTTGGAGATGGGGGGCAAAAGGTTGGTCCGATGCTAGGTTCACCTGCTGCTGAGGTGAGAGAGCAGACACAGGATGGAAGCTGTTCTGAGCAGCAGCTCACAGCTGAGTGGTTAGGGGGATTGCAAAGACCCTCAAGTTCGCCTCTAGCTTTTTTTTTTTTTTTCATTTGTGTCACTAAAGGGTTAAACGCGGCCGGGCTCCAACCGCCCCCCCCCCCTCCGCCTCCCCACTCCCCCTCCCCTTTTTGTCTCCCTCGCTCCCCTCCCGCGCGTCGCTAGGAGGTCATCAAGCGCTCTGTCCATTCCGCGTTCGCAAGCCCCTCTGCTTCCCGCCCATCGGGCCCGTGGCTGCTTACGAAGAGGTGTGCGCTCACCGAGGGGCGTGTTCCAGCACTGCGAGATGCCGAGCGCCCCCGGGTTAGACCTCAGAGCGCAGCCAACCATGGAGCGGGGCGGGGGAAAGTTTGGCACCCTGGAAGGGGTTGTCAAACTGGGATGGGCGGGGCACCCGAGGGTACTTTAGCCCTCCGAATTCAGGGGCGCCCGCTGCCCGGACCTGAGGCGGTGTGCGGCCATGGACTGCGGAGCTGCCGCGGCCCAGGGCACTGCCCCGCCTCAGGATGGAGAGCAGCCCGCGGAATCTCCGGAGCCGCCGCCGCCGTGGCCGCCGCCGCAGCCGCCGCCGCCGTTGCCGCCGGCTCGGGCTCCTCAGCTGCTCCACGCGTCTTCGCAGGAACTGGCACTGCAGTTCTGTCCAGAGCCTGCTCCAGAACCCCGTCCGGAGGCGACCCCAGAACCAGCCTCAAAACTAGACACGGAACCGACCCCAGAACCAGATGTAGAACCGGCCCCAGAGCCGACCGCAGAACCAGCCACAGAACTAGACACAGAAACGATCTCAGAACCAGCTACGGAACCGGCCCCCGAGCCGGCCCCAGAACCAGCCCCAGAACCGGCCAACGAGCCGGCCCCAGAACCAGCCCCAGATCCGGCCGCTGAGCCGATCCCAGTACCAGCCGTAGAACCGGCCCCCAAGCCGGCCCCAGAACCAGCCACAGAACCAGCCACAGAGTCCTGCCCTGAGCCGGCTCAAGTATCCCGTCCGGAGCTGAGCCCAGCGCCACATCTATTGCAGTGTCCAGTGATCGCTCCAGAGAAGGGGTTAAGGACCTCGCCATCGCCGCGAACGCCAGTGCCAGTGCCGCTGTCCAATATAAAGGTAAGAAAAAGACCCCCTGGGGCGGGAGGGAAAGAAGCCAGGTGAGGCCAGATGGCTATCCAGCTTGCGGGACTCTGGGCACCCTTAGCATCCCATTTGGTTGCCACTGACTAGCAAAGAAGCTCGGAAAGATGCGGGGATGGGGGAGCCCAGGGGAGTGGGAAGCGGTTGGGAGGCGGGAAGCAACATGTGGAAGTGAGAGTGGGCTATTGGGGGCTCGAAACGGGGGTGACAGCATCGGTTGGGAGTCGGAGCAGTTCTCCTCTTGAGAAGTGACAGTGCGGTGAGCACCTATATCTTGAAAAAGAAGAGGAAGACGGCCCAGGGAGCGCAAGAGACCTAGAGAGGTGTTAGGGACTGGCCCAGGGTACACAGGGATGGGATTCAGTGGGGGCGGTGGGATACACCTCTTAGCCGCGGTCACTGCCGCAGAGGCCCAAGCTGCGGAACCGCAGCGGTCTGCTTGGCCCCCTCCCTGCCACTGGGGAAGGGGTCCTCAGCTGGGGCGTAACTGGCAGCGCTCCAGAGAGGGACCCAGAGCCTCTGCTGGCTGCTGGGCGCTGGTACTCCGGGTGGGGATGAGGGGTTGGGCGGCGCCCACGCGCACTGCAGGGGAAGGGCAGGGTTCGCGGGGGAGGAGGGGGAGAGCATGCGTGTGTCGAAGCCACCATTCCATCTGTCTGCAGGATTTCCCGGCAGGTAGATGCAAACACGGTGATACAGTGATGGGCCGCGCGTCACAAGCGGGCGACTGGCATCCCGCACTGGTGCCAGCTGGAATGGTACAGGAGTCCCGGTTTAGAGACACGAAAATAGGAGTTGGTATGTGAGAGCGTGTGAATGGGAACCCTCATCTCTTCCAGTCTTCAGAGATGGCTTCGTAAACGTTGCACTTAGCCGGGAGAAGACCAGTGGAGAATCCTTGGGCATCCACCCGGGAGGGGAGGGAGGAGGAAGAAGGTTTTCGGTCTTTGCCTTGGACCCTGAAACCCCGAAACCCTGTCTGCTCTTCAGAAAGAGTCTTTCTTGCTTTCTCTGTGCTCCCCCTACTCTTCGTTTTTCCTAAACTTCGTTCCATAAGATTGTGAAAATCATAATAATGTATTACTATGTATTATGTATTATAATGTATTATTATGTAGTATACACCTTCATTTAGCTTCCATCAAAAGAAAAACAAAACAAACCAGAAACAACACACCACATCAACAATGCCCGTTTGTCCTGCTGCTTAGCAGGACAGGGTTCAAAATCCTTGTGCTCTGGACTTAACACTTGTAGAATGTAGGGGAAGGGGGCAGAGGTTGGCATCTTGACATCTAAATGGAAGCGCTAGTTGCTTCCTGAGTGATGAATAGAGAGGCTTGAATTTGCAAAATAAGTGCAATGATAAACGACTGAAAAGGAGAAACGCTAAAGGGAAAAGTTTCACAGGGAAAAAAAGTGCAGAGGTTTCAAAAGAAATAAAATACAATTGTAGGAGACTAAGATATTTTTTTTAATCCAACAACCCGGCTCTCACCAGAGTGTGGATCTCTACCCCTACACACACACACACACACACACACACACACACACTTCCTGCAGCAGAGCAGCCCTTCCCTTCAGTGATCTCAAGAAGGGAAAGGGTGGGGCAGCTAGACCTGGGAGGACACCCCAACCAGGTGCTTGCTCTTATCTTTTTGGAAGAGTTTGTATAAAGCTGGTGAGAGGGAGACCAATAAGGACCAACCAACTTGTGGCCTTCTTAAGTAAGGTTCCACTAAAGCGACTGAGAAACACACCTGAGGGCTTAATTACCAGGATAGTCCACGAATGTATGGCCTCTTTAGCCTCTGGAAGACTGACTGGAGGTCAGGAGCTCCAGGGATGAGCCCTGTGACAGTGGGAAAGCATCTCCCACCAGCTTGACAAGAAAATTTCTATTGCCAGACAGATAAGGAAGATCAAGGTAAGGGGAAGCAGGTTAGCTTCCTCTACATTCAGATGTGCTGGTCAACTGACCCACTGGCACTTGGCAGCTCTGGCAGGGGACCAGGACCACCTCCCCCGGGGCTGATTTTGCCAGGTAGAGCAGGTCTTTTGTTCAGTCACTTAGCTTGCAAAGTGGGCTTCTCTGCAAAAAGGGCCATATAAATGAACCCTAGAGAGTCTGAAGGATGCAAAGATCTAGGTAAATGCTAAAATTGCTAGGAGCGAACACTTCTCCAACACTCTAGGTGTTGCTATGCAATTGTTCTCTGATGCAGATGAGAACATCTGATCTTCAGTGATAGGACCATTCTCTGCTGCATTCTCCCCAGGCAAAAAGCACCTGTAACCAGCTAACTTGCATCTTAACGTTCAAGGCAAACAGGTTGCCATCTTAGCTAAGATTGCATTATTTGCAGACACTGCCTCATTGAGGCAAGCTTGGAGAATGACGTATGTGCGCACGCGCATATAGATGCACACACACACAATCTTAGAGATCAATACAAAATATAGCTCTCATCATACAGTGAAATCCTACACGGTAAGACACAGTCAGTACCAGTAGAGTGAAACTAGCCTGATAAGTCAAAGGGTAAAATGAGCAAAATCAAGGATTTGAATGGGACTACAGATTTCTCCCAGATAATTTTACCAACCAGCACTGCAGTAAAAACAAAACAAAACAAAATGCCAACATCTTCCAGTATGTGGTTTGCTCTCTTTTGGGGTTTCAGAACCTGCTGGTTGCAAATCTATGACAAGCATGAGGGTAGGGACTGAGAAAAGGGGGCTCTTGTTTTCTTTCCGAATAGATACCTGGATAACAGTCTGTGAACCAAACCTGTCTATTTTCTTCCTTTCTGAAATGGTTTAATTTCCAGGAAATGAGCCATGGTCTCCCACCTGGTGGCAGCAAGTGTAAGTAAAGATGTGTGAATTGGTTCTTTAACAATGCTATAACCCTCTTGGGGAGTGGGGGGCTTACAGGTGGACCATATTTGCTTCCCTTCCCTCAGCTGTGGTTGAAGAAAGTTTATATTTTTATTCATTGGTTTTTGACCGGCTATGAAATTATAATCACACCATACAGGTGACTGATGAAATACACTTTTGAGGCTTTTATTTCTGGGATAGAGAGGGATCTATCCCTCACTAATGACTACACAGCAATTACCATTATATCCCAAACCATAACAGAACAGTTTCCTGGTATTTTTTGCACACATTTTCTTGCAAAGTAGGAAGCCTTTGCTTATATGACATCTGGTAATTCTTGCCTGAATGCTTTATATCTTACCTACATTTGAGCTTCTCAAAGGTAGATAATGTCTCTCCTTCCCAGTGCCTAATACCATTCAGCCCTCCCTATTTTTGCTCAATACATACTTGCCGAAGTTTGAAACCTATCAATTCCATTTTCAACAACGATGTAGAGACTGCTGCTGTGAGTGAATAAAAAAAGGCATTCTCATTAGTTTCAGAGTGAGAAGTAAATGCTTATTTAAATAGCCTGGAATATATGGCCCTTAGGGAAATTCAGTCAATCTTTCCATTTTCAGAATGGATGTTAGAACCATAATTAAGAAGCAAATTACTAACAATTAAAAAAATGATTTGGAAAGTGTCCTTATCCCCTCTAGTCCTAGCAGCAGCAGACTAATGATGATGTTGGTTTCAGGGGTAATAAATTTTTTCTAAGTGAACAGAATATCTGCAGTGACTGTAAACAGCTTCGGGATTGTAGATTCTAATGTTTAACCTGTTGAAGATCAGGATGAAATTACTTTCTTTCCTCGTAGGCTCTTTCCCCCCTCCTTGCCAGGCTTTGATGATACCATCTGATTTATTTGGTATATTCTGAGAGCTCCTGAGCATTTGCCGCAGGATATTCTAAAAAAGATAATGAGATATTTGGGCAGTGGTCTTTCTTTTCTAAGAATACAGTTCTTATGCGTTTATTAAAATCTCTGATTGCGGCTTCTGAAGATCTGAAGCCCAAAAGGCAAGGCTGAGCCATCAGTTACCCAAAGTGCTTCCAAGAAAAGGAGAAAAATCCATAGAGGACAGGAAAGCATTCAGGGCATTATAATAAGAATTATATAATCCCTACTGCTAGTATGGCACTTTACAGTTTGCAGAATGCTTTCCTCTGCATTATTAACTCTTTTATTCCCCTGAAGAGGCAGCAGGGTGGGAGAGAGCAAAAATGGAACTTGACACCTAATAGGATATAACTTAATTTATCTACTGTGGATTTTAAAAAATACCCAACATATGGCTTTCTGTGACAAATAGGATCCTCATTTGTCTAAGAACAATCTTTAAGCTGACATTCCATCAGCCTTGATTTTTTTTCCAAAGCAGTGATTGCTGTTCCCTGTCTGATGCTCCCAGAGGGGGGCATCATAGAACAGGAGCCTGAGAAGGAAGGAGAAGAGGCATAAGACCCTGAACCTATTACTCCCATACAAGCCCTTTTTTTAGAAAGAAAATAAATAGAAATTCTGTTAGGAATACGGTTCCCAACCTTTCCAAAGTCCGTCAACTGTAATTCTCTCAGTGGAAAAAAAAAAATTAAAGCATTTAAAAAAGAAAACAGCCATTCCTAAGGGGCGATGCCCCCACCCTCACCAAAGCAAATAAACCTTATTCTCAAAATAGAAAAACAAATTTACAAAATTTTTTAAAACAGAAAGGGACAGTGACCCCAGATGAGGAAACTATATCTCCCCTGAAAATTATTTTAAGAAAAAAAAATTCTAAAGGGAGGAGCTCCTTGCCCTTGCCAAAGCCAATGAAAGTTATATCCCCAAGAGAAAAATTTTTAATGAAAAGAATGAGAAATCATCTCAAGGTAAACAATATTTTTAACCCTAAAATTTTTCTTGGAATTTATAAACTTTATTCACACCTTATGGCCCATGCCCAATCTCTCACAAAAATTATGGGGGCAAAAATGTCTTCCAAATGTTCACCAGTCTCACCAAAGCTCCATACAGTTATTTCTTCCAATTATATGAAATGTCCAAAATAGGCAAACCCTTACAGACAGAAAGTAGATTAGTGGTTGCCAGTAGCTGAAGGAAGGGGGGAGGGGAAGTGTGAGTGATAGCTAAAGGGTACAGGGTTTCTTTGGGGGATTATAAAAAAGTTCTGAAATTAGACAGTGGAGATGTTTGCACGACTTGTGAATATACTAAAAACCACTGACTTGTATGCTATAAAATGGTGAATTTTATGGTATGCGAGTTATATCTCAATTTAAAAAATGTCAGGAAGCCTAATTCCACCAACTCCGTCTTTCCTTCTCAAGATTGCTTTGGCTATTCGGGGTCTTGTGCATTTCCATACAAACCGTAAGATTTCTTGTTCTAGTTCTGTGAAAAATGCCATTGGTAATTTGATAGGGATTGCATTGAATCTGTAAATTACTTTGGGTAGGATAGTCATTTTCACAATGTTGATTCTTCCAATCCAAGAACGTGGTATGTCCCTCCATCTGTTTGTTTTGTCTTTGATTTCTTTCATCAGTGTCTTATAGTTTTCTGCATACAGGTCTTTTGCCTCCTTAGGCAGGTTTATTCCTAGGTATTTTATTCTTTTTGTTGCAATGGTAAATGGGAGAGTTTCCTTAACTTCTCTTTCTGCTTCTTTGTTGTTAGTGGCACATATATACAGTGGAATATTACTCAGCCATAAAAAGGAATGAAATGGAGCTATATGTAATGAGGCAGATAGACCTAGAGTCTGTCATACAGAGCAAAATAATCCAGAAAGAGAAAAACAAATATCGTATGCTAACTCATATATATGAAATCTAAAAAAATGGTACTGATGAACCTAGTGACAGGTTAAGAATAAAGATGCAGATGCAGAGAATGGACTGGAGGACACGGGGTTGGGGGGGGCAAAGGGGAACCAGGGGCAAAATGAGAGAGTAGCATAGACGTATATACACTACCAACTGTAAAATAGATAGCTAGTGGGAAGTTGCTGTATAACAAAGGGAAATCAACTCGATGATGGGTGATGCCTTGGAGGGCCAGGACAGGGAGGGTGGGAGGGAGTCGCAGGAGGGAGGGGATATGGGGATATATGTATAAATACAGCTGATTCACTTTGGTGTAACTCAAAAAACTGATACAAGACTGTAAAGCAATTATATTCCAATAAAGAGCTTTAAAAAAAAGTAAAATGAGATTGTTCCTCCAACTGTGTAATGAACTGATTACCTTCCCACAAATAAGCAAACGAACAAATGAATAAATAAGGGAAAAAAGAAATTTTAAAAGAAGTGAGCCTCCAACCTCACAAAGAAAAATAACTTTTATTCACCCCCAATTCTTTTTCTTTTGAGAAAAACAAACAAAAAAAGAAATCTCTTCAAGGGCAGAAACTTTTAAAATCATCAAAATCAATGAAACTTAATCCCTCCACCCAGATACACACAAACATTTTAACTTAACAAAAAGAAAGAAATATTAAAGGATAGGGTCCCTGATCTTACCAAATATCCTGAATTTTTAATTTCCATAAAAGGAAGAAAAAAGGAATAAAAGAAATAAATACCCCAACAGGAGATGCCCCATCCACACCACAGCACATGAATATTATTTCAATTTCTTTATTGAAATACTATACAATTTCTTTAATATTTAAAAGAAAATGATGGAAAGGCATATTGTGTTGGTGGAGGGGACGATATCAATGAAGTGAAAACAAAATCCTCTTAAAAAGAAATGCTCCAACCTCAAAAGACACATGAACTTTTTTGTCAAAACACAAGGAAAATGATGCAAACTATTTTTTAAGAAGAAAAAAATAAAAGGAAATCCTTCTAATGAGAGGTGACCTGAATTCATCCAAATCCAAAAGCTTTATCTTTAAGATAGGAAAATTTTAACTTGGAAGGGAAAGGTAGCAGAGAAACAGAAACAAAACCAAGAAAGCCCTCTTAAGGAAAGATGTCCTCAGTCTCCACAAAGCTCCCTTTTCTCAAAACAAGTGCATACATTTAGAATTAGAGGGGAAAGAGGAAGAAAATGAATATGATATTTTAAAAGAGAAACCTCCTTTTTAGGGAATGAAGAAGCCCCCAAAGTCACCAAGTCCCTGAACATTTTTTCTCCAAAAAAGAAAAAAGAAAGAAAGAGAAAGAGGGAGGTGAGAGAAGAGGAGGAGGAAAGGAAGAGAAAGGAAAGGAGGGGGGAAATGAGGTAGAAAGGGAGGGAGGGATGGAAGAGGAAGAAGAAGAAAACTAAAGGGATAATTTTTAAAAAGAAGAAATTCTCAGGGAAGATGAACCAATGCCTTATTGAAAATAATGAATGTTATTCCTGATAATCAAGGCACTCCACCCCTATAAAAAGGAGAAAAAAAACACAAAATCTTTTAAAGCTTCTCCTAAGGGAGATGCACCCAATCTCACCCAAACCCAGGTACTTTATCTATCTTCCAGCCTTTAAATAATTTTTTTTTAGTAGAAGGAAAGAAAAAGAAATTCTTTCAAAGAGAGATGTTCCCAATCTTATTTCTTTCAAATAAATTATTTATTTTAAAGAAAAGAAAGAACAATTCTCCTAAGAAGGGCACCCCAACCTCATTAAAGCCAGTGGCCCTTATAGCTCCTCTCCACAAAATCTAGTTTTTAAAAAATGGAAATCCTCCAAACCTAAAGACAGGTGTTCCCTCATCCCCACCAAAAGCAAGGAACCTTTTCCCCAGAGATGTTTTTTAAAGAAAAATCCTTCCATCGTAAGAGATACCTTCAACTTCACTAAAATTAATAGACCTTATTCCTCTCCACACCCAAAGCAAAAAAAGAAATTTAAGAGGAAAAAAAGAGAAACCCTCCTAACCTAAGGCAAGTTGGTCATAATCTCACCAAATCCACTGAACTTTATTCCCCTACAGAAATTTTTTAAAGAAAGAGCCAAAGAGGGAAAAAAAGGCCGATCTTTTAAGAAAAAGTATGCTTTCCACCCACCCCTCTAAAGACTAGAAAGTATTATGCAAAGAAAGGGTAATATCATTCTAGAACAGTACCAGTGAACCTTAAATTCAGCAGGTGAGGCTGTAGGGTAGTCAACGTTTAATCCCAGGCTGGCTTCCCTCTGCCCCCAGCCCATTTCTGGTTACCTTTCCCATCTGTCAGTCAAGCTGTACACTCAAGAAAGGCAAACCCTGTCCATGGAAAACAGAGTTAAGAAGGTAAAACTTCTGAGGAAAAATCATATACTTCTTTTCCAAACCAAACAGACATGATTTGGGAATTAGCTGCATCATCATTCCTCTCTAATACTATAGAAACTCAAGAGATGATGATAAACTTTAAAGCAATGACACTCTTACTATTAAATTTCAAATTAGACACATACCCCTACCTAGCACAGAAGGAGCTTAGCCAATTGAATAATGGTGTTCTGAGAGTGATTGTCTAATCATGTGCTCACTTAAATGTTCTCATGTAATGATAAAGGGCTTGACTCTCACAAATAAATACAATTTGCAAGTCAGATTTATAAGCAGAGTTATAATATTTATAACTCAATGTTTTCCAAATTTTTTAATTCACTTACTCATTTAAAAATTAAATTGAAGGACCTACTGTATAGCACAGGAAACTATGTTCAATATCTTGTAATAACCTATAATGGAAAATAATCTGGAAAAGAATACATGTGTGTATATGTATATATGTACATATATATGTATATATACATATATGTAATAAAACTGAATCACTTTGCTGTACACCTGAAAGTAACACAACATTGTAAACTAACTATACTTCAATTTAAAAAATAATTTAAAAATTTTAAAAATTAAATTGAGTACCTGCTCTATGTCCTACATGCTTAACACTAAGGAATCCACGGTGGGCAAAATCACATAGATGAGACTTCCTTTAAGCAGCACTGGTAAATGAGGGACCCAATTACCAAAACAGATATACAAAGAGTGATCATTTGTTTCACCAGATGTGCTTTACTGAGGTATTCACTCAGTCAATTCTCTCAGCGTACATCTTCCTAAACAAAAACGTAATGTAATAAAATAATGGAATATATGCTAATTTCAGAGAATGTGGAAAATCATGAAAGCTTCCAAAAAGTAAATAAAAATTATATAGAACCCCACCGTTCAAGAGGTAATTGCTGTTAATATTTTGATATATTTTTCCATTTATTTTCTCTGAGTATATGCTTATAGTCTACAATAGTAAGACTTTAGGGAATGTGCAATTATGTCTCAGGCTTCCCCCTGCCCCAGTCACCTCCCCCACTTAATTATTAGATCATGTACATTGTTCTACATTGTATTTAGGAAACACTAATTGTATGATCTCCTTGATAAGGGTGTGCTTGAAATATAACTGTTTGGGGATATATTTGCAGTTTAAAGCAATGAGAGTATACATTTTATGTAGACACAATTGTTATATCTACACAAACAAATGTCCCATATATAAATAGCTGACTAAGTTCATGTTTACTAACTGCACTTTCTTGGTCATCTAGATTTCATTTGTCCAGCTAGCTTTTGTGACTTTGGTTTGGAGAATGAGACCTGGAACAAAATCCATCTTCTTCCCACTGTTAAATTCCCAAAAGGAAAATCTAAATTTCTGAGACTCTATTGGGTCACTTTTAGCCATATGCAAAGATGTACTGATGGCTTTGTCTCTTTAACACAAAGTTACAGAATCATGCTCTTCTGGGTGCCTCCTACCCATGTGTGAGGACATTATCAACAATTATTAATGTGTGAGGACATTATCAACAATTATTAGGAGATAGACTATTCAATTTATCCAGCTTTCATTAACCAAATGTGGTAGAAAATTGAGTTAACAAACTGTATACAATCCAACCAGGGTTGAATCAGTAATTTAAAAGGTGAGTGTAATGCAGTTTTAAGATCAAAATCTTCATCCTTGTCTGTAGCAGAGATATTCATCTTCCAAAGCATTACAGGTATTTGCTATTTAAGCCTTTTGCTTTTAAAGAGCCTGTAAAAGAGTTATTGGCCCCTGAGAACAGGGATTCCCATCGCCTTGTTTCCCTCCTAGCAGCACAGGGCAAGTCATGTGATACTGTGGGATTCTGAGAGATAGGGCAATACTCCCACCCTGATCTTTGTGAGTTCTTCTGAAATGAGAGGTGATGGGCGTGGGGACTGAGCCTGGCCCCTGCCTCCAGGAGTGGGAGAGGGCTGGAAGCACTGCTTGCAGGGCTCAAGTAAGAACATTCAGGATCCTGAATGTTCATTCATTTGCTTTCTCCTGCAGCTAATATCTATACCTATTCTCTTCTGGGATTTTGGCTTGAGGCAGGAAATGAAAGGTACCTGCTGAGTAAAATTTGTTAATCTCCTTGGCTGTGAGTAGAGACACTTGAAACCAGGAAAATTTTTATTAACCCTGTGCTTTGTCAGTTGAGTCCCCATTCTCCTGAAGTGGCTCCAGCATCACAGCACCATCCTCCAAACCCCAACTCTAACAGTAGTCTCTGCATCCCATTTTAGAATTACCTTGATTGTTAACTTGCCCTTAATAAGTGTCATTTGCATCTATTATCTACCTTTAACATATTATTTCACGGTTTACTTACATCACTGTACATCTCCCTTGCAGTATAAAAGGAAAGTGTGATGTGGCTTTATTAAAACAGCTAAGCGTAAACAGCAGCGAGGAAAGTAAATGAGGCTACAAAACAAGATAATTGATTTCAGAAAATTAACAAGTTGGTGCCCTTCTCACTAACCTCAATTAATGCTTACTGTGACAATTTCCCTCCTGCCAGGCTTGAGTAGAACATAACTTTTCTCTTACCCATAATTTGGATATTGTTGTCCCTTTCTCCTTCACCTTAATCGGCTTGACTGTTAAGACTAATCAAAATGATAATTTTGGCGTTTGCTGTGGTCTCCTTTGCTTTAATATACTCAACTTGGTGACAAGATCTCCAGGGAATTTTGCTTGTTTTTGGCTTCACTTTGGTTTCACATGGAACCAAAGCACCTGTTCAGGGGCTCTCTTCATGGTTTTCCTACTATACTGCTTCTTGCTAGTGAGTCCTCTGTCTAGAAGTTCTTGGAAAAGCCTCATTTTGTCTTTCCATCATCCCTCATCAGAACTAAACTTTTAATGGTGCAAAACAAAGATAGACATTCCCAGGCAGCTTGAAAGCCTGCTTTTTTGTTTGTTTGTTTGTATCCAGTATAGTATAAGCATCATTGTGAGCTACACATATCTGCTAATTAGTTCATTAAGTGTTAATAATTAGGCACTGGTGTTTTAAATGCTTTAAAATATGATACATATTCGGAGGACTGTTACATAAGTAGTTTAGAGTGTTTTTTTTTTTTTCCCAGAGATCTTTTTTTTTTTTTAATTTATTCAGTGGGAAGTTGTATAACAAAGGGAGTCCAACTCGAGAATGGAAGATGCCTTAGAGTGTTTTAATGATATTTGAGGAAATCAGTTGGGGGTTTAAAAGGTGGAATGGGAAGGCATTATCACTTTTTCAATTGAGAAGAATGGAATAAAGTTGCCCACTATCTGAAGTTCACTATCCAATGTTTTCAGGGATGGATTAGATTCAGATATGAGGGATTGGCTGATAGCAAATTCACTTTGATGTAAGAAATTTAGGGGAAAGAATGAAGCTGTTGAGATAAGTGGGAACCATATATCTTCCTCAAACCTAGAGAAAAGTGGAATTAAGTTAAGCAGTGACAGTGAAAGTATCGGGTAGAAGTGTGGTTATGCTTGAATTGGGCAGGTGAGGCCAGGGCCTACAGACAGAAGAGTGAGGTATATAAACTTAGAAAAAAAAGGCCACTTTGATAAAATTGTAGAGTGCAGATTGAAATCTTGTGGAAAATAAAGTAGATTGAGGAAAGTCCCATTGAAACTTTGAAGGCAACCTACAAAATTGTATATATCATCCAACTAATGTGATATAATCTTTGAAGGGCTGCTGATTAGTAAACTAATGACTGAAGCAGAGAGTTGGCTGATAGGGCATATAATTAAACATGACAAAACTTTCAATTTCCTTGTATACCAAATTCCAAATTAAATCGCTAGAGCCAAAAATGGAAGAAAATAATTATATTATCTAGTGTCCCTTTTCTACCGTTTTGGGCCTTCTTTGACCACGTTCCACTTTTGTGAGAATCTGATCTGCTTTCTCTTTGATATTTTTCCTATTTCATACCACAGGGTTTTCTATAGCAAAAGTAAGAAACCATGATGGGAATCCAGTGAAGCCTTTTATCTTCAGTATTGTAGACCCATAGACTGTCCTGAAAGGGACCTATGGAGATCAGCTAGTCCAGTGTTTTAAAAACCTTTTTAGCAGTAGAATCTTTTTATGTTTTTCTCAATGAAATCAAATGAAAGCCTAATATTTAACAGAAATACAAGAAATATTTCATTAGTCCTTCTCTAGCTAGTTTGGGTTTGTAACTGACATCCCTTCCCAACTCTTTATTTAAAGCTAATAGGAAAGTGAGTTTGCACTCCCTGTTTATTACTGGCTTCTTAGCAAGGATGCTGGTGATGTAGGAACACACTGTATAAGAAATAGAAGCAAGTCAGAGTTTAAAATTTTGCCTAAAATATTCCAGGATGTAGATAATACTGTCCTGGAAACATGTCATTCTAGAGAGTTCTTCCCTCTTCACCCACCCCAGGAATGTATTACAACTATCTTATAAAGTGGGTTGTCATAATGTACACTGTCTTTGCTTGTAGGAACATTTTTATTATTGGGGATTGTGTTCCTGACTAAGGACACCACACCAAGTGAATTGTAGATAGAACTAAAAATATGTAGTAAAAGCTAATATATAACTGTAAGCTTCTGTAACAATTTAAAACAGCAAAATTGTTCCAAGACCTATAAAATGGGCATAAATGTACCATACACATTGACTTTGTAAGGGACCCCAGTGTACTATAAAATGTACGTGCATCACATAAAAGAGCTAATTCTACATAAATTTAATCTATCATTATTATTTATTTAGAATTTGCACTCTGCCCACATCCAAAAAGGATATAAAGTATCCTACAAAATTAAACACATATAAAATAGGACAGTTGAGCACAAATAAAAACAAGACAAAACCAATTCAAAGCAGTGGTGAATGAGACTTTAAACTAATATATGCTAGTTGTAATAAACCCTAATTACACATTTAATTAGCAGTACTTTTGTTCGGTATCCAAGGAAGTTTGAGCTAATTCCTCATTTTTATGCAATACATCTTCCTGTAGCAAGCTGCAGCAACCACAGAATGAAGAACTAAAGGTTGCCAAGATTGTGGTATAGGTGTTAATTAGCTGCCCTAGAAAGCTACAGATTTGGGTTATTTTAGTGTGCTTGAATTTTTCTAATATTCTAATGCATGTATATGACTGTGAGACGTAACTATGGAACTTTCTCAAATAAAATATTATTTCAAATAAAATTTATTTCTGAAATAAGTCTAAATGGTACCTTGTAACTAGACATTCAATAGTTTGGACTCTTTCTTGGATTGGGAGTTACTTCACATTGATTCTAGACCCAATTCCACTTTACATAGCTGCGTAATATGGGGTCAATTGCTTAATCTTTCCATGGCTTAGCTTTTGTTTCTCGTAAATGAAGCCAATAATGTGCAGCTGACTCAGCTCAGTTCAGCAGTCTCCCCCAGCAAGTCTTCACTGGTATCCCATCTGGGCTGAGTGCCCTTCTTCTGGGCTCCTGTACCACCCTGTACAAAATTCAGCTTCTCAGAAACTGAGATTATCAGCTTGAGTATCCCATTAGGGCTATAAGGATAAGGGCTATAAGGCTCTTAGGGCCTAACATACTACCTGCCACTCAATACATGGTGACTGAAGTACTTTATGAAAATATCATGAAGGCTGAATGAGAAATTAGATTTAAACCGTATATTTCAAAAATAAGAAATATGCAAGTGCTAGGTTATTTTAGTATCATTTGTATACGTGCCATGATATTTGCTATCATCACTTTCTCTCTTTCGGTACGTAGGTCAATTTTAATATACTCACCCCTCAAAAAATGGGTTTGACAACTCAGGCGCATTACCAGTAGGTGATGGTAGGCAGCACTGCCTCATATCCTCCCAGAGGGCTATAGTTTTTTCTGATTCACACAGAGGGACAGTACACATTCGTAGCAGCCGTGTATTGATCATGTGAACTTGAATTACTAGTCTTTGGCTACATTCATAGCTAATCTTGACAGAAATGAGAATGATGAGTTATCTAGTCAGTTCTTTTAAAAAACGAAATGCAAATTTATTACAACACCCAAGTATAGCAACACTAAAGAATATTATACTTAATTATAGTATATAGAGAGCAGGGTTAAACACATAACTAGGTACCACTTGGTACTCTTTTCACTAATCTTAACTGTTAATCAGAATTTAATCTATTTATGATATTCTTTTCACCATAATTGAAAAACTCCTGACTCATCTTGGTGTCAAATTTCTTCTGTAGCTGGCACTTGAATTTGGAGCTGGGTGTCAATGTGACTATTCTGAGGTTCTCCCTTTCTTGTGAGGAATAAGAAGCAACAACTAAGCTTTGATATCCCCTTGGCAGTCCAAGTTTTATTCAAAATAGCTTTCTACTAGTTACAGGGAAAAACCTTAATTTGTTTCACTAGTGCCTGAGCACCCTGAGCTTGAAAATGGTCTGATCAGGAAAGCAAATACGGAGTCTCTACTAAGCAGGAAACTCTAATGACCATCTTGTTTCCAATCAGAAGGAACTTTTCCATTAAATGAGGTCATAAACTTCTACCCTTTCTAGAATAGGTACTGGGCAGGATTGCCACATAAAGTTGTGCAGGTGGTACACTAGATGAAGCTGCCATGTCTAAGGGAACACCTTTCACAAAGTAGACATCATATAGGTAGATAGATAGATATAGATATAGATATAGACATAAATATAGATGATATAGATAGATATATATTCTAACAGATTTCCTGAAGATGGCAGTCAAGTGCCTCACGCTAACAAAATCAGCTGACCCCTAACAACTCTGGGGTTAGGGGCACCAACCTTCCACACAGTCAAAAATGTGCATATAATTTATAGTTGGCCCTGTATGTCCAGGCTTCCTCCTTATATGCACTTCCTCCATCTCCAAGGCCACATCCATGGATACAACCAACCACAAATTGTGTAGTACTGTAGTATTTACTACTGAAAAAATTCCATGTGTAAGCGGACCCACACAGTCAAACCCATGTTGTTCAAGGGTCAACTGTATTATGACAATTTTCTGACAAATGGAACTAAAATATCTTTAGCAACTGGTGCCTTTTCCTGATGTGTCTTATGGGCTGATCCTGATACTAATTCCTTACATTTAAATAAAATGGCTCCCTTAGCAACTCCCTAGAAGTCTATAAAACATATGATCAGAACTGATTTCCAAAAATTCCTATTTTATTTCATATCACATTTTACCTGTTCATCATTTTATGGGCCCAGCATGCTTCCGCGCTGTGCCACTCTGCTAGGTGTGAGCATCATTTTAAAACAGAAAACTGTGACAAGGATTTGAACCAGGAATTTATAGGGGCACAGTTATGGGCAGGCATACAACCACAGGTACACACTGGTACATTTGCTCCCAGGAACATACTCAAGTATACATACTCCAGTAGCTGAATAGCCTGGTAGGTAGGTGTGCACACACACATGCGTGCACACACACACACACACAGAGAGAAACAGATTTGGCTGGACATTGAAGCATATAAAGTAGGAGGCTCTGGCTGCTCATTGCGGTGCCAAGCTCTTGCCCAGCTTTCCTGTTTAACCTATTTTCAACCTGTTTCACTCCCACAAGGCAATGAGTTCCCTAAGTTTTACGTGCTCTCATGTGAGTTCAATTCAACAAACCTTTCTTAGGGTGTACTAGTGACAAAGAAATGTGCTAAGTAGATATGGGAAGCCACTCAGTCCTGGAAAGTTGTTTGAGGGAGGTTAGATATGAACTGTGTCTGAAGTTTCAGTAGGACTTTGATAAGTAAACATGGGGAAAGAGACAGGAGGCAGAGGGACTATCTTAAGCATAGACATGGAAGAAGTAGAAAGGGCGATGCTCTGAGAATCCCACAAAGACTAGACATATTTGGAACATTTAGTGTATCAGGAGGAAAGGCTAGAAAACTTAGTTGGGAGGTAAATTGCAGAGGGCCTTGAATGCCAGGTGAAGGAATACATGTTTTATTCCATAAGCAGTGGAGAATCATGGAAGGTTTTTTATTGAGAGTTACATAACTAGGTTTAGATTTAAGAAAACTGTCAATATATAGGATGGGTTAGCCAGGAAGACTCTAGAGAAAGGGACATCAATATAGGCAAGAGATACCGAGTACCTAAGGCAATTAGTGTGGGGAAAAGTGGATAGAAGAGCTGCTGTCGGGATTTGGTTTGTAACTGATTAGGTGTGGATGGTGGGGAAAGAGAAGAATGGAAAATGACTCTAAACTTTCTAGCCTGGAGTTGTTAACATTATAAAGAAGATAGGAGCAAGAGCAGGCTTAGGTAGCAGCCAGAGAAAGATCATGAGTACAGTTTTGGAAATTTTGAGTTTGAGGCGTTGCTTACGCTCAAGACAGTGATTAGAGAAGGATGAGAACTTAAGAGTTAAAGGACCAAAATATATATGTTTTACCAGGAAAAGTAAGCAGTGTGGAAAAAGTTTGTTTCTCCCCCCACCATATACACACTAATTGAAACAATGAACAAAATCAATAGAATCAGAGAATAGAAGAGAGATGAACATGGACAAATAATGTTTGGGGAAATAGGCAGAGAAAAAGATTGATTTCGAAGTTGAAGTATTGAGCAAGAAGGGAGAAAGAAGAGAATGTGTAATTTTTTACAGGAACATTTTCTTTGAAAGTGTTGATCCTGAGTAATTTTTTTCAACAACTTTTCTATCTTCTCCTTTGGCTGTTTTCTCTTTGTTGAGAAAAATCCTCTGAATGGTCTTGAAAGGAGAAGGGTTATTGTTCATGTGTTGTCCTCAGATAGAATGCAAGATGCTTTTCTCTTATTACCCAAGTCTTTATTTGTAAGCCTAGGAATATACTGTGTTTTGGAAAACCAGTAAGTAAGGTTAATAGTTATCTAGTTATTAACAGGAAGAGCATGAGAACATTTCTCTTGTGTTAAAGAAGGATATATTGTTCTCTATATCAAAGATTCTATTTTAAAGCTCTTCACATATAGTAGGCACTTAATAACGTTGAATTTATAAGAAATAAAAGTTATATATACATATATATATAAAACTAAGCTAAGATACACTTAGGGTATTATAAGATTGGCTCTGAAAATGTTGAGGGGAGGTGGGGACTTTCTTAAAGAAAACTGTTCTTGCCAGGTAAATTTTGTCTTTTAGATAGGAACTGAATAATAAGCCCCTTAAATTAGCGGCAGACAGTAGAGGAAACAAAGGGAAAGTCAGATGGAATAAACTGACAAATATATGAAAATGTGAACTGAAGGCCAGGTAGGTCCCCAGCCTTTTGCTAGTTGGTGTTAAAAGAATAAGGGTGGATGTGAAGTCCACAGTCTCACTTGGAAAACAAAACGTACACCAGAGACAGGTACATAGCAATACAAGAAAATATATGATTAGGTTACAGCATATGTAGGTCAGAGAGTAATACTGTAGAATTATAAAAGAGAAATAATAAAGGATGGAGTAGTTAGGGAAGGCTCCCTGATGGAGGTGAGATCAATTGAACTTAGATCTGAGAGCAACATATATAAAGATTTGAATGCAGCAAGGACTCTATTCAAATGATATCAAAGAGTTTTAAGAGAAAGGCAGGAGGATTTGGACTTTATCCTGTAGAGCAGGATATTATTTAAAGTTCTTGAGTAGGAGAGTAACAATGAAAGTAATTTTATGAGATATATATTGTGAAAGTGAGAAGGAGAGATTTGAGGGGGATTAAGATAGGAGGCAGGAAGATTACATAGGTTGTTGCAAAAATCCAGATGAGAAATGATGGTCACCTGCTTATCGAAAGCAATGATGATCATCCGTTCATCACCTAAAATCATTTCTTGAACACTTACTCTGTGTCAGGCACTGTGCCAATAACTGTAAATTAACTGAAGGAAATTGTAGCAAAGTAAAGAAAATAAGACCAAGTATACAAACAACTTCAACCCCAAGTAGAAAATGATAATGGTCATGAGAGAAGCTCTGAGTTCAAAGGAGATGAGAACTGATTGGAGCCTAGCAGGATGGGATAGACTTGGCTTTGGAGATGAGTAAAAGGGCATTCCAGAATTTTTCTTATTTGAGAAGAGATGCTGGAAAAAGTGATAAGAAGGGAATTCTAGGCAAACAAAACAGTATGAGCAAAGGAACCAAGGTGAGAAAATGCTGGGTAATTTTTGGAGACAAGAGGATGTGAAGCTTGAGGGTGCAGACAGAAATGAAGAGCTAGCAGAAGATGAGGGTAGGACAAGTGAATGGGCGTGTACGGGTAAGGAGGAGGGGAAATAGTCAGGGAAGATAGCATAGGACATTAATAATTTCTAATGTTCTTTCTGCTTTGCAATCCACACTTTGCTCAAACTCTGTCTGGATTCTTTCCAAGGGTCTGGGATGCTTTTATTTCATTCCTGGCCTGCCCACTTCTATGCACCATCTTCTCTGACATGAGAGCATAAGGTCCTGACTGATAGAGGTACCCTGGTCTGAGAAGGGAACTGATTCCCCCATGCATCTCATACAAGGCCAGTTCCAGCACTAAGCAGCATCCATATTCAATCTTTGGTGTTCAAGGACATCGCTCAGTCTCAGTTTTGCTGCCTGTATATACCTGTTTGGCATACCTTTTGAATGCCTTGTCATGCATGTGAGAAACACTATTCCTAATTTGTTTCTCAGTACATATCAAACTGAGCCTTCAGAGACACTTCTCAACCAGGTAGTTATAGCCATAAAATGTAGTGGTCTTTCTAGACTACTACTTGTTATTTGTATCATACTCTACAGTCTTCTAAAATGCTTCCATATTTCCCATTCCCTACGTCCTGGAATTCTCACCCCAACTCTGTATGTGGTATTGTTTTCATCCCCATTGTGCAGATGAGAAAAATGAGGCTAAAGGATAATCAGAGTCAAGATTCAAGCCTAAGGCTCCTGACTCCAAAACCAATCCCTAATCCATATCAGGCTAGTTAGTATCAGGTTTTCAAAGCAGCCCTCTTGAGCCCAGAAATTATCTAGCTTCCTCTAAACAAAATAGGATAATGGGGGCCATCTGCCTTTATCTGAGGACTAATTACCTTCCTTAAAGCTAACCAAATCCACAGGCTTAAGATGAGACACAGATTTAAGGTGGTTGTAATGGTTGTTTCCTAAAAAACTCTTTTGGATGCTTCTAATGATGATTCATTGTGTAAATAGTTTGGGACTTCCTGAGATCAGAATTCTCAAAAGGTTCTACAATTCTTAAGAGATTAAAAACACACCAGCCTAGAGGTTTGGGCCTAGAATTGAGATTTAAGAGGCTGATTCTGTTCCCAGCTGTGCCTTTGTGATTTGAGGTAAATCCTTTAACCTCTCACTTCTTAGTTATCCATTGGTAAATAAGCACAATTCCCACAATACATCTGGGAAGCACTTTAAAATTCTAAGCTGAAAGGTGTTTTAAAGCCTTAAAATTCTGTAAAGCACTTTGCACAGCTTTAAAACGACTGTGACATCAATACACAGTGGAATTAGTTCATTAAAAACAAGTGTATGGAGACAGGGTTAAAGCACAGATTTCTGCCTGCCTACTACTGTTTTTTAATAGGCCCAGCTCAGGTCTGTGTTCCCCTTTCATCTCTGCTACAATGTGATGTTGCCACAGCAAGTTGGCTCATCTTGCATGCCACCTCCTGCAGGGTTGTATGTCACTACGAACAGTATCCCTGGGTAGAGATTTCTCTAAGGTAGAAGCCTAGTGAAAAAGGCTAATTCTCTATTTCATTTCTCCCCTTTGAAGGTAGGATTGTGTGGAAGGGAAAATGTTTTAGACTCTTTGGAATAACACTTCTCTGTCCTATGCCTTAATGTCCCTGTCTATAAAATGGAGTTATTAAGATCTGCTTCCACCTGCAGAGGCAATATATAAACCTAACCGTGGGAGTTTCAGTGTAACATAGTGGGCTTCAGAGTCAGACACATTTGGGTTGAAATTCCAGCTCCGTCATTTCCTAGCTCTGTGACCTTAGGCAAAGACCTTCGCTAGCCTCTCTAAGTATCATTTCCCTCATTTATCATATGAGATTAATAATTCCCATTTTGTGTGGTTGCTTTAAGGATAAATTGCATAGCAAGTGTTTAGTTCAGTGCCTGGTACCTAGTTAGTTCTTTAAAAAATGGTAGCTGCTATGATATGAAAGACACTGGTTTCATTTCAAGTGCTTACTATACTTGCTCACTGTCTCTGCTCCCCTTCCCATTCAAAAGGGGTGAATGTTCCATGTAGAATAAGGAAAACATGGGAACAACAGGGTGGTTGTCATTGCTTTTTAACAATACATCTTAATATCACAGTCATGGACCCCTTCTACTTACTGCTGTTTTCTTCTGGTTAAAGGGGCATGTCAAGAGAGAGACTTGCAATTCAATTCAACAAGTATTTTTGAGCACTTAGTAATCGCATCTCTGACTTCTTTCATAATAAGTTCTCTCTTCTTTCCATAATTTATTGGTAAAAAGCAGGTATTTCATTCATATTAATTCATTATAGAATTCTAAGTTTCTAGTTAATTATTTCAATCCTTCCTGACATTTGAGCTACTGATATCTCTCAGGATTTTTTTTTTCCCAGAAAAGCAGCAATTTTAATTTGAAAGCAATTTTATGTGTGAGTGAAAGAGAGGAAGAAGGAACCCCCAAAGAGCTGCAGGGCAAAAATCATGCAGCTGCAGCACTATCTCTGGAGACCTGCAGAGACAGTGAGATAGATAGATGATGATAGATAGATAGATAGATAGATAGATAGATAGATAGATAGATAGATAATAGATAGATAGATATAGATACATACACACATAGATGATAGATAATAGATAGGTAGATAATAGAAGATGATAGATATAGATAGAAGATAGATTATATAGGATAGATAGATGTAGAAGATAGATAGGCAGACAGACAGATAGGTGATAGACAGATGATAGAGAGATAGATACACATATAGAGATGATAGATATAGATAGATAATATATAGATGATAGATACATAGATAGATCTAGATAGATACATGATGATAGATGATAGATGATAGATATAGATAGATAGATAGGTAGAGATAGAAGATAGATTAGATAGATTGGATGGATGGATAGATAGATAGATAGAGAGAATCTCCAGGTTACATAGAATTGACACCAGTTTAATTTGCGCTGACCTCCAACAAGAATGTCAGTAACATCTGAGTGATCTTCCTTCAAACATCAAAGAAGATGATGAACTTTCATGATCAAGGAATGAGAATTTACAAAGTCTAGTGTTAACTTTATTCCAACTTTTGAAGAAGTTGCTGCAGAAACCTAAGTCCTAAAAGAGACTTTTTTCATTTGGAGACTCTCCTAGTGAGATTTTTCAAGCAGATAGGATTTTCCTAGTACTGCTTTGCAATTTGAGGTTGCAGCATAGCAAACATGGCAGGCACAATCTCTGACACATGGATTTATATCTACAAGAAGAGGTGGAGGGAACAAGGATGTTTATGCACTGATATTACTACAATATTTGCTATTAAGAGACTTGAACTCTGGGACTTCCCTGGTGGTGCAGTGGTTAAGATCCATCTGCCAATGCAGGGGACATGAGTTCGATCCCTGGTCCAGGAAGATCCCACATGCCACAGAGCAACTAAGCCCATGTGCCAAAACTACTGAGCCTGTGCTCTAGAGTCCGTGAGCCACAGCTACTGAGCTCAAGCGCCACAACTACTGAAGCCCGTGTGCCTAGAGCCAGTGCTCTACAACAAGAGAAGCCATGACAATGAGAAGCCCACACACCACAACAAAGAGTAGCCCCCGCTTGCCACAACTAGAGAAAGTCCACATGCAGCAAATAAGACCCAATGCAGCCAATAATAATAATAAAATAAAAAAAAAGACCTAATCGCCAGTATCAAGTTTGGCTGCTTTGACAAGGTCTCCAAGTGGATGATATCATGTATAACCAACTCTTCCCATCTCTAGGTGAAATGAAGACAGATTTAGGCATTTAATCCATGATGCCAAGTTACCTTGATATTTAAAGGAGGAGGCTCATGGTGGAGCACGTCTCCTGTCTTCTGAGAAATTCTTGGATTCAGTAGTTTAAAAATAACATTTGAATTCCAAAGACAGTCATTTAGATACTGCTGTGGTTCAATGGTTGTATTTGCTAAGCACACACCTCTGAAGACAGGCAAATGATTATAAATGACAGTACAGAGGCAGCACTGCACTTCTGGGAAGCATGAACAAATCCAGCTTACGTGTCATCCTGCAGCAGGATCAAGTCCTGTCCACAGATGACACTCAGTGGAAAGCTACCATTTAAATCCCACCAATGGAACAAGGAGGGCCGTATCAAAAAGTCAGGGCAGCAAAATCTGAGTTCCCATCACACCTCAACTCCTCTGAGTTGGCACTCTGTGTATTATAAGTAGAAGCTGGAAATTCAACAACTCGTATGTGATGAGGTGAGGTAATCAGAAGCCTACAGGATAAAGAGATGCTTCCAAGACACACTGAAACAAAGCATGACTTGACCTTGGACTTCTAGCAAATGACAGTGTATGTACGTGCCATTCTACTCAGGAATTCTCAGAAGTAGAATATCTTTTTACATATTGATATTTTCCATTACAAATATAAATCTTGGTTGCAAAGGTATGAAAAACACCTGGCATGAGTAGTGGATAAGGCCAGCCTCAAGGATAGGGTTTGTGTGTAGAACATGGAAGAGATTGCCCCCCACACTAAATATTTATAGCCATGTGTATACATGACTAGTCATTACTCTCACCTGTGCCACCTTTCAGCATGAAGGACAACTATGTGTGCCTTTTTTTTTCCAAGTCCACATTTCAGAAGGCTGATACACACATTTTCCATTTTCTATGATTTGGGGGAAGTGGAGAGGAAGAGAAAAAGAAAAGAAAAGAAAAAAAACACCACACAAACCTAGTCATCCTTTCTAGACTGAAGTCAATCCTAGGAACTGACTCTTGGTTGCCAGGGGGAGTTTTATGGAAAAAGTTAAAGTAGTGTAGCTAGAGAAGTCAGGCATGAAAGCTTCAACTCACTGTAGGAGCTGTTTAGTCACTCTAACCTCTGTGTCTGAGCAGGGGTGGGCATCATACCAACAGCGTAAACAGTAGCACTGGGGTGGTTGTAAGCCAGCTCAGCTCTTCTGACCAGAGTGCTTTATTATTGGTTTGTGTCTCTAGGGAGCCTGGTAACTGGAGTATATGCATGACCCATTGCATTCTTTGCTCAGTGGCAGCATAGTATATCTGTTCCCTGGCATGTGGCTTCTTTCCAACTCTGGGGTGGAGAGAGGAAAAGCAAACAATTAAAGTAGTAGTTGACCTTCTCTTTCCTCAGTGTCTTCTAGTCCTGTTGGTGTTGAACTTTGTCTTAGCTGTTTTAATCAAGGCTTCCATCACAGCAGACATTTCCTTTTTGGGATGGCTGTTGTGGGGCATTTGCATATGTAGTCACCTTCAGACAGGCCTTTCTCAGTTTCTGCTTGAGGAAGGGAAACGTGGGAGGAGTGAGGGAGGAGTGGAGGCTCCAAGTGGGTAATATCTCAGATTCTGTTATTTCCCCCTTCTGACCACTCCCTGGGCTGCCATCCTAAGAAGCACATAGTTCCTGGGTTTTAGTGTCACCATGTGGTTTAGCATGTTACTCAGGCTCCGGAGCTTGGACTTCCTGCGTAGCAGCAGCAGTGTAGTGGTGACCTCAACAAAGAAGGAAGTTGATGTTTTTTGTAAGGAACAAAACTAGTATGGGCACGCTGCTGATGCTATGAGCGGATGACAATGACCTCTGCCTTAACTGGCCCCTGCTCTAAGAAAAAAGGGCCCGAAGAATTATTATAGGTAAAGATACCACTCAGTTCATTCTAATATTCTGACAATTGTTTTGTCAGGGTGGATACAGAGGCACCTCCCCATCTCTCCCAACTTCACAGGTCCCTGCAGTCCCTCTGGAGCAATGAAGACCATTATTTGTAGTGAATCCTGCAGGAGAAGTTGCAGGTCAGGGGGCAGGATGGAGCCCTTAGTTTTTATGGAATGCAGCTTGGTTTGCTGTTGGGGCACCATCACTGTAGTGACTCATAGTAGGCGCCTGATCTTCTGAGTCACCACTATTAAGGGAGCATGGTCATTCAGTGCTCATTATAAGCCCCTGATAACTATGCAGACATTACAGATCCTACGAAGTACAGGAGAATCTATTTTGAAGCTCACCACCCCCTACAGCACCCCGTCTATGCATTATTGAGTCCATTTGTGGCTTGCTGTATACTTATGCAAATTCATAAGGATTTGCCCCTGCTGATGTATGTGTGTGCTTCTCTTCCTATCAGTGTGAGTTAGTATTTTTGTGTAGGAGTCTAGCATTATATTTTTAAGTCAAGTCCTATGAGGGGCATTCTCAGGAGAATTAATAGAGCAATTTGTTTAGAAAGAACTTCCCACATCCAGATGTCCCTAAGTAGAACAGGCTGATTACAAAAAGGACCAGTTCAAATCAGAACTCTTTGAGGAGTTCCCAGAAGATCAAATAGCCCAATATCAGATCAGCCATTTGTGGTCTAGGGAAAGATATTGGGACTAGAGTATGCAAGATGGAGATACTGAGGATGGGATGGAAAAAGAGGAGTAGAGAAAGGAGTATCGGTAAAAGGTTAAAAAGAACAACAACAAAAAAGGACATAGCCCCTGCCAGATGTCTAATTTCTCTTTCAATGTTTGGAAATACCACACAAATAGCTTTTGCATTTGAGTTGTCCAGGTGGCTGGAGATGTATTTATTTTGCATTTAACCAAGGGTCAAAGGATCTTTGCTGATGTTTTTGCTTAAGGGTTCCAAATAAACTTTCCACCATGATTATCTGGGAGTGGACCAAGGTAGAGGTGGTTTATTCAGTACTTAAGTTATTTTTAGATCACCCTTAAGTCACTCTTTTGGAAGAAAGCAAGATTTCTGTCCTGAAGGATTTCAAAAAGAATACAGAAAAGCTGAGTTACTGCCCCCTCATTCCTGACTCTGAAAGGATTTCCCACTGGGAATCCGAGTAAGTCACTTGGACTCTCTGTTTGCCCTGATCTCAAAGGGTTATTGTGCACATAACTGGAACTGGGCAAATAGTGGTAAAAACTAAAGTGTCCGGCCTTACATTTAGGTCTTTAATCCATTTTGAGTTTATTTTTGTGTATTGTGTTAGGGAGTGTTCTAATTTCATTCTTTTACATGTAGCTGTCCAGTTTTCCCAGCACCACTTATTGAAAAGGCTGTCTTTTCTCCATTGTATATTCTTGCCTCCTTTGTCAAAGATAAGGTGACCATATGTACGTGGGTTTATCTCTGGGCTTTCTATCCTGTTCCATTGAGGCAGAACGCTCTATGATATAAATGACAGCAAGATCCTTTTTAACCCACTTCCTAGAGTAATGGAAATAAAAACAAAAATGAACAAATGGAACCTAATGAAACTTAAAAGTTTTTGCACAGCAAAGGAAACCATAAATAAGATGAAAAGACAACCCTCAGAATGGGAGAAAATATTTGCAAAGGAAGCAACTGACAAAGGATTAATCTCCAAAATATACAAGCAGCTCATGCAGCTCAACATCAAAAAAACAAACAACCCTATCCAAAAATGGGCAGAAGACCTAATTAGATATTTCTCCAAAAAAGACATACAGATGGCCAACAAACACATGAAAAGATGCTCAGCATCACTAATCATTAGAGAAATGGAAATCAAAACCACAATGAGGTATCACCTCACACCAGTCAGAACGGCCATCATCAAAAAATCTAGGAACAATAAATGTTGGAGAGGGTGTGGAGAAAAGGGAACCCTCCTGCACTGTTGGTGGGAATGTAAATTGATACAGCCACTATGGAAAACAGTATGGAGATTCCTTAAAAACCTAAAAATAGAACTACCATATGACCCAGCAATCCCACTCCTGGGCATATACCCTAAGAAAACCGTAATTCAAAAGATACATGCACCCCAATGTTCATTGCAGCACTATTTACAATAGCCAGGACATGGAAGCAACCTACATGCCCATCAACAGATGAGCAGATAAAGAAGATGTAGCACATATATACAATGGAATATTAGCCATAAAAAGGAATGAAATTGCGTTATTTGTAGTGAGGTGGATGGAGCTAGAGTCTGTCACACAGAGTGAAGTAAGTCAGAAAGAGAAAAACAAATACTGTATGCTAACACATATATATGGAATCTAAAAATATGATACTGATGAACCTGGTGGCAAGAGAAGAATAAAGACACAGATGTAGAGAACAGACTTGAGGACACGGGGTGGGGGAAGCTGGGACAAAATGAGAGAGCAGCATTGAAATATATACACTACCAAATGTAAAATAGATGACTAGTGGGAAGAAATGGCATAACACAGGAGATCAACTCGATGATTGGTGATGACCTAGAGGGGTAGGATAGGGAGGGTGGGAGGGAGGCTAAAGAGGAAGGGGATATGGGGATATATGTATCAATACAGCTGATTCACTTTATTACACAGTGGAAACTGACAAAACAACGTAAAGCAATTATACTCCAATAAAGATCTGAAAAAAAAAAAAAAAACGAAAAAACTAAGACAACATATCAGAGATCTAGCCCTACCTTACAGTAAGTTGAGCTTCACCGGCTGCTAATGACAACTAGTCAGTGCTTGGCGATATAAACTCATGGAATCTGACTGTCCTCATATGGAACACCTAAAACCAGTGTCCTGCTGTGAGTCCCATTTACTCAATTTTGATTCATGTTTGTGACTTACTAAAGTAGGTGTTTCAAGCATTTGTTGTACAGTAGCCCTCAGGTCTCGATTTCTGTAAAAGTATACACTGCTTCTCCTAGAAGCTAAAGAATTTTAGATTTTATATTTTTTGCCTATGTCTGACCACATAATTTTCAAGATAGAAATTTCACAGATTTATATAACATTGTATATATACTAGTCATGCTTCTCTACTTTTTCCAAATTGAGGAGAGTATAATTCAAAGAGGAATTGTAATTTTATGAGCTCTTTCCTCCCCTGCTCACATCAGGTGTGGTAAATAAACTCTCAGAATTCACTATGTGTATTTAGTAGCATTATTCTCAGCTCCAGGAGCTGCATAGTAGTACAAATGTGTTAGTAATTATGCATAAGCAACAAGCTCAAATTCTTCTAGTCAGGCTAGTCAGCATGTGCGCGTGCGCGTGCACACACACATACACAGAAAAGCCTCCAAAGGCATTAAAGATAGCAGAAAGTCATAGTGAATGTTTCTCCAAAGGTGTTATGCAATAGGCATATGATAATATGATACAAAAAGCATGATCCATAAAAGTAAAAATTGATATACTGGACCTCATCAAAATGTAAAAGTTTTGCTCTGTGAAAGACCTTGTTAAGAGGATGAAAAGGCTAATTATAGACTGGGAGAAAATATTTTCAAATGATATATCTAACAATGGACTTGTGGAGGGGATATGGGGGTATATGTATAAATACAGCTGATTCACTTTGGTGTACCTCAAAAATTGGCACAACAGTGTAAAGCAATTACATTCCAATGAAGAGCTTAAAAAAAAAAGAATGTACACAGAACTCTAAAAACTCAACATTTTAAAACCAAAAAAATCCAATTAGAAAATGGGCAAGAGACATACACAGACATTTCATCCAAGAGAATATACAGATGGCAAATAAGTACATAAAAAGATGTTCAATATCATTAGCCATTAGGGAAATGCAAATTAAGACCACAGTAAGTTATCACTACACACCTATAAAATAAAATAGTAGTGATACCATCAAACGCTAGAGAGGATATAGAGAAACTAGTTCATTCACACATTGCTGGTGGGAATGTAAAATGGTACAGGCACTCTGAAAAACATTTTGGCAGTTTCTTTTCAAACTAAAAATAGATTTACCATATGGCCCAGCAATTGCACGCTTGGGCCTATATTCCAGAGAAATGAAAACATGTTCACGCAGAAATGTGTACACATATGTTCATAGCAGCTTTATTCATGATAGCCAAATACTGGAAACTACCCAGATGTCTTTCATTAGATTGAATGGCTAAACAAATTGTGGTACGTGCATACCATAGAATACTATTCAACAACTTTGATGAACATAGAGGAAACTATCCTACATGTAAAAAGCCAATCTTAAAATGATATATACTGAATGATTCCATTTATGTAACATTTATGAAATATCAAATTATAGAGATGGAGAACAGATTTATGGGTGCCATGGGTTAAGGACAGGGGTGGGGATGCAGGGGAAGTATGTGTGGCTATAAAGGAGTAACATGAGGGAGTGGTGATGGTACCACAATAATGATGATGGCACAGTTCAATATCTTGATTGGCATGATGTTTACTCAAAGCTACAAATGTGATAAAATTGCATAGAGGTACACACACACATACACACACACACACATACAAAATGGGTTCATGTATAACTGGTGAAATCCAGATAAGCTCTATGGATTGTACCCATGTCAATCTCCTGCTTTCGGTATTGTACTGTAATTATACAAGATGTTAACATTGGGGGAGAATGGGTGAAGAGTACACAGGACCTCCCTGTACATTTCTTTGCACCTTTTTGTGAATTTGTAATTATTTCAAAAAAATTTTAATGCTTTTAAAAAATACAAGAATAATATTTTTTGGATACTGTATATTTGCTTTATATGTAAGGCACAATTAATTTCTTTATTTTGTGCATTACAAATAAATCCTGTGTATTAAAAATAATTTTGTCTCTTTGTGCCAAAATATAGCATAATATATTTTTTAAAGTAAGTTTCTAAAGTAAAAATATGTTAATTCTCTGGCGTAGGGATGTGATGGTGGAAATGGGCGATATCTAACACAGCCAAACTCAGAGTTTTACAGCCCATTGTTAAGCTGTAATTGACAGATTTAATAGGATTGTTTGTTTAGGATTTTGTAATAATCAGTCCTCAGTTGTGATACAGCTAATTAAAATACATTTATATTTGGCTTTTAGAATTGGTTTTACGCTTTCACTTAAATGTGCTTATATGAGCCTGAGTGACTTCGTAATCCATTCAGAAAATAGATGGCAATAGATTACATCTTAGATTCATGCAAAGTACAGAATACTTTCTTGAGACTTGAAAAATGTGCATTTCACGTATTTCTTAGCTCTTAGTTGCTCTTAGTTGTTTATGATGTGGAGAAATGGCCTTGTGACATTTACCTTGAGGAAATTAATCAAACATTTTGATTCCAGAAGCCTCTTTGGTGGCTGTAGGTTGCATTAGAATTCAAGAAGGGAATAGAGAATGTTATCAGTAAACTTTCTGAAGACTCTTTGTTGAATTTTATCAATGAGCTCCTGAAAGCATTTGGGCCTAGGAGAATGAGATCATTTTTATTTATTTATATCAATTTACTAAAAGGTTTATACCTATGACTAATATATATCTTCACACATATTCTGAAAAAAGCATATAAGTGGCAATACTACAAAATCACCATGGTCTATAACACACTTTGATGCTCTTAGAAACAGATGCTATTGAGAAAATATGACATTTTACTGCACATCAAACTTGAAGAAGGAAAAGCACTAAGTGTACCTATTGAGGCAATGAGTTACGAAGATGGTAACCCTACTTCCTCATTGCCTTTGTATGATGTTGTAAAGATAAATCAGGCAGAGTGTGTAAAATATTTTAAGCTTCATGTAAAATGTATGCTTGAAACATTTTTCCATACTGTAAAAGCTTTTACATACTGAATTCTGCCTTCTTGAAATCACTTCACTGTCACCTTTTCCTCTAGTTAACATTTCTCTCTTTAATTCTCCTATCCACTCACTCCAGAACTATCTTCTTCCATCCAAAAGTCCATATACCCACCCTAGTTTCAAGCCATCAATCCACATGTCCTATTACCTTTGAACATGCTATTTGGAGGACGTGTATATGTGGGACTCAATTAGGAAATTGAGAGAGACCAAAGGGCTTCCGAAGGCACCCCGAGTCCTTGAATGAGATGACGTGTATGTACTTTACACATTTGAGGGTCAAAAAGATTGTCTTCTTTCACACTTACTCAAGGTTCATGAGGTTTTCAGTTTGCATTTCCCTTGTTATTTTTCATTATGTAATTTTCTTCTCCTGGCTAAAAATAGTTCAGTGAATCATGAGCCTGGAAAAGAGTCTTACCATATCTCCAGGTGAGAAAGACCTGGGAAAATCAAAAAGCCCATCAGTTGGGAATACCAAGGTGGAAGTTCTGCCCATCAGGAAAACCCCAGGGATTGTAGGCAGACATGGAGTTCCCTTATAGCTCATTTCTCTATAATAACCAGAGAGAGTTCTTTGGCATGGGCAATCTCCATGTACTCTACACTCACTTCTCTGCACAAAAAAAAAAGTGCTCTTGGTTTTCCACTGATCTCATGTTAGTAGAGCAAATCTTCAACTGCTCCTGCAGAATTGAGAGCTAAGAAGAATGAGCATCTCCTTTCTCTGCTTCAAGGGTAAAAGGAGGAGAAGGAACTTTTAAGAAAAATAAGAACAGCCATTTGGAGGGGATAACTTAAGTATATTGTCATCTCACATAGCCATGGGCAAGGAGATGGATTTGTTGACTGTGAAGTCCATTCCAACCATCTTAAGCTTTTGAAAGGAACACAGAAAAATGCAAAGATACATTTGCCAGTTTTCACTGCATAGCTGTACATTTAGACTTGAAAGCCCAAGGCACATGAATGGCAAAGTAGAATAAGAAGGGATTGGAATTTTGCTTTAGGATAAGTACATAGCAGAAGATGTTATACTGGGTTCTGTGCATTGTAAAAGATCTTGTCAGTTGATATGATAAAACCCTGATTTTAGTTATTTATGTGGAAAAAATGGCCTTGTGATAGTTACCTTTATTTCATTTAACTAGTTTTAAGTTTGTAAGGTTAGCATTTAAAAGCAAATGATTTCCTCCTAGACAACTGGCCCAGAATTTGGAATACTATCAGTAGAATAAAATGTCACCAAGTAAATGGTAGTGCTTTCGTTATGGCAGATTATAGCTGCTCTTGAATCTATATTTCCCATAGTTGTGGTTAATGGAATACGACAGAAGAGGATGTTTTCAACTCAGTTATCCTTTTTGTCCTTCAAAAATTGCCTCACTGTTTTAACAAACTAGAGAGGATTAGATTTGAAATGTCTATGTTCTAAATTTAAAGAGATACAAACACTTGGGTTCACTAATCCTAACTGTTCTAAACACCACCTGTTCTCACACTGCTTTCTCTTCCAGGCTTGAATAGAACATTCCACTTAATTTGCCTTAAATATTCAGACCTACAATAAGAAGCCATTCTGATGTTCTAAGGTTCTTTTTTTGGGGGGGGGGGGGAGAGAAGTTCAAAAGTCCCAGAATTATAAGTATCTTTATGGGGACAGCAGGCACAGATTCTTCTCCAGACTTAAATTTGATTTTCTATTTATAGTCTTTATTTTCTTTTTCAGCCATCCCTGTTCTGTTACTCATGGGAAGGAGAGAGTCTGTGCTTGCATGGACTAACCCACAAAAATCAAAAGCGCACTAATAGCTGGTATTAAAGACCCACTGGGCTTAGATTATTAGTATGTAAATTATGCTCCCAATTTGGGGGCAAATACTGATCTCAAACTAATCCCCCAATACCCCATTGCAACCACGTATACACTTACACTTGATAAGTCTTGTGGTCCAATTTAGGGGTCAAAAATATTGCCACCATATCCACAGAAGGAAAGAAGAAATATGTATTGAATTTCTACTTGGCACTAAGCACTTTCATGTATTGCCTTGATCTTTATTAAGAGTTGAGTGTCATTATATGTGGTTTTGCAGATAAAAATGCTGAGGTTTCTAGGTTAAATTACTTGCCCAAAGACACACACATAATATGTGATGGAGATGAGTTTCAAATCCAGGTTTATCTGATTCCAAAATCTACACTCCTTTTCACTGTGCCAAACTGCCTTTTGCCAATTGTGCTTAGAAATATAAGGATCTGGGACTTCCCTGGTGGTACAGTGGTTAAAAATCCACCTGACAATGCAGGGGACATGGGTTTGATCCCTGGTCCAGGAAGATCCCACATGGCACAGAGCAACTAAGCCTGTGCACCACAACTACTGAGCCTGCGCTCTAAAACCCACAAGCCAAAACTATTGAGCCTGTGTGCCACAACTACTGAAGCCTGAGCGCCTAGAGCCCGTGCTCTGCAACTAGAGAAACCACCGCAATGAGAAGCCCGCACACCGCAGCAAAGAGCAGCCCCCGCTCGCCACTACTAGAGAAAGCCCGCGCGCAGCAACAAAGACCTAATGCAGCCAATAAATAAATAAAGAAGTTTATTTTTAAAAAATCTTTTTAAAAAAGAAAAAAAAAGAAATATAAGGATCTTCATGTATTTCCTACAACAGCAACTGGCTTTTGGGAGCCAAGTGATAGGATATGGATCCCCAAACATTTGAGAACCTTTCTTCATTGTCCTCCCCAGATGTGTTTTACCTCACTCACTTTCACTTTATAAACATTTGTCAAGAACCTACTATGGGTAAGTTGTGGCACTCTGGGCACTTTGCCTATTGGACATAACTTGGCTATGAAATATATTTGTGATTTACCAAGAAAAATTTATACTGAGGTTTGCCTTTCTGACCTGCTCAGTTTTGAAGCAATTTCTGTTCATGGACCCAGGGCCTATACTTTGCTTCCATCTTTAATTTGGTAGGAAGTTACTTTATGGCAATAGACCTGAACAACATTAGTAGTTTTTTTCTGTTATGTCTTGGTTATTCCCTAAAGACGCAAGTGCCAAATTTTAGCGTCTTTATCCACAACTCTTAGCAAGGAGATGGCAGCTTTGGGAAGTGGCATGACTTGCTTACATAGCAGTTTACTGCAGTTGTCCAAACTGTATGGAATTCATAGTCCACTAATCCACTGTCTTTTCCTGGTGCCATACTGCTGCTCATACTGCACCCATGTGCAAATATTTCTGCGAAAACTCACAAGTTGGATCATTCAGATCTCCTGTGGTTTTGCAAACTCTCCACCCTCTCTCTCAGCCCAAATCAATCCTCACCTTGCAGGAGAGAGAGAGAGACTAGGTGTACAGTATAATCAATAGAAATGTGTGTAGGCTTTAGAATCAGACAGACCTGGGTTCAAAGTCATCCTCCCTTGGAAAAGTTGCTTGACCATTCTGAGCTTCAGTGCCTCATCTGTAATATGAGGCTAATAATACTTACCTTGCAGTATTGTTGTGAGTATTAGCACTAATGGATACAACTTGCTTAGCAGGATGCCTAACCATAGTGGACATTTCAGAAAAGGTGTGGATTTCAGACTTATGTCTGTGAGTATGTTACTCATTAATCATATTATGAGGGGCAAAAGGGGTTAGCTGTGTCTCCATATATCTCTGTATCAATTTTGGTATATGCATATTGCTATTAGTGAGTCTGTTTTACACTGACTCTCCCCTGCCATCTCCTCTGCCCCTTCCCTTTCTTAAGCAATTCTAGTTTTTAAGACCTGTTTCCAATTAAAGGACAGTCCCCTCCCCCCCCACCAGAGGACAATTTTGTCTACTGTTTATTTTTTGTGTGACTCAGGTCTAGCTGTCCCCCAGATCTCAGTTGATAATCCTTCTCTTCCCGTTTTAGTCAGCATTGCCCTCTGCCCAGCAAACTTAGAACAGAGAGTTGCACGCATTGATTAGGACACAATCTTAGAGCCATGAAATGGTAGTTGAAAGATGGTTCTAGGACCAGTGAGAGTACTATGCATCACTGGTGGGGAAATGAGCCTCTTGTGCCATCTATAAGTCTGTAAGTGTTTTCAGCCACCTCCAGCCACCCCTCCATGTTCATCCTAGTCTTATTTCTTTTCTACTCCTCCTCTCTTCACCCTTTCCAGGCCTGTCAGCTTGACTTAGAATACCACTGATCTCTTTCTTCCTCTCTCTCTTTCCCTCTCCCTTAGTGCATGTGTACATTTTGGTGGCCCCTTCTGGATAAGCTATCAAGAGCTAAGCCTCACAAAATCCAGATGGTAACAGTCAGCTTTGCTCTAAGCCCTGGCCGGTGGGTGTTAGAATTTGATTACTGTAGTTAGTAGCTATTTAGGAGTTGAGCAGTCTTAATCCCTTAAACATAGCCTGGCTAGAGAGGGTGGCATTGTTTCACCAGGTGTTTGCCTGCAGGGAGAAGTTGGAGAAGGATGCAGGTCTGGATGGTGTTTCAACAGGGAAATAAATGAAGGTCTAAAACAATGAAAAGAGTAGCAGTAGGTCTTAGGGTAAAGCATATGAACAAGCTGTGGGAAGTGGTCACTGGGAAGGGAGAGGAACAGTAATAGCAGTGCTCTCACTCTTGCCTGGTAAGATCCTTGTAAAATGCTTTTGTACAGTAGTTGCACGGCCAAGTTAATTTTTCATTATTGCTACTAGGAATCATGCAGGTCAGAGAAGAGTTTCCCTTTGGGCCCAGCGTGGTACTACCTTCATTAACCATGAGGATGCCTGCCAATGGCACACTTGACTATGCCCATACTTCTTTACCAGCAGTGATGGCAGAGAGTTATATTGCTGGATGGCAGAAAAGGGATAAGAAGGCAAAATTGGGCTTTGAAAATCCAGACTACTAATTAAAATGATATGAAATCACACAGAAAACATAAAATACAGAGATAAAGTGAAAAGAGCCTTATGCCGGAATTCAGGAGGCCAGAGCTAGTTTACCACATAGTGACCTTGGGCAAATCACTTCACTTCCTTGAGTCACAGTGTTCATATCTGGAAAAGAGTCCATGGTATTACCTACCTCACTGACTCCTCACAGTTGTTTTCAGAGTCGAGTGAGAATCTTCAAGATCTTTATAGCTGATAAAGAGGTGTGTAAATTAAACACATTATTGTCTTAATTACTTTAGCATTTAATATTTAAAAACAAAACAAAACCTGAACCAAATACCTGCAATTCACACCACCAATCTCTCCCTTCCATCCTGCCTCCTTCTGTCCATTGACACAGGATAGGATATAACTTGCAATAAGACCAGTGGTTTAAACCTTACTCTTTTTCTTTCAGTGAAGGAATAACTGGTCTTCCATGTCCTGTAAAACTCCAAGAGAGATTTTAGCTCTGCCATTTATTAACCTATTAGGGGAGTTACCTAATCTCTCTAAGCCTCAGTTTCTCAATCTATAAAGTGAAGATTGTTATGGCACCTACTTTTTAGAATTGTTATTAGGCTCAAATGAGATACCCCATGTAACATGGTTTAACGCAGTGCTTCCCACATAGTAAAAAACTGTTAGTAATTCATATTACTACTACTACTACTACTACTACTGCTGCTGCTGCTGCTACTGCTGCTACTCCAGAAAGCTTGTCCCTGCTGGCCTCCTTTTACCAACTGGCACAGCTTTTCAACTTTGTTACCTGGTCAGTAATTTCTCTATAACCAAGGCCCACAACATAGTCTCTTCCTTGACAGATTAGTGTCTCTTGCAATCACAGCTCTTTCCTCTATTTTCCCTCCAGATTTGGTGGGCTGTCACATCACCATACCTCCTGCCTCCACATGGGGCAGTTTTGCTCAGCCAGGGACAGTCCTCTGCTCAGAGGCAGCAAGGCTATCCACAGCTTTAGGAGCTGGGTGGAGTCCCTCATTGTTCTGGCCCTCACCCTGTCCTGAAGCCAATCCCACCCCTGAGGTGCCCCCACCTGAGACCTTGCTCCTGCTCTCACCTACCACTGATGGGGCACAGTGGGCAAGCACACACACACACCACATGCACACAGGTCTCCCATTCCCCCCAACACACAACCACTAGTGAAACAGTGAATTTCATCTTCCCTGGACTACTATTGCTGCAAGAAGCAGGCAAGAAGCAAGCAAATCAACTGGTTCTAGCATCAGTTTCTGTCTTCCAACCTCATGATTCTTGTCAATACCACTTCATAAGCCTGAGAAAAAATTAAAATGAAAACTCACACATTCCCTCTTTATTATTTAACCACTTCATCCCCAGAGGACCTGTTAGAGAATGTAGTTTTAGGTCCTGTGCACATCTTCAGATGCCTGTCTGCATGGGGCCAGTTTGGCAATAAGGCAATTTCCCCAACTTCCCAAGAACATGTGATATGGGCTCACTGCACCTACTTTATTGAAGGCATTTGAAGCCATGATTGAAGAGAGGTATTTCTAAAGACCAAAGCACAGGAAACACCAATAGAGTCTTCATTGCTTTGTTCATTGAGTAAGTTGTAGCCAAATGAGCTACATATTTGCATACCTGCAAGGTTCCTTTTGGCCTTAGGTTGCAAGCATTTTATAATACCTCTAAAGGCTAAAGTCCCCAGGTTTAGGAGCTCCTTCCTAGACATGGTCCAGCATATTGTTACAAAGTATCAAAATATGCAAAATATGACATTATGACATTCCAGGCATCTCTCAAAAAAACTAATTTTTTCCTCCCCTTTGTGAAATCATTTGCAGTACATGGTCTCCTTCAGCTAAACTAGTGGGAAATCTGCAGACATTACTGGCCATGGCTTTCCCTCTTAGATGAAATAGTGGCCCCTGGGGGAAGAAATAAGTGGACTGAATAGATCCTCGGGTTGGATCTGACACCCAAGCCAGATTCTGATGACCATCATCCTGTAGATGCTTAGGATTTGGAGGGGAGAGGCAGTGGAGTCAAACAGACCTGGCTTTAAACACCAGCTCTGCCACTCACTGTGACTTGGAACTAATCACTTAATCTCTCTAATCCTCAACTTCTCCACTTCCCCAACAGGACTGTTTCTGTGGGCATTAAATGAGATAATGCATATAAAGCAAGGGCAAATAGCAGACATTTGTCAGCCAGAAACAACTCTCTTCCTCTGGAGTGGGATGATTGAAGAGAAACTTAGAGAAGATGGCTGCTTCTATGAGGACGTCAGAGTCTGAACAGGAGCCACTGGTCTCACAGAAGGTGGTTAGGATAAAGAAAGCACGTGGCCTGGTGGTGGGACCCAAGGGCTAGAAGCAGTGGCGGGGGCGGGTGGAGTGTCCCTGAGAGAAGAAACATCCACAGGATGTTAAAAGAACATATCCATCTCTGGCAGCTGATGGTCAAGTGAAAGGATGGGAAAGAAAGCAGTTGGAAGCAGGCATGTTTTGTCATTCTTTGTAATTCAGTGGCACTAGGTATGATAATTGGTGTCCTAGCCTCTGTGAGCTTGGTTAAGTTGAAGACCAGTGTCCAAAATTCCCTGATATCTTTCCATTAGGGACTTTGTGTGACCACAGAACTTCCTTTTCTAGGCAGCAGCAACTGCTGCTGTAGCAATAGGGGACTTCCGCTAAGCTTCTACTTATACCACTCCTTTACTAGATTTCCTACTTCCAAGATTTTGGTTCTCACGAGGCTGAAAAACAATCCTCCTCCCCTTAGTCAACACCTTTCATCTTCCCTGCATTTGCAGATCAAAACCAACCTTTTGCAGGAAGCCTTCCCATAAGCTGCTCTTCTCAAACTTCCAAAATTCTGACCCAGTCTGTCTTCTTGATCCCAGTCTTGGAATCAAGTCATGTTCCTGCTGCTCTCCTCTCACCCCTTTGCATGCTCTTCCTCTGAAGCCCCCCAAAACTAGCCACCTGTTCCAGGAGGCACAGCCAATACAGAGCAAGCTCAATGGCTGTGTTTATAGGGCACCTCCACTCACATTCAGGAGGTCAGAGAGGATTCCCCACACCACTGAAATGAGTGGCCAGAAGCCAAGTCCTGGTTCTGTCACAAATTTGCTGTTTGACTTGGGTAAGTGTAGCCCCTCTGGGGCCTTATTTTCATCATCTTTAGCACGGTGGGGAGGGAGATTACTCATTGCTAAGGTCAGGTTAGCTCTGGAAGTTAAAAGGCAGTTTTGTGGCAAGAGCACAGACTTTGAACTACATAGACCAAAGCTTGTATCCCCACCCAGACCCAAGTTACTTGTAGTCTCTCTTAGCAGTGAAATGGCTTGTTCAAGGCTGCACAGTTGAATGCAGCAAAACCAGCATTCAAACCTGTGTGTAGGTCTGGAAGGACTCAGTCCAGCTCTTCCCACTTTGTGGCTGGTGCTAGTCCCAGGGCAATTACCAAGAGCCAGGTTACTGATTTCTGCATTTTGTCAGCTTGGGTCCAAATTGCTCACCTCCTCCCCAATCCGCAAGCAATTAATGGTCCTTACCATTCCTAGGAAACTCCAATAATAGAAAAAGAAAAACAAGAGAGAGATTTGAGAAGACATATGTTTTTAGGCTTTATGGTCCCAGTGGACTAGTTTTAAAGTTACCTACCCTTGATATTTATATTATCAATGTATTCACACCAGTGCAAAATGACATGTATATACACAGAGTCATTGCAGTATTGTTTGTAATAGAATATGATTTTAAACCACTGTCCATCAATAGGGAACTGTTTAAATAAATCATATTATATCCATGGAGCGGAATGCTATGTAATTGTGAAAATAAATGAGGCAGCCCAATATGTACCAATATTGAAAAGACTCCATGATATATTATGTGTAGAAAGCAAGAGACAAAACATGCGTAGAATGTTGATTTATGTGAAGAAAGAATACATGTGTATATATGTTTGTGCATGCGTATAAAATATCTTTGGAATGATATGGAAGAACTGGTTAAAGTTTTTACATATTTAGAGAAAAATGTAGCATCATTTTTAACTGTCTCTTATTTCACTAATAGAGAACAGGAATGTGGTTGAGCCTCTACAGTCCTTCCTTAGCACAGGAAGCAGTGGGAGAGATCTGCAGCTATAGTCCTTGCAGACCTGAGCAGTAGGAAGACCTGGCTCCTGAGTGCTAGGGTAACCAACAGGTCTCAGTTTCCCCATGACTCTTCTGATTTTAGCATTGAAAGTCCTGGGAAAACGGCAACAGTTGGTCACCCTATTCCTCATTCTTCTACTTTAGCCTTTAGCTAGCCAGGCTTGTTAGTGCCAGAGGGGGAAGCTCCCAGAGATAAATGGAGTGCTTGCCTCCACAATTCACAAGGGACTCACACTTATAGAATGGGTGGCAGGCACATGCTCTGCAAGGTATTCTCATCTAACAGACAAGGAAATTGAGGTTCAGAGAGGTTAAGTGATTTGCCCAAGGTCGCACAGCTAGTAAGTGCTGGAGCCAGTCTGTCTGACTCCTGCTACGTCAACAGGACCCTGGGGAATGTAAAGCTTTCAGGAAAGCAGCGGGCCTGGCCTTTCTTAAAGCCTAAAGCACCCGTAGTTGCATTTTAACCAAATCAAACATTGTTTCTCTGAATCAACTTTGGCAGTCCTGTGTTAGCAAATGGCTTTCTTCCCATCACCCCAGCCCCCAAAACAAAGAGAATAGATGTTCCAGATTTTGGACTGAAGGAGCCATAGACAGAAAGCTGGCTTCTCCAGCTGTGCTCATAGTGGAAGTCTGGTTTTCTCTGGAGGAAAGATAACCTACTCATCCCAACTTGATCCAGCCTCTCTCCCAAGAACAGCATGAGAAAGCAAAACAGAAGAGCAGTCAGCTAATAACAGGTAGTGGTGTATGTCATTATGCTTGCTTACTTTTTGATTGGGTGGGGGTGGAATTCAACTTAGCTATGTAATAGGGGCTTCTTTTGCTAGGAAAGGGTAAAAGAATCCTCCAAAGTCTCATACATCAAAAACCCACTGAGCCACAGAAAAACAGACCTAGCAGAGCTTTGGGGGATTTTGGAGGAACAGAGGAAAATGTCATAGAAGCAGCTGTACTTGCCCTTTCCCAATTAAGTAGCAGGCAGGTGTTAATTATATATAGGCAATTGGGCTGCTTTATAGATCCTGTTGAGATATTTTATAGAGTATATTTTATAAATATGGAGCAAGGGAAATGCTTACCATCACCGATGGCAATTAATTTGTACATGCTGAGTTGTAGAGCATCGGGGAGAGAGATCACTGATACCAGAGTGCAGGAGTTTCTGGGAATGATTAATTTGGGGATTGGCTTATTAAAGAGGATGCAAAAGGAAACTGCTTTCTCTGCAAGGGCTGCCACAGATTAGGCAAAGACATTTTGTGTGAACACTGTACTCAGGACCCTGAATTAACTATCCATTGATAAATCCTGCGCTCTTAGATTTGAATGAAGTCAGTTGATGTCTGTGGTGGTTGAACTCAGCACCACACTCACTCCCACTACAAAACATCCAGCCTTGAGAGTTTAAGAGTAGAAATGTTAGTGCTATTTGGATTTTAATGTCAGATAGAACTGCCTGCAACGTGTTCTGGTTTAAGAAGCATTAGGTGGGTCACATGGCATTTCAGTACGAACAAGGATCCAATGACCCTTCCTAACTTCTTCCTATGTGCAGCATCACAAATATTGCCATAGGAATGTGGCAGCTTGGACCAAGAGGATTACAGGTGCGCCCCATTTTATGAACTAGCTGTGTGCCTGTAAACGTGACCACCAAAAAACAATTCCCAAATGGAATCCTGTTCTTCATTGCCTTCCAAAATAACACTGGAGATGCCTTCTTCTGAGAAGTATTGTAGCTCCCAAGATGCTGCAAAATCTCAAAAATGTCAAACATTGACAATCTTACTTGAGAGCAAAAATTTCAAATATCTTAATAATGTCTTAGAAGTAAAAGTATAAGCCACTTGAAACCGGAGTTCAGGGTGTCTTTCACAGGACAGAATTGAGTTACCTGCCTTTCACTACCTACTTCACAGGGCTGCTGGGAAGATTCAGTAACAAAAGTAAAAGCACTTTATCCACTGCAAAGTGCTGTATACATGTGAATTCTCCCTACTCTTCTAGTTATTCTTGGACAGTCACTTTAAAGAAACAGAAGTTGAAATCTAGATCTAGAAATTAGAAGTAATACTCCACATGGTTGTGGCAAGGGGTCAATGAAATGGTTATCTGCAAGAAACCAGGAACTGGAAAGCACTCTGAAAATCCTGTTACAGGACAGACAAGGGCTCTTCTGCTAAAGCCTCACTTTATGGGATGTATATGGTTGTTTGTTTGTCTCTTCCAATTTTTGTCTCATGTCCTTGTTGAGCTTAGTGACTGTAGGAAGGCAAAGATTCGTTTACATGCACATATTTTATTGACTTGAGGTAACCTATCGATTGAGTGATTCTTAGCTTCTGCTTGTTTAAACTGGCTTCTGGGGGATACTTATTGGCTTTTTAAGTAAACCATGGTTAGTTAAAAGCATAGAAACATCTCCCAGAGGGGGACAGAGTTTAAAGGGAAAGAAACTACAGGAACTTTACCTTCTCCCAACCCAGGTTTGGATATTTGTAGAAGTTCAGAGTTGACAATATAGAGCCTGTGTTTAGAATTTAAACTCTTGTATGGTCTAAGCTTTCTCCCTACAATACATAAATCACACAAACATTTATCTGCTACCAACTTGGTAATATACATCTCACATGTACAGGCTCCTCACACACAAACTCTGAACTCATATACTGCAAACTCTTTTATGGCCAGGAATACCCACCACTCACTTACTTTGTCATCTAGAGAAACTGACGATAGTTATAGCTCAGAAATTGCAAATTGGTTGCCTATGGGCTGATTTTGGCCTCATCCATGTTTTGTTTGGCCCTCACAAGTTTTTTGTTTGTTTTAATTTAATTAGTAGCTAATATTTCCATATTCCAAAACTTCACACGAATTTTCACCTGGATTGCCACCTTGTCTTGAAAAATGGGATGAACTGGTAACACCAGTCAGCATTCAATCATAGTCACCTAGAACCTAGCAGCAACTAGGCTTGGGCTCCCCAGTTCCCCTGCTAGGTTGTTGACTCTTCTCTTACCAGCTAGCCTTCTACGGGCATTGAGTAGACAGCCCTGCACTTAAAGCTAGTGCATTCAAAGTGGCCAGTTTGATATCATGGAATGGAGAGGAGATAACTGTGATTTGGCTGGTGTACCCAATGGCAGAATAGTGGATAGCCACTATCTTAGTGGATAGCCACTATCTTAGTGGAATCTCTCATTTGAACCAGAAGGTAAACATTTAGTGCAATGAACATGAAGCTCCCAGGGCTCCTTCAAATGGTTCTCTGAGCTCACATAACTTCGTGTTTGTCTACATGCATTATCAGTCCCTCCCCCTCCACTCCCACTGTCCATATCTTTGAGACAGGGAATATGCCTGCAACTTCTTTAGCTGCCCTGAAAGGCTTAGCAAAAGGTGGAGTCAATAGTAGAAGCTCAGAAAATACGAATGAAGCACTCTATCCAATTATAGATGCACCATGAAGTCTTTGTCTTCTTTACTGTGACAAATACTGAGCTCATGGAATGAGAACTGAAGGTTTCGGTGACTTGCTGTGTCCTTAGATTAATGGATTAATTAAGTAATTAATTAATTGGTTTGCTGTGTCCTTAGATGGATAACAGGATATTATTAATTAGCAGGGTACAAGTAAGGGAAGAAAAGGGAACATTTCTTAAGTACCAGGAAGGGGAATTAAATAGTGATCATTACTACATGTTGATGAAAGAAAGGAGCTGGGGAGAAGAGGCTGAATTCTACTTATTTAGTATGTCAAATCACCAGGGTATGGGAATTTTCTGAAGGAACTAGAAGGCCCAGGGTTCTGGGAATCTTCTGGAGAAAAAAATCCCCCTCCTTGTTTTATCATTGCCACCTCACCCCATCATCCTACCCCTGAAGGCAACAGGAGGAGACGAGAGCTGGGTATGGCAGCAGGGGTAAGGAAAAGCAGTTGAAGTTAAGGGAGGTTTTAAACTGGAAAAGGAAGGAAGGGGAAAATATCCAGCCAAAAACTGTAAATGAGCTATTACAAGGGATACTATACATGATAAAATAAGAACAATGGGAGCATTTAGTAATTGACAAAGTAGAATAACATGGAAAAGGGGCAGAAATAATGGGTGTGGCTTCAGTTGTACAAAGTTGGAGCACTTAAAATTTCAAACTTAAGTCTTTAGCATAAGTGGGTAAATATGACAGCCTAGGTATCATGAAGACTTAGTGTAGAAGAATATATGGCATGAAGGTGAGAAGGTTGGGATAGAGAAAACCAAACACCATTGCTGAGTGTGTATTCCATGTGCTATTTGACCAGAGAAAGGAAAGAGTGATGTAATCACAGTGTTTACATAAGAGTTGTTTTCTCTTTGATGACTCAATTTCAACAATTTAAATGTAATTTCTCACTCTCCATGCCACCTTCCCCCTTCCCACAAGATCTTATTGATCTCTTGTCTTGACTCCTTGGCAGCATTCTTTTGTAAACCTCTCAAGGGTGGTACAATAACCTTGGAACTCCCATAAGTTATCAAGACAATTCATGTAAACCTTGATTACTATGAACTGATTTTTCAATTGATGTGCAGAGGTTCTGTCCATTAGTACTAACTTACTGGTTAAAGAATTGAACATATAGTGTAATAGATGTGTGTATATTTGGGAGAATGGGAGTAGCAAAAGATTGTTTAGACAGGGTCCCAAACTTAAATACCTGCTGGAGTCGGGTGCCCCATCTGAGGGGAGCAGCTGCTACTCTGTTCCCGCAGACTGTTGCCATGTGAGAAGATAGGTCCACTGTAACCAGATGTTCTGATAAAAAAAAGCAAACAAATGGAAACTTGGATTTTTATTTAAAATTTTCTGTCTCTTAAATATTATCAACTAATTAAAAACTGAAAAACACTAGGTGGGCCAAACAAAACACTTCCACAGCCACCAAATGGTGAATTTTATTGGGTTGACCAAAAAGTTCATTTGGGATTTTCATAACATCTTACAGAAAAACCTGAACAAACTTTTTGGCCAGCCCAATAATTTAGATGATGGTTGGAATTCATGGTAGAATTTTGATTTGATGATTTAAACTAAGTCTGTCTCTGTCTATTCAACATGTGCTTGGTTCCAGCTTGGTGGGTGTGATTACTTCTCCCAAATGGTAGTCTTCCATATTGATTTGTATCCTATAAATGCAACTGAGAACCTCCCCAATGGTAACAATATTAAGTAGACTCTGTGCTTGGTCAGAGCCAGTCTGTTCAAAAAGTAACTGAAAAATCAGTTGGTCAGACTATGAGATACATAAAGAAAATAATCAGATGGTAGTTACTTTTTGATGCCATTTTTGCACTCACCAGATCATGAATCCCTTGAAGGCCATGGTAAAGACTTGGGATTTGGTTCTAAAAGTGTTGGGAAGCCATTGGAGGCTTGTGAGCATGGAAGGGATGTGATCCAACTTAATATTCTAAAAGGAACACTCTAGCACATAGGAAGGCCCTGCCTAGGACTACAACCTGGAGGCTTCCAGAAAAGCTGCCTTTACTGAATTCAGCTTCTTCCCCTACCATTTGTTCTTGCCTAGAAATGTAGTTCTTATATTTATGTGTTCTGTCCCTCCTCCCCACCTCCCACCACCAATGGAGATGTTCTCCATGGTACTTGGGCCATGTATTCTTAGAAACTTAGAGCCAATATCATCCTGAATGTGTTATCCAAGGATAACCAATGCCTTTTCTGACTGAACTAACTTCATTGTATTCTTGCCTAGTCCTCAGGCCATTCCTCAGATATGTGACAGAGACAGAGCTTTCCAGATATCTGATCTTCTTAACTGAAAGGACAAGTGATATGGTCTTGCAAATTTATCTAATTACTCAGTGATATGCTTCTATCTTTCAGAAAATATTGAAGGAAGGACCTTTGCTGAAGAACTGTAACTCCTTCAAGAGGTGGAAACTCAGATATTTTCTGGTTCGAGGACAAAGGCTCTGCTTTGCACACCATCCAGCGGTAAGAGAATATATAGATAGATATTCTTGTCAATTGGGTTAGTGTGTGGGTACCAGGAAATGTTTTGTGGGGAGATGGGCCAACATGTTGGCAAGCATTAAGGTGGGTAACCCTTACCTTCTCCACTAGGCCCCTAGATTGACCATATCCCACTACCTTTTCCAGTGTAAACCTTTAGTTTTGAAAAATTCTAAACTGCCTAAGCCTTTCTATAAATCCACATAAAAGTTTTGGGAAGAGTTGTGGTTTTGGTTTAGTTTGATTTATTGTTTGTTTGTCACATGATACATCAATGAAAGCCATGATGCTAAATAAATCCCAGCTCAAGCAAAAGAAATAATGGAATCATGACTGCCAAAAATGCCTATTAGTTTCCTGTGTGTGTGTGTGTGTGTGTGTGTGTGTGTGTGTGTGTGTGTTTACCTTTCAGTGTTTCTTTGCCTCATTAACCAGACGGTTCCTTTTCCCTCTCCCTCTTATACCTTTCCAGTTTGCACGCTTTGAAACAATTGATCTGTCTCAAGTTGCCTTGGCAGAAAGCAGCTGTAGAAACCTTTGCCACAGTTTTTGCGTAAGTAAGATTAGGAATGACTGAATGGGCATGGGTGGCAGCTAGCTGCGAAGAGGCGTTGCCATAACCACCTGTTGCCTCTTTGGAGTTCAGATTTCCCAAGTCTCCTTTGATCCCAAACTGTGTATGGAAATCCATTTAAAGTAGCATTGCAAATGAGTGCTAAAGATTATTCACGTGAATATTTTCTACCAGCCCACTGATGGGGAAAAAAGTGATGGCCCTGTTCCCTATTAGCAGCCTGATATAAAGCTTAGCTGATTTCAGGGTGGGAGGAGTGACTATTACAAAAATCAATCCTCCAGATGAAAATAATTTAAGTGAGTATCATTGGGAGGCTTTCAAGAGACTGCTGCTATGTTGTAGAATATATCAGGATAATCAAGCTACCTGACATTCTCTCCTTTGATGAAATAGATAAGAACCTAAATCCAAAGTGAAAGCTATCCTATGCTGAGATTACTGATGAGAGTACCTCAGAGAAAGCAGAGGATTTTCTAGGGAAGTATTCAAGGGCTTGTCACTGCTGAAATGTCATAAGGCTTTGGTCATTCACATAAATCCAGAACAGAAAGCTCACTGAAAAATAACAAGTCCATTGGCCCAGGAATTCTCCTACCCAGCTCCTCCCAGAAATGCTGTTTCTCAGCCTCAGTGGTGGGTTATGGAGACCAGGATTCCTACTCAGGCAGGTGGAGAGTGATACTTAGCAGACTAAAGAGCCATGGACCCAATACCCTGCTTCCATGGCTGGTCCACAGTCTATTCTCCTTTGAAGGGAGAGCAGTTGGATAAAATAGGAAGATCCTATTCTCATTTCTCTCTCATTATATCATACTGACCCAGGATAAAGCTGAGGGTTCTGTTGATCCAGTCCCAAAAATCTTAACCTTTGGGTGATGAGCATGTAAGATAATATTTTTGATCTTCATTCTACGAAGAAATTCCAAGGGCTAGGTTGCCCATTAGCCTCATTAAAACACAGAAGCACTGTTCACCAGCCCCACACAAGAATAGGTTCAGACCAAAGGAGGGCTATTGTCACAATTCCCATTAGTTCCTGTTGCCATTTATCACCGAATCATGCTGTGCTACATGCACAAGGAGAAAGAAATTGCTTGTTGGTGTGGTGAGCTCTAGCTCAAGATTTTGGCTTGGGGTGGGGGGCACTGGTAGTGAAGGCAAGTAGGGCCATTGAAACAATGGCTGATGCTATAGCTATCCATGCTCCCTCCTGCCCTCTGAGAAAAGATGAAGTCTTGATCATGGTCTGCCTCTGCTAGACCCTCAGCATGGCTTTTTCATTGTTCCTGCAAGATTCTTGCACCAAGCAGGATTAGGAGAGGTGATAGTAAAAAGTCTCTTCAGATTGTGCCTGACCATAAGAAAGAAAGAAACTGGGTTTGTAGTTTCCTCACTCCATTCTCACTCTCCCCTCAAACAGAAAGAGACACACCCTGATGAAAAATATACCCTTTTACCATTTTCAAGTAGATAGAGCAGCAGTAAACAAGTAGGATTTTCAGGCAACCTCATTTGAGTAACAGATGGGTGCATGGCTTAGTGTTTAAGAGCATGTGTGCTGGAGCAAAGAATCTGGGTTCGAATTCTGGCTTAGCTTTTTACCTGCTAGGTGGCCCTGGGCAATTCATTTAACTCCCTTTGCCATGGAAAACTGTCCTGACTATGAAGTAGGAAAAATAATAATGCCCAGCTCAAGGGGTTGTAAGGAAGATTGAAATAAATAATATACATGAAGTATAATAGAACAGTGCCCAGCACATAGCCAGTGCCATTAAAGTGTCATTTATTACTATTATCATTATTATTTGTTGGGATGGTTATCTAGGTAACTGTGAGTGGCTCTGGGAGCTTCTGTCTTATATTTAAGAAGTGGCTTGCAGGACATGGAAGCAACCTAAATGCCCATCAACAGATGAATGGATAAAGAAGATGTGGCACCTATATACAATGGAATATTACTCAACCATAAAAAGGAATGAAATTGAGTTATTTGAAATGAGGTGGATAGACCTAGAGACTGTGATACAGAGTGAAGTAAGCCAGAAAGAGAAAAACAAATACCGTATGCTAACTCATATATATGGAATCTAAAAAAATGGTACTGATGAACCCAATGACAAGGCAAGAATACAGATGCAGATGTAGAGAACGGACTTGAGGACACGGGGTTGAGAGGGGGCAAAGGGGAAGCTGGGATGAAGTGAGAGAGTAACATTGACGTATATACACTACCAAATGTAAAATAGATAGCTAGTGGGAAGTTGCTGCATAATATAGGGAGATAAACTCGATGATAGATGATGACTTAGAGGGCCAGGACAGGGAGGGTGGGAGGGAGTCGTGGGAGGGAGGGGATATGGGGACATATGTATAAATACATCTGATTCACTTTGGTGTACCTCAAAAACTGGCACAAGAGTGTAAAGCAATTATATTCCAATAAAGAGCTTAAAAAAAAAAGAAAAGAAGTGGCTTGGGTTGTTTTTAGTAGACCTGTCTAGTTTGTTGGAGAGTTCAAAGGCTCTGTTTGAGAGCAAAGTTTTGGAGTGGGAATGAACTAATAATGTGACTTTTTGTGTAGGTGATCACACCACAACGAAAAGTTACACTGGCTGCACCCAACCGGAAAGACATGGAAGAATGGATTAATGTCATAAAAACCGTGCAACAGGGAGAAATTCGTAAGGTAAGGGAAATAATAGAGAATCCACACAACTCTCACAGATAAACACTTACTTGATTGCATTAGCTAAGCCACCTTTCAAACAGGGTAATAATAAGATGGAAACAGATACCATCTTGTCAGGAATTATGGGTGGATATGATTAGGAAACCTGTTTATAAATAGGAGTAATTCACTTAGACTCAAACCTTGGTGAGTATGTGGTTTAGATACCTCTGTACACACCCACTTGATATGCAGATGTCACTGTATGCTTAATGTATGAGGCACTCAAGATGTATATGAGCAGCTAACTTAGATGTTCTTAGGTTAGCATAGCTTCAATCAGCAGTCTTGACTTGGGTCTGCTGAGTGACCACAGTAACAGGTAAGGAAACTGAGGCTCACAAAGGAGAAGGAACCAAAACAAGATGAAATAATTACTCAGTAGCAAAGCCAAGATTTGGACCCAGGCTGTGTGACTCCAAAGTCTATGTCCTTAACCATTATGCAATTCTGCCTCTCTGTTTACTGTCCATAACAAAGGAAATGCAGAAGGAAGAGCAAGCAGCAGTCCTCCCCAAAGCATGGCAGGGTTCATTTTCTCCTTAGCAATACCAAGCCCCTGGCTACTGCTCCCTGCAACAAGTGGTATCACCATTTAAATGCTGGGCTATGCCCTCAGCTCACTTTTCTAGAGACCTACCACACTTTGAAGTTATGTAAGTTTCAAAAGGGGAGGGATTTTGTCATTTATTCACTTAGGGCAGTGTCTGGCACATAGCAGAGGCTCAATAAATATTTTTTGAATGAATAAATGAATCTGAGGGTAATCTTGGAGTCAGGGTTTAGAAAGAGAATGATACATGGTTCATCCTAAAGCAAAGTTGTGCCGTGAAGGTCTTAGAGATAAAGGGGAAGATGAATCCACCCTTAAAAAGAACCTGATGTCGTAAGTAACTAGCAAAGGGTAGAGGATTGTTATAGACATCTGGGGTGGAGCAGTGTAAAATAATGGGTAATAATGGGTTTTAGAAATTTAAAAAATGCCATGGAGAAAAACCATCTGTCCTCACTCCCCCAGGATTTCTCAGGCTTTTGACCACTTACTTTCATAACTATTCATTCTACAACTCATGGCTATGAGTACATGACAAGTTAACTGAACTAGGGAATAGGCACCTCTCCGCACATCATTAAGACCTCTCCTGGGCCCACATTGTAAATGCTTAATTGCTTAGAATCTGATGATGGTCTTTACATGACTTAGCACTCAGCATTTCACTCATCTGTTATTTTCTTCTTTTCCTAATGGAGAAGCACATCCTGTCCCTCCTGCCCACCCCCAATAAGGTCAATATGGCTCAGCATTAGAGGTAGCCACAAAAAGTTGTGATTTCCACACTCCTCTCCTATTTTCATCCCTGTGGACCAATCCCTTTCATTTCCTTGGCTTATCTCTACCCAAACTAGAGGACTTCTCAGTTTCAATTTAGCATAAAAGGCCACATAGAATATTCTGAATTTTAATTATCATTCCAGGAATGCAAGAACTTCTAGAGAAAGCCATCAGAGCATTGATATGCCATTCCTGACTCAACTGAATTAAACACCTTCCTGTTGACTACACAGCAAAAACTAGAAAGGAAAAATTCTGCCTGTTAACTCTCTTGAAAGAGTTGTGAGTTTCGAGCTATAATCACAACCTCGGTGGAGCTGCTCCAGGGACCTAAATCTATTAAGGAACACTTTTAGCCAATAGTAAAATATCTCACCACCCGTATCTTAGCAATTTGTCTTGCTTGAGGCTTGAAGAGTCAAATATGCACCTTATCCCTAATTGTCATTACCAATGCCTGACATGGGGTGAAAGGTTAATCATGGACTTGGTGATCTATTAAAGTCACTACAAAGTAATGGGGTAACCTATCTAAAACCAGGCAGTACACATTAAGGAGTGAGCCCCTACTAGGTGCCCAGTCCTGTTTCATAGCGAGTTGAAAACTTTGAGTCCTGATCTCAATGAGCTTTTTAGGTAGTTGGGGAGATAAGATACACACAAAAGAAACAGTTAAATGAAAATATTTGAGACAATTAAGTTTTCAGAGATGTTACAAGGCAGTGCATGATTGATTGCCAGATGAATGAAACAGACAGTATAGTGGAATGGGAGTTCAGAGGAGGAAGAGATAAGTATGGTCTGGAGTCCCCTGGGAAAAGTTAATAGAGGAGAGAGTTGAGAGTGACCTTGAAAGATGAAGAGGATTTTATTGGTGGCAGGGGATTAGGGGCAGGAGAAAGTCCTGAGCAGGGGAATTGGTATAAGCAAAAGCTGAGTAACAAAACAAAACCTTTTTGGAATAGAGTAAAAGGGGAACTCAATTTGACCAGAAGAGTTTGGGAAAGTTTAAATATGTATGAAGATCTAGGTTGGGCCTGATTGTGGAGGATTAACAATGCCAGGATAGAGTGGGGAAGAACTTCGTTAATCTGTCTATTTCTATATATTTACCTTTACCTGTAGATTTTTGCTTTCATATACTTTCATGTTGCTGTTTACCATGTTTTTATTTCAATTTCAAGAACTCCCTTAAGGATTTCTTGCAAGGTAGGTCTAGTGGTAACAAATTCCCTCAGGTTTTGTTTGTTTGGGAGAGACTTTATCTGTCCTTTATTTTAAAGGATAATTTTGCCAGGTATAGTATTCTCAGATGTAAGATTTATTCTTTTAGTAATTGGATTACATCACCTCACTTTCCTGACCTGCAAGGTTTCTGTTGAGAAAACTGCTTATCGTCTTATGGGGATTCCCTTATATGTGATGAGCTAATTTTCTCTTTTGATGCTTTCAACATTCTCTCTTTGTCCTTGACTTTTGACAATCTGATTATAATGTGTTTCAGTGTAGTCTTCTTTGGGTTGATATTGTTTGCAGAATTTTGAGCTTCATGGATCTAAATGTCCATTTCCCTCTCAAGATCTGGGAAGTTTTTAACAATTATTTCTTTAAATAGATTTCTGCCCCTTTCTTTCTCTCTCTTCTCCCTCAGGGTCTCCCATAATGGGTATATAGGTTTGCTTTCCTTCACACTTTTTCATTCTTTTTTCTTCTCTAACTAGATAATTTCAAATGCCCTGTTTTCAGATTCTTTCTTCTACTTGATCAAGTCTGCTGTTGAAGCTCCCTTTTGCATTTTTCATTTCATTCATTGTATTCTGCAGCTCCAGAATTTTGTTTGGTTCTTTTTTATAATTTCTGTCTTATTGTTGAACTTCTCATTTTTTTTCATGTCTTGTTTTCCTGCTTTCATTGAGTTGTCCATCTGTGTTCTCTTGCAGTGCACTGAACTTCCTTAAAACAATTATGTTGAATTCATTTTCAGGAAATTCATAGATCTCTATTTCTTTGAGGTCAGTTACTGGAAAATTATTGTAATTCTTTGGTGGTGTCATGTTTCCTTGAATTTTTTTGTGTGTTTCTGGTAGCCTTGTGTTGATGTCTGTACATTTGAGGAAGCAATCACCTTTTCAAGAGGTTATGAACTGTCTTCAGGTGTAAAGACTTTTACTTATAGGTGAATGTGAGAGTACCAACTGGTTTGGATGTGGTGGCTCTGGCCCAGGGTGTGCAGCAAGAGTTCTGGCATCAGGGAGGGCACACAGATATAGTTCTTTTAGAGCTGCATCAGCTGAGGTCAGTGTCGGCGAAAACTGCAGGAGACATCAGCAACCAAGGTGTGGGCTTCCATAGTGACAGTGAGGGCTATTGGGTTCCTTGGTGGTAAAGACTGTTTTGTCCTCCTGTTTCCTTTTCCTCCACAGGGGGAAGTCATTGCCAAGGGGATCCCTCTTGTTGCTGGGTCCAATGCACAGTTATACATGTGGTAGCAATGGTACCGGGATCAAGGGTACAGACACATTCGTGGTGGCAATGGTGTTGGTGTCTGGGGTGTGGGCACCTGCAGAGTGGCCATGGCACCAGAGTTGGAGCTCAAGGGCATCTAGAACAACTTTGGTACCTGGGACTGGTGGGCAGGTATATTCATCATGGTGATAGCCCTAGTATGTGATGCATAGGTGTGTGCTGAGCAGCCATGGAATTGGGGTCCAGGGTATGTACATGCTTGCAGAAGGGGGAAGGGTTGTGGCTCTGGCAGGGGAAGCAAGATGCAGTGATTTCAGCTTTGAGTGGGGGGATGCATCGGCACTTTCCCTGTGGGGGTGCACTGGTGGCAGCTTCTCTGGGAGAGGGGGCTGCAGTAGCTCTTCCTGGGGGATGGTCACAGCATTTTGAGCTCCAGGCAGCTACATCACCTGGTTTCAACATCAATGAAGAATTCAGGGCACCACCATGGTGAAAGCTGCTTGTGTCCACAGCATTGATGTAGGCTACTGGAGTCCTATTGCTCTTCTTTGCCCTTGTTGGGGGAGGTCAGGCCAAGGGGATTCCTCTTGGCCCCAAGATCTGCTAGACTGGGGAATGGGGCAATGAAGTTAAATTTCTTACTATACTTTTCCACGTGACCATTCTGTCTCTGTGCTCCAAAGATCTTCTGCAGCTTTTTTGTTGTATTCTGGAGGTATCTCAGCTCCAGGATATTCTAGTTGGCATGTAGTTGTTTATTTGTTGTTTTCGTGGGGGAGGGGAAGAGCACTGGGAACTTCTAGTCCACTGATGTCATTATGAAAAATTAATTTTCTATACAACATTCTCAGAAGCAATTTGCTTTAAATATTTCCAACGACAGGGAGATTTCTACCTCAAGAGACAGCTGATGACATTCTTGAAGCTCACACTGAATGTTAGAAAGTTCGTCTAGTAGGCCAAAGATTGGGAAAAGAACTTTATAAAATTTAGAGCTTTAGGAACATTGAATGGACTCTTTTGCAAGAAACTTAGTCCCCCACCTTTGGAAGCATTCAAATAAAGAGTACATGACTTGATCTAAAGATGCTTTAGAGTCTAGAATCTGGAGTCTAGATGACTTTTTTTTTTTTTTGCCATGCCTCGCAGCTTGTGGGATCTTAGTTTCCTGACCAGGGATCAAACCCAGGCCCTCAGCAGTGAAAGCTCAGAATCCTAACCACTGGACACCAGGGAAGTCCCTAGATGACTTTAAGTTTCGTTCCTGTTCTCATAGTTAATGGTTCCATTAGAATTCATTAGAAAGAGCTAACCTTTTAATCTAGTCTTCTAAGCAGCTCCTTATTTCCAATTTTCTCCTTTTTATTCTTTCTTTAAGTCTCCAAGGCTCAAACCTTTCATCAGTCTGAAGTGTTTTATTAATGATAATGGTGCATGAATTACTTTTAACCCTAATATAAAAGTTAGTAGATAAAAACTTGTTAGTGGATACAAAATATAAAAAGATCAAACTCTGACCACAAGAACATAAAGTACAAGTGCTGGGGGGAGTAAAATTATTTTTGTATGCTATTAAATTTAAGTTTTTAACAACTTAGAAGGTTATAACTAAAAGATATTTTATGCAAGCCTTGAGATAACCCCCACACACACAAACAAAATATATAAATAAAAGATATAGAGAATAAAACCAAAGCAGACCACTATAAAAAATCATCAAATAACAAAGGAAGCCAGCAAGAGAGGAAGAGAGGGTCAAAACAAATGCAAGACATACAGAAAACAATGATCAAAATGGCAATAGTAAGCCCTCACTTATCAATAATTACCTTAAATGTAAATGAATTAAACTCATCATTCAAAGAGCATAGAGTGGCTGAATTGATTTAAAAAAAAAAGATCAGAAATACTCTGTCTACAAAAGACTCACTTTTAGAATTAAATAACTATAGGCTGAAAATGAAGGGATGGAAAAAGATACCGCATGCAAATGGTAACCAAAAGAAACAGGGGTGGCTATAATTATATCAGACAAAATAGACTTTAAATCTAAAACTATCTCTAGAAACAAAAAGGTCATTATATAATGATAAAAGGATCAATTCAACTGGAAAATATAACAATTATAAACATATATGCACCCAAGATCAGAGTACCTAAATATATAAAGCAAACAATGACATATTTGAAGGCAGAAATTGATAGCAATACAATAATAGTAGGGGGATTCAATACTCCACTTACAATAATGGATAGACTATGCAGACAGAAAACCAATAAAGAAACAGCTGATTTGAATAACAATATTGACCTAACTGACATATACAGATGTTTCTGCCCAACAGCAGCAGCAGAAGACACATTCTTCTCAAGGGCACATAGGACATCCTCCAGGAAAGATAACATTTTAGGTCACAAGACAAGTTATAACAACTTTAAGAAAATGGAATTAATTCCAGTATCTCCTCTGACCATGACAGAAAATGAAATAGAAATCCATAACAGCAAGAAAATAGAAAACTTCACAAATACATGGAAACTAATAGTACACTCTTCAACAACCATTAGATCAAAGAGGAAACACAAAGGGAATTTAAAAAGTATCTTGAGAAAAACAAAAATGAAAACACAACATAATAAAACAGAGGTGTAGCAAAAGCAGTTATAAGAGGAAAGTTTATAGCAGTAAACACCTCCACTAAAAAAGAAGGATCTTAAATAAACAACCTAACTTTACATATCAATGAACAGGAAAAACAACAAAATAAGCCCAAAGTTAGCAGAATGAAGGAAATAATAAAGATCAGAGCAGAACTAAATCAAATAGGGAAAAAATTATAAAATGTCAACAAAATTAGAGCTAATTATTTAAAAGATAAATAAAATTGACAAACTCTTAGATAAAGAAAAAAGAGAGAAGATTCAAATAAACCAAGAAATGAAAGAGAAGGCAATGCAAAAGATGCTTCAGAAATAAAAAGGATCATAATAAACTGTTATAAACAAACTAGATAACATAGAAATGGATAAATTCCTAGAAACATACAAACTATTACGTTAAATCAGAAAGAAACAGTAAGCCTGAACATACCAATAACAAATCAGGAGATTGAATCAGTAATCAAAAATCTCCCAACAAAGAAAAGCCCAGGACCTGATGGCTCCATGTGTAAATTCTACCAAACATTCAAAGAAGAATTAATACCAATCCTTCTTAAACTCTTCCAAGAAATAGAAGACAAGGAATACTTTCAAACTCATTTTATGAGGCCAGCATCATCCTGCTACCAAAACTAGGCAAGAATACTAAAAGAAAAGAAAGCTCCATGCCAGTATCCCTGATGAACATAGATGCAAAAATACTTAATGAAATACTAGCAAAACGAATTCATAGCACATTAAAAGGATTATACACCATAACCAAGAGGAATTTATCCCAAGGATGCAACAATGGTTCAATATACATAAATCAAACAATGTGTTACAATACATTAACAAAATGAAAGAAAACAAAACACATGATCATCTCAATAAATGCAGAAGAAGCATTTGACAAAGTTCAACACCCATTCATCATTAAACCCTACCCATTAAACCATAGGTATAGAAGGATCTTGCCTCAACCACATATGAAAAGCCCATAGACAACATCATAATCAGTGGGGAAAAACTGAAAGCTTGCCCTCTGAGATCTGCTACAAGGCAAGGCTGCCTACTCTCACCACTTCTTTTCAACATAGTAATGGAAATCCTAGCAGAACAAGTGGGCAAGAAAAAGAATTAAAATGCACCCAAACTGGAAAGGAAGAAGTAAAATTGTCTCTGTTTGCAGACAACATGATCATATACGTAGAAAAACCTAAAGACTCAACAAAATAATTGTTACAACTAACAAACAAATTCAGTAAAATTGTAGGATACAATCACTTGGTTTTCTATACACAAACAATGAACTATTTGAAAGGAAAATTAAGAAAATAAGCCCATTCACAATAGCAACAAAAAGAATAAAACACTTAGGAATAAACTTAATCAAAGAGGTGAAAGACATACACTGAAAAAAGATTGATGAAGGAAAGTAAAGAAGACATGGATAAATGGATAGACATCCTACGTTCATGGATTGTAAGAATTAATATTGTTAAAAAGTCCATACTACCCAAAGTAATCTACAATCCCAATCAAAATCCAATGGTATTCCTCACAAAAATAGAAAGAGCAATCCTAAAATTCATATGGAACCAAAAACAATCCCAAATAGCCAAAACAATCTTGAGCAAGTAGAGCAAAGCTGGAGGCATCACCTTTCCTGATATCAAAATGTATTACAAAGCTATAGCAATAAAAACAGTATCATACTGGCATAAAGACAGACATACAGACCAATGGAACAAAATAGCACAGAAATAAATCCATGCTTCTATAGTCAACTGATTTCAAGAAAGGTGCCAAGAACACAAAATTGGTGAAGGATAGTCTTGAATAAATGATGTTGGGAAAACTAGATATAAATATGAAGGAGAATGAAATTGGACAATTACCCCACAACATATACAAAAATCAGCTCAGGCTGAATAAAGACTTAAATGTAAGGCCTAAAACTATGAAACTACTAGAAGAAAACAGAGAAAAACCTTCTTGACATTGTTTGGGGCAATGATTTCTTGGATATGACACCAAAAGCACAAGCAACAAAAGCTAAAACAAACAAGTGGGATTACATCAGACTAAATCAACTGAGTGAACAGACAACCTAGGAATGGGATAAAATATTTACAAACTATATATCTGATATGAGGTTAATATCTATAATATATAAGTAACACCTACAACTCAATAGCAAAAAAACACCCACAAATAATCTGATTTTAAAATGGGCAAAGGGACCTGTATAGATATTTTTCCAAAGAAGACATAAAATGGATTATAAGTTAAGTGCTCAACACCATTAATCATTAGGGAAATGAAAATCAAAACCACAATGAGCTATCATTTCACCCTTGTTAAAATGGCTATTATTATCAGAATAACTAGCATCAAAAAGTGTACAAATAATAAGTGCTGGAGAGTGCTGGGGAATAAGAAACCCTCCTACACTGCTGATGGGAATGTAAACTGGTGCAACCACTATGGAAAGCAGTATGGTGGTTCCTTTAAAAACTAAAAATAGAACTACCATGTGATGCAGCAGTCCCATTCCTGGGTAGATGAAAACTCCAATTCAAAAAGATACATGCACTCTAATGTTCATTGCCGCACTATTTACGACAGCCAAGACATAGAAACAACATAAGTGCTCATCAACAAACTATTGTCTTAAGAAGATGTGAGATATATATACACTGGAATATTACTCAGCCATAAAAAGACTGAAATATTGTCATTTGCAGCAACATGAATGGACCTAGAGAATATTAGTGAAGTAAGTCAAAGATGTATATCACTTATATGTAGAATCTAAAAAACAATACAAATGAATCTGTGTACAAAACAGAAACAGACTCAGACGTAGAAAAAAAAACTTATGATTATCAAAGGGGAAAGGGAGTGAGAAGGGATAAATTAGAAGTATGGGATTAACATATACACTTTACTATGTATAAAATAGATAACCAATAAGGACCTACTGTATAGCACAGGGAACTATACTCAATATTTTGTAATAACCTATATGGGAAAAGAATCTGAAAAAGAATGAATATATATTATTATATATAATATATACATAATATATAACTGAATCACTTTGCTGTACACCTGAAATTAATATGACATTGTAAATCAACCATACTTCAATTAAAAAAGTAAATCAGTCTTTAACTATTAATAACTTGGCTCTCAAATTTAGCTGCACTTTATAACTTTTAGTAATCAAATAAATCATAGGGCAAAACCAATATATAAGTGTATTTTTTTCAAAAGATTGTGTGATGTAACTCTTTTCCTTAAAGAGATATATTCTGAATCATTGCTAAAATAAAAAATATATATAATTATTTTTAAAAGATCTGAAAAATAGATATATATGTATGTATAACTGAATCACTTTGCTGTACACCTGAAACTAACATAATATTATAAATCAACTGCACTTCAAATTTAAAAAAGAAAAGAGAAAAGAAGGACTTCCCTGGCGATCCAGTGGTTGAAACTCCGTGCTTCCACTGCAGAGGGCTAAGGTTCAGTCCCTGGTTGGGGAACTAAGATTCCACATGCTGTGTGGCACAGCCAAAAAAAAAAAAAAAAAAAAGACAGGAAAAAGAAAAGAAAGGCAAGAGACAACAAGTGCTGGTAAGAATGTGGAGAAAAAAGAGAAAACTTGTGCACTTTGGTGGGACTATAAATTGGTACAGCCATTATGGAAAGTAGTATTGAGGTTTTTTAAGTATGAAAAATATAACTACCTTATGATTCAGCAATCCCACTCTTGGCATATATGCAAAGGAAATGAAATCAGGATCTTGAAGAGATATCAGCACTCCCATGTTTCTTTCAGCATTATTCACAATAGCCAGGATGTGGACACAACCTAAATGTCCCTCAATGGATAAAATGGATTAAAAAGTGTGGTGTATATATATATATATATATATATGTACATATAGATATATACATACACAAATATAATGGAATATTGTTCAGCCTTAAAAAAGAAGGAAATCTTGCCAGTTGTAACAACACGGATGAACCTGGAGGACATTATGCTACATTAAATAGGCCAAATACAGAAAGACAATACTGCATGTTCTCATTTATATGTAGAATCTAAGATAGTTGAACTCTAGAAGCAGAGAGTAGAATGGTGGTTACCAAGTTCTGAGGAGAGGGGGAAATCGGGAGATTTTGGTTGAGGTACAACCTCTTAATTTCCTTCACTTATTCAGGAGATTAAGTTCTGGAAGTCTAATGTACAACAATGTGACCTTAAGTAACAATCATTTATTTTATACTAAAATTTGCTAAGAGGGAAGATCTTAAGTGCTCTAAACACACACACACAAAAAGGGAAAGAAAGTGGTAACTATCCAAGTGATGTTAATTAGCTTGATTGTGGTGAATATTTCACCACAATCATATATGTATATCAAATATGTATACATATAAAATCATATATGTATATGACATATATGTATATCAAATCATTAAAATCAATATGTACAATTTTAATTGTCAAATATACCTCAATTTTTGAAATTCACTTTAAATAAAAAGAAAATTAGTTTTTCTGGTAGATAGACTAAATGAATTCAAACATTACTTTCAACTTGAAAAGCTTATGATTCTAAGATTTCATTAAATGGGTGAGAAAACAACTTCAGAGGAGTTCAGTTACCTTGCCTGAAATCACATAATTTATTGTGGCAGAATTGAGATCTTAGATCTCCTAACTCTTAATCCATGCTCTTGGAAGGATATCTTAAATATTGCCTAATTGTCTTCTTTCTCTCCTGTAGTCCCCACCCTTTGTGACTATGCAGTAGCCTGATAGAGAACTAAGTGGTACTAAGCCAACTAGGCTGTATAGATCAACAAATAGATTTAAATTGGCTAAATGACTAGCTCATGCATAGTGTCTCCATGGCTAGTGGTTTTTCTCAGGATGAACACAATTTACACTTATTTTCCTAGCATAATTACATATTATAGCTCCCCCTTTCACTGTTCAAAGTGTCCTGATTTTGGATGATATGATCACCCTACCAATGGCCAACCTGGAAGGACCTATCATTCAATAGTTTTGAAAACCTTGATATAACAAAGAAGTTGGCTTCAAGTTACAGTACAAACCACGAATTTTGTTTTATATCAACAGAGCCTTTCATCACATAAGCCATCCCAAATAACATCCTTTTCAGGAAACACATCATTAGAAGATTTTGTGCTTTATGGGATGTTTCATCTGAGACTTTTAATGCACTTCGCAAATACTTAATATTATTAAGTCCTCACACTTGGACAGTGCTTTAAAGTTTACAAAACACCTGGCATGACAAGATCTCCTTTAATGAATAGACAAATAATTAATGTGGCTATCTGGGTTTTGGATTATGCTGAAAGGGATTCAGGAGATGGAGAAAATAGCCTTTGCTGCCCTAACACAGTGAAGAATCATATTGGAGTGATGGTCTCTGCATGAATGTATTAACCTAAGTATTTTAGAGAACATAAAAATCAAACACAAACCCAACAACCACACATTCAAAGCCTTAACATTCAGAGATCAGTGGTTTGTATACATGCCACAGTTCTTCATGTCTTCAAAGTCAATTTTTAATCTGTGTCAACTACTAGAAAGGCATGTAATGACATACTGTTTTAGTTTCCCAGGACTGCCATAACAAATTCACAAACTGGGTGAATTAAGATACTTCTCCCACAGTTCTGGAGTCTAGAAGTCCAAAATCAATGTGTTGGCAGGGCCATGCTCTTTCTGAAGGCTCTAGAAGAGAATCCTTCTTTGCCTCTTCTTAGCTTCTGGTGATTGCAGGCATTCCTTGGCATTCCTTGGCTTGTAGACACATCGTTCCAGTCTCTGCCTCTATCATCACATGGTGTCTCTCCTGTGTCTGTGTTCAAATTCTCTTCATTTTTTAAATTTTTATTTATTTATTTATTTGTGTATTTATTTATTTATTGGCTGTGTTGGGTCTTCATTGCTACACGTGGGCTTTCTCTAGTTGCATCAAGCGGGGGTTACTCTTCCTTGCAGTGTGCAGGCTTCTCATTGTGGTGGCTTCTCTTGTTGTGGAGCACGTGCTCTCAGTGCGCAGGCTTCAGTAGTTGCAGCATGCAGGCTCAGTAGTTGTGGCTCTCAGTCTCTAGAGCGCAGGCTCAGTAGTTGCAGTGCACGGGCTTAGTTGCTCTGTGGCATGTGGGATCTTCCCACACCAGGGATCGAACCTGTGTCCCCTGCATTGGCAGGCAGATTCTTAACCACTGCACCACCAGGGAAGTCCCAAATTCTCTTCTTATAAGAACAGCAATCACTGGATTAGGGCCTACTCTAATCCATTATGACCACATCTTAAGTTGATTACATCTGTAAAGATTCTATTTTTAAATAAGGTCACATTCACAGGTACCACGTATTTGAACATATTTTGGCAGGAGACACAATTCAGCATACAACATGTTTCTCATCCAGGTTTGTATGCATCAAAGTTTCCTTATACAATAGGATGCTCTTAAGGAATATAAATCCCATCTCCTCCACTGCTGAACCAAAACAATGTCCATTTTATATACTTGTATATTTTGTAGCTAACTGAACCATGAAAGTCAATATTCTACCCAGGTAGAGTTCACCATTTCTTCCATTTGTCCTGTAGAATCTTGAACATTATAGGAGAGCTCACTTGTCACTCTATAGTGGAATCATCTGTTTAGGAAGTTGTCTCCTACAGTAGACTATTAGCTCCATGAGGGCAAAAACTATGGATCATTCATTTCTGGATCTCTCGTGCCTAGCTTCATAGATGACACAAAGTAGGCCTTAGTAATTATTGGAGGAGAAAAGGATGTTGGAAGGAAGGAAGGTCTTATAGAGTTATAATCTAGTGGCAAGGGAGGTAGAAAGGTGCTAGTTGCTTAGCATGTCAAAGCCAAGACTATGTCACTTTCTCAGGACTTTCCACTCTCTTACTCTGATCTTCTTGGAAGTTGGCCAGGGTTTCAGTATGCAAAAAATAATACAATCACATAGTGACTCCATACTAGGTAAACCCTTAGCTCATCAAAGTAGCTTTTCCTTCCAGAAGCTTCCTGGTCATTCCAATAACAGCTTAGCACACAAACAGCATGCCAGAGGGGGAAGGAGGGACCATGTACAGGCTATGTTTTAGATGACCAGTTCCTATAAATTGATCAAAGTTGAACACTAAATATGCCAGATCCTTCAATAGCACTCTCTCTCTCTCTCTCTCTCTCTCTCTCTCTCTCTCTCTCTAGTGGACCACTATCACCTAGTATCAGGAAGAATATATAGTTCGTTTTAAAGTCTTATGCCTTTACATACCCAACCAATTATAACATGGAGAATAAAAAGCTGAATGCGTACACATGTCTATGTTCCAGAAGAAAGCAGAGAAGAAAGAGATCAGACATTCACAGGAATTAGAGAAAAGGTGGAAGTTGTTCTGTGGAATACACACCCAGAACAAATTTGGGAGTCTCTGGTGCCTACTCCTCCCTTCTCCTTTTAACCCCAAAACTGGTTGCTGGTATACCCTGTGCCTGCCCCACAGTCATGAGAGTCAGGCTGTGATAAACAAATGTAGCATTTATAGGCAGGTTAATAGTAAATGTCAAATTCAATACCGTGAAAGAAGACACCAAACAGAATGCTGTTCCATGAGGGCAGAGACTTTGTCTTGTTCATTACTATATCCCCAGTGCCTTGAAAGCGCCAAGCACATAGCAGTTACTCAGTAAATATTTAATGAATTTTGAATGAATTAAATTGATTAACCAGGAAACTGCTATAGGCAGTCAGAGCATGTTGTTCAGAGAAGAATACTTGGACCAGAAGCCTCTGAAATGAAACTCTTGTCCCAGCAATGCAACGCTCTTCTCACTTGGCAGCAATAAGGGCAGGAAGGGTAATGTATATCTCCAGGAGGTAACTAAAGCCTGACGAACGTTCCTTAGCCCAGAGTCAGAGGCCCTGCCTCCTTCCTTTCTTGCCTGGCAAGAGGACTTGAATATCACTGAATTTCCAACTCACCACCTCCTCTTGCTGACTACTCAAAGAGAGCCAAGGTCAAGGCTAAAAGAACTAGTTTTTCTTAGGCTAAATCAATGCAGTAGTTTAGCCAAGCAGTATAAAGATCATTGCTCCTGTCTTCAGTCCCTGTTCCAGGATCTACCACCCCCTCATTCCTTTTTCCTTTCCAAAGCCACTAGGAAAAAAAACAGAGAGGGGAGATTTGTTAAGTATTGGCTCAACTTTGATTCTTCCTCTTCACATGCTCTGACACCTTGTGTAGTTGGCCATTTCAGCCTTAGCATCAGATTTTCTGGCCTTCCCTAATCCGTCTCTGTGATTAACTCTCTATTCTTTTCTCTCTTTTCTCTCTTTGATTTGTTTTAGATACCTGCAGCAGAAAACAACCCTTTTCTTGTTGGAATGCACTATTGGTACTCAAGCCACAGTCCCCGGACCCAGCACTGCAATGTTTGTCGGGGGAACATTCCTGCCTTATCTCGAAATGCTATCATCTGCGAAGGTACGTTTCTGATTCCTTTAGCAAGTGGAGCTCAGTGGGTGGAGATGGGGGTGAAGGAGCTCATGTGGCTTTAGTATTATTGACTCGCACTAGGTCACTTATTCTAGTGTAAGGTTAACCCTGACACTTAACAGACTGGGGAAAGCAGTTGGGAGGAAACTGGCATGAGGGGGAATTCTCATGAATCAAAGGAGGGTTGGGTCTGGGAGGATTGCACAATACAGTCACAGGTCTGGAAAAATAGAAATCACCTCATTCTTACCATCAATTTCCATTCAAGTCGGGTAGTGGAAAATTTGGCAAGGAAGTATACAAAGAAACTGAAATGTGTGGAAAATAAGCCTTTGGAGTTAAGTCATAACTACTCAGATGCATCTAGGTTCTAGCTTTTACAGCAACTTAGGGAAGGAAATTAGAATCTTCATTGTCACCAGATTCACATCCATCTTTTTTCTTCCTCTTTTCACAGTGTGCAAAGTAAAGTCCCACAGATTATGTGCTTTAAGAGCAAGCAAAGATTGCAAATGGAATACATTATCCATTACTGATGACCTCCTCATGCCTGCAGATGAAGTAGTGAGTACCGGCCATGCTTTCTCATAGTCACCCTTTTCCATCACCCCTTCAGTCACGACACACAGGGAAAGGAAGACTTCTTCCTGTTTCCAGACAACCCAAGTAGGCTTCTTCCCCAGGCTCATGATCCAACAAATCTAGAAGAATGAAAGCCTCCCCCCAACTCCCACCTGTCATTGATCACTAGCATTGGAGTGGGGAGGGCAGGATGATGGAGAACTTCCTTGGGGTTATCTAGTGTCCTCCATGGGGTAGTACAGTTATTCCAGCTGGCCCTTCCTCTTCTTATATCTCTAACTTCTACCTCGTCTCTTTTTATCCTTCAGAAAACTATGCCTCATCAGTGGGTAGAAGGAAACATATCCGTCAGTTCTCAGTGTGCAGTATGTCACGAGAACTGTGGCAGTTACCAGAGACTTCAAGATTTCCGGTGTCTCTGGTGTAATTCTACGGTAAGACTCTTCTCATCTCCTTGTTACTTAGAGAGTTGACTTCTAGAGAAGGGGTGGATTGGAGCTTGATTGTGGCTACACATAGATAGAAATCTCAGAGACCCTTGCTCAAAAATAAATTGTACAGATTCCATAGTATAGAGCTCAGTAGCCACAGAATTGGCTGTGGAATCTTTGAGGGAAAGATTTAATACTCCCTCTTAGCTTTTATGGGTCTTAAATGGTGAGGCCTACTAGCAAATGGGAAGAGCTAAACTCTCTTATGATGGTATGTGCAATTAAAAAATTAGTTCTGAGCATACCCTTAAGAAACCACCTCCTTTCCTCATGCACCATTTCCTAGGAAATTTTAATCTTTGTTAATTAATAAAGGTTAATAACATTAGCACATTATTATTGCCACTATGTTTTGAGTGTTTTATGTACGTGATCTCATTTAATCCTTACAACAATCCTAAACCAGGCCTCACTGTCCCCATTTACAGAAGAGAGGAAAGTGAGGTTCAGAAAATTGAAGTGATTTGCTCAAGGTCATGCAGCCAGTAAGCAAAAGAGTCTTGATTCATACATAATTGTGTAAAAACTGTGCTCTTACCTATTACATTACCATGCCTTTAAACCAGTGGTTCGCAACTGGGGGTATTTTCTCCCACCCCCAGGACACATTTGACAGTATCTGGAGATATTTTTTTAACTAATAGTATTCTGCTGGAATTTTTTTATTTATTGAGGTATAGTTGATTTACAATATTATGTAAGTTTCAGGTGTCCATTTATACATATTATAAAATATTAGCTATATTCCCTGTGCTGTACTATATATCCTTGTAGCTTATTTATTTTATACACAATAATATGTACCTCCTAATCCCCTACTCCTATCTCACACCTTCCCCAAACTAGTAAACACTAGTTTGTTCTCTATATCTGTGAGTCTATTTTGTTTTGTTATATTCACTAGTTGTTTTTTATTTTACTTTTTAGATTCCATATATAAGTGATAACATACAGTATTTGTCTTTCTCTGTCTGACTTATTTCACTTAGTATAATACCCTCCAGGTCCATCCATGTTGTTGCAAATGGCAAATTTTCATTCTTTTTTATGGCTGAGCAGTATTCCATTCTATATAAAACACTTGTTTTTTATCCATTCATCTGTTGATGGACACTAAGTTTGTTTCCATGTCTTCACTATTAAGAAGAATGCTGCTATGAACATTAGGGTGCATGTTTCTTTTTGAATTAGTGTTTTCATTTTCTTCAGATATATACCCAGGAGTAGAATTGCTTGATCAAATGATAGCTCTATTTTTAGTTTTTTTAAGGAACCTCCATACTTCTCTATAGTGGCTGCACTAATTTACATTCCCACCAACACTGTAGGAAGGTTCACTATTCTCTACACCCTCTCAATCATTTATTATTTGTAGACTTTTTGGTGATGACCATTCTGACTGGTGTGAGGTGATAGCTCATAGTGGTTTTGATGTGCATTTCCCTAATGATTAGCAATGTTGAGCATCTTTTCATGTGCCTGTTGGCATTCTGTATGTCTTCTTTGGAAAAAAAAATCTATTTAGGTCTTCTGCCCATTTTTTAATTGGGGTTATTTTTTTAATATTGAGTTGTATGAGCTGTTTATATATTTTGGATATTAACCCCTATTGGTCATATCATTTGCGAATGTTTTCTCTCATTCTGTAGAGTGTCTTTTCATTTTGTTGATGGTTTCCTTTGCTGTGCAAAAGCATTTTAGTTTAATTAGATCCCATTTGTTTATTTTTGCTGTTATTTCTTTGCCTTAGGAGACATCCAAAAAAAATTTTGCTATGATTTATGTCAAAGATTGTTCTGCCTATATTCTCTTCTATGAGTTTTATGGTTTCAAGTCTTATATTTAGGTCTATAATCCATTTTGAGTTTATTTTTGTATATGGTATGAGAAAATGTTCTAATTTCATTATTTTACATGTAGCTGTCCAGTTATCTCAGCACTACTTATTGAAGAGACTGTCTGTTCTCAACGGTATAGTCTTGCTTCCATTTTTGTAGATTAGTTGACCATAAGTGTGTGGGTATATTTCTGTGCTCTTTATTTTGTTCCATTGATCTATGTGTCTGTTTTAGTGCCAGTACTATACTATTTTGATTACTGTTGCTTTGTAGTAGGTCTGAATTGTGATTCCTCCTGCTCTCTACTTCTTTCTCAAGATGGTTTTGGCTATTTGGGGTCTTTTGTGATTCCGTACAAATTTTATATTTATTTGTTCCTGTTCTAGAAAAATGTCATTGGTATTTTAATAGGGATTGCTTTGGATCTGTAGATTTCCTTGGGTAGTATGGTCATTTTAACAATATTAATTATTCAATCCATGGAAAAAAGGTATATCTTTCCATCTGTATCTTTCCATCTGTTTGTGTTGTTTTTCATCAGTATATGAGTACAGGTCTTTTACTTCAGGTAAGTTTATTCTTAGGTATTTGATTCTTTTTAATGTCATTGTAAATGGCATTGTTTCCTTAATTTTCTATCTGATAGTTCACTGTTAGTGAATAGAAATGCAACCAATTTTTTGTATACTAATTTTGTATCCTGCAACTTTACCTAATTTATTGAATAGCTCTAGTAGTTTTTTGGTGGTGTCTTTAGGGTTTTCTATGTATAGTATCATGTCATCTGCAAACAGTGACAGTTTTACTTCTTCCTTTCTAATGTGGATTCCTTCTAATTCTTTCTTTCTTTCTTTCTTTCTTTCTTTCTTTCTTTTTTGGTCTGATTGCTGTGGCTAGGACTTCCAATACTACGTTGAATAAAAGTGGTGAGAGTGGGCTTTGTTGCTTTTTTCCTAATGTTAGGGGAAATGCTTTCTGTTTTACACTACTGCTGAGTATGATGTTAGCTGTGGGATTATCATATGTGTCCTTTATTATGTTAAGGTATGTTCCCTCTATACACACTTTCTGGAGAATTTTTATCGCAAATGGATGTAGAACTTTGTCAAAAGAGTTTTTTGCATTTATTAAGATGATCATATGGTTTTTAGTCTTCGATTTGTTACTGTGATATGTCACATTGATTTGTGGATATTGAACCATCCTCACATCCCTACGATAAATACCACTTGATCATGGTATGTGATTATTTTAATGCATTGTTAGATTGCTAATATTTTGTTAAAGAATTTTGGATCTATGCCCATCAGTAATATTGACCTGTAATTTTCTTTTTTGTGTGATATCTTTGTCTGGTTTTGGTATCAGGGTGATACTGGCCTCATAGAATGAGTTCAAAAGTGTTCCTTCCTCTGCAACTTTTTGGAAGAGTTTGAGATAGGTGTTAACTCTTCTTTAATGTTAGGTAAAATTCACCTGCGAAGCTATCTGGTCCTGGACTTTTGTTTTTTGGGAGTTGTTTTATTACTGATTCAAGTACATCACTGGTAATTGATTTGTTCATGTTTTCTATTTCTTCATGGTCCAGTCATGAGAGATGGTACATTTTTTTCTGATCTTTATTGGAGTATAATAGCTTTATACTGTTCTGCCAGTTTCCACTGTATAACAAAGTGAATCAGCTATATTTATACATCTATCCCCATAACCCCTCCCTCCCATGACTCCCTCCCACCCTCCCTGTCCTGGCCCTCTAAGTCATCATCCATCATCGAGTTTATCTCCCTATGTTATGCAGCAACTTCCTGCTAGCTATCTATTTTACATTTGGTAGTGTATATACGTCAATGCTACTCTCTCACGTCATCCCCACCTCCCCTTCACCCCCCCCCCGTGTCCTCAAGTCCACTCTCTACATCTGCATCTGTATTCTTGCCTTGTCATTGGGTTCATCAGTACCATTTTTTTAGATTCCACATATGTGAGATAGTATATGGTATTTGTTTTTCTCTTTCTGACTTTGCTCTGTATGACAGACTCTAGGTCCATCCACCTCACTTGAATGAAATAACTCAATTTCATTCCTTTTTATGGCTGAGTGATATTCCATTGTATATATGTGTTACATCTTCTTTATCCATTCATGTGTTGATGGGCATTTAGGTTGCTTCCATGTCCTGGCTATTGTAAATAATGCTGCAATGAACATTGGGGTGCATGCATCTTTTTGAATTATGGTTTTCTCAGGGTATATGCCCAGGAATGGGATTGCTGGGTCATATGGTAGTTCTATTTTTAGTTTTTTGAGAAACCTCCATACTACTTTCCATAGTGGCTGTATCACTTTACAGTCCTACCAACGGTGCAAGAGGGTTGCCTTTTCTCCACAGCCTCTCCAGCATTTATTGTTCCTAGATTTTTTGATGATGGCCAATCTGACTGGTATGAGGTTGGTTTTGACTTGCATTTCTCTGATGATCAGTGATGTTGAGCATCTGTTCATGTGTTTGTTGGCCATTTGTATGTCTTCTTTGGAGAAATGTCTATTTAGGTCTTCCGCCCATTTTTGGATGGGGTTGTTTGTTTTATTGATATTGAGCTGCGTGAGCTGCTTATATATTTTGGAGATTAATCTTTTGTCAGTTGCTTCATTGGCAAATATTTTCTCCCATTGTGAGGGTTGTCTTTTCATCATATTTATGGTTTCCTTTGCTGTGCAAAAACTTTTATTTCATTAGGTCCTGTTTATTTTTTATTTTATTTCCTTTACTCTAGGAGGTGAGTCAAAAAAATCTTGCTGTCATTTATGTCATAGAGTGCTCTGCCTATGTTTTCCTCTAAGGATTTTATAGTATCAGGCCTTACATTTATGTCTGTGATCCATTTTGAGTTTATTTTTGTGTATGGTGTTAGGGAATGTTCTAAGTTCATTCTTTTAAAAGTAGCTGTCCAGTTTTCCCAGCACCACTTATTGAAGAGGCTGTCTTTTCTCCATTGTATATTCTTGCCTCCTTTGTCGAAGATAAGGTGACCACATGTACGTGGATTTATCTCTGGGCTTTGTATTCTGTTTCATTGATCTATATTTCTCTTTTTGTGTCAGTACCATACTGTCTTGATTACTGTAGCTTTGTAGTATAGTCTGAAGTCAGGGAGCCTGATTCCTCCAGCTCCATTTTTTCTTCTCAAGATTGCTTTAGCTATTTGGGGTCTTTTGTGTTTCCATACAAATTGTAAATTTTTTTGTTCTAGTTCTGTGAAAAATGCCATTGGTAATTTGATAGGGATTGCATTGAACCTGTAGATTGTTTTGGATAGTATAGTCATTTTCACAATGTTGATTCTTCCAATCCAAGAACATGGTAGAGAGAGATGGTACATTTCTAGGAATTTGTCCATTTCTTCTATGTTGTCTATTTTTTTGGCATACAATTATTTGTAGAAATCTCTTATGCTCCTTTACATTTCTGTGGTATCAATTGTAACTTCTCTTTCATTTTTGATTTTACCTATTTGGGCCCTCTCTCTTTTTTCTTGATGAATCTGGCTAAGGGTTTATTGATTTTGTTTATCTTTTCAGAGAACTAACCCTTAGTTTTATTAATCTTTTCTATTGCATTTTAGTCTCCATTTCCTTTATTTCTCCCCTGATCTTTATGAATTTTCCTCTACTAACCTTGGGGTTTGTTTGATTTTCTTTTTCTATTTCCTTTAGGTGTAAGGTTAGGTTCTTTGAGATTTTTCCTTTTTCATGAGATAAGCTTATATCACTATAAAATTCCCTCTTAGAAGTGCTTCTGCTGTATCTCATTTATTTTGGATTGTTGTGTTTTCATTTTCATTTGTCTCCAGATGGCTTTTTTATTTCTTCTTTGATTTCTTCAGTGATCTATTGGTTGTTTAGTAACATATTGTTTAGCCTGCACATGTTTCTGTTTTTCACAGATTTTTTTCTTATAGTTTTCTTGTAGTTGATTTCTAATTTTATAACATTGTGGTCAGAAAAGATGCTTTATATGATTTCAATTTTCTTAAATTTACTGAAGCTTATTTTGTGGCCTTGCGTGTGATCTATTCTGGGGAAAGTTCCTTGTACACTTGAAAATATGTGTATTCTGCTGCTTTTAGAAGGAATATATATAGTCCATTTTCTCTGTGTCATTTGAGGTTAGTGTTTACTTATTGATTCTCTTTCCGGATAACCTGTCCATTGATGTAGTGGGGTGTTAAAATCCCCTCCTATTATTGTGTTACTGTCAGTTTCTCCATTTATGTCTGTTAATATTTGCTTTATGCATTTAGGTGCTTCTGTGTTGGGTACATATATGTTTACAATTGTTATATCTTCTTCTTGGATTGATCCCTTTATCATTGTGTAATATCCTTCTTTGCCTCTTGTAATAGTTTTCACTTTAAAGTCTTTTTGTCTGATATAAATATTGCTACCCCCCTTCTTTTCATTTCCATTTGAATGGAATAACTTTTTCTATCCCCTAGCTTTCAGTATGTGTGTGTCTTTAGATCTGAAGTGAGTTTCTTTTAGGCAGTATATATATATATACAGCCTAAAGACATATACATATATGTCTTTTTTTTATCCATTCAGCCACTTGATGTCTTTTGATTGGAGCATTGGACCCTTTTACACTGAAAGTAAATATTAATAAGTATATATTTATTGCCATTTTGTTAAATGTTTCTTGTCATTTTTGTAGTACTTTTTTGTTCTTTTCTTCCCTTGCTCTCTTCCTTTGTGATTTGATGACTATCTTTAGTGTTATGCTTGGATTCCTTTGTCTTGTGTGTGTGTGTGTGTGTGTGTGTGTGTGTGTGTGTGTCTATTATAGAGTTTTGGTTTGTGGTTACCATGAAGTTTATATATAGCAATATATATTTTTGTATATAAATATATGTATGATTGTTTTAAGTTACTGATCTCTTAATTTCAAATGCATTTTAACAACCCTGCATGTGTACACTCCTCCCCTCATGATTTACTGTTTTTGACATCCTATTTTATATCTAATTGTTTTGTGTAACCCTTAACCATTTATTGTGAATATAGATGATTTTACTCCATTTGTCTTTTAACCTTCTTAACTAACTTTCTGTGTGGTGGATTTTCTACCTTTACTATATATTTGTCTTTACCAATGAGCTTTTTCCTTTTGTAATTTACATGTTTCTAGTTGTGGTTGTCCCTTTTTCAGTTAGAGAAGTCCCTTTGGCATTTCCTGTAAGACTTGTTTGGTAGTGCTGAACTCTTTTAGCTTTTGCTTGTCTGTATAGCTTTTGATCTCTCCAGCAAATCTGAATGAGACTCTTGCCAGGTAGAGTATTCTTGGTTGTAAGTTTTGCCCTTTCATCGCTTTATATTTTTCATGCCACTGCCTTCCAGCTTGCAGAGTTTCTGCTGAAAAATCAGCTGATAGACTTATGGGAATTCCCTTGCATGTAACTTGCTGCTTTTCCCTTACTGCTTTTAATATTCTCTATCTTTATTTTTTTTCTTTAATTTTTGCCATTTTACTTACAATGTGCCTTGGTGTATTCCTCTTTGGTTTTAACCCTATATGGGACTCTCCACACTTCCTGGACTTGGATGTCTGTTTTCTTTCCCAAGTTAAGGAATTTTTCAACTATTATGTTTTCAATTATGTTCTCAGTGCCTTTCTCTCTCTCTTCCCCTTCTGGGTCCCCTATAATGCAAACATTAGTGCTCTTGATGTTGTCTCAGAGGTCTCTTAAACTGTCCTTATTTCTTTTCATTCTTTTTTTCTTTTTCTGTTCAGCATCAGTGATTTCCACTACTCTGTCTTCCAGCTTGCTGATCCATTCCTCTGTATCATTTAGTCTACAGTTGATTCTTTCTAGTGTATTTTTTATGTAAGATATTGTATTCTTCATCTCTTTTCAGTTGTTCATTATATTTTCCAAGTCTTTGTTAAAAACTTCTAACTTCTCACTCTGTGCATCCATTCTTCTCCTGAGTTCTTTGATCATCATTATGATCACTACCCTGAACTCTTTTTCAGGTAGATTGCCTGTCTCCTTTAGCTTTTTTCTGGGATTTTGTCTTGTTCCTTCATTTGCAACATGTTCCTCTGTCACCTCATTTTGCCTAAGTTGCTGTTTGTATGTTTATGTATCTGGTAGGTTGGTTATGTTTTCCAACCTTGGAGAAGTAACCTTTTGCAAGAGGCATCCTATGCCTCCCAGCAGCACATTGCCCTCTTGTCATCAGAACTAAAGGCTCTCAGGGTGCCCCCTATGTGGGCTGCATGGATCTTTCTGTTGTGGTGGGCTGACTACTGTGGGTGGTCTGGTAGGCATAGCTGACCCCTAGTCCAGTTGGTTTCCTTGTGCTGATGCCGCCATCTGTGGGTTGGCATGGTCAAGTCACTAGGCAGCTGGCTGTGAAACACCAGGGGGCCCTGGGGCTAGTACTGGCTCACTGGTGGTCAGAGTCAGGGTCCAAGAGATCCTAGGCGCCATCCCACTAGTGGTTGAAGCCAGGTCCTCTGGCTAGTGGTGACCCACTGGCAGAAAGAGCCTAGTCCTTAGGTCTGACTACAGGGGCCTGGGGTCCCAGAGCTTGTAAGTTGGCCTACCGGTGAGTGGGACCATTGTCTCACTGATCACCTGGCTGGTGCTGGCTGGTGCCGGCCTCGACCTGTAGGCTGAGTCTGCAGGCTGTGGAGCCGCAGTTATCCTGTGGGTGGTGTCTGCTCACTGATGGGTGAGGATGGTCCTGAGGCTAGAGCAGGCTTGCTGGTGGGTGGGGCCAGGCAATCTGGAGCTGGTGTCTGCCAACTGGTGGGTAGAGCTAGGTCTCAGGTCTCTAGCTGCAAGGCTCTGGGGGCCCCTGTTCTAGTACCTTCACACTTGTGTTGGGGGACAGGTCCTGAGCCCTCTGGTAGGCAGGGGCATGTCCAGGGGTGGCTGTGGGCTCAGAGTATCTTAAGGCAGCTTGTCTGCTGGTGGGTGGTGCTTGGCCTGAGGCATTCTGGTACTGATGTTTACAGGCTGTTCGATGGGTGTGAGGCTGGGTCCTGAGGTTAGTAAGATGAAGGGATTATTCCAAAATGGCACTTTCTACCTCCAGTGTCCACATGGTAGAGCAAGCTCCCAAAAATGACTGCCACCATTGTCTGTGTCCCCAGGGTGAGCTCCAGTTGCCACCTGACTCTCCAGGAGATTCCCCAAGATCAGCAGTTAGGTCTGATCCAGGCTCCTTTCAAATTACTACTTCTGCCCTGGGTCCCAAAGTATGTGAGATTTTGTGTGTGCCCTTTAAGAGTGGAGTCTCTATTTCCCACAGCCCTCTGGGACTCCTGAAAGTAAGCCCTGCTGACCTTCAAAGATAAACATTCTGGGGGCTCATCTTCCCGGGGCAGGACCCCCAGGATAGGGAGCCTGATATGGGACTCAGAACCTCTCTTCTTGGGGAGAACCTCTACAATTGTAATTCCTGTTTGTGGGTTGCCCACCCAGGGGTATGGAACTTGACTATACCACAACTCCACCCTTCCTACCCATCTTGTTGTGGTTCCTTCTTTAGCACTTTAGTAGTAGAAGATCTTTTCTGGTAAGTTCCAGTCTTTTTCATGGATGGTAGTTCTGTAAATAGTTATAATTGTGGTGTGCCAGTGAGAGGAGGAGAGCTCAGGGTCTTTCTACTCTGCCATCTTGGCTAATATCCATGTCTAGGGACTTTTTTTATTATTACAACTCAGGGGGAAATGGTGTACTGCATACTTCTAGTGAGTAGAGGCCTGGGATTCTGCTAAACTTTCCACAGTACACAAGACAGCACAAAAAACTATTTGGCCCAAAATATCAATAGCGACGATGTTGAGAAACCCTGATCCAGACTTTCTAGCCTTTTAGATGCTTCCTTAAAACTGATCGTTCTAGACAAGAAGAAACAAAAGTATGAGCTTCTTCTTAGAAGATTCTGGTTCCCTCTGCCTTGCTTCAACCAGCGGACATCATCTCTGTGCTCTCCTTCTGATTTGCTCCAGCTCACCATTATCTCCTGGAAAGAAGTTTGAACCCTCATCAGATGCCCTGATTTTTGCACCTGCCCCCAGGGGACACCTCTAGATCACCTGGATCTGATGGCCAGCAGGGCTTATGCTCACAGGTCCCAAAGAATTGTAGCAAGTGAAGAAAGAGTTCTTACAGCTACCACTCCCAGGGCAAAGCAAGAGACAACAGTCTGAGGAACCCAGTTTTTCTGCAAAAGAGGCCTCTTAGCTTATCATCATCATTGCAACCTGAGGATCAGGATTTTAATTAAACATGTATCTAAGGGCCAATTCTAACCCTTTCCAGAGACCTCAGAAGGCAGGTGCTATTTCATGCTCTCTTTCTGCTATGATTTAAAATGATAGTATCTCCTGGAGGGGAGCTGTTACACATTGCTTGTGCCCTGGTGTTTTGTGGCTGCTGCTCAGGGGATGCCCTTTGATCCTCTGGCTCTGGTGGCCAGTGGAGCTTGCATTTTTTCTGTCCCATGGGACTATAACAGAGCGAGAACAAGAGAGAGAGAGAGAGAGTTCTTGGCCAACTACCACCCCAAGGGCACAGACTGACAGTAGGCTGAAATACAACCCATTGTTCTATGAAAGAGGCCTGTTTACTTGTCCTGGAACTTTGGCCTGAAAGGCAGACCTCTCATTTCACACACTTTTAAGATGCTCTCTGAGGATGGTGGATGCCATAATTGTACTCTACCTCTGACTTACAACAGGTCATGGACATCTACTGGAAAGGAGCACGTACACTCATCTGGAACCCCAGTTTTTGCAACTGCCACACAGGTGACACCTCTAGGTCACCCAACTCTGGTGACCAGTGGAACTTACACATTCAATCTCACAGAACTATATATATTGACATATTCTAAAAGCTGTGACCTGAAGATCCAGCTACCAATTAACCTGAATCTAGGTACTGATTGAGGTCCTCCTCTTTAGGACACTGATGTTAGGACACCCTCAAAAACTGGGAGCCACTAAAAATAAAATAGGCTGCTTGGAAAATCACAAAAGCTTTTTCTCAACAACTAAGAGCTAGGGCAGGATTGAACAATAAGATTCATCTCCTATGAGACCACTCCCTCAATATTCCTGCTATTTCATTATTAGTGCACAAAAATGCAGCAGATTTCTGTGTATTAATCTCATATCCTAGTACCTTGCTGAAGTAATTTATTAGTTCTAATAGCTTTTGTGTAGAGACTTTTGTGTACTCTATGTAGAGTATCACGTCATCTGCAAATAATGAGAGTTTTACCCCTTCCCTTCCAATTTGGATACCTTTCATTTCTTTTTCTTGTCTCATTGCTGTGGCCAGAACTTCTAATACTGTGTTAAATAGAAGCAGTGAGAGTAGCCATACTTGTCTTATTCCTGTATTTGGTGGGAAGGCTTTCAGCTTTTCTCCATTGAGTATTATGTTTGCTGTGAGTTTATTGTAAACAGCCTTTATTATATTGAGATATGTTCCCTCTATACCCACTTTGATGAGAATTTTTATGTTGAATTTTGTCACATGCTTTTTATGTATCTATTGCAATGATCATATAGTTTTTGTCCTTCTTTTGTTAATGTGCTGTATCACATTGATTGATTTGCATATGCTGAACCACCCACGTGACCTTGGAATGAATCCAAATTTATCATCATGTATGCTCCTTTTTTATGTATTGTAAGCTTTGGTTTACTAATATTTTGTCGAGGATTTTTGCATCTATATTCATCAAAATCATTGGCCTGTGATTCTTTTTTGTAGTGTTTTGTCTGGTTTTGGTATCAGTGTAATGGTGGCCTCATAGAATGAATTTGGAGTGTTCCCTCTTCTTCAATATTTTGGAATAGTTTGAAAATATAGGTGTTTACCCCTCTCTAAATGTTTGGTAGAATTCACTTGTGAAGCCATCTGGTCCTGGACTATTTTTTGTTGGGAGTAATGTTTTCTTACTGATTCAATTTCATTACTAGTAATTGGTCTACTGATATTTTCTATTTCTTCCTGGTTCAGTCTTGTAAGATTGTACGTTTCTAGGAATTTGTTCATTTTTTCTACATCATCCATTTTATTGTCATATAATTGTTCATAGGAGTCTCTTATGATCCTTTGTATTTCTGTGCTGCCGGTTTTAAATTCTCCTTTTTCATTTCTGATTTTATCTACTTGGACCCTCTCTCTTCTTTTCTTTATGAGCTGGCTAAAGGTTTATCAATTTTATCTTTTAAAAGAACCAGTTCTTAGTTTCATAGATCTTTTCCATTTTTTAGTCTCTACTTCATTTATTTTTTCTCTGATCTTTATCATTTATTTCCTTCTAGTAACTTTGGGTTATGTTTGTTTTTATTTTTCTAGTTCCTTTAGGTGTAAGGTTAGATTGTTTATACGAGATTTTTTTCTGTTTCCTGGGGTAGCTTTATATCACTATAAACTTCTAAGAGGGAGAACTGCTTGTGCGTCATCCCATAGATTTTGGATCTTTGTGTTTTGATATTCATTTGTCTCCAGGTATTTTTTAATTTCCTCTATGATTTCTTTGGTGATCTATCAGTTGTTTAATAGTATAATGTTTACCTTCCACATGTTTATGTACTTTGCAGTTTTTTCATGTAGTTGATTTCTAGTCTCATAGCATTGTGGTTGGAAAAGATATTAGGTATAATTTCAACTTTCTTAAATTTACTGAGACTTCTTTTCAGCCTAACGTAATCTATTCTGAAGAATTCTCCATGTACAGTTGAAAATAATTTATTTTCTGCTGCTTTTGGATGGAATATATATATATCCATTTTGTCTGATGTGTTAAGGACAGCATTTCCTTATTGATTTTCTATTTTCTATCTGGATGATCTGTTTATTGATGTAAGTAGGTTGTTAAAAACCCCTCCTATTATTGTGTTACTATAAATTTCTTCCTTCATGCCTGCTAATATTTGCTTCATGTATTTATTTGCTCTTATGTTGGGTGTATATATACTTTGAATTATTATATCTTCTCCTTGGATTGATTCCTATATTATTATGTAATGTCCTTCTTTGTCTCTCATTACAGTCTTTGTTGTAAACTCTATTTTGTCTGATATAAGTATTGCTACCCTGGCTTTCTTTTAATTTCCATTTGCATTGAATACTCTTTTCCATCCTCTCACTTTCAGTCTGTGTGTGTCCTTATATCTGAAGTGAGTTTCTTGTAGGCGCGTATATATGGGCCTTGTTTTTGTATCCCTTCAACCATTGTATATATTCTGTTTGGAGCATTTAGTCCATTTAAATTTAAAGTGACTGGGACAGAAAAGATGGCAGCAAAGTAGAGGGATGTGGAATGCATCCTTCTCCACAGATGCATTGGGAATGCACCAAAAGACACAATAATTCCCATAGAGAACCAACTGAACACCAGCAGACGACCTCAGACACCAGAAAGGATGGCAAGCCCAACATAACCAGTAGGGAGGCATCTACGACAGCTCAAAGAGGGTGAAGCGGCTGAGCTGCAGCAGACTGGAGGGAGTGAGAAACACACAGAGGGTCCACACCACAGCCCAGCGTTCCCAGACTGAGACGTCAATTCACAGCTGAACAGGGGGTCTGGGAGCAGGAGTGTGGGAACCAGAGAACTGGTTCAGGGTGAGAAACATTGTTGCCAGTAGGGAGACGGACCGAGAGGACAGGAGGGAAGAGGTCCACAGCGAGGAGTGCCTGCCCCTGAGAGCTGCTGGGCCATGATGGCAGCTGGATGCTCCTGGCTCATGGGTGGCGGGGAGGAGCCACAGGCATAGCCTCTCTCTCTCTCTTTTGGTGCCTGCAACGGGCAGAGGAAGGACCCCTGAGGGCCAAGCTAAGGCCCTCAGGGATAACAAAGGCCCTCAGGCCCTCAGGCGGGGCTGGCTTAGAGCGCTGGCAGCCAAGAGCAAAAAAGCCCAGAGAGAGGCCCAAATCTGAGACATTCTGTTTACACCTGAACCACTGGTGTCACTCTGGAACAGGCACCTCCACGCCCAACTGAAGTGATGTGACCCAGACAGTGTGCCACTGCTCACTTACTCCCAGAGGAAGGAGCCACTATTGTACCCTCTCCCTCCCCACACACCAGCACTTACAGATGAACAATAAAGGAAGCTCTGCTGGTCGCAGAATAATACAAAAAAGCCAAGGTGGGTAAAAGGACACTTACAGCTGAGACTCCAAGGAAACGGAAATATTAGTATTAATTCTATTGAACTGGTCCATTCTGGGACTTAGTATTTGTTTGACTCAACACTCTGTCATTAGTCTGGGGCTTGGACAGGCTTCTTTAAACCCCTCTATTGCTGGGACAAGCAACCCCTGAAGTTTGGACTACCATAAGAAAACAAAGAAACACCATGCAGGCAAAGGAGCAGGAAAAAAACCTGACAAGACCAAATAAAAGAAGAGGAAATAGGAAAAATGCCTGAAAAAGAATTCAGAGTAAAGATAGTAAAAAGGACACAAAATCTCGATAACAAAATAGAGAAAATACAAGAAACAGTTAATAATGACTCAAAAGAACTAAAGAACAAACAAATAGCAATGGACAACAAAATAACTGAAATTAAAAATACTCTAGATGGTATAAACAGCAGAAAAACTGAGGCAGAAGAATGTATAAGTGAATTGGAAGATAGAATGGGGGAAATAACTGCTATAGAGCAGGAAAAAGAAAAAAGAATAAAAAGAATAGAAGACAGTCTCAGAGACTACAGTGATAACATTAAGTGCACCAATATTCAAATCATAGGCATCCCAGAAGAAGAAGAAAAAAAGAAAGGGTCTAAGGAAATATTTGAAGAGGTTATATTGGAAAACTTCCCCAACATGGGAAAGGAAATAATTAATCAAGTCCAAGAAGCACAGAGAGTGACATACAGAATAAACCAAAGGAGAAATACACCAAGGCACATATTAGTCAAACTAATGACAATTAAATACAAAGAAAAAATATTAAAAGCAAGAAGAGAAAAGCAACAAACAACATATAAGGGAAAACCCATAAGGATAACAGATGACCTTTCTACAGAAACTCTGCAGGGCAGAAGGGAATGGCAGGATATACTGAAAGTCCTGAAAGAGAAAAACCTACAACCAAGAATATTCTAGCCAGCAAGAATCTCATTCAGATTCGACAGAGAAATCAAAACCTTCCAGACAAGCAAAAGTTAAGAGAATTCAGCACCACCAAACCAGCCTTACAACAATTGCTAAAGGAACTTTTCTAAGTAGGAAACACAAGAGAAGGAAAAGACCTACAAAAACAAACCCAAAACAATTAAGAAAATGGTAATAGGAACACATATGTCAATACTCACCTTAAATGTAAATGGATTAAATGCTCCAACCAACAGACACAGACTGTCTGAATGGATACAAAAACAAGACCCTTCTAAATGCTGCCTACAAGAAACCCATTTCAGACCAAGGGATACAAATAGACTGAAAGTAAAGGGATGGAAAAAGATATTCCATGCAAATGGAAGTCAAAAGAAAGCTGGAGAAGCAATACTCACATCAGACAAATTAGCCTTTAAAGCAAAGACTATTACAAGAGACAAGGAAGGACACTACATAATGATCAAGGGATCCATTCAAGAAGAACATATCACAATGGTAAATATATATGCACTCAACACAGGAGCACCGCAATACATAAGGCAAATGCTAACAGCCATAAAAGGGAAAAACAACAGTAACACAATAATAGTGGGAGACTTGAACACCCCACTTACACCAATGGACAGATCATCCAAACAGAAAATAAATAAGGACACACAAGCTTTAAAGGACACATTAGACCATCTCAACTTCATTGATAGTTATAGGACATTCCATCCAAAAACGACAGAATACACTTTCTTCTCAAGTGCACATGGAACATTTTCCAGGATAGATCACATCTTGGGTCACAAATCAAACCACAGTAAATTCAAGAAAACTGATATCATATCAAGCATCTTCTCTGACGACAATGCCATGAGACTAGATATCAATTACAGGAAAAAAAACTGTAAAATATACAAACACATGGAGGCTAAACAATACAATATTAAACAACCAAGAAATCATTAAAGAAATCAAAGAGGAAATCAAAAAATATCTAGAAACAAATGACAATGAAAACACGACAACCCAAAACCTATGTGACGCAGCAAAATCAGCTCTAAGAGGGAAGTTTACAGCAATACAGTCCTACCTTAAGAAACAAGAAAAATATCGAATAAACAAACTAACCTTACATCTAGGACAATTAGAGAAAGAAGAACAAAGAAACCCCAAAGTGAGCAGAAGGAAAGAAATCACAAAGATCAGAGCAGAAATGAATGAAAAAGAAACGAAGGAAGCAATAGCAAAGATTAATGAAACTAAAACCTGGTTATTTGAGAAGATAAACAAAATTGATAAACCATTAGCCAGACTCATCAGGAAAAAAAGGGAGAAGACGCAAATCAACACAATTAGAAAAGAAAAAGGAGAAGTAACAACGGACACCACCAGAAATACAAAAGATCATGAGAGACTACTACAAACAACTCTATGCCAATAAATTGGATAACCTGGAAGAAATGGATACATTCTTAGAAAAATACAGTCTTCCAAGACAGAACCAGGAAGAAATAGAAAATATGAACAGACCAATCACAAGTACGGAAATTGAGGCTGTGATTAAAAATCTCTCAACAAACAAAAGCCCAGGGCCCGATGGCTTCACAGGCGATTTCTATCAAACATTTAGAGAAGAGCTAACACCTATCCTTCTCAAACTCTTCCAAAATAGAGCAGAAGGAGAAACACTCCCAAACTCATTCTACGAGGCCACCATCACCCTGATACCAAAACCAGGCAAAGATGTCACAAAAGAAGAACATTACAGGCCAATATCACGGATGAATATAGATGCAAAAATCCTCAACAAAATACATGCAAACAGAACCCAACAGCACATTAAAAAGATCATACAGCATGATCAAGTGGGGTTTATCCCTGGAATGCAAGGATTCTTCAATATACGCAAATCAATCAATGTGATACATCATACCAACAAATTGAAGGATAAAAACCATATGGTAATCTCAATACATGGGGAAAAGCTTTTGACAAAATTCAACATCCATTTATGATAAACACTCTCCAGAAAGTGGGCATAGAAGGAAATTACCTCAACAGAATAAAAGCCATATATGAGAAACCAAAAGCCAACATCATTCTAAATGGAGAAAAACTGAAAGAATTCCCTCTAGGAACAGGAACAAGACAAGGGTGCTCACTCTCACCATTATTATTCAACATAGTTTTGGAAGTGTTAGCCACAGCAATCAGAGAAGAAAAAGAAATAAAAGGAATCCAAATGGGAAAAGAAGTAGTAAAATTGTCACTCTTTGCAGATGACATGATATTATACATAGAAAACCCTCAAGACTCTACCAGAAAACTGCTAGCCCTAATCAATGAATTTAGTAAAGTAGCAGGATACAAAATGAATGCATAGAAATCTCTTGCATTCCTATACACTAACAACGAAAAAGCAGAAAGAGAAATTAAGGAAACACTCCCATTTACCATTGCAACAAAAAGAATAAAATACCTAGGAATAAACCTGCCTAAGGAGGCAAAAGACCTGTATGCAGAAAACTATAAGACACTGATGAAAGAAATCAAAGATGATACAAACAGATGGAGAGACATATCATGTCCTTGGATTGGAAGCATCAACATTGTGAAAATGACGGTACTACCCAAAGAAATTTACAGATTCAACGCAATCCCTATCAAATTACCAACTGCATTTTTCACAGAACTAGACCAAGAACTCTTACGATTTGTATGGAAACCCAAAAGACCCCGAATAGCCAAAGCAAACTTGAGAAGGAAAGATGGAGTTGGTGGAATTAGGCTTCCTGACTTCAAACTATACTCCAAGGCCACAGTGATCAAGAGAGTATGGGACTGGCACAAAAACAGAAAGTTAGATCAATGGAACAGAATAGAGAACCCAGAGGTAAACCCAAGCACATATGGGCACCTTATCTTTGACAAAGGAGACAAGAATACACAATGGATAAAGACAGCCTCTTCAATAAGTGGTGCTGGGAAAATTGGACAGCTACATGTAAAAGAATGAAATTAGAACACTTCCCAACACCATACACAAAAATAAACTCAAAATGGATTAAAGACCAAAGTGTAAGGCCAGACCCTATAAAACTCCTAGAGGAAAACATAGGCAGAACACTCTATGACATACATCAAAGCAACATCCTTTTTGACCCACCTCCTAGGATAATGGAAATAAAATCAAGAATAAACGAATGGGACCTCATGAAACTTAAAATCTTTTGCACAGCGAAAGAAACCATAAACAAGACAAGAAGACAACCCTCAGAATGAGAGAAAATAGTTGCCAACAAAACAATGGACAAAGGATTAATCTCCAAAATATACAAGCAGCTCATGCAGCTTAATACCAAAAAAGCAACTAACCCAATCCACAAATGGGCAGAAGACCTATAGACATTTCTGCAAAGAAGACATATAGATGGCCAACAAACACATGAAAAGATGCTCAACATCACTAATCATCAGAGAAATGCAAGTCAAAGCCACAATGAGGTATCACCTCACACTGGTCAGAATGACCATCATCACAAAATCTAGAAACAACAAATGTTGGCGAGGGTGTGGAGAAAAGGGAACTCTCCTGCACTGAATGTAAGTTGGTACAGCTACCATGGAAAACAGTTTGTAGGTTCCTTAAAAAACTAAAAATAGAGCTACCATACGATCCAGTAATCCCACTCCTGGGCATATATCCAGAGAAAACCATAATCCCAAAAGAAACATGTCCCTTAATGTTCATTGCACCACTATTTACAATAGCCAGGACATGGAAGCAACCTAAATGCCCATCCACAGATGAATGGGTAAAGAAGATGTGGCACATATATACAGTGGAATATTACTCAGCCATAAAACAGAATGAAATGGAGCTATGTGTAATGAGGTGGATAAACCTAGAGTCTGTCATACAGAGTGAAGTAAGCCAGAAAGAGAAAAACAAATATTGTATGCTAACTCATATATACGGAATCTAAAAAAAATGGTACTGATGAACCCAGTGACAGGGCAAGAATAGGGACGTAGATGCAGAGAATGGACTGGAGGACTCGCGGTTGGGGGTGGGGGTTGAAGGGGAAGCTGGGATGAAGTGAGAGAGTAGCATAGACATATTTACACTACCAACTGTAAAATAGATAGCTAGTGGGAAGTTGCTGTATAACAAAGGGAAATCAACTTGATGATGGGTGATGCCTTAGAGGGCCAGGACAGGGAGGGTGGGAGGGAGTCGCGGGAGGGAGGGGATATGGGGATATGTGTATAAATACAGTTGATTCACTTTGGTGTACCTCAAAATCTGGTACAAGAGTGTAAAGCAATTATATTCCAATAAAACAAAAGAATATAAAGATCAAAAATAAATATACTTTAAAAAGAATATATTTTAATTGATTATTGATAGGTATGTACTTGTTGCTAATTTGTTGATTGTTTAAGGTTTTTTTTATAGTTCTTTTTATTCCTTTCTGCTTCTTTTGCTCCCTTTGCTTGTGATTTGAAGACTACCCTTAATGTTATGTTAATATTTCTTTCTCTTTTTTCTATGTATTTATTATAGATTTTAAGCTTGAGGGTACCATGTAATTTAGATAAAGCTGTATATATATTACTGTGTAAATATATACACACATATATATGTGTATATATATGTATATAAGTGTATGTATATGTGTATATATACACTTATATGTGTATATGTACACTTACATGTGTATATAAGTTTCTGATCTCTTCAGCTCAAATGCATTTTAAAAACCCTGCATTCTTACCCTTCAAGTTTACTCTTTTTGACATCATATTTTACTTTTTTTGTTTTGTTTATCCCTTAACTGCTAATTGTGGATATATATATGGTTTCCTAATTTTGTCTTTTAACCTTCCTACTACCCTTATACATCATTAATACTACTTTTACTATATATTTGCCTTTACCAATGAGATTTTTCCTTTTGTGATTTTCGTATCTCTAGTTGTGGCCTTTTCTGCTTACAGAAGTCCCTTCAACTTTTCTTATAAAGGTGTTTTTGTGATGTTGAACGCTTAGCCTTTGCTTGTCTGTAACGCTTTTAATCTCTCCCTCAAATCCGAATAAAATCTTGGCCAGGTAGAATATTCTTGGTTGTAGGTTTCCTTCTTTCATCACTTTAAACATATTGTGCCACTCCCTTCTGGCCTGCAGTTTCTGCTGAAAAGTCAGCTGATAGCCTTATGGGAGTTCCCTTGTACATAACTTATTGCTTTTCCCTTTCTGCTTTTTATATTCCCTCTTATCTTTAATTTTTCCATTTTAATTACAATGTGTCTTGGTGTGGTCCTCTTCAGGTCAATCTTGTTTGGGACTCTGTGTGAATCCTGAATTTGGATATTTATTTCATTTCCCAGGTTAGGGAAGTTTTTAACTATTATATTTTCAAATAAGTTTTTTGCCCCTTTCCCTCTCTCTTTTCCTTCTGATACCTCTATAATGTGAATGTTACTACACTTGATGCTGTTTCAGAGATTTCTTAAACTGTCCTCATTTCTTTTTATTCTTTTTTCTTTATTCTGTTCAGCTTCAGTGATTTCCATCCCTCTGTCTTCCAGCTTGCTGATATGTTCCTCTGTATTGCTTAATCTACTGCTGATTCCTTCTAGTGTATTTTTTATTTGTTATTGTTTCCTTCTTCATCTCTGTTTGGTTCTTCTCTCTATTGTGTAACTCTTTGTTGAATACTTATAACTTCTCACTCTCTTCATCCAATCTTTTCCTGAGTTCGTTGAACATCTTTATGTCATTACCTTGAACTCTTTTATCGAGTAGATTCCTTACCTCCACTTCATTTAGTTCTTTTTCCTGGATTTTATCTTGTTCCTTCATTTGGAACATGTTCCTCTGTCACCTTATTTTGCCTAATTTGCTGTTTTTATTCCTGTGTATTTGTAGTTTGGTTATATTTCCCGACCTTGGAGAAGTGGTCTTTTGTAGGAGACATCCTATGTGTCCAAGCAGTACACTCTGCTCTGGTCACCAGAGCTATATGCTCTTGGGGTGTTCCCTATGTGGGCTGCATGGGTCTTTCTGTTGTGGTGGGCTGACTGCTATCAGTGGTCTGGTAGGCTGGTTGGCACCTGATCTGGTTGGTTGCCAGGCCTCACATTGTGTGCAGGCTGCCAGTTGCAGGTGGATGGGGCCAGGTCATGAAGCAGCTGTCTATCAAGCCCTTTGTGGGGGGCAGGACTAGTGCTGGCCTACTGGTCAGCAGAGCTGGGTTCTTTGGTGGTAGGTTGCAGGATCAGTGGTCCTTGGTCTAGTGTTGGCTTGCTAGTAGACAGGGCTGCTTCCTGACACAGCCGACTGCAGCATCTGGGGGGTCCCAAAGCTGGTGTCAGTGTGCTAATGAGTGTGGCTGGATCCCAGGGTGACTGTCTGAGGGATTCCAAGGTGTCTTGGAGCTGGTGTTTGTCTGCTGGTGGGCAGGGCTGAGGCTCATGGGGTTCTGGGGCTAGTGCCAATTCACTGTTGGGTAGATCCATGTCCCAGGGTCTCTAGCTGCAGGGCCTTGGGGATCCTGGAGTTGGTGTTTTGACCTCCTTGTTGGGCAAAGGTGGGGCCCAGGGTGTCCTGGGGTTGCTGTGTGCCCACTGGTTGGTGAGGCTGCTCCCAGTGCTAGTGCTGGCCCACTGATTTGCAGAGCCAGTTCTGGGGTCTCTGGATGCAGGGCCCTGGAGTTCCTGGAGTTGGTGTTGGTCCACTGGTGGTGGGGCTGGGTCCCTATGGCTAGCTGTGAGGGCCTCCGTTGGGTCCCATGGCTAGGTCCAGTGCACTGGTGTGTGGGACCCTCTGATGTAAGGGTTGGGTCACAGGGTGGCTGTGGGCTCAGGAGGTCTTAATGCAGCCCCCCTGCTTTTGGGTGGGGCTGTATCCATGCCCGGCTACCTACTTCTTCTGAGGCATCACAGTACTGGTGCCAAGAGGCTGACAGTTGGGGCTAGGTCCCTATGCTAATAAGCTGGAGGGAAGATTCCAAATGGCCCTTGCCAGCACCAGTGTACATGTGGTAGAATGAGCTTCCAATAATGGGTGCTGCCAGTGTCTATGTCCCCAGCATGAGTTCCAGTTGCCCCTCTCTGGGAGATCAGCAGGTGGGTCTGACCCAGGATGCTATCAAATTACCACTTTTGCATTGGTTCCCGGAGCATGTGAGATTTTGTGTGCACCCTTTAAGAGTGGAGTCTCTTTCAAACCCCACATTCCTCTGGCTCTCCCAAAAGTAATCCCTGCTGGCCTTCAAAGCCAAACTTTCTGGGCACTTGTCTTCCTGCTGCAAGACCCCTGGACTTGGGAGCCCAGTGAGGGACTGAGGCCTCTCATTCCTTGGGGAGAACCTCTACAATTATAATTATCCTCCCATTTGTGGGTCACCCACACAAGGATATGACTCTTGGCTATACTGCATCCCCACTCTCCTACCCATCTCATTGTGGTTTCTTCTTTATGTCTTTAACTGTAAAACTTTCATGCTAGTCTTCTGATCTTTCTAATCAATAATTACTCTGTAGATAGTTGTATTTTTGGTGTGCCTGTTCGAGGAGGTAAGCTCAGGGTGTTCCTTCTCTGCCAAATTGACTACTCCTGACTGTTGACACAATATTATATATAGAAAACCATAAAGACTCCACCAAAAAACTGTTAGCTTTAATAAAAAAATTTAGTAAAGTTGTAGGATTCAAAGTCAATATACATTTAGTTTGCTTCCATGTCTTGGCTATTATAAACAGTGCTGCAATGAACATTGGAGTGCATGTATCCTTTTGAACCATGTTTTTCTCTGGATATATGCCCAGGAGTGGGATTGCTGGATCATAGGGTAGCTCTGTTTTTAGTTTTTAAAGGAACCTTCATATTGGTCTCCATAGTGGCTGTACCAATTTACATTCCCACCAACAGTGTAGGAGGGTTCCCTTTTCTCCACACCCTCTCCAGCATTTATTGTTTGTAGATTTTTTGATGATGGCCAATCTGACTGGTGTGAGGTGATATCTCATTGTAGTTTTGATTTACCTTTCCCTAATAATTATCGATGTTGAGCATCTTTTCATGGGCCTCTTCGCCATCTGTATGTCTTCTTGGGGGAAATGTATATTTAGGTCTTCTGTCCATTTTTTGATTGGGTTGTTTCTTTTCTTGATATTGAACCTCATGAGCTGTTTGTAAATTTTGGAGACTAATCCCTTGTCAGTTTCATCATTTGCAAATGTTTTCTCCCATTCTGTGGGTTGTCTTTTCATTTTATCTTTGGTTTCCTTTTCTATGCAAAAGCTTTTGAGTTTAATTAGGTCTCACTTCTTTATTTTTGTTTTTATTTCCATTACTCTGGGAGACAGCTCAAAAAGGATATTGCTGCAATTTATGTCAAAGAGTGTTCTGCCTATGTTTTCCTCTAAGAGTTTCATAGTATCCAGTCTTACATTTAGGTCTTTAATCCATTTTGAGTTTATTTTTGTGTATGGTGTTAAACAATGTTCTAATTTCATTTTTTTACATGCAGCTGTCCAGTTTTCCCAGCACCATTTTTTGAAGAGACTGTCTTTAATCCATTGTATAGTCTTTCTTTCTTTCTTATAGATTAATTGATCATATGAGTGTGAATTTATATATTTCTGGACTCTCTGTTCTGTTCCATTAATCTACACATCTTGTTTTTGTGCCAGTACCATACTGTTTTGAAGTCTATAGCTATGTGGTATACTTTCAAGTATGGGAGTGTGAAACCTCTAGTTTTGTTCTTCTGTCTCAAGATTGCTTTGTCTATTAGGAGTCTTTTGTGCTTTAATTAAAAAATTATATTTATTTTTTCTAGTTCTGTGGAAAATGCCATCGATATTTTGATAGGGATTGCATTGAATCTGTTGATTGCTTTGGGTGGTATGGACATTTTAATGATACTGAATCATCCAATCCATAAGCATGGTATATTTTTCACTTTTTGGTGTGTCATCTTCAACTTCTTTAATCATTGTTTTATTGTTTTGAGGCTACAGGTCTTCTACCGCCTTGGTTAAATTTATTCCTAGGTATTTCATTGTTTTTGATGCAATTATAAATGGGATTGTTTTCTTAATTTCTTTCTGGTAGTTCATCATTAGTGTATAGAAATGCAACAGGTTTCTGTATGTTAATTTTGTATCTGCAAGTTTCTGAATTCATTCATTAGCTATAATATATTTTTGGTGGAGTCTTTGGTGTTTTCTCTATATAGTATTCTGTCATCTGAAAATAGTGATTTTTTTTACTTCTGCCTTTCTGATTTTGATGCTTTTTTATTTCTATTTTGTGCCTCATTGCTGTGGCTAGGACTGCCAATACTATGTTGAATGAAAGTGGCAAGAGTGGGCTCCTTGTCTCCTTCCTAATTTTAAAAAAAATGCTTTCAGCTTTTCACCATTGAATATAATGTTAGCTGTGAGTTTGTCATATATGGCCTTTTATTATGTTGAGGTATGTTCCCTCTTATGATCCTTTGTATTTCTGCAGTGTCAAGTTGTAATTTTTCCTCTTTACTTTCTGATTCTATTTATTTGGGTGCTCTCTTTTTTTCTTGATGAGCCTGGCTAAAGGTTTCTTGATTTTGTTTGTCTTTTCAAAGAATCAACTGTTACTTTCATTGATCTTCTTTTTGTCTCTATTTCATTTATTTCCTCTATGATCTGTTATTTTCTTCCTTCTTCTAACTTTAGTCTTTGCTTATTCTCCTCTTTGTAGTTCCTTTCAATGTACATTTAGATTCTTTATTTGAAATTTTTGTTTCTTGAGGTAGGCCTGTATCAGTAGGAGCTTCCCTCTTAGGACTACTTTTGTCGTGTCCCATAGATTTTGGACAGTTGTGTTTCCATTTTCATTTGTCTCAAGGTATATTTTTATTTCTTCTTTGATTTCTTCATTCACCATCGGTTGTTTAGCAGCATGCTGTTTAGTCTCCATGTGTTTGTGTTTTTTCTAGTTTTCTTCTTGTAGTTGATTTCTAGTTTCATAGTGTTGTTGTCAGAAAAGATGCTTAATATGATTTTAATCTTCTTATATTTAATGTGACTTGTTTTGTGGCGTAAAATGTGATGTATCTGGAGAATATTCTATGTGTATTTGAAAAGAATATGTGTTCTGCTGCTTTTTGTTGGAATGACACGTGTGTGTGTGTGTGTGTGTGTGTGTGTGTGTGTGTGTGTAATCTCACCTATTGTGTTAAGACTAGTGTTTCCTTATTGACTCTCTGTCAGATGATGTATTCATAGGTGTCACTGGGGCATTAAAGTCCCCTACTATTATTGTATTTATGTCTATTTCTTCAGTTATTTCTGTTAATATTTGCTTTATATATTTAGGTGCTCCTCTGTTGAGTGCATAAATGTTACAAACGTTATATGCTCTCATTGGATTGATCCCTTTATCATTGATCCCTTTATCATAATTTAATGCCCTTCCTTGTTTTGTTAGAGTCTTTGCTTTGAAGTCTATTTTTTTCTGATATAAGTATTTCTACCATAGTTTTCTTTTAATTTCTATTTGTATTGAATACCCTTTTCCACCCTATAGCTTTCAATCTGTATGTCTTAAGATCTGGAGTGTTTCCTGTAGGCATCATATATATGGGCCTTGTTTTTGTATCCATTCAGCCACTCTATGTCTTCTGATTAGTCCGTTTAAATTTAAAGTGATTATTGATAGGTATTTACTTATTACAATTTTGTTCATTCTGTTCTGGTTGTTTTTGTAGTTCTTCTCTGTTCTTGTCTTCTCCTCTTGGTTTCTTTCCTTGCTTTTTTTTTTAACTTCATTATTAGAATATAAATGCTTTACACTCTTGTACCAGCTTTTGAGGTACACCAAAGTGAATCAACTGTATTTATACATATATCCCCATATCCCCTCCCTCCCATGACTCTCTCCAACCTGCCCTGTCCCTGCCCTCTAAGGCATCACCCATCATCGAGTTGATCTCCCTTTGTTATACAGCAACTTCCCACTAGCTATCTATTTTACAGTTGGTAGTGTAAATATGTCTATACTACTCTCTCACTTCGTCCCAGCTTCCCCTTCAACCCCCGCCCCCAACCGCGAGTCCTCCAGTCCATTCTCTGCATCTACGTCCCTATTCTTGCCCTGTCACTGGGTTCATCAGTACCTTTTTTTTTTTTAGATTCCGTATATATGAGTTAGCATACAATATTTGTTTTTCTCTTTCTGGCTTACTTCACTCTGTATGACAGACTCTAGGTTTATCCACCTCATTACACATAGCTCCATTTCATTCCGTTTTATGGCTGAGTAATATTCCACTGTATATATGTGCCACATCTTCTTTACCCATTCATCTGTTGATGGGCATTTAGGTTGCTTCCATGTCCTGGCTATTGTAAATAGTGGTGCAATGAACATTAAGGGACATGTTTCTTTTGGGATTATGGTTTTCTCTGGATATATGCCCAGGAGTGGGATTACTGGATCGTATGGTAGTTCTATTTTTAGCTTTTTAAGGAACCTACAAACTGTTTTCCATGGTAGCTGTACCAACTTACATTCCCACCAACAGTGCAGGAGAGTTCCCTTTTCTCCACACCCTCGCCAACATTTGTTGTTTCTAGATTTTTGGATGATGGCCATTCTGACCAGTGTGAGGTGATACCTCATTGTGGCTTTGACTTGCATTTCTCTGATGATCAGTGATGTTGAGCATCTTTTCATGTGTGTGTTGGCCTTCTGTATGTCTTCTTTAGAGAAATGTCTATTTAGGTCTTCTGCCCATTTGTGGATTGGGTTAGTTGCTTTTTTGGTATTAAGCTTCATGAGCTGCTTGTATATTTTGGAGGTTAATCCTTTGTCCGTTGTTTCATAGGCAATTATTTTTTCCCATTCTGAGGGTTGCCTTTTAGTCTTGTTTATGGTTTCTTTCGCTGTGCAAAAACTTTTAAGTTTCATGAGGTCCCATTCGTTTATTCTTGATTTTATTTCCATTATCCTAGGAGGTGGGTCAAAAAGGATGTTGCTTTGATGTATGTCATAGAGTGTTCTGCCTATGTTTTCCTCTAGGAGTTTTATAGGGTCTGGCCTTACACTTTGGTCTTTAATCCATTTTGAGTTTATTTTTGTGTATGGTGTTGGGAAGTGTTCTAATTTCATTCTTTTACATGTAGCTGTCCAATTTTCCCAGCACCACTTATTGAAGAGGCTGTCTTTATCCATTGTGTATTCTTGTCTCCTTTGTCAAAGATAAGGTGCCCATATGTGCTTGGGTTTACCTCTGGGTTCTCTATTCTGTTCCATTGATCTAACTTTCTGTTTTTGTGCCAGTCCCATACTCTCTTGATCACTGTGGCCTTGGAGTATAGTTTGAAGTCAGGAAGCCTAATTCCACCAACTCCATCTTTCCTTCTCAAGTTTGCTTTGGCTATTCGGGGTCTTTTGGGTTTCCATACAAATCGTAAGAGTTCTTGGTCTAGTTCTGTGAAAAATGCAGTTGGTAATTTGATAGGGATTGCGTTGAATCTGTAAATTTCTTTGGGTAGTACCGTCATTTTCACAATGTTGATGCTTCCAATCCAAGGACATGATATGTCTCTCCATCTGTTTGTATCATCTTTGATTTCTTTCATCAGTGTCTTATAGTTTTCTGCATACAGGTCTTTTGCCTCCTTAGGCAGGTTTATTCCTAGGTATTTTATTCTTTTTGTTGCAATGGCAAATGGGAGTGTTTCCTTAATTTCTCTTTCTGCTTTTTCGTTGTTAGTGTATAGGAATGCAAGAGATTTCTGTGCATTCATTTTGTATCCTGCTACTTTACTAAATTCATTGATTAGGGCTAGCAGTTTTCTGGTAGAGTCTTGAGGGTTTTCTATGTATAATATCATGTCATCTGCAAAGAGTGACAATTTTACTACTTCTTTTCCCATTTGGATTCCTTTTATTTCTTTTTCTTCTCTGATTGCTGTGGCTAACACTTCCAAAACTATGTTGAATAATAATGGTGAGAGTGAGCACCCTTGTCTTGTTCCTGTTCCTAGAGGGAATTCTTTCAGTTTTTCTCCATTTAGAATGATGTTGGCTTTTGGTTTCTCATATATGGCTTTTATTCTGTTGAGGTAATTTCCTTCTATGCCCACTTTCTGGAGAGTGTTTATCATAAATGGATGTTGAATTTTGTCAAAAGCTTTTCCCCATGTATTGAGATTACCATATGGTTTTTATCCTTCAATTTGTTGGTATGATGTATCACATTGATTGATTTGCGTATATTGAAGAATCCTTGCATTCCAGGGATAAACCCCACTTGATCATGCTGTATGATCTTTTTAATGTGCTGTTGGGTTCTGTTTGCATGTATTTTGTTGAGGATTTTTGCATCTATATTCATCCGTGATATTGGCCTGTAATGTTCTTCTTTTGTGACATCTTTGCCTGGTTTTGGTATCAGGGTGATGGTGGCCTCGTAGAATGAGTTTGGGAGTGTTTCTCCTTCTGCTCTATTTTGGAAGAGTTTGAGAAGGATAGGTGTTAGCTCTTCTCTAAATGTTTGATAGAAATCGCCTGTGAAGCCATCGGGCCCTGGGCTTTTGTTTGTTGAGAGATTTTTAATCACAGCCTCAATTTCCGTACTTGTGATTGGTCTGTTCATATTTTCTATTTCTTCCTGGTTCTGTCTTGGAAGACTGTATTTTTCTAAGAATGTATCCATTTCTTCCAGGTTATCCAATTTATTGGCATAGAGTTGTTTGTAGTAGTCTCTCATGATCTTTTGTATTTCTGGTGGTGTCCGTTGTTACTTCTCCTTTTTCTTTTCTAATTGTGTTGATTTGCGTCTTCTCCCTTTTTTTCCTGATGAGTCTGGCTAATGGTTTATCAATCTTGTTTATCTTCTCAAATAACCAGGTTTTAGTTTCATTAATCTTTGCTATTGCTTCCTTCGTTTCTTTTTCATTCATTTCTACTCTGATCTTAATGATTTCTTTCCTTCTTCTCACTTTTTCCTTGAGTTTGATGGATTACTTTAGTATTGTGTTAGGGTTCCTTAAGAAAGTAAATCTTATAACCAACAAGGGCCTACTGTAGAGCACAAGGAACTCTGCTCAATATTCTGTAATAACCTAAATGGGAAAAGAATGTGAAAAAGAATAGATACATGTATATGTATGACTGAATCACTTTTCTGTATACCTGATACACAACATTGTTAATCAATGTTACTCCAATATAAAATAAAAAGCAAAAAATGAAAGTAAATCTTAAAAGTTCTCATCACAAGGAAAAAAATGTAACTATGTATAGTGATGGATGTTAACTAGACTTGTGATGACCACTTCACAATATATACAAATAGCAAGTCATTATGTTGTACATCTGAAATTAATGTAATGCTTGTCTCAGTTATATTGTAATAAAAAGGAAGACTCTGGTTGCCCTCTCGATCTCTTTTGTTTTGCCTAATTAGGCCAGGTTCATGTCATCTAGGAACTATGTAATTTTCCAGGAAGTGATGCTTGAAGATATCAGAAATCTGGGAAGTATGCCATTAGTGGGGAAGGCAGCAGAGTCTCAGCCTATTCACTTCCCAGTTGTTTAACCTTGAACAAGATCCTTTACCTCTCTGAGCTTTGGTTTCCTTATTTCTAAAACAAACTTAATAATGTCTTCCCTACTGTACACAGTTGTTGTAAGGAATGAAGTATAACAACATATTTTCAGGATTAGCATTTCTATACTGCAAGTAAACTCCCCATTCTGTAGGCCACTAAAATTGTGCCCTAGGACTGGCATCTACTCAGTGCCTGTGCTAGGTATCTTCTGAAAGCCACCTTTGAAAGGAACAGAGTTCAGAGGTCACACTCAGGGATGGTGCAGGCTCATGGTGGAGAGAGACGTTGAGTCAGGGGTATGTGCATGGCACGAAATCTCAGAAAGGGAGTTTTGAATACTGAGCACTTAAAGTTTGGAATTGGAACAAAATGCTGATCTATATTATCTTTTCCTTGCCCCACTCATGTGTTTTTCTTTCTTCTCCTGTCGTTCCAGGTGCATGATGACTGCAGGAGACAGTTTTCCAAGGAATGCTGGTTTGGAAGTCATCGATCATCAGTCATTCCTCCCACTGCCCTCAGTGACCCCAAAGGTGATGGTGAGTAGCTAAACTTTAATCTCAGAAATACATTGGGGAGGGAGGAAAGGTGCAGAACCTAGGGAAAAGCACTGCAATTAATCTGGTCAGCCAGTCAAACATTCCTGGGAGTACGAGTGTGCATATGTGTATAGACAGCTCATGTTTTTCTTTAGACTTTGGGATGGTGAATATTGATGTTTTTGGTGTATATGTATGTGGGCATGTTCTTTGTAGCCTCTGTCAAAATTGTTTCCAATGATCAGAATTGATTTCAGCTTTTTCATGATTTCCAGATACTAGATAATCTATGAAACAATTTTGTTTGCTTGCTGCCTACTTCATTGCCAAGGAAAAGCCAGCATTATATGGGAGCAAAGAAAGGAAAACAAAGAAGAGTATACAGTTTCCTTAGAGAACAGAAGGGGACAAGGATTCCTATAACCATTACAGCAGTTTTAGAACTAGACACAGCACATGTGTTCATGTGTGCACATACATGTAGATACACTCTGAGCCACTCTAGTCTCTTCCAGTTCATTTCCCAAGCCCAACAGAGATACAGACAGACGTTGGTACATGGAATGAGCCACTCACACAATTTTCTGAAGGCAAGCATACTCATATGTCCCCATAATGACATGCACAGACACACATCCCTCACTTAGGGATGCATGCATATATTATTCGCAAATCTACTCAAATATTTATCCACATAGAGTCACCTACCAGATAGCTGACTAGAGAGATGATGAGATTGATGACTTGGTAAATAAGAGACACCTGACTGGCTAGGAGAAAGAAGGGACTGGGGGAAGATGGGGTTAATAAAAGAGGAAAAGTAGCAAGCTAGTCAGCCAAGCATACTCAGGCTGCTAATAAAAGTCAATGAAGTCTTGAATCTGAGACTTTGCTCACTCCCACAGGGACCTGGGGAAGATGTCTTTGGGCAGACTGAAGGATGGTCACCTCAGCATCTCATAAATCACCCCCAAATAGATGTTAAGGGGCAGCCACCTCTCCTTTGTAACTGGCCCAGCAGGTTCTGTGTTTCCTGTCCTTATGAAAGTTGGCTTTTTTAGTTTGTTTTTTCCCATCCGATATCATTTCTTATTCTTGTTACAGATGGTCAACTAACAGCATTTCTACTTTCTTTTGCTTTCCACCAGTGACATATTATTGCTTAGAATCACCTGTGCTAAGGCGTTCTTTTTGTGTAGTGTCTCATATAATGCCCCATGGGTTAGCTTTTAGCCTTTCATCCTAGTCATATGCAATCTTGATCCAATTGAATGTCACTCTTGAGAGCCCTTCTTTTTATCCTGCATTACTTGGCCTGTGGTTTCTTAGGAGTATCTTTTGAAACCTCCATACCTTCTTGACTCTGGCTTCTTGGCCTAGGCAAATATTCTTTAATGGATAGGTTCCCTGTTGGGAAGTCCCACTCATCTTAGAGATGATAAGGTCATTAAAGATGATCTAGTCCAACACCTCTGGCCACACTAGGGAATCCCTTCTCCAGCATCCAGGGTGGAGGCATCCATCTGATGACTTTCTGAGGAAGCACATGCCATTGTTGAGTAGCACTCATCCATTCATTCATTATTTATTCAGTTAACAAACTCTAATTTCTGAGAATGTCTTCTAATTTCCCCTTTTTCCTGCCCAATCTGCTTGGTAAATTTCTTCTCTCATTCTAGAGGGTGAGAACAAAGTCAAACATTATCTCCTGTTTAAAGGCTTCTGTAATTGCCCTTCCCCATTTCTCCAGGCAAATAAATTACTTCCTTTGCTATAAACCCAGAACATATCTCAGAGCATTTAACACACTATATTATAGTTCATCACATGTATGTCTCCCACTCCAGACTGTGAGCTCTTCTGTCATTAGCACTTAACTCAAACCTGGATGTATGGTATATGCACAGTCAAGATTTGTTACATGATTTCATTAATACATTTACTGAATACTGCATATATATAAGGCTCAGTGATGAAATGTAGAGAATAAGATATGAATAAGACAGGATCCCTGATTCATATGGGGCAAAACAGCATAATGCAGTACTTGTCAAATGTGAGAATGCCTCAGAATCATCCAGAAGCCTTGTTAAAACACAGATTTCTAGGCCCTATACCCCTGCCCCAGAGCTTTTGATTCAGTAGATCTGGTTAGGGCACAAGAATTTCCATTTCTAACAAGAAATGATGCTGATACTATTCGTCCTGGAAGCATACTCTATCATTTACTAACTGTGTGACCTTGGGCAAGTTACTTAACCTCTCTGTGCCTCATGTATCATTTGTTTTCTGCCAATAGGGAATGAAAGTTTTACTCGGGTATGTTATAAAGGTTAAAGAGTTAGCATTTGTAAAAGAGAATTATAAAATACAGGAAGGAGAACAGAAAGCCAACCTTATGTTAATTTAGCATCCTTCTGTGGTATGAACTGAACAAATTTGAGAGGGACTGTTGCCTCCTTGCTTTTGGGCACTGTGATTATATTAATGTAGCTCAAAGAGGCACGATCTTTTTTTTTAAGCTCTTTCAGACTGTTGACTCATCTGGAGCTTAAAGACAAGTAAATCCCCTAAGCCCTTTTCACACTTGATGCTGCCAAGCCAAGTTCCTATTGTCCTGTTCTGCTGCAATTTATGTCCTTGAGCCTAAAGGCCAAGCTTCACATTTATCCCCTTTTCAGCTTGTTGACTTTGACCCAACTGCCTGTCTAGGTCATTTTTCAATCTTGAATCCGTTATCCAATGGCTCTCCCTCCAGCTTTAGGTACCTCAAAGTTGACAAGCTAGCCTTCCATGTTTTTATTTGAATTGGTTAAAACTGTTGAATAGTACAGGACATTCCCTTACAATTAACATTAGCCTATTCAAAAGCAACCTTGTGGACATGATCATTTACCTGGTATGAATCTGCCTAACATTGCTATATTCCATCCATTTTTGTCACCTTGTTCACAGGATTCATCTAATATCTTGTCATTTTACCTGGGCCCGGTCACCTCTCTCCCTCACTCACTCCACAGCAGCCGTGCTATTTTCTTCACTGTCCACAAACATCCCAGGCAGTCTCCCTTCTCTGGGTGGCTTCTTATTCTTCCTTTTGACCCCCCCAAAAACTCTTCCCCCAGATATCTGCATTGCTTACTACCTCACTTCATTCAAATCTCATCTCAAATGTCATCTCCCCAGAGTAGCCATCCCTGACCACCCTGTCTAAAATAACACCCCCTTCAGTCTCCATCCCCTTTTCTGGCTTTATTTTTCTTCATATCACGTTATTTTCTATATTTATTTGTTATGGTCTGTATCCTTCCATTAGAATATAAGTTCCACAAGAGCAAAGATCGTTTCTATCTTGTCCATCACTGTATATCGGAACATAAGAAGGACAGGCATAAAGAATGCCCTAAATACATGTATGTTGAATGAATGAATGAATGAATGTCTTAACTACCATTGTGTGAACATATTTTTGGTAAAAAAAAAAAAATGTTGAAAAAGGATAACATGTTCAGGGAGGGTAACTACTTCCAAGCTATTCTACTGAAGGAACATAGCAGATTCCCCTTGTAGCTATGAGCCCTGGCAAGCCCTGAAAGTTTGGTGCATGACAGGCTAGCTGGCTTAGGATGCTTTCAAACTCCACTGGCCAGTAAGTAGAAATTGGCCCATAGAGGACGTCTGCTTTAGATTTTTCAGGCAAAACAGCCACGAAATCTGCTTAAGCCAGCAGTCTTCCTCTTCAGGCTCCCTTTTACCCAGGCTATAACAAATGAGACAATTTCAACCTGCCTCTCTCCCCCGGACCCACACCATTCAGGAGCAAGCCACATGCTTTTTTTCCCTTTGCATTTATTTTTGCTGGGGCATCCCTGGCAAGCCAGAAGCTCAGAAGTTTGGGGGCTCACAATTTGTCTGCTATCTCCTATGAGACCATTGCTCACTGCCTGTCTCCTTGCCAACAGGCTCTACAACTCAGCATGAGCTGGCAGGCTTTGGCAATTTAGACTACTATAACTCCACTTCTCTATGGGGAGCTTCAGTGTTGGGGATTATTAAAAGCCTCTCTTGTCCAGACAATTTCCCTATTGTCTTGTTTCCCCTGATAGTTGGTATGATAACTTAGATTGCTCTGCCAGAGCCTTAGAGGAGTGATTAAGGCTCCCTGCTTCACCCCACGTTGATATGCTCTGTCGTTAGCGCCTGGCTGAAAGGCAGCCTTTCCTCCCCATCTCTCCTGACCTTGTATCTTCTCAGTGTAAGAACTGAGCTATCCCAGGCAGAGAGAGGACTAGTTGGGTGTGCTGATCCTCCTCCTGGGCTCTCAACCTTCTCCTTCCTCAGTTTTCCCTTGACATTTTATTGATCTATGCTTGTGGCACCAATTTTTTTATTCTTTGTATTCCAATACACTCTTGTGTGTGAATCTGTCTCCCCCACTTGAGGGCAAGGGCTAGACCCCTAGCAGTATCTAGCATGATGATTGTCATGTAGTAGTTGCTCAGTAAATGTTGGTTACCTGGCAACAGCTGGGCAAAGACCAGCTGTTGCTTTTTAAATAAAAGCCCCTTTGGGTTGCATATGACTTCCCCTCTGTTCCTCAGTCTCAGAGGCACAAGGAAGCTGTGGGAGGTGTTGGATGTCTATTATCTTCTTGATTGTGGTGATGGTATCATGGGTGTTTGCATATGTCTAAACTCATTAAATTGTACACATTAGATATATGCAGTTCTTTGTATATTAATTATATCTCAATAAAGCTGTTTTTAAAAAGTCTTTGCAAAATTTGATGTTGTCATGTCTTGCTTCCATCTAAATGGCCCTTTTCTTTTTTCTCTTTTCTTTCTATTGTGTACATTATTAGGCCAATTAGTAGTATCTCCAGACTTCTGGAATCTTGATTGGTCTTCAGCCTGTTCATGCCCCCTTCTCATCTTCATCAACTCCAAAAGTGGCGATCACCAGGGGATCGTCTTCCTCCGGAAATTCAAGCAATACCTTAACCCGTCTCAAGTGTTTGACCTTTCTAAGGGTGGACCTGAAACCGGGTAAGCATGGGGTAAGGGATGTAGTTGGGTATATAGAAGGGACTCCCTCATCTACACATTCTAGACTAGGATAGGCTTCCTGGAATTAGTTCTAGTACCTGGGCAGGAAAGATTTATTTTCTCAAGTCAGGACTCAAACACAACTCCAGAGCATATTGAGTTGGCTGGCTGGAGGACTTTTAGCCCTCTGCCAGAAATCCTTTCAAGTCTATGTCCTGCTCTCAGATTTGCTTCACCTTTTCCCGTTGGAAGTGGTAAAACTATGTCTTTTGACTTCAGAGGAGAAGGCAAATGGATATTACTACCCAACTTTTCCTGGCACTCACTCTTTTTCTTGGGGGCAAGTAGATATATCTCCACTATAGGACTGTTTTATTTAGAGACCATCTGGCTGTTCATCCCTAGTTTCTGTGAACCCACTGGTAACTGTGCAAGACATTCTTCCTGGGCAAGTAGAATTGACTAGGTGACTAGTAGCTTCCAGAACAACGTTGGGCAAAGAAGAGTGTGGGTTGAGGCAAGGCCTGATCTCCCGGACTGCCTGTGGGAACATTCCCTATGATCTTAGGTACACAGAGAGGTAGAGGTTAAGGGAAAGGAAGCAGGTAGCCTGATAGCAGGGTGCAGAAGCAGCAGTCCTTAGCTCCTGGCACATTGTAGGAAAGTGCTGTAAAACTCATCAGTTCATGAAATGACTCCCATTTCCCGTCTTCCTTCCAGGCTCTGCATGTTCAAGAACTTTGCTCGCTTTCGCATTGTGGTTTGTGGTGGAGATGGCAGCGTGAGCTGGGTCTTATCTCTGATTGACGCCTTTGGATTACATGAACGGGTGAGTCCCTAGCTGACTTAATTTGGCCATTGCTAGGGAGACTGGGGGTGTGGAGCTGCTTATCTCAAGAAGTCCCTGGTCTTTTCTCTCCTTGTCTATAAAATACACATTTCCTACTGGTTACACAGTCAACCTGACTGGTAGATTCCCAATCTAAGCATGCTTACCTATACCATTTTCTGGTTGTCTAACAGTGGGAAGGAAGAAAGAGGAAGTTAGCAGAAAAAAATGAGCAGTGCTCTATTCACCAAGCCACAAAATGAAGATGTGAAGGGGAGGAAAGCAAGCCAAAAGAAGCGGTGTCAGGCAGCATTCAGCCCCCAATTCCCTACACCTCCTAAGCCCCCTGCTCTTCTTCCCTGAGTCTCTAGAGTAGCAGAAATGTTCCTCTACCTTGCCCCCCTCTCCCTAAACAGCCCCCTGCTCTTCTGACTGCAGTAGTTTTGTCTCCTTGAGGCACCTCACCTCTTTGGCCCAGCCTAGCTAGAAATTTGTAGCTATATTTCTCTTTTATAAGCATGGCTACAAATATTGGCATATTCCAGCAACTTTTCCCCTTACTGCATAGGTTCTGTATTGCCAAGAGTGGGACACAACTCCTTAGGGTTCACTCAACTTCAAACTTCTTCCTATTACACTTCCTAAAATCATAAGTCCCTTATTGCCACTAGCTCTGAGACTATATTCTCTCCCAAAAAGCACCCTCTGGGTTCTTTTATGGGTGAATCTTAGTAGGATTATCTGAAAAGGGTGCCTGATTTTGTTCTTGCAGTGTCAGCTGGCAGTCATCCCTCTTGGAACTGGTAATGACCTGGCCCGTGTCCTCGGCTGGGGTGCATTCTGGAACAAAAACAAGTCACCCCTGAACATCCTCAGCAGAGTGGAGCAAGCTGGTGTGAGGATTCTAGACAGGTGAGTGGCTGAAAGATCAGGTTGTTGCCGCTTTTCCAGTCCCTTGCCATTTACACCCAGTTACATCATCTCAATCAGGAATGTTCTAAACTCCCTCACAGAGCCTCATTGCCTTTTGGGCTTCAGTGCAGGGAAATTTGGGGAAACTTGTCTATTAAGAAGCCAGGGTCAGGGACTGGAAAAAGATGATGGAGGAGTAGGACGTGGAGATCACCTTCCTCCACACAAATGCATCAAAAAAACACATCTATTTGGGGAGTGCCACCTGGAGAACACCTTCCAAATGCTGGCAGGAGACCTCAGACCGCCAAAAAGGCAAGAGAATTTCCAAGTAATCGGGTAGCACAAAGAAAAGAAGGGAAAAAGAGAGACAAAGAATTCTGAGGAGACCAGCCCCTCTGGGAAGGAGCTGTGAGGGGGGAAGGCTTCCACACACACGGGAGTCTCCTCACTGGTGGGGAAGGACAGGGGGAGCTTTGGAGCCCCCAGAAGAGAGAGGAACGGCAGGTCTGCCTAGGGCAGAGCAGAGACATCCCCTCACAGAGGAGTCAGGCAGCACTCCCCAGCCAGAGAAACTAATATGCTCACCTGTGTCAGCACTGGGGGCTGGGCACCGAGGCTTGTGCTTTGGAGAACAGACCCCAGGGAGAGAGCTGGGGCTGGCTGCATGAGAACAGCCTGGGGGGCAGATGCACCAGCAAGCTAGGAGGGAGTTTGGGGAAAATCCTGGGCCAGATGGAGAGGCAGGGGACTTTTATTTCAGAGTGCTTGGAGGAAATTCCCTCGAAAAGCCTGCCATCCCGCACCCCTGCTCACCCTGTGCACCCACTGAAAGCCCGCCCACCTGCCTGCCCGCCCCTGCTCTCCCGCCCCCACCGCCTTGCTGCCGGCCTGCAGCCCACTCACCCACAGCCGCCAAGGGTCCTGTGTGTAAGGCAAGTTGTTGGCCACACCCACCCATGAGCAGGGGAAGCCCACCAACACCAAGGGTCCTCATTTCAGGACCAACTTCCCTGGGAGAATGCACAGCACACCTCAGGTCCACACTGACTTCTGCTGCTGCAAGCAATCCCACAGATTTCAGTTAGACTGCCATATCCCTCCCTACCTCCAACCTGAAGTTGCAAGTGAGCCCCAGTCACCCTCTTTCACCCCCCTTTCCTGGGTGAGGAAATGACTCCTGAGAGCAACCCACACCCACAGTAGGGACCAAAACCAAAACTGATCTCTGAGGACTGCAAGACCAAAGGACAGAAAGAGAAACAGCCACAGGAGGAGCAGATTTAATGCCCACAATAGGCTTGAAAGAACCTGCATCTGTGGATCACCTGAATAGATGATTGTTTCTATAATAGAGACTGTAGACATAGAGGACAACTGGGAACTGTGGGGACAAATACACACGGGACTAATACCAGATCACAGTCTGAGCTCTCCACAGTCCTCTACACAGCAGGGGCAGAGCCATACCTAGAAGTATTGGAAGATTTCTTTGTATGCTTGTTTCTGGTTTTAGGTATTTGTTAGTTAAATTTTTACTGTATATATTTGTATGTGGATTCTCTTGTAATTGGTATGAGTACTCTCTTCGTTCTTTTCTTTGCTCTCTCCTTTTCTCTTCTCTTTGGTTCCTTTTCTTCTTCTCTTTCTGCAAGTGCAAATGTACACATCTCCTTGTATGATTTTGAATGATTAGAGTTGCTTTTACCACCAGTCTTGGAGATCTGTCTGTCCTTTCCCCTCTTCCCTTTATTTTTCTTTTTTTTTTCTTTGCTCTACTTCTACCTTCTTTTTCTCTGTGCTGTGCAGCTTCCAGGGTCTTGGTGTCCCAGCGGGGGGTTACGCCTGGACCTCTGAGACAGCAGAGCGGAGTCCAGGATATTGGACCATGAGAGAACTCTTAACCCCATGGAATATTAATCTCCAAGTGCTCCCCCAGAGTTCTCATTCTCAACACCAAGCTCCAAATCCAATCAAAGGCCAGCAAGCACCAGTGCTTGACACCTCAAGTCAAACAGAACAGAGATAAGAGGAATTTCTACTAGGCAGCATAGGGAAAGGAGACAGCAAATACAATAAATTAGACAAAATGAGAAAACAAAGAGACACCTTACAGGCAAAGGAGCAAGTTAAAAATCCACAAGACCAAATAAATGAAGAAGAAATTGGCAACTTTCCTGAAAGAGAATTCAGAGTAATGATAGTAAAGATGATCCAAAATCTTGATAACAAAATAGAGGAAATACAAGAAACATTTAATAAGGACCTAGAAGAACTAAAGAGCAAACAAACAGTAATGAACAATACAATAACTGAAATTAAAAACACTCTACATGGTATAAACAGCAGAATAACTGAGGCGGAAGAACGAGTAAGTGAGTTGGAAGATACAATGGGGGGAATAACTGCCATGGAGAAGGAAAAAGAAAAAAGAATAAAAAGAATGGAAGACAGTCTCAGAGACCTCAGGGATAATATTAAGCACACCAACATTTGAATCAAAGGCATCCCAGAAAAAGAAGGAGAAAAGAAAGGGTCTGAGAAAATATTTGAGGAGATTATGGTGGAAAACTTCCCCCACATGGGAAAGGAGATAGTAAACCAAGTCCAAGAAGTGCAGAGAGGACCATGCAGAATAAACCCAAGGATAAACACACCAATGCACATATAAATCAAACTAACAAAGATTAAACACAAAGAAAAAATATTAAAAGCAGCAAGAGAAAAGCAACAAATAACATATAAGGGGAAACTCATCAGGATAACAGCTGATCTTTCTGCAGAAACTCTGCAGGCCAGAAGGGAGTGGCAGGAGATAAAGTCTTGAAAGAGAAAAACCTACAGCCAAGAGTACTCTACCCAGCAGGAATCTAATTCATATTTGACCGAGAAATCAAAAGCTTTAAAGACAAGCAAAAGTTAAGAGAATTCAGCACCACCAAACCAGACTTACAACAAGTGCTAAAAGAACTCCTCTAGACAGTAACACAAGACAAGAAAAAGACCTACAGAAACACAGCCAAAACAGTTAAGAAAATGGTAATAGGAACATACATGTCAATAATTACCTTAAATGTAAATGGAATAAATGCTCCAACCAAAAGACACAGACTGGCTGAATGGATACAAAAACAAGACCCTCCTATATGCTGTCTAAAAGAAACTCACTTCAGACCTAGGGACACATACAGACTGAAAGTAAGGGGATGGAAAAAGATATTCCATGCAAATGGAAGTCAAAAGAAAGCTGGAGTAGCAATATTTATATCACACATATTAGACCTTAAAGTAAAAACTATTACAAGAGACAAGGAAAGACACCACATAATGATCAAGGGACCAATCCAAGAAGAAGATATAACAATTGTAAATATCTATACACCCAACATAGGAGCCCCTCAATACATAAGGCAAATGCTAACAGCCATAAAAGGGGAAATTGACATTAACACAATAATAGTAGGATACTTGAACACCCCACTTTCACCAATGGACAGATCATCCAAACTGAAAATAAATAAGGAAACACAAGCTCTAAATGAGGCATTAAACCATCTTGACTTAAGTGATATTTATAGGACATTCCATCCAAAAACTACAGAATACACTTTCTTCTCAAGGGCATATGTAACATTCTCTAGGATAGATCACATCTTGGGGCATATTTCAAGCCTCAGTAAATTCAAGAAAATTGAAATCATATCAAGCACCTTCTCTGATCACAACACCATGAGACTAGATATTAATTACAGGAAAAAAACTGTAAAAAATACAAACACATGGAAGCTGAACAATACACTACTAAACAAAGAAGAAGTGACTGAAGAAATCAAAGAGGAAATAAAAACATACCTAGAAACAAACGGCAATGAAAACACGACGACCAAAAAACTATGGGACACAGCAAAAGCAGTTCTAAGAGGGAAGTCTATAGCAATACAATCGTACCTCAAGAAACAAGAAAAAATTCAAATAAACAACATAACCTTACAACTAAAACAATTAGAGAAAGAAGAAAAAAAAAACACCAAAGTGAGCAGAAGGAAAATAAATCATAAAGACCAGATCAGAAATAAATGAAAAATAAATGAAGGAAACAATAGCAAAGAACAATAAAACTAAAATCTGGTTCTTTGTGAAGATAAACAAAATTGATAAACCGTTAGACAGACTCATCAGGAAAAAAAGGGAGAAGACGCAAATCAACACAATTAGAAAAGAAAAAGGAGAAGTAACAACGGACACCACCAGAAATACAAAAGATCATGAGAGACTACTACAAACAACTCTATGCCAATAAATTGGATAACCTGGAAGAAATGGATACATTCTTAGAAAAATACAATCTTCCAAGACAAAACCAGGAAGAAATAGGAAATATGAACAGACCAATCACAAGTACAGAAATTGAGGCTGTGATTAAAAATCTCTCAACAAACAAAAGCCCAGGGCCCGATGGCTTCACAGGCGATTTCTATCAAACATTTAGAGAAGAGCTAACACCTATCCTTCTCAAACTCTTCCAAAATAGAGCAGAAGGAGAAACACTCCCAAACTCATTCTACAAGGCCACCATCACCCTGATACCAAAACCAGGCAAAGATGTCACAAAAGAAGAACATTACAGGCCAATATCACGGATGAATATAGATGCAAAAATCCTCAACAAAATACATGCAAACAGAACCCAACAGCACATTAAAAAGATCATACAGCATGATCAAGTGGGGTTTATCCCTGGAATGCAAGGATTCTTCAATATACGCAAATCAATCAATGTGATACATCATACCAACAAATTGAAGGATAAAAACCATATGGTAATCTCAATACATGGGGAAAAGCTTTTGACAAAATTCAACATCCATTTATGATAAACACTCTCCAGAAAGTGGGCATAGAAGGAAATTACCTCAACAGAATAAAAGCCATATATGAGAAACCAAAAGCCAACATCATTCTAAATGGAGAAAAACTGAAAGAATTCCCTCTAGGAACAGGAACACGACAAGGGTGCTCACTCTCACCATTATTATTCAACATAGTTTTGGAAGTGTTAGCCACAGCAATCAGAGAAGAAAAAGAAATAAAAGGAATCCAAATGGGAAAAGAAGTAGTAAAATTGTCACTCTTTGCAGATGACATGATATTATACATAGAAAACCCTCAAGACTCTACCAGAAAACTGCTAGCCCTAATCAATGAATTTAGTAAAGTAGCAGGATACAAAATGAATGCACAGAAATCTCTTGCATTCCTATACACTAACAATGAAAGAGCAGAAAGAGAAATTAAGAAAACTCTTCCATTTGCCATTGCAACAAAAAGAATAAAATACCTAGGAATAAACCTGCCTAAGGAGGCAAAAGACCTGTATGCAGAAAACTATAAGACACTGTTGAAAGAAATCAAAGACGATACAAACAGATGGAGAGACATATCATGTCCTTGGATTGGAAGCATCAACATTATGAAAATGACTGTACTACCCACAGCAATTTACAAATTCAATGCAATCCCTGTCAAATTACCAACTGCATTGTTCCTAGAACTAGACCAAGAAATCTTATGATTTGTATGGAAACCCAAAAGACCCCGAATAGCCAAAGCAAACTTGAGAAGGAAAGATGGAGTTGGTGGAATTAGGCTTCCTGACTTCAAACTATACTCCAAGGCCACAGTGATCAAGAGAGTATGGGACTGGCACAAAAACAGAAAGTTAGATCAATGGAACAGAATAGAGAACCCAGAGGTAAACCCAAGCACATATGGGCACCTTATCTTTGACAAAGGAGACAAGAATACACAATGGATAAAGACAGCCTCTTCAATAAGTGGTGCTGGGAAAATTGGACAGCTACATGTAAAAGAATGAAATTAGAACACTTCCCAACACCATACACAAAAATAAACTCAAAATGGATTAAAGACCAAAGTGTAAGGCCAGACCCTATAAAACTCCTAGAGGAAAACATAGGCAGAACACTCTATGACATACATCAAAGCAACATCCTTTTTGACCCACCTCCTAGGATAATGGAAATAAAATCAAGAATAAACAAATGGGACCTAATGAAACTTAAAATCTTTTGCACAGCGAAAGAAACCATAAACAAGACAAGAAGACAACCCTCAGAATGAGAGAAAATAGTTGCCAACAAAACAATGGACAAAGGATTAATCTCCAAAATATACAAGCAGCTCATGCAGCTTAATACCAAAAAAGCAACTAACCCAATCCACAAATGGGCAGAAGACCTATAGACATTTCTGCAAAGAAGACATATAGATGGCCAACAAACACATGAAAAGATGCTCAACATCACTGATCATCAGAGAAATGCAAGTCAAAGCCACAATGAGGTATCACCTCACACTGGTCAGAATGACCATCATCCAAAAATCTAGAAACAACAAATGTTGGCGAGGGTGTGGAGAAAAGGGAACTCTCCTGCACTGTTGGTGGGAATGTAAGTTGGTACAGCCACTATGGACAACAGTTTGGAGGTTCCTTAAAAAACTAAAAATAGAGCTACCATACGATCCAGTAATCCCACTCCTGGGCATATACCCAGAGAAAATCATAATCCCAAAAGAAACATGTCCCATAATGTTCATTGCACCACTATTTACAATAGCCAGGACATAGAAGCAACCTAAATGCCCATCAACAGATGAATGGATAAAGAAGATGTGGCACATATATACAATGGAATATTACTCAGCCATAAAACAGAATAAGATGGAGCTATATACAATGAGCTGGATAGATGTAGAGTCTTTCATGCAGAGTGAAGTAAGCCAGAAAGCGAAAAACAAATACCATATGCTAACTCATATATATGGAATCTACAAAAAAAAATGGTACTGATGAACCCAGTGACAGGGCAAGAATAAAGATGCAGATGTAGAGAGCAGACTTGAGGACACTGGACGAGGTGGGGCAAAGGAGAAGCTGGGACGAAGTGAGAGAGTTGCACTGGCATGTATACACTACCAAATGGTAAACAGATAACTCGTGGGAAGTTCCTGCATAATATAGGGAGAGAAACTCAATGATGGGTGATGACTTAGAGGGCCAGGATAGGGAGGGTGGGGGGGTGTCTTGGGAGGGAAGGGATATGGGGATATATGTGTAAATACAGCTGATTCACTTTGATGTACCTCAAAAATTGACACAACAGTGTAAAGCAAATATATTCCAATAAAGAACTTAAAAAAAATGAAAGAAGCCAGGGTCTACCATCCATCCCTAAACATCACTGAAGCCCCTCTTTAAACTTAAAAGATCTTATAGATGGGCAAGATGGCGCCGCGGGAGTCCCTACCGCAGGCTGTGTGAGGGAACGCCGAGCTCCTGCGTCCGCCGCCGGGTTCCAGCCGCGCGTTGCGCCACGAGGAAATGGAGGTCGAGGCCGAGCCCGGGCGGGTGCGATGGCCGCTGTGGCGGCCAAGCGGGAAGGGCAGCCGTTCATCAGCGAGGTGGCTGTGCGGGGCAACACCGCCGTCCTGGATTACTGCCGGACCTCGGTGTCGGCGCTGTCGGGGGCCACGGCCGGCATCCTCGGCCTCACCGGCCTCTACGGCTTCATCTTCTACCTGCTCGCCTCCGTCCTGCTCTCCGTGCTCTTAATTCTCAAGGCGGGAAGGAGGTGGAACAAGTATTTTAAGTCGCGGAGACCTCTCTTTACGGGAGGCCTTATCGGAGGCCTCTTCACCTACGTCCTTTTCTGGACATTCCTCTACGGCATGGTGCACGTCTGCTGAAACGGGGGCAGGGATGAGTTTTTAAAAAAACAAAAACAAAAGACCGGATTGCAAGGACTGTTGCCAGAAATTAACACAGGGTAGACTTAACCTGGTTTTTAAATTGTTGGATTCGCTGCTTGTTCTGTAACGTTAGAAATAATTTATATCTGAAGACGAAGAGCCTGTACTGTTCTTCAGATTAAATGAAGCGTGAGACCCTTTGTAGAGATTTTTTTTTTCTTTCCTTTTCCTACCTTAACGCATACCCCCTGGCCGCAGTGGGCGCAGAATCGCCGGGTACTGACTCCCGGGAGCGAGCACTGGGCCTGCGCCTTCGCTTTCTGTCATTTCCTGGCATTTACACATCGGCCACCCAGAGAGGGGCCACTAGGGCCTCAATAAGGAGATAACGTACCTTTAACATCCTGAGAAGGAATGACAGTTAACATTTATTAAGTGTGCCCTATATGCCAGGCATTGTACCTTGTACCTTTTCCTCGTTACTTCATTACTTCTAGCAGTGTCCTTAGGGAGTAGATGAAGATTATTATTCCCCATTGATGAACCTGAGGCCCAGTGAGGTTAATTAAATACCTCTGCTGGAGGAGGCACAGCTAGGAAGAGGCAGAGCCAGGATCCAGATGTAGGTCTCTTAATTGCGCTTCGTGTATTGGCTGAGTGTACCTTTTCAGAACCCAGCCCTCCCTCCTGCTAACCACTGCTCTCAGGTATGAGTGGTGTCATTTCAGTTCCATTTCACCTGGTTAGAGCTCGCTGTCGTTTCCATTTTTTAAAAATCAAGCTCTTTTTTTCTAGACTCTGTCTATGAAAATTAAACAGACTGGATGATTAAGCTGAACTGTGGGCTTGTCTAGAGTGTAAATACCTCTGTCTATATGCTAATCCATGATCCCTTCTTGTCAGGAAGCTTATGTTAGAATAAAATATGTACATTTAATTGAGAAATAAATATTGCATTAGTGTTAAGTAAAAAAAAAAAAAAAAAAAAGATCTTATAGATGGAGCCCTCACTGGTAAATTTCAAGGGTTCTGTAAACCTCCTTCAAATTGCATAGCTAATTATCCATGTAAGCATATTTTTTCCTTGGGGAAGTTTCCATCTTTCTATTCCATTCTAGGATAGTATAGAAGCTATTCTATAGCTTCATCATGTTCTGAAAGAAACTAAAAAAAAAAAAAATAAGAGGTCTCATAAACAATTGGCCTGGATTATCTGTGCCCTGAAGAAGAGACAGTATTCCCCTCCAATCTTCTGAGAAGAAAGACTTTCTACGTGAGGGCATAGTATTTGATTTGTGGCTGCTCATAACGATATTCTGGGGAGATTTTTTGAGGTACCAAGCTGGGCCCTATCACAAATATTCTTATTCAGTAGGTCTTGGGTAGGACCCTGTTATGTGTATTTTACAAAAACACTTCAGGTGGTCTTGATAGTTACCACTGCTTGAGAAGCACTGCTCTCTGAGAACCCTGTGGTGGAATTCCTTCCGTCACACTGGGCTTGAGAAGTCATGAAGCAGAGGTCCCTCTTGGGGTATACCTTGAGATCAGGTGACCTGAGGTAACTTGGACATCCCCTTCAACTCATTCCTACCCACCACATAAACATTTTGACCTCTTTCATGACATGTGAGGCATTGATGCCAACCTGTAATGAAACAGCCCTAAATATCTGTCTTTAAACTTCATTTCAGATGGAGTGTGATGATCCGTGAGACTCCCAGACAAACCCCATTGCTAAGAGGACAAGTTGAAATGGATGTACCCCGATTTGAGGTAACGACTGCCTAGCTATAATTCAGGCCAATATCTTTATTATACATTGAAATAACAGGCTATACCCAGCAAGAAGCTTTTGTATTGTCTATGGGCTTGATGAGGATGAGATCATTCAGGATTGGGGACATTTCAATCAGCAGTTATTTACCAAAAACTGTGTTAGGTGTTGGGGATATAATTCAGTCACCCATTTACTTATGCATTCACTCAAAATATTTATGGAAAGTATGCATTAACTACAGTGTGTGAAATACTGTTCTAGGAGTTGTTCTTATATGCTAATTGGTAAAGAAGAATGACACAGTCCATGCTGTCATAGTGCTCACAGTCTACTTGCAGTGGCAAAAATATAGTTTAATAAAGTAGTGTGAGTATTAGTATATAAGGAAGTAGAGGGGATAGGGAATACCCAGCAGGTGTATCTAACCCAGTCTAGGGGAAAACAGGGAAAATGCAGGTGTCATTTCAGAAGAGATTCAAGGAACAGAGGGAGTTAATCAGGATAATAAGAAAGAGGAGGCCTGTCCCACACAGATGGAACACTATGTTACAAAGGAAAAAGAGCCTGGAATACTCACAGAACATAAATGCATTCATAATGGCTGAGGCATAAGGCCAGGGAGTGGGTATACAGGGAAAGTGGCCAAAGATGAGGTTGGAAAAATAATCAGGGGCCAGGCCAGGAAGGACCTGGTAAACCATGTCAGGAAGTTTAAGTATAATTGATTTACAATATTATATTAGTCTCAGGTGTACAACATAGTGATTCAATATTTTTAAAGTTATTTAAAGTTTAAAGTTATTAGAAAATATTTCCCTGTGCAATACAACATATCCTTATTGCTTATTTTATAGATAGTAGCTTGTATCTTTTAATCCCATACCCCTGCCTTGCCATTCCCACCTTCCTTCTCCCCACTGGTAACCACTAGTTTGTTCTCTGTATCTCTGAGTCTGCTTCTGTTCTCTAATATTCATCCTTTTGTGTTATTTCTTAGATTCCATATATAAGTGATAACATATAGTATTTGTCTTTCTATTTTTGGCTTATTTCACTAAGCATAATACCCTCTAGGTCCATCCACATTGTTGCAAATAGCAGAATTTCTTCCTTTCTGTGGCTGAGTTATATCCCATTTTGTGTGTGTACACACACACACCCACACACACCACACCTTCTTTATCCATTCATCTGTTGATGGATATTTAGGTTGCTTCCATATTTTAGTCATTGTAAATAATGCTGCTAAGAACATTGGGGTACATGTGTCTTTTCAAATAAGTGTTTTCATTTCTTCAGATATATTCCTAGGAGTGGAATTTCTAAATAATATGGTAGTTCTATTTTTAGTTTTTTGAGGAAGTTCCATAGTGTTTTCCATAGTGGCTGTACAAATTTACATTCCTACTAATGGTGTACTAGGGTTTCCTTTTCTCAACATTCTCACAAACACTTGCTATGTGTTGTCTTTTTGATGATAACCATTCTGACAGGCGTGAGGTGGGATCTCATTGTGGTTTTTATTTGCATTTCTCTGATGATTAGCATTGTTGACCATATTTTCATGTGCCCATTGGCCATCTGTATATCTTCTTTCAAAAAATGTCTATTCAGGTCTTCTGCGCATTTTTAATCAGGTTGTTTTATTTCTTTTTGATATTGAATTGTATGGGCTGTTTATATAGTTTGGATATTGACCCTTTATTGGTCATATCATGTGTGAATATTTTATCCCATTCATTAGGTTGTCTTTTCATTTTGTCAATGGTTTCCTTTGCAGTGTAAAAGCTTTTAAGTTTAATTAGGTCTCACTTGTTAATTTTGTTTTTGTTTCTTTTGCTTTAGGAGGCATATCCAAAAAAATATTGCTATGACATATAAAACTGTATAATGCCTGTGCTTTCTTCTAGGTTTTTAGGTCTTTAATCCATTTTAAGTTTATTTTTGTATATGGCATGAGAAAATTGTTCTAATTTCATTCTTTTACATGTAGCTGATCAGTGTTCCCAGCACCATTTTTTGAAGAGATAGATTTTTTTTTTCTCCATTGTATGTTCCTGGCTCCTTTGCTGTAGATTAATTGACCATAGTGCAGGGGGTTATTTCTGAGCTCTCTCTTCTGTTCCATTCATCTATTTGTTTTCATGCCAGTACCATGCTGCTTGATTACTGTAGCTTTGTAATACAGTCTGAAGTCAAGGAGTGTGACACTTCCCACTTTGTTCTTTTTTCTCAAGATGGCTTTGGCAGTTCGGGTTCTTTTGTGGTTCCATATAAACTTTAGGGTCATTTGTTCCAGTTCTGTGAAAGATATCCTGGGTATTTTGGTAAGGATTGCATTAAATCTGTAGATTGATTCAGATAATATTGACATTTTAAGCCATATTAACTCTTTCAACCCATGAACAAGAGATACCTTTCCATTTCATTATATCATCTTCAATTTCCTTCATCAAGGTTTTATCGTTTTCAGAGTATAGGTCTTTTGTCTCCTTAGTTAAGTTTATGCCTAAGTATTTTATGTTTTTTTGATGTGATTTTAAACAGGATTGTTTTGTTGCTTTCTTTCTCTGATAGCTCATTATTCATGTATAAGAAAGCAACAGGTTTCTGTATATTAATCTTGTATCCTGCAACTTTACTGAATTTTTTTATTAGTTCTGATAGTTTTTTGGTGGACAGTTTAGAGTTCTCTATATATAGTATCATGTCATCAGCAAATTGTGACAGTTTTACTACTTCCCTTCCAATTTGGATGCCTTTTATTTCTTTTTCTTGTCTGATTGCTGTGGCTAGGACTTCCAATATGTTAAATAGAAGTAGCAAGAATGGGTATCTGTGTCTTATTCCTGATTTTAGAGGAAAGACTTTCAGCTTTTCACCACTGAGTATGATGTTGCCTGTGGATTTGTCACAACGGCCTTAATTATGTTGAGATATATTCCCTCTATACCCACTTGGAGGAAAATTTTATCATTAATGGATGTTGAATTTTTTCAAATGCTCTTTCTGCATCTATTGAGATGGTCATGTGATTTTTTTCCTTCCTTTTGTTAATGTGTTGTATCACATTGATTGATTTGCAAATACTGAATCATCCTTTCATCCCTGAAATTAATATGAGTTGATTATGGTGTATGATTATTTTAATATATTATTAGATTCAGTTTGCTAATATTTTGTTGAGTATTTTTGCATTTGTATTCATCAAAGATATTGGCATGTAATTTTTTGGTGTATGGTGTCTTTATCTGGTTTTGCTATCAGGGTGAAAGTGGCTTCATACAATGAATTTGGAAGTGTTCCTTCCTCTTCAATTTTTAGAATAGTCTGAGAATAGGTATTAGCTTTTCTTTGTATGTTTGTTAGAACTCCTCTGTAAAGTCATCCAGTCATGGACTTTGGTTTGCTGGGAGTTTTTTAAATTACAAATTCAATTTCACTGCTAGTGATCAATCTGTTCAGATTGTCTGTTTCTTCCTGATTCAGTCTTGAAAGATTGTATGTTTCTAGAAATGTGTCCATTTCTTCTAGGTTGTTCAGTTTGTTAGCATGTATTCATAGTATTGTGTTATGATTTTTTGAATCTCTGTGGTATTGGTTATTATGTCTCCTCTTTAATTTCTTATTTTATTTGGGTCCTCTCTCTTTTCTTCTTGGTGAGCTTCACTAAAGGTTTATCAATTTTATCTTTTCAAAGAATCAGCTGTTGGTTTCATTGATCTTTTCTATTGTCTATTTTATTTACTTCCCCTCTGATCTTTATTATTTCCTGCCTTCTGATGACTTTGGGCTTTGTTTGCTCTTTTTCTAATTCTTTTAGTTGGTAGTATAAGCTGTTTATTTGAGATTTTTCTTATTTCTTGAGGTAGGCCTGTATCACTGTATCCCTCTTAGAACTGCTTTGCTGCATCCCACAGATTTTGGAATGTTGTCTCCATTTTCATTTGTATCGAGGTATTTTCTGATATCCTCTTTGATTTCATCATTGTCCCATTGTTTTTTTATGCTTTTTTTTAGTAGCATGTTGTTTGGTCACATGTTTGTGTTTTTCCATTTTTCTTCCTGTAATTGATTTCTATTTTCATACTGTTGTGGTCAGAAAAAATATGCTTGATGTAATTTCTATCCTCTTAAATTTGTTGAGACTTGTTTTATGGCCTGCTATGTGATGTATCCTGGAGAATATTCCATGTACACTTGAAAAAATTGTGTATTCTGCTATTTTTGGATGGAATGTCCTGTAGATATCTATAAGTCCAACTGCTATAATGTGTCATTTAAGACATCATTTCCTTATTGATTTTCTCTCTAGATGATCTGTCCATTAATGTAAATGGGGCATTAAAGTCTCCTACCATTTTTGTATTATTGTCAATTTCTCCCTTCATGTTTGGTAATATTTGCTTTATATATTTAGGTGTTCCTGCATTAGGTGTATATATGTTTAAGAGTATTATATCCTCTTATTGTATTGATCACTTTATCATTATAGAATACCCTTAATCTTTTGTTATAGACTTTGTTTTGAAGACTATTTTGTCCTATATGAATATTACTAACCCCCATTTTTTTATCATTTCCATTTACATGAAATACCTTTTACCATTCTCTGACTTTCAGTCCGTGTGTGTCTTTAACTCAAAGTGAGTCTCTTGTAAGCAGCATATAGATAGGTCTTCTTTTTTTGATCCAATCAGCCACCCTATGTCTTTCAATTGGAGCATTTATTCTATTGACCTTTAAAGTGATTATTGTTAGGTATGTATTTATTGCCATTTTGTTACTTATATTCCGGTTGTGTTTGTATTTCTCTGTTCTTTTCTTCATCTTTTAGCTACTTCCCTTGTGGTTTGATGGTTTTCTTTACTGGTGTGCTTGTGTTCCTTTCCCTCTAGTTTTATATATCTACTGTAGGTTTTTAATCTGTGGTTAACAAGGGGTTCCTATATGCTGACCTACAACTGTATCTACTTTTTAAAAACTGTTAGTCATTTAAGTTCAAACATATTCTAAAATATCTACTTTTTTACTCCCCTCCCCGACATTTTGTGTTTTTGATGTCGTATTTTACATCTCCATGTTTATCCCTTCACAGTTTATTGTAGTTATACTTGATTTACATTTTTTTCTTTAAATCTTTGTACTAGCTTACTTAAGTGATTGATCCTCAGCCTTTACTATATATTTGTCTTTACCAGCGGAATTTGTTCCTTTCCTATAGAAATTTACTTGCTGTTGTAGCCTTTTCAATTATAGAAGACGCTTTAACATTTCTTTTAGTGTAGGTTTAGTATTGCTCAATTCTTTTAGTTTTTGCTTGTCTGAGAAGTTCATGATCTTTCCTTCAATTCTAAATGATAATCTTGCTGGGTAGAGTATCCTAGATTGCAGGTTTTTCCCTTTTAGCACACTATATATATATATATATATATATATATATATATATATATCATGTGCTCCCTTCTGGCCTGCAAGTTTTCTGCAGAGAAATCAGCTGATAGCCTTATGGGCATTCCCTTATATATGACTCTTTGATTTTTTCTTGATGCCTTTAGAATTCTTTATCTTAAACTTTTGCCATTTTAATTATTATGTCTTGGTGTGTGTCTGTTTGGGTTCATCTTGTTCGGGACCCTCTATGCTTCCTGTACCTGGGTATTGGTTTCCTTCTTCAGGTTCAAGAAGTTTTCAGCCATAACTTCATCAAATACATTTTCAAACCCCCTCTCCCTCTCTCTTCTTCTGGGACCCCTATAATGCAGATGTTGGTATGCTTTATGTTGTCTCAAATGTCCCTTAAACTGTTCTCATTTTTAAAATTTTTGTTTTTGCTATTCTGATTGCATAATTTCCATTATTCTATCTTCCAGATCACTTATGCATTCTTCTGTATCACCTATTAATTCCTTCTAGTGTGCTTTTCATTTCACCTTTTAAAATTTTTTATTTCATTTTTAAAATTCTCAGTGTTCCTCTATTCTTTTCCCTAATTCAGTTAGCCTATCTATTACTAATGCTTTGAATTCTTTATCTAGTAAATTACTTATTTCTGTTTCTTTTTTCAGGGGTTTTCTCCTATTTTTACAATGAAACAAATCCTTCTGTCTTCTCATTTTTCTTAACTTTCACTTTCTCTCTTCTATGAAATTAGATGAAACAGTTACCTTTTCCAGTCTTGAAGGGATGTCCTTGTGTATGAGCATCCCCATACAGTCCACATGTGCCCAGTGACTTCGGTGGGAGAGCTAGATCTGACTTCAGCACAAGTCATGTCTTTCCCTAGAGTGTTCTGGCAGCTATCACCTTGGTAGGAGGTGGTGCTGCAGATGAAGCAGCAAGAGCCAGAGTCAGGTGTGAGCCAAGGCTTCTCCCTTCTTCAGTGGCCAACACCACCCTCTTGGGGGTGGGTGCAGGTCCCAAATTGCTGGAGCAGAAGCCCTGCGGGTCAAGTCCAAGATGGCTCCATTCCCTCTAAGTGTGCTCTTTACCCCATCCCAGCACCAGCACACTTGCCCCAGAGGAGGATAGTGCTGGAGCAAGAGGGGCTGGAGCGGGCATTTGGCATGGGCCTGGATGCAGGCTGTGATGTCTCCAGTTCCACTTAGAATCCTGGAACACTTCTGATGTGGTTCCTCCATATACTCCAGGTTGCTGCCCCTGCCCCATTCAGATGCCATTTTGGGTCTGGGCTGGCATAGTCCCTAACATCTGAGCACTCCCCTCAGCCACCCTCACTGTAGCGTAGAGCTGCTATTGTGAAGCAAGTTGGGTAGAGCAGGTGCTGGCTCAGGCTGGCTATGTGCCAGAGTGGTTGCTGAAAACCAGCCAGAGTCCCATTCAGTTTCAACTTGTTTTTTCTGCCTTGTTTCAGGTGTAAGCAAGTGTGTGTGTGCTCTCCACTAGCAGAGTGTAGGTTTCTTTGTTTGTTTGCTGTACAACATGTCCAAGTTGCGTATTTATTTTATACATAGTGCTTTGTATCTCTTAATCTGATACCCCTATCTCACCCCTCCCTGTTACCTCTACACTGATAACCACTAGTTTGTTCTCTACATCTGTAAGTCTGTTTGTTTTTTAAATATACATTTATCTGTTTTATTTTTCACATTCCACAAGTAAGTGATAAAATTGAGTGTTTGTTTTTTCTTGCTGACATATTTCACTAAGCATAATACCCTCAAGGTCCATCCACATTGTTGCAAATGGCAGAATTGCATTCTTTTAGGGGGTTGAGTAGTATTCCATTATATATATAAACCACATCTCTATCCATTCATCTGTTGATGGGCACTTAGGTTGCTTCCATATCTTGGCTATTGCAAATAGTGCTGCTATGAACATTGAGGCACATGCATCTTTTCAAATTAGTATTTTCATTTTCTACAAATATATACCCAGCACTGAAATTGCTGGATTATATCATAGTCCTATTTTTAGTTTTTTGAAGAAACTCCATACTGTTTTCCATTGTGGCTGGAATGGTGTACAACCTCACCAATAGTGTGCTAGGGTTCCCATTTCTCCACATCCTCTCCAGCATTTGTTATTTGTAGACATTTTGATGATAGCCATTCTGACAGGTGTGAGGTGATATCATTGTTTTGCATTTCTCTAATAATTAGCAATGTTGAGCATCTTTTCATGTGTCTATTAGCCACATGTATGTCTTCTTTGGAAAAATGTCTGTTCAGGTCTTCTGCCCATTTGTTGATTGGGCTGTTTCTTTTTTTAATATTGAGTTGTATGAGCTGTTTGTGTATTTTGGACATTATCCCCTTGTCGGCCACATCATTTGCAAATATTTTCTCCCCTTTCATTGGTTGTATTTTCATTTTATTGATACTTTCCTTTGCTGTGCAGAAGGTTTTTAAGTTTAATTAGGTCCTATTACTTTATTTTGCTTTATTTCCTTTGTCTTAGGAGACTAACCCAAAAAAAAAATATTGCTACGATTTTTGTCAAGGAGTGTCTTGCCTATGTTCTGTTCTAGGAGTTTCATGGTGTCATGTCTTACATTTTGGTCTCTGAACCACTTTGAGCTTATTTGTATATGTGGCCTGAGAGAATGTTCTAATATCATTGTTTTACATGTGGCTGTTAAAGAGACTGTCTTTTCTTCATTGTATAATCTTGCCTCCTTTTTCATAAATTAATTGATAATAGGTGCATGGATTCATTTCCAGTTCTCTATTCTGCTGCATTGATCTATGTGTCTGTTTTTGTGCCAGTACCATGCTTTGATTACTTTTTAGTATATTCTGAAGTGTAGGAGGGTTATGCCTCCAGCTTTGTTCCTTTTTCTCAAAATGACTTATGCAATTTGGGTTCCATTTGGATTTTTACTTGTTCCCATTCTGTGAAAAATGTCATGGATATTGTGATAGGGATTGCATTAAATCTGTAGATTTCTTTGGGTATTATGGCCATTTTAACAATATGAATTCTTCCAATCCAAAGGCATAGGATATCTTTCCATTTCTTTGAATCATCTTCAATTTCCTTCATCAGTGTTTTTACAGTTTTCAGATTATAGGTCTTTCACCTCCTTGGTTAAGTTTATTCTTGGTATTTTATTCTTTTTAGTATGATTTTAAACAGGATGATTTTTTACTTTTTGTTTCTGAAATGTTATTATTAGTGTATAGAAATGCAACAGATTTCTGTATAGTAATCTTGTATCCTTCAACCTTCCTGAATTCATTTATTAGTCCTAATATTTGGGGGTGGAGACTTTAGATTCCCTATGTAAAGTATCATGTCATCTGCAAATAGTGACAGTTTTACCACTTCCCTTCCAATTTGGATGCCTTTTATTTCCCTTACTTCTCTGATTGCTGTGGCTAGAACTTCCATTACTATGTTAAACAGAAGTGGTAAGAGTGGGCATCCTTGTCTTGTTCCAGAATTTAGTGGGAAGTCTTTCAGCTTTTCACCATTGAGTATGATGTTGGCTGTGGGTTTATCGTGATGGCCTTAATTATGCTGAGATATGTTTCCTCTATAGCCACTTTGATGAGAATTTTTATCATGAATGGATGTTGAAATTTTTCAAATGCTTTTTCTGCATCTATTGAGATGATCATGTGATTTTTATCCTTCCTTTTGTTAATGTTGTGCATCACATTGATTGATTTGTGAATGTTGATCCACCCTCTTGACCCTGGAATAAATCCAACTTGATCATGGTGTATGATCCTTTTCATATATTGTTGAATTCAATTTGCTAATATTTTGTTGACGATTTTTTGCATCTATATTCATCAAAGATATTGGCCTATAATTTCTTTTTTATTTTGTAGTTTCTTTGTCTGGTTTTGGTATCAGGGTAATGGTGGCCTTATAGAATAAATTGGTGAGTGTTCCTCCCTCTTCAAGTTTTTGGAATAGTTTGAGAGGGATAGGTATTAGCTCTTCTCTATGTGTTTGTTTGAATTCCACTCCAAAGCCAACTGGTCCTGGACTGTTGTTTGCTGTAAGTTTTTTATTACAAATTCAGTTTTACTTCTAGTGATTAGTCTGTTCAAATTGTTTCTTCTTGAAATCAGTCTTGGCAGGCTGTATGTTTCTAGAAATTTGTTCATTTCTTCTAGGTTGTCCAATTTGTTGGCATATAACTGTTCATAGTAATCTTTTATGATTTTTTACATTTCTGTGGTATTGGTTGTTATGTCTCCTCTTTCAGTTCTTGTTTTGTTTATTTGGAGCCTCTCTTTTTTCTTCTTTATGACCCTGGCTAAAGGTTTATCAATTTTATTGATCTTTTCAAAGAATCAACTCTTGGTTTCATTGATCTTTTCTATTGTTTTTTGGATCTCTATTTTATTTATTTCCTCTCTGATCTTTATTATTTCCTTCCTTCTGCTGACTTTGGGCTTTGTTTGTTCTTTTTCTAATGCTTTTAGGTGGTAAGATGTTTATTCAAGATTTTTCTTGTTTCTAGAGGAAGACCTGTATTGGTATTAGCTTCCCTCTTAGAACTGCTTTTTCTATATCTCATGGATTTTGGAAAGTTGTGTTTCCATTTTCATTCGTCTTGAGGTATTTTCTGATTTCCTCTTTGATTTCATCATGTCCCATTTGTTTTTTAGTAGCATGTTGTGTGGTCCCATGTGTTTGTTCTTTTCCCATTTTTCTGTCTGTAGTTGATTTCTAGTTTCATACTGTTTTGGTCATAAAAATACTTGATATAAATTCTATCTTAAATTTATTGAGACTTGTTTTGTGGCATAGCATTTAATCTGTCCTGGAGAACATTCCATGTGCACTTGAAAAGAATGTGTATTCTGCTGTTTTTGGATGGAATGTCCTATAGATATCTATTAAATCTAACTAGTCTATTGTGTCATTTAAGTCCACTGTTGTCTTATTGTCTGTCTGGATGATATGTCCATTGATGTCAATGGAGTGTTAAAGTCCTCTACTATAATTGTATTATTGTCAAATTCTCCCTTTTTATCTGCTAGTACTTGCTTTATATATTTAGGTGCTCCTGTGTTAGGTGCATATATGTTAACAAGTGTAATATCTTCTTCTTGTATTGATCCCTTTATCATTATATAATGCCCTTGTCTTTTGTTATAGCCTTCATTTTAAGGTATTTTTGTCCTATATGAATATTGCTACCCCTACTTTCTTGTCATTAACCATTTCATGAATTATCTTTTTCCATCCCCTCATTTTTATTCCATATGTCTTTGGCCCTGAAGAGATTCCCCTATAGGCAGCATATTGAAGGTTCTTGTTTATTAATCTAATCAGCCATTCTATGTCTTTTGATCAGAACATTTAATCTCTTGACATTTAAAGTAATTATTGATAGGTATGTACTTATTGCCATTTAATTACTTGTTTTCCAGTTGCTTTTGTAGTTCTTCTCTGTTCATTTCTTCTTTTTGTTTTTCCCATTGTGATTTAATGATTTTCTTTAGTACTATGGTTGGGTTCCTTTCTTTTTGGTTTTTGTGTGTCTTTTACAGGTTTCTGATTTGTGGTTACCATGAGATTCAAATATGTTGACCCATAATTGTATCTATGTGATTTAAAATGATAGTCATTTAAGTTTAAACACATTCTAAGAGATATACATTTTTTATTCCCCTCCCCATTTTATGTTTTTAAAATCATATTTTACATGTTCATGCCTATCCCTTCACTGTTTATTGTCTTTACAGTTGATTTTACAATTTTTCTTCTTTTAATCTATGTGCTTACTTATTTAGGGGATCTTAAATCCTTACTATACATTTGACTTTCCTATGTGGGAATTTCCCTTTCCTATATATTCTTACTTCTTTTTCATTTAGAGAAGACACTTCAACATTTCTTTTAGAGCGGGTTTAGTATTGCCCATTTCTTATAGTTTTTGCTTGTGTGAGAAGTTCTTTATCTCTCCTCCTAGTCTAAATGTTAACCTTACTGGGTAAAGTATCCTAGGTTACATGGTTTTTTTCCTTTCAGGACTTTGAATATACCTTGTCATTCCCTTCTGGCCTGAAACGTTTCTGTGAAGAAATCAGCTGATAGCCTTATGGGGGTTCCTTTGTAACTGCATATTTTTCTCTTGCTGCCTTTAGAATCCTCTATCTTTCACTTTTGACATTTTAATTATGTGTCTTGTTGTAGGTCTGTTTGAGTTATCTTATTTGAGACCTCTGTGCTTCTTATATCTAGATATCTGTTTCTTTCTTCAGGCTTAGGAAATTTTCAGCCATAATTTAATTTAATACATAATATTTAATTCATTTTCAACCTCCTCTTCTCTCTCTTCTCATTTTGGGACCCCCTATAATGTGAAAAAGTATATATATATATACACACACACACACACACACATATATGTATATGTGTAGATAGATAGATAGATAGATAGATAGATACACACACACATATACACATGTATATATGCTTTTTGCTGTTCTGATTGTGTGATTTCCATTTTCTATCTTCCAGATCACTTATGTGTTTTTCTGTATCACCTAGTCTGCTGTTAATTCCTTCCAGTGTGTTTTTCATTTCAGTTAGTATTCTTCAGTTCTGACTAGTTCTTTTTTATATTTTCTAGTTCCTTGTTAAAATTCTCACTGTGTTCATCTATTGTTTTCCCTAATTCAGTTAGCTTTCTTATTACTAGTGCTTTGAATTTTTTATCTAGTAAGTTATTTCTGTTCCATTAGTTGTTTTTTCAGGGCTTTTCTTTTTCTCTTTCAAATGAGACAAATTCCTCTGTCTTCTCATTTTGTTTGTTTTTCTCTGTCTCTGTGAAATTAGGTGAAACAATTACCTATGGTGGTTCTGAATGGATTTCCTTATGTGGGAATGTCTCTATACAGTCTACATGGGCCCAGTGGCTTTGGTGGCAGAGCTGGATTTGATGTGAGCGCAAGTCACATATTTCCCTCAGGGTGTGCTGGTTATCACTTTGGTAGGAGGTGGGGCTAGAGATGGAGGTGCTAGGGCCAAAACAATGTGTGAGTCAGGGCTTCCCCTCTCTCAGTGGCCATCACCACCCTATCAGGAGCAGGGTCAGGTCCCAAGGTGCTGGAGCAAAAGCTCCAAGGTTTGGGTCTGAGCTGGCTCAGTTCCCTTTAAAGTGTGTGTTCTTTCCCCTCCCAGCACTGACACCCTCACCTGAGAGGAGCAGTGTTGGAGAAAGAGGGGCTGGTGTGGGTATTCAGCAGGGGTGGGGCATGGGCTGTGGTGGTTTGACTGCTGTCAGAGACCTGGTCTGCCTCTGAAGCTCCACCTGTGCAACTACCAGTAATGGCTGCCACCTCCCTAAGATGCCACTTAGGGTTTGATCCACCATAGCATCTTTTTCTAAAATTGATGTATAATTGATTTACAATGTTTCAGGTGTACAGTAAATATATATATATATTCTTTTTCAGATGCTTTTCCATTATATGTTGTTACACCATAGCATCTTACAGCCAAGTTTTTTCCTTATTGTGGCAACCCTTAGTCCCATGTGGAGCTGTCATATGAGGTAAACTGTGCTAGAGTGCTTGTCTGACTCAGGCTGGGGTGCATGCCAGAGTGGCCACAGGAAATCAGTCAGCCAGCTGGGTGGTTTCCATTCACCCTTTCTGCCCAGTTTCAGGACCTAGCAAGTGTTCACAGGCTCCTCCCAAGCAGAGTCCAGGCTTCCCACAGCTGTCCTATTAGTCTCAGTGGCCCTTTAACCAGACTAGGGGGTTGGACCTTTGTTGGACCCAAGGGCTGAGGCACCCAATCTGTGGCTCAGACCACCACTCCCCAGGGAGGATCTCTACCTGTGTAATCCCCCTCCTCTTCTGAGTCCCCTCCTAGGGGCACAGGCCCCACCCTGATCATTTCTCTTCCCTTCCTATCTGATTCTGTGTGGATCTTTCTTACAGCTTTGGTTGTATAGCAGTCATTCTGCCAGTCTCCTGTTAGTTTTCAGTGAGAATTGTTCTACATGTAGATGTAATTTTGATGTATTCATGGGGGAAGGTGAATTCAACTTCCTCTTAATCCACTGTCTTGATTTGAGTCCCTCTGAGTCTAGGTTTCTTACAGCCCTCCTGTTGGTCCCACTGGTTTTCTAACCAGTTAAGGGGATTTGTTTTCCTGGTGTCAGATTCCAGGGCTGTGGTGCCCAATATGTGGCTCAAACCACCATTCCCCAGGGAGGAGTGTGTAATCCCTCTCCTCTTCTGTGTCCCCTCCTAGGGGCACAGGCCTCACCCTGATCACTTCTTTTCCCTTCCTATCCAATTCAGTGCGGATCTTTCTTACAGCCTTGGTTGTACAGGAGTCATTCTGCCAGTCTCATGTTAGTTTTCAGTGATGATTTCTCCACATTTAGATGTATTTTTCATGTGTTCATGGGGAAAATGAGTTTCGTATCCTCCTAATCTGTCATCTTGATCTCTTCCCCCAGGAAGTTTGAACTTTTATCCTAAGAGCAATAAGAATTACAGGAGGATTTCTTCTTATTTGATTATGAAATTTTCAAACATATAGGAAATTTTAAATGGTAGCTTCTACCATTAATATTTCACTATACTTTATCACATATCTATCCATCTATCTATTATACTATCTAATAGAAAGGTTTTAAGCAGAATATTTCCATGGTGTGTGGAGAAACAATTGAAGGAATAAAAACTAGAGGCAAGGAAAAAAGATAGGCAGTGCCGTAATTGTCTAGGCAAAAGATGATGGTGATTTGGACTGGTGAAGTGGTAATAGGAATAAGAAGAAGTGGACATATTTAAAATATATTGAAGAGGTAGAATCATCAGGACTTGGTAGATGTTTGAATGTAGGGGGTGATAAAGAGGGTTGAGTATAAATTGTAGTTAGGAGTGCAGACTCAAGAGCCAGACTACCTGGAATCGAATCCTGGCTCTGCCACTTATCAGCTCTCCCTTTCCTATGCCTCAGTTTTCGGTTCCATGAAATGGGGATAATAATCTTTATTTCATAGGATTGTTATAAGGGTTACCTGAAAAAGAAACATGTGTGTGTGTGTGTGTGTGTGTGTGTGAACAGCGCCTAGCACATAGTAAGTTCTATATAAGTGGATGCTATTATTATATTTAGTATTATATATAAGAGGTGACAGTGGTTGGAAAGATGTGCGTTCAAATCCCAGATCTATGATTTACTATGTAATATGAGATTGTATTTTCATTTGAAACATGGAACAAACAGCACCTCCTTCATATGAGTTTTTGAGTATTAATCTAAATGAGAGGAAACAATATACATCTCTTATTTTTAGAATGACCACAGACCTAAGATTATCTGTGGAGATCTTCAACAAGAGTTCTTTAATTGTGATTATTCTCAGAGAGACAGTGGGGTTGCTGGTAAAGCATCGGTAGGAAATAATGAGGGGATGAGGATGGGTGTACACTATGTCACAGTGCTAAGATTTCAACACTCCTTTTCCCCCTAGGCTGCTGCCATCCAACACTTAGAATCCGCAACCACTGAGTTGAACAAAATCCTGAAGGCCAAGTACCCGACAGAGATGATCATCGCAACCAGGTCAGTCTTTCTTTGGATCTCAACCTTTGGTGTGTTTTTGCCCCTCATGGGCTGTTCCTCAGTCAGAGGTGGGGTTCATTTTAATAGCTTGGGGAAAGCATATGTTTACCTTCCCAAATCGAATTTCTCCCAACTCAAACCTCCTGAATGGAAAGTTTACCAAAAAAAAAAAAAAAAAAAAAGATGAGATTGGTATGAGGGCTCTTGCTACTCCAAAAAGACAAAATTGTAAGCCACAGATTTAGAAGGAGGGTTACAGAAAGGAAACACAACATTCCATACCATTCAAGAGCACAGCATAGCTCCCTACAGTAGGGACACCTTGTTTTCCATTTAATACCTGGAAAACTCTCTGTGGTACCTATTACAGCTGCTTTCTCATAGCTGAGCAATACATTCTCCCCTTCTAAATATGTGGGTCATTCTTTCCTCCTGGGACTCTGGTGGGTTCCTTCCAAGGCTACCACATTCTCTTTTGAGAAACAGTCCCTACAGGGACCATCATCCCAAAGTCATTATGTTTGTACTAAATTAGCTGGGCCCTTGAACCATAGCTGATTTGACCCAGGGTGAAATCCAGACCCAAGTTGGACCAACTAAATTCTGTTTTCTGGAAATTTGGAATGTGGGCTAAGAGATGCTAGTTAAACTTTCTTAGGTACCATATGCACATGAAGAATCAGAATAAACAGAGGGGAGAGGGAGTGAGGGGAGAGGGGCAAGGAGAGGGATGGAGGAGAGATCAGGAAAGAGAGGGAGAAGGAACAGGAGGAAGATGGAAACTAATGACATTATAAGAGAGAAGGGCTCTGGACCTCATGGTCCATGTCACTTTGTGCCATTTATCTTATCTTTCCAGATTCCTATGCTCAACAGTGGAAGATTTTGTGGTTGATATTGTAAAGGCCTGGAGCCGGATAAAACAGAACAATACAGCAATAGAGTCTGTGATTTTGAAAGTAAGTTTCCATCTTTTTGTCTTGTACTCTTTGTGGTACCAGGGCCACATTTTTAATAAAAGCAAATGTGCCTCTTACTGGGAATTGTAAAAGAGCAAGAAGGAGTAGCTGGTAAGCCTCCCTGATGGGGAAAATCCTCATCAAACTTCCACCTATCACCAAATGAAGAGTGGCACTCTACATGCTTATCCATGTACCATGTCCCTAAGCATATGCCAAGCATCTTCTGTCCACACCTAGACACAAGTGTACACCAACATGTATGCACATGGTTGTATACCAGAACATTCTTGAAAATACATGCAAATACATGATAGAAATACACCCACATTGACCTCTATAACAACCACAGTAACAATAACAGCTAATGCTTATATAGCACTTACTCTGTGCCAGGAACTGTTCTAAGCACTTATAATGTGTTAACTTATTTTTTAATAATTTTTATTTATTTATTTATTTATTCATTTATTTAGGCTGCGTTGGGTCTTTGTTGCTATGCATGGGCTTTCTCTAGTTGCGGCGAATGGGCTTCTCGTTGTGGTGGCTTCTCTTGTTGTGCAGCATAGGCTCTAGGTGCATGGGCTTCAGTAGTTGCAGCACACAGGCTCAGTAGTTGTGGCTCATGGGCTCTAGAGCACAGCGTCAGTAGTTGTGGCGCACGGGCTTAGTTGCTCCACAGCATGTGAGATCTTCCTAGACAAGGGATCGAACCCATGTCCCCTGTATTGGCAGGTGGATTCTCAACCACTGCACCACCAGGGAAGTCCTGTATTAACTTATTCAACTTTCACATGTGCCCTAGAATATAAATGCACAAAGAGATTAAGTAACTTGCTGAAGTTCACAAACTATTAAGTGATGGAGCTGGGAATCAAGCCATAATCATGCAGTACACCCCCAAACATACACACAAAGGCAGACACCAGGCACCCATACAGAGCCACATCCACATCCATAGGAGCATGCCCATGAAAACACCAATCCAGAAATGTTTATCTTTCCTCAATTTCACCATGTTACACATAGTTTTACAGGCCACTCTGACATGAGAAACACTAGGCAACATATATTGATGCCTGCAGCTGTTTAGAAACAAATGGTGTCCCTCTGATCCCCTAACACACTTTGGTTATCTTATCACTTCTACCCAAGTAGTTCTTTCCCTAAACTTTTTTTTAAGCTCTTTATTGGAATATATTTGCTTTACACTCTTGTACCAGTTTTTGAGGTACACCAAAGTGAATCAGCTGTATTTATACATATATCCCCATATCCCCTCCCTCCCACGACTCCCTCCCAACCTCCCTGTCCTGGCCCTCTAAGGCATCACCCATCATCAAGTTTATCTCCTTTTGTTATACGGCAACTTCCCACTAGCTATCTATTTTACAGTTGGTAGTGTAAATATGTCTATGCTACTCTCTCACTTCATCCCAGCTTCCCCTTCACCCCCCACCCCAGCCCTGTGTCCTCAAGTCCAAGGCCTAAATGTAAGGCCAGACACTATAAAACTCCTAGAGGAAAATGTAGGCAGAACACTCTATGACATACATCAAAGCAAGATCCTTTTTGACCCACCTCCTAGAATCATGGAAAGAAAATCAAGAATAAACAAAAGGGACCTAATGAAACTTAAAAGCTTTTTCACAGCAAAAGAAACCATAAACAAAACAAGAAGACAACCCTCAGAATGGGAGAAAATACTTGCCAATGAAGCAACAGACAAAGGATTAATCTCCAAAATATATAAACAGCTCATGCAGCTTAATACCAAAAAAGCAAATAACCCAATCCACAAATGGGCAGAAGACCTAAATAGACATTTCTCCTTAAACTTTTATCTCCCCACATGTAGCTTTCTACGCTCAGTGTTCCTGGCCAGCTACTACCCGTCCCTACCTCTCCCCATACCATCGGACTCCTCATTCTGACCTTTCAAGCACAAGTCCCTCACAACAATGCCCTATCTCCTTCCCCATATAGAGCGACTTAATGTATGACAAGCTCAGTGTCCTGATTGATATCCTTGCTGAGGATGCAACAGTTGAGAAGAGTACCACAGCACATGCAGACAGTGCCAAGGCAGATGGAAAGCCCTTCGTCCCTCAAGTAGACCACATAGCCAAGTGCAAGTTGGAGCTGGCCACAAAGGCCCAGAATCTCCAAAAGTCCTTGAAACTCATCATATTCCAAGTTGAACAAGGTAAAGCCCCCCCCCCAGGGTTGTGGTGATTGAGATAGGGGAAAGAGAAGCTTCCTGTGGGTGGTTTACTGGTCTCCTTCACTCTGGATCTGCTATTTGACATCACTACTAAAATTTGACTAGATTCTGCATTCATAAAGCATCCAAAGTCAGTCCTCAGACTCCCCTGCTTTGAAAAGCCTCAGTCCTGATAAGCTGCCCCTTTGGCTCCTCATACCTCCCAGGCACTCAAAACTTGCTACTTATTTATTTTTCGAACTAACAATCATCCTAAACAATTAGAGCTGCTAAGTGGCTTGGCTCAAAGGTCTGTTAGCTTCAGCCTCCAGCCATGGAATTTTTTTCCACCTGCTCCTGTCCCCTTCCAACCACTGAGCCTATGACGATTTTAGAAAGAAAATAGTGTTCATCTCTGCATGTCTTACACAGTGTTAATCAGGCACAAGGGCTCTGAGAGTGGTCCTGGCAGCTCTGGCATTGATTACTATTTCCCATAACTGATGACAATCCGCAAGCTTCCAGCTCTTTCAACTCCTCCAACTTCTTAATTTAACATCTCAGTTCCCACCTCTTCTCCACAATGCTTCTTTGAAAATCAGATTAGAAAATGTAACATCAAGTATATTCTACCTGACCTATTGGAATTGAGCAGAAGTCCATGTAGCACAGAAGTCCCTTTGGCTGGCCTTTGACCTTTAGCTATGGTACCTTCTCCTGCCTTGGTACCTTTAGCTGAAACCTTAGCCAAGTTTCTAAGATAGAAAGAAAATATCCCTTCTGCACTGTGAAATCATTAAACAGTCAGTTTGCCTCTATTTCTGTGGGTAGTTTCCAAGTAGCAGGGATCAGATCAACCTGATGTAGTCATAACTCTGTCACAACTAATCCTCAGCCTGCTCCATCAATACAGAAGTCAGATTTAGAAGTGCAGCTTGTGGCCATGGGACAGAGAAAGGCTCCCTTGGTAGGATACAGATTGAACGTATGAGCTTTGGCATAGGCTGAGCACCTAAGCTATACAATATATAGGCTGGCAAAAGGAAGGAGACTTCTCAAATATTCAGGGTATTGGTGAGATATTTGGTGAAAGAACAGCATGGTCCTAGAGCCTTAAGTTTACAACAAAGGTCACATGCATAAATGAATTAACGAAGAGGCAAGAATGGAGGTAGAGGAGCAGAAGGTTTCCCACCCTGCTCCCCCTACCCCTGGCCCCAAGCTTCTACTCACACCACATTTAACAGATGATAGAAAAAGAGTAACAAGTAAAACAGAGAAAGCTCAGGCACGGATGTGAAGAGACATGACAATACTGTCAGAAAGCTGAAGCCACAAGCAGCATCATGGAGGAGAGGTGATGATCAAATGGGAATCTCCATCGTCTCTCCACACACTGACTGTTATTAACTAAACAAAAGAGATGCTCAAAAACGTGACCAATCCTCCCTCCCTCCTTTCTTCCTTTCCTTCCTTCCTCTCCTTCCTTCCTTCCTTCTTTCCTTCCACCTTTTCTCTACAGTTCTTGATGAGCAAAGCCGACAGACAATATCAGTTAAGAACTTTAGTTCAACTTTCTTCCTGGAAGATGACTCAGAAGATATTAACCAGATGAGCCCAAGACACCGTAAGGATATTTCTCTTCTCCTTCCTTTATTCGAAGCTTCTTCTCTGTCTTCTAGTTCCCAGAGAATAAAGATGTATTTTCATGTATTTCCTTAAGCCATAATCCTACTCTGTAGTGGATATCCCCTCCCTCTTCTCCAGAAACCCCACACTATAGGACCTCATGCCTATGTCCAGAAGTAATGACCCCATTAGATACTTTGCAAAAGCTGGCCTGATGAAACCCAAGATTTGAAGCTGTTTCACTGCCAGCAAGCAAGCAGCCCAGCCTTACTATTCTGTCAGTGAAAGTCCCTGTCCATCCAAGAAGATCCCTCTTTTTAATGAGAACCCTGAATATTATCTAGGAGAAAGTCATTGAGCTTGACTCTGCTCCAACAGAGAAAGTGGGGTGAAATACAAGAGGGGGGAAGGGCTTTCTTGTTTGTATCTGACACTAAGGTGGTCTTTTGTGTCTAGGTTCTCGTCTTGGTACTCTGTCTTCTATATCTTCTCTCAAAAGTGAAGACCTAGATAACCTCAGTTTGGAGCACTTATATTTTACTCCTGAAACTATGTAAGTATTTAGGCCTATCACCTTTCTATGGCTTCTTCCTTTCTCTGGTTAAGAGAATAGTCTAAGGATACCCAGAATCAAATGCTGACTCTGCTTACTAGTTGTGTGACCTTATACAAGTGATTCAAGCAAACCTCAGTTTCCTCATCTATAAAATGGAAATAACTGTAGAACTTGCCACATAGGTTTGCTGTATTTATTGACTTCATCTACCCAAAGTACTTGCGTTGGGCAGTGTTTGGCACATAGTTAGGTGCTATATGTGTTACAGTTATTATTATTATTATTATTATTAATCATTATTACTATTAACACAACTTCATTTCAAAGGACCTGGTTGTCACTGTTGCCTATAACAACAAATGATTGGAGTTGCTAAGAAATAAGTGGGCATTTAGGGGTCTAGGTAGCAAATTTAAAGACATCTTTCTCAGTAGCCCTACCTCTTTAGAATATTCCCAGTAGCCAAGTTCCATCACATTCATTCATTTTGAGTTCCATTAAGAAGATCAGTCACACCAGTTAGAGAAACCCCAATTTCTGGACTGTGGTCAAGGGAGGCAAATCTCATGTGAGAGATGTAGGGTCAGTTTAGTAATGAATAAAAAAATCTGTGATTAAGTAGCTAAACTGTACCTATTTTCAGTTTCTCAAAAGAAAGACAGAGCTAGTAATTATTTTTTTCTGCAGCTTCCCATTTATTCCTATCTTCAACCCCCACTCCCTTCCACTTTACCATTGGCTTAAACTCTTGTATGAGGCCTCAATGGACCTACCTAATGAGTTTTGATCAATGGTGTGTTGGAGAATGTTTAAGAACCAGCTCTTTGGAGAGGGAAAGCCCTGATTTATTCCTGGTGTAAACCCTCCCATCATGGCCTATTTCAAGCTACTGATATAAGGTCATTGAATGTAGAGTTGGGAATTATGGGCATAATCAGCTTACATAATCCGGTATGAACTGGCTCCCACACATCACTGGTTTTCATGGATGGATGCAGGAGAATAAAAAAAAAAACTGCTTGGTTTTTTGTTGTTGTTTTTGCTGTTGTTGTACGTACATCTACCCTCTTTTCTCAGTTTTTTTCCCCCTCAAGTGTGTGGTCACTTTGCCCTTTGATGTGAAAGTGCTGCAAAGGAGTTCAGACATCTCTGAAAACAGTAATGCTGACTTTACTGTCATCATATATTTTTATCTGAGATATTTAAATGTGTTTTTTATGGGAATAAGTCACTGACTCTTATTTCCCTTTATTTTATGTGGAGAAAATATTGGCCACTCATATCTGAGAGCCTCCAAAGATGACTTCTTTATTATGAGTCCCAATTCCACCGAGTCCTCCCAAATGGCTGGGCGTCCTTTCTTATAGCTAAGTTAGTTGTTAACACAATAGGACATCTACATGTGCCTCTCAAGAACATTAAGCCTTGTGTCCAATGTAGAGGGGGCCTTTCCTCAGTGGTTTTTGATCACACAAAGTCTGCAGCCCAATGATAACAGCACTTCTTTCCTGCACCAATGTCTATACTCTTCTTCCCTTTGGCTAATTTCAGACGCTTCAAAGAAAGGTGTGTCATGAACAACTATTTTGGGATTGGACTAGATGCTAAAATTTCTCTGGAATTCAACACCAGAAGAGATGAACACCCAGGACAATACAAGTAAGGAAAAGAAACTCCACTCCCTACATGCAAACACACAATCACAATACACATATGTATTCCCACATCCCCTATCTCACAGACAAGCAACAGAGGAATCTATCCTTTGGAAGTAAAACACATTAGTCCCAAGGTTAGTCCAGTGGGATAGCTTGCCCCAAATGTTGACCAGATCTATGATGACTTTGCACTGGCATCCTGAACTTGGAGCTGCTTTGATAGTCTTGACCTGTGGACTGCTGTGTTACTGTTACCAAAAACAGATTACATTGACTCAATTCGGACAATTGCCCATTTTTGTTCTGTCTCTAAGAACTTGATGAGGTCCTAGGAGTGGTTTTAGATCTGTTCTTGCTTGGCAAGGCTACAAAGTATCAAAGATCACCCTACTGATTCTTAGTAGGGTTCCCCTGGACCTACTGATTTTACTCTATCCAGTGTTAGCCTACTTAGCACCTTCTGGTACTTTTGTACTACAGACATACCCTAAGGCAGCCTCAGAGTTCTTGCTGTAAGTTGAAACTATGAGTAAAAAGAAGCACACCCTCCATCCACCATCACCATCCCTGCCACCTACCACCAGAACTTCTTTCTCAGAGCAGGCCTGAGCTGAGGAACAAGTACTTTATCAGATATGTGTTTTACAAATATCTTTTCCCAGTTAACTCGTCTTTTTTGTTGTTATTGCTTGTCTTTTCATTTTTAACGGGATCTTTGAAATATAAAAATATTTTTATATCTTTTTAATTTTGATGAGTTCCAATTGATCTTTTCTTTTTTTTTTACAGACCATGCTTTTGATGCCATATTTAAGAAATCTTTGCCTAACACAAGGTCTTAAAAATTTTCTATGTTTTCTTCAAAAATTTTTGGTTTTGCTCTTATATTTGTCTGTGATCTGCTTTGAGTTAGTTTTTGTGTATGGTATTAGGTAAGAATCTAAGTTCACATTTTTCACATGGATATACAATTACCACAGCACCACTTTTGAAAACTATCCTCTCCCCCAATGAAATGTGTTGGCATCTTTGTTGAAAATCAATTGACCATCAATGTAAGGGTTTTTTCCCTAGACTCTCACTTATGTTCCATTGATCTATGTGTCTATCCTATGCAAGTACCACACTGTCTTGATAACTGTAGCTTTATAGTAAGTTTTGAAATTGGGAGAGGAAAGTTCTCCAACTTTGTTCTTTTTTCAGAATTGTTTTGGTTGTTCTAGATATTTTGCATTTCCATATAACTAAACTCTGATTTATAATAGATGAGAAAACTAAAGTGCCCAGAGAACTTATGGTTTAAAACAGAGTGCAAATAATTTTGTGCTATGTGCTAGCCTTCTTACATTTCAAAACCCATGCCCTGTGGTGGCTCATTTCTATGGCTCTACTTTAAAAGCTCATGGTAAACTCTATCTAGCCTTTCCAGTGATCATAAGTACCCTGCCTGTTTTTATCAAAGACTCTACAGTCAACAGGACTTTGCCCTTCCCACCTCCACCACAAGTCTCCTGATATCCTTGCCTGTCCCATATTCTCTCCACTGGCTCCTACTCTACAGTCTGCCTAGTAAGCTTAGTTCTATTCTATAGCACTGAATTAAGTCTTTGCTATACAGATCTTGGAAAATCCCTTCACTTTGCCAGAAAAGTTATGCTTCAAAGACATTGTAGTCTAAGAGTCACATGTTTCAAATGAAATTGATTCTGAGTGGCTGAAATCTTGAGCTCCCAGAGTGATACTTGCCAGGGTAGCTGGTATGTACTAGCCAGTTATGTTCACAGCTTTTTATGAGCCTTATGTTCTAAATATAGCCTGTCTCTTCCAAGCCTGAGTATCAGCAGCAAGTAAAAGTCACAAGTCAATGGGATTCTGAGGCCTCAGGGAGACCCAGGAACCCATTGCAGCTGGTGTTCACATGAGGATACCACTTACACTATCCTAGCATTCCCTCTTGTGTCCAGTTACCATCCAACATGACTCCTCTCTATAAGAAGGCACTTGAGGAATAAGATGGTGTCTCCTCTTACTTTTCTTCATCCTTTTATCTTTATATTATTCACCCTATGACTACCTTTCTCTACCATTATCTCCCCATAGTAGCCGCCTTAAGAACAAGATGTGGTATGGTCTTCTGGGAAGCAAGGAACTTTTTCAGCGCTCTTACAGGAAACTGGAAGAACGAGTACACCTGGAGGTTAGTGGAAAAGAGGGCGATTCTTCCTGGACATGAAAAAAGGAGATATCATGACCTTGGGAATCAACTTTCCTCTATATCCTCAGTGCTTCCCAAGCTTTAACTCTGATCCTTACTCATTGCTCATGGGAGGAAAGCATGAAGATAGATTTCCATTTTATGGACAAGAAAATGATAGCATGAGGAGAAGACAGAGCCCTTACCCTATCTCTGTAAATGTCCCTTCACATTGGTATCCAAAGAGCCAGCCGATAAGGACTACTCTTTTCTTTCAGTGTGATGGAGAAGCCGTCTCCTTGCCAAACCTGCAAGGCATTGTAGTGCTCAACATTACCAGCTATGCTGGAGGCGTCAACTTTTGGGGAAGCAACACAGCAACCACAGTGAGTATGGAACAAGGAAAAGGAAAGGAGAAAGGCTTGACCCCTCTAAAGTCTATCAGAAAGGGGAGCTGAACTGACTGGAGTATGGGGGAAGAGGAGGTGGACTAGGGACCTTTATTAGCAGCAGCTGTATGATTAGGTTTTTTTAAGGCAATTACCACCCCAGAGCACAAGAATCAACCAAAAACCTCAGGATCAGATCAATTCTTCAGTGTTGCCTGGCCTTTGAATTTTCCATTCCTCATGTCTGACAGATCCTTGAAAGGTTACCTAGGCCATGCTCTTTTCTCTAAGGAGGTCTGTCAATAAAATCTCCTGAGAAACTGGCCATGAATCCTTTCATCTGAGTTCACCCAAGAAGGCCATGAGACCAGTGGACCTTGGGGATTTATGATGCTAGATTGGACAGGGAGCAAACCAGCTAAGAGTTGTGATCTCAAAATGGACTGAGTTTTTATCTCAGTGCCCTTTTCCCAAGTTGGCTTCCTGACTTCATCCTTCTCCTTTTAATAATGTAGTAGTTTCTCCACTCTTCATGAGCTAGAAAAATGTTCACCACGAGCTTTCAAAGCATACCTGCTTGTCATAGACAAGGTAAGGTGTGGATTCTCAAGGGTTAGATGTGTGACACAGTTCTTCCTCCTCAGGAATATGAGGCTCCTGCAATAGATGATGGTAAGCTGGAGGTAGTAGCAATCTTTGGTTCTGTACAGATGGCAATGTCCCGTATCATCAACCTGCATCATCATCGCATTGCCCAGGTAGGCACGGGCCAGGTGGGCACCAGAAAGGGTTTGATCTCTGTGGCTACAATCGATGATGTGGGGTAGTCCCAGGAATTAACCAGGTATAAGAAGGACAGAGTGGAGGGAGCAGATTATCTGGTGGGCAGCAAGGTGTTGGCTGAGGTTGGAAACAGAGGTGGTAGGGACCAAAGGAGCAAAAAGCCCACAGCAAACATGTGTTTCTTCCCTGGGATAATCTGATTCACATTTTTGCCAGTCCTGTTCAAATACACATTTAGGCCATAACTGTAAGATTATCAGATTTGTCTATAGTCATTACCTCATTTTTCTCCCACGTTCTCCCTCCTCCTCTTCTCTGGCAGTGCCGTGAGGTGATGATAACCATTGATGGTGAAGAAGGTATCCCGGTACAGGTGGATGGGGAGGCCTGGGTTCAGAGTCCAGGCCTTATCAAGATTAGATACAAGAATGCTGCCCGGATGCTGACGAGAGATCGGGTAAGAAGAGAAAGGCTCATCTTGGGTTCCTACATTGTCTCATCTACAGCTATCACTTGAGTACTGAATATTTCCAGTCAGGAAGAATTCCTCAAAGGGAGATCTGCATGACACTTATCTCAGAGTCACCTTGGGTGCTTGTTAGAAATGCACATTCCTGGGCCCCACACAGACCCACTGCATCAGAATGGAGATCGGTATTTCCTGGGAACTTGCATTTGTAGACACGCTCCCTGAGACATTCTGACATACACAGACATTTGCAAAGCACTGTCCAAGAGAGTGAGACAAGAAGCTCCCTCCTGTAGTTTTCAACAAAGTTGTCCTCCTCTCTCCACTGCACAGAGAGCTAAAGTCTTCAGGTGGTTATGGAGAAATCTGCTCCCTCAACAAGAGATTCTTCATTGAATATGCTCTTTAGGTTCCTCTAAGGCATCTTCAAATACTGCATTCACAAATGTCACCCACCTCAGCTAAACCACCTAAAGCTAGAAAGGAGCCATTATTGACCAGATGTTCAATGCTTAGAGGTTTTCTTCTAGTCTCTCCTGTAGACAGTCCATTGACACAGCAATAGAGAAGGGATGGGATGTCTAGTTTATAAACTACCTACTTTGTGTTGGGCACTTTACATGTATTCTCTCAAGTGGGTTCTCTCAACAATCTTATGAAGTAGATACACTCATTCCCATTTTATAGGTGAGGAAAATGAGGACCAGAGAGGTTAAATACTTTGCTAAAGGTCACATAACTAGTAAATGACAGAAGCACAATTCAAAATTAAACTAAATATGTCTGGCTGTAAAATCCATCAGAACACATTGCCTAGATTTGGCAAAGAAGGGAGCTGAAAAGGGCTCTACTTTCTTACTGATCATGACGCCTTCCTATAGGAGCTTCTGGAAGGCAAACATCTGTCTGATTCAAGCATGTTGTCCCAAGACTTGGCATGGTAACAGCAACAACGAAACAAGACAAAACAAAAACACCTAAAAGTGCTTAGTATGAAAGAGACAGTGAATAAAATGTTGGACAGATGTATAGGTGTGGTGATGGGTGTATGAGGGAATGGATGAGGCCCTCTTTCCACTTTCTCCACTGTACCCACAAATGTCAGACTCACAGACAAATCTCTCACATGCCCTCTTAGATACAGCAATCATTAGGATCTGCCACTGTCTTCATCTCCAGGACTTTGAGAACTCAATGAAAATGTGGGAGTACAAGCATTCTGAAATCCAAGCTGCCTCTCAACCCCAGCTGGACTCCCAGGAATCTCAAGATAGCCTCTCTGGTGAGGAGTATGCCCAGATGCGGCACTTAGCTCAGCTTGCAGAAAACCTCATCAGCAGGTAAGTGGGCTGGCCCAGATACAGGACTGGGAATCCCAAGAAGAGATAGGGAGAAGCCAACTTGTGTCTGTTGGCTACTGGGGAACCTAGCCTCAGAAAGGAGTCTTGCTCAGAGCTCTGAAGATTGACAGGGACCCTGACATTCCAGACAGGAAATAGTCTTCGTAATCAGCAGTAAGCCAGCTTCAACTTCTCCCATTAGGCCCAGAGATACATTTTGATCTCCTCTTGCTTTCCCAGACCCAGCAGGACTGAAAATGTTTATCCTTGCCTTTAAATATCAGGAGGACCTTAGAGTTTCTGGAGTCGGTTCCCTCCTCTATTCTAGCCTTCCACTCTCCCAAAGCACCCAGAGGCTAATTCAGGTGAGACAAGGATGGACAAAAGTGAATACCTAGAGAAGAGTAGAAACATTTTCTGGCTTAGGTGGCTACCTAGAAACCAGTAGAAATAACAGGAGGGAGTAAAGAATACAATTTGGGTACCCAGGGCTTTCATTTTTACCCTTAATCCCAACTCTCACCAGCACCTCAGGCCAGAAGTCCTTCAGAACTCTCGACTCATTTATCATGTCCTTGCTTTATTACAGACTTACTGACCTGAGCAAGGTCCACCAGCATGTGTCTGTCCTCATGGATTCTGTGAATGCCAGTGCTAACATCCTGAACAATATATTTTACATCCAAGACAGTAGCAATGAGGCAGGTGCAGCTTCCTGCACTCCCATTGAGGTAAGGGGGGAAGGGGCAGATGAAGGAAAGGAGTCAAACCAAATAGCAAAGGGAAGGAAGGGGAGACGGAGGCTGGGTAGAGAAACTGGGCAAATGACATGGCAGGAAACTAATGAATAGAGTAGAGGGGGAGGCAGATATTCCTTGACTTGTTACAGGTCCAGAGTGGTTACTAGGAGAATCCCATAGCAGATTTCATCATCCTGATAGCAATCTATCACAGTGGCCTCAAGGAGATATAGCCTGTGAATGGAGAGGAACTTGGCTTTGGCCCTTCCTCATCCCAGGTGGATCCCTGTATAACCTGTTAAGGTGATGCTTATAATTGAAACCTGCGCTCCAGGCTGCCTTGGTTTTCCTCTTGAGAGGAAGGTCCAGATTAGGATACTTGATGTTATACATGCCATCCTGCGACTTTATCCACTGGCAGAAGATTTTTAAGTGATGCTTTTAAAAACTAACTTTAGTGCTAGGCAAACAATACAAAGGGGCCACATACAGGGTCAGGGCCTCCTAAAATGTAGGTTACCTATTTATTTGGGGCCAGATCTTAGTTGGAAGAGGCCTGGAGCTCCAGGCCTGGAGTTTCAAGAAGAGAGATGGTTAGGCCTAACTCCACCTACCACGTTAAGGTGGCTTTAGCCTAGTGGTGACAAGTGGCCTTAAACTTATTTTCTGGTTTCCATATTTCCTGTTTCCCTATACCCATAGCACTCAATCAGTGATGCCAAGTGCCAAGTTGTGCTGTGCCACTATGTAGGACACACCAATACAGCTGTACTGGTAGTTGATAGCTGGCATCCGTTTTGACTGATTGGTGCCCATGCTGAATTACTAGTTGTACTATATTGTGAATATTACTTTTTCACTTACAGCCACATCCTACTAGCCTGCTCCTACCTTCCCACAGAGAAGCTGGCTGCATGCTTACTAACCAACAACTCCTCTGTCTTTGTCCTTTCCCTTCCTTTCTTTTCCTTTCTTCTCCTCTCAGACTCTAACCAGAAATGACGCAGTAGATGTTACATTTAGTCTTAAAGGGCTCTACGATGACACCAAAGCTTTCCTGGATGAAAACTTGGTGAGTGGATGGGGTTGGAACAAGGGCGGGCAAAGTATCCCATCTGAAGATGGTCATGGCCTGTGCTTGGTTCTAAGGTATTGGAAGACAATACAATAGCATTTTGGCCGGGTGCTTACCAGGCGATCCCTGCTGTGTCATCTTTGCCCAGAGTTGTCATTGATCATGTCACTTTATAAGTTATGTGAATCCATAGGTACTACCATATCCTTGAAGAAAAGTCTCTCCCTCTCATTCAGCAAACGTCTCCTGGGTCCAGACCAGGCCAAACAAAAGCAGCATTTTCTCATCATACCTAATAGTTTCAGTAGAAAAGAGTGAGCTCTTTTGAGCTTCTCTGCATCTCCCAAGTTTCCACATATGTCTCTCAGCATGTGGGAAGACAGTAAGGAATAGTAGGAAAAGGTAGGGGTCTCTGAATTTAAATCTCAAATCTTCCAATTACTAGCTATATTAGTTTCCTAAGGCTGCTGTAACAAAGTACTAAAACCTGGGTGACTTAGGACAACAGAAAGTTATTGTCTCACAGTTCTGTAGGCTAGAAGCCTGAAATCAAGGTGTCAGTGGGGCCATGTTCCTTCTGAAACCTGTAGGGAAATCCTTCCTTGCCTCTTCCTAGCTTCCGGTAACTTGCTGGCAGTCTTTGGCGTGTTCCTTGGCTTGTAGATGCGTTACTCCAATCCTCCATATTCACATGGCGCTCTCCCTATGTCTCTGTCTTCCCATGGCCATCATCTCCTAAAAGGATACTAGTCGTACTGGATCAAGGCCCACCCTACTCCAGGGTCCAGACCAGGCCAATGATCTCATCTTAATAATTACATCTGCAATGACCCTATTTCCAAATAATTGAGGTACTGAGGGTTAGAATTTCAAGATATCTTTTTTTTGGAGGGGACATGAATCCATAACAGTAGCTACGTGAGGTAACTTCATTTCTCTGGGTCTCAGTTTCCCTACCTACAAAATAGGAATTATAATCTCTACCTCTCCAGGTTGTTGTGAGGGTTAAACAAACTACTGTATATTAAGTGCCTAGCTCTGCCTAGCAGCTTGACAGATGGTAGATTTTATTAGTGTTAGGGAAAATGGACTGAGGCTCAGTTTTTGAGCTACAAGAAGAGTTGCTGTTTCTCATAATGCAAAGCCCATAGGCACACCTGGTGAGTGTGCTCTAATGAGTCAACTGATCATGACCACTACACTTTGAGGTTTGCTGCTAAAGCCCTGAGGAAGATGCTGTTCTTGCCTCTCATCTAATTAAGGTTTATTTGAAGAGGGGCCTCTGAGTTGATTTTTGCAAGAGTGCAGCCACTTCCCCTTTTCCATTTGCACATTTAATTGGCACACTGCACAGGTGGCAGAGTGGTTAAGGCAATCAGGCCAGGCTGTCCCAGCATCTGAGCCCTAGGCTAGAGTCTTTCAGCCTCTGGTGATAGCAACAGAAGTATCTTCTATATATAGGCAGAGCTCAATGGCCTTGCCAATTTGGGCGGCAGAAAATATGGGAGCTTGGCCTCTTATTGCCACTCAGGCTTTCTTGAGGCTCGTGGGCTCATGAAAATTGGTTTGTGCCAGCCAACAACCCAAATTGAGCACATATCACACGTAATATAGAACCTGGTAAGGACACACACACACATACACACATCCAAATGAGACCTAGGTGCAAATGGCCACTAAGAATGACCATGTATCTCCAGAAAGGCCATATCATAATAGAGGCGGCATGGTCGTAAGGCTTATTTAATTTGAATGTTGTTATTCCTCCCCTTGAAGGAGAAAAGTCAGTGTTGGGAGAGGGATGTAGCCTTTTTTATGAAGAAAATCCCACCCAATAACTCCCACTTCCCTTATTTGACAAACTGGCTTAGTGATGTGTTAGAAACAAGGAAGTGAGCAACAAAGTCCCCTGAGTCAGTTTGCACATTGATCTCGGAGAAGAGTTCTGGACAAGGTCTCTATTGGAGCCAGAAGGACAAGAGAATAGAGCATAAGAGTCAGGCCCACCTATACACTATTTTTCAGAGCCTGAGCCTCTAAGTGCCAAATAAGAAGTCATTAAGAAGCCACTTTATTCCTCTCCTATTATGATTAGGAATCATTTTCTAAGGCCCCAATTCCTCTTTCTTCTCCGTGGCTTTGGGTTTGACTATCGAATTCCTTTTGAGCACTGCTGGTAAGTATGCCCCTAAGAACTCCCTGCCCCTTTCCCCCTTACATTGAAGTGATGGCCATTTCTACCTGACACCGCTGTCTCCCATCCCACCACCATGTGCACACACATGTCCTGTGCATCCGGGCTACTCTCTACTGTCCTAAATCATTAGTTGTAGAGCAAAGGCAAGAGATTATGCAAGAGGGGAACATGACTTGTTCCCCTCTCATATCCCATCCTGATTAGTCATAGCCTCCAATCCCATCCCTCACTTATTCACGTGCCACCCATTTGTGACATTTGGCAAGGTTCCACTTAAGGCTGGCCCATGTACAGCAAGAAGCTGCATAAGTACCAGATTGAAAGTAGAGCACATGCCAGAGAGGAGAGATGACACCAAGTTAGGTGGGCTGGAAAGCACGTCAGGGCTGATGATATCAGAATGCACCTGTTCTTCCAGATCACTATTTAATGGAATATGAACTATCTCACCTATGTTGTTGGTCTAGAACTTGGTTCTTCGGAGTTGGAGATGGTCCCAGAAGAATCTATTTTAACTCTCCCATGGAGCGTACAAGTTCATCCTGTGGGTGCTGGGGGTTACTAGGGAATGCTTAAGCTTTGTTTCCTAAACCCATGGGACAAGCCATCTGGAATTATTTCTTAATTCCTACACTTGATCTTAGCCAAAAGGCCGAGAAGGGATATTTCTTAATTCCTAAGAGTGAATAGCTAGGGGCTAAAAACACAGCCTGGGAAGGCAGACCCTCTTTGCCAGGAAGGGAAAAATTGAGCCAGTCTCTCTCTAGCCCTCCCCTTGCTTCACAAAGCAGTCTTTAAATTATGGTAACTGTGTAATAAAGATTCCCCCACCCCCAAGCCAGCATCTGGCCACCCCACATACCCTTTCTGGGATGGTGTGGTATAGAGGGTAGGCTATAGAGTTAAATAGATCTGGATTTCTGTCTAGTCATGTGATCTTGAGCACTAAACCTCTTTGAGTCTGTTTTCCCACCTATAAAATGAGAACAATAATACTTTGTAAGGTATTATCAAGCTATTGGGAAGATGGAATGAAACCATGTATGCACAGTGCCTGGCATATAGTATGTGCTCAAAAATTGGCACCTATTATTAGGTGGACACTTAGATGTCTCCAGAGGCTTGAGGGTCAAGGGTAGGACCCTTATCCTGGACCCTAAGCTGTAGGGGTAAAACTCAGCGTTAATTGGTACTGGTCAAAGGGCCTCTCTGCTTGCCAAACTGTGATCATGCCAAGCCCAAAGGAAAGCATCACTAACTGGTTGTCTCCTGGATCTCCCTATTGAGAGAGTAAAGAGCTGGCTATCCTTTTCACTGACCCCATGGGCCAAAGGAGATATAAGTTGGCACCCTGTGGTCTCATGGCCACTAGCAGGGACTGGGAGTTGGGGGAGAAGGCAAGAGTCTATGAAGGTACGTTGCTAGGCATTGGATACTCACTCTTTTTCCTGTTATTACCAGCTGAGAAATGCTGAGTATGAGGCCACACTGCAAACTTCCCTGGATGCCATGAATAAGGAGTTTGAAAAGCTATCCGAGATTGACTGGATGAATTCAATTCTTTTTCCGGAGGTGTGTGACCTATGGATTGGGAAATAAAGGAGAAGAGGGATTCTTCCTTGGTGCTTTGCCTTCCAGTGTGGGCCAGGATACAGTGACTGATGTAGCAGAGAGAGGCCAGTAGTGGCTTTCAGCTTGAGCTTAATGGAGGCTCCTCCTCCCATCTCCTCACCATAAATATACAGGACAAGGCAGAAGGCACATCGAAAAACTAAATGACCATAGGAACATAACTAGAAAGAAGAACCACTCTGTAGCAGAAGACTGGGAAAGAATAAGCAACAATGATCTTTTTCTGTGCCGTTCTCCTGGTTGCAATTCCCCTCCCCTGCTCAGTACCTTCTGCTGGGACTGAATTTCTTCTGGTACATACCATTATAGCCAATACCAGGTGTTTACAGCCAACAGCTGTTCTAAATGGTTGGTGCCCAGGCCATACTGGTGGTTAAATCTACCAAATGTCACCTCTCCCTGCTGTTTTCTGTCCCTCCCACTCTGGGAGGAAAGTAGGCTATCTCAGTGCCTTCCCCTAGCAGGTGTGTGGCTTAAAAGAAAATCAAGCATGGCAGCTGTAGCTATAATACAGCTGTGGGGATGTCATCTTTTGACAATTCTGAGTGCTTTCCTAAGATTGAAAATTGGCACCATTTCATAAATCAAATGACTCAAAGATGTCCACCTATCACCAGGTGAATTATACCCTTTAACATCTGACAGGGTTTTTCTTTCAATTTCTCCACCATGAACTGCTCATTTCAACCTGTAGGAACGCTTGGTTCTCCTACTCATTATACCTGTTTTCTGACTTCATACACCAGTTATATGCAGGTGAGCAAGCCATACAAGCATGTTTGGACTAGTGCAACAATTAGGCTACCATTTAAGAGAAAAAGCCATAGGCAAATTCAGGTCTTAAAGCATTTAATAACTTTGTCATATGCCTTTGCTGCTCTTGACCAGTAGCCCTCTGGGAAAGAAAAACATGCTGTTACATAGAAAAGGAAGCAAACTCTTGGAGTACTCCCTTCCTATTATTACTCAGTTCAGCTATCTTGCACCAAGCTCCTGACCTAGGCAAACAGACTGGATATTGAGAGAAATGAGACATATAGTCCATGCTCTGAGGTCTCAGAATGTAAGTCAGCCTGGCCTGGGCATAATCTCTTTTCTAAACTTAATTATTTCCATAAAGATGAAGAAGTGAGGCTCTAAAGAAAGGCAGAGTAGATTGAAAGAAAGACAGGAAGATGTTGCTCATTCACTTGACACCAAAGTTGTTCACCTTAAGGCCACAGAAGATGCAGGTTTACTTTGGTGGGGAAAAGCAGGAGGAGAGTCAAGTATTCATTGGGCTTTCCAAAGCTTTGGTTGCGAGGGAAGGTCCTATGCCCTTCTTTTAGGTTTCTTCTAAAAGGCAATTCAGAAGAGCATTTATTAACATGAGAGCACTTGTTAAAGCATTTAGGAAAGCACCTGGCACGGAGTAGGATCTTGGTAAAGATCAGATGCCTTCAAGGGCATGGGACTAGTGAGTAGGTGTGTCTCCCATACCTGGATAGATAGCAGATCTGCCTGCTTCTTGCAGCCATCCTTGTTTACCACCTTGCCAGTCCTCAAGGAATTGTTTCTGACTATTAGGCAACTAACATTTTGACCTTCCTCTTGTTGTGCTTTGCCAGGAAAAGTCTTCAGACACTGACAGTAGAAGCCTCAGATTGAAAGTTAAGTTCCCCAAATTGGGGAAGAAGAAGCCAGAAGAGCAAGACAAACCTAAATCAGGCCAAGGCATCCAGGGTTTTATTGGTAAGTTTCCCCCACAGGCATCGAGGTCATGAAGACTTCCCCAGCAGCCTGGGTACCTTCCAAAGATCTGGAGCTCCCATTAGAAATGTGCATGGGTAAGGTGGTAATGGAGGAGGCAGCCAGCAGGGAGTCAACCTTAGGTGATGCCAAGCAGTCTTTTGGAAAAGGTGTGAGTTAGAAAGTGATATGGAGGGAATTCCCTGGCTGTCTAGTGGTTAGGACTCTGCGCTTCCACTGCAGGGGCCACAGGTTTGATAACTGGTTGGGGAACTAAGATCCTACATGCTATGCGGTGCAGCAAAAAAAAAGGGGGGGGGGCTTTAAAAAAAAGAAAGTGATAGGGACACTGACAGGGAGAGAATCTGAGAGGCGCCTTTGCTAGGTGGTCTCTGTGATATAAACAGCTGAAGAGAAAAATGAGAACAACCAGTTACCTTTCTGCCTGACCCATTCCTTTCCTCAGTGGATAAAGTATGGCAAAATAGTCATACTTAGATCTCTTTCCCAGTCAAATACAACTACAAGCTTTTGGTCCTGCTCCAGAAAGCAGTATATTTGAGATGGGTTGAGGATGTCAGTGCTGAGCACCTACAGGGTCAGGAACAGATTCGACAACCTATCTAAACACTCTTATTCTTTATCTGTTAGAGTAAGTCCCTGGAAATGCAAAATTTATTTCATTATTTGAATTTTGGTTCCACCCTTTCTTCAGAATTGGACTTAAATGTTCTCAATATGTCAGTGGGGCTCAAAAGAAGTTTCCTTTAGAATTGTTAGTTATGCCAATTCTGATGTCAATGGTCTCTCCTAAATTCTGAGCCTAGATGACCTGGAAGCTTGAGAGAGATAACAATAGTGGACATGGGGGATAAGGGATGGAGAGTGGCAGTTTCTTTTGTTTTTTTTTTGAGGAACTGAGACTTTGCACAAATGCCATGAGAGAATCTCCTGGACCAAGTTGTGTTTGGTCTAAGTGGTTTGAGTCCCTAAGAATCTGCCAGTTAGACCCATGGTGCTTGAGAGTCTTTCTGAAGACTCTGAAGGGGTTAATAGCCGTTTCATGGACTATCAGGTTCTGAGAACTCATCCCATTTGTGTTTGGCTCACATGGTATCAGCTGGTTTTCTAAGATGGTTCAGAGATGGTTGGTACAATAGGAACAAAACCAGTCTGCCTCCTAAAGGACTCTTTGTTTGCTCTCTTTAGGGTCTATACATTTAGGCATCTGGCAATGTGCTAACCTCATTATTTCTATACTTGATTTTTTCTCTATAAAGGAAATTTGTGGCACCACAGACATCGTGAAGATGAAGCAAAAGATGATGATCCTGCAACACCATCAGGATCTCAACTATAACTCTTGAAAGCTGGAAGGAGAACTCACAACATTTAGGATTCTACTAAAAACTCTTGAAACCTCAATACAGGCTAGACTAAATTATTTCAGAACAAACATGAGCACCACCAAGAAAGATCCTCCAATTATTTACACTAATACATTTTTTTCCTGGACTCAATCAGGTCTCCTTAGAGGTTTACATTTTCTCATTGGCCAAAGATTCTTGTTCCGAGTTGTCTTGCTCAGTTCTCCTTCTCTTCGTGCATCTTGCGCAACTACAGTATTTAATTGAACTAAGTTTTTTATGAGTGGCCTGGGATCTACAAAGGATTCAAGGAAGTTCACCTTTTCAGGGAGGTGGGGAATGTTTTTCTCTGACTGGCAGAGAAACTATTGATGCTAGGGAATAAATGAAAGAAATACTCTCAGGGAGATGAGGAGAGGGGTCAGGACAGCCAGTCTTGGTGGTGTGTCTTCCCCAATCCCTGCCAATTGCAACTTGTGACTTCAAGAAGTCTCTTCTAGTTGGCTTATTACGATGAAAACTAGGTCCTGGGGGCTTGTCTTCTTGCCTCTTACAGTGACCATGTGAAATCTTTTCTTGTGGTGACTGCTCTTTCTGCAAACACTTTCTGTTTTTTCCATGTGTGCATGTATGTCTTTGCACATGTCCAGGTGGTGCTCTGGTGGCTGGGTGGGCCCATTGGTTGGAACTTACCCCTATGGCAACCATACAGGCTCCCCTCCTACTGCCTTGATCCTAGCCTGCATGCCTCCATGGAGTGTTTGCCTGCATTCTTGCTGGATTTTTTAACTAAATGTTTTGCCGCTGTGCTGCAGTATAGTTATGTATAGAGACATATAAAGATGTATATATATAAATATATATATATATATTTTTAAGAACTGAAAATACAACTCGACCTCTAAATGACCCTGTAATTTATTGTGCTAACCCAGGAATCCCTCCCCACCCTGATTCCATCCCCCACCCCCATTACCCTACACACATAAATGCCTCTACCAACTGCCCTAGTTCTTGGTGGAGCTTCTAATCTTTTGGTGCATTTTCAGCGTCTTAGAAGCAGCTGGGATCTACCTATGGCCCAGCTTATTCTGACGCCCCCTTAAAATTCTGAGCCAGGCCACAGAAAGGGGAACAAAAACACCAATGCCCTAGAGAAGGGGGCTAAGCTGGCATGCTGCCTTTTTTGCTCTATCTGTCCTGGACTCTACATCAGCAACTGCCCTAACCTGTGCTGTCCCCTTCCCCAATAAACACTTTATGGAGCAACCAGGCCTTGAGCTCTGTGACTTAGATGTCTGAGCTAGGGACTGCCTGACAATCAAGTCACAGCCTAGGCCCTTCCCCACAAGCTCCATCTTGGCCTGCATCTTTTGGGCAGGCTGTTAGTTAAGTCCCCAAATCACCTTTGAATCTCCTTTCTTGCTCCTTTCCCTTGGTTACAGAGGGACATTCAAAGTGACCAGAAGGAACATGGGCCCGGGAAAATGGAGGCTAAAAGCTTCTGCTTCTCCCATGGTTCTTCCAAATTTCTCATGAAAACAAACCAGGCCGAAATTGCTCCAAATTCCAATTAGCATTTTTTTTTTGAATGCCTGCCCCCAGTCAGGCAAATCTAATCAAACTCCAGTATTTCTCCAGTGATTCTCTCATGTCTGCCTTGTATCCCCACCCACCCTCAACTTATACCTTTGGGTAAGCGTCCCTTCCCACTTATCAAAAGAAAGTCAGGAAACTGGCCTCTCCCCACTTCTCAGACCAACAGCGTGCTCAGTTACCTGACTCAGTCCAATGGCTGGTTCATCGAGGTGCACAATCCAACTCTAAGCACTGGTTCTCAACTCTGGAACTCCACCAGCCTAGCCCACTTAAACCAGCCACCTGTGTTCCACCTCTGCAGGGGTGAGGAGAAAAATACTAACAAGGGGATAGTCCCCAGATGTCTGATTGCTGTGCCAAACAAACAAAAAAGTCCTAGCTCTACAACTAAAGAAGAAAGTTAATAGAAAAACACTGAGAGAAAACATTTAAAACTTATTTAAGCATCAGAATATGTTAACTTACTGTATGTATTTAAGTGGGGAATGTGCTGTTGCTGTGTCTTTGGCTTTCTCCGCATTACTTTTTTCTTCCCAGGAGGAGGTATTAGATCAAATCAGTAAGGTCAACGTTGCAGCCCAACATGGCTCCTCCGTGGCTGCACACATTAACAGCTGCACACACACTCACTCGGAGTTGGGAACCAAGTTGCATTTTTTTCAGAAGAGCCTTTTTCAAAATGAAAAGTTTCCCAATGAGCAAATTTAAGGAAACAAAAGGAAGTCATGGGAGAGGGTAGCTTTTACTTGGCAGTGCCTAAGCAGAGCTGTGTCTTGTAATTATTTTTATCACTGATGACAGTAAATTGTAATAGTACTCCATCTCTTGTGCTTACTTTGCTGACTTACTATACATCTTTGTATGTTGTGCTATTGTTGCTCTGTTGTACCATCTGGATTCCCTTTCACCCACCCTATCCTCCCACCCTGAATCAGAATGATATTGAATGAAACCACTAGGATTGGATACTGGAGTCAGCTCATGGAGCAGAACTGATAGGGGATGAGGCCCAGGAGCAGGTGTGGCTTGCTAAATCGCTTGGTTACCCCCTAATCTGCTTAGTTACCTGTTGTTTCCCAAAAAAGGAAGACAACTTTGCTGAGCACCTGTTCTTGCATACTAGCTTGAAAACAAAGCAAGAGGTGGTCATCTCTTTCTCAAGGGAGTTGGCCCAGCCCCTGGAAGCATAAGCTCCTTTCAGGACTTCATGGTTAACTGCTTGCAGTAATACAGTTGTTTAGGTTGTGGGACCAGACACCAAATATCCATCTCAATTATGTTCAAAGTTGCCATCAAGAGCCAAAGTTCCGGGGTTTGGTTGCATCTTTGAAGCACTTTCTGAGGGACTGATTGAATGGGCAATTCCTAGCAAGAACAGTAGAGAAGAAGAATGCCAGTGGATTTGGACTGCCATCAACTGCTTTTGGTATGAATACTACAGGAGGTCAGCAGCTATCAGTCCCCTCACCAAAAAAAGGTTCTGTGTTGCGTCTAAAGGGTCAAGGGAAGAATAAGGAAGACATTTTCAATTTAATAAATTAGGTTAAAGTTGATCAGAAGAAACAGCTGCGGTCAACGTCATCTTCCCTCAGGACACAAGTAGAAGAATTTTAGTTTCATAAGTAGAAACTAATACCAAAGCTACCAAACCCATTAGCACCATTCCATCCTGTAAAGGACCTTGATTGGCTTTATGGTTTGTGGAATTGCATTTGTCTATTTCTCTGCTAATCTTTAATCTGTTTTTTTCTGTTCTGTTTCTTGTTTTGGTTTTTTTGTTTTGTTTCGTTTTATTTTGTTTTGTTTTGTTTTGTTTCCTCAGAGGCCCCTGCAAATATGCAGCAGGGCCAGGAGCTGGTTGGGGGAGGAAACTGGGGTAGTTATGGGGTAACAGAAAAAAGCAGAAAAAAAAGGTCCACAAAGTGTGCCTCTTCCTCCTCCCCACAAAATGGAACACGAGTCTTCAAAGTTAATAAAGTTTTGCTTCTTAAAGTATTTTAATAAATTGATAAATATAATCAACACCAGTGTCTCATCATTTACCTCAGCATGGGACGAGTTGAATGGCAGTGGAAATGGGGGAGTGGGCTTGGGTCGTCATCCAAGCTCTAAACAAGCCACATGCATGTAGGGATGGTAGGTAGCAGAGGGTGGGGAACAGCAGCAGCAGCACAAACCAAGACTCTCCATCAGGGTGATCATAACATGAAAAGGGCTGCCACAAAAAGTTCTAAAACCTAAAACAACTCAGGACAATCCTAGGGGGAAATACCTGTCACTGTACTTGTTCTAGAAGCCAGTTCTCTGCAGGATCCAGATTCCAATGAAATGAATTAGTTACAGGGGAAGTGAAGTGAGGTAGAGGAGTACAGCCCAGATTGCTAACTAGATGCATAAATGCAAAACGTACCTTGAAAAACTTTCAACAATGCAATCTGCTCCTCTAAACCATACATCACATACTCCTCTCCCCTCCAGAAGTGGGAAGGAGTGTGGCTAGTCCTGGGTTCAAAAGTGGTTCAATTTCTCCCTACTAACAGTGACCCTGGGGGAACCAGTTATTAGTCACATTTGATAGGGAGGCAACTGAGTCTGTACTAGAACAGGATTCCACAAAATGCTACACCAGCGTGAGAACTCAGATATTCTAAATCCTTGACTTTCCAATACTGAAAACTGTCTCTTACTTAGAGACAAAAATGTTGTGACCTTCAGGACCACAGTCTACCTCCATAAAAATGACATTTTTATGCTTTAAAAGGGAAACAGCCCTGTAACTGAGGAGCTACCACCAGGGTGGGCCCTGTAATAAATGCTAAGAAGTTTAGACTACATCCTATAAAGCTAGTAAAGTGCCATCAGAATTGAATTTGTCTGGTTTCCCGAGGTCTGACCTCTGCATCACTCCAGGGAGATGGTGGGACCTTCTGGGAGCGGGGCTGAGGAACAAGGATGGGGCTGTGGTGCGAGGAAACGGAGAGGGTGGTGGATGGCCACCAGGTCCCCTGTCACAGGGGCGGCTGTGCCTGGCGTCCTGGCTGGGGCACAGGAGCCTATAGGGTGGGGCTGAGGTCTCTGTGATGGACAGAACCCAGGTGGGGTCCAGGCTGCACCCTACCGTCTGTACCCACTCTATATCACTGTCAGCTTTGCTTTTCCTGACTGGTGGGTTTTCTGGAAGGTTCTTCCCAGAGGCAGAGAGGGGGCTCCCAGCCCACACTTGCTGGCTGTGAAGTGTCCACGGGAGCTGGGGTTTAGGAAAGGAATGTTCTGAGTTTTGCAGGGGAAGGTGGGCCATCTCTGGAACCAAATGCTGCAGAGGAAGGCTGACCGTGAGCCCGACACGCATCCCCACCTCCCAGTGCTACCATGTCTGCATGCCCTGAGGGGACAGGACTGTAGGGATGTCCCCACCAAGGACTCCAGAGCAGGGGGAGCCCTCGCCTCCGGGGTGGAGGTCCCAACCCCTTGGAGCAGGAAGGGTGCGGGGATGGCATGAGGAGGAGGAAGGTGTTGGGACCACTGACCTCAGATGTGTGTGGACCTGGCCTGGCATCCCTGGAGTTGCTGAGTTCTGGGCCAAGCATGGTCGTGATTGCCTTGTGACTTGCAGAGGCCGCCGTGCAGGATGGCTGGTGGGGGGAGTGGAGAGGAGACTCAGCTGGGGTGTGGGTGGAGCAGGGCTGAGACCCCGCCTCCCCAGAGGGCAAACGCAGGAGGTCAGAGGCTGCTTGTCTTCTAAGATGGTTCCTCCTGTTATGGAGCTCCCCTGTGCCCCCACCGCGTAGTTCCTGGGGCTGGCGGTCCTGTCCTGTGTCCCCTTCCTTTTCCAGCCATCCTGCCCCAGGCCCATGATGGCCCCTCTGCAGCCTCATAGCTCTCTGCCTCTGAAGTAACCCTGACACCCCCAGCAGCAAGATCTCTGAAATGAAAGCACGGGATAGTGCATCAGTCAGCTGTTGCCACGTGACAAACAAGCCACATCTAGCAGTGCAGGCAGCACACATTTGTGCTGTGGTCCAGCAGCCAGGAGAGGCTCAGCTGAACGCTTTTGCTCAGGGACTCCCTGAGGCTGCAGCCATGCTGTCTGCGGGGGCTCTGGGTGCCTGATGGCTGGACCGGGGCCGGAGGAGACACCTCCCAGCTCCCTAACATGGCAGAGTTTTGGTGGAACTTGCTGGAAAGCCATCTGGTTCTGGGGTGAGTGTAGATTTAAACAAACCACTTTTTCCAGTCCTGATCTAGTAGAGTTTTCTGTTTCTTCAGTTTCCTTTAAGTATCTCTGGGAAATTGTCTGTTATAGTTAAGGTTTCAGTTTTGGGTACAAAGTTGCTCCTCCTATTTTTCAGGCCTTTAATCTCTGGCCTGCTGTTTTTTATCTAATGTGAATAATCAGATGTGCGTGGCTAGAAACATTGTAAACAAATCACAGCAGCTGACTGCTGAAAAGCATCTTGTGAAGAACCATCCCCTCTTGCCAGTTCCAATCCTCATTTTGGGGAGTGAGGGCAGGTCTGGGCCGGGTGCCAAGGTTAGTGCCCAAGTCGGCCCCTCGGCTGGGCTGGCAGCCCCTCCGCCCTCACCCATAGACACGACTGTGATCTGTGTGGACTCACACCACCTGTGATGCCAAACGCCTGGGTTTCCCCACCACACGCCTCCCGTTCTCTGCAGACGCCAGCCGAGGTCCAACGACTCAATTCACGTCTAACACAAACTACCTGGGGTTAGTGCAGACCCTGCAGTCAAGGCTCAGCCCCACAAGATGGCCCCACCTCAGGCACCAGCCCCAAGTCCCGGGCCTCCTGCACGTCCGACCAAACCGCTGTAAATGGGGGGTTCCCATGACCCCTCCTCAGGGTCCGTCATTTGCTATAACGGCTCACAGAACCTTATTTACAGACACCTGTTTATCATAAAGGCTACAACACGGGAACCGCCAGATGGAAGAGACGCACAGGGCAAGGCATGGGGTGGGGGCGCAGAACCTCCACACCCCCTCCAGGTTCACCCCTCCCAGCACCCTGACGTGCTCACCTAGGAAGCCCACTGGCTAGGGGCTTTTATGGAGGTTTCGTTACGTCGGTGTGATTAAGTCACCGGCCACTGGTGGTTAATTGGGTCCCTGGAGGTGAGGGTGGGCCCAGTCTGGCCCTGGGACCCCAGGCAGGGTTGGTTCCCCTGGCAACCAGCCCCCATCCTGAAGCTGTTGAACTCAGGTGTGGTTGGGAGGGGCTCCCCCACCCCCGTCACCCAGGAAACCCCCGCGGGGTTTAGGAGCTCTGAGCCAGGCATCCACGCCAAGACCAAGTATGTTTCTTACTACGTCACAATATTACGACGTGCCTAGAAAACACGATTATTTCAAACATGGGGGGGGGGGCGGGTAGGTGACAGCGGTCAAGTGGTCACAGGGTCTGTGGTGAGATTCAGGCCTGCCTGTACTTTGGGTGGGGCCAGCGGCAGCTTCCCTGGGGGCGGCGGGCACCTTGAGAATTGCTGTGTGGGGACCAAGCGGAGGCTGTCGTGGGTGTTCGCGTGGGGCTGCGAGCGGGGGTGTGGGGGGAGCACCGTGTGGAGGGCGCTGGGCGGAGCTCCCAGGGGTGGCTTGAGTCCCTGGTCCCTCGGGCTGGCTGTGGTGGTCACTGGGCTCTGCGGGCGGCTGGGGCGCAGAGGACCCGCCATCACCCGGCATCCCGTCCGTCCAGGACATCCCTTCAGGGAAACGCCCGTCGCTCAGCCTGGGAACCTGGTGAGTTCTGTCCATTTGAACCTGGAGACCCTTCGGTTTCCTGGCCCTGAGGCTGCCTCACCTCCCGGGAGCGGGTGGAGCAGGCTGGAGCAGCCCCGGGAGATGAGGACACACAGGCCGCCGGCCGGTGCTGGGGTGCTGGGGCTCCACGCCTGCCCGAGGCCCGCAGCCACCGGGCCTGGAAGCACGTCGATTCACTGGCTTCCCGCTGATTTCTCAAATAAGCAGCCTTTTGGTTCTCGTCCTTATTTTTGTCACACACACAATGCCTGGGAGTTTGTGATGGGGATGTGGCTGTGGGCCTTCTCTGGGGAGGGTCCCGCGAGGCCAGGGCACCGACGTGCCTGCCCGGTGGCCATAGGGGCGGCCGGGCCGACACCCCAGTCCTGTGTGGGTGCCGCTGGGCAGTGGGAGGGCGGGGGGCCGAGACCCCGAGGGCGGGGCGTTCTCGGCCTTCCACGGCCTCCTGCACTGGGGGGGCAGAAGGTGAGCAGGTGGGTCTGGGCAGGCCCTCGTCCTGCCCGTCCGCCTGTCGTGCACGGGGGCGGCCAGCGCGGGGTGTGGGAGGGCGCCGCGAGTGGGTCCCGCAGGCCAAGAGGCGGCCTGACCCTTCGCCCGGGCCTCCCTGCGGGGCCGCTGCTGGGGCGGGAGGGGAGCTCGGGGCTGCTTCGGGGGCCCCGCAGGGCGGTGGGCCTCCTGGTCCGGGCCGAGGCAGGGGGCGCCCGGGGAGTCGTGAATCTGCAGCCTCCGTTGCTGTGAGGCTTCTTCCCTGTCCACGGGTTTAAGGTTCGTTTTCCGAGCGGCTCGTGTCTGCGCGTCATTTTGTTCTTTCTATTTGTGCTTTGGTTTCCCCCGAGTTGAGTAAACAGACGTCTCGTGGTAAAAAAAAAAAAAAAAAAAAAAAAAAAAAAGAATTGAATTTGTCTGTTTTTTAAATTATCATACAATAAAATTGCTTTTTTTTTTCTTTTGGTGTATAATTCAGTGAATTTTAACACATGTAGATATCCATGTAACCACCACCACTATCAGGATACAGACGTTTCCACTACCCCATAAATCTCCTTTATAGCCACACCTTAACCCTACCTGTAACCACTGATCTATTTTCCATCCTTACAGTTTATTCCTTTCAAGAATGTCATAGAATATGTAACCTTTTGAGACAAGCTTCTTTAACTCACCATAATGCCTTTCAGATTCTTTTAACTTGTTTTGTGATCAACGGCTTATTCCTTGTTATAGCTGAAGAGCATTCCACTGTTTTGATCTACCAGTTTGTTTATCCATTTAGCCACTGAAGAACCTTTAGGGTGTTTCCAGTTTTTGACAATTATGAATAAAGCTGTTATTAACATTCATATCCAGGTTATTGTAGCCACTTCTCTAGGATAAATACCCAGGAGTGTAATTGCTAGATTTTATGGTAAATGCATGTTTAACTTGATAAGAAACTTCCAAATTATTTTCCATAGTGGCTGTACTATTTTGCATCCAAACCAGCAATGCTTGAAAGTTCCACTTGCTCCACATCTTCACCAGCTCTTGGAATTCAGTAATTTTTATTTTAGCCATTCTAATAGGTGTTTAGTGCACCTCATCATAGCATTTCCCTAATAGCTAATGATGGTGAACATCTTTCTATGTGCTTATTTGTCACACTTAAATCCTCTTTGATAAAGTAGCTGTTCAAATTCTTTTCCCTCTTTTGTAATTGTGTTTTTCATTTACTCATTGTTGAGTTTTCAGAATTCTTTATATATCTGGGATCCAAGTTCTCTGTCAGATATATGATTTACAAACATCTTCTGTCAGTCTATAGTTTGTCTTTTCATTCTCTCAACAATATCTTTCAGAGGGAAAGTTTTACATTTTTTAATTAATTTATTTATGTATTTATTTATTTATTGCCATGCCATGCATCATGCAGGATCTTAATTCCCCAACCAGGGATCGAACCCGTGCCCCCTGCACTGGAAGCACAGAGCCTTAACCACTGGACTGCCAGGGAAGTCCCTAGTTTTACATTTTTATAAAAAGAACAATTCATTCATCATTTTTTTTCTTCCATGGTCTGTGCTTTTTTTGTGTTATATCTAAATTTCTTTCTCTAACTCAGTGGTTCTTAACCAGGAGGAACTTTGTCCTCAGGGACATTGGGCAATGTCTGGATACATTTTTGGCTGTCATGACTTGGGGGGCATGGTGTTACTGGCCTCTCATGGCTAAAGGCTACGGATGCTACCATACATCCGACAATGTACAGCAAGGCTTCCATGACAAAGAATTATCAGGCCCAAACTGTCAGTGGCGCTGCTGGTCAGAAACCCTGATTTAACCCCAGGTCACAAAGATTTTCTTTTATATTGATTTCTAAAGGTTTTATAGTTTTATGTTTTAATTTTAGATCTATGACTCACTTTGAGTTAATTTTTGTATAATGAATGAGGTTTAGGTGAAGGTTCATTCTTTAGCACATGGATATCCAATTGTTCCAACATCATGTATTGTAATAAAAAAAAAGACTGCTTTCATCAGTGAATTGCTTTTTACACCTTCCCCAAAAATCAAACAGCCACAATTGTGTGGGTCTAATTCTGAACCCTCTACTCTGTCACATTGTTCTGTCTCTCTCTTCCCCAATAACCACACCACATTCATTACTTTATAGCTTTATAGCAAATTTTCAAATCATATGGTATGATTCTTTCAACGTTATTCTTTTTCAAAAGTGTCTTAGCTATTCTATCTCATTTGCCCATGAAATTTGAGAATCAGTTTGTCTATATCTACAAAAAAAAATCCTACTGGGGTTTTGACTGGTATTGAGTTCAATCTACAGATCAAATCAGAAAGTGACATCTTTACTCAGTTGACACTTCCATTCCATGAGTACTATGTTTCTCAATTTACATGATTTCTTTTACCAGCATTTTGTATTTTCTCCCACATAGATTTTGTAAGTGTTTTTTTAGATTTATACCTAAGCATTTCATTTTGGGAACCTACTATAAATGGTAATTTACAGTTTTAATTTCCTTGTACACTGTCAGGATATAGAAATGTGATTGATTTTTTTAAGCTCTTTATTGGAATATAATTGCTTTACACTGTTGTGCCAGTTTCTGCTGTACACCAAAGTGAATCAGCTGTATTTATACATATATCCCCATATCCCCTCCCTCCCGTGACTCCCTCCCACCTCCCCACCCCAGCCCTCTAAGTCATCACCAATCATCGAGTTGATCTCCCTATGTTATGCAGCAACTTCCCACTAGCTATCTATTTTACATTTGGTAGTGTACATATGTCAATGCTACTCTCTCACTTCATCCCAGCTTCCCCTTTTGTTAACTCGTTAAACAAACATGTTAATTCTAGGAGTATCTCTCTCTCTCTCTCTCTCTCTTTTTGAGAGCTCCCTTGATATTTTCTTTACATATGGTCATGTGATCTGCCCAAAAAAGTCAATTTTATTTATTCTTTTCCAATCTGTATTCTTTTTACTTCTTTTTGTCTTATTGCACTGGATAAACTTCTAGTATAATGTTGAATAGGACTGGTAAAATTAGACATCCTTGCCTTGTTCCTAATCTTAAGGGGTAAGTATTCAGGCTTTCACCATTAAACATATTACATGTAGATTTTTGGACACAACATTTATCAGGTTGAGAAAGCTTCTATCTTTTCTTAGCTTATTGATCATTTTTATCATGGATTTGTCAAATGCTTTTTTCATATCAATTGATATGTGATTTTTCTTCTTTATACTGCTAATATGATTGATTACAGTGACTGATTTTCAAATATTGAACCGGCTTTGCATTCCCAGGATGAACTTCATTTGTTTGCGTTGCACTATTTCTGGACTGGATTTGTTAAAGATCTTTGAGTCTATGTTTATGAGAGATATCAATCTGTAATTTTCTTTTTTAATACTGTCTTTGTCTGGTTTTGGTTACATGGATAAAGCAAGCCTTGTAAAATGGGTCAAAAAGTGTTCCCTCAGCTGGCAAGCCAGGGAGGGCTGTTGTTGCCTCGGCTGTCGCATCCCCAAGGGAGTTGTGTCAGCAACCCCCCTGGCCCCCAAGCCTGCTGATCACCCTACAGGCTCGTGTGCACTCCCAAACTCGCTAGCCACTCACCGCTCATCCTGCCGACCATGCCTACTGCATCATGTGCGGTATATTTGCTTACTTAAACTACCATATTCCTCACACGAGACGAGAAACCTTGGAGACCCTAATGAAAGGCCTTCAGAAACTGGAGTACAGAGGATGTGATTCTGCTGCTTCTTCCCTTAACTGTATGGGAGGTCCCCAAGACCATCCCCAGTTTCAGTGATTCCCTAGGAGGACTCAGCATATAGTTGTACTCATGGCTATGATTTATTACAACAAAAGAATATAAAGCAAAATCAGCAAAGGGAAAAGGTGCATGGGATGAAGTCTGGAGGAAACAAGACATAAGCTTCAGAATTCGCTCCCTGTGGAGTCACACAGGATGTGCTTAATTCCTCCAGCAAGTTGGACAACATGTGTGAAAAATGTTGTGTACCAGGGATGATCATAAGTAACTCAGTGCCCAAGATTGTCACTGGGGGCTGCTCATGTAGATGCCTTCTGCCTAACATGTACCAAAATTCCAGGCTCCTAGAAGGGAAGCGGACATTCAACATAAGCCACAATGTTTGCACCAACAGTGTAGGTGTGGTAAGCCATTCTTAATCAGTTAGCGTGGTGGGAACCCTCCTGAAATCCAAGTTGACAGATGCCAGCCAAGGGCCATCTTTGTAAGCGGGTCTTTCTATGATAGAAGTCTTCAGCCTGCCATATTAACTCTTTTCTGTACACTCACCATTGCTGGATGTAATGGGCATTTATCTTCCATGACTCTTCCTCTAATGTAAAGTTAATGCCTCAAATGTTTTGTTCTTTTTTTTTTCTCGAGGGGGGGAAGTCAAGGAAGGGAGGGAATATGGGGATATGTGTATAAAAACAGATGACTGAACTTGGTGTATCCCCCCAAAAATAATAAATAAATAAAGAATTTTATTGAGATATAATTGACATACAGTAAACTGCATATATTTAAAGTGTAAAAACAAAAAGTGTTCCCTCTTCTGTTTTCTGGAGAAATAGTGTAGAATTGGTGTTAATTCCTCCTTAAATATTTGGTAGAATTCACCAATAAAACCACCTGATAATGGAGACTTCTCTGCGAGGAGGTTTTCAACTATGAATTCAATTTCTATATTAGTTATAGGACTACTCAGGTTATCTATTTTATCTGGATGACATTTGGTACTTTGTAGTTTTCAGGAAATTGGTCCGTTTCATCTAAGTTGTCAAATTTATGTGCATAGAATTGTTCTTAGTATTCCCTTAATAGCTTTTTAATGAAAATGAAGTCTGCAGTGATTTCCCCTCTTTCATTCCTGATATTGATGACTTGAATCTTCCCTCATTTTCCTTTGTTTAGCCTGGCTAGAAATTTACCAATTTTACTGATATTTTCAAAGAAGTCTTTGGTTTCATTGATTTTCTCTATTTTTTCTTGTTTTCAATTTCATTGATTGTTGCTGTTTGTTTCTGTCCTTCTGCTTGATTTATTTAGTTCTTTTTCTAGTTTAAGGGGGAAGCTTGAGTTATTAATTTTGGATCTTTCTTGTTCCCTAATATGAGCATTTAATGCTATACAGTTCCCTCAAATCACTGCTTTTTCTGTATTCAACTAATTTTGATGTATTTTCATTTTCATTCTGTTCAAAATTTTTCTAATCACTCTTGGGACATCTTTTTGACCCATAGATTATTTAGAAGTATATTATTTAATTTCCACGTGTCTGGAAATTTTACTATTATTTTTCTGTTATTGATTGCTAGTTTAATTCCATTGTGATTAAAGAACACATTCTATATGATTTCAATTATTTTTAATTGGTTTAGGCTTGTTTTATGACCTAGGATATGGTCTATCTTGGTGAATGTTCCACATGCACTTGAGAGAATGTGTATTCCTGCTGTTGCTGGGGGGAGTAAAATAATCAGTTGGATTCAGTTGATTGATGTTGTTCATTTCTTCAATATCCTTTGATTCTGTCTGCTTATTTCCATCAATTACTGAAACTATAATTGTAGATTTTTCCCACTTCTTTCCACTCTGTCAAGTTTTGCTTCTTGTATTTTGAACTTCTGCTATTTGGAGCAAATACATTTAGAATTATTAGCTCTTCTTGGTGAATTGACCCTTTTATCAATATATAATGTTATTCTTTATCCCTGGCAATTTCTTTGCTCTAAAGTCCATTTTGTCTGATGTTAATATAGCCATTCCAAGTTTTTTAACATTAGTTTTTTTTTCTCGTTTATTTTTTTAATTGAAGTATAGTTGATTTACAATATTAGTTTCAGGTGTACAACATAATGATTCAATATTTTTATAGATTATACTTCAATAGTTATTATATAATATTGGCTATATTCCCTGTGCTGTACAATATATTCTTGTAGCTTATTTATTTTATACATAGTAGTTTGTACCTCTTAACTCCTTACCCCTATCTTGCCCCTCACCTCTTCCATCTCCCCACTGGCAACCACTAGCTTGTTCTCTATATCTGTGAGTCTGTTTCTGTTTTGTTATATTCATTCATTTTTTACATTCCAACATATAAGTGATAACATGCAGTATTTGTCTTTCTCTGTTTGAGTTATTTCACTAAGCATAATACCCTCCAGGTCTATCCATGTTGTTGCAAATGGCAACATTTCATTCTTTTTTGTGTATTTTCATTCATTTTTGAATAGTATCTATTTTCGTCCTTTTGCTGTCAAACTACCTATAAAATTATGTTTGAAGTGAGTCTCTGTAGGTGGCATGGAATTGGGCTCTGTTTTTGTTTTTGTTTTTGTTTTAAATTGTGATAGACTCACTGTTTTTTGTTGTTTTTTGTTTGTTTGTTTTGTGGTTTTTTGTTTGTTTGGCTCTGTTGGGTCTTTGTTGCTGTGTGTGGACTTCCTCTAATTGCTGCTAGTGGGGCTACTCTTTGTTGTGGCACGCATGCTTCTCACTGCAGTGGCTTCTCTTGTTGCAGAGCATAGGCTCTAGGCATGCAGGCTTCAGTAGTTGTGGCACAAGGGCTTCAGTAGCTGTGGCTCACAGGCTCCAGAGCATGGGCTCAGTAGTTGTGGCACACAGGGGCTTAGTTGCTCCAAGGCATGTGGGATCTTCCCAGACCAGGGATTGAATTCATGTCCCCTGCATTGGCAGGTAGATTCTTAACCACTGCACCACCAGGGAAATCCAGTTGGGTCATTTTTAATCCATTTTAATTTCTGTCTTTTCATTGATGTGTTTAGATCACTTAATATAATTATTGATATGACTGGATTTAGGTTTGCCATTTTACTATTTATATTGTTTGGTCCCTCTGAATTTTTATTCCTGTTTCCCTTTTCCTGCCTTCTTTTGAATTAAACATTTTTTAGTATCCAATTTTAATTTATTTATTGTAACTTTGACATCTCTTTGTATAATTTTTTTAGTAGTTGCTCTGGGGATTACAAAACACTTTTCACAGTCTATTTAGAATATTTTACGACTTTAATTGCAATGTAAAATGCTTTCCAGCATTTTGGGCCCTTTACCCTCTCCACCTTATGTTGTCATTGTCTTATGTAGTACATCTACATACACTGAAAATATCATCAGAAAATGTTGTAATTCGTTTTCAATCAAAACTCGAGAGGAAAAATAATCTATTATTTTACCCAGATTTTTTACCATTTCTGTGTTCTTCCATCATTTGTAATGTCCCACTTTCTCTTCTGGTATCATTTCACTTCTGTATGAAGAAATTCCTTTAGAAATTTTCAGCAGGTCTGCTTGCTATGAATTTTCTTAGTTTTCCTTTATCTAAAATTGTTTTAAATTTTACCTTCATTCCTGCAGGATATTTTTTGCTGGATTCTCTGGATTGATAAATCTTTCAACATTTGAAAAATTGTTGCTTTTTTCTGATTTAGAGTTTCTGATGAGAAACCTGCAGTCATTCAAATCATTGTTCCCCTATACATAATACATCATTTCTCTCTGAATGCTTTCAAGATATTTTTCTCTGTCTTTATTTTTCAGCAGTTTTCTTATGATGTACCTATCTATGGGTTTCTTTTGGCTTATCTTGGTTGGGATTTACTCATTTTCTTGGATCTATAAGTTGGTGTCTTTCACCAAACTTGGAAATTTTTCAAGCCATTATTTCTTCAAAGATTTTTTTCAGCACTGTTTCTTTCTCCTTTCCTTCTGGATCTTCAATGGCATGACTGATAGACCTTCTATCATTGTCCCATGTGTCCCTAAGATGCTGTTTTTTTCTAATCTTTTTTTCTCTCTGTTGTTCACATTACATAATTTCTATTTATCTACCTTCAAGTTTACTGACTCTTTCCTGACATCTCACTTCTGCTGTTAAGTCCATCCAGTGAGGGTTTTTTTTTTTAATTTCAGTTACAGTATTTTTCAATTCTTAAGTTTCCACTTGGTTTCTACTTCTTTCTATCTTCTATTTATCTAATTAGACTCTGTATTTTAACATTTATTCCAAGAGTATTTGTGCTGTTTGAGTTTTTAATAGTAGCTTTTAAAGTCTTTGTCAAATGAGTGCGACCTCTGCATCCTCTTCTTGTTGATATCTGTTGACTGTCTTTTGCCATGCAACTTGAGATGATCGTGGTTCTTTATATGCCTGGTAATCCTGCAGTATATCCTGGACAGTTTGAATATGACATTATAGAACTCTAAGTCTTGCTTAAATTGTATGGAAAATGTTGATGTTTTGCTTTAGCAGTCAATTTGATTAGGTTCAGGCCACACACTCCCATCAGCCTTCCGTGGGCTGATGGTTCAGTATCAGTTCAGTTTTCAAAGCTTCTGAAGTACTATTAAGATCTGTCCGGGGTGTGTGTGTGTGTGTGTATGTGTGTGAGAGAGAGAGAGAGAAAAAAAAAGAGAGAGAGTGACTAAGTGGTCAGTCTGGAATCTAGATGGATGTCTGTTATCTCAGTTCTCTGGTATGCTCACTGGGATCTGATCAACATAGTTAGTGCTGGGTATCTAGGAACTCATTAACAAAAAAAAACATTATGGGGTCACTTTCCTGAACTCCTACCCCTCCACATTCTCCCCAGTGCTACCCAATTCCTAGGACTTCCCTGTCAGTCCTCCAGTTGGGAATTGTTCACTTCTGCAATTGCACCACATCTGGAAACAAGCAGTGGGAAGACAGAGATAAAAAAGCAACAGTGTGTGGCTCTGCTCTCCTGTGGCCAGAGCTCCATCAAACAGAGACTAAGTGTTCCTCTCTCCAAGAATATTGGTTCCTGAAGGCTCTCACTGCTGCCACTGTTGCTGCCACTGCATGATTGCATGAGGGTTGGGATATGAGAGAAGAGAAATAAAGGGAAAAAAATGGAGGATTCCCTCCCCAACCCTTCTCTCACTTCTCAAGCAAGAAATGGAGGGCTTCTCCTGGAGTTCCCTGCCTGTACTACAGTACTCACTTCCAGGTTTCCAAATGCATTAAGTTCAGGTCAGGGAATGGGGTGGGGGGAGTGGGAAACTGACCATTGGCTTGTTGGTTTCTCAAATTCTGGTGTCCTTCTTCAATCTTCCCACAGCTATTTACCTTTTAGAATTCTCAAACAGCTGTGCCATGAATTCTGTACAGGTTTTATGATTGTGTTCAGTGACAAAGAGTAGCAAGTAGTTAATCATCTTACCCAGAACTGTAATCTAGAATTGAATTTTAAATAAATCACTCTGGTGGTTATATGGAGGGTAAAGTAGAAAGGAACAAGATTGAAGATGGAAAGACCAGTGAGGAAAGTACTATAGTAAACTAGGCGATAGATGAGATCTCAAACTTGGACGGTGGTAATAGAGATTATGATGAGAAGGCCAATTCAAAAAATATATGGGAGGTAAAATTGATGAGACTTAACAAGATCACCCTCTTACAAGGCTATAATTGAAATATGTAAGAAAGGAACAGAAAGTGATCAAGACTGATGGCTCCATTAAAAAAATAAAATACTTCAGAATAAATATAATAGAAATATAAAACATACTCTGATAACTATAAAACATTGTTGAAAAGAAAGACTTAAATAAATGGAAAGACATACCATGTTGTAGTATAAGTCCTGACATTTGGATTTTCTCTTTTTTGTAATGCAAATGTCTGACTTACGCCTTGATTACCCAGACATCCACTTCAGAGATGGCTACATCAAAAAACACATTGCTAGTCACTCCCACCCGTGTTCCTACTCCTTCGTTTTAGCAAAATCTCTTGATTTCAATAACTGACCATTTGGGCTGCTTGTTTTTTCTCTTCTCTAGCTTCAGTTCCCACTCTCGTATTTTAAATTCACCAATAATGAGTGAGCCCCAGAATCCCTAGGTTCCCACCTTCAATAAAAGCAGAATTCCAGACTTGCTCACTCGTTCTCTCTCTGTGTGTCTCTGTCTCTCTTTCCCCCTTCTGTCTCTGTGTGTGTCTCTCTCCCCCAACCCTTGACCTTGCTGTGTGCCCCAGGTGTGCTGTGTATTTTCCAGAACTGTAAGCAAAAAACTTTGTCTCCTTCAAAGTTTTTCTGATGGTTATTGCTGAGAGCATCTTGCAATCATAAGAACAACAGGGCAGGTCAAGCCACATTGGTTATGAACAGGCTGAGACCAGCACAAAAGACATGTTCATAGATTAGGAGATTTAATATGGTTAAGATGGCAATTCTCCCTAAACTGACCAACAAATTCAATGCAGTCTCTACCAAAATCTCAACTTTCTTTTCAGAAACTAACAAGCTGATGCTAAAATTCATATAAAAATGCAAGGAACCCAGAATAGCCAGAATAATCTTAAGAAAAGAGAAATGAAGTTGGAGAATTCACATTTCCCAATTTCAAAACTTACTAAAAAGTTACAATAATCAAAATGTTGTGGTACTGGCATAAGGATAGACATGGGTAGACATATAGGTAAATGGAATAGAACTAGGAGTCCAGAAATAAGCTTTCACATTTACAGTCAATTAATCTTCAACAAGAGTGTCAAGATAATTAAGTAGAGAATAGTATAGTTTTTTCAACAAATGGTACTGGAGCAACTGGATATGTTACCAAGGCTGTTGCCCCAGAATCATACCCCTGTCCCTTTCTTGAATGGAAACAAAGTGCTCTTATCTAAGTTTCAGGAGGAAGCTGCAAAGAGAAAAACAAGAACTAGTTAGAACCAGCTAGGCCCAATATGGTAGAAGATTTTACTTCCAGTAGACCTTGAGCCTCGTGATATGCTCATTGTAATATATTAGCAGGCTAAATGACACACCCACCAGTGTCCTGACGGTTAACAACTGCCATGACAACAACTGGAAAAGCCCATACAAGGATTAAAAGGGAGTGTTGCCTCAGTTCTGGTCCAAACCACACCCCTGTTCTCAGATAAGTCATGGATATTCCTCCCTTTCCAATTCCCTCCCTTTTACCTCGACCCTCCTATATATAGGATGTCCCTGTCCTAACCAGGTTGAGAAGTTGATTTGCAAACTAAGTTTCTACTTCCCATTCTTTGGCCATTGAAATCTTGTGCTGTTCCAGTCTCAGCACTGGCTTCATTATTGGCAAATCCGATTGGAAAAAGAACCTCTCTGGCCGAGACAATGGGTCTTGGTCCAGGCTAGGACATGGGCGTGGGTCCAGGCGACCAATTCAGTAACATGTCCACATGCAAGAAACTGAATTTGGGCCCCTAGATCACACCATATACAAAAATTAATTCAAAATAGATTTAAGACCTAAATGTAAGAGCTAAAACTGTAAAATTCCGAGAAGAAATATTGGGGATAAATCTTCATGACTTTAAACTAGGTAACGGTTTCTTACATAAATTAAACTTCAACAAAATTAAAAACTTTTATGCTTCAAATAACACAACCAAGAATGTGAAAAGACAAAATCAGAGAAAATATTTGCAAATCATATATATGATTCAGATTATATAAAGAATTCTTACCACTCAAAAATAAAAAACCCAATTAAGAATGGGCAAATACACTCTACCCAGTAGCCAGAGTGATCCTCTTAATATGTCAGATTATGTCACTCCTTTGTCCAAAACCCTCCAGTGGTTCCCCACCTCACTCAGGGTAAACACTGAAATAGCTACCATGGCCTGTAAGCCTCTATATAATTCCCTCCTCTAACCTTACCTCTTGGATGTTTTCATCTATTTATCTTCCCTTACTTACCCTGCTCCAATCACACTGTCCTTTTGTTCCTTTAATTCCTATCTCAGGATATTTGCACCAGCTGACCTGTCTTTGTAGAATATTGTCCATATATCTTCATGGCTCACTTCCTTACCATCTTTAAATTTTCATTCAAAAAACTACTTAGCAAAATTTTCCCTGACCACCTAACTTAAAGGTGCACTCCCAAAATCTCCTGTACTTTTCTCTGCTTTACTTTTTTCATTATAACCATCTGCCATCATACCATATGATTGACTCATTTTGTTCAAGATAAACTACATGCTGGCAGGGATTTTAATTTGCTATATTTTCTGGTTTATTCCTAGTGCCTAGAGTGCTATGGGGAATAGTAATAAATATTTGTCATGAAAAAAAAAAGAATGGACAAACTATGGAAAACAGTATGTAGGTTCCTTAAAAAACTAAAAATGGAACTACCATATGACCCAGCAATCCCACTACTGGGCATATACCCAGAGAAAACCACAATCCAAAAAGAAACATGTACCACAATGTTCACTGCAGCACTATTTACAATAGCCAGGCCATGGAAGCAACCTAAATGCCCATCAACAGATGAATGGATAAAGAAGATGTGGCAAATATACACAATGGAATATTACTCAGCCATAAAAAGGAATGGAATTGAGTTATTTGTAGTGAGGTGGATGGACCTAGAGAGTGTCACACAGAGCGAAGTCAGAAAGAGAAAAACAAATATTGTATGCTAACTCATATATATAGAATCTAAAAAAAATGGTATTGATGAACCCAGTGATAGGGCAAGAATAAAGATGGAGATGTAGAGAATGGACTTGAGGACATGGGGTAGGGAGGGGTGAAGGGGAAGCTGGGACGAAGTGAGAGAGTAGCATTGACATATATACACTACCAAATGTAAAACAGATAGCTAGGGGGAAGTTGCTGCATAACAGAGGGAGATCAACTCGATGACTGGTGATGACTTAGAGGGCTGGGATGGGGGGGTGGGAGGGAGTCGCGGGAGGGAGAGGATATGGGGATATATGTATAAATACAGCTGATTCACTTTGTTGTACAGCAAAAACTGGCACAACAGTGAAAGACCCAATTACATTCCAATAAAGAGCTTAAAAAAAATGGGCAAATAGGGACTTCCTAGGTGGTGCAGTGGTTAAGAATCTGCCCGCCAATGCAGGGGACACGAGTTCAATCCCTGCTCCAGGAAGATCCCACATGCCGTGGAGCAATTAAGCCCATGTGCCACAACTATTGAGCCTGCGCTCTAGAGCCCGTGAGCCACAACTATTGAGCCTGTGTGATGCAACTACTGAAGCCCATGTGCCTAGAGCCTGTGCTCTGCAACAAGAGAAGCCGCTGCAATGAGGAGCCTGCACACCACAATAAAGAGTAGCCGCTGCTCGCCACAACTAGAGAAAGCCCATGTGCAGCAAGAAAGACCCAATGCAGCCAATAAATTAATTAATTAACTAATTAAAAAAAAAGAATGGGCAAATAATTTGAATAGACATCTCTCCAAAGAGGATACACAAATTGTGAATAAGCACAAGAAGAAAATGCCCAACATCATTAGCCATTAGGGAAATGTGAATCAAAACCACAGTAAGATACCACTTCATGCCCATTAGAATGGCCATAATAAAGACAGATAATAAAAAGTGTTGGAGAGGATGTGGAGAACTTGGAACCCTCACGCACTGCTGGTGGTAATGTAAAGTGGTCCAGCAATTTCCCTCCTCAGTATAAACCCAAGAGAAATGAAAACATGTATGTCCACACAAAAACTTGTACATGAATGTTCAAAGCAGAATTATCCATAATAGCCAAAAAGTGAAAACAATCCAAATTTCCATCAATTGATGACCTGATAAAGAAAATGTGCTATATCCATATAATGGAATGTTTTTCGGCAATAAAAGGAAATGAAATATTGACACATGCTACAACATGGATGAACCTTGAAAACGTTATGCTAAGTGAAGGAAGCTAAACACAAAAGGGTATACGTTGTAAGATTTAATTTATATGAAATGGCCAGAACAAGTAAATCTATAGAGACAGAAAGTAAATCAGTGGCTGCCTAGGGATGGGGGGTAGGAATGCGGTGGGATGGGGACTAACTGCTACTGGGTATGAGGTTTCTTTTGGGGATGATGAAAATGTTCCAAAAGTAGACTGTGGTGATAGATGTACAACTCCGTGAATATACTAAAAGCTATAGAATTGTACACTTTAAGTGCATGAATTGTATGATATATGAATTATATCTCAATAAAACTGTTAAAATGCTTAAGGTTACAAAGAAAACCAGTTATACTGAACGAGAAGAATCAAAATAGAAACACAAATTCTTGATAAAGAAATAGATGTGCTTCTTTAGTAAGGTATTAAATAACAAGATCCAGATCTAATAGTTATCTTAATTCTAAAGTAGTGATGAGTGGATAATAAATTTTGAGACCTATGCAATGAGTATAACAAAAATGATTGATGGTCCCATTAGCACCTCTAATAACAATGGAGTTGGAAAAAAGGAGAGGAAATAAATCAGTTAATTGTTTCCCCCGAAGAAGCTCCAGGATTAAAAGGCAGGTACAAACAAGACACTTCCTTTTATTGAGGCTGGAGATTTGCAAGACAGCTTCTAGCCTAGTGCTTTTAGCATGTTTATACATAGTTGGCTGTACCAGTTAAATCACTGTTCAAAGAAGAATTAATCATAATGATAATGTGGGGATAAAGCAGCTTGGACCTCTCTGGCTATACCCTTTAATCATCTTGCAAGGCAGTGGGATAGGGCAGAAGGGAACCTAATGATATCTGGTCACCAAGGCAAAGCAAGTTAGGAGGAAGAATGGAAAATTGACACAATGGGTAAGAAAGCACTAAGACTATTCGCAAATGAAGCAACCAACAAGGGTTTAATCTCTAAAATATACAAACAGCTCATGCAGCTCTGTGTCAAAAAAACAAACAAAAATGGGCACAAGATCTAAATAGACATTTCTCCAAAGAAAACATACAGATGTCCAAAAAACACATGAAAAGATGCTCAACATCACGAATTATCAGAGAAATGCAAATCAAAACTACAATGAGGTATCACCTCACATTGATCAGAATGGTCATCATCAAAAAATCTACAAACAATAAATGCTGGAGAGGGTGTAGAAAAAAGAGAATCCTCCTACACTATTGGTGGGAATGTAAACTGGTACAGCCACTATAAAGAACAGTATGGAGGTTCCTTAAAAAAATAATAACAGCACTATCATATGATCTAGCAATCCCACTCCTGGGCATATATCCAGAGAAAACCATAATCCCAAAAGAAACATGCACCCCAATGTTCATTGCAGCACTATCTACAACAGCCAAGACATGAAAACAACCTAAATGCCCACCGACAGAGGAATGGATAAAGAAGATGTGGTACATATCTACAATGGAATATTAGCCACAAAAAAAGAATAAAATGATGCCATTTGCAGCAACATGGATGGATATAGAGATTATCCTACTAAGTGAAGTAAGCCAGACAAAGACAAATATGTGGTATCACTTATATGTGGAATCTTAAAAAAGTGATATAAATGAACTTATTTACAAAACAGAAATAGAGTCACAGATGCAGAACACAACCTATGGTTACCAGGGGGGAAAGAAGGGGGGAGGGATAAATTGGGAGATTGGGATTGACATATACATACAAGTATATATAAAATAGATAACTAATAAGGACCTACTGTATAGCACAGGGAACTCTACTCAATACTATGTAATGGCCTATATGGGAAGAGTCTAAAAAAGAGTGGACATATGTATAACTGATTCACTTTGCTGTACAGCAGAAACTAACACAACATTGTAAATCAACCATACTCCAATTAAAAAAAAAAAAGACTCACAGATTTTGAAAACAAACTTATGGTTACCAAAGGGGAAACATGGGGGCTGGGTGGGGGTAGAGGGATAAATTAGGAGCTTTGGATTGACATACACATACTACTATATATAAAATAGATAACCAACAAGGACCTACTGTATAGCACAGGGAACTCTACTCAATATTCTGTAATAACCTATATGGGTAAAGAATCTGACAAAGAATGAAGATTATGTATGACTGAATCACTTTACTGAAATTAACACAACATTGTAAATCAACTACACTCCAATTAAATTTTTAAAAAAATAAAATAAAATTTGATGAAATAAAAAAAATTTTAAAGTTAAAAAAAGAAAGAAAGCACTAAGACATCTAAGGGCATGACATGCTCTCCCTCCTGTGTCCCACCCATCAGAAAAGGAGATATGACCAGACGAGCATGGGAATTCTTAGGTCAGAACTGGGGAGTCTTCAATGACTGCCCCCTTACCAGATATCCACCTCCAGGACTAATTTTCAAAATATTTGACAAGTGATAACAAACGGCCACAGAGCAATCACAACAGCTGCCAGCCACAGTACTAGAATAGAGTCTTGGAGGTCTCCTGCTGTGACAGACATTACTTGATTCAGTTGCTAGGTTGTGGGGAGGTCCCAGAGGTCCTACAGGCAAGATTGAGGCAGTGGTTCTTCATCAACTGGTACAGAGGATGTTCAAGTCCTTTGTTAACAATTGAAGTACCTGTACCAGTACACATTACCCCAAAGATAGGATAGAGAGAGACAGAGTAGAATCTCTTTAAAGCTTTATGAATGAGGGACTGAGCCAGTGGTTGGTGCTTGCATTCATGGGATATCTTGCTGATTTCCCAGGTGGAAATTTCTCCTCTTGACCGAAGATAAGGACTAAAAGAGACTTCAGTGCATCACTCAACGTTTTTTTCAAATTTAGACTCTAGAAAGCCACCTAACTACAAAAGTAGGGGTACATTTCAGTGAAAATCCTTATCCCTACCTTTACATCATGTAGGAAGAAGCAAAGAAAGCAGGCAACCTGAAATGGGGACCAAAGGGTATTGGCCCACACTTCCAGGTGCCCCACATCTGAATGCTGAGGCCTGCCTGTCGGGTAGGGAGGTCTCTCTCCTTGGACTACTCCTCCCATCACCAGGATCCTCCTTTCACAGATTCATCCATCAATTCACACCTAGCTCAATTCCTCTTCCTGTGAAGAGAAAGTCTCCAAACAGAGAGGGAAATTGGATAAGCTAGACCCTGAGGCACAGCCTTTACTAGACAGGAAAAAAAAAACATCTTTGGGCTATGTGTGGGGCTCCTGAGCAATAAGGGGCGAAGTAAGCCATTTTAACAACAACCATTAATTTTTATTAAATTTCTAATCAAATACTACAATAACTTTTTCTCTTTCACAATAAAACTTAAATACTTACAACATTATCAGTTTGGGAAAAGACAAACAGAGTAAAAATGAAGAAAAGTGATGAAAAGACAAATTCAAGGACAGAATAAATACAGCCTATTTATATGCCTGCCTGGCCCTGGTGGCTGCTGCCAGAGTGCCAGACCCTCAGCCTCAGACTCAGCAGCAGTTCAAAATCTCCTCCAGCTTCAATGTGTCCAAGGGCGGGATTTTGGTGACTTCAAAGAAGACCCTGCAAAAGGAAGAGGGCTCAGTGTAAAATAGGCCAAAGCAAGCAGGCTCCATGGAATGAGTGGGACATGGGCCCTTGGTTCCCTATCTTGCTTTAACTCTGGAGCAGAAAGTAAGGTAAAAAGTACCTGAATCTTTCTTTTCCCTTAAATGAGGTTAGTCTGGGCCTCCCCATGACTGAGCACAAATGTAGCCTCAATTAGAGCTTGGCACTTACTGGTGGGAGTACTTGGAATGCACAGTCTTGAGCCTATTGCACGGACGTAAGGTCAGCAGGATGTTCAGCTGCCTGACCAAGGGGTGAAGATCAGAGGTCTTGTAGCCACTGTAATACTCCAGGGTAGGAGCCTGGAAGAAGCAACATGAACAGTGATTTATATGACAGGAAGCAGACCCTTCCTGTCTCCAATACCCAAGTCCAAACTTCCTATCCATAGTACAGGCAGGGAAGAAAGTCAATCAATTCAAAGACTCATACAGCACAGACACTGACCAATAATTACAGGGTACTACCTAAAAGACTATGTTCCAGCTGCAAGCTAGTGGTATGACTATATCCATATGCACCAGCTGGAGATTAGCCCTAGCCACAGGTATTTAAACTGAAATCCACCCAAGAATTTAAGGCACAGGACTGACTTTGTAACTCACTCACTCTCAGGTTAAGAGCCAATGGCCAAGCAAACCTCAGAACAAACTTGAGGTCCCAAGTAAACAGCCAGCTTAAGGCTGTTCCTCCTCTCTGGCTTGAACAGCTATCATTTCATGCTTTCATTTTCTCGTTCAATTTCAAGGATGCCTATCATGTGGCAAAAGGAATATAGCAGAGTGTTTAAGAGCAAAGGTTCCAGAGGCAAACTGCTTGGGTTCAAATTCCAGCTCCACTAACAGCATGGCCTTGAGCCAGTTACTCTACCTCTCAGTGCCTCAGGTTCCAAATCTGCCAAATGGGGATGATAACAGTAATTACATAATAGGATTAAATGAGTTAATATACATAAAGCACATGGAACAGAGTCTAGCACATACCCAAACAATGTTAGCTAGGATTAATATTACCAAGCCCCATACAGGAAGCTGGGAATACAAAGATGACTAAGAGGTGACTAAAGCTCCTGCTCTTGAGGAGTCTGTGGTCTAGTGGGGGAGACAGACATGCACACAGAGAATTACAAAATGTGTGGGAAGTGCTACAATGGAAGAGAGCGTTGTACAATGGAAGAGAGCGTTGTACACTGGAGGAACAGAGCTACAGGACCCATGAATTTTGGCTGGGAGAGTCACAGAAAGCTTTGCAGAGGAGGGCACGTCTGCAATAGGTGCTGAAAGTCTAGTGGGAGTTCCACAGGTAGAGAAAGGAAAATATATTATTCTGTGAGGCAGTGGTTTTCTTAAAATGTCTTAAATTATTTTCCCTGAACTCATTTTCTCCCAAATATCTTACCTGGGATTGGGAGTGGGAGCTAAGAAGCCCACCAATTTGGATCCCTTTACCACTTACTTGGCTCCTAAGATATTTCTGCAGGAATCCTGGGGCTCTACTGAATACTCTTTGGAAACCACTGCCAGAGGCAAAGGGCAGTCATTGGCATGCTGAGCAGGGGAGTAACACATGGGACAATGCATCATATTGGGTATGTTAAAGAAGATTAATGGCCCTACTGTCACTGCCCCAATTGTTCAGGCGCCAACGTTTCACATAAAGCCTACTCACTAGTGTTGATACTTTTACACACTCTCATCAAATATACCTTCTATACTGCTATATACTAGTACTGTTTCCAAAACACACAAACAGGAATATGTCACTCCCCTGCCTAAAAATCTTGCAATACCTCAGTATGAAATAAATCTTTCAGCATGGCATCAAAGGCCTCTGACCATACGCTGCCATTCTGGTCTCACCTCTCACCATTCCCTATTCATATGTCCTCTGTCCTACCCATAGGAAATGTCTTATTCTGCCCCATATACATCACACTGTTTTCTTACTGCCCTCACATCTTTTCAATTATTGTTCCCTCTGCTTAGCATGTCTCTTCTCACAGGTTCCTACTCATCTTTCAAGACCCCACTCAAAAGTCACCTCCTCTGTGAAGCCTTTCTCATCTACAGCAGTATATACAGTACAGAGGACTATGGAGCCAGACTACCTGGGTTCCGGTCAGGGCTGACACTTAGCTGATACTCACTGGTATAGCCGGGCCAAGTGTTAAAATACTGAAATATTTCTGTACTGGTTGGCAAGGAGTTTGCTGCCCTGAGCCTCTCAACTGTCCTCCCTCAGGACCTATCAGCCTTCCCCAGGACCCAAGGGTCAAAGCCAGGGTCAGCAGGGGGCCTCCAGGATCATGGCTCTGGAGCTATGGCCACATCCATTCTGATTATAGAGTAGGTATATACTTTGAACAGACTCCTAGTTCCCAAAGCCTAGCTCTGCCTCTCATTACCCAGACACGGGAAGTTGTTTCTCATCTGTACAATAGGGATAATAGTGCTGATCTCAAGGGTTGTTGTGAAGATTAAGGGAGTTAATACACAAAGTGTTTACATCAGTGTCGAAGCACTCAATAAATGCTAGCCATTATTAGTACGTATTCTTTCTCATCATCATCGCTGTCATTTACTGAATGCTTTCTCTGTCCCAAGAAATTTCAGTGCCTTGTCCAAGTTCACACAACTCTTTCTAGGGTTCGTCCTCAGCACACAGAGGTTTTTCCATCAGTAGTGGTGCTAGAATTTCTAGGCCGCAGGGCCTTAGGAGTGGTTGGGAAGAGTATGCGTATTTGCAAGCATACTCTATTGGATTGCATGTTACACGTCAGTAAAAATGCATAATTTTCTAAAGTTGCTTTTATTCACATTTTTTTATAAAATTGAGAAAGCATCAAATATGCATTTTATTTATATTGGGAAAGGAGGCTGTGGGGGCCTTCCTCCTCAGAGAAGAGCACTATAAGTATATCTGACACCCCTGTTATACACAGGAACAGCTGCTTTCACTACTCTGTTCTCTGGGTCAGCGCTTTCCAAATCCTGTTCCAACCAGCTCCCTTGGGGGTCCAATCTTGCTGAGGGGACTGCAAGGAGCAGGGGTGGAATGGGGTCAGGCAAGAATTGGGTCCACCCCACCCCCTGCTGCAATCAGAATAATTTCACATTAGTCTGTTTTGTGATATTGGGCTTTCAGGTAAGCTGTCTTTGGAACAAAGGGTACTGCGACGAAGAAAAATGAACTAAAATACTTTAAAACCATGGTTGTAGAAATCCTTCAGGCAGCCAGGCCCCTAAGATGCCAAGATGTTAAAGGATTCATAACAGCAAGTATGAAGCAGTTTTGTCACAGAGTTTCCCACGGCCCTAGTTTACACCCTCCTCCTGAGCTGACCCTGTGCTTTTAAATCCCTACCCCTTCTTCCCCACTGCCCACAGGTGTTTACCCAGTGTCCAAGCTTCTTCATGTAGAGGGCCAGGAGAAAGGAGCCAGCAGCTAGCTTAGAAGCCCTCTCCTGGATATAGTCGTATTCCTGAAGGGTCATCTCACAGATGAAGCGGGACAAGGTCAGTGTCTTCATGCTGGCATGGACACACTAAAGGCAGGAAGAAGACTGGCTCAGCAATCAATTCAGAATACTGGCACCAAGCAGAAAACCCCCTGCATTCACTCACTCCAGTTATCCCACCTCGGGCCTAAAGGGCTCTCTGTCTGAACAATGTACCTCTTCTGCCACCATGACTCACACTAAGGACCCTGCCCTCAAAACACAGACTCTTTAGAAGGGAGGATTCTGAAGTCGGCAGTGGTGTTTGCCATCTTCAGGGTTTTAAACCAAATTATCAAGTATGCTTTTGGTACCCTCCCACCTCCCCTTTCTGTACACGTCATCCTTTGAAGAGCCAAAGGCCTCCAACTGTTAACTTTGCACTGGGTTCCAGACTAGGAGCTCCAAAAGAACTCCTTCCCTTTTCTTGTTTGAACACGAACAAACGAAACACACACACACACACACACACACACACACACACACACACACACACACACACACACACACACACACACACACACACACACACACACACACACACACACACACACACACACACACACACACACACCCTACAACAAGACACACTTGTAGAATATAATGAATAATTACAAAGTGACTTCCCCTGTAACCAATATTCAGGTGAAGGAACAGAAGTTTGCCAGCATCTCCCCTAAACTTCCCATGTGTCCCTTCCTGATCAAAGAATCTTATTCCCCTCCCCTACTCTGCCCTCACCTCAAAACTTTATAGGCATAGCACGGAAAAGCTGCAATTTTCTTCCCCCAAACGCCATAGAGATCGCCAGTCTAGGAGGGTGGATTGAAGAAGAAATTCCCCCGCCCCCAGTTGTCCCTTTCCCTTTTCCTACCACTCAGGCAGCCACTCTGAAAATGGAGGGGACTAACCCAGCAGTGGAAAAATGAAGATGTGCCTCCCCCTCTTACCCTAGCATATCTGCGCAGAAAATGATAGGCAATGGGAATGTTGATATCAAATTTGAGGGTTTGCAGGATGCTGATTTCCATGGCAAGTATCTCATCTCGCTTATAAATATCATCACAGATGTACAGGAAGTCATCCACATACGGTGGGCAGGACTCCTATAATAGGTGGAGAGGAGAGGCAGTCACAACCAGGCAAAGACAGCCCACTCCTCTCTGCCTGGAGATGAAAGGCAGGGGAGGAGAGGGGTGAAGGATAGGAGGTAATAACATTCCATGGCATGAACCTTCAGGGTAGCTCTGAGAGCCAGCTTCTGGTTGATTTGAGTAGCCCATCTGAAAAAGAAAATCAGAGTGAGAGGAGGAGAGAGGATAGGGCCTCTTGGGGTAGATTCTTACAGCACTGGAAGAGGCATAATATGGCACAGGGACTGGGAGCACTGATGTCTCTTCTAATGAGTGAGAGCCAGAAATGGGAAATCTAAGGCCTGCTCTGGGGGGAACAGAGGGAAGGAGGCCACAGGAAGGGAGCTAGAGATGGAAAATGAGCCCACACTTTGTTTTCTAGTCTAAAGAATGAATGAGGATGTTTGGGACGTGGCACTGCTGGGGTAATAGGCAGTGAAAGAGAGAAAAAGAGAGAGAGAGAGAGAGAGATGGGCACAGACGGAACCTAAGCAGAAACTGAAGACCGAGGGGTGGGAGGATGTGCAAGGGCGCTAGACTGAGAAGGTCAAGGCCAGGTCAAGGGTGAGAAGAACCACCCCCCAATCCGGGAGCACCTTGCTATGTCCCGCCCTCTGCAGGTTGAACCTTAGTTTGGGGGAAAGGACCAGGAGGCAGGAAGACTCCTGAATCTTTTCTCTAGATGCACCTCACTGCCCATCCCAGTCTTCTTCTCACATCTTTCTCTATTTTCAGATCACAAACTGGACCAACCCTCCGGGCTTGTAGACAGGGACATTGAGGCCCAGAGAGAGGAAGTGACTTGCTCAAGGTCACACAGCAACCTCGTGACAAGACCAGGACAAGAAACTCTCCCTTCCACTGCTCTACTCACCAGTGGTTCCTTCCTTTCTTCTTTTATCATACCATCTCCATACCGCCCCTTGCAAAAGCCTTTCTGTATTTCTCAATCCTGTGAAGGGAAGATACCCCTGCTCCAAAAAACTTAGTGGGGGTCCTCTGCCCTGATAACCAGAAGAGGGGTGCTCCTGGTTCCAAAATTTGCCAACAAGAGCACCTTGCACTCACCTCCTCCCTCCTGTTCTTGGCTGGCCGGGAACCCCCAGCTGCTTTGTTTAACCCCCTTGAGGCTGAGACAGGGAGTACTTGCTCACACCACAAGGACATCCCTAGGTAGATGGAGGGAGGAGGAGGGAGAGATGGTAAAAGAGAAAGGAAGGGAAGCAAGGGAATGAACCAGGAAGCCAGTGAGCAAGGAAGGAAATGAGCTAGAGAGGGAAGCAGGGAACAAAGGAAAGAGTGACTGAGGAGGAAGGGAAAGAGGAAGAAAGGGAAGGAGAAGGCTATGGGGCAAGGGCAGGAAGGACAGAGGAAGGATGGGAAGGAGGGAGAGAAGGAGGCCAGGGAGGGATAGAGAGTGGAAGGGAACAAGTGTAAGTGGGTGGGAGGGAGTGACAAAAGTAAGTGAGTGAGAGGGAGCTGAACAGAGAGGGAGCAGAGAGTGAGGGGGAGCAAAGGAACCAGGGAGCAAGAAAGTTAGGGAAAGAAGTGAACCAGAGAGGGAAATAGGGGGAGAATGAGGGAGGAACGGAAAAAAGAGAGGAGGAGGAAAAAGGAAGGAGACAGGGAAGGAGGATGGGAGGAATTTAAGGTGGGGGGGTTGGAGTCATGGTACCATGGAGTAAGGATGGGAGATAGGGAGGGAAGGAGCAAGTGGGGAGGGGAGAGAAGGAACCAGCAGAAAAGGAAGGAGAAGGGGGAATGGAGAGGGCAACAGGCAGGAGAGAAGAGAGTGAACAAAGGAAAGGGACAGGGAGGAAGGGAGGAAGGGAGGGAGGGAGGATGGAAGGGAGGGAGGGGGGATGGAAGGGAGGAGGGTGGAGTAGGACAGAAGGAGGGATGGGGTGGGTAGGAGGGTGGGAAAGTGGCAGGAGGGAGGGAGGCATAGAGGAGTGAGGGATAAAACCAGGGTGGAAGGGAGAGGGTCATGGAAGGAGAGAGCAAGTGAGGAGGGGAGGGAGTGAGCTAGAGAAGGACAGAGAAAGGGAGGGCTGGAAAGAGCAATAGAGAGTGGGTGGGTGTGATGGAGGGAAGGAGCCCAGTACCGAGTGAGCGAGTGTACAAAGCAGGGATTGAGGAATCAAGGAAGGGATTGAAAGAAGGTTCGGGAGAGGAAGGGAGCTACAGAGCAAGGGCAGAAGTGGCATGACAGCAGAAGTAGAGCAAGGGCGGAAGTAGAGTGAGGGCAGAAGTGGAGTGAGGGCAGAAGTGGAGTGTGGGCCGGAAGTGGAGTGAGGGCAGGAGGGAGGTGGCAGGAAAGGGAGGCAAGTAAGGGGCAAAGGAGGGAGTGTTGGAGTCAGGGAGGTAGTAATCGAGGTAGGAGCTAGTAAGTGAAGGAGACAGTGAAGAAGGGAAGCAGAAAGCTAGTTAGGGACAAGAGCTGAGGAAGGAACACAAAAACAAATCCGCAGTTTTAAAGGTTTTCGTACTCAGTAAAAGTTGCTACTTCTCTGTTCCTAAACCTTAAGGTTTTATACTATTAGCCTATCTGAAGGAAAAGTGAGAGCTGAACAAGATTATTTGGCATCAAAGGAAGACGAGAGGATCAGATAAAGTAGATGGATTATGGTTATGAAGGAAAGGCCAGCTACTTGCTTTTATACTGCTACTTCAAAAATAACTAATTTACTTGGACTCACTACCATCTACACCAGGCCATTTTCTCTTAAATGTCTCTAGCACCTAGATTTGGAAATGCTTCCTTATAGATGCAATTCAAGACTCCACTAGACGGAGATAGAGTTGCTGGAAGAAGAAAAGGGGGTGGGGACAGAGAATTATGGTCCAGAAGGAAGCTTTAAAAAGAACAACCCATTTAACTAGGAATATGTCCACGTACACATCTTCAAAGAGGAAACGGGAGAACTTTGTTGATGCCAGGACACAAATACACCACCATTTGCACCCAACACCAGCTTCCCTGCTAAGGAAGACAGACAAAAAATTGCTAGGAAAACTTATTTGTATGCATGTATGTAATTGTACACACACACAAATACACATATATGGAAATATACACACGTGTATATGTGTGTATATACATGTATATAACATACACATACTTATACATATGCATGCATATACACACACATATATACATACATATGTAAATGCACATACACATATACATATATATCTGACTTGGATAGAAACCAATTGATTAGTTTTCCCAGGTCCTATGGACTCAGACTCACCTCAAATTTTGCTGCAATCAGGAAAGCAGTGGAACCAAGGAGTTGTAGCTTGTCCCTCTCGCATATTACCTGCATAAGGTAGTGATCTACCAGCTTCACTGCCATGTACAGGGTCTCATGACTCATCTCAAAGGTCATCTGGAGGAATACACAAACAGGGCAGGAATCTGCATATTGTCCAACTGCAAAGCCACATCCAGATAGATCTAACTACCTGGTCTGTGGCAATGAGGACAGTGAGCTTACCAGACCCGGCCAGCTGAAACTCTGCTATGAATGCAGGAACTGCTTCAGTTAGTTGCCTGGCTATATCTCTAGTGCCTTTGAGGACTCTGGCATTACCTATCCCTACACATTTGGGTAAGTGACCAATCTTACATCAGATGGAGATGCTCTGCCTTCTCTATCAGCACCTTCAGTGAACACACCTTCTCTCTTTCATCTCCAAACCTTAAATTCTTGCTTTCCCCATTTGCTGCTTTATAGTATAAACCCTGAAGGTTGACTTTCTGAAATACAAGTGCCTGACTTAAACTTTGATTGCCAAAGCACCCACTTCAAAGAGGCATCCACTTCAAGGATGGCTATCTCCAATGAACACAGTACCAGCCACAAGACTAGATAAAGAGCCAGGCCACCTCCCTCACTGAGGCTTTGTTTTAGAGACCTTGGTTGGTTTTGATAACTGACCATTTGGACTGATTTTTTTCTCTTCCCAGGCTTTAAATTCCTGCTCTTATGTTTTAAATTAACCAATAAAGTGTGACCCAGTAAAAGCAGAACCCCCTGGCCTACATGCTCATGTGTGTGCTCTCTCTTTCTTTCTCTCTCTCTCCCTCCTTACAACCTCAACCTCACCATGTGGCCCCAGCTGTGCTGTGTAATTTCCAGGTTTTGTAAGTAATAAACCTGTATTTTTTCAAAGTTTCCTGATAGTTGTTGCTGAAGGGCATCTAGCTATCATAATAAGAACCTCAAGGGGTAGTCAAGCCACAACATTAGTTATTGATTGGCTGAGACCAGCACAAAACACTACTACTTCATACAATGAAATCCCAAAAAGAGATGCTTATTTAGCCCAGAAATACAGAGACTTGTTTATTCGTTTATTCATTCATTAGTTTCTCTTTCCAACTAGATTCGCTATTAGATTATATGGATCGGGAGCAAGTACCAATAGCACCATTTGTAAGTGAGCTGAGGGGCTAAAGAAGCCAGAATGAAATTAAAGCATTAGCAGTATAACCCTCCTTTTCTTCTTTCTCTTATTTATCCTTGTTTTTGCCTTCACCCACTCCAAGAAACCATCTCCTATAGCCCTAGTCCCAGAGTTAGTGCTGGCCCATATGGCATCTTTGTGCAAATTAGAAAAAAGGTGTCTCTTTGGGGGAATGCAGCCCTGCAGGCAAATATCTTATCAAGTAGACAATACTTTCATATAAATTAACAAAAGGTGCCTCAGAGCATAGCAGCCCCCCAGTCAGAATGCACAGGTTGGCAAATAAGGGTATGAGCTGGATTCACTGCCTGCTTTTGCCTTGGCTGGAAGCTGTGTGTAGGCACAATTTGCACTGTACACAATGGTCCTACACAATCTTCAGTGATGCTTCTTCCTCACAACACCTTAGGTTCTTAACATTCAAAAACAATAAAATCTATACTAGCCTTGTAATAGGGAATAACAAATCTGACTCCATGTTAGATCTGTTTCCTTTACTTTAACCTTTGTATTCTATTGTTTTTGCTACAAGTTAATCACTAAAGGGATGTTGCCTATAGCTTGAAGTATACTTAATGGCCCATCTCCAGGAATCCTGCCCCCACCCCCAGGCCTAAATGTTAAACTAAAATATCTTTGTTCAGCTCAAAGGAAACACCCTGACCCAGCCCACCTGTGAAGGGCTATTAGAAAGAAGAAATTAACACATCCCCTTCTGGAATCTGGTGGAAACCAGGAAATATCTGCAACAGCTTATGGCCTTTTACTTTTCCTCCTCACCCCTGCCCTCTTTGTTCTATAAGAGAAACTAGCATCCAGACCCCAGCAAGATGGTTCTCGAGGACATTAGTTCTCCATCTTCTTGGACTTCCCAAATAAAGGTTTCTATTCCCTCATCTCCCAATTTATTGGCCTGTTGTGCAGCAAGCAAAATGAGCTTGGACTCAGTAACAGTCCAACACCTTAATCAATGCATGAATCCCCTCTTTAACATCTCCACCAAATAGTTATTCAGTTCCTGCCACAGAACCTCCAAATGCAACCTGATTACTCTTTGAACTGTTTTAACAGAAAATTCTTCCTTCTATTGAGTAGAAATCACCCTCACTGTAAGCTTCACTTACTTCATTTGGGCCTCCTTTTGTATTGGCTACTCTTATTGACTGGAGCCTACATGACCAAAAATAGGTCCATAAAAAGCACTGGAGAAATGCATGGCCTTGGATCTTCTCAGAAATCTGGCTTTATTAGTTTCCTATTGCTTCTGTAATAAATTACCACACACTTAGTGGCTTAAAACAACACAGATTCATTACCTTACAGATCTGGAGGTCCTAAGTCCATGGGACTCACTGGGCTAAAAAAAAAAAAGTGTTAGCAGGGCTGTGTTTCTTTCTGAAAGTTGAAGATAATGAATGAAAACGAGCTCCAAAGAGAAAAGATTCTGGAGATACACACATATACACACACACACACACACACACACACACACACACACACACACACAGAGAGAGAGAGAGAATCAAAATGAGAAAAAAGGTAGAAGAGAAATAATAAATAATAAACAAAATTTTCTCTGAGCCAAAGAAAGACAACTTTTAGATTGAAAGGACCCAAAATATACCAAATAAAAACAAGGAAAACAGATATACATCTAGATGTGTAAAAAATAATTATTTATAGGGAAGTTAATATACTAAATAACAATCTGGATCTAAAAGTCTAGATTGCTTTGACTAAAAACAGAAGACGAAATAAACTAAAAGTATGCTGATTATCTCATCTTTCTTGAAGGGCAATTAATAGATCAGGTCTGCCAAGGGCATTGATTAACTAAGTAACAACTATATCCATATGGTAGAATATTATGTAGCAGTTTAAAAGAATGAGCTAAGTTGTTGTATAACAAAGGGAGTCCAACTGGAGGATGGAAGATGCCTTGGAGGACTGGGGCAGGGAGGGTGGGGGGGACTCGTGGGGGGGGGAGTCAAAGAAGGGAGCGAATACGGGGATATGTGTATAAAAACAGCTGATTGAACTTGGTGTACCCCCCCAAAAAAAATAAATAAATAAATAAAATAAAAAATAAATAAAAAATAAAAAAAAAGAATGAGGTAGATCTATACTTATATGAAAAGATTAATAAGACTTATTCTAAGAGAAAAGAGCAAATTGCAGAGCAATGTGTACAGCATGACCTATTCATACAATACCAAAAAAACCACACTCAGTAAAAAGCTGTATTTTTATGTGCACATATCCTATATGTATATGCATTCATGTATTATTCATATAATTTAAAATTTTTAAAGAAAGGATAGTCAAAAACTTAATAAAAATGATAAGACACACAAAAAAGATCTGGAAAGATACACTCTAAACTATAGTTATGGGACTTCCCTGGTGGTCCAGTCTACGCTCCCAATGCAGGGGGCCCAGGTTCAATCCCTGATCAGGGAACTAGATCCCACATGCCACAACTGAAAAAAAAAAAAAAAAGATCCCACATGCCGCAACTAAAAGACTCCCCCACATGACACAACTGAAGATCCTGCATGCTGCAACGAAGATCCCACGTGCCACAACTAAGACCCAGTACAGCCAAATAAATAACTAAATAAACAAATATTTTTAGTATGGGAGGGGGCGGGGGGTGAAGGGGAAACTGAGACGAAGCGAGAGAGTAGCACAGACATATATATACTACCAACTGTAAAATAGTCAGTGGGAAGTTGTTGTATAACAAAGGGAGTCCAACTCGAGGATGGAAGATGCCTTAGAGGACTGGGGCGGGGAGGGTGGGGCGGACTCGAGGGGGGGGGAGTCAAGGAAGGGAGGGAATACGGGGATATGTGTATAAAAACAGATGATTGAACCTGGTGTACCCCCCCAAAAAAATAATAATAAAAAAAAACAAACAAAAAAAACAAATATTTTTTAAAAAACTATAGTTATCTCTGAGAAATAAGAATAGAGTAAAAGGGTTGTTGTTTTTGTACATACACACACACACACACACAAATATATATGAATACATACACATATAAATATCTATTAATTTTGTAGTTTAAAAAAATTGTATGGGACAGAGTGGTTAAGGTGATATAGAGGGGTGAAGAAATGCCAGGAGAAATTAACTAAACAATGATTATGGGTGGTTACCACATTGCTCTTAGACTTTGATAAGTTAAGCAGAAAAAATAAATTAGCATATAAATTATATAATTATTAAGGCAAAATTAATTGATATAATGATCTTTGTACCCTAAAGAGAATACATATTTTCTTCAAACATTAGTGAATTATTTAATTAGTGAATTATTTACAAAAACCCATTATATCTGAAGCTGTGAAGAAAATCCCATTAACTTAAGAAAAGTAGAAATTATACAAGTCATATTCTCAATATACAATACAATAAATCTAGAAATTGGCAACAAAAGGATAAACCAAATGAACTACAGAAAAGCAAGGCATTTGAAAAAAAATGGTAAGCATTATCTTAAAGGAAAAAAACCTGGGTCAAAGGGAAAATAAAAATTGCAATTGCAGATTATTGAGATAAAACAAGATACCTACAACACTATCTTTCAAAACTAATGGGATGTAGTCAGAACTGTTACTTAGAAGAAAATGTATAGTTTTGGAGCTCTTATGAAGTCAGAAAAAATTAAAATAGAATAAACATTCATTTTAAGAAGCTACGGAAAAACAACAGAATAAACTTCAATAAAATAAGAATAAAAAAAGATGAAAGAAGATATTAATAAATTTTATTAAAAAGAAAAAGTTATACATTTATCCACGAGCTAATTCTTTGAGCAGAGGACTGAACGAATCTTTCGTGAAGAGAACTGAGGAAAAGAGTGTATACATGCATGCAAACACATGGGAGAGAGATAACATCACACACAACACTTTGAATGAGAAAAGAAATAATTACAAAGGATTCTAAAAGAATACCATGTACAATCTATAATAATAACTGTGAAAATATCCATGAAATGGATGACTTTTAAGGAAAATATAAACTACAAAAATGACTCAAGAAGAGTAATAAGGACTTCCCTGGTGGCACAGTGGTTAAGAACCCACCTGCTAATGCAGGGGACATGGGTTTGATCCCTGGTCCGGGAAGATCCTACACGCCACAAAGAGCAAGCAGCAAGCTACTGAGCCTCGCTACACAGCCTGCCTACTGCGCAGTACTACTAGAGCCCACAGGCCTCTACGACTAGCCAGGCCCAAGTGCCAGCAGACTACTGAGCCCGCATGCTGCAACTACTGAAGCCCATGCGCCTAGAGCCTGTGCTCTGCAAAAAGAGAAGCCACCGCAATGAGAAGCCCATGCACTACAAAGAAGAGTAGCCCCTGCTTGCCACAACTAGAAAAAGCTGAAGACCCAACACAGCCAAAAAAAAAAAAAAAAGTAATAAAACCTTAGTAGGCCAATAACCATCAATATTATTAGAAAAAGTTATCAAAAATGACACACACAAATGACATCATGCCTCAATGGGTTCATGGGCAAGTTCTTCAAGGAAAATATAACTCCCGTGTTAAACTTAATTCTATAGGAAAATCTCGCTAATTAATTAATTTCCCTTACTAATTAATTAATAAGCTAGAGTAATCCTGGTACCAAAACTTAATAAAGACAGCATCCTTTTCACCAAAAACTTATAATCTTATTTGTGATTACAGAAGCAAAAATTCTAAATAAACTATAAGCACACTAAATCCAAGACTAAATTAAACAAACCATGACTAAGTTCAGCAAGGTAGATGAATACAAAATAAATATAGAAAAACATCCATTGCTTTCCTAATATACTAGCAGTAGATTTTAAAATTAAAGGAAAAAGGATAACATAACAAAAAAAAGTCCTCAGTACCCAAGAAAAACATTTTTAAGTCAGTGAGATTGATACAAAGAGAATCTTTTAAAACTTAAAATTGTAAAAGAAGACCTGGTAATGAAATAGACACAACATAACTGGCTTGGAAAGTTCAATATTGTGAAATCTGTTAATTCTCCCTGAATTAGCTCTCCCAACAGGCTATTTTTTTTTGCCAGGAGAAACGTGCTCATCAACAGGCTATTTTTGAAAACTGACAAAATTATTCTACATCTCACCTGGAACAATTAATGTGTAAGAACAACCACGAATATTTTGTAAAATATTAGTAAAGAGGCAATAAATGTATTACAAAGCTATAATAATAAAAACAGCATACTACTGATTTTAGAATAGACAAATATACCAAAGAATGGAATTGAAAAGACCATAAACAAACCCAAGGATAAATAATAAAAGATGTCATTTCAAACCAGTGGATAATGAAAAACAACAAATGGTATTAGAATAACCAGGTAATCATTGGGTAAAGGTGTATAAATGCTGACACCAAAACCAAAGTAAATTCCAGACAAAGATTTAAATGTAAACATGAAACTAAATGTTCTAGAAAAAATTCAGAGAAATATTTACATAATTATGACTGAAGAAGGCTTTTCTAAGAAACAAATCTTAAAATCATAAAAGAAATAATTGATAGACCTGACTACTTAAAATGTCACTGCTCCTGTACATCAAACTAAAATAATACAGTAAAAAAATTTCACTTAACAGAATGCAAAAAATATAACATCCTGTGTTGGTAAGGTTATGAGAAAAGAGTCACTTTCATTCAGTTCTGGTAAAAGTAAAAATGGGCATGACACTTCAGAAGCATAGTTGCCTATACACACAAAACTTTTAAATATGCATTGTTTTGATCTAACACTTCTATTCCTAGTCATTTATTCCAGAAGAACAAAAGTAAATTATGATCAATGCAAATGTATGCATGTTCACTACAGGGTTATTTTTCTAAGAGCAAAATTTGGAAATAACCTAAATGTCCGTTAATAGGGTGGGTAAGTAATGACAGTTGAAGAACAAAATACTATACTGTTGACAAAACTGAAGTATAAATATGTCAATTTAACTGGAAAGCTATTTGCAGTTACAAGAGCATTGTTACATGAGAAAAAAAGCAAGTTACAAAGCACTATGAAGAGGACATGACAATCCCAAATGTATATACTCCTAACAACAGTTTCAAAATACACAAAGCAAAAAAATGGCAAAACTGAAAGAGAAATAGACAAATTTATAATTATAGTTGAAAATTTCAGTACTCTTCTGTCAATAACAGAATTAGTGCACAGAAAATCAGCAAAAATAATAAGGAAATCAGCAACATGAACCAACTGAATCTGACATTTCATAGAACATTGACTCCATTCAACAGCAGCAGAATACACATTCTTCCCAAGTGCACATGTAACATTCACCAAGACAGACCATATCCTGGATGATAAACATTAAAATTTTTTAAAGAATTAAAATCACATAAAGTGTTTTCTTTGACCACAGTAGAATTAAACTAGAAATCAATAACAGAAAAATAATAGTGAAATCTCCAAACACTTAGAAATTAAACAACAAACTTCTAAATAGTTCAAGCAGTTAAAGCAGTGCTTAGGGAGAAATTTATAGCATTAAATGCTTATATTAGAAAAGAAGAAAAGTTTGAAATCGATAATCTAATCTTCCACCTCAAACTACGAAAAGAAGAGGAAATTAAACCCAAAGGAAGAGAAATGAAACTATAAAAATTAGAGCAGATATCAATAAAACTGAAAACAGAAAAACAGAGAAAACAAATGGAATCAAAACCTGGTTCTTTGAAAAGATCAATAAAAATGATAAACTCTTAGCAAGATTGATAAACAAAAAGAGAGAAGACAAAAATTACCAAATATTAAGAATGAAAGACTAATCCGGAAATGCTATGAATATAAAGTCAATAACTTAAATGAAAGGACCAATTCCTTGAAAACCACAAACTTCCAAATGTCACCTGACATGAATAGATAATTTGAACAATCTCATAACTATTAAAGAAATTATATTCTTAGACAAAATTCTTCAGGGAAAAGAAAAAACTTCAGGCCCAGATGGTTTCACTTGTGAATTCTACCGAACATTTAAAGAATAAATAACATCAGTTCTACATATCTCTTCCAGAAAATAGAAGAGAAGGGAATACTTCCCTAATTATTTTATAATGCCAGTGTCATTCTCATACCAAAACCAGAAAAAGACAATACGAAAAAAAAAAAAAGAACACTATAGAGACCAACATCCATCATAAACATAGATGCAATAATCCTCAACAAAATATTAGCAAATAAAATGCAGCAATTTATAAGAATACCCCAAAAAATAATAAATAAATAAATAAAATTTTAAAAAAAATTTATAAGAATAATATGCCAGAACCAAGTGGGGTTTATCCCAGGAATATGAGGCTGTTTCAATATTTAAAACTCAACGTAATCCACCACATCAATAGGCTAAAGCAAAAAAAAAAAAAATCACATCAACAGATGCAGGAAAAAAGCATTTGACAAATTTAACATTGCCGTGATAAATATATATCATCAAACTAGCGATGAAAGTAACTTTCTCAACCTGATCAAAGGTAACAGCAAAAACTCTACAGTTAAGATCATACTAATAGTGAAAAATTAGCTGCTTTCTTCCAAAGATCAGGGACAAGGCAAGGCTGTCCACTCTCACTGCTCCTATAAACATCATAATGAAGTCCTCCACAGTGCAATAAAACACAAAAATGAAGTTAAAAGCATACAGATTGGAAAGGGATAAAACTGTCTCCAATTGCAAATGACATAATTGTCTATGTAGATAACTTCAAGAAATCTACCAAAAAAAGAACCCCTAAGACTTAATAAGTTTTAGCAAGATCATAGAATACAAGGTCAACACACAAATATCAATATTTCATATTGACAGCGTACAAATGGAAACCAAAAATTTTAAAAGTACCATTTACAATAGCTCCAAAAAAAGAAAATATTTTGGTATAAATCTAACAAAACATGTACAGGATCTATATTTAAAAAAAAAAAAACAAAGAAAATCTAAATAAATGAGAAACATACTACATTCATGGTTCATGGGTTGGAAGATTCGACAAAGAAAAAATGTTGATTCTACTCAAATTCACCTATAGATGTGTATCAGGGGTGCCCAAGAGCACCCCCAGGTACGATGATTCCTGGGATGACTCACAGGACTCAGCATATAGTCATACTCACAGTTATGATTTATTATAGCAAAAGATACAAAGTAAAAAAAAAGATACAAAGCAAAGAGAAAAGGAGCATGGGCAAAGTTTGGTGAAAACCAGAGCAAGCTTCCAAGAGTCCTATTCCTACAGAGTCTCTCAGGATGCACTTAATTCCTCCAGCAATAAGATGGAACAATACATGTAAAGTGTTGTGTACCAGGGAAGCTCATTAATGACACAGTGCCTAAGATTTTACTGGGAGCTGGTCACATAAACACTCTGCCTAACATGTACCAAAATTCCAGACTCCCAGAAGGAAAGCAGGTATCCAGAATAAACCACCTTGTTTGCGCAAAAAGTTTAGGCACAGTTATCATTAGAGGAGAATTCTACAGCAGTGTAGGGAACTGTTTACCAATCAAGTTCCCAGATGCCAGCCAGAGGCCAACCTTGCAAACAGGCCTTTCTAAGAATAGTGGCATCATGCCTGTTATGTTAACTCTTTTCTGCACAAGATGTAATTCAATTCCAATCAAACTCTCAGCAGGAATTTTTGGCAGATAGACAAACTGATTCTAAAATTTATCTAGAAAGGCTAAGACACTAGAATAGCTAAAACGATTTTGAAAAAAAAAAAGACAAAACAGAGTTGAAAGAATCATGTTACCTCATTTTAAGACTTACTATAAAACTATAGAAATAAAGACTGTGATATTGGCAAAGGGATAGACACAGAGATCAATGAAACAGAATATAGAAATAAGTATAGAAATACACCCACACAAATAAAGCAAACTGATTTTTGGCAAAGGTGCAAAAGCAATTTAGTGAAGAAAGCATATCTGTCCACAAATGGTGTTAGAACAATTAGACATCCATATGCAAAACAATGAAATTTGACTTTAAAACCTTCATATCTTATATAAAAGTTAACTCAAAATGGATTATAGATTTAATGTTAAAGCTATAAAACTTTTAGATAAAATACAGGAGGAAATATTCATGACCCAAGTTTAAGCAGAGTCCTTAGACATGACACAAAAAGTGCAATCCATGCAGAAAACATTGAAAATTGGACTTTATCAAAATTAAAACTTTTGCTCTGTGAAAGACACAGATAAGAGAATAAAAAGGCTATAGACTGGTAGGATGGCTTTGTAAATCACACATCCAACAAGGGATTTGTATCCAGAACGTGTAAAGAACTCTCATAACTTAACACAAAGAAAATAAACTACCCAATTTAAAATGGGCAAAAGATGTAGACACTTCATCAAAGAGGATCTACAGATGACAAGTATTGATGTTCAACCCCATTAGCCCTTGAGGAAATGCAAATCAGAACTATGGTGAGATTCCTCTACACATCTCTATGACTAAAGTTTAAAAATAAAAGAACAATACCAAGTGCTGACAAGGATGCAGAGCAACTAGAACTCTCATACATTGCAGGTGAGAATGCAAGATGGTACAGTCACTCTGCAGCACTTTCTCATTAACTTAAACATACATTTATCATATGACCTAGCAATCCCACTCCTGGGTATTGATGCTGGAAATGAAAACTTATATTCACATAAAACCCTGTACATTAATGTTTATAGATGTTCTTTTCACAGTCTCAGAAACTGGAAACAACTCAATTGTCCTTCGATGGGTGAAGGATAAAACAAACGTTGGTACATCCATACCATGGAATACTACTCAGCAATAAAAAGGAATGCACACACAACTTGGATAGATCTCAAAGGAATTATGGCGAGTAATAAAAGTCAATCCCAAAAGGTTACATAGTACATGATTCCATTTACATAACATTTCTGAAATCACAAAATTATAGAGGTGGAGAACAAATTAGAAGCTTCCAGGGACAGGAAGGTGAGGGGAGGGAGATGGCTGTGGTTATAAAAGGGTAAAATGAGGGATCTTTCTGGTGATACAATAATTCTCTATCGACTGTGGTTGTGGTGCTTATGAAATTTACATGTGTGATAAAATTATATAGACTAAACACATACAAATAAGTGCATGTAAACTGGTGAAATATAAATAAGGCCTGTGGACCTTGATTGTGCTACTATATTACAGTTATGCAAAATGTCACCATAGGGAGAAACTAGGTGAAGGGTACACAGGACCTCTCTATATATACTATTTTTTGCAACTTCTCATGAACCTATTATTTCAAAACATTAAAATTTCACAGAATTGTATACCAAAAGTCAATTAATTATTTTAAAATATAAAAATTAAAGTTACAAAAACAATATATATAATATCTCATTTTCTACAACTGTGATTATCAAAATGTATACATTAGCATCACTTGTGGAGCTTAAAAAAATATGTGTGTCTGAGCCACACTCCCACAATTCTTATTTGATAAGTCTTGGATGAGACCTGGGCATCTGTGACTCTCTGATCCATGCACCACTTTAAAAGTGGGGGATAATAAACACACACGAATGTTAACACTGTTTGTAGGTTATGGGATCATAAGTAATTACAATTTCTTACTTTGCTATAATAAATGTGAACTTTTGTGCAATAAAAAGAATAACAAAAGCTTTTTTAAAAAAAGATTCAGTTCATCATTCCAGCTGGTAGAGATATTTTATCTGTTATCCATTTATTTCCTATCCCTACTCCCAGTTTCATGCCATCTGTGAATTTGATGAGATGTTCTTCTCTGATCTCATCTACATCACTTATAAAAATGTCGATCAGAACAAAGTCCACTGGCAGTCTACTTGAAATCTCTTTCTTGCTTGGTAATGATCAGCAATCTTTGTGATCAATTTTACTTATTTAAGGTCTACTCAAATTCTACTCTAATCTACTATTCTTCATCATTTCCATAAGATAGCATTTTCATGCTGTGCTGATATTCAAATATACCACGTCTGCCACATTTCCCTGGTCTGTCACTCCAAACTGAGCCTGAACCATTACTCTGGTACTTAAAGGATATTAAACTATATTATGTTTTCTTCCCAATTATATAGTAAGACTCTGCTGGGCATAGACTATGCCTTATGTTTCCTTGCAAACTCCACAGCAATCCTTTCAATTCCATTCATTCAACAAATATTTATTGACACCTACTACATCCAGGTACTATTCTGGGCTATCCTTGGTTAGTATAAAGTGATAATTAAGTATTCATAACAATATCCCCTCAACATCCAACCCTGGACAAATAGCCATCTGCCCTCTTTGGGGCCACACTGTCCTTCCTATTACCCATCCCATCCAAAGCTTGAAAGACTTTGTCACTAACCCCTAGCCAAATCACTAGATATACTTTTACAGGATTTTGAGAATGATTAAACTACCATACCATCATTGCCTTTTCTACAAATATCTCTCCTTCCACTGTTCTCACAGCATCTTATTAATAACATTCTTACAGTACTTAGTAAATTCTACTTTGTATTATTCTTATCTGCCTGCATGTCTTATCTTGTCCCCTAGGTCATAAGCTCCCTGAGGGCAGGAGTCATGGCTTATTCAGATCTTGTAGACCCAGTAAAATTTTACTATGTTTGGGGCCTGGCAAAGCTGAATGAATAATTGATAAAGAGAATAGCAACCCCTGAAGGCAGCAGTTGTCAGGCTTACCTGCACTTCCACCAACCAGTCCACGAGAATAGCTCTCATGTCACTGTTGATATCAGTCTGCCTGGTCATGTATTTCTCAAGTATGAAATTTTCCTGGCAGCAAGAAGAGAGAAATGTTAACAAACTCTTCTTGTAGTTCAAAAATTGTAACTTAGGAAAAAAATATTTGCAACTAACATCTCAGAAAAAGTTATAACTTAAGTAATTTCCTCACGGTTCTAACTCATTATTTTCAGCCGGCATCAGGAGCCCATCAAAGTATCCTTTTCCAGACAAGTTTCAGTTATCCTTGGGAAATGGACACACATGATATTCAAGTGTCAGGGTGGATATTAAGGAGGCCGGCAGAATACGGAACATGGGCAGGAATACACCTATGACTATAGATGAATACCAAAGAGATTCTGCTCCTTCTTTGCAATTCAGTCTAAAGCATGATACCATGCTGTGTAGAGGAGTCCTTCTCACACTTTAACATGCATATGTGAAAGAGACTTGGGGATCTTTAAAATTCACATGCTAATTTAGAAGGTCTGGGGTGTGGCTAGGTTTCTGCATTTCTACCAAGATCCCAAGTGAAATTGATACTGCTGAGCTAAGGCCCGCACTTTTAGTACAGCAAAATTATCTCTTGCTTCCTCCAAGGTATACTAGAAAAAGTACAGGCTCTGGAGCCAGTTAATCCATTGCTGTATCTCTAGAGAAAAGATGAGATAGTCATCCTTCCTCTTATGCATGGCTTGCTAAAATTCTAAGTAGATAACCTTGGCCCCATCTGTTCCACTGAGAGACAGAAGAAAATTTGGAATTGATGAATATTAGTGGTAAAGGAGATTGGCAGATTTCAAAGGGGAAAAAAAATTTCACCAGGTTGGAGGGCTGGAACAAAGGGTCTGGTTTTACATATGATGCCAGAAACTTGCATAGAGAAGGGAAAAGATCTCTAAGAGCAGTCACTCAGAAAGAGCTTGCTTGACAATTTTTGTGTCAGAGATCACCTCCTCAGCAATTAGAGGTGCAGGCTTATGGTCTCCAAGGTAAGCAGACTTTAGTTCATATCCCAGATCCACCACATACTAGTTGTGCTGACTGAGCAGTTTCCCCCAACTATAAAAAAGGAGATAATAATACCTACCATCATGAAGTTATTGGGAAAACTAAACAAGATAATGTTTATAAATCCCTTAGCACAATGTTTAACTCACAGTAAGCTACCAGTAGATGTCAGTTGCTGCTATTAGTATTTTCATCATCACTATTACCTCCTGTTTAAACCTGCATTTGAAGGATGTGTGATGAATAAATGAGAACTGGAAATCATTGCCCCTCACCCCCACCACCGACACACCTCTCTCTCCTTCATGTAATTGAAGATATCCTTAGCATATACTGAGTTGAAAAATGGATCACTGTGGTCATTGTCAATATCTTCCGGTGGTGTCACCTGCTTGGAAATCATCAAAAAGACATATTAAGAGAAAGATTCCAAGAAAAGCTTAGCACACATACATAAAAAATGACTCCTTTCTTCCCACTGTCATCTTCTCCTAAGGTTCCTCAAACCTTATATGTCCTGGGCCATAACAGAGTACCCCTTGGCCCTGTAATCCTCTTACTGTTGAGTAACCAAGAAATGCTTAGTCCTCCTGTTCACACCTGCTCTGCCCTAAGAACCGGGCACTATTTTTACAGGTAAGCTCAGGATTATCCAAGAAAGACATTCTTATCTTACTCTGTCAACTTACGTCACCTGTCTTCTTAGGTCCTTTGTTATGTATCAATGCTTTGATCTGGCCCAGTTCACCTTCTTGTTAGCTTTATCCTCCCTTCTACACCTTTAACCAGGTTGGTTTTGCCTACAAGAGGGGTCTTTCTTCTCCTCTTTGCCAAATCTCATCCCTTAATCCTTTCAATTTACAACTTAAAAATTATCTTCCTAGGAAGATGCCTCAGTGAACGTAACCCACCTTTGGCTAAGGTCCAATGTCATGCAGACTGCAATTACTAAGAAAGGCAATTTCCTGAAAGAAATTGTCTAACCACTACTGAAAAGCATACACACACACACAGTATTCCAGACCCTTGGGGGTATTCCTGGAATAAGGCCAACTTGATTTAGTATCAAATGCTTAGGAAGGCAAAAAAAAAAAAAACCTCTTTGCTAGCAGCCACCTCCAGGACAACAAAGAACACTTCATCTAATTTAAGAAGAAAGAAGACAGAATACCTCCTCCTGTGATCTCTTGTCCGGAGATGAGAAGGGTTTATCGGAACTGAATTCACAAGTACTAGACTTGCTTGTGGTACTGAGCTTGCCCACACTGGACATGGTGACAGTACTGGACAAACCTATTCTAGATTCAGGGGCAGTTGTGGACACATGTGGGATGGTTTCAACTTGGAGGATGATGAAATCTTTGAGAAAGGTGTCTTCTTCGTGAGTGAGATTCTTTTGCAAGGTCAGTGGCTCCTTGGAGGACAAGTCCTTCTCACTGCTGGGCTTCTCCTGCAAGGCCAATGGCTCCTTCAGGATAGCCTCCTCCTCAATTGTGGGATTCTCCTGCAAGGCCAAGAGCTCCTCGAAGAGGGTCTCTTTCTTGCTCCTGGGCTTCTCCTGCAAGGCCAAGGACTCCCTCAACATGGTTTCCTTCTCAATGCTGGGATTCTCCTGCAAAGCCAGAGGCTCCTTCAGGATGGTCTCCTTTTCAATGCTGGGCCTCTCCTGCAAGGCCTGTGACTGCTTAATAAGGGACTCCTCTTCATTGGCGAAGTTCTCTTGCAAGGCCAACTGCTTTTTCAAGAGGAACACTTCACCCTGAGCAGTGGGCTTCTTTAAAGATAACTGCCCCTTTATGCTCACTGCTGCCTCAGTGGAGAGCTCCTCCTTCACAACCAATGGTTTCTTAAAAAGGAATTCCTCTTCAGTGGTGCTTTTCTCCTGCAAATCCAACTGTGTCTTCAAGCAGTCCTCTTTTGTATCAGTCTTATTCTGCAAGGCCAGAGACTTCCTGAAGAGGCATTCATCTTTGTCGGTAGGTTTAACATGCATTGAAAATGGCTCCTGAAAGGGGAATTCCTCCTCAGTGGTAGGCTTCTCCTCCAAGGTCAATGGCTCCTTAATATATGATTCTTCTTCAGTTGTGATATTCTCCTGCAAGGCCAATGGCTCCTTTGAAAGGGACACCTCCTGCAGAGTGGTATGATTCTCTTTCAACACAGATGGATCCTGGAAGAGGAACTCCTCTTCAGTTGTAGACTTTTTCTTAAAGGGCAACAGCTTCTTAAAGAGTGACTCTTCTTCAGAGGTGGTCTTCTCTATGACCAGTGGCTTCTTTAAGGGGAACATCTTCCCCTGAGTGATCTGCCTCTTTTTTAAAGATAATGATGTCTTGGTATTAAATGCCTCATCAGTTGAAGACTTCTTCCTAAATGACATTGGCTCCATAAAGGAATCCTTACCTTCACCAGTTATATTCTGCAAGTCCAACAGTTCTTGGCAGACAGACATCATTTGAGTGGTACACTTCTTCTTCTTTAAAGATGACTCCTTGGTAGAGACTGCCACGTTTGTGGTATGTTTCTTCCTAAATGACACTGGCTCCCTAAGAAATTCACCTTTATTGTCTACAGTCTCCTGCAATGCCCATGGCTTCTTCAAGAGGGCCACACCCCCCTGAGTGGTATGCTTCTCTTGCGGTGCAGATGGTTCCTTCAAGAGGGACTCCTCCTCAGTGGTAGGCTTCGTTTTAAAGGATAATGGCTCCTTAATGAGTGACTTCTCTTCAGAAATGGTCTGCAAAACTAGTGGCTTGGTCAAACGGGACTTCTTACCCTGAGTGGTACCCTTCTTCTTTAAAAATAACTTATTGGAGGAGGTTGCCTCCTCAATGGTACGCTTCTTCTTAAAAGCCAAAGGCACCTTTAAAAGTGACTCCTCCTCAATTGGAGTCTTTTGCAAGACCGAGGGCTTCTTCAAGATGGATCCCTCCTCCTGAGTGGTGTCCTTCTCCTGCAATGCTGATGGCTCTTGGAAAAGGGACTCCTTAGTGGTAGGCTTCTTCTTGAAGGAGAACGGCTCCTTAATGAGTGACTTCTCTTCAGAGGTGGTCTTCTGCAATACTAGTGGCTTCTTCAAGTGGTACATCTTCCCCTGAGTGGTACGCTTCTTTAAAGGTAATGGCTTCTTGGATAGGGTTGCCTCCTTAGCAGTATGCTTCTTCCTCAAGGAAATTGGCTCCATAAGAAATTCATCTTCACCATCTTTTTTCTCCTGCAATGCCCATGGCTTCTTCAAAAGGGTCACCTCCCCATCAGTGGTGTGCTTCTCTTGCGACACAGATAGCTCCTGGAAGAGGGACTCCTCCTTAGTGGCAGGCTTCTTTTCAAAGGACAATGACCCCTTATTGAGTGCCTTCTCTCCAGAGGTGGTCTTCTGCAATACTAATGGCTTCTTCAAGTGGGCCGTCTTCCCCTGAGTAGTGCGCTTTCTCTTTAAAGATAATGGCCTCATGGTGAGGGTTGTCTCCTCAGTGGTTGTAGGTTGTTTCTTAAAAGCCAGTGGTTCCTTAAAGAGGGAATCCTCTTCAGTGTCAATCTTCTCCTGCAAGGCCAATGATTTCTTCAAGATGGACACCTCTCGTTCGGTGGTGTGCTTCTCTTGCAACGCAGGTGGCTCCTGGAAAAGGGACTCCTTCTCAGTGGTAGGCTTTCTCTTCAAAGACAACAGCTCCTTAGTGAGTGACTTCTCTTCAGAGGTAATCTTCTGCAATACTAGTGGATTCTTCACACAGGACATCTTCCCCTGAGTGGTACACTTTTTCTCTAAAGATAACAGCTTCTTGGTGGGGGTCGCCTCCTCAGTTTTAGGCTTCTTCCTAAAGTTTGTGGGCTCCATAAAGAAAGAATCCTCCTCAACATTGATGTCCTCCAAGGCCAACTCCTCCCCCAAGCAGGGCTTCTTCCCCTGATATGTACACATATTCCTTAAGGATAATTTCTTCTTGGTCATGGCTGCCTCCTCAGTTTCATGCTTCTTCCCAAAAGTCACTGGCTCTACAACATCACTGTCAGTCTCCTCCTGCAAGGATAGTGGCTTCTCCAAGAGGGACATCTCCCCCTGATCTGTGCCCTTCTTTAAAGATAATGATCTCTTGATGAGGACTGTATCCTCAGTAGTAGGTTCCTCTTTTAAAATGAATGGCTTTTTGAAAAGAGATGCCTCCTCAGCAGTGGGTGTCTTGGAGCTAGTAGGTATCTCCAGAATGAGCGGTTTATCTATAATATTTGGTACCACGGTGCTTGAGACTACTACTGATGAGAGTTCCAGCTTCTTATACCTATAAAGGAAACAGGTATAAGAAGAATGAAGTTCCTAGAATCCTCACCTACCATTTCATTTTGTCACTATACTTACTAAATGTATGGAAAGGGAAAGGGCTTCAACCCCAAGAGATAGACTAGAGGGTAAAAATCAATGAGTACCATAGTAAATCAACTAACCAGCACACTGTATAGTTTCTATGGCCTAGATCCCCACGCTTTTCTAAAAAATTTCCCCCTGAAATCCATGTCATGCTTTCTCATATATGATTTATTAACTTTATTTATATACAAACGCTTTTATTATAATACCACACTGAGTGATTTGCTTATATATCAGTCTCCCTCACTAGCTGCATTTATTTGTCTTTGTCTATCAGCACCAGGCATCTGGTAAAATTCAAGTTGAAATTAATATTGTTTGAAGGCTTATGAGAGAGGATTATAAGAGAGAGGCTTATAAAAGGCTTATGAAGGCTTATAAGGGAAAGTTGGGCTAGTACTTAATGTTCATGGTATTTAATCATATTCCTTTCACTCTAGGCTATTATGAGATGCTTTCCTAAGGGAGGTAATAAAAAGACCAAAAAAACATTTGTTCACATGTGTCAGATGCAAAGCTTTGTTTCGAATAGCATTGCATGTCCAATTAGAGTGACTAACCTGATGTGACCAAATCACTGGATGACTAGAAATCAGAATAAGAAAAGGGAGAGAATTAAAGGTAAATACCAACCATCTGAACAAGAGTAAGTACCTTCAAAAGACTAGATATTATATGATTCCATTTATATTAAGCATCCAGAGGAGACATATCCATAGAGGTATATGCATAACAGAAAGTAGATTGGTAGTTGCCTGGAGCTGGGAAGGGGTGGGGAGGAGGGTAGAAAGCGACTGGGAAAGAGAAGGGACTACGGGTATGAGTTTCTTTGGGGTACGGGGTGCTGAAAAAGTTCTAAAATTAGATAGTGGTGATGGTTATACAACTCTATAAATATGATTTTTTAAAAAAATCACTTAAGTGTTAAAAAAAAAAAAAGGATAGGTTCCAGGTCTCTCCTGATGAGAACTTTTAGAAGTAGCCTTCAGATAGTCTAGTTATGATAAAGAGCATGCATTCTGAATCTACACTGACTGGATCCAAACCCTGGCTCCCCCATTTACCGGCTGGGGGACCTTGGGCTAGTTAATGCTCTATGCTTCATTTTTTTCACCTATAAAATGAGGATCATAATATTACCTCCTATATAGAATTACTGTGAAGATTTGATTAACATGCATAAAAATAGTTAAAACAAATAACTGTTAGAACAACTGCATGCCAATAAATCAGAAAATTTAGACAAAATGGAAAAATTCTTAGGAAGATACAAACTACCAAAACAGACTCAAAAAGAAAACAGAAAATCTGAACATACCGATAACAAGTAAAGACGTTGTATTAATAATCAGAAACTACCCACAAAGAGAAATCTAAGCCCAGATGGCTTCACTGAATTCTACCAAACATTTAAAGAAGAACTAAAACCAACATTTCATGCACTCAGGAAGAGGTAAGAATGGTTCCCAAGTCATTCTATGAGGCCAATATTATTCTGGTACCAAAAGCAAAGATATCAGAAGAAAATTCAAGTCTGATATATCTTATCAACATAGATGCAAAAATCCTCCAAACCAAATCCAGCAGTATATAAAAGGACTATACACTGTGACCAAGTAGGATTTATCCCAGGAATGCAAAATTAGTTTAACATCTGAAAATCAATTCATGTATCATACCATATTAACGGAATAAAAACAAAAGCTACATGATCATCTCAACAGATCCAGAAAAATCATTTGACAAAATTCAATACCCTTTCATGATAAAAGCACACAACAAACTAGGAATAGAAAGGAGATTCCTCAACTATGAAAGAGCATCTATGAAAAACCCAAAGCTAATGTTACAGCTAATCATGGAAGACTGATGCCTTCCCCCTAGGATCAAGGAGAACACAAGGATGTCCAACTCTCTTTTTGAGGGTGGAGGATTTGTCATGTAGTAGTGAATAACTAATACAGCATTGCTGATGCTCTAGAACTGAATCCCTCTGTTCTTTGAATAAAGTACAAACTCTTTGCCATGGTCCGTAAGGCCCTGGTGATCTTGCTCCTGCCTGACTCTCCATCTCTTAAGAAACATTGGTATAGGAAATAGATATTTAGTGTCTATGATATCTAAAGCCTGGGGTGATCAGAGTAGGCTTCCTCAATAGAGTGACCAACTTTCCTTGTTTGCCTAGGACTGAGTGGGTTCCTGGGATGCAAGACTTTCAATGTTAAAACGGAAAGTCCTAGGAAAACCAGAATAAGTTGGTCCTTCAACTCTTGGACGGTAAGGATGTTCAAGTCCTGACACTTCTATTCAACATAGTACTAAAGGCTCCAGCCAGGGCAATTAGGCAAGAAAATAAGAGAAAAGGCATCCAGATTGGAAAGGAAGAAGTAAAGCTATCTATATTAGCAGATGACATAATCTTACACATAGAAAATCCTAAGGAACCCACACAAACAATATTAGAACTAATATACAAATTCAGCAAAGCTCTATGATTCAAGATCAATATACAAAAATCTCATGTATTTCTATATCCTTGCAATGAACAATATGAAAATGAAATTATGAAAACAATTCCATTCACAATAGCATCAAGAATAAATGCTTAGAAATAAATTTAACGAAAGAGGTGAAAAATGTATTCTCTGAAAATTACAAAAAATGTTAAAAGAAATTAAAGATCTAAATAAATGAAAAGACATCCCATGTTCCTGGATTGGAAGACTTAGTATTGTTAATATGGTAATACTACCCAAATTGATTTATAAGTTCAAGGCAACCTCTATAAGAATCCCAGCTGGCTTATTAGTAGAAATTGACAAGCTGATCCTAAAATTGATATGGAATTGCAAGGAACCCAGAAGAGCCAAAACAACCTTGAAAAAAAGGAACACAGTTGGAGGAATCACACTTCCCAATTTCAAAACACACTACAGAGCAACAATCAAAATAGCATAGTATTGGCATAATGAAAGACATGTAGATCAGTGGAATAAAATTGAGAGTTCAGAAATAAACACATTTACAGTCAACTAATTTTCAACAAGGGTGCAAAGACAAATAAGTGGAGAAAGATTAGTCTTTCCAACAAATGCTGCTGGGGCAACTGGATATCTATCAATACATGGTAAATAACGAAGTTAGACCCCTAACATATACCAACAACAAAAATTAACTTAAAATGCATCAACAATCTAAGTTTAGAGCTAAAACTTTAAAATTCTAAAAAGAAAAAAAAATCTTAAAAGTAAATGTTCATAACCTTGGATTTGGCAATGCTTTCTTAGATTATGACACCACAAGCATAAGCAACAAAAGAAAACATAATTGGATTTCATTAAAATTAAAAACATTTATGCCTCAAGGGACACCAAGAAGAAAATGAAAAGACAACCCACAGAATGAATGAAAAATACTTGCTAATCATATATCTGAGCAAGAACTTGTATCTAGACTATATAAAGAATTCTTACAACTCAATAATAAAAAGATCGATAACCAAATATTTTAAATAGGCAAAGGACTGGAACAGACATTTCTCCAAAGATACGCAAGTGGCCCATAAGCAGATGAAAGATTCCCAAATCATTTGTCATTAGAGAACTGCAAATCTAAACCACAGTGAGATACCATCTCACACTCACTAGAATGACCATTAAAAAAATAAAAAACAAACATACAAACAAAAAAACAGAAAATGGCAAGGATGTGGAAAATTCAAAACCCTCATCCATTGCTGCTAGGAATGTAAGATAGTGCAACCACTGTGGAATACAGTTTGGCACTTTCTCAATGAGTTCAACATAGAATTACCATATGACCCAGCAATTACATTCCTAGATACATATGCAAAAGAATTAAAAACAGGTGTTCAAATACTTGTACACAATGTTCATAGCAGCACTATTCACAATAACCAAAAGGTGGAAACAATTCAAATGTTCATCAACTGAAGAAAGGATAGACAAAATACGGTACACCCATACACAATGGGATATTATTTGGCAATAAAAAGGAATTAAGTACTGATACCTGCTACAACATGGATGAACCTTGAAAACATTATGCTGAGTGAAAGAAGCCAGATACAAAAGACCACACATTGTACAATTCCATTTCTGGGAAATGTCCAGTATAGATAAATCTATAGAGTCAGAAAGTAGATTAGTGGTTGCCTACAGCTGGGGAGGATTGAGAAGTGGTACCTGAAGGTACAAAGTTCCTTCTGGGATTGATGAAAATGTCCTAAAATTCATTGTGGTGATGGCTGCATAACTCTGTGAATATACTAAAAACCATTGAATTGTACATTTTAAGAGGGTGAATTGTGTATGTGAATTATATCTTAATAAAGCTGTTACCAAAAATAAAGCCTCTTAGAACCATGTATGATTACAGTGAGCTCTCAATAGATGTTAGCTATTAGTTCTAGCACTATTATTAGGGCCCATTTCACTGAACTCTGAATGAGGACAAGAATGTTTCTGTCATTTTGTGAGGATTTCCCTGCTAAAGTCAGAATGATGAAAGAAATTCAAAAGAAAATAACACAGGGAATTAAGGTCAAAATATACATGCAAATCCCAGGAATTCCATTTCAGCAAGAAACTGAGTAGGGTTAAATGCTAATCTTCCAGTTTGATTTCTTTCTGCTGGGTAATTAGCCAAGTGTCCTGTGGACCTGACATGTTAATTTTTTGGAGTTCCCCAAACTTTTCCCCTTACCATTTGGAACCCATGCTTAGCCCTGTTATAGCTATCTAGCTGATCTATTCTATTCTTCCTGAAAGAAGTAATTCCCACTGGAGTGAGGAGAGGATATAGAAAGGTCTCACTCCACTTTCTAACTCTTCTTCCAATAAAAGTTTTCCCAGGAGTAATCCTTTTCCCAATCCTAGATGAGAATAGTCATATCTATTTGTAGAACCTGTGATCAGTTCCCTATAACAGCTGGAAAATACACATTTTTGGCCTAAGGAGATAGTAATTTCTCTACAGTAACAAGGAACAAGCCTCCCCCTAAGGCTGCTAATGGGATAAGCAGACTGGCAAGCTATCAGCCAGCTGCTGAGAATCCCCTGAAAAGTTAAGTTGCCTCCACACTTTCAAGCACAGAGTAGCTCAATCAGGGACTGAATTACTAAAATAGAGAAAAGATAAGCACAAGATCTTTCGGCAAATTCCTCAATGACAACAGGTCTTTCAATATGCACACACCATGGAGGTGGGGGATGGGGGGGCGGGGTGGGGGTGGTGAGAGAGAGAGAGAAGAGGCCTATAATTCTTCAACAATTTAGTCCGTCCAAGCACCCAGAGTTAATGTAGTATTCATCACTGTGGCTCACTAAAAATGTTCTCAATGGGGACAAAAGACAGTCAAAAGGATATCACACCCTCTCCCTTACCATCTAAAACAATGCCATCTGAGTGCCTCGTACTCACCTTTTTATATTCATCTCATTGTTTCCGGTCAACCCATGAGCAGGTGTGTTCCTGTTTATCTTCTTGGAAACATCTTTAACAGATTCATTACTGGCTTCCTTCTTGGGCTGGGCAGGTTGACTTTGAAAAGCCTGCAAAAAAAAAAAAAAGAGGGGAGGCAGTCAGGAGAAGGAAGCAAGGAAATGGAGACAGAGAGAGAACCTCAAATTACCCAATAGGTAGTTTTCACAGGAAAGTTCTGACCCACATCCCCACCCTAGACACTTTGTTTGGGTGTTCCCAAGAACACCAATCAAAGTATCTCACAACCAGTATGGTCTTGAGGCCAACTAATCATGATGGAAGCTAGCAGTACAGTAGTCCTGGTATGTATTAGTTAAACAGCAGCCCTAAGTGATTCCAGGATACACACAATGTAGTTTTGATATTCATGTCAGGCATACTGGCTGGCAAATTCCCAAAAAGATGTTTTGTAAATATCACATTCCATTTTGACCCCATAAGATGTGCAGAGAGGCAATATAACTGGCTCTGCTGCCTGTGTATACCAAGATCAACTAGCTTTTCAGGGTAGACCTCTAACACATCACTACCTGTGATATACATCTCACTGAAGGGATATTCATTTAACATGGGGCTCTGGGGAGCTCCACCAGAAACTCTAATCATGACTAATTCTATTAAACAGTAGAAGAGATCATGGGACTGTGAATAATGTCAGTAAAAATAATTTTAAAGGTTATGCCTTTAAAATGAAACAAATTGAATCTAATTATATTCCAAATAAATACCATAACCACACTAAAGGACAAAAGAAAGAAAACAGAAGAAAATATAAGAAACAACTAATCCACTATGCAAAGCAAGTTACAGATTCAACACAATCCTTATCAAATTACCAATGGCATTTTTCACAGAAATAGAACAAGAAATTTTACGATTTGTATGCAAACGCAAAAGACTCCGAACAGCCAAAGTAATCTTGAGAAGGAAAGACACAGCTGGTGGAATCAGGCTTCCTGACTTCAAACTATACTACAAGGCTACAGTGATCAAGAGAGTATAGGACTGGCACAAAAACAGAAATATAGATCAATGGAACAGAATAGAGAGCCCACAGATAAACCCACGTACATATGGGCACCTTATTTTTGACAAAGGAGGCAAGAATATACAATGGAAAAAAGACAGCCTCTTCAATAAGTGGTGCTGGGACAATTGGACAGCTACATGTTAAACAATGAAATTAGAACACTTCTTAACAGCATACACAAAAATAAACTCAAAATGGATTAAAGACCTAAATGTAAGGCCAGACACTATAAAACTCTTAGAGGCAGTACACTCTATGACATAAATCAAAGCAAGATCCTCTTTGACCCACCTCCTAGAATAATGGAAATAAAATAAAAAATAAACAAACAGGACCTAATGAAACTTAAAAGTTTTTGCACAGCAAAAGAAACCATAAACAAGAATACAACCCTCAGAATGGGAGAAAATATTTGCCAACGAAGTAACTGACAATTAATCTCTAAAATACACAAGCAGTTCATTCAGCTTAATACCAAAAAAGCAACTAACCCAATCCACAAATGGGTGGAAGGCCTAAATAGACATTTCTCCAAAGAAGACATGCAGATGGCTAACAAACACATGAAAAGATGCTCAACATCACTAATCATTAGAGAAATGCAAGTCAAAGCCACAATGAGGTATCACCTCACACCCGTCAGAATGGCCATCATCAAAAAATCTAGAAACAATAAATGCTGGAGAGGGTGTGGAGAAAAGGGAACTCTCCTGCACTGTTGGTGGGAATGTAAATTGGTACAGCCACTATGGAAAACAGTATGGCGGTTCCTTAAAAAACTAAAAATAGAACTGCCACATGACCCAGCAATTCCACTACTGGGCATATACCCAGAGAACACCATAATCCAAAAAGCCACATGCACTCCAATGTTCATTGCAGCACTATTTACAATAGCCAGGACATGGAAGCAACCTAAATGCCCATCAACATTTGAATGGATAAAGAAGATGTGGGACATATATACAATGGAATATTACTCAGCCATAAAAAGGAATGAAATTGAGTTACTTGTAGTGAGGTGGTTGGACCTAAAGTCTGTCATACAGAGCGAAGTAAGCCAGAAAGAGAAAAACAAATACCGTATGCTAACTCATGTATATGGGATCTAACAAAATGGTACTGATGAACCCAGTGACAGGGCAAGAATAAAGATGCAGATGTAGAGAACAGACTTGAGGACATGGGGTGGGGGTTGCGAAGGGGAAGCTGGGATGAAGTGAGAGAGTAGCATTGACATATATACACTACCAAATGTAAAATCGGTAGCTAGTGGCAAGCTGCTGCATAACACAGGGAGATGAACTTGATGGGTGATGACTTAGAGGACTGGGATAGGGAGGGTGGAAGGGAGTCATGGGAGGGAGGGGATATGGGGATATATGTATAAATACAGCTGATTCACTTTGTTGTACAGCAAAAACTGGCACAACAGTGTAAAGCAATTATATTCCAAGAGCTTAAAAAAATACAACTAATCCAAGTAAACACAGACTATATACCCTCACCATATACATCCTCTGTCAGGATGGGTTTGTGGGATGGTGGAGAATATTGCAAATAAATCTGGAACTCTTTCTAATAGCTGTAATTATTATGGTGGTGTGGAAGAAGTAATTCTGAAACTCTTTTACATGTATTATAGTATTGAGTAAATGTATTGATGATCTTGGGAACCATGGTTCTCATTGTAGAAGAAGGAACACATAAATATGGATTAAGGAATACAAGAAAGAACCCTGTGTGTTGCAATGGGAGCTGTGTGGACTCATGACTTCTTAAACAGGTATATGTATATATACACCTAAGTATATCAATGTATGTATATTTGTACATATAGACATATGTGTATATATCTGTTTAAGTACAGATACGTGTATATACATGCAGACATTTCCTAACTCTGTCTGCAGAAAGGGCAGAAAAAGCAGACACCCCAATAGCACACCTAGCACTGAGATCTTGGTCTCTAATACCATTCCCCACTAAAAGGAACAGGAATTCTTCAGAGAAACGGTTGACTCCATGATAATAAAATAGGTACAAGATAAACCTGTAACATCCTGTTACGCTGGAAAGAAAATGCTCAAAAAATGATGAGAGTATGTCACAAAGACACAGCAGTCAGGTTAAAGGGAACCCTAGTGGCCAAATCTGCGACAATTTGAGCACCAAAATAATAAAATGCAATAATGAACAACAAACCACTGAAAAGATAGGAATTCATAAGTCTATACCAATAATAAACAAACAGGGGGCAGAAGATCTAAATAGGCATTTCTCCAAAGAAGACATACGGATGGCCAAGACGCACATGAAAAGCTGCTCAACATCACTAATTATTAGAGAAATGCAAATCAAAACGACAATGAGGTATCACCTCACACCAGTTAGAATGGGCATCATCAGAAAATCTACAAACAGTAAACGCTGGAGGGGGTGTGGAGAAAAGGGAACCCTCTTGCACTGTTGGTGGAAATGTAAATTGATACAGCCACTGTGGAGAACAGTATGGAGGTTCCTTGCAAAACTAAAAATAGAACTACCATATGACCCAGCAATCCCACTACTGGGCATATACCCAGAGAAAACCATTATTCAAAAAGACACACGCACTCCAATGTTCACTGCAGCACTATTTACCATAGCCAGGACATGGAAGCAACCTAAATGTCCATCAACAGATGAATGGATAAAGAAGATATGGTACATATATACAATGGAATATTACTCAGCCGTAAAAAGGAACGAAATTGGTACATTTGTAGAGACATGGATGGACCTAGAGACTGTCATAAAGAGTGAAGTAAGTCAGAAAGAGAAAAACAAATATCGTATATTAACACATATGTGTGGAATATAGAAAAATGGTACAGATCAACCAGTTTGCAAGGCAGAAATAGAGACACAGATGTAGAGAACAAACATGGACACCAAGTGGGGAAAGCAGGGGTGGGGGGTTGGGGGGGGATGAATTGGGAGATTGGGATTGCCATATAAACATTACTAATAAGAAAAAAATATCAAATTGTACACTTTAAATATATGCGGTTTATTGTATGTCAATTATATCTCAATAAAAGTTCTTTAAAAAATGTAAAACTAAAAAAATAATTTTAAAAAAAACAGGGAAGAAGGAAAGCCTCTGCTTATAGAATGCCAACGGCAGACTGGTAAATGGGGAGCAAGTGCTAGAGTTGGAAAAATCATCATAAAGATTGCAAAAATCATCAATGGATGCTAAATCTAGGGGGCATTTTGATGAAGAGTGGTTACTTTTAGGCCCTTAAAAGTGTGTCCCACATACTGTTTATTAGTTGCAAAAGGAAAAAAAATAAACAGTAATTTTACAGTGGAGTAACAGACAACATCCTGACTGGATGATCAAAATTAACCTCACCAATGAGGGACAGATGGACATCGTGTGCCTGCAGATGTGATACTCTGAGAAGAACAGAACATCACCTACACAGTACTCCAGCCAAGCGTGTATAACATCAATCTAATCACATGGAAACATCAGACAAACACAAAATGAGGAATGTTCTGTTTTTAAAAGGGGGGTTGGATGGGGCTGTATTCTTTAAAAATATCGTTAAAAAAACAAGGAAAGGCTGTGGAAGTGTTCCAGATTAAAAGAAGCTAGAGACATGACAAGTAAATGACCCCAGACTGGATCCTTTACTGGAGGAGAAAAAAACGCTTGTAACATTGACTTTACAAAGTCAATGGAAAAAAATTGGAATATGGACAATAGAATACATAAAAACATTGTATCAATGTAAATTTATAAAGTTGTGGACTGCACTGTGTTTATATAAGACTATTTCTCTGAGGTAACATACACTGAAGTACTTAGGGGTAAAGGACCATGATGTATATAAACAGATAGGATAAAATGTTAATAACAGGTGAATCTAGGTAAAGAGTATATGTGTGTTCTTTGTACTGTTTTTTTATTTTTGCAACTTTTTGTAAATCTTAAGTTATTTCCAAATGAAATATAAAAAAATATGCCTTTGTATCATCATATGATAATAAGCAACTACAATCCAACAGGGAACTCTTTCTTAGGCTCTCAAATTGTTGTCCACTTCTGCTCTTCAAAGAGCTTGGAGCAGTTTGCATTTTAACTTCACCTAAAGTTTTACAAACTCCTTATGTGTCCAGCTGAGATCCAGAATTGGAAAAGATGTGCATTCTTGGCAGGAGAGCGGTGGAGACCCTAATCCCCAGGGTCAAACTTTCAACTTGCCATATGTGAAGGTTCAAAGCACTAATATTTTCAGATAAAAGCTCGAGGGGACCTTTACCAGCATTTCCCCATAATTCTTTCAACAAAAAATAGGAAAAGAGAGATGAAAATCCTATGGACAAAAAATAATTTAGGAAATAGACCTTATCTCCTCATCCACTGGCTTAGGACCAGCTCTAACAAATCAAAAGTCCTTCCCATGCTGGAAGGATAAAGGAGAGGGAAAGAAAAGAACACTCACAGCAGACTAACTAATTAAAACAGATCAGCTCTTTTGGCAGGCCAGGACCTCACTATGGTGAATGTTGAGGAGAAGACAGGTATGGGGACATGGAGACGAAGTAATACTGACAGGAAAAAGCAAATCTTCATAGAGGGAATCCCCCAAATTCAGACAGAAAGGAGTCCTCAACCCTTAAAGAGATGCGCTCAGACATCTGCAGAAATGCCCAACCCTGGAATGGCTTAGGTACACTGTAATGATGGAACTTTCTCTGGAAAGCACCAAAGAACATTCAAGGTGACCAGAACGTGAATGCAAAAGGGAAATGGGATTTCTGAGCTTCTGAAAAGCTAGAGGCAGAGCTACTGCTCAGGGATGCCTTGCTTCCCCCACCCTGGAGGAGTATGTGGCCTAACAGATGTTGAATTCAGTTGGAGAATCAGGAGGGTCCTAGCATGTATTTCCTATTAATTTATTTGTGTTTGTTCTTTATGAATGATGATATAAACCTCATGAAAAAAAAAGGACTGAGATATAGCAGGAAAGTTTCTCATATGCTGTTAGACTTTGTTTTGCACAGTGTCACTGGACTCCGATCAGGGACTCTGGAGGCCAAGAGAAGCTAAACTACGATGGGCTGCATCTGCTCCTGATTTGTGTGGCTACCTTATTTCAACCAAGTTACCAGAGCCATGGTTAAATAAGGCAGGAAATGAATCTAACCTTACAGGTCTGTGTGGGAGGTAGCTCTTTCAACCAATCTATAGTAAATCTGATTATGCAGGAAGCTGTAACACAATCATACATGCTGTAATCTGCGTGGGGAAAAGACTGTTTAGCACAAAGGTGGTCACATAGCATCTAAAGAGCAGAGATGAGGAGGGAACTTTGCCAACGCTTATCCAATCCTGCCCAAGGGGGTAAAATATTATCTAGCAGATGTAAGAATTCTGGTAGCCACAGAAGGACACTCTATTATAGAGAGCAGGATAGGGTTCACTAGGGTTCTATGTATCCTAGATGAAACAGACTTCAAAGCCAACACTGGGCAAGTATTTATATGTGAAGTGGAGATAATTATAGTATCTGTCTCATAGGATTTTATGAGGATCAAGGGAGTGGATACAGGGGGAAATGCTTAGAATAGTGCCTGGCACATGGTAAACACTCAGGAGGCATCAGTCATTATTTTCTAAGACCAAAAATTACCTTTGGCCCAATTTTATATTCAATTAGTAACATTCTAACAATTAAATTTGATTTTTTGCTGGCACCTTAATAATACCAGAAGAGAGGTAACTTGGAAGTGAACTCAAGAATTCTAGTCAAAATTGAGTTTCTAGATCTCCATAGTTGAAAACCAGATCATGGAACTGTGGTCATCAATGGTTCTGTACATTAGAGACATTGTTGATTGTCACTATGACTGCAATGCTGCTGGAACTTAATGCCAGGGACGAGGAATGCTGGCTGAGGTCAGTCCTACACAATAGAAAAACTTTCCTGTTCAAAATGCCCATAGTGCTTGAATTGATAAACAGTGCCCTAGACTACAATGAATCCACCAAAGTACTCGCCTCCAAGGCCTAGGCAGCCAGCTGAGCCACCTCTGGACTTTATCTAAACGCAAGATCCCATAGTTCTCATATTTGTCTACAATTTCATATCTGATAGTCGCTCTGTCTGCTACTTCCAGAGAGCTCCACCAATTAATCCAGATGGTATGTGCCAGCAGAAGAGCCCCTGCAGTTTCTGAAATTGGGTCATTGCTTCCAAATAAAACTGGCTCTCAACGTTCTAGAGAGGGTCAGGGTTTGGTGAACTGGAAAGGTCCCTCAAAGAAGAGACTGTCTAAACCTTACGCAACACCATGGCAGAGGACTGGACTAGTATACTCACATTGGTGAGATCTTCAAAAGCTGATCTCCTTTTGAATGCTCCCTGAGGTGAAGATGGAGATATCTTTGCTTGGTAATTCTCCTGTCTCTAAAAAAGTAAAAGAGGTAAATGAGTATATCCAATTGTGAACAGTCTTTTCAGGGACTTCAGGTCATCTTTGGGGCTCAGGGGGGAAATGTCTGAATCTCCAAGCAACTGGGGATGCCTATAATAAATCCCAATAAACTACAACAAAAGGAAATTTTGGCGCTCGCTGCTGTTTAGAGAGTCCCTGAAGGAGGTAATCATTGATGATAGGGACAAGGGTATGAGGAGAAAAGATGACCTTCAGTGTAACTCTCAGAATGAGCAAAATAGCTTGGTGAAGCTAATTTTCTTTCTTACTCCTCTCATATTTATGGCTGTCCTAGCCAAGATTAACCAACACCGCCACCACCACCCTGCAACTCCCAGTCATACCTTTAATATGGACATTCCCAGGTAAATTAGTTCAATAATTTAACAAAATATAGGTGTCTCTTATGTTAAGTAGTTGATTTAAGACATTCTCAATAAGGACAATAACACACATATCTAGACACTGATCCAGGATAAGCTCTTTACTAGCTATTGACCTTGGACAAGTCACTTAATTTCTGAGCCTCAATTTTCTCATCAGTAAAATTGGAATGATAACCTATCTCATTTGAGGATAAAATAAGAGAATACATTTTTAAAGAAAATCTATATAAACTGTAAATGGGCAGAAACAGTATTTTAAAAGTATATAATTCAATATGATTTTAAACCTCATAGGAAAAATTCTATATTTTAAGAAAGGAGTTTGGTAATTCATATTAATCCCTTTTACTGTATACAAGGGAGGGATGGGGAAAAAGAGGAAGGGTGAATATTTTGGAGCAAAGGGAGCTTTCTTTCTAGGTGGTGTTTATCTATGCATGCCTTACCCCACTGGCAAATGACCAACACTATCTCTGTGGGATTAAAGGTTAAGGTAAATCACACTGTAGGGCTTTTCTATTCCCTAACAGTTTTCATTTGGTCCTTAGTATCAGATTTCCTTTATGAATTGAGAACCCTGCCCTACCTATGTCAGACAGTTGTTATAATATGAAGCAGAATATTGAGGTCGGACCATTTATTTTCTCTGTTCTCTATTTACATCATGGACAGCTTACAACACAGTAAGTGATTAGAAATTTAGAGAACTAGATTCATATTACAATAGACCAATCTAGCACAGTGGAACAATCCTGAAAGAGCTGAGAATACTTTTATTTTTTCATTGATTCAGCTAAGAAATAAGTAAACTTTTAATCTTTTATCTAGTTCATGATAAATAATCCTAGCAGGATAATTAGCAAAAAATAATTATTTTCTCTCAAATTAGCTAAGAAATTAACTGTTGGTCTGTTATCCAATTCCTACTTAATATTACTGGTAGAAATAGCCAGCCCCAAATAAAATCAATGGGTGAAACTGAACTCAATAAAATTTATATTTGCAAAATGTGTCCTGAGAGAGTTGGATCTGGAAAAATAACTGCCACAAAAGAAAACTTACAGTGGCAAAACTCTAATCAGAAAATTTTATATGAACAAAAATCTTATCAATGTATCAAATCTTTCTTGCCAAATTTACAAAGGAAAAACACATTTGGCCCCTCAAGAAAATCATTTTAGTGAGACAAAAATGAAAATGATTAGAAAGTGTTTATCTGTGCTGGGAGAAAACCAATCAAGGAAATTAAATTGGCCTAATGATGTTTGCTCCAGGAAATACTCTCTTAACGACAATTCATCGGTGTTAGTAAAATTCTGATTAAAATATGACTGATGGCAAACATAGAACGTCGCAGGGTCAGAATGACAATGTTAAACTATCCACAAGGTCAAGACAGCAGACTCAAAATGGACCCATTCTTCAAATTTAATAGCTGTAAAAGGTATTATAATATATTTGTTGACCTAATCTCCATACTCTCCCCAGGATGTAGCAAGCAGCCACCTGGCAAGGTGCTTTGAGCATCTCAGAGAAAGTAAGAGTACACATGTGATCACTAATGAGAACTGAGTATTGTTTGCTTTTGAAGGTCGTGGAGGACAGCCTTCATCTTAGCCATGCATTTACGGGAAAGAAGAGTTGATGCTTTCTCCCCAAGTTCTAATTTACTGGTCTTCCCCAACTACAAGGTCTGCCACCCTTTCCCACTTTCTCAGATTAAACCACACATATTCCAAAAGATGTAGGGATGAGGATAGGGACTGAGCCAACACAGGAAAAGGCTAGTTGAGACACTGTTGGGAGGGACAGCTTGCTCTAACCTTTTCAGACGGGCCATGATCACTGGGCACAATTTTGCTGGACTGAGACTTCTTAGTCTCACGTTTGGAGCGTCGGGGTAGTGGTAGTGGCATTTCTTACAGATTCAGAAGCATCTATCCAAGGCAGGGCTGCAATCAGAAAAAGACTCTTTAAAACATCATTCACCAGAAACATCTCAGAATTCTCTGGAGATCCTTGAGAAAATCCAGTCTTTCTATAGCATCCCTAGGAGAAAACAGACTTTGGTTTAAGCAGATCTGGGTTCAAATCTTGGTTCTACCACACTTAACCATGGGCAAGTGACTAAAACTCTCTAGGCTTCAGTTACCTCATCTGTAAAATGGAGATAAGTATATGTACCTCTACAGGGCACTGTTCAAATTAAATGAGATACTCTATGTAAAAAGCTTAGCACAGTGCCTGCCACCCTCTGTGGGCACTGGGTCTGTGGCCTAGCCCCTAGTTTCATCTAGGAACATTGAGGACAAATTACCAGTTTTGCATTGAAAATAATCAAGAACATGACAGATCATATAGTACAGAGGCTTGCTGGTAGGGTTAATGTTCTTTAAAAGGCATGGGGTCCTGGCCACAGCAATTATAATGACGCTACAGAGAAGGCAAAAGAATGCACTGCACATAGAGACACACACACACACACACACACACACACGCACGCACAATAAGCCAGAGGGTATTCAAAGGCTGCATTCAATCAAGAAACTGTAGTCCAGTTCCAGACACCCAGTAAGAAAAAAAAACTCAAAAGATAACAGCAGAAGGAACTAACGTGTTGAAAATCACTTGACATAAAAAATTAACAGTCATTACAGACCTTGGGAGAGTCCTACCTTCACCCCATTTGAGTGTGGAAGCCCATTCTATATTCCTTAAGTTTCTTTTAATTTGTGAGTTCTCAATAGTTAAGACACACTTATGTGTCTTACAGGCAAATACATTATTAGGAGGAATCAGTTCTTGGATATACAAGAGACTTTTCCCACTCAAATACAACTACCCTTCCAGCCCCACCCATATTCAGTCTCCAAGTTCAACTGCATTTGACAAAGAACAGGCTTCCATAAGAGAGACCCTAAAGGCAATACAACAAATTTACCACTACGTACCAGATACTTCAGGCAATGGAGATACAAACACAAATAAATCATGTATCTTATCCTAGAAGTATTCACAGGCACAGCTCTAACAGTAACATAAAAATATGACAAATGATGGAAAGTCAGTAATCTTGTGGGAGACGGGGGGTGGAGGAAGGTTTCACAGAGGAGGCTATATTCCATCTGGACTTAAATGACAAAAAGGTTCCCAAGTACACAGGGGAGCTTTGCAGGCAAAGAAAGCCTGAGCCTAGGCGGAGGCTTGAACATGCAGAGCACAGCAGGTTTGGGAACATCCAAGTTGCCTGGAGTGTGGAGTATAAAGAATGTGTTGGGGAGGAGTTAGAAAAAGGCTGCAAGCTAGGCTGGGACCACGCTGGTAAGACTGCAGAGAAGACTGTAGTTTGAGGGGAAAGTTTAAGAAAGGAGAAAGGCTAACTTGGGTTTTGCTTTGGATAGAGAATATTAAACATTTTGTCGGCAAGGAAAAGTCAGTATAAGTATGTGGCTTCACATTTATTATGTCAGTTAATCCTCCCAACAAAACTGTGAGGTAAGCAGGGCAAGTACAATTCTTTCCATTTTATAGTCCCAGATGCATTAAGTGACTTACTACACAGAATAAATTATTAAGCAGCATAGATCACCCAGCTCTTTCCAGGGCTCTTTTCTAAAATACCACAAAGTCTCTCTGATAGTATGCAAAATAAGATTCCAAAATAGCCCACAGTCCAAAGTGAAAGGCCACAGTGTGGTAGTCTGAGGAGTAATGAGGAGTTAGAATGAGGACAGACTTTTTCTTAAAGAAGCAATTGGCTTACTTCGCTCTGTATGACAGACTCTAAGTCCATCCACCTCACTACAAATAACTCAATTTCATTCCTTTTTATGGCTGAATACTATTCCATTGTATATGTGTGCCACATCTTCTTTAGATAGCTAGCAGGAAGCTGCTGCATAACACAGGGAGGTCAACTGGATGATGGGTGATGATTTAGAGGGGTGAGATAGGGAGGGTGGGAAGGAGTCACAGGAGGGAGGGGATATGGGGATATATGTATAAATACAGCTGATTCACTTTGTTGTAAAAGTGTGCCAGCAAAAACTGACACAACAGTGTAAAGCAATTATACTCCAATAAAGGGCTTAAAAAAAAGAAGAAGCTATTGGGCTTCTAAATCAGCCACTTTAGCATCTTTGAGCCTCAGTTTCCTCATTTGACAAAGAGCTATACCACCTCTTACTTGCAGAGGTATTGTGTGGCTCAAATGTAAATCTGTATGTGCAGAGCTTAACCTGGTAGGTACTTAGAATAAATGATGCGTCTTACTCTCCTTCTCTTCCTCCAAATCCAAACCTATTTTCCATCCCATCCCTCAAAACTCAGCCAAGCAGCAATAAAGCTAAATTGAGTTAACCCACCCTTAACTGCACTATATGAAAACCACTCACTCCACTATTATTAGTCACACCTCATACAATTTTTTATGGATGACCAAAGACTCATGTTCTGAAATCTTTATCTTTCAAGCGGAAAGAAAAAAATCGAACTGGAGTCAACAGGCCAGAAAACTTTCAGTTGATGACATCACAGGCTGACTAAACCTCAGAGAAAATAAGGTTTTTAAGATGATGGTCATATATCACCTCCATTATCCTGAACAATAATCACTTGCTTTGGGGGACACAGACACTGACTTAAGTAACTAAGTTCCCTTCCACTAGGAGGGGGAGGGGGTTGACACCACCAAAAACATGCTTTCATAAAAGGACACTGCAGAACACTCTCAACTTCCACCCTTAACCTTACTTGAACAACAACAACAACAACAAAAAACAATAGAATCCTTTGCCCTTTCCAGACTTTCCATCTCCCCTACATACACACTGATGAGTGTTGGAGACTCCACTGGGCATCCCAGGGCTGATGCTGAAACCCACACGGGGGACAAGTTGGCTTGTTCAGAAGCCCAATTGCTCAGAGTCCAAAAGTGCAGATAAAAGTCTCAGGAAACAGTAGCAACTTCTTTTTATATATAAAGGCAGGTTACAGACAGCAAGACACTGGGAAAACAAAGCAGCATGGTGTCAATGAAAGCAGCAGTGAGCTGGGAAGGATTCCTAGGGTCTAGTTGTAATCCTGCCCCTAGCAGGCTGAATGACACTGGACAGGTCCTTTTCCCTCTCCAGGCCTCCTTCCCCCACCTAATGAGATAGTGAGACCAGAGTCTCCTCGACATTTAAACCATGGTCAGTGGACCAGCAATATTAGCATCACCTGGGAGCTTGCTAGCAATTTAAATCTCAGGCCCCAAGGTAGGCCTTACTAAATCAGGAAGTGCAACTTAATATCCCCAGGTGCTTTGTATGCACATTAAAGTTTAAGACGCACTGTTCTAGGATCTCTTCAACCTCTGATATTCTAGGATTCCAAGAGGATCATAGCAGAGAGCAGTGGGAAAGCCAGAGCTGGAGGGGTTGGAGGTGGTGATAGAAGAGAGCCAGTGGAGACAAGGGAGAAAGGACACGTTTCCATCTTCCTTCATATCCTTCAACCTGTAGTTCAAAAGACATCCCTCAAGTAGCATCCTTTGGCTTAAATATGTCTTGTGGATGAAATTGGTCCTGCACAGTTTCACTTGTGAAAAGAAGTTATGTAAATGTACTCTGATTCAAGCACGTGTACTGGTAGCTCCATTTAAAAGCCGGAACCTAGTTTTGCGGGTTGTGTTGTTTGGTTTTTGTTTGTTTGCTTGCTTGCTTTGCCATCTCACCCACTAATACACACTCCCTGTCCAACCTCGTACAGGGCTCTCTCCGCAGACTGCTGACTGACAGGAGAAAGCAAAGGTTTCGTGGCAGGGATGCCGTGCAAGCCGGCAAAAGAAGACAGTGAGTTAAAAGGGTATGGAGGACCCACCTGCGTGCGACGGAGCCAGACATTCAAGGGGGCAGTACAAGTTCAAAGGCGCCTACCTCATATCGAGATTGAGGGCAGAACAGGAAAGACCACGGACGCACTCCTAGCCCAGGAGAGGCCTGGAAAATGACCGGAGCTCCGCGTTGCAGTAACTGGCATCCGTCTCAACTTACCCTGCGCTCTCTCCAATCTGCCCAGTGGAGAATTTTGAAAATTACAGCTCCCGGAGGAAGAGCAGTGGTGATTGGCCAGCCAACAGGAGCCAATCAGCGTGCAGTTGAGACTTGCGCTCGCCTAGCAAGGAGGGGCGGGGCTGGGTATTTTTAAACTGAACTCTGCGGCTAACAGACTTCACAACGGGGCGTGGTTTCGAGTACCATTGTTTGGACCGGGCTGGGCTGACAAGCGGAAGTACTGGGTCTCTTTAAAGATGTGTTTTCATTTAAATAATCCTGCTGGAGGTGGGCGAGAGCGGCTGCACTATGTAGTGAAATTCAGAGCAATTAAAACATTAATATTATAAGTTTGGGGGAATATATATATATATACACACACATATAAATAATATGCTTTTGTAGAGTCAAATGTTAACTCCTGCTGGCTTCACAAATGACTTTGTGAGGGAAGCAGAGCAGAAATGATTGCCCCTATTTTATGCATAGGCCCCAAAGTGCACAGAGCTAATAGCAGCTAACATGAATTGAGCGCTAGCTCTGTGGTAATTGCTATAAATGTTTTAATTGTTGTAAACACTGTCCAAAAAGTTAGGTGCTTTTATTATTGCCGTTTTACAGACAACAGAACTGTAGCTTGCTAACTATCCAATATCACAATGCTACATTGTAGCAAAGCAGGTACTACAACCGATATTCTCATTCATTTCATTCCTACATCAATTCATTCATTCAACAAATAATTATTGAGCACCTGCTTTGTTCCAGGAGGTAAAAATATATATATATGAGCAACTGACAGAAGACTTGAAAAGTTTATAGCCCTGCCCTGTCTTCTGAGGAGGGAAAGAGAAAATGGAGAGGCCAGGAATAAAATCTAGGAATTCCTGCATATACAACAGATACTCTACCACTAAACTACATCTTTACTTTTATTATTAGTCCATTCTCCTTTTAGTATCTCATAGCTTCTACCTTAAAGGGAAAATAGTCACATGATCCTAGGCCCTCTTCTCTTTTAATATCCCTAGGTTATCACATCCAGATCCCTGACTTTAAATAGCATCTAAAAGCTGGCCCTGAACTCCAGACTCAAAAATCCAACTGACTACCCCACTTCTTCACTTGGATGTCTAATAGACACCTCAAACTTAACATGTTCACAGCCCTCACCCAACCTGATCCTCCCTCCAATGTCCCCCATTTCACAAAATGGTACCACATCAAGCCTGTGAATCAAGCCAGAAACCTCGGTATCATCCTTGATTCAAACTCTTTTCCACCACCTTACCCTCCCAAATCCAGTCCTTCAGCAAGTCCTGTTGATTCTGCCTCAAAAGTATATTTTATATCCATCCACTTCCCTCCTTCTTCACTACCCCCATAGTCTCTCGATTGGACCACTGTCAAAGCCTCCAAGTTGCTCCCCTCTTTCCCAATCTGGCTCTTCTCTAATGCAAATACAATACAATATGATCAATCTTTTTTTTTAAAAAAGTGTATCATGTCCCTCTCCTGTTTTTACTGTTTCCCACAGAACTTAAAATCCAAACTCCTTACTCTGGCCTACAAGTCCCACCTATCTCACCAACCTCATCTCATACCACTGTCTTTCTCATTTACTCCATTCCAGCCATAATGATCGTTTTCCCAAACTTTGAACATACAGACAATCCCTCTCCTTGGGATCTTTGCACATGACATTGCCACTGTCAGAAACACTCTTCCCTCTCTTCTTTAACTTACTTTATTTTTTCTCGTGCTTTAAGTCTCAGCTTAAATATCCCCTCTTCAGAGAGGCCTTCCTTGACCACGTTATCTAGAGTAGCATTCTTTTCCCACTCCCTAATATTTTACCTCAGCCCCTTACATTTCTTTTTTTCTTTTATTGGCGTATAGTTGCTCAATGTTGTGTTAGTTTCTTGATGTACAGCAAAGTGAATCAGTCATACATATACATACATCCACTCTTTTTTAGATTTCCTTCCTATTTAGGTCCTTACACTTCTTTTAAAATAATTATTGCTATTTGTAATTTTTTAACCTACCTCCTCACTCAAGAATGCAAGGTCCACAACTGCAAAGACAACACCTATTGTGCTCTATCTCCAGTGATTAACATTAAGAAAAGTTCACATTTATCATTTGCTTACAACATGTTTGACACTGTCCTGACACTCAAAACAATACAATGAGTTATTAATGTCCCTGTTTTGCAGAAGAGGAACTTGAAGTACAGAGAAGTTTAGTAACTTGCCCAAGACCACACAGCTAGTAAGCTATTGGATTGGGATTCAAACACAAGCAGTCTGATTCCAGAGACCAAACACTACCCCATACCTGCCTCCTTGACAGATGGTTGAAAAATATTAATATTTCTTAACCAAGTAAATGAGTATCTTCCTTTAAGGGTCATCACTGTGGGCAAGTGTCCCACTGGGATGCACTGTAAAGGAAATATAGTATTAACACAAATCACAATAAGTCTTCTTTAGTCAAACAGGGAAAGGTCCATCCATCAAAACAACAGCAACACAAAAATCACAAAACAAGCAATTTTATTTTTTCTGCTTCTTTCCAGTTCTTCACAAAAACAAAAAGTTATTGAGTAAAAATTATAATTTTTCCAAAAATTACAAGAAATATTCCTCTCAACCTTCAAACCTCCAGCAGACCTAACCTTTCCTTTGGGTAGCACTCAGAGAGAACACTAAGAAAAGAGGAGACAGCCCTTTGACTATCATTTTCCAATATTTCCCTCCACTCAGGCATACAACACTTTCATGAACTCTCCTTTCCCCTCCCCACTACATCCCTGTATTAAAACCTGACAGGAGATCTGCTATTATCTACCTCACTTCTACATGAAAATATATTTCACATGGATCCAAGATTTAATTGTGAAAATGAAACCATGGAAATACTAGACAAAATATTTTAAAAAGAAAGAAAAACTGTTCTAAACAGGACAAAAATCTGGAGATAGCAAAAGGCTCAATAAATTTTAGTAGCTAAAATTTTTAAATTTTTGTTTGCCAAAACAAGTAAACAAAAACAAAAACAGGGTTAAAAAGCCTAACAACAAACTGGCCAAAAACATTGTCAACACACAAAAGACAAAGGAATAATTTCCAAAATGTACAAAGAGAACTGCATGATCAACAAGAAAAAGATGAACCACCCATCAGAATTTTGACAAGGAAATGAACAATTAGAGAAGAAATACAAATGGTCAATAAACATAAAAAGATGCTCAATTTCACTAAAAATAAATGTAGATTAAAACAACAATGCATTGTTTCGTTTAGGACATTGGCAAAGGTTTAACAGATTAATAATAATTTTTTTTGGTAAAGAGGTGGGTAAACAGGCATTTTTATTCACTGTCAGCAGAAATAAAAGCTGCCACTAACTGTAGGAGGGTTATTTGAAAATATCTAGAGAATTTTTAAACTTTGAGAGATTCTGCTTCTGGTAATCTTTCCTACAAAAATATTTAGGCAAGTTTTCCAAATTTGAGAGAGACATAAATCTACAGATTCAAGAACCTAAGTGAACTCCAAACAAGATAAACCCAAAGAAATTCAAACAAAGACAAATCATAATCAAACTTCTGAAAACTAAAGGGAAAAAAAAAAAAACACCTTGAAAGCAGCAAGAGAGAAATGACACCTTTCTAACAGAGCAAAATTTTGTTGAATGACAATAGATTTCTTATCAGAAACCATGCAGGCCAGAAGAAGGTGACAACATTTTCCCAGTACTAAAAGAAAACAGCTGTCAACTCAGAATTCTATATCCAAGGAAAATATCCTTCAGGAGTGAAAGGGAAATCAAGTCACTCTCGGGTGCCCCTCTTAAAAGAATAAAAAGTTTACAAAGTAGAAGAAATAGTAACAGAAGGAATCTTGTAACATCAGGGAGAAAGAACAGTGGAAAGAGTAAAGATACAGATAGATACAATAAACTCTCTTTCTGATGCTGCTTTCTCAGTTATGTCTGACAGTTATACCAAAATGTATAACTGTCTGATATGGTTCTCAATGTATGTAGAGGAAATGTTTAAAACAATAATATAGATAGGTGTAAGAGAGTAAAGGGAGGAAAAGTTTTTAGACTACCTCAGATTGATAAAATGTCAACTCCAGTAGACTGTGATATGATGTATATATATATATAAAATGTAACAGCTAGAACATGCACTAATAAAGCTATATACAACTCAACATCAAAATAACAAACAATCTTGATGACTTAGAGGGATGAGATAGGGAGGGTGAGAAGGAGTCACAGGAGGGAGGGGATATGGGGATATATGTATAAATACAGCTGATTCACTTTGTTGTACAGCAGAAACTGGCACAACAGTGTAAAGCAATTATACTCCAGTAAAGAGCTTTTTAAAAAAATCTGATTGAAAAATGGACAGAAGACCTGAATAGACATTTTTCCAAAGGGGAAATGCAGATGGCCAACAGGTACATGAAAAGATGCTCAATATTGCTAATCATCTGGGAAATGTATAATAAATCAAAACTGCAGTGAGATACCACCTCACACCTGTCAGAATGGCTATCATCAAAAAGACAACACATAACAAGTGTTTGTGAGGATACTGAGAAAAGGGAGCCCCAGTACACTGCAGGTGGGAATGTAAATTGCTGCAGCCACTGTGGAAAACAATATAAAGGTTTCTCAAAACACTAAAAATAAAACTATCATATGACCCAGAAATTCCACTCCTGGGTATATATCTAAAAACAAAACAAAACAAGAAACAAACAAACAAAAATACTAACTCAAAAAGATACATGCACCGCAATGTTCATAGCAGCAGTATTTACAATTGCCAAGGTATGGAAGCAACCTAAATGTCCATCAACAGATAAATGGATAATGATGATGTGAGATACACACACACACACACACACACACACACACACAGGAATACTACTCAGCCATAAAAAATGAAATTTTGCCATTTGCACCAACATGGATGACATGGGTGCTAAGGAAATGTCAGACAGAGAAAGACAAATACTAAATGATATCACTTATATGTGAAATTTAAGAAATTAAACAAGCTAGTAAGTGTAACAGAAATGAAGCAGACTCAGAGAACAAACTAGAGGTTACCAGTGGGGACAGGGAAATGGGGAGGGGTGATAAAGGGGTAGGTAATTAAGAAGTACCAAGTATTATGTATAAAATAAGCTACCAAGTATATACTGCAGAACACAGGGAATATAGTCAATATTTTATAATAACTATAAATGGAGTATAACCTTTAAAAATGGTAAATCACTATATTATAACCTGTAACTTATACAATATTGTACATCAACTATACTTCAATTAAAAAAAATCAATCCACATAATCCACCATCCACCATATTAACAGGCTAAGGAATACACACACACAAAAAGGAAACTATTAGAGCTAATAAACGAGCTCAAGGTTGTAGGGTACAAGATCAATGCACAAAACTCAATTGTATTTCTATACACTTGCAAGGAACAATCTGAAGATGAAATTAAGAAAATAGTTTCATTTACAATAGTATCAAAAAGAATAAAATACTTAGAAATAAATTTTAAAAAAAGAAGTATGACTTGCACACTGAAAACCACAAAACATCACTGAGAGAAATTAAAGACCTAAATAAATGTAAAGACATCCCACATTCATTGGTTGAAATACTTAATATTGTTAAGATGGCAAAGGTGAAGACTAGGATAGTCTGTATCTTATTTTAGGGTAGTCTTCGTTCCACTTTAGGGTGGCCTTCATCCTATTTTAATGATCCTTAAGTGTGCTTGTTGGGGGAGGTAGGGACGCCCTACAAGGGGCTGTGAGGGAACCTGAGAGGCTTCGCGCTCCCAGATCCCCTTCCTCTCCTCCAAGGTCTTTGTTTAAAACATTCACTTGCTGATAATAATACTATCCGGAGGGAAAGGTAAAAACTCTGTCACCAGTTAATACTATATTTAAGTATTTTTTTGTCAGACGTTCGAGACAAGTTTGTGGGTTTGACAGGGAAAAAAAATCCGATTAACAGCCGAGTTTCCTCATCAATATCTCCAGCCCTGACACAGGATATAATTATATATTTATACGTTTATATATATACAAGGCAAAAGCCTCTTTTAATACCTAGAAAAACATGCCGTACCTTTAACAAGCCACAGAGGAATTGGAATAAATGCTGCACATTGCGTAGGAGCTCCCCATCAAACAGAAACGTGAAACAAAACAAAATAAACACACACAATCCGGGAGAGGTGGGGGGGGGCGGGGGGAGGGACACGACTAACCGTCTCAGGAAAATCCCCTCGGAATAACCGCCTCAGTATAACCGCCTCAGTATAACCGCCTTCAGAAAATAACCGCCTCAGGCAAAGCGATCGCCGAGGCTGTCAGACGGACCCCACCATTCTCACCAGCAGGGGGAGATAACGGAGCAGCGCTTGGTTCAGTCAGACCTGAAGCCACCAGATGGAGCCAAAAGATCAGACTAGGTACCCTTGACACTTTTCTTCTTCTCAGGGAATTTCTCTTCTGAATCTTCGGACCTGAGAAGAAAGAAAAGCCGTACTAATCTCTGCGCATACACAGACACCCACCTCCAAGATGATGGTAGTGGCCAGTGCCAGACCACCAGCCAAATGGCCCCTCTGCTCCAGCTACCCATTCATAAAATTGGGATCGAAATAGTACCCACTTCAGAAGATTGTGTGAGAATTAAGTGAGATAATACATGCAAAACACAGTACCAGACAAATTTTCAGGCCACATTCCAGACGTGCAGAATTAGAAACTCTGGGATGGGGCCCAAATATCTTTTTTGTTTTGTTTTGTTTTGTTTTGTTTCGCTTTTTAACACTTTACTTACATTTACTGGTTTATAACTCAGGAAGCCCAAAAGAAAGGATGTACAGTGCAAAGCATGGGGTGGGGGTAGCTGTCTGCAGAACTTTCATGCCCCTTTCAGGTACATTACCCTCTTGATCCTGGGAGCGCCCCAACTATCTGTTTAACAAGCCCTCCAGGTGATTCTGATGCACACTAAAGTGTAAGAATTATTTCTCTAAGAAGAAGGCTGCCCCCTCAAATAGCTAACTCACTTTTTTGTCATTATTACAGGTTCCATGATTATGTGGCTTCTGACTTGTTTCCTGCCTGAAATTCCAAAGCCATCATTTGTTTCTTGAGCCCAGCTTTGTGCCCAATATTGTGGCAGAGACAATGAGAGAGACAGAGAACTTGCCCTACAGGCTTTCAATGTAGGTGATCCAGGAATAGGGAAAGTTAATTAACTCTACAAGGCCAGATCTAGTCAATGTCAGATGAATTATACAGACGATAAACAAATGTCCTAGGAAATCACAGGAGGGAAATTTCACAATTATGAGAGGGAGGGGCCTGACTAGAAATGGCCACTGCCAAGTCAAGCCCACCCCTCAAAAATAGCTGTAAGTCATTTTCTACAGGGCAACAGAACAGATCTTAGCTGCCTAATTAAGTCCCTACCTAAAAGGAAATCCCAACATATTCAAGTCTGCTTTCCTTTAACAGCTGCCCTCTGAAATGTAAAAAATGAGAATGTTTATAGCTTTTAAAAAGTCTGTTATTTTCTCCCTCCGCTGATTCAATCACTCATAGGAAAGGATAGACAGATATGCACAGTACAGACATAACATAAATACTTGACAGAAGTAATTTTGCAGCACCATTGCCGAGATGTTCAGAATAGCTATCTAATTTTTCACTTTAGTATAGTTGCATGAAGCTGCTCTAAATGACATTGTGTATTCTCATGGCTGGAAAACAATCAGGAGAAAAAGAAGTGGAGTTCCCGTTTGTATTTGGCCCACAATAAATAATGTCTGATAATCATTAGCAACACGGCCCATTTTCCAAATGGTCACAGTGTCATCACATAAACTAAATTAGGTAGGCTAAATCTGAGTCTGGAAGATCCTTAGTGGGACTAACAGGCAGTGATTACATGAAGGCTGATCATTCAGCTCATTTAAATTTCATTTTGCCATTATTCATTATAATTACATTACAGACACAGGTCCCATTTTTATTATCTTAATAGCTCTTTCAAACCAAATGCAAACTGAAAGCATATTTAAAGTGTTGACTTGTATAATTTATTCACAAGTTTGTGTGGAAGAGATGTTTGGGTAGAATAAACAAGGTTAGGAAACAGATGATGATTAGGGAAAGAAAAGTAAAATCCACCAAATTTCTGTGTTTAACATCTCTATGTTTGGCTCTTAAAGGCTAACCTAAGTGCATACTACTTCACACATACTCGCACACTAACATAGCATATTCCTTCTTTTGACTCTTTGAATATCCCTTCTACCCCAGGTATCCCCATCTCTAATTGGTACAGGCCAGTCTGAGAGCTTCAGCAGCTTGAGAGAAAGAGGAGGCAGTGGATACATTGTAACCTATGACTAAACCTCCTTACATTTCATTATTGGTTTCCCATCCCACCCAAATGCTGCTCTTGTTTGCTCCTGGTTAGCCTCCAAGATGACAGGATTGGGGTGCCAAGGGACAGGCCTCTAATCATCCATAATAGTTCCCTCTTTGTCAGTTAGGGGATTGGGAAAGACATTGTCCAGGCCAGAATCACAGTTGTTCCCTTCTGGGCTAGGAGACATAGAGGTTTTTTTGTTTTTTTGGGTGGTTGTTGTCTGTTTGCTTTTATCTTAGGGGTATACATTCTTGTGATTGAAGAATAAATAAACATTTTCCCTCTTTGCTTCTTATTCCACAGACATGAGCCAGACACAGGAGCTCCAACTTTTTCTTTAATCATCAAAAGTTCCCCTTGAAAAAAGGGTGGTAAAGGAAAAACAGGTCCTGTATTCTGTATTCGAACTCATCACCATTGACGAAGACTCCCTCCTTGACCCAAACTTATTTTTTAATAAAAATTGTGTATATTTAAGGTGTACAACATGATGGTTTGATATAGTCAGGCTCATCTGAGCTGCCTTCTCAACTAGGCCTCAACTCTGTCCTTATAAGAACTATAACTTTCAGCACAATTTCATCCACTCCCTGCATTAAGAGACTTTGAGCAAACACCAGCATAGTTTCTGTCACTCCAAGGCCATGTCCCTAGGATGATGACCCCAGCCTCTTTAAGATGCCTGCCTGAGAAAGTTCAAAAGTGTCAAAAGAATTTACTATTTATTCCAGCCAAAACCTGACTATAGTCCCTGACCTCCCTTTTCTTAGAACATTTGCTTTAGAAAACTAGTGATTGTAAATCCTTTCTCTGTCTTTTTGAGATGTATCTTCTACAACCCAGGAAAATCTTTCTCAGATACCTGGGAGTCATCCCTTTGAAATGTAATCATCAAGAAAGATAGGGCCCCTGTCTCTTAGTCTCTATGGAAGAGTAGGAACCTAACTTTGATAAGTGGCAGTTAGCAAACACAGATGCCCTAATCACACTGATCAACTTCCCATCCCACAAATTTCCCTGAGCAATTTTCCTTTATCACTCTCCAGCATTTAAGAGGCCTTTTGTTTCATCTGTTCATCTGAAGTCTCTCCCTTACTTCAGTAGCCTGAAGAAAATAGGTCTTGTCCCCTTTAAAAAAGGTCCAGCTCTGTCTCTGATGCCATGAATTGGCAAGATCAAAATTGTACAGGAGGGTTAAGACATGTAATTTTGGAGTAACAGATAAAAGAAGAAATGGAGGTAGAACAAAGGATATGAAACTCTATGATTTAGGGGGTCATCCCAACTGATTTTTAATTCAGATACAGTTATTCACATGAGGTTAATGTGAAGGCAGGTGAAGAAAGGACAAGGAGAAAATAAGATGAGACTTGGGCACAATGAGAGGATTTGGTTATGGGTTAATGTTTCTAAACTGGGGCTAAATTGAAGGCATCTCGAAGTGTAATGGATAATGCTTTAAGGAATACTGTAACCAGCAATCTAGCACTGACCATAATGGAAAAGAATAAGTAGGGCTCAGGTCTTTTCATGGCTTGAGGAGTCTGTGAAAGGCTGACCCTGACCCAAGTGGATTGGCTTTTGGGGGGACGAATTATGTCTCATGATAAAGGTTAAAGATTGCTGGACCAAATAGACACCCAGAATCCTAAGGACAGAGCCCCTGACTTTGTGCTGTCACTGTGTTGTCATGAAGTATAAGCTCTGGTACCAGCTGGCAGTCAAGTCTTTAGGAGAGTATGGAGAGTTGAGGAAAGCAGCAACATCTTGAGTCAGGCTGGAAGGGTCATCACAGCATCCAAATTTACAAGAAAAAAATCATTCCAAGTTCCTACGAAACAACCTACTCTGATACTACAAAGGTAGGGACATCTTCTGACTTCTTTTTGACTAGCTGAGGGTGTGTCTTGATGGTGAGGTGAAACAACAGAAGCTGCTGAGGCAGCCTCAAACGTTCTACTTTCATATTTTTATTCAGGATACCCAGAAAGGACATTTTTTTTAAAGAACTTTTGTTGAGATATAATTGACATACAATAAACTGCATATATTTAAAGTGTACGATGTATAAGCTAAGATATGAAAATTAATACTGTTTTGTTCACAGAGGCTGGTGGTCATTCTGTATATGAAAAATACAGACCTCTACTGGTAACTACTATGACTAGATTGTTCTGGAAGTCTAGCTTGAAGAGTAATGAGAAGGGAGGTCTTAAGGAGTTGTGAGCTGGACAAAATGTAAAAGAAATATGTGTACCCTTCTAGACAGAACAGAAAAAATGTGTTATACAGCAGACAGGCTGATGTGCTTTTGATGAGAAGGGCTGCTGAGTTTGCCAGACTGCCCCGTCCATGCTGAGGTTGCTACAGTTTCAGGCATTATGACCCAACAAACCTCCTTGTCATGGGCCAGGGTCAGAGGCAGCGGGGAAGAGCCTGGCTCCCTCAGTCTCACCCAACAGCTGATGGGGGTGGCAGCAAGCTGCAGGTGCCCAAGAACTTGGCACTGCCCACTTCCATCTTAAGGGGCACATCTCCCTTCTAGGTGGCACATTTCAGCCAAAGTCTAAAATAACTTCATTATCAAGGTAATAAGTTCATAAATATTATTTTTTACAGTTTTTTTAGGACTTGGACTGAGGCTATATCCAAATCACATGAGGCACCTCTATGCCTCTTCCTCTTTTTCTCTAGGCTAGTGATCTCTAGCTCTTGAGAAAAAGAAATTCCCTCTTCTGAGGATGTAGAAAGCCTCTTCCTAAAACTTTTTCAGGGATTTCTAGAGACTTTTGAAGGGAGAGTCCAAGAAGATTTGGGGGAATGAGATGGGGGGTGGGTAGGAGAAATGGTAAAAGGTCAAAATGTAGTATTATCCTGTGAAAGGCTAGCCATCAGATGATAGTTGTTATAAAAATGTTGAAAGTGAGAGAGGAAGAGAGAGGCAAAGGGAGAGAGAGGGAGGAAGGGAGGGAGGGAGGGATAGAAAATGGAGGTGGAAGAGAGGGAAGAAAGAAGGGAGGGAGGAGAAAGAGGGGAGAGGGAGGGAGGAGGAGGGGGGAAAGAAGGGAAGGTGGAAGGGAGGAAGAGAAAGAAGGAGGAGGGAGGGAGGGAAAGAGAGGGAAGGAAAGACTGAGGGAGAGAACGTGAGAGAAGGGGAGAGGAGGGGGAAGGAGGGAGGGAGCTAGAGGTTAAAGGGGTCTAAATTTTGAAGGGAGTGAAGGGAAAGGAATTCAACTGCCCTCTAATACTTGGCCCAGAAGGTTTCTCTTGTTAAATTTTAAAGATAATTCAAATTCAAGCCCCAAATACCAAAACAATTCTACTGAGCTCTTAACTGTATCTTCCCAAATGTGTCTTACATAGGGAAAATTGGTCAGTGGCTTCTGCCATTTCCTTTTTACTTTTAATTCCAGGCTAGGGTGGGAGGTGGCAGGGGGGTTGAAGGAACCTGGCAGAGATTGTTCTCTCTTTCAAAAGTAAAATTAAACTTTGTCCTATGGGGTCAGGGTCTGGTCTTCCCTCAGACATTTGTCTCTTAGTTATACTTATGGCTATTTGACTGAGTGTTCTCAGTATTCAGAAACTTGTTCTACATGCTGTCTTAATAAAAAGAATTATTTATTCACTTTACTGGTATCGACCTTGGTCTTTTCCAGTGGCCCTATGTGGTAAGTAATTTCACTTTCTTTAATGTAATAAGACTCGGGTTAGACTAGGTTTAGCTAAGATTCAGTTAAAGGGGATGAGGTAACCTTGACTCTTTGAAGGTACCCAAGAGTGGGTAAAGAAAAGAGGATACAGTTGAGATTTAGTTAATGGGGTTGGGGAGAAGTAAATCACTAAATTTAATCCCACAGTCTCTAGACCTCCTGGCATTTTCCCAAGTCAATGTGATGCCCCAACAGTTCCTAGCCTAAACCTACATGAAACACAGAGATGGGTTTCAGAAAGCCCTCTAGGGATTCTTATTCAAACTGATTCAGTTTCTAAAAATCATATATAAGACTTTCAGATTTATTTTTTTTCTCTTTCCAGATGTCTGATAATTTTGACTGGTTACAGAGCAGCAGGGGCGTGTGCAAGGTCAATCTCTGCAGCCCAACAGGAGGGCAAGAGCAGGACCGGAAAGTAGTAAGATACAAAATGACTCCTACAAGGAGTGGAAAGGATTGGCATTGGGGATTCTTATTCAAACTGATTCAGTTTCTAAAAATCATATATAGGACTTTCAGATTTATTTTTTTTCTCTTTCCAGATGTCTGATGATTTTGACTGGTTACAGAGCAGCAGGGGCATGTGCAAGGTCAATCTCTACAGCCCAACAGGACGGCAAGAGCAGGACCGGAAAGTGGTAAGATACAAAATGACTCCTACCAAGGAGTGGAAAGGATTGGCGTTGGGTATAGATATCCTGGAACCCAGAATAGACTAATGGATAGTAATTCTGTGACTTCTCCAAGGAGTCAAGCTCAGTAAGGTCTGTGGGGAACCAATGTGCTCATACATCACACAGGGACAATTGAAGGGAGGGGCAAGATGAGGAGTGATGTGAAGGAGCTGAGGAGGGGAGGCTGGGGGTGGAGCCTGAGGGGACTGAGGGGTGGTGGTTGCCTAGTTACCAACCTCTATTACCTCACACCTCTGAAGTCATAACAACGTCACCTGGCTACCAGTAAGTTACCCTAAAGCTGGACTCCCTCAGGAGGGCAAAATATGTATTTTTCCTAATGAAAAACAATAAAAAGCACCAATTAAATATAGAAATGTTTATCCACATACCACTTAAAATCTTCTATGGCATCAATAGTAAAAACACCACATTTTGACAACATAAGTGTAATAAACAGTGCTCCAAACTGGGAGCCAGGGGAATCAAGTTCTAATACAAGTTCCACCTTTGAGTTTGTGTCAGTTGGGCAAGCCATCTCTCCTCTCAGTTTTCTCAAAAAATGTGGATATGGTATTTTGGGCCTCTTTCTCTCTCAGGTAGATATTCTCATTTAGGAAATATAGTAACATTAAGATTCTATCTGCCTAATAAAAATCATTTGTCTATTGTTTATTGAGTATTTAACTATGTCCAGGCACTCTGCTAAAAGCTCTACACACACTATCTCAATCAATCCTTATAAGAACCCGACAAAGTAGGTGCTACTATCATCTGCCAGAGAAATTAAGGCCTTTTCTCTAGAATTTTTCTAAATTCACCTTCCTGACTTGATACAGATATGCTTTGTTGATGTGTCCACCCTGAAAATGGAAGATAAAGATTTTAAGGTGGGTACTCTCTGCTGCCCTCAGAGCTGGAATGGGTGGGAAGCTGCTGAGAAGGGTTACCAGTGATGGTGTGAAGAAAAGGAAAGGTTGTGGCAGAGGGTGGAAAGGTGAAGGGGACTCAGGTGGGAAGCCATCATTCTCATGAGCCCATGAGCCCTGGTTCAGAATTTACTGTCATTCTTGATACCAAATCTCATTTTATAAGCCACTTAAGTTGCTGATAGGGCTGAAAGAAGGAAAGTATGGAAGATAGTATGTCAGAAAATGGAGGGGGGGGACCCTGGCCAAAAGGTTGATGTTAAATGGAATATGGTTCCTGACTGATGGCTTTGTGAATACCTTCAGCAAGGTGGGAAGGAGTAGTAATTTGTAGAAGGGGCTTTATCTCATTCTTCAAAGACCAGCTAGCATTACAAGCTTACCTTTCCTCCAGAAAGAAAGCAGATAATAGGAGACATGACATTCATGCTTTGAAGTAGTAGCCTAGAGGGCCAGCTTGGAGAAGTCTCAAAAAGCAACTTTTCACAAGAATCTTGTCCCTTAATTCCACAGGATGCTGCTGGTTCCAGTTCAGGTCATTTAAGCCTGCAGAATCTGAAAGAAAAAGAAATTATTGTGATCAAGGATACTGAGAAGCAACACCAGTCTAAGGTACAGACTTAGCCTCTGAATCTACCCTTTCTCATTCCCAGACCTCAGTGCTGAATTGGAGGACTCTGGTTCAGAGATAGTAAGAGAACTATTGTGAAACAGGCCCCAAATTTGAATACTATGACATTCTAGAGAACACAGGCCTAAATTCACAGTCATGGTAAGTTCAGTGCTCATGTAGCTCACAATGACACTAATCACGGAGGCTCAGAATGCCCTCTCCTGATTTCAGGTACCTACTGCAAAAAGAATCTTGCTATTGCTTATCTTAACAAAGATATGGGCTTATAAGCAAGATCCTTTGCAATGTTCTTTGCTGGCTTGTAATAGACTTGTGTGCCTCACATTGCCCGGTGTCCAACAATGAAGAGGATATGAAGAAGAGCAAATCCACAATGACCGAAAACTAGCCTGGTCTCTACCCTTTGTCTAAAAGATTACCCAGGCTGTTGGGTAGCATAAAGTTCAAAGCAATTACACTTGCACACCACTGTCAAATATGGAATCCTTTTGTTTTTGTGTAAATATCCCAAATTACACCTGGTAGGCTGGTTTGGGGTAGACGTTAGAGCGCATGACAAGTCACTCTCACAGTCCTAGAAGCCTGGAGTAGCTGATATTGGAACAGGATATTTGGCTTCAGTACAAAGGAGCCAAATATTTCTTGTTGTGTGTTCCTAGGCTTATAACTAGGAACATCATTTCTGACCCCAGATGCCTTTGGAGTGATGAGAGTGGCCCCTGAGGAAAGGAAAACCAGTTACAAAATATTCTCCAAACAGTTTTGGGTTCAGTTGGGGGTGGCCAACTCCATTTTGGGGTCTTAATAAAAGGATATACCTGGTGTTTGCTTTTAAAAGAGGAGCCCATATTTACTACACACAGTGCAGATCTCCCTGATTGTAACTTAAGCCCATTTGCAGAAAAGTGGACCTTATTATGACCTCACGTTTCTAGGAATTCATGGTGATGAAGCAATGAATGGGGCAAAGAGAGCAGTGGTACTTAGTGCTAAGTAGAAGATGTGCACACAGTACATATACACATATCCAAACATGGCTATACACAGTCACAAGTATAGATATACACGTATACATTTACACAAAGTGACACACACACATATATATACATTTATTTACATTAACAAAAAGTAGTTTATACAAGCAATGGCACATACATGCCTGGCTACATGTGACACTGACAAACACACACAAGCATTGAAATAACAAACATATATAGTGATCTAGTCATAACAATAACTTACACACATATGCAAAGATATAGAAGTTATACAGAGTCAGACACACTAATGTGCCCACATGTGACACACATAAACATTCATATATACATCCAAGCACACTATGTGTAAACACACACTCACATCGATACACACAAGCCTTGATCAAAACAGGCCATGCAGACTCAGGTACAGGCATGCGCACATAAATATACCTCTTGTTGATACCCACACATACAAACTTAAACAAAGTGACACATATTCACTAACACAAATGTTTGTATACACTGATACACATATTGATACAAATGCAGTGATATCCCCACTCATGTACTCACAGACACACTCAAATGCCAGGGTGTATGCAACACTGTCACAAGTCAATCATTGACATAGTATATAAATATAACAAACTGATACCCAATATATTGATATACACAGTCATTATACAATCACCTATTTGTACATATTCATTTTAACATACATATTTATTAATATATTATACATTAATTATATGTTAATATATTGATGAGTATGTATGTTAATACCCGAATGTGTGCTTCAACATATATAAATACATTTATAGCTGCATGATACATGCTATTGGGTTTATATCATAAACACATATGCGGCTCACTCAACTCGACACTTGCTTATTTTCATATTCAGAGGCACACTGATACACACACTCATATTTTAACATTCACACACATGTACAAAATACACATACTAACATGCACATGCTGGCCTATACCGCTGACATATACAATGGGTATGATGTCAGCACATCATGACACATGCTTACACATAGTGACATCACACATGTGCACTGACATATGCATATGCACACACATACAGGCACATTTTCACATACTAACTATACAGACTGACACGTTCACACTCATGAATTGATACATCGATGTGCATATACATACACGATAGAGACTGACACATTTTTGACATGTATTAAAATAAGCAAACATACTCAAATGAAATTGACAAACATATTGATAACACGTGTATAGTTAAGTGTACAAATGTATATACTCTGAGCTTTTGTTGCTAGCATTTGCGCTTGAAAGTGTATTAATGGATATAATTGTGTGTTATGCACCCATGCAAATCCTAAAGGTCAAATCCCTAATCTGTGTAAATTAGAAGATACATCTTTTAAATAAAATAGGGGAAAGAAGTAGGCTACCCAAACTCTTATGGATAGGTATTATTCTTTTTTTAGATTGAGGGGTCAGTGTGCCTTTTCAGACAAACTCCTGATCCTATAAGTGTCTTCAGTTGGCTACTCAATGATCTTCAAAAGTACACCTTAGGTTTCCAACATGCACTGAGCCCCTCAGTCTCTAGCTGTAAACATAAAATAGGAGAAACAGAGGGCGGATTTCACAAACTGACCTCTGGGAACTGCTACAGTGTCTATGCTGATCAAATGAACATGGATTTTGCGGCCAACGGACCTCAAAGCCTACACCTGGAAACGACAGCAGCCCAAAATACCAACAATAACCAGAGTCCTTCCACCCCGCCAGCCAAATCTCTTAGCAATCAAAGGGCAGTTATCTCCCCTGATGGAGAATGTTCTATGGATGACTTTTCCTTCTATGTCAACCGACTATCTTCTCTGGTGATCCAGATGGCCCGTAAGGAAATCAAAGACAGGTTGGAAGGTGGAAGCAAATGTCTTCATCATTCAATCTATCCACCCTGTGGGGACAAAGGGAAAAGCAGCCCTCGCACTGCTCTGAGCCAGGTCGCTTCTGAAATGGCCCATGATGCTGTGGAAGTGACCTCTGCAGAAATGCGGGGCACTGGGGAGGAGTGTAGGGATGGTGGCCGAAAAACCTTTCTGCATAGTGAACTATCCAACAAGAACAAATGTGGAGACAGACAGATGTCCCAAAGAGACAGCAAAGAATTTGCAGATTCGATCAGCAAAGGACTCATGGTTTATGCAAATCAAGTGGCATATGACATGATGGTCTCTGTGATGAAGACCTTGAAAGTTCATAGCTCTGGGAAGCCAATTCCAGCTTGTGTGGTCCTGAAGAGGGTGCTGTTAAAACACACCAAGGAAATTGTGTCTGATTTGATTGACTCCTGCATGAAGAACTTACATAACATCACTGGAGTGCTGATGACCGACTCAGACTTTGTTTCAGCTTTCAAGAGGAATCTGTTCAACCATGGAAAACAAAACGCTGCTGTTATCATGGAGGCTATGCTGAAGCGTTTGATCTGTGCTCTTCTTGGGGAAAAAAGGGAAACTAAGTCTCCGTGTGTGTCATATGCATCCTTGAAAACTGGCTCCCATGATCCCAAGTGCAAGAACCAAAGTCTCGAATTCTCAGCTATGAAGGCCGAGATGAAGGGGAAGGACAAAGGCAAAATGAAACCAGAGGACTGCAAGACATTGACCAACGCTGAGAAAGTCAGTGAACATATCCTCAAGGAGAGCCTGACAATGTGGAACCAAAAGCAAGGCAGTCCAGGGAAGGTGGCTGGCAAAACATGCGCCAATAAGGAGGCAAAGAAAGAGATCAGCGCTTCCACAGAGTCACTGGCAAAGGACTTGATTGTCTCCGCCCTTATGCTGATCCAGTACCACCTGACCCAGCAGGCCAAGGGCAAAGATGCATTTGAAGACGGCTGTCCAGGTTCTACCACAAGCTATACGACTCAGAATGCCCAATACGAAAAGTGCAGAGGTAGCCAAAGTGCCAAGGCACTTTCAATGGAACATCTAGAATCTCGTGGAGCACCTGGACCATCCACCTCTGCAAGGGACAATCAACCCACGGACTCCCAGAAGCTGGATATGTCAAACATCACTCTATCACTGATTCAAAAACTGCTTAGTGAGAGCCCCTTCAATTGTGAAGATCTATGTGAAAGTGAGAACAAACGTTCTGAGCCCAAGACAAACAAAGGAGCCTCCGTGTCCAAGAAGCCTAAGAGAGGGGAAGAACAATGCCAGGACAATCGAGAATTTGACTTTATCAGTGGGATGAAGCAAATGAGCCAACAATTTGTAGATCAACTGGTAGAATCTGTGATGAAGCTGTGTCTTATCATGGCTAAGTATAGTAACAACGGGGCAGCCCTCGCTGAGTTGGAAGAACAAGCAGCCTTGGCCAACAACCCCAATTACCAGGCCAGCAGCCCCAGATGTAGTCATGAAGCTGGGATGTCACAGAACTATCAAGACTCTCCTGGACTTGAAGTCATTGTCAATAATCAGTGCTCAACAAGTAGCTTGCAAAAGCAGCTCCAGGCTGTCCTGCAGTGGATTGCAGCCTCACAATTTAACATACCCATGCTCTACTTCATGGGAGATGATGATGGACAACTGGAGAAGGTAAGCGATGCAACAAGAAACAAAAAGAAAGAAGGTTGGAATAGGTAGGGGCAGGGAGGTGGTATTGTACTTAGAGACCAAGAACAGTCCATTTTTTTGAGTCTATTCTTTTTCATGTGACTCATGAATTACTTTCACCTCATAAAGACACAGAAGTGATGAACCATTAACTAAGTGGGGCTCTGGACACCTCAAGGCCTGTGCATTTCCAAGAGGAGGAGAGTGAGATTAGCTCATTTTATCAGTGATCCTTTCAACAAACTATTTGGTAAAACATCAGGGAGCAATTCTTAAGTCTTAAGTTTTGCACACACACACACACGCTCACACACACACACACATACACACTCTACAGCTGTGTTTTAGGAAGGCAGGAGAATGGCAACCCCTAACCTTGACCTAGAAATCAGTACAGATTCACTAAAGGATCCCAGTACCTGATGAGAAGTATTAGTGAACACAATTGATTCCAGAGTTTGTTTTTTGAAGCTCAAAAAGAAAGGACCTTTGGCATTTTGATCTATGCCACTAGAGGATGGTTCAGAAAAAAGGAAAGCCATGTCAGCAGCCTCCAGTCCTAGATCTGTGGCAGTTTTAATCCTAGAATCATAGGCAGGAAGGTGGGTGGGGTGTAGTTGACTTTCTCCATCTAGGTCTTGGCTCCAAAAGCATCACGTGACTCAAGCTATCTGCTCTCTCCACAGCTTCCTGAAGTTTCAGCCAAGGCAGCAGAGAAGGGATATAGTGCAGGAGATCTTCTTCAAGAGGTCATGAAGTTCGCCAAGGAACAACAACTGGATGAAGCCATGGGAAACATGGCTAGAAAACAACTGCTAGACTGGCTGCTCACTAACCTGTGAGCCAACAGTGCCTTCGCCTCCTCTCCATTTACTCCCGGCCCCCAGCAGCATTCTGTCCCAGCTGGAGCACCCCCTACCATCAGGCCAGTGAACTGCATGCCACATGATTGTATTTCCCAATACATCTGAGCAGTTGCACTGTGCAAATACAGGGTGTCCAACAAGCTGGGCAAAAACATGAATAAAAAAAATTTAAAAATGTATCATTTTCTTGGTCAGATACATCTGAGGCCAGGGAGGGGAATGGGTCCAGTTTCAAGGACTGGTGTTACAGTGTTGGACTTGTGTCCAGATCTCACCCTGGGTTATTTTCTAAGCACCCAAGACACAGGGATATAACTCATGTCCAAGTTCCTAAGTCATCCGGTTTATCCAAATCTCAGTTCACAACTGTTTAGAGTTTTGCCACCTGTGGTCTCCCTGTTTCTCCCAGAACTGCACACTTCACTTGATAATCACCCTTCTAATCCCAACGATGCAGCTTTCTTGGTCACTTTTAAGAGTTTGTAGATGGGCTAGCTTAGATGAAAAACAAACCAAAGAAAGTATATTACCCACAGACACACATACACCACCAGTGTTCACTGTACATGGCTAAACACTATCCAGAAGCACAGCAGACTCTGATCCTCCCACACACATAATAAAGCTTCCTTATAAGTCACTTCCTTCAATTGATGAGATTTCCTTGTTTTCCAGCAATCTGAAAGAAAAATTTGCAGAGACCAAAGCTACAGAATGGTAAATTCCTCACAGCCACCCTCTGTAAATCCCAATGTCTCATTTGGGACTAGCACTAAGTTCCTAGATTTTTTGTATGCCTCTCAGAACTCCATCACAATGCTGTAATTCATTACAAATCAGATCAAGACAGTGGTTTCAGCCCTGTGGTCCTTTGTTAGCTAGTTTGCTGTGGCATACCTTGGCACCTTTGAGGTGCTTGTGGCTTAGTAGAACAGGCACAGAATGTGGTTTCCTTTGGGACTCTCAAAAGTTAAAGCTTTGGCCTCTTACTCGTTGCACGGCCTTAGAGTCACCTAGGTAGCCTGAGACTTTATCTGTAAAATGCAGACAAAAATTACCCTCCCTATTTAGAGGTTAAACTAGAGGAATAGATGTAATGATGCTTTTCAAGGAGAATCTTGTTACAAATTACATATGGGAGAGAAGCTGTACCTCTAAAAGCCCATTCTAACACAGCTGCAAGTACTCTTGATACATTTCCAAACTGAAAGCAAGATTCTCTGAGTGTGGGACCCAGAAAGGCACGTTTTGGGGGAGGTAAGAAGCACAGAGACAAACTTTTGACAACTTCTCCACAATGCTTGGACCAGTCAGAAATAAAGGCAGGCCCCTTCAAAGCAGGACTTTTAAAACTCCCCAGCCCTGATAAAGCTAATCAAACCTTTTCTAGTCGCACCCCGACCCCATGAAAAGCTTTGGAGTTGAGCCACCACAGATCCTTCTCTTTGTCCTTGAAGAAAATCCTTAATAAACAAATCCCAGGACCAGGTCTGCATTTCTGATGACTCAATCCTCCCTGAGCACAGCTGGGTCCCATAGTAGTTTACTTCCTTGATTAACTTGGCTCTTGACATACTCCTGATTTGTATTATGAGGCGGCCTTGGGGATTCTTTGGAACGTGGAAACAGAGCAAAGGAAGTTATATGTTCTGTTAAATGAGGGGCATTGGGCAAAATGGTCTCTACGGGCCCTTCCAGCTCTGACATTTGAGGATTCTAAGAGTTTCTCTTCCATAATTTCTCAAGGAAATTTGTGTGGATGAGGTAAGATCAGGGTGAGGAAACTTGATTTTTGCCAGAGCTAACTGACAGACTCCAGCAGAGAAAGGAATGCTTTGGGCTAGAAAGGGCCCTGACAAGGGTCTGGAGGAGCTCAACGGTCCTTGGGGTTTGTTCCTGGAGGGTGAGACCCTGGCCTTTCACCTCTCTAAATGGAGAAGTGATCTCAGGCATCCTATTAGCAACGTGATCATGCTCAGCGCCAGCAGCTGGAAATGGACAAGGGCTTCTGCTGAACTGAAAGCCCTGCATACAGTGGGAAAGGAACAACCGGAGCAGAAGGAGAAGGAAAACATGATTATCTCCTGGCAGGCAGTGTCACTGGTGTGATATCGCTGACAATCTTAGTCTTTCTGAACATCAGGCCTCCATTTCACAATGTTGTGAGCAGAACTCATCTGGGAGGTTATCACAGGGCCAGGCCTAGGCTGAGGTGAGGCAAGAGAGGCACTTGCCTCGGGCAAAAGTTAAGGAGACACCAAAAAAAACACGCAGTAATCAAAATCAGCAGTTTTTTAAAAAAATTTTATTGAAGTATAGTTGATTTACAATGTTGTGTTAATTTTCCTGCTATACAGCAAAGTGACTCAGTTATACCTATATATCTATTCTTTTTCATATTCCTTTCCATTCTGGCTTATCACAGGATATTGAATATAGTTCCCTGTGCTATACAGTAGGACTTTGACCTTGTTTATCCATCCTATACATAATAGTTTGCATCTGCTAATCCCAAACTCCCAAAATCAATAGCTTTAATGTACCATTTAAGAAATTAAAATTAATGCAGAGCATCACAATGTCAAAAATTATAACACAGAGGATTTGTAATAGTGCCAGGCCAAGACATAATCGAGCATGAGGTAAAAGGAAAAATTGGTAAGACGTTTTATGGGAGGAACACTTTATGGGAGATTGCCAAAGGCAGTACTTAGAGAATGTATTGCCCTAAAAGCCTGTATCAGTATAAAAAAGCAACAATGAATTAAATCCCTTCCTAAAGAACTTAGGGAGGGAGCAAATAACAAAACAAACAAGTTTAGGAAAGGGAAAATAAAATTCGGAGAGAGGAAAAAAAAGACAGAGAAAGCAAAGTTTCACTTAAACCTTAAAAAACAATCAGGGGTGAGGAGAAGGGTACTGCAGTGTTCTCTCTCTTGCTTAACATGAGTATATCTTTCCAAAGAAATCTCAGGTTAGATTAATTCTGCTTAAAAACAGGAACCACACAAGATTGCCCTGGTTAAAATTCTACTTTAAAATAGTCCTAATAATGAAAGAAGAAAAGTAAAAAGTAGAAATATAGGAACAGTGGAAATAAAAATGCCACCTTTGCAAATGATATATTTGTACATCCATGGAAATCAAATCCCCAAATACAAGAGGTAATGAATGAGCTTTGCAAAGGTATAGGATAGAATATACTTGTGAGCTGTAAGAATTTGCCATCAACTGTAAAACAATTCCAGCTGCTTTCTCCCCACTGACTCAGAGACACATAGGAAGTCCAGCAGTTCCCCTGCACGAAGGTATCTGTGGTGTCAGAACATGAAAAACATCTGCGAGAATCAACTGAATTTCTATATCCTAGAGCCACCCAGCCAGAAAGAGGAGAGTCTAATTACCATAGTGACAATAATATTAAACACCTAGGTATTAAGGAAGGCAAGAAATGACATTTACAGAGAACTTACTGAGTGTCAGACACTACTAGGTGCTTTAGTTCTTTTAAAAACCTTGTGAGATGGTTTGTTATTAGCTGCTTTTTACAGCTGTGAAATTAGAGGGTCAGGTTTAAAGGCTTTTTTAAAGGTCACACAATCAGTAAGCGGGAGAGTTGAGATTCAAACCCAGGTTTGCCTCATGCCAAACACTATGCTTTTTCCATTCTATCACACTGTCTTCCCAGTAATTCAGAATCTATGTTTATTAAACAACTACAATACATGAATGAGAAAAAGGAAAACAGATAAATAGAAAAATAGACCATGCTCCTGACCAGTAAAACTAAGTAAAATAAAACACTTTCTAATTCAACATATAGGTTTCATATAAAGCTCATTTAAATCTTTATGGGGTAGTCTCAAAGTATCTCCCCCATGATAGTTATTACTTATCAAGCAGAAAGAGTACAATGGAAGAGTCCACCAGTAACACCTTAATTATGTGATCAAGGTTAATGTCATCAGTAAAGACATATTGATATCAGGTACCTCCTGATATAATATCAACAGAAGGGCAGGTCACCTCTGTGGCATTCTTGCCAAAAACCCATAACCCCAATCTAATCATGAGAAACTACCACATAAACCTAAATTGAGGGACATTCTACAAAATAGCTGACCAGCTGACCAGAATTGATTCCAAAGGGTCATGAGGGAATATTTTAGAGTCATGGAAATGTTAACTATATACCTTGATAGGGGATATGTTTACATTTAACATAGGTGTATACATTTCTCAAGACTGATCAAACTATACACTTAGAATTAGTGAACATTATTCTACCTAAATTAGATCAATAAACTTTATTTTAAAATGTATTTAAACCTAACACCTGTAGGAAAAAAATCCCCTCCCACTGTTCACAAATTTCTTTGCTCCTCTGCCTCTTCCCAGAAAGTCTCCAATTCAGCAAGTCTTTCCGACTTCAGGCTCTCAGCCACATTTAACTTGCAGCTCTCCCTCCTGCTCCATCCACTTGTCTGTGGTGGCCTAGAGCAGGACCTTGGAAGCTCCCTCTTTATAAGAACTTTCCTCCCAGATCCCAGCTACATATCCAAGGAGAGAAGGTTTTCAGTTCACCCCCTTCTTGTCATAAAAGTCTCCTTCTCAGAAAAGACTTCCTTTTCCACCCTATCTCCCACAGTTGCTCTTTATTACACGATCCTGCTTTATTTTCAACACACTAACTGATACATTATTTGTATCATTATTTACTTGCCGATCAGCTGTCTCTTCTCACTAAAATGGTAACTCCAGGAGCACAGGAACCTGCCTGTCTTGTTCACTACCATATCCTCAGTGCCCAGCACTGTGCCTGGTACATAGTAGCCACTCAATAAATATTTATTGAATGGATAACAATCCAGCTATTTCACTGTTCCCTAATGGGGACAAATAACATTAAATGGGGAATCAGAAAATTTGTTGTTAACCACACCCAGTTAATATCACTTGATCACTTAATAGAGTAGCCAAGTATGTTTCCTCACCTTGAAAATCAGAATGCTAATCAATATCTACCTCTCTGGAAGGTGTTGTGCAGATCAAAGAGGTAACAGGCAAGGTGAAAATGTTTAAAAATATACCTATGTGCCACATCTTCTTTATCCGTTCATCTGTTGATGGGCATAGGGAGGGTGGGAGGGAGTCACGGGAGGGAGGGGATATGGGGATATCTGTATAAATACAGCTGATTCACTTTGTTGTACAGCAAAAACTGGCACAACATTGTAAAGTAATTATATTCCAATAAAGAGCTAAACTATATATATACCTAAATGTGCCCATTAAATCTTCAATGCAAAATAATAATAATAAATGTCTAACATTTACTGAACTTTTACCATGTGCCAGGCATTCATCTAAGTGTTTTCCAGTATTTTGTCCTTTAATCTTCCCAACAACCCTATGAGGTAGGTACTCATTCTCCTACTTTGCAGATGAGGCAGCTGAGGCCCAGAGAAGCTGAGGAACTTGCTCAAGTTTACACAGTTAGAAGCGGTAGAGTTGGTATTCAAACACAGATAATCATGGCTCCAAAGCTCCCACTCTGTACTGCTTCACAGAATACCAGGGCCTTCTCCATAATGTCACATCAGGATAAGTCCCAGCATAGTGCAGAACAGAGTAGACACATCTAGGAGGTGACGGGAACCTCTGGAGTGGGGTGGATGGTTGGCTGGAAGGAATCCAGGCTGGTGGAAAGGCAGAGATTTCCAGAGGGTATTGCAGGCATAAGCCGGGGCCCAGAAGAAGGCCAAAAGCTACCCCAAAGCAGCAGGCACCTCAATAAACAAGCAGACACAGCTCCTGAGACTCATGGAACAGGCAGTATCCCCAGGTTCAAGTAGAGGTGATGCTCAAAATGTATCCTCAGGGGACAGACTGATAATTCACATTTGCTCACAGTCCCCAGGGCCATGACTGTTGGAGGGTGGGTCCTGGGGGTAAGGTGAGGGCGGGGGGTGGGGGAGGGAACCAGAGCAAAGAAACAGCTCCAGACAAGCTGGCAGGCTTGTGCTCCAGAGGGAATAAGGGTGGTCCCTGATAATGTCCATTCAGTGTTCCCGAGAGCCAGGCTGCATGAGGCAGAGGGGAAGGAGGCATTATGGAATACTTGGGGAGCTTAGGGCCTTTGCCAATGAGCATGAAAGTTATTTCAATATTTTAACAACCAGTAAGGTTGTACTGGTGCGTAAAGTCTTAACGCCAGCCCTAGGTTGGAAATTCTTTACTTTCTCTTATCTTTTTCAAGCCTCAGGGCCTGGCTAAAAACTGAATTCGAGGTATCATCTGAGGCGAATCCAGCTGAGGAAAGCGTGGAAGGGAGGGAACCCACGAGTTGCTCCTTCTGGCTCACACAGCTCAATCCTCCCTTTGATCATGCTGTATTATAACGTCCTGTTTACATGTCTGCCTTTCCTCTAGGCTGGAAGTAGAATGTAATAAATGGATGCAAAGGGCCTCCCACCTACCAGGCAACCAGCCAATCAATGTTTGTTGAGTAACAGCTAACGTGGATTGTGTGCTGATTCTGTGCCAGGTCTCTCATCTATCTGATCCTCACAGCACCCCGCTTGGTAGCCCCATTTTGCAACTGAAGAAATGAAGGCAAACAAGATCAAGAACTTGCCCACAACTGGGATTAAGCCCAGGCAGCCTGATTCTGGAGTCTGTACTCTTAACTACTGTGCTTGATTTAAGTGGCTGGTGGGTGGCCATAAGCGTGCAAAAGTTCAGAGATGAATAAAGTAGGGCTTGTTTAGGAACTGGGGAGACATATGCAGCTGGAATGCAGAGTGTGTGAAGGGGAGGTGATGGGTGACAAAGCTAGAAAAGTCAGCTGGCATCCGATTGCAAAGGACCTTGTATATCATGTTTAAAATTTTGGACTCACTTCTAAGGTCAATGAAAAACCATTTGAGAGGTTGGAAGTCCGGCAGTTTCAGGGTGAGATTTATGTTCTGGAATGTTCACTTAGTCTGCTGTGGGATGGATAGATTGGAGGGAGTGCTGCTCAACTGTTATTTACTTCCTTTGTTTATTTCTGGTTTTTTCCTCCCTTTCATTTTTCATTTTTAAAATGCCAACCTCACTGGATTTTACTGATGATTAAAAGGATTTATCCACATCTGGGCCAGCTCATCTCTTGGAGGGCAGGTGGGGGAGGCAAAAGATGACTGTCAGGAAAACCCCAGCTGTGATAGAGCCAGTTGGTAAAGCGGAGGGTTGCAGGTTTTCACTTGCCTTCCCTATGCCTGCACTTTGTCTCACCGCCTGTATTTCACACTCTCGCTCTCACCAGATGCTAAGAACAGTTGACTCCAGATTCCATGGTCTCCCCCACCCTCAAATGACAAATGGGTGTATTTTGTTTGACCCTGAAGGGGTTTCACACAACACCTCCCCAAAACTATAAATCCTGTTCCAGAACTCGGCAGGAGGCAGAAGCAAAGTCAAACACCCTGACCTGCTAACCTTCCTCTCAGGGGGTTTGATAGCATCAGTCTCCCAGAAACCTTGTTTTTGAAGGGATTTCTCCTGTCTGAGATTTCAGATGCCTGTCAGCCAGCCCTGTGGCACAGACTGTCTGCTGGAGGGAAGAGAGGGCTTGCCAGGAAAATCTCCTCTGGCAAGAAAGGGTCCACTTCTGAACTGATATAGCAACTTACTTCTCATCCTGATGCAGCTTCTAGACCAAGCACACCTAGAATGATTTGTCATATATCTTTATCCACCTTTGAGTATGCTCTTGGGGTTTCCATCCTGCTTCTCTGGCCCTTCCTTCTCTGATTCTTATGGAATCCTCTTTCTCTGCCCATATGATAAATGTTGGAGTACCCCCAGTTCCACCCTCACCTCATCTCACCACTCCCACTCCCTAGCTGCACCTGCTTTGCCGAGGGCTGGAGGAAGGCCCAGCTGCAACATTGCTGAAGAGGACTAGTGCTAAGGTTTGGGTCCTGAAGGAAACCAAGGGACAGAGGAGGTAGAGATGGGTCTGAGACAAAGTTTCACAGTGGTGCTTCTTTGCTGGTGAGGAGGAGGTGTCCCAGAGCTTTTAAAATGCAGATTCCTAGGTCCTACCCAGGGAAAGTCTTCATTAATTTGAGGCTGCAGCACAGGCATGTGTATTTTGAAAAACCATCAAGAGATGGTCTATCACTCCTTTTTATTCTGAAAAATAAGTTAAAATCTACAGAAAGTTATAAGATTAGCACGAGTACCCATATACCCTTTATCAAGTTTCACCAACTATTACTATTTTACAGTCTTGATTTATTTATCTAGCACACAACTGACTAAAATGGTAAAAGCGTAATTATTATTCTATAACATAATAATTATTATTTTGCTGAACCATTTGAAAGTTGCTTGCAGACATCAGAATATTCAAGTACTTCAGTGTGTACCTCCTAGAAACAAAGACATTCTTCCACATATAATCCATATTCAATTTTCCTTAAACATCCCAATAATGGCTTATATAGACATTCCCCTCTATCCCATCCAAAAGCCATGGAATTATCCTTTAGTCTCCTGTCATCTAGAACAGTTTCCCAGCCTTTTCTCTGGTCTTTTATGACACTGACAGTTTTTGAGTCCAGGCCAATAGTTTTGAAGAATGTCTGAGAGATTTTGATCTACAGCCAATGTAGAGAACACTTAGAGAGTACTTTAGTTTGGAGAGATCATAACCAGTCAGTGAACTGAAGGGCAGGCCTAGGGCCAAAATAGAGACTCAGGAACTGTGTGAAAACTGAAAGGAGGTCAGGAGGGAAGTGAAGAAAGGTGGTGGCTGGGCAGATTGGATGGCTTAAAAGTAAAAAGTCACAGCAGGTTTCTTCCCTATTCTTCCCAGGGTTACAAACACTGAAATACACCCAGCAGTGATTCATTTGGTGATTTCTTCAGTTCTCTCACCTGTCTCCTGTGCGCCAAGCCCTTATGTTGATCTGCCATGGCATTTATTGAACACGTGCTGTGTGTCAGGCACTGTTCTAAGCACATTACATGTATTACCTCATTGAACCTTTACCACAACAATCTCCCTAGGAGGCTAGAACCGTGCTTGTACCTATTTTTTTTATTTTTTAAGCTCTTTATTGGAATATAATTGCTTTACACTCTTGTACCAGATTTTGAGGTACACCAAAGTGAATCAACTGTATTTATACACATATCCCCATATCCCCTCCCTCCCGCGACTCCCTCCCACCCTCCCTGTCCTGGCCCTCTAAGGCATCACCCATCATCAAGTTGATTTCCCTTTGTTATACAGCAACTTCCCACTAGCTATCTATTTTACAGTTGGTAGTGTAAATATGTCTATGCTACTCTCTCACTTTGTTTCAGCTTCCCCTTCACCCCCCGCCCCCCCAACCCAATGTCCTCTAGTCCATTCTCTGCATCTGCATTCTTATTCTTGCCCTGTCACTGGGTTCATCAGTACCATTTTTTTTTTTTTAGATTCCATATATACGAGTTAACATACAGTATTTGTTTTCTTCTTTCTGGCTTACTTCACTCTGTATGACAGACTCTAGGTCTATCCACCTCATGACATATAGCTCCATTTCATTTCTTTTTATGGCTGAGTAATATTCCATTGTATATATGTGCCACATCTTCTTTATCCATTCATCTGTGGATGGGCATTTAGGTTGCTTCCATGTCCTGGCTATTGTAAATAGTGCGGCAATGGACATTATGGGACATGTTTCTTTTGGGATTATGGTTTTCTCTGGGTATATGCCCAGGAGTGGGATTACTGGATCATATGGTAGTTCTATTTTTAGTTTTTTAAGGAACCTCCAAACTGTTTTCCATAGTGGCTGTACCAACTTACATTCCCAGCAACAGTGCAGGAGAGTTCCCTTTTCTCCACACCCTCTCCAACATTTATTGTCTCTAGATTATTTGATGATGGCCATTCTGGCCGGTGTAAGGTGATACCTCATTGCAGCTTTGACTTGCATTTCTCCAATGATTAGTGATGTTGAGCATTTTTTCATGTGTTTGTTGGCCATCTGTGTGTCTTCGGAGAAATGTCTATTTAGGTCTTCTGCCCATTTGTAGATTGGGTTAGTTGCTTTTTTGGTATTAAGCTGCATGAGATGCTTGTATATTTTGGAGATTAATCCTTTGTCCCTTGCTTCATTGGCAAGTATTTTCTCCCATTCTGAGGGTTGCCTTCTTGTCTTGTTTATGGTTTCTTTCACTATGCAAAAGCTTTTAAGTTTCATGAGGTCCCATTTGTTTATTCTTGATTTTATTTCCATGATTCTAGGAGGTGGGTCAAAAAGGATCTTGCTTTGATGTACGTCATACAGTGTTCTGCCTATGTTTTATTTTTTAATTTTTTAAATGAAGTATAGTTGATTCACAGTATTGTGTTGGTTTCAGGTGTACAGCAAAGTGATTCAGTTATAGAAGTATATATCTATCTATATATCTATAGATTCATTTCTTTTTTCTTTTTTTGGCACCTGCATTGGGGGGGGGGGTGTGGGATCTTAGTTTCCCCACCAGGGCCCTCAGCAGTGAAAGAGTGGCATCCTAACCACTGGACCACCAGGGAATTCCCCCAGATCCTTTTCTGTTATAGGTTATTACAAGATATTGAATATAGTTCCCCATGGTATACAGTAAGTCTTCGTTGTTTATCTACTTTACATATAGTGGTGTGGATCTGTTAATCCCAAACTCCTAATATATTAATTAGGAGTGATTGTCCCTCTTTAATGGATGAGGAAACTGAAGCCCAACAGGGTGGTAACTTGTTTAGGGTCACACAGCTAGTAAGTGGAGTCCCAGAATTTGAACCCAGGCAGTTCTGGCTCCAGAGCCTTCCCCCGCCCCCCCCCCCCGCCCTTTTTTTTTTAATTTTATTTTTAAAACTATTATTCAGTAAAATTGACTTTTTCTTCGTTTGATTTTCAGTTCTAGGATACAGAACAGTTCCATCATCCCCAAAACCGCCCTCGTGCTATCCCTTTATAGTCACCCCTCACCCCCTCCTATGAAGAATGTTGACATTTTTGTCTTGTTCCTTCCGGAGGCTGTGTTTCCAATGTCAGTTAGGGTTTTTTAAATTGTGCACCGTTAAGCAGGTCTTTCCTATACATTCGCCAACCAGTAGTCAGTTGCGTCTTCGCGAAGCACCATTAGTTCAGTTTTCCGTCTGTGTTATGCTAATTAGGAACAGTTTAACGCACCCAGAGGTCAGGAGCAAACGCTTTACTGGCGGCTCTCCTGAGTTCCTCACACGTCATTATCTTTCCACTACTTCCTGGTTCCCCAGGCTTCCATGTTTGGTTCTCTGGGCTAGAAAGAACACATGTCCAGGATTGCGCTGGGACTGGGAGGGGACAAGTGGGAGGCGACAAGGAAGGGGAAGACAGAGACAAAAAGAAAGCACTGGGTTTGGGTCCCTCCCTCTTAGAGCTGCAGGTGCATTAAAGAGGGAGGAAGGTTCTTCTTCAGAGTTTTGGCTTCTGCCATTTCCCATTCCCGGCTGCTCTTTGCCTCTGCCGCCTCCCCCACTGTAGGACCCCTGGTGACTGGGGCGCGAGGGAACAGTAAAAAGAGGAGGGGAGAAAAAAGCACCTGTGTATTTCCTGCACTCTGTCTGGGGCTTAGGATTTTCCTTTGCTGCTCCTCCATGCAGAACTAGAGGCTTCCTCCCGGATCTCCTTTTTGCAACACTGTGCTCACTTCCAGTTTTCAGAATGTGTTGAGTTTGTGGTGGGAGATGCTGGAGGAACAAAAGCGGTAAACTCACAGCCAGTTTGGTGTTACTTTTATTTCTAGTGTTCTCTGATCTGTATGCTGATATATACCAAGTTCTTAAAGAGTTGCTCATGCTTTCTGTATAAGTTTTAGAGTCAAGTTCAGTGGGGGATAAAGAGAGGTGTGTGTTTACTCGATAATATTCAGAATCAAAAAAAAAAAATAACCCTCACTTTTTTTTTTTTTTTTTTTTTGGCACACGGGCTTAGTTGCTCCGTGGCATGTGGGATCTTCCTGGAGCAGGGATCAAACCTGTGTCCCCTGCATTGGCAGGCGGATTCTTAACCACTGCGCCACCTAGGAAGCCCAACCCTCACTTTTAAACCTCATGCCATACTGCCTCTCCACATAAATGTCTCATAGACAGTATGAGCTCGTCATATGCCAATCAGATTTCATTACCCATTCATTCACCTAGTCTTTCCTCTTCCAATGATCCCTATCTCAACCAATCCCATCATCATTTACCCAGTTGTCCGAGCCGAAATCCCAGGCATTGTCTTTGACTCCTCCCCCTCTATACTGTCCATAGCCAATCATTCATTGATCCTTGCTTCTCCCTCCTTATTTCCACGATCTTAAACTATTCAGGCCTTTATTGTTTACCACCTAGATTATTGCTACAGTCAGCTAATTGGTGTGACAGGCTGATATTTTTTATTTTTTTATTCAACTTTCTGCTTTTTATTGGCTATATACACAAAAACACACAAAATTATAAACCCAAAATATTATTATACTTTATGCATTTTTGTGGAAGTATACTTAATTTACAATGTTGTGTTAGTTTCAAGTATACAGCAGTTTTATATATATTCTCTCTCTATATATATTCTTATATATATATTCTTTTTCAGATTCTTTTCCATTATAGTTTATTACAAGATATTGACTATAGTTCCCTATGCTATACAGCAGGTCCTTACTGTTTACCAATTTTATATATAGTAGTGTGTATATGGTAATCCCAAGCTCCTAATTTATCTCTCCCCCACTCCACTATCCCATTTGGTAACCATACGTTTGTTTTCTATGTCTGTGAATCTATTTCTGTTTTGTAAATAAGTTCATTTGTATCATTTTTGTGGTTTTTTAAGAACTTTTATTGAGATATAATTGACATACAATAAACTTCATATATTTAAAGTATACAATTTGATATTTTTTTCTTATTAGTAATATATATATGGCAATCCCAGTCTCCCAATTCATCCCACCCCAACCTTGTATCATTTTTTTAGAGTCCACATATAAGTGATATCATATGATATTTGTCTTTCTCTGCCTCACTTCACTTAATGTATGATGATCTCTAGGTCCACCCATGTTGCTGCAAATGGCATTATTTTGTTCTTTTTTATGGCTGAGTAATATTCCATTGCATATATGTACCACACCTTCTTTATCCATTCATCTGTTAATGGACATTTAGATTGCTTCCATGTCTTAGGCCCAATATATTATTGATAAATTACCACAAGCTGAACTTACCCTGGTCAAGAAACAGAACATTACCAGCATCCAAAAACCTCTCTTTTGTGCTTCCTCTCAAATACTACCCCTTCCATTCTCCCTGTAGGTGACCACTGTACTGACTCTCAACACCACAGCTTGGCTCTACCATTTAAAAAATTTTATGTATAAATAGATCATACTGTATGCTTTCCTTGTGCCTAATTTCCTTATCTCGACATTATGTTTGTGACAATCAATCATGTTGTGTGTTGTTTTATTCTCAATGCTGTATAATTTTCCATTGCATGTTAAATCATACATTTTATGGTTGATGGACATTTGGGTTATTTCCAGTTTGGGCCTGTTAAGAATAGAGCTGCTACAAATACTCCTATACATTTTTTTGGTGGCCATAATCACTCATTTATACTTGGTGCAAATGTTCATCTTTAATAGATACTGCTAAATTATTTACCAGAGAGTTTGTACCAACTTATACCTCCACTAGTGGCGTATGAGAGTTCCTATTGCTCTATAGTTGGATAATATTTTAGGAGGTTAATATGCTTATATATATTTCTTTTTCACCCTGTGTATTCCTTCTTTTATTTTCTTCCCTTAAGCAGCTAGCTGGTTCTGGCCTTCTTGGCACCACGAGGTTTGTAGAAGGGCAGAAAACTGACATTTCCTGCAACACTTTCTGACTTTTGTTCACAACAGCCTTGAACCCCAGAGGGAGGGAAAAAATTGCCAGGAAAGAAAAAGACATCTTGGGAGAAATAGAAAGGGAAGAGGCTTTTCCCAGATTAAAAAAGAGATTTCTTCAACATGCAGGAAGAAGAGAAAGAGCTCTGTGGATTCCAGAGTGGCAGAGCCTGGCCTGGCTTCTGGGCAGTGTATGGGGAAGGCCCGACTGAGAAGTGGTGAGGTAGGGAGTCTAGGAAGTTAGGACCAGAAGCAAAAGTTTTTCACAAAAGCATGAAAGAATGCTGCCAGACCTGAAGGGCCCTGCACAGGGGTCAATGTGTATGTCAGCATTTACCAGTGTGAGCAGATGGCTTGATGACTAGAGGGCCATACTGCCATGTGCAGGCATGTATAAAATTCCAGAACCTAGGCACAACTCCAAGTCAGGGGTCCCAAGAATAACTTAGGTTGAGTTTCCCTCCGGACTTACGGACTTGGGGACTCAAAGAGGAATTAACTCTGATTTATAAAGAGATGTGATATCTTACCCATCAGAGTTGTGGAATGAGGTTTGTACCTCCAACACTGCTCTGGTATTCTCCAGGACTACTGCTAGCACATATAGCATCTTTGTGAAAATTAGGAAACAGGCATTGCCTCTGGGCTAACCAGTTAAAGAAAGGCTCACTTTCCTCTGAGCTGGCAGTGTTGGGCCAGTACTTGGCATGATAAGTGGAATGTGGAAAAGATTTCAGTGCCCTTTCATGCTTCTTGTACCATACAACCTGCACAATTATACATAGCAATCCTGAGGAGTCCCTGTCACAATCCACCCTGCCCATCATCACCAGAGTTCTTGCTCTGAAGCACACATCAGACCATGGCACTCCCCAGCTTGAAACCTTTCAATGGCTCCCCATTGCTTAGATCTGCACTGACAAATACACTAGCCACTAGCCACATGTGGCCCTTGAGCATTTGAAGTGTGGCTAGTTCAAATTGAGATGCATTGTAAATGTAAAATACTTGCCAGATTTCAATGACTCAATATTAAAAAATGTAAAATACGTCATTAATAATTGTTTATATTGATTACGTGTTGAAATATTTTTATATATTTGCTTAAATAAAAATATAATATTAAAGTTGATATTGTCTGTTGCTTTTTTCTTTTTTTAATGTGGTTACCAGACAATTTAAAACTGCATATGTGGCTCACATTACTTTTTTCCTTCTAGTTTTATTGAGATATATTGGCATACAGCGCTGTATAAGTTTAAGATGTACAGCATGATTTGACTTACAACAGCATAAAATGATTACCATGATAAGTTTAGTTAACATCCATCATCTCATACAGATACAAAATAAAAGAAAAAGAAAAAACTTTTCCTTGTGGTGAGAACTCTTAGGATTTACTCTCTTAACATACAGCAGTGTGAATTATCTTTGTCATGTTGTACATTACATCCCTAGTACTTATTCATCTTATAATTGAAAGTTTGCACATTTGACCACCTTCATCCAATTCCCTCTACCCCCACCTCCCTCCTTCAGTAACCACAAATCTGATCTCTTTTTCTATGAGTTTGCTTGTTTGTTTGTTTTTGAAATGTAATTGACCTACAGGACTTCCCTGGTGGCACAGTGGTTAAGAATCTGCCTGCCAATGCAGGGGACATGGGTTCAAGCCCTGGTCCGGGAAGATTCCACATGCTGCAGAGCAACTAAGCCTGTGTGCCACAACTACCGAGCCTGTGCTCTAGAGCCCACGAGCCACAATTACTGAGCCCACGGGCCACAACTACTGAAGCCTGTGCTCCTAGAGCCTCAGCTCCGCAACAAAGAGAAGCCACTGCAATGAGAAGCCGGCACACGGCAAAGAAGAGTAGCCCCTGCTCGCCACGACTAGAGAAAGCCTGCCCAGCAATGAAGACCCAAAGCAGCTAAAAATAAATAAATAATAAATAAATTTATTTTTTAAAAAAAGAAATATAATTGACCTACAACACTGTGTTAGTTCCTGATACACAACATAGTGATTTGGTATTTCTGTACATTTGAAAATGATCAGCACTCACATTATATTTTTAATAGACAGTGCTTATTGGGATTGCCATATATACGTTACTAATAAGAAAAAATATCAAATTGTACACTTTAAATATATGCAGTTTATTGTATGTCAATTATATCTCAATAAAAGTTCTTAAAAAAATAGACAGTGCTGGTCTAGGTAAAGTCCAAACTCCTGACTTTGACACAAAAGCACATCATATTCTTGTCTTTGCTTCTTCTATAGCCTTATCTACCCTCCAGTCTTCCTCCCCACTCCTCCAATACATGCACACACACTCATTCATCTGGCTTACAACCATTTTAAATCCTTTTTCATTCCTTTTCCTACCTCTTGCTTTTGCACAAGCTTTTTCCTTTTCCTTAAATGCACTTGTCTCCCCTGGGTCTTAGGTTCCTCTTGTCAAATTTTAAAAGAGCAATAGATAATCTCTAGCATTCCTTCCAGGCCAGTGGTTCTGTAATTTGGCCTCAAAGAAGTACACCGTGGCATAGATAATTCAACAGTCATTGACATTTGCATTCAATGTAAGAAATAATAATACATACTGTGCACTAGTGGCCCACTGTGTGCCAGGCTCAGCAGTCATATGAGATGAGTGCTATCACTATCCCTGTTTTACACATGGGGAAACCCAGGTTCAGAGAAGTTAAGTGATTTGCCAAGGGTACTAGAGACTTTGGAGTTCCTGCTCTTAACATACTGTGTTTAAGCAGCTGGGAATTGATAGCAATTTCAGTTGAAGGAATCCACACAGTGAAAGAATGGATCAGGAAAAGATGACAAGCTGCCCAGACCTCTTATCCTGTTCTTGATCTTTCAACATTCAGCTGCCTTTTCCTTCTCTGACACTGGAAGACAGCTGTCTCTCCCTCTGTGACTGCATGACACTCCTTCCAGGTTTACATTCCCATAAGACCTCAGGCGTGGAGGCCCAGCCTGCAGCTCAGGACGGCTGCCCATGGACACCACTGAATGTTTCCTCTCTGCCCTTGCTTAGCTATCCCAAGAGTCAAAAGGGTCTGGTCAGAGGGGATTCTCAATATTTTTCAGACCCCTTTCTTCAGGTTTAGGGATTTCCCTGAATTCTCTGGAATTACATTGCCTCATCAGCAAGAAATGCATTTATCAATTAATCCCAGAGGAAATACACACACAAAAAAGAGCAGAAGCACATCCATCTAATTGGGTCTCTCTTCAACACTTACACTCACACTCTTCTCACTCACACACCCTTTTTAAAAAAAAAATCATTCTGAAAACAACCTAACAGCAAAATTAAAGAGGAATTGTGGGAGAAATCATCTCAAGTGACTTAACAGAAAGACTGTGGAATGCATCAGTCCTGGCTTTGCTATGTGACCTTGAGCAAGATAACCACTGTCTGAGTCTTCTGATAAACTGTTGAGCCCCCTCCATCCCTTCAATTTCCCACTGTGTATCCAACCATCTAGCCCTCCTGCTTTGGATTCTTCCACAAATCCAGGTATTCAGCTTGCTTTTCCCTCCTTCAGGAGCTGTCAGCCTTTGCTGTTTGTCTTGAGGTTCAGCTTTCCCAGGATTGACTGAGCTGTAGAATCCAGGTCTGCAGGCCCCTCTTCTTTGCTGCCCCCAGAGACAAGGGACCATGGCCTGACACCTGGAAAACTTTTACTAATCTGATACTCATGATTTTTGTTCAAAAGCTTTGTTGTCAGCCCCTTCACGGAAATAGAGAGGGATTAACAAAAATCACTAAAACTGGAATATTGACAAAATTTCTAGATCTTAGAAAGTGCTCCGAGTCCCTCTCCCTGCTGTTTTGTCCCTAGGTCTCTTGCTAGATGCTTCCTTGAAGCCCCAGAAGCCTTCTGGTGAGTTTTATCTCTTAGGATAGAGCTCAGCAATCCTCTCATTTGTCGCCGACTAGCTGTATAATCTAGAGCAGGTCATTTACCTTGAGCCTCAGTGAATGTAATATCTCCTACTAATGTTTCCCCTCACGCTTTCTTCTTCTTTTTAATCTTTCTCTCATTGCTCCCCTCACCTGGAACACTCTCCCCAACCCCCACCCCAGGCTTTGCACTGCTGGCAACTTAATCTCTAGGTCTCAGCTGAGGCAATCCCTCCTGAGAGAGGCCTTCTCTGTGCACCAAACCTAAAGTAGGTCCTCTGCCCATTACTTTCTCTTGATATTTCTTCTTCCTGGTAGTTATCACAGCTTGAAATTATGTATTTACTTTTCTGCTTATTTATTATCATCTCATCCCTAGACTGGGAGCCTTAGGAAGGCTGGCACCGTATGCCTTGTCCCCTGTCTGGGTGCCTATATAGAGATTGTAGTTATTCACGCAAAACTGCTGTAGTCTGGGAGGGCATATTCATTTTGTATAACATGTGCTCCCTCTGGTTCCCACAAGCAATCCAGTTGCATCAAGGCTTTTATTTTTTAAAAATTAGAGGCAGAGAATAGAATCAACTAAAGATGCGGAGAGACTAAGGGAAGGGTCAAACTTTCCTATCTCTCCATTCCTACCTCTCTCCCAAGCCCTGTCCTCTGTTTGCTCCACATGCCTAATTTTTCTCTGTCTACTATCAGAATTGTCCTCTCTCTTCCACCTTTGCCTCAGTTTGATGCCCCCAGGAGACTTGCTCTTTCTGCAGGTAATTAAATTACATATAAAAGAACATTTCCAAGAAGGTTAAACAAAGCCTCCTTTGTTGCTTCCCCCACCCCCCCATCCCATTTTTCCCAACACCCACCAGAGGCTAATGATATTATAAGTTTAACATGTAAAGTTTGATTCAAGATTGTGGCCTTCCTGAGGACACTGACTCCACTCTTTCATCCTCCAGATCCTCCGCCCCAAGCACTGGGCTCAGTAAGTATTTGAGGAACGAAAGGAGGAGTGGACTTTCTGTTCCGTCTTGAACACTAATTTTTTTAAGCTATTTATTGGAATATAATTGCTTTACACTGTTGTGCCAGGTTTTGCTGCACAACAAAGTAAATCAGCTGTATTTCGACATATATTCCCATATCCCCTCCCTCCCGCGACTCCTTCCCACCCTCCCTATCCCAGCCCTCTAAGTCATCACCCATCATTGACTCGATCTCCCTGTGTTATGCAGCAGCTTCCCACTAGCTATTTTACGTCTGGTAGTGTATATATGTCAATGCTACTCTCTCACGTTGTCCCAGCTTCCCCTTTGCCCCACCTCACCCTGTGTCCTCAAGTCCGTTGTCTACATCTGCATCTTTATTCTTGCCCTGTCACTGGGTACATCAGTACTATTTTGTTAGATTCCATATATATGAGTTAGCATACAGTATTTGTTTTTCTCCTTCTGGCTTACTTTGCTCTGTATGACAGTCTTTAGGTCTATCCACCTCCTTACATACAGCTCCATTTCATTCCTTTTTATGGCTGAGTAATATTCCATTGTATATGTGTGCCACATCTTCTTTATCCATTCATCTGTTGATGGGCATTTAGGTGGCTTCCATGTCCTGGCTATTGTAAATAAGAACACTAATTATTGATTCACCTCCCAAGGAGGGGGAAGCTGTCCTGTGAGGGACAAAAAGGCAGTGCCTGCCCTTCAGGTACTTACGATCTGAATGAGGAGAGAAAAGCATGCATAAGACAGAATATTCTCCAGGCCAAATGAAGGAACCAACTAGCATTGTTGGAGTTCAGAGGAAAGATTGCCCTGGAGGCCTCAGAGCTGAGGTAGGATTTAAGTTGGATGTTAAAGAAAAGAAGGTCTTAATTAATCAGTGGGTGAATGGGGAGAGCATTGGGAGAAGAAAGCAACCCAAGTGAATTTGTGGGGTAAGGAATATATATACCTCCCTGGGCACACCAGTGTCTAGTAGATTTCTTCCTGACATACCAGTATCTACCATTAGCTGCCAGTCTGCATCTGGGGTCCCCAAGGCAGCCTGTTATTCTAAAGCAGCTTCTCTAGTCACCTTTTGGGGATTTGTGAATTCCATCTCACAGGTTACTAGTTTCATAAATAGCCCTAAATTATATTCTGGAAATGTTATTTGAATCCAATGGGTGTGCACTGAGGTATATGATGGGCTGCTGCACCGGTAGGGCCTATGCAGAAGTTTTCATAAGTATTACTTTATATTTTATTTAACAAACTTTTTTAGCATTTATTAGTGCTAGGCATTGTGCTAAGCACTTTAAAATATTAACTCATTAACAGATGCCAACTTCATATTGACCTATGAGATGAGTGCTATTATTATCCTCATTTCGGAGATGAGTAAACTGAGGCACAGAGGGGTTAAGTCACTTACTCACAGTCACACAGCTGATAAGCAGCAGAGCTGGGATTCAATCAATCCTTTTTTTTTTTTTTTTGGTTTTTATAACAGCTTTATTGAGATATAATTCATGTGATATACAATTCACCCCTTTCCAGTGAATAATTCAGTAGTTTTTAGTACATTCACCAGGTTGTGCAACCACCACCTAACTTCTTCAACACCTCAAAAAGAGACCCTGTCCCTGTTGGCAGTCACTCCTCATTCCCTCACCCCAGCCCCTGGCAACAGCTAATCTCTTTCTACCTCTTCTGGACATTTCACATAAATGCAATCACACACTGTTGTGGACTTTTGTGTCTGGCTTCTTTCATTCAGCATAAAGGTTTTTTATTTTTTTAATTGAAGTATAGCTGATTTACAGTGTTTCACGTGTACAGCAGAGTGATTCAGTTATATATATATTTCTTTTCCATTATAGGTTATTATAAGATATTGAACATAGTTCCCTGACAGTAGGGCCTTGTTGTTAGCATAAAGTTTTTAAGGCTCATCCTTGTTGTAGCTTGTGTCATAAAATGTCATTCCTTTTTATGGCTGAACAACAGTCCATTGTACACATGGACCACATTTTGTTTCTCTAGTCATCATCATGGACATTAGATGTTTTTAATAATCTTTGTTTTGTCTATTTGTCTATACTACATGTAGCTACTGAGCACTTGAGATGTGGCTAGTGTGGCTGAAGAATGCCATATTTAATAATACTTGAGTTTAATTAATTCAAATGTAAGTCACCGCTGTGGGATAGACCACAGTCTAGAGCTGCAGAGGAGCTATGATAGGCTGATCAGAATCAGAGGCTCAATTCACAAGTCACTCTGAGACTGTGGGGCCAAGGAAGGGTACTCCAAGCAACCTGAAAAGTAACACCTCAGCTCTAGATCTGCTCCCTGCATGTCCACAACAAAATACTGCACAGGGGCCTCGCCCTGGGTCCAGCCAATCAAAAAAGGGATCCAAAAAAAGAAAAAAGAAAAAAAAAAGGGATCCAAATTCTGGAAGAAGTCACACATTGGCCCCAATCAGAAGGCTGAAGCTACCTATCATGATGCTGCAATTGCAACAGACCTGAGTGGCTGAGGAGGAAGGGAAACAGAGGTAAAAATCTGCTGGATTACTTATGCCTGACAGCTTTCAGTCAGGCCCAGCGAGGGCTCCTTGGCCCGAGAGCAAGACTGGTGGAGCTGGGACTTCTCGTTTCTCAGAGACAAAGTGAACCCAGAACTGACAAAAGTGAGACAAAAAGGTGCACCTGAGGCCAGCACAGGGGACAGTCACGGCTCGGAGAAGACAGAACAGGCCCCTCGGTGTGAATTGCCCAGGACACCTCGTGGCTCTTCAAGGGGCTGCCCATCTGCAATCCAAGATCCAAAGGTTTTTACACAAGTTGGCACTCAAGTTCATCTGGAGGCAAAGCCTGAGCCACACCAGCGTGTGTGCCTGTTCCTGCTCTGATGCTAAAAGTCACTGAATGCAGGCTCTGCCTCAGTCCTTGTCAACACCACATACCTAAAACCCAAACAATTCTGAGCTGTGTAATGCACCCATCCCCAAGGGTTTCAGGAAAGGGAGTGGGCCAGTATTGGGTCCTCCCAGCTAAACTCAAAGCTCTCCAAAAAGGGTTTATTTGTCCTCCTCAGGATAGCTCCTCCAGATGCCAAGAAGGACTGCTGTTTCAAGGGAAGGATTCGGGAGGGGGGTGTACCCCTAGGGTATCCTTGGCCTTCAGAGACTGCAGCAGGCAAGACCACCCAGACACCGCAGAGGAGAACACAGGTGGAGGCCCTGCATATCGACCCTGGAAGGTGCACCTGCATCTCTCCCACAGGCCAGAGGAGGCACCAGAAGGCAATTCTTGGAACTCATAGGGTAGTGCTTCCGGGAATGTCTGCCAGCGCTAGGTTTACATGGAGGATGGTTTTCTTTTCAGGATGATATGAACACTAAGCCTTGTTCTCTAAGTCAGGCCCCAGATACTCAATCTTCCTGAACTCTGTAAGGTGCACAGGACAAAAAGGATTTCACCTAATAAGTATCAGTCACTTGAAACAGTTCTTCATTCAACAAAAATATAAGGTGTGTACACTGTGTGCCAGGTAGACCCTACACTCACAGGAAGAGACACATGGCAGAGGCCAGGAGCCATCCTGGATGCAGTGAGAGCAACAGACTCACAGAGGGTGCCCAGGGCCTGTGGGTGCAGGGTTTCCTCCCTGAGCCAGGACAGGATGTGGAGGGGCAGCATTCAGCCTGGCTGTGGGTTACTGGGGTGCAATCCTCTCTCTCCGCAGCTTCCCTCTGCTCATCGGTCTTTTCCTTGACCTCACAGAGCACACAATTTAGAGCATGCTTTCTGGCCTGCGCCTCGTCCTGGCTCTGGTCGATGATGGCCATGATCTGCTGCAGGACGGCGCCCATGTCAGAGACCGGAGGGGGCCCGGGCACGCGGCGCAGGGCGGGAGACTGCTGCGCGAGCGCGGCGGGCGCTGCAGGGCAGGGTGTTCACGCGCTGCGGGGCGAGTCGAGCGCTTAACCAGGAGCAGCGGAGCCTAGAGAGCTCGCGCGGACTTCATAGCCAACTGCCGCCGGCTGAGCGTCGCGCGCATGGGCGCGTGCCCTCAATCAATTCTTAACCATTATGTTCTAGTGCCTCTCTCTACAAAAATCCTGGATGGATGGTTGAATTAAGATCCTTTAAATCCTGTTAAAGGAATCTTGAGACTATTCCTTTTGTTTCTTTTAAATAAACTATTTTAGAATAACTTTAGATTTACATAGAAGTTGCAAAGATAGTGCCAAAAAATCACCCAGTTTCCCCTTATGTTAGCATGTTACATAACTGTGGCCCTTGTGTCAAAATTAAGAAACCAATATTGTTACATTACTGTAAACTTAGCTACAGAATTTATTTGTATTATACCAGTTTTTCCACTAATGTTCTTTTTCTGTCCCAGGATTCAATCAGGCTACTGTTTTGTATTTAGTCATCATGACCCCTTAGTCCCCTCTGGTCTGTCAGTTTGTCAGTATCTTCGGTTCTCACGACCTCCACAGTTTTGAAGAGTGCTGAACAGGTATTTTTGTAGAATGCCCCTCAATTTGGGTTTGTCTGATGTTTTCCTTATAACTAGACTGGGGGTGATTGGTTTGGGGGAAGAACACCGACGAGGTGAAGTGCCCTTCTCATCTCGGTATCAGGGAGAACATGACATCCACGTGACATCACTGGTAATATGAACTTTCATCAACTTTCTAAGTTAGTGTCTACCAGAGTTCTCCAGCAGAAAGTTACTGTGTTTCCATTCCTATACACATTTCAATTCTGTACACATATTGGTTAGAAGTGAGTTATTAAGTCCAGCCCATACTCAAGGGAGGGTGTTAAGCTCCACCACCTAGAGGAAGGGATACATATATTATTTGGAATCATTCTATAAGAAAGATTTTTTTCCTTCTCTATTTATTTGTTCAATCATTTACTTACATCAGCATGGACTTGTGTGTTTCATACTTTGGGTTATTATTTGGATTATTATTGACTATTTTAAAAATATATATCCTTCCTCCAAGGTTATTGGCTTGAAAATCCAGAATTTCTTATTGTGGATTTGTTTAAAGTAGGGACTATCTGAATTAAGTTTGAGGGAGTGTATGTGTGCATGCAGATGAGGAAATTGAAATTAAGTGATGCTATGTAAGTTGACCATGTTTATATAGTATGTGATGGAATCTTATACAGGAATGGTGTCTACAGAATCCTAATAGTAGGTCTCCATCCTCTGCTTAAGCACCTCTTGTGACATGAAGCTCATTTTTTTGTTGAGTCTGCTCCACTCCTAGTGAGATTGCAGTCATCCAGGTAGTGGGATTGCAAGAGAGGAAGGGAAATGGTGGCCATGGGAAGAGCAGAATATGATAGAGCAGTTGGCAAGAAAAGGGATTTGATTAGATGAAGTGGTGACTGTGTCTAGGATGGAGCAGCTAAAAACGTGTCTCCCTGGATTTCAAGGAAGTATTGGGTTGGCCAAAAAGTTCGTTCGGGTTTTCCCCCTAGATATTGCAGAAAAACTTGAACAAACTTTTTGGCCAACCAATCGTTGTCTACCGGACTGACAAAATATATACAGAGAGAGAACTTGTAGTGACCACTTCCCCACACCCTATGCCCATCTAGCCCCTGTTCTTCTCCCCCAGTGGACAGTCTTCAGTTATTGTATTACTCCTTTGCCCATCCCCAGTACATCCGTTCTTAGATATAAACTATATTCCTTAATTCAACAAATATTTCTTGAGCACCTACTATATATGCCAGGAACTATTCTAGGTACCACAGGTGAGTTGGAAGGGCAGTTAGTGCGTGTGTGTAGGAGGTGAAGAAAGCCCTTCTATTGCTCACTTTTATTTGGATTAAGTATTTCTCATTCCTTTTATCCCTGATAAATTTTCTTAAAATATTTGAGATATAATTCACATGTCACATATCATACAATTCACCCATTTAAAGCGTATGTACAGGCAACTCAAGATGGCAGAGTAGAGTGATACATCAGTCAAGCCACAGGCACTTTCGCTGTCGCAGATGATGGAAGGGAACAGAAACAGCCATGAGCACTGCAGCGACTGTGAGAACGAAGAGGACAACAGCTACAACCGGGGTGGTTCGAATCCAGCCAGCGACACTGGAGCCAAAAAGAAGAAAAAGAAACAGAAAAGGAAGAATGAAAAAAGCCAAGGGACAGATTCAGCCCAGGATCAGCCTGTTAAGATGAACTCTTTGGCAGCAGAGAGGATCCAGGAAATACAGAAAGCCAGTGAACTTTTTTGGTGGCTCAGGGGACCTGCAGAAACCATGGAGAAGGCTAACAAGCAAAGCTACCAGTTCTGGGACATGCAGCCTGTCTCCAAACTGGGAAAAGTTGTGAACATGCACAGTCCTGTGGAGCCTGACAAGGACAGCATCTGCCAGAAGCTTCACACCGGGCCCCAGGGCTTCACGTGAGACGCCTTGGACCTGGGGGACCGTCGTGTGCTGAAAGAACTATACACCCTCCTGAATGAGAATTATGTAGAAGATGATGACAACATGTTCCAATTTAATTATTCCCCAGAATTTCTTTTGTGGGCTCTCTGGCCACCTGGCTGGCTCTGTGGGGTTTCAGTGGTCTCAAGTCAGAAACTGGTTGGATTCATCAGTGCCATCCCAGGAAACATCCGTACCTGTGACACAGAGAAGAAGATGGTAGAGATCAACTTCCTGTATGTCCACAAGAAGCTGCACTTCAAGAGGGTGGCTCCAGTTCTAATCCGTGAGATAACCCGGAGGGTTCACCTGGAGGGCATCTTCCAAGTTTTACACTGCTGGGGTGGTATGAACAAAGCGGGTTGACACCTACGGGTACTGGCATTGGTCCCTAAACCCACAGAAGCTCATTGAAATTGAAATTGAGCAGAAATATGACCATGCAACCCGCCATGAAACTCTACTGACTGCCAGAGACCCCCAAGACAGGTGGGCCGTGACCAATGGGAAAAAAGGACACTCCAGTAGTGCACCAGCTCCTCACCTGGTACCTGAAGCAGCCATGAGTTTCAGGTGGCATGAGTCACCTCACGCCAGTCATGAGCCAGAAGGAGATGAAACACTGGTTCTACCCCCAGGAGAACATCACTGACGCTTTTGTGGTGGAGAATGCAAACGGTGATGTTAGGGTGAGCTGACACAGGTTATGAAAGAATTCACAGAAATATTAGCAAGAAGAGAAAAGAGAGTTTTTATTCACTTTCCAAGAGAGGAAAGGGGCCAGATGCATAGAGTGGCATTGGCACCAAAGGGTGGCGGTTTGAGTCTTTTACTGAGTTTCAAAGGGCAAGGTGCAGGAAAAGGAGATGGGTTCATGTCTATTCTGGTCCACAGCAGTACCCGGGCTGGCTGTGTCTCTATAGGATGTGGTTTTTCAGAGAACAGACTTGTAGTCTTCAGTAATTTCCAGTCCTTGGGTGTCTAAAAGAGACTTAATAGGGGCCCTTGACAGGTGTTACACCATTTTGAATCATGTTAGGTGGGTTTACAGGTGAGGTGGCAGATTTCCTGAGTTTTTATACACTTCCGTTCACCATTATGAACCGCCAGACCCACAGGTGTCTAAAGGCTGCTTATTCTTTCTACAGCATTCATACCTAGACCCCTCTTCTAGACCTCATGAGTGACGCCCTCGTTCTTGCCTAAACAAAAGGGTTTGATGTGTTCAATGCAGTGGATCTCATGGAGAAAAAACCTTCCTGGAGAAGCTCAAGTTCAGCATAGGAAACGGCAACCTACAGCATTATCTTAACAATTGGAAGTGCCCAGCACGGAGACAGAGAAGATTGGGCTGGTGTTACAGTAACCAGTTGCCAGTGAGATTCTGGATGAAGCCACTGAGAATTCAAACCAGGAAATTGATCCCCACCACTTGTTGGCCCAATTTTCACTAACATGAGAATCCCTTGCAAGGGGAACAGAACTGAACTGGCTTTACAAACCACCACTGAACTTGATAATTGTATTGCAGTGGTATAGGCTGTGTGATGTCACCTCTGGCCATGTTTCTGGTTGCCCTTTTTTTCCAATTAATCACATCATTATGCAGCCGTGATCAAGGGAATGTAACTGCTGAAAACTAGCTCGTGATTGGCATATTATGGAGTTAATGGGTGAATAATAAAAGTATTATATATGTGTGTGTGTATGTACAGTTCAATGGTTTTTAGTATATTCACAGATATGTGTAACCATCACAGTTAATTTTAGAACATTTTCATCACATCAAGAAACCATTTAGCTATCATCCCTCTATTTCCTCAGTCCCTCCTCCCAGCCCTAAGCATCTACTAATCTACTTTCTGTCTCTATATATTTCCCTTTTCTGAACTTTCATATGAGTGGAATCATATAGTAGATAGTCTTTTGTGACCGACTTCCTTTACTTAGTATAATGTTTTCAAGGTTCATCCTTGTTATAGCATATGTATCAGTACTTCATTCCTTTTTATAGCTGAATAATAGTCCATTGTATAGATACCATATTTTGTTTATCCATTTGTCTGTTGATGGACATTTGGATTGTTTCCAACTTTTGGTTATTGTGGATAATGCTGATGTAAATATTCATGTACAAGTTTCTGTGTAGACATATGTTTTCATTCCTTTTCGGTATATACGTAGAAGTGGAATTGCTGGGTCATATGGTAATTCTATGTTTAATCATTTAAGGAACCACCAGACTATTTTTCAAAGTGGCTGCACCATTTTATATGTTCCCACCAGCAGTGTCTGAGGGTTTCTGTTTCTCCACATCCTCCACGTCAACACTTGTTATCTGACTTTTTTTGTTCTAGTCATCCTAGCAGATGCGAAGTAATATCTCACTGTGATTTTGATTTGCAGCATTTCCTTGATGACTAATGATGTCTGAACATCTTTTAATTTGCTTTTTGGCCATTCATATATCTCATTTAGAGAATTGTATATTCAAGTTCTTTGCCCAAGTTTTAATTGGGTTATTTATCTTTTTATTATTGAGTTGTAAGAATTCTTTATATATTCTAGACACAAATCCCTTATTCTTTTTCCCATCACTTGGCTGAGATCCATGTCTGGTAGGAAAGTGCCCAAGGCAGACCTTGTAGTCAAAATAAGGGTGTAATAAGGCAGGAAAGAGCCTCAAACAGAAGAAGTTATACAGGTACAGAAAGGACCCAGCCTGCTTCTGGATTTCCTAGAAGTCTGGCAGCCAGTGGAGGGGATCCCAAGCCAAGGGGAGCTGGCTACATCTAGCTAGCGGGCTAGCAATGCTACTCCAGGTAGTTGTTAAAAATTATTTGACCATATACAAACTTCACCAAATGATGCTCTTTCTGAAGAAAGCCTCACTCTGTGCTTGTTAATTTCAGCTCCTTGTCTTGGAACAAGCATGCCAGTGTTCATAAAAAAATTATTCATGACACTCGTTAAAGATAGTAAGGCAGACTTTATTTGGGGCATTACTACAATGGGGTTTACCATGGTGGAGAGAGATTGGGCTTAACTTGGAATACAACAAGGAAAGGTAAGGATTTGTAATCAAGGAACAGGGTTGGGGCAGGTATATCAGTGGATGAAAAACTGCTAAGGGGAAACATCAGGGGTAAGGGGGGATTCTGGCTAAACTGACCTAACCAGATTCTAATTGAAGGCAGTCAGGGTGATCAGACATCACCTGGGGGGTGGTAGAGGATGAGGAATTCGATCAGATATTGAGAGTGATCAGATTAGGGGGCAAGATTCTTGCTAAAATTGGACAATGTAGAGAGGAACACAGAAGTTCAGAAGTCAGGGCCTAGTTGAGAAGATAGTTGGAGTCCGACTAAAGTTTGGTCAAGGAGAGACTCTGACACTAGTCCCCCACCCCAACCCCCCTACATTTTCCCTGTCTGCGGGCAGTCAAAGGAGACAAACACTCCTCAAGGCTATTGTGTGGTCTGATGGTTGCTAAGCAACCCCCAGGGCCCCTTTCAAACTGTAGCCCCAACCCCGGTTCCGGCTGTGGTGCCCCTGCCCTGCTTATGGCAGCTGGCTGCTAGCAGTGTTATGGGTCCCACTACAAAGACTCATCTGCCTGCAGGCTGCACTGCCAAGGGCCAGGAAGAGGCAGCTCAGGCCTGGTGAGGGAGGGGGGCAAAGTCGTGTAAGTCCTTAGGATTCACCTGGGTAAGCAAAGCCCGTTTGGTGCTGCAGGATGTCTCCACCACTCACCTTTTTGTCTTTTGCCATGCCCATTTCCCAGGTGAGGGAAGCTGGGAGCCACAGAGGGTGGACCACTGGCACCCCTGGGGAGGGTCTGGCACTAGCAGGGGTTAATCTTCACATTCTTGGGGCTCATTAGCCCCAGCTATAACCTCACTCCCTCTGTACTTTGCTCCTGAAGGACCTGGGTTTCTGAGGTTCTTTCCCTGTCACCCAAATGCGAATTTGGGCAGGTCCGAGGTTCAAGTCTTGGCTTAATTGTGGTCTCATGGATAGACAGTGGTGAGAGTGGGGCTGAGCTTGTTTGTTTTGCTCAGAAAGGACCAGAGCAGGCAAAGTGGGGTGTTTGGGTGGTCTGTATGTTTCCGCCCCTGAGGTGGGAATAGTAGGTACTGTCACACCCTGGGAATGAACACTGCAGATTTGGGCAAGAGCAGAAGGTACGTTCAGCCAGGGAACAGACACTGCAGCCAGACTAATTGGGTCCAAATAGCGACCCCATCACTTATTAGTTGTGTGACTCTAAGAAAGTTACTTCACCTCTCTAAGTCTCGAGTTCCATATCATGGGTTTCCCATAAATGAGTTTCTAACTCATAAGGCTGTTAGGGGGACTAAAATGTGTTAATATGTGTAAAGTGATGTGTTTACTGTTATTTTCATTGTGGATGGAAAGAGGGCAAATGCCTTGGTTTTCAAGGGCCTAAGCCTGGCAACTCTTGATTCCCATAGAGCCGATAGGCACTGAGCATCTGGGGCATGGGCACTTCACCTATATGCATGGTTAATCGTCTCAACAACCCAGTAATGTATCATCAGCCCCATTTTGCAGATATCTTTCTTAGCAAGGCAGGGAAAATGGTAGGGTGGGATAAGAGCGAGTGAGTGAGTGTGTGAAAAGCCCAGTCCCCTGACTTTCCCTCCAGTGCCCTCTTTGCTTCACAGTCTGCAACAGAGAGCTGAGGAAAAAACAATTCCCAGACAGCAGGATAGCAAAGCTGCAAAGTACAATGGCTTGGAGAAGGGCTTCCTGCTTGAACCATGTTTTGACTTCTGGTTCCTAGGTGTTGTCGGTTTCCTCTGAAAACATAATTTATTTCCCTCCTATAGACAGAACCCAGGAAACAAACCTACTTTCCTATAAGCTAATCTGAGTACTCTCCAAAGAAAGAAAGTAGGTCTTCATTAATCACCACCTCCAGCTACTTATCTCTCCCACCCCTTACAGACCAACAAATACAAACACTTGGCTCCCTGACCAATGAGAACTTTGATTTCTTATTTACTTTATTTATTTATTTATTTATTCATTCATTCATTCATTTGGCTGCACCAGGCCTTAGTTGTGGCATGGAGGATCTTTTAGTCATGGCATTCGAACTCTTAGTTGTGGCATGCTTGTGGGATCTAGTTCCCCGACCAGGGATGGAACCCAGGCCCCCTGCATTGGGAGCACGGAGTCTTAGCCACTGGACCACCAGGGACGTCCCAAGAACTTTGATTTATTTCTAAGGAGTGAAAAAACCTCTGACTCCACTCCAGATTTATTGAATAAATATCTAGTAATTCCCAAAGTAGAAGAAACAATTTTCACAAGGAAGAGATCAAAAGCAAGGGAGAACAGTGACCTTGTTTTCCCATCCCCACATTCCTCTCCATCTCTGAGCCCTTGCTACTACTCCTAGAAGGAAGTAGGAATCTATCTGCCTTTGACTACTATAAAAATGGAGTCAACTGAAGTTCAGAGGTTAGCTCAGATGGAGAGTAATAGAACCCAAGTCTTGTCACTATTGATTTCCAGCTCCCAGTTTTTCCCCCCTAACAACTAGGACTCTCCCTAGACAGAGGTATAAACTTGCCTCCTGAGATAACCAACCAGCCAAATTTTAGTACACACTTCATCCTCCACCCTCACACTCTAGGTCAAAGCTGAATTAAGACTTCTGGAGCATAAAGACTTAAAAAAAATTGTTTTTGGGAAATCACCTATTTGTCAATCAAGTCTTTTGCATCTTTAAATTCATATATGGACTATTCATGTCTTAACATGCCTATCATTTTTAAATCCTCCGAAACAAATTAGATGTCATAAACTTCTCTTTCTCAGGAAAAAAATGGTTCTAAAGCAGGAGGCAATTTGCACTTGTGAAACTGAAGCTGGATTCCAGATAAGTTATAGTTTTATTAAAGAAATTGAGAAAGTCCTGCTTAATGTGGCTGCCCTTTTGGGGAATTTTTTAAAGTAATTTTTTTAAATGAGTCTTTTTTTGCCATATGAATTTTTGTTACAATGTACACATAACATCTATCAGCTCTGGTGCAGGGAATTCATCCTTTTCTAGGCTTCATATGACCTCTTCAAAGATCTTCAGATATTTTCAGACAAGCAGCAGATAAATTTATGTTTTATTATAATCCTTTTCTCCATTCACATTCTCAGTGTCTTTTTAAATTAGAGAAGGACATATTTCTTGTCCTACACTTTGAAATTATGATTTTATGACAGGCTGACATTTTAGCACCTTTTCTATGGCCAGCAATAATGATAGGCATCTTGTAAACACGTCTAAGGAGGCTGTCTCCTTCCATTTCCATAAACTAAGAAATCTCATTATGTGCTTCTGCATGTTTTGAAGAAACTGAAAATGACCCAAAACTTTCATTATGAAAGCTCTAATTTCACAGGTAAGCAAAACACACTCCTTTTAAGCAGCGTTGTGTACAAGGTGTGCAGGACATTTAACAGGTAAAATATTTTCATTTTCTTTAGTAAGTTTATAGACTGAGTGGAATTTTCAAAATTTATGTGTGTACTGCCTGCTGAATATGCAGATAGATGAGCAACATCTAGTTTGTATTGTTCTTCATTAACATCTTCATAGGTATCAAAAAAGCAACATGAAACTCTACTATTTTTAAAAAATAAGTACCTAATAACTAAGGGGAAGATTTTTTTTCTTGCTGAGATCAGACTCATCATTTGATACACTATAAAATGCATGATCATTGGTAAGATCTGACAAAATCAGATCTATGCTATAAGGGACCAACATATCTGTTATCAAAATTTCCCCCTTTTGTTTGCCTAGAATGGCAACCTCTAAATCAGGATATGTAACTTTAGTCAGTTTCATAGAGTTATCAAAGAAATAACATGATGATGCACGTTCATTTGTGTGGTATGCCCAAGCTTAATTCAGTGGCTGTTATTTTCAACTGAGCAGTGGCATCACTTGGGGAGACTTTTGATTGAGTTAGAAGTACTTGCCAGTCTCATCCAGGACTTGCAAGATTCAGTCTCTATATGTGCTTTTGCATACCCTTCTTCACCATGCCCAGTCCCAAATTCTTTACTCTATGTTGTGTAATAGGTCCTGTTTGGGTTATTTACCTCCCTAATCCAGTTGTATATGCTCCTCATCTGTCTAAAATACCACAGTAGTTTAGCCTGCTTTTTCAGTGATGCTAGCATTGGTATTGTAATGGTTCTCATTTTCATTATCTGCATTCTTACAGAATATGGTATTATGGGCTCAACTGTGTCCCTCCCAACTTCATATGTTGAAGCCCCAACCCCCAATATCAAAGAATGTGGCTCTACTTGGAGACAGGGCCTTTAAAGAGGTGATTTAAGGCTGTTAGGGTGGGCCCTGATCCAATCTGACTGTATCCTTATAAGAAGAGGAAATTTAGACACACGGCAAGACACCAGGAGTGCAAACTATGCAGAGGAAAGACCATGTGAGGGCACAGGGAGAAGGCAGCAATCTACAAGCCAGGAGAGAGGCCTCAGAAGAAACTAAACCTGCCTACATCTTGATCTTGGACTTCTTAGCCTCCAGAATTGTGAGAAATAAATTTCTGTTGTTTAAGCCACCCAGTCTGTGGTATTTTGTTACTACAGCCTAAGCAGGTATTTTGTTACTGCAGCCTAAGCAGACTAAGACACATGGTGACAATATTTACAATGTTAAAGGTTAAACTATTTCAATATGAATCACAACAAAGTACAGGCAAAGTCAAAGACTGTTAATGCTCACGATTACAATGCACTTAAGTTTCACACTGAAGTGGCATCATTCAGAGTGATGCAACAACGAATGATCCATTACTGTGAACCAAAATCATGGTTGTCAATATCAGCAGCCAGGGGAAAAAACAACTACAACAACTACGGAAGGTAGATAATCTATACCATATTCATTTGACTCTAAAAACTGTTGTTTTCACCCCCTATTTTGGGGGCCACCATACATGTTTTATACTTCCTCCCCTGCTCCCGACAATCTTTAGCACCCATCACTGAAAACTGAGACTTCTGATATCCCAGGGAAGGATTTCCTGGGATTCAGGACTTTCAGTGCTAAAACCATAACAGTTCAAGTTAAATCAAGGCAGTTGGCCATTCTGTGTGGTGCTTCTGGGATGCCACTGGCTATGTTCTGTTTCTTGCCTGGGTGGTGGTCACATGATGTTTACTTTAAAATAATTTTTAGCTGTACGTTTATGTTTTATGCATTTTTGTGTTAGTGTATTTGTTTTTCAATATGTTTTAGAAAAAGTTACACCCCTCGTTTCCCACCCCATATGTAATTCAAAATAAAATGATACTAAATTGTAAAACAGAACAAAACCTAACCAACTTCTGATTTTTCCATGTTTTATATATAATGTAAAATTGATTCCATTTTGAGTGATGATGCCCACTTTGCTGATGCCCGAGTTACCTGCTTATTAAAACAACCTGGTGTTGCCCTAAATGAATGACATCACATTACCAGACACAACATTGGCAGGCCTTCTGACCCTAGTGCCATGTGACCTCTTGCTTTTTATCACTCTTTCAGGTAGAGTAAATGGTTCCTTTCTACTGCACTTTGTGTCAGTACTGATCACGATGAATTGAAATTAGGTGTTTATCAGGTGTCTCCCAACATTGCACTGAACTCCTTGAGAGAAGAACGGTGCTTTGTTCATTTCTGCATCGTCAGTGCTTTGTGATTGGTACTTGGTAACATTTGTTGAATGAATGATGGGATTTTATTAGGGCCGGCTATCAAAGTCATCCCTCCCTCATGTCCTTGTGAAACAACTGCATTATAAGCCTGGCTACGCTGGCTAACTCCCAAACTGGCTTCGTCCAGCTGACACTATTTATTTTCTGAGCTGCCCCATCATCCCAGAATGTAGGGCTGGTATAAAATTCATTTATTTAGGATCCATTTATTGATTGTCCATTATGTATCCTGACCTGTGCCTGCAGTACAAAGAGGCAAAATCTAAATTGAAAGGATACAAAAAATAAAATAAAATAAATTGAAAGAGTAATCAAATGCTGAATTTCTGGCAGGGAAAACCGATCTACATGAGTCATTTACTAAACCTTCTACATTGATGGCTCCTGGAAATAACTGTTTGGCATCATCTTCTAGAGTCCTTAGGGGTTGTTTTTGATCATTTTTTCCAAATTTTAATATTGATTTGGGAGGGGAGTGTGTATTCCAAGCTCCTCACTCAGCCATTTTGAAAATCCCCACAATTACTTATTAATTGTTGTACAACATTCTCTATCCATGAGAATAGATGCTGTAAATAGCCCAAGATAAAGAGGCATTGCTGTCTTGCAACATAAAGCAAAGATTGTTTCTTCACTGCCCAAAAGCACAAAACAAAACAAAATCTGTCAAAATCATTTTTAATATTCAACTTATAAAATAACAAATATTAGGTAATCTGATGGCCCTTGACCATATTATGAGGTACTTTTGTTTTTGTGTTTTTGTCTTACAGGTGTTTTGTGCTTTTGATGCAATCAAATTTATTTACCTATATTTTTATGTTTTATGCCTACTCTACCCTATATTTCCTTTTATAATTTTATATTTTATGTTCAGGCCTTTAATCTATATGAAATTTACTTTTATGAATGTTGTGAGGTAGAGATCTAACATTATTTTTCCTAAATGGATAAGCAGTGTTGCTAAGACCATTTATTGAGTACTTTATCCTTTCTCCTTTGTCAAAAACTGAATTCCCATATATACTTGGATCTATTTTGGACTCTTTATTCTGATCCATTGATTCATTTCTCAATGTTTGTTCCATCACCACATCATTTTAATTACTACACCTGTATGGTATGCTTTGATATTTGATAGGGCAAGTCTTATCCTACTGTTCTTTTTCACAATTGTCTCAGCTATTTCTGCACTTTCTCTTCCAAGTGATTTTTTAAAACCTATTTGTTTATTTTTGACTGCGTTGGGTCTTTGTTGCTGCGCGCCGGCTTTCTCTAGTTGCCAAGAGCTGGGGCTATTCTTTGTTGCGGTGCAGGGGCTTCTCATTGCAGTGGCTTCTCTTGTTGAAGAGCCTAGGACTCTAGGTGTGCGGGCTTCAGTAGTTGTGGCACGCGGGCTCAGTAGTTGTTTCTCATGGGCTCTAGAGAGCAGGTTCGGTAGTTGCGAAGCTCGGGCTTATTTGCTCCGCGGCATGTGGGATCTTCCCAGATCAAGGCTCGAACCTGTGTCCCCTGCATTGGCAGGCGGATTCTTAACCACTGCGCCACTGGGGAAGTCCTCCAAGGGATTTTTAGAATCAATTTGTTGAGTTCTGTAAACATTTTTCATTAGGATTTTGATTAGGATTAAATTTATAGACTTTTTTAGGTCATTGACATCTTTACAATATTGAGTTTTAAAGTTTTGAGTTTTATAGTGAAATACAACATATCTATCACTTCACTCAGATATTCTTCCATTCCCCTCTGTAAAGTTTTATGTTTTTCTTCATCTAGATTTTGTACATTTATCATTAGATTTTTTCCCCTAGGCGATTTATAATTCTGGGAGTTGTTGTGACTGGGATCTTGTTTAAATCTATTACATTTTCCAGTAGCTTATTTTTGGTATATGAAAATATTATTGCTTTTCGTATGTTGCTCTTGCATTTTGCCACTTTGCTATATTATTTTTATTGGTTCTAATGGTTTCTTGACTGATTGTCTTGGATTTTTTACATAGACAATCATATTGTTTATAAATGATGATAGTCATATTTCCCTTTTTATTATTTATCTCTCATTTGCCAAAGTTCATTCATTCATTCAATTAATATTAGGCAGCTGCTTATGTGCCAGGGCAGCTGCTATGTGCCAGGCATTGTTCTGCACTTGGGGGGATACAGTAATGGACAAAACAGACAAGTTTATGCCCTCTAGTGCTTATATTCTATTCAGGAGACGCTGACAGTCTAGGAAAGGCATAAAAAGGTCAGTCACCTAGCTGCATGTAAATCAATGAAGTTAGAACATTTCCTCACACCATACACAAAAATAAACTCAAAATGGCTTAAAGACTTAAATATACAAAATGACACCATAAAACTCCTCTAAGAGAACATAGGCAAAACATTCTCTGAGGCAAAAATTGTAGCAATGTTTTCTTAGATAAGTCTCCCAAGGTAAAAGAAATACAAGCAAAAATAAACAAATGAGACCTAATCAAACTTATAAGCTTTTGTACAGCAAAGGAAACCATAAACAAAACAAAAAGAAAACCTACAGACTGGGAGAAAATATTCACAAATGATGCGACTAACAAGGGCTTGATTTCCAAAATATACAAACAGCTCATACAACCCAATATTTTAAAAAAACAAACAATCCAATCAAAAAATGGGCAGAAGATCTAAATAGACATTTCTCCAAAGAAGACGTACAGATAGGCAACAGGCACATGAAAAGATGCTCAACATTGCTAATTATTAGAGAAATGCAAATCAAAACGACAATGAGGTATCACCTCACACTGATCAGAATAGCCATCATTAAAAAGTCTACAAATAACAAACGCTGGAGAGGGTGTAAAGGGAACCCTCCTATACTGTTGGTAGGAATGTCAATTGGTGCAGTCACTATGGAGAAAACTAAAAAATAGAGTTGCCATATGATCCTGCAATCCCACGCCTGGGCATATATCCTGACAAAACTATGATTCGAAAAGATACATGCACCCCTATGCTCATAGAAGCACTATTTACAATAGCCAAGACATGAAAACAACCTAAGTGTCCATTGACAGACAAATGGATGAAGAAGATGTGGTTTATATATACAATGGAATATTACTCAGCCGTAAAAAGAATGAAATAATGCCATTTGCAGCTACATGGATGAACCTAGAGATTATCATACTAAGCAAAGTAAGTCAGAAAGAGAAAGACAAATATGATATGATATCTCTTATTTGTGGAATCTAGAAAAGAATACAAATGAACTTATTTACAAAACAGAAACAGAATCATAGACATAGAAAACAATCCTATGGTTATCAAAGGGGAAGGGGGAGGAGGGATAAATTAAGAGTTTGTGATTAACAGATACACACTACTATATATAAAATAAACAACAAGGACATACTGTATAGCACAAAGAACTATATTCAATAACTTACAATAACCTATAATGGAAAAGAATATGGAAAAGAATGAATATATACATATATATAAATATATATATATATATATCTGAATAACTTTGCTGCACACCTGAAACTAACACAACCACATTTCAATAAAAAAAAAAAAAAGGTCAGTCATCACTGGCAAAATATCCCCAAACTTAGTGGCTTAAAATAACAATAAAGGGGGAGGGATAATTTAGGAGGTTGGAATTAGCAGATACACATTACTATATATTAAATAAATAACAACTATATATAAAATAATATAAACAACAAGGACCTACTGTATAGCCCAGGGAACTATACTCAATATTTTGTAATAACCTATAAGAGAAAAGAATCTGGAAAAGAATATATATATAACTAATATTATATATATAACTAATACATAACAATAATTATATATATAACTAAATCACTTGTGCTGTACACCTGAAATTAGCACAACAATGTAAATCATCTATACTCCAATTAAAAAAAAAGGCATAGGCTCCGAAATCAGAAAAAAAAAATAAATATTTATCTCACACAGTTGATACTGGTTGTGAATCTGGTAATAGCTTGATGATGATGTGGGGTCTTTCTTGAGATTGTAGTCAAGATGTCAGCTGGGCTTGCCATCATCTGAAGAGTTGCCTGGAGCTGGAGGACTCATCACCAAGGTAGCTTACTTACATGGCTAGCAAGGTTCCAGTTGTTGGCAGGAGGCCTCAGTTCCTCATCTCCATAGGGCTGCTTAAATGTCCTCATCACACGGCAGCAGGTTTTACCCAGGAAGAGTGATCCAAGAGGGAGAGACAGGCAGAAGCTGTAAAGTCGTTTATGATCTAGCCTTAACGGTACTCCATCATTTTTACAATATACTACTGATTACACAGGTCAACCTGATTCACTGTGGGAGGGGACTACACAAAGGTATGAACACCACCAGGCAGGGATCATTGGGAGCCTTTTTTTTTTTTTAATTTTTATTGTAGTATAGTTCATTTACAATGTTGTATTAGTTTCTGCTGTACAGCAAAGTGAATCAGTTATACCTATACATATATCAACTCTTTTTTTTTTTTATTATTTCCCCATATAGGTCATTACAGAATATTGATTCTTTTCCCATGTAGGTCATTACAGAGTATTGAGTAGAGTTCCCTGTGCTATACAGTAGGACCTTGTTGGTTATCTATTTTATATACAGTGCTGTGTATATGTCAATCCCAATCTCCCAATTTATCCCTCCTCCCCTTAACCCATTGGGGGCCATCTTGGAGGCTGGCTACCACAGACTACACATGAATTCTGAGGGGACCATAAAGCATGAAAGTAGAGGATGTCACCTGTGAAGTGCAGACAAGTTGAGGTCAGGACACAGGCTCATGAAACAGAATTGAGGATTATTAAAAAAGCAATCTCGGCTCTCTCGGCCTGAACTGCCTGAGCAGCCATGACCCAGGCAGGGCACCACTGTTCATTCACCCCCAGGGGAAGGAGCCACTATTGAACCCACTTTCTCCCCTCACACCGGCGCTTACAGGCAAACAATAAAGGAAGCTCTGCTGGTCACAGAATAATACAAAAAGCCCAAGGCAGGTAGAAGGACACTTACAGCTGAGACCCCAAGGAAACAGAAATATTAGTATTAATTCTATTGATCTGCTCCATTCTGGGGTCACTTCCAGTTTTTTTTGTGTGTATTTTTTTGTTTTTTTGTTTTCTTTTGTTTTGTTTCTCTTAATTACGATCTTAGTCCTAAGGGATCTACACGTTTTATAACATATTTTTTATTCTATTTTTATTCTATTTTTATTTTTAGCCTTTTTATATATTTCTATTTCTAGCTAAATTTTTTGTAGTGCTGACTGTATCTATCCTACCTCCTTTTCATCTCTACCTTTTATACATTTCTGTTTCTTTCTTTTTCTTTTCATATTTCAAGTCATACTATGCTCTTCTGTTGCCCTGTCTTCTATCCTTTTTTAGTTTATTTTATCTTAATATACTTATAAGCAATATTATCGGTCTGCTCTGTTTCCTTGCTTTATTCTCCAGATGACACACTGCTTTGGTATTTATTATTAGGTTTTGCCTTTATCTTAGTTCTAAGTATAATTGTCTGATTTCATTCTGAGACTCTTCAGTCTGTCTGGTGGTACTCTTGCTCTTTATTATATTTGATCCTAGCTTTCAAAATCTACCTGGATTTGTGTTTGTGTGTGTGTCGTGTTTTTTGTTGTTTGTTTTTGTTTTGTTCCGTTTTGGTTTTGAATTTCTGTTGGTCTTCTCTTTGATTGTCTGATAGCATACTGGGATTCTTCTGTCAGGTCTTTCCAGTGCCTTATGTTCTATTGGATTCAGTATTTGTGTGTCTTATACATGTATGTGTTTCCTTGACTTAACACTCTGCCAATAGTCTGGGGCTTGAACAGTCTTCTTTAAACCCCTTTATTGCCAGAACAAGCAACCTCTGAAGTTGGACTACTATGAGAAAACAAAGAAACACCATGCAGGAAAAAACCCCACAAGACCAAATAAATGAAGAGAAATAGGAAAATTGCCTGAAAAAGAATTCAGAGTAATGAAGATGATACAAAATCTCGATAACAAAATAGAGGAAATACAAGAAACACTTAATAAGGACTCAGAAGAACTAAAGAGCAAACAAACAGTAATGGACAACAAAATAACCAAAATTAAAAATACTCTAGATGGTATAAACAGAAGAATAACTGAGGCAGAAGAACGAATAAGTGAGTTGGAAGATAGAATGGGGGGAATAACTGCCACAGAGCAGGAAAGAGAAAAAAGAATAAAAAGAATGGAAGATAGTCTCAGAGACCTTGGGGACAACATTAAGTGCACCAACATTCGAATCATAGGCATCCCAGAAGAAGAAAAAAAGAAAGGGTCTGAGAAAATATTTGAAGAGGTTATAGTGGAAAACTTCCCCAACATGGGAAAGGAAATAATTAATCAAGTCTAAGAAGTGCAGAAGGCCCCATACAGAAAAAAATCCAAGGAGAAATACACTGAGGCACATATTAATCAAACTAATGACAATTAAACACAAAGAAAAAATATTAAAAGCAGCAAGAGAAAAGCAACAAATAACATATCAGGGAAAACCCATAAAGATAACAGCTGATTTTTCTGAAGAAACTCTGCAGGCCAGAAGGGAATGGCAGGATATACTGAAAGTCCTGAAAGAGAAAAACCTACAGCCAAGAATACTCTACCCAGCAAGAATCTCATTCAGATTCAATGGAGAAATCAAAAGCTTTCCAGACAAGCAAAAGACAAGAGAAGTCAGCACCACCAAACCAGCCTTACAACAAGTGCTTAAGGAACTTTTCTACGTAGGAAACAAGAGAAGGAACACACCTACAAAAACAAACCCAAAACAATTAAGAAAATGGTAATAGGAACACGCATGTCAATAATCACCTTGAATGTAAATGGATTAAATGCTCCAACCAAAAGACACAGACTGGCTGAATGGATACAAAAACAAGACCCTTCTATATGCTGCCTACAAGAAACCCACTTCAGACCAAGGGATACATATAGACTGAAAGTAAAGGGATGGAAAAAGATATTCTATGCAAATGGAAGTCAAAAGAAAGCTGGAGTAGCAATACTCATATCACACACATTAGACTTGAAAGTAAAGACTATTACAAGAGACAAAGAAGGACACTCTGTAATGATCAAGGGATCCATCCAAGAAGAACATATAACAATTGTAAATATCTATGCCCCCAACATAGGAGCACCCCAATACATAAGTCAAATGCTAACAGCCATAAAAGGGGAAATCGACAGTAACACAATAATAGTGGGAGACTTGAACACCCCACTTACACCAATGGACAGATCATCCAAACTGAAAATAAAGGACACACAAGCTTTAAATGACACATTAGACCATCTCAACTTAATTGATATTTATAGGACATTCCATCCAAAAACGACAGAATACACGTTCTCAAGTGCACATGGACCATTTTCCAGGATAGATCACATCTTGGGTCACAAATCAAGCCTCAGTAAATTCAAGAAAATTGAAATCATGTCAAGCATCTTCTCTGACCACAACTCCATGAGACTAGATATCAATTACAGAAAAAAAAAACTGCAAAAAATACAAACACATGGAGGCTAAACAATACACTATTAACAAGCAAGAAATCATTAAAGAAATCAAAGAGGAAATCAAAAAATATCTAGAAACAAACGACAATGAAAACACAACAACCCAAAACCTATGGGATGCAGAAAAAGCAGTTGTAAGAGGGAATTTTATAGCAATACAGTCCTGCCATAAGAAACAAGAAAAATATAGAATAAACAACCTAACCTTACACCTAAAACAATTAGAGAAAGAAGAACAAAGGAACCCCAAAGTGAGCAGAAGGAAAGAAATCATAAAGATCAGAGCAGAAATAAATGAAGAAGAAAGGAAGGAAACAATAGCAAAGATCAATGAAACTAAAACTTGGTTCTTTCAGAAGATAAACAAAATTAATAAACCATTAGCCAGACTCATCAGGAAAAGAAGGGAGAAGATGCAAATCAACAAAATTAGAAATGAAAAAGGAGAAGTAACAACAGACACCACAAAAATACAAAAGATCATGAGAGACTACTACAAGCAACTATATGCCAATAAATTGGATAACCTGGAAGAAATGGATACATTCTTAGAAAAATACAATCTTCCAAGACTGAACCAGGAAGAAAGAGAAAATATGAACAGACCAATCACAAGCACTGAAATTGAGGCTGTGATTAAAAATCTCCAAACAAACAAAAACCCAGGGCCAGATGGAATCACAGGCAAATTCTATCAAACATTTAGAGAAGCGCTAACACCTATCCTTCTCAAACTCTTCCAAAATATACCAGGAGGAACACTCCCAAACTCATTCTACGAGGCCACCATCACCCTGATACCAAAACCAGGCAAAGATGTCACACAAAAAAGAAAATTACAGGCCAATATCCCTGATGAATATAGATGCAAAAATCCTCAACAAAATGCTAGCTAACAAAATCCAACAGCACATTAAAAACATCACACACCATGATCAAGTGGGGTTTAACCCTGGGATGCAAGGATTTTTCAATATACGCAAATCAATCAACGTGATACATCATAACAAACTGAAGGATAAAAACCATGTGATAATCTCAATAGATGCGGGAAAAGCTTTTGACAAAATTCAACATCCATTTATGATAAAAACCCTCCAGAAAATGGGCATAGAAGGAAATTACCTCAACAGAATAAAAGACATATATGAGAAACCAAAAGCCAACATCATTCTAAATGGTGAAACACTGAAAGAATTCCCTCTTAGAACAAGAACAAGACAAGGGTGCCCACTCTCACCATTATTATTCAACATAGTTTTGGAAGTTTTAGCCACAGCAATCAGAGAAGAAAATGAAATCAAAGGAATCCAAATGGAAAAAGAAGTAAAATTGTCACTCTTTGCAGATGACATGATATTATACATAGAAAACCCTAAAGACTCTACCAGAAAACTGCTAGCATTAATGGATGAATTTAGTAAAGTAGCAGGATACAAAGTTAATGTGCAGAAATCTCTTGCATTCCTATACACTAACAACGGAAGAGCAGAAAGAGAAATTAAGGAAACTCTCCCATTCACCATTGCAACAAAAAGAATAAAATACCTAGGAATAAACCTGCCTAAGGAGGCAAAAGACCTGTATGCAGAAAACTATAAGACACTGATGAAAGAAATCAAAGATGATACAAACAGATGGAGAGACATACCATGTTCTTGGATTGGAAGAATCAACATTGTGAAAATGACTGTACTACCCAAAGAAATTTACAGATTCAACGCAACCCCTGTCAAATTACCAACTGCATTTTTCACAGAACTAGAACAAGAAATCTTACAATTTGTATGGAAATGCAAAAGACCCCAAATAGCCAAAGCAAACTTGAGAAGGAAAGATGGAGTTGGTGGAATTAGGCTTCCTGACTTCAAACTATACTCCAAGGCCACAGTGATCAAGACAGTATGGTACTGGCACAAAAATAGAAAGGAAGATCAATGGAATAGAATAGAGAACTCAGAGGCAAGCCCAAGCACATATGGGCACCTTATCTTTGACAAAGGAGGCACGAATATACAATGGAAAAAAGACAGCCTCTTCAATAAGTGGTGCTGGGAAAATTGGACAGCAACATGTAAAAGAATGAAATTAGAACACTTCCTAACACCATACACAAAAATAAACTCCAAATGGATTAAAGACCTACATGTAAGGCCAGACACTATAAAACTCCTAGAGGAAAACATAGAAAGAACACTCTATGACATACATCAAAGCAACATCCTTTTTGACCCACCTCCTAGAATCATGGAAATAAAATCAAGAATAAACAAATGGGACCTCATGAAACTTAAAAGCTTTTGCACAGCGAAAGAAACCATAAACAAGACTAAAAGGCAGCCCTCAGAATGGGAGAAAATACTTGCCAATGAAGCAACGGACAAAGGAGTAACCTCCAAAATATACAAGCAGCTCATGCAGCTTAATACCAAAAAAGCAAATAACCCAATCCACAAATGGGCGGAAGACCTAAATAGACATTTCTCCAAAGAAGATATACAGATGGCCAACAAACACATGAAAAGATGCTCAACATCACTAATCATCAGAGAAATACAAGTCAAAGCCACAATGAGGTATCACCTCACACCAGTCAGAATGGCCATCATCAAATAATCTAGAGACAATAAATGTTGGAGAGGGTGTGGAGAAAAGGGAACTCTCCTGCACTGTTGCTGGGAATGTAAGTTGGTACAGCCACTATGGAAAACAGTTTGGAGGTTCCTTAAAAAACTAAAAATAGAACTACCATATGTTCCAGTAATCCCATTGCTGGGCATATACCCAGAGAAAACCATAATCTAAAAAGAAACATGTCCCATAATGTTTATTGTAGCACTATTTACAATAGCCAGGACATGGAAGCAACCTAAATGCCCATCAACAGATGAATGGATAAAGAAGATGTGGCATATATACACAATGGAATATTACTCAGCCATAAAAAGAAATGAAATGGAGCTATATGTCATGAGGTGGATAGACCTAGAGTCTGTCAAATGGAGTGAAGTAAGCCAGAAAGAGAAAAACTAATATTGTATGCTAACTCATATATACGGAATCTAAAAAAAGAAAAAAATGGTACTGATGAACCTAGTCACAGGGCAAGAATAAGGATGCAGATGCAGAGAATGGACTGGAGGACACGGGGTGGGGGCAGCAGTGGCAAAGGGGAAGCTGAGACGAAGTGAGAGAGTAGCATAGACATATATACACTACCAACTGTAAAATAGCTAGTGAGAAGTTGCTGTATAACAAAGGGAGATCAACCCAATGATGGGTGATGACTTAGAGGGCTGGGACAGGGAGGGTGCGGGGGATTCACGGGAGGGACGGGATATGAGGATATGTGGATATATACAGTTGATTCACTTTGGTGTACCTCATAAGCTGGTACAAGTGTGTAAAGCAATTATATTCCAATAAAGAGCTAAAAAACATTAATAAAAAAAAGCAATCTCAACCATCAAACTGAATAATGACTTTATAACAAATATTTTGTAATATCCTTTTATTATCCTGAAATGGAATTTGGATAAATAACCTACCTATATACATAATTTCAAAAGATGAGTATAATGTCCTAATTGTAATATTAAGAACATAAAATTTATATTTTTAATAAAATAAAACATATTTCAATATCTAAATGTTTAGTCATTATTATACTGGAAGACATAATGAAGTCAGTTGCCCCCACCTGAAAATGCTGATACAAGTGTGTTGTATTGGCCACTCAAATACCACGAATGGTATTACCATAGTCCTCCCCACCATGTCCTCTACCTGCCTTTTGTCTGTGGAAAAACTTTAGCCAAAGAATAAGTTTAATCAGAGACTGAGAAAATGCAGAAACAAAGGAAAACAGTCCAAGACTAAATAATAATAGTTTAGTCATTAAGCATACTCAAGGACCTTTAGTCCCTCTTCATGGGCTATGGATAATATTCCGAACCATATCCTATGAGCTACCTTGTAGAGACTGAAACCCCCAGCAGGTGGAAGAGTTTAATTACATGATGACCAGACTGTAGCCATGACATAAGCTGCCACAATTCTGAGAATTGGGCTCAAGGAAATGGGAACAAACCAATGCTGGAACTGCAGATTAACTGTACTTAAAACAATCAAGATGAAGCTGGTCAGAACACTACATGAGAGTACTTTCGAAATGATTGTCAGAACTGACTGTGTTATTTTTGCATGTAGCCCCCTCCCTCCATCTATAAAAGCTCTTGCCCATTGGTTGTGGGGCAGGGTGGGTAGTGGGGTGGGGAGGGTGGGGAGAGGGAGTCAGACTTTGGACAGGAGTTTGCCCTCCCCCGAGGTTGCCGGCCTCCAAAGTAAAACAAACTTTCCTTTCTACCAGCCTTGCCTGGTTTTTGAGCAGTGAGCAGCTGGACCCCGCTTTTGATTACAGTGTGATTTTCCAAATGATGAACAACTCTTGGTAAAATTCTGAATAAAACAAAGCACAATCTTCCCTTGATTTGTATGATTGTTGCATTTTTGAAAACTTCAGGGTTAAACTGTATAAAAATACTTGGTGTTTTTGTTTAATATCCAGTTAGGTTATAAGTTTGGATAATTGTAAACTGTCTTTTCACCTACATGAATATCTATCAGGACATTCAAAAGTCACATGAGATAAGACTGTCATGTGCACTGCAGGACTTTGGCAACCCTGAACCCTGCCTGCACCACAATTATTGTGACAACCAAAAGTACAAATGCATATTTCCCCAAATGCCTTCTAGGGAGCAATATGGACCCCCACCCTTACTCCTGCCCCCAGTGAGGACCACTTACCTAAGAGAGGGCAGGTAAGAGTAGGCAGTGGAAGGAAGTGAGAAGTGGGGGGTATAGTTGTGAGGGGTATCTGAGAACAGGAAATGAGGTCATCTGAATCTTGGGGCTTCCATAGCCATACATGTTTATTGATGGAATGAAGGTCTCAGAACCAAACACAACCTTACACCAGGGACAGGAGGGAAGACAGAGAGGGAGTAGAAGAAAAAGCCAGACTTGTAGACCCTGAGCAAATGGGACTTAGGAAAACTATTGCACTTTTGCTGAACTCACTTAGCGTTTTACACACTACCTCATACCTTAGCATTTTACACACTACCTCATACGTTTCTTTCTTTCACTTTCTTTGAGTTCAAACTAACTGGAGCTTCTAAAAATGCTGGTTACTGCTGAAAGACATCTCTATTTTACATATGAGAAGATTGAGGCCCAGAGAGATGAAATGGTCCCCACAGCAAGTTCGTGGCTGAGCTGGGACTAGAGTGAGGATCTTTCCACTAGCATACTTTTTTTTGAGGATACAAAGAATTTATTTTAATAATAGGCATCTGGTCAGTTTCTAGTGCTGGACCAAGGACTCTAGGCCTGGACCTACTTCAAATTGATCTGGTTTAAATGGATCACACTCTACATTTCAGATTATAACTGCCATTTGGTGAGTAGACATAAAGTTTGCCTCAAAGCTAACAAGGAAATGTAAGAATATATTTATCAGTAATAAATAAATGCTATATGTGTAACTTTTTTTCAGGTTAAAGTTTGAAACACACTCAAGGATGTTAAGCAGCTGATTTTTGTTCTCTTTCTTTTTTTAATTGAAGTATAATTGACCTACTACACTATATTAGTTCCAACTACACAATATGGTGATTCAGTATTTCTACACATTACAAAATGATCATTATAATGAATCTTCCACTTTTAAAAGGGAATGAGATCTGACTAGAAAGCGCAACTAGTGAGCAGGCCTCTCTTTCCTCTTCAGGCTCCTTTGGAACAAGGTCAGGGACAAATAACACTGTTGTAATTCAGGCTCAGCTTCCTACCATCTGGAAGGTTAAGTCATGGGTTAGTTATGTTTTTTTCTTAAAAAGCCAACCACTTGGAAGTCCTGAAGAGTTGAAATACTTACAGTTGCTCAAGGGCCTGCCAGAGTCCCCTGACTTCTGACCAGATGTGCCTCAAGCTGACTGGCAGTATTAAGAAATATATGTCCTCAGTGAGGGAGTGATCTGAGAAGGTTGACAGGCTGTCCAGTGATGACAGCCTTTTCCTTTTAGCCCACATCCTCTGCCCATGATGTGGGGTTGGCGGGGGGTGGTGTCTAGCCAGAAGCTGGTCTTCTCAGAGCTGTCTAGCTTTCCTTCAAGGGACTGATAATATTCTCTGGCAGACTATCCAGAAAGGTGAGTTGCTTCCCCAGGCACTCAGGCAAGGCTTTTGAGAAAGATGGGTTGGTATTTCCTGGCGGTCCTAATTAGCTATGGTTATGTAACAAGCTGCCCCAGAACTTAATGGCTCACATGAGAAAGAATGAACTAATGCCATTTGCAGCAATATGGGTGGACCTAGAGATGATCATATTAAGTAAGTCAGACAGAGAAAGACAAATACCATATCATATGGTTTATACGTGGAATAAAAAAAATGATACAAATGAACTTACCAAACAGGAATAGAGTCACAGATGTAGAAAACAAACTCAGGGTTACTAGGGGTAAGGGGGGGAGGGATAAACTGGGAGACTGGGATTGACATATACACACTACTATATATATATAATAGATAACTATATATATAATAGATAACTAATATGGACCTGCTGTATAGCCCAGGGAACTCTACTCAATACTCTGTAACAGCCTGTATGGGAAAGAATCTAAAAAAGAGTGGACATATGCATAACTGATTCACTTTGCTGTAAACCTGAAACTAATACAACATTGTAAATCAACTATATTCCAACAAAAATTTTTTTGAAAAAGAACTTAATGGCTGAAAATAACCACCATTTTCTTATATCTCACAAGTGTGTGAGTCAGGGTTTGGCTGGATGCCCTTCTGTCCCACATGGCTGAGGCTGCGCTCAGCTGGTGGATCCAGATGGTCTGGAGGGTCCAAGATGGCTTCACTCACGAGTCTGGCATCTTAGTAGGGATGACTGGAAGGCTGGGCTCAGATGAGACTGTTGAGCAAGGTGCCTACATGGGAACTCTGCAGCGTGGCAGTCTTGGGGCAGTTGGATTTCTTACATGGCAACTTAAGGCTTCCAGCATGAATGTTATAAGAAATCTGGGCACAAGCTGTAAGTCTTATGACCTAACCTCAGAAGTTCCAGAATGTCACTTTTGCTGCATTCTTTTGGCCAAGCAAATCACTAAGTCTAGCTCAGATTTAAGGCAAGGGGAATGAGACTCTACCTCTCACAGAGAAGGGTAGGAAAAGATTTGCTACAATCCTTGGCACATATATACAGTGGAATATTACTCAGCCATAAAAAGGAATGAAATTGAGTTATATGTAATGAGGTGGATAGACCTAGAGTCTGTCATACAGAGTGAAGTAAGCCAGAAAGCGAAAAACAAATACCGTATGCTAACTCATATATATGGAATTTAAAAAAGGTACTGATGAACCCAGTGACAGGGCAAGAATAAAGATGCAGATGTAGAGAACGGACTTGAGGACATGGGGTTGGGGGAGATGGCGAAGGGGAAGCTGGGACGAAGTGAGAGAGTAGCATAGACATATACACTACCAAATGTAAAATAGATAGCTAGTGGGAAGTTACTGTATAACAAAGGGAGATCAACTCCATGATGGGTGATGACTTAGAAGGCCAGGATAGGGAGGGTGGGAGGGAGTTGCAGGAGGGAGGGAGGGGATATGGGGATATGTATATAAATACAGCTGATTCACTTTGGTGTACCTCAAAAACTGGTACAAGAGTGTAAAGCAATTATATTCCAATAAAGATATTTAAAAAAAATTTGCTACATACAATCCTTAATCTGCCATATAAGTCTTATAGAAACATTCATTCACTCACTCAATAAATATTTATTGAATGTCTACTACATGCATACCCTAGTCACTAAAGACAGTAGTGGGAAATAAAGCAGACAAAAATCCCTGCACTTGTGGAGCTTACATCTTCCCAGGGGAGATAAACAACAAACAAGAAATTAGTAAAATATAATAGTATGTTACATTCTTGCAAATTTTAAGGAGATAAATAAAGCAGGATAGGGGAATAAGAAGCGTTGGAATGGAGAGTGTAGCTAGAGAAAGTCTGATTGAGAAGATGACTTTTGGGTAAAGAGCTGAAGAAAGGGAGGGAAATAGCCATTCACCTATCTGGCGGCAAACATTCCAGGCAAAGAAAAAAGTGAATGTGAGGGGCCTGAGAAGGGAGGGTGTCTGGTGCCTTGAATACTTGAGGAACAGTGAAGAGGCCAATGAGGCTGGAGGGGAGTGAATGAGCAGAAAGAGTAATAAAGTAAGACTAACTATGGAGATTGGTGGGTTAGCAGAGCACCAGATCAACTAGGTTCTTGGGAGCCATGGTTAAAATTTGGCTTTTCTTCTGAATGAGACAGGAAGCTATTGGACAGTTTTGAGCAGATAAGTGATATGACCTGACTTATGTGATGTCTGTTTCAAAAGGGACATTCTGGCTGCTCTATAGACAAAGAAAAACTGAAGGGAGTCAAGGGCAGAATAGGATGTCCAGTTGGCAGACTCTTGCAATCATCCAGTTAAAGGTGATTCCTGGCAGCTCGCACCAGAATGATCACAGTGGGCATGGTGAAAAGTGGTTGCATGCTGCATAACTATTTTCAAGGTCAAGTCATCAGGATTTGTTGACAGACCAGATATAGAGTATAAGGGAGAGAGTAAGCTGGCCCCAAAATATGGCCTCTTCTATAAGTTCACTAAAATCTCAGATCGCTTTAGATACCCTGATAGTGCTTTTCATGTGACATCTTTTAATGGTAGGATTCAGGTGACAAATCCTGCAGTAAGCCTCTGAATACTGGACCAGTTGGGACTTCTAAGCCTAGAGGCACCATTCCATAGGAATTATGCTACTGGGCGGGCTAAATTCGTACAGCCTGTACATAAAAGGTGGGAGAGCCTGTATATTTCTAGCCAGTCTACATGTCTTGAACAGCACTCATTTCACCAATGGAAAAAAAAATCAATTCTAATTTGCATTATGCTATTTCACAATCTCTGGTGCCAACTGGAGAAAACTTAAGTATTCGTGACAGCCCTCTGGAGTGTGGGCTTCTTCAAATGATAACTAACACATGGCATGTGCATTTCTAATTAAGATACTTCAGATGTTAACCAAAAACCATCCTAGGATGTTGACCAACACTAACCAGATACACACACATGGATCCCACTCTCTTTGTTAAGGTATCTAAAAGTAAATTTCCATAAATTTTAACTCTAATTGGTCTCAGCTCTGGGGCCAAGAAGCACTTGGTCTATAGACCTTGAGAACTTAGATTCTTGCTGGGAGAGTGTGGGCTCTTTAACTGGCGTGGCCTGCAATCCCTTCCCTCTTTGTGTCAATCCAAGGACACAGAGTTCTCAGAAAGAAATTTCAAATGGTGTTTTTCTGCACCACTGTCCCACCTCTGTCCCACAGTCTTTACCATTGAGGCTTATTTTTCCACTTCCCGACAAGAGCCAGGATGGACACTGCCAGTGCATCTGAGGGGCAGCTGGCCACCCCTTCCTCACTCACCTCTGCTCACCTCACTCTATTGCCCTGGAGCTCTGCCTCCTAGATAGGTGGGAATGTGGAGGATGGGCTGGATTTGTTTAGGCAGAGAGGAGAGGGATGACAATTTGAGCTGGGGAGGAGCACGATCAAAGACAGAGAAGTGGAACCACACATGGCAGGGCAAGGAAACAGGAATTCATCCCACACAACTGGAGCTGAAAGCCACAGTACAGAAGCAACAGGAGACCAAGTCTGAAATACAAGTTAGGGCCATATAATAGAAGGGCTTGAAAATTTAGCTAATTCATTTGTTCTTCCTTTCAGTAATAAGAGTGATGACCTCTGTTTGTTGAATGTCCCCTATGTGCTAAACTGTCCCAGGCACTTTTCCTACATTGTCTAACATAAGCTCCACATTAAAGTAGAAGTTATTTTTCCTGTTTTACATTTTGAGGAAGTGGAGGCTTAGAGAAGTTAAAATCCCTTGCTCTAGGTTACCTAGCTGGTAAATGGTACAGCCCAAATTCAAACTTAGGTCTATGGTTCTTGCGACAATGTAAACAAGTTGCTCTCCTGTTTAAAAACCTTCAGGGCCTCTGGAAGGCTAGGATGCAGGTGAGTTGAGTCTGAAGAGCTGATGGAACTGTAGGCTGATGGTCTTCCTCATCCTTAACAGCCACCCACTCCTCTTTTCCCTCCAGAAACTCCACTCCAGCCTGAGGAGCTGCCCCAGTCATCACTCCTACACAACTGGGAGCCCTGAGACCTGCTGTCTTCCCTGCACAACCTCACCTACCAGGCAGAGGCACTTTGGCTCAGCCAGGGTGGCAAGTACTATGTATACTCCTAGGTCTACCTTCACTTCAGTAGCAGGGCTAAAGACAAGGAGCCCTTCCTCATGGGCCAGCAGCTGGTACAAGGTATCAACTGCCGCACTGATTACCACCATCCCATTCTGCTTCTCAAGGGTATGGCCACCAAGTGCCAGTCACTCAACATCAAGTGTAGCCTACAGGCTCTATTCTAGCCAGGCATCTTTGAGTCAAGGAGTAGGGGGAGCTCTTTGTGTCTTATCCCTCTCTGTAGATTACACTGACAGAACACCCAATTATTTGGGGACCTTCCATCTGGCCATGTGACCAAGCTTGTGGCCTGGAGTTAGGGAGTAGCCAGACTAGATCACACATTTTTCTTGACTTGTGAACCCTCAGCATGAGAACTAAAAGATAACCAGATACTCAGATGCCAGTACCATGGCCAAGCAGCTAAGGCTGGCCTTTTGGATCCCCTTCTGTCTCTCTTTCTCAAGAACCTAGTCCATGAGATGCCTGAAGGCCTGACATCATCCCCTCTGCCTATGTAGAGACTGATGGCTAAAGCAAACAAGGCTGAGGAGAGAGCTGAGGATGAAGAGAAGCAGTAGACCTGCCCCAGAGGAAGACAGCAGTGCTCACTTCCATGCCATAACCCCTGGGGCTGGCAAAGTGTAGCCAGGGGCTAAGAGCTGAATTCTCTGGGAGTAGCTTATGAGACAGTGATGCCACTGAGCACTTCCTGTTGGCTCTTGTTAGGACAAGCAGCACCTACTTTTTCTTCCGAGTGTGAAAGAAGTGGAGAAAGCTAACTTATTGGATAAAAATGCTGCTGCTGAAGGAAGGAGAAAGTAGGTTGTTGCTGCCTCTGAGCTTGAGAATTGTGCAGTCCCTTGTGTTTATATCTGTTCCTATTGATTATTTCTATTAAATAAATATGTCAGGCTACTAAAAAGGCTTTTTGTCATTCATCACCTCCTTCTCCTTATTCTAGTCTTTCCCAGTAGACCTGAGACTGGTCTCCAAATTGCAACCATTCCTATTTCTTTCCTTCCTTTCTTTCTTTCTTCTGTAATTCTCTCCAGGCTCCAGGTATCAACTAGCTACAAAGGCCCGGTCTTTTGGCTCAGTTTCTCTGCTCAAAACTCCAGCAATTTTTTAGGACTGGGGTCCTCTTGGAACTTCACTCAGGCCTTTGAGTTTGTCCTTGACCTTCCACCTGGCTCTGATCAAATTCTTCCCCAAAGGGAAGATTCCTGCTTGTATTTTCCCAGGGCTCTCCTGTGAGTGGACCGATTCTTCAAAACCCCAAGTCCACTACCTGCTTAACTTAGGAAGGAGATGGGATGAATATCAGGACAGTTGTTCCATGGGATTTTCATGTAAGAAAGCCATGGTACGAGCCCTGCCGCGCTCATGCGCACAAGCAGATCAGCCCGCGCGGGAGGAAGTGAGGAACTGCCGCGCCTCTTAGGGGCTGCCGCGCTTGTTGTGTGTGGGTGAGTGGCAGACATGAAGCCCTCCGGGAGTCTCAGGATCCCTGTGGCAGTGCTGCTCCTGTTGCTTTGGGGCGCTCCCTGGACCCACGGGCGGCGGAGCGACGTGCGCGTCATCACGGACGAGAACTGGAGACAGTTGCTGCAAGGAGAGTGGATGATAGAATTTTATGCTCCATGGTGTCATGCTTATCAGAATCTTCAACCAGAATGGGAAAGTTTTGCAGAATGGGGAGAAGATCTTGAGGTTACTGTTGCAAAAGTAGATGTCACAGAGCAGCCAGGGCTAAGCAGGCGATTTATCATAACTGCTCTTCCTACTATTTATGATTGTAAAGATGGTGAATTTAGGCGCTATCAGGGCCCAAGGATTAAGAAGGACTTCATAAACTTTATAAGTGAAAAATAGTGGAAAAGTATTGAACCCGTTTCATCAAGGTTTGGTCCAGGTTCTATTTTACTTGCCATAACTATTTTATCGAAAACCTTGGATTACTGGCTTGGGGATCATATACAGTGTTTGCTTCCGCAACTCTTTCGGGACTATTATTAGGACTTTGCTTGATATTTGTGGCAGATTGCCTTTGTCCTTCAAAAAGGCGCAGACCACAGCCATACCCTTCCAAAAAATTATTACCAGAATCTTCTCAACCTTTGAAAAAAGGGGAGGAAGAACAAGAGGCTGATGAAGAGGATGTTTCAGAAAAGGAATCTGAAAGCAAAGAAGGAACAAAGAAAGACTTTGCACAGAATGCCATAAGACAGCGTTCTGTGGGTCCTTCATTGGCCACAGATAAATCCTAGTTAATTGTTACAAATATTTTCATATGATTTTGACAAAACAGATTGATCATTTCTTTTGGTTTGACGTGAACTGTGACTTGCTTCTACATTGCAGGGTTCAGTCTAGATTGTCATTAGGTTGAACAGTCTACCTTCAGAAAATAAAAGCAGCACTATGTGAAAAAATAGGATTTGAGAACAGTAAGGTGGTTCAAACAATTCTTTAATTTTTGAAAAATCTGGTGCCGAGCAATAAGATTTCTGTATGATTGTTTCATAATAACCTTTTCAAGTCTGAGTTGAAAAGTTACATTTCCCAAGTATTGCATTATTGAGGTATTTAAGATTACTTTAGAGAAAAAGATTTCTCATTTGATATAATTTTTCTCAGTTTCACTGTGGAAAAAAGAACATATTTCCCATAAATGGGAACTTTGCCCACTGTCTCAAAGAAATGTGTATTTCAATGACAACTGAGGTCCTTTTAGAGATGAAGTCCAAAATTTAGTCATATTTTTAGATTATGCAACTAATAAAAACTACCTTACTTTAGTTATAGTTTTCTACATATGATAATACAGGATATGTTTAGGAAGTTTTTATAAGCCCATGGTGTTGTCTTAATTCCTATAAAGATTGGTTGCCATTTTTATTCTCCTCTGTTCAGTGTGTGATTTGTATTTTTCTTACCATGGGTTAGATTTTTCATTTTCCAAATTGGATAATTTCCTGGAAATGCTTTTTGTCTTTTAATAAATTGTTTCAAACGGGAAAACAAAAAAACAAACAAACCAAAAAAACATGGTAAGAGGCACCCAAGAGTTGGTGACTTGGGCACAAGGTCTGAAGGCATTACTCCAATGATAGGAAGTCTCTCTGAAATTTGTAGTGCAGACTATATTGGGGGATTTTAAGACCATCTAGAAGGGAACAGGGATACCATGAACTTTTCCTCCCTCTACTACAGAAAAGGGAGTGAAATCAGAGTGTTGTGTAGTGTCCTAGTATGACATTATCATAGATCCTATGCCCTGTGGTTTGGGAAAGTTCACATGGAGATTCTCCAGTAGGTCCTGGATTAGAGAGTCAAACAGACCTGTGTTGAAGCCCTGCCTCTACTAGTTACTTGCTTTGGACCCTTAGGCAAGTCACTTGTCCCTCTGTACCTGCTTCTTCATCTTTAAATTGGGACTAATGATAGGGTTGTGAGGATTAAATGAGAATTCAAAAATGGTAGCTGTTATTCTTAACAAGAAGGCAAAGCTGAACTGAGTCTGTTGATCAAAGAAGAAAGCATAGAAGTTATACTGCATTTCGAGGAAGAGAGAGGGACCAGAGAGTGAAGCCCTCTGACTTGGTTGTCCCCCATTGCTGTTCCCCATTAGTAAGGTAACCATACAATGTATCATCCAAGCTGGGACACTTTTGAAAGTAAAAAGAAGCTATTCATTATTACACCATGAATGCAGGTATGAATTGGGACTGGCCCAGGGCAAACCAAGATGTATGGTCACCTCTACCCACAGGGAACATGGTATAACATAAGATAAAGGTCCCAACATTGTAAAGATAAAATCCATATGGTTTAAATCCATAAATCCATGCTCCTGTCTCCTGGGACCTTGAGAAAACATTTTGCCTTTCTGAGATTCAATTCACACATCTTTAATTGGGGACTGAAAACCCCACTTCACAGAATTGTGGGTGAGGATTAAGTTCCTTGAAATTTTATGTAAAGTAACGACAGTTCCAGGTGGCTAACAAATGCTAGTTCCCTTCCTCCTATCTTCCCTATGCCCTTAGGACAGGCCCCAGTACCACTCTCCCCAAGCCCCAGTCTCAACTCAAAAGGCCCAACTGCCCTCCAGCCTCATAACTCTGTGCCCAAGTCCTGCCCATTCGGAAAGCTCAGCTGTTAGCACCCCAGTCTCATTTTGCCTGGCCAAACTCAAAGGATCTGAGGCTAATTATCTTGATCCTATCTGTCCATATGTGCTTCCAGTCTTGCAAAATATTTTCTCATCCATCATTTCATCACTTTCTCCCAGGAATCCTGTGAAATACTGGCCCAGGATTTCTCTGGCTTAAGTGGAATCTAAGAGGTGTGGTGACTGCCCACGCTGTAGTCATGCTGATATCCAGTAACATGTATTCTTTTTGATGGTTTCAAATGTTCCCATTTAAGACCATTCTTGAGTTTCATGGTGATTTGAGGGTAGGAATATTGATTTAATTTTAATGAAATTTGATGTATCATATTCTAATTGTCAAAGCAATACATGCTTCATTGTAGCAGAACAGTGTAAGGAAGAAAATTAAAAATTCCCTGAAAGCCACCATTCAGACACAGTACTGTTTCCTTCCAGATGTTTCTAGTAGTGTGAATAATAGAGTAATAACTCATAATATTTAGTGAGTACTTACTATGTGCAAGCACTATACTAAGGGTTTTGTACTTATTATCTCATTCCAGTATTCACAACAACCCTATAATGTACACAATAAACTGAGGCACAGAGAGTTTAGTTACTTGGCCAAAGTTAGCACAACTGTTAACTATTGACACTGGAGTTTGAATGCAGAAAATCTGCCTCTAGACTCCAGCTCCTATCCCTATGTTACGTGGCCTTGTATGTTAGCTATTTCCTACCTAATGCTTCCTGCAAGAAGGCAGGCAGAACATGCAAAAAGTGACTTGAAACTGTTCGCTTACCTTTCTTTGCCACATCTGTTCCTTTTCACCAGAGCTGTTCCCCTTCTAGGAGATGGGCTAGAAGCCACAAACTGGTCCAATATAATGCAACAGGAGGTGAACAGAGGAAGAAAATGAAGGTCTGGATGAGGTGGCCTACAAGTTGAAGGAAGCCAGGATCAGACAGAGGAAACCACAAGAAGTCTATCCTCTTGAGCTCACACTCTGTGACAGATACTTTTGGCAGGCAGTCTCCTATCTTCTTGCTAACAGAACCCCAACACCGATCAAGTCTCCAACAGAGGACCCTTAATCTCAGGGAGGGTGGGCCAGCACTAGGAGATGAGCCATGATTGGTTTATAAAAGTTACCACAACACTCTTTTCCTTGACCAGTGATTGGTGCCAGTTCTGGCCAGTGAAGTGTAAAAGGTCAGCTAGGGGACTTCTGGGAAAGGTTTACATCCCTTTGCTAGTGAGCCAGATGCCTCCCTAAAGATTTTCCTGTGTATAGCATTAGGGACATGAGTGCAAAGTCAGCAGAGAACATAAAATCCATGCAACTCTGCAGTACAGAATATAAACACTACTAAAGCCCAAGGTAAAGCCTAAAAGGATGGGAGGGTTGAATGGCCAGATTGTGGAGGGGAGAAGGATTCCAGAAAGATGATAAATGGCAGGACTAAGTACAGTGAGCTTGGCCAAGGGATGAGGTACCATGGTCAATTCAGCTTGGATCATGTGTCCATCATCCTTATGGTCCAAAGAATGGAATCTATTACCAGAAAAAAAAAAAAAGAAAAAAAAAAAGGCAGTAGACAGAAACAATTGATGGACGTTATTGGGATCATCCACTATTTATATTTTTAAAATGATTTCTCTTACATTATATGCTTTGAAAGATCTGCCAAACCCACCATCCCCTTTCTCTGAAAACTGGATCCTTCCCCTCATAGGGGTAAGGTCCTGGCATCATGTTGTAATCCTGATTTCTGGGCCAAGCTGATTGAACCACACAGGATCCCTGATCCAAGTTAGGACAACCAGATTCCATCCTGAGAATCTTGAATTGGAATACAGAGATGCTAGTCAGTCTCTCCTGGGCACTTAAACCTAGGACTTGTAAGCCCAATAGGGGAAGCTCTATTTAGTCAAGTTCATGGAAAAACAGAGAAGTCAGGATTGCAAAGTGAAGGCTGGAGTGGATATGGAAAGACAAAGACCACATAGACTGAGAGGGTTATTAAAAGAAACAGAGAATTGCCTTGATTCCTGATAACTGTCTAGTTCACAGCTTTAGTCCCTCCTGAAACATGGCTGCACTTGCTTTGTGTTCCATGACACTCCGTATACCCTACAATCAATAAGTCCCCCTTTTGTAAATAGTGCTGCAATGAACATGGGGTGCATGTGTCCTTTTGTATTATGGTTTTCTCAGCGTATATGCCAAGTAGTGGGATTGCTGGGTCATATGGTAGTTCTATTTTCAGTCTTTTAAGGAACCTCCATACTCTTCTCCACAGTGGCTGTATCAATTTACAGTCCCACCAACAGTATAGGAGGGTTCCCTTTTCTCTACACCCTCTCCAGCATTTACTGATTGTAGATTGTTTGATGGTGGCCATTCTGACTAGTGTGAGGTGATACCTCATTGTAGTTTTGATTTGCATTTCTTTAATAATTACTTATGTTGCCAGGACATGGAAACAACCTAAATGTCCAACAACAGAGGAATGGATAAAGAAGATGTGGTACATATATTCACAGTGGAATATTGCTCAGCCATAAAAAGGAATGAAATTGGGTCATTTGTAGAGATGTGGATGGACCTAGAGTCTGTCATACAGAGTGAAGTAAGCCAGAAAGAGAAAAACAAATCTCATATATTAACGCATATATGTGGAATCTAGAAAAATGGTACAGATGAACCTATTTGCAGGGCGGGAATAGAGACGTAGATGTAGAGAACAGACATGTGGACACAGAGGGGGAAGGGGAGGGTGGGATGAACTGGGAGACTAGGATTGACATATATACACTACCATGTGCAAAATAGATAGCTAGCAGGAACATACTATAAAGCACAGGAAGCTCAGTTCGGTGCTCTGAGACAACCTAGAGAGGTAGTATGGGGGGTGGGATGGACGGGAGGTCCAAGAGGGAGAGGATATAGGTATACATATAGCTGATTCACTTCATTGTACAGCAGAAACTAACACAACATTGTAAAGCAATTATACCCCAATGGGAAAAAAAAGTCCTCCTTTTAACTAAGCTAACTCAAGTAGGTTTCTGTTGCTAGCAACTGGAAGAGCCTTGATGAAGATACTATATTGTTTGCTCTTCAGACCAAATGAAGTAAGGGCAGTTAGTTACCATCCTCATTTCACACATAAGGAAACTGAGGACCCTTAGAGGTCAGCCATATAGTTTCCAGTGAGGTTATGCCTAATAGAGGCTATGCAACCTTGGGCAACTCACAGAACCTTTCTGAATCTAAGTTTGTCAAAAATGTCTGTGAGTAATCTCTGTATCTGGAGTTCCTTCAATTAATTTCAATTAAAGACCCATTATGTGGATCACACAATTTCTTTATCCATACATCCATCAATGGACACTCTTGCTGTTTCTGTATCTTGGTTGTTGTGAATAGTGCTGCAGTGAACATAGGGGTGCACGTATCTTTTCAAATTAGTGTTTTTGTTTTCTTCAAATAAATACCGAGAAGTGGAATTGCTAGATCATATAGTAGTTCTATTTTCAATTTTTTGAGGACCCTCCATACTGTTTTCCATAGTGGCTGTAGCAATTTACATTCCCACCAACTTTTTGAAGAGAGCATAAGAGAAAATCTTTGTGACCTTGGGTTAGAGGAAGAGTTCTTAGATATGACAACAACAACACAATCCATTAAAAATATATACATTAAACTTTTTTTATTAAAAACTTTTCAGTGGAAAAACCTTGTTAAAAGAATGACAAGGCAAGCCATTGACTGGGAGAAAATATTTGCAAACCCCAGACCCAACAAAAAACTTGCACACAGAATATATAAAGAACACTCTAAAGTGAACAATAAGAAAACAAAGAATCTGATTCAAAAATTGGCAAAAGACTTGAACACTTTACCAAAGAAGATGATATGGATCCAAAAACACATGAAAAGTTGTTCAACATCACTAGCCATTAGTGAAATGCAAATTAAAATCATAATGAAATATCACTACACATCTATTAGAATGGCTAACACGAAGAATACTGACAGGGACTTCGCTGGTGGTGCAGTGGATAAGGCTCTACGCTCACAATGCAAGGGGCCTGGGTTCAATCCCTGGTCAAGGAACTAACTCCCACATGCATGCCACAACTAAGGAGCCTGCCTGCCGCAGCTAAGACCTGGTGCAACCAAATAAATAAATAAATACGTTAAAAAAAAAAAAGAATACTGACAATACTAAGTGCTGACCAGAATATGGAGCAATTGGAACTCTCATATATTTCTGGTGGGCTGTTTCTACTCTGGAAAACAGCTTGGCAATTCCTTACTATAGGACCCAACGATTGCACTCCTGGGTATTTATCCTAGAGAAATATAAAACTTAGGTTCACACACACAAAAAACGTGTACATGAATATTCATAGCAGCTTTATGTGTAATAACACAAAATTGGAAACAACCCAACATACTTCAGTGGGTGAATGATTAAACAAATTGTAATACATTCACCCAATGAATTACTACTGAGTAATAAAGAGAAACAAGCTACTGATACAGGCAGCAACAGGGGTGGATCCCCAGGGGCTTATGTTGAGTGAAAGAAAGCTAATCCCTTTGTGATTCCATTCTCTTTTGAGAATATAAAGTCTCAAAAATGACAAAATTATATATAGAGATGGAGAACAGCTAAAAACATATAGGGAATGAGAGGAAATGTATAATTATAAAGTAGCAACATTGGGAGTTCCTTTGTTGTGACAGAACACTTCTGTCTCTTGATTGTGGTGAGGGTTATATCCATCTGCACATGTGCTGAAATGTAGTAGAATTATACACAAAGACATACCCAAAAAATGAGTGCATGCAAAAACTAGTAAAGTCTGAGTAAGAGCTACAGTCTAGATAATTATATTGAACCAACTAATTTCCTGTTTTTTATATGCACTTTAATTATGTAAGATGTCACTGTTGGGGGAACTGGGTAAAGGGACACAGGACCTCTCTGTGCTAATGTTGCAATTTCTTGTAAGTTTATAATAATTAAGAAATGAAAAGTTTTTTAAAAGGAAGGAAACCTAGAGTTGGTAGTTTAAGCTATGCCCTAAGGACTTCCCTGGTGGCGCAATGGTTAAGAATCTGCCTGCCAACGCAGGGGACATGGATTCGATCCCTGGGCTGGGAAGAGCCTACATGCCACGGAGCAACTAAGCCCGTGCACCACAACTGCTGAGCCTGTGCTCTAGAGCCCAAAAGCCACAACTACTGAGCCCATGTGCTGCAACTACTGAAGCCTGAGCGCCTAGAGCACATGCTCTGCAACGAGAGAAGCCACTTCACTAAGAAGCCTACGCACGGCAACGAAGAGTAGCCCCCCATTCACCACAACTAGAGAAAGCCTGCACACAGCAACAAAGACCCAACATAGCCAAAGTAATTAATTAAAATAAAATTTTAATAAGTATGCCCTAATTTTCTAACACTCACATGGCTCTTATTTGCTAAAGACTATTTGCCCAGGAGTGACTTTCCAGGATAGTGTCTCTATAGAGCCCTTGATCTTGGGGAACTACCAGACTGAAGAGACGGAACATTAAATATTTGGGCAGGGTCTTTCCTCTAAAACAAAGGTTCTTAACCTGGAGTCCATGGACCAGGCTTTTCAAGTCTGTCAATGTCCTCTTTGATATTTTAGAATGGTTTAGAAGCTATACACATATGATAAAATATTTGTAAAGTACGGATAGTTACAATTTTAGATTAAAAGCTCTTCAGGGGACTTCCCCGTGGTCCTGTGGTTAAGACTCCACGCTTCCAATGCAGGGGGCACAGGTTTGATCCCTGGTCGGGGAACTAAGATCTCATATACCGTGAGGCACAGCCAAAAAAAAAAAAAAAAAAAAAAGCTCTCCAGCAAAAAGAAAGATACAAGTGGTAGCAGACTATAGTCATGGCTCCTACCTTTCACACTTAATTTCCTCAAAAAACTAAAAACACAGTTTCCATGTGATCCTGCAATCCCATTCCTGGGCATATATCTGGACAAAACTCTGATTCAAAAAGATACATGCACCACTATGTTCAGAGCAGCACTATTTACAATAGCCAAGACATGGAAGCAACTTAAATGTTCATCGACAGATGAATGGATAAAGATGTGGTACATGTATACAATGGAATACTACTCAGCCATAAAAAAGAATGAAATGATGACATTTGCAGCAATATGGGTGGACCTAGAGATTATCATACTAAGTGAAGTAAGTCAGAAAGAGAAAGACAAATACCATACGATATCACTTATATGTGGAATCTAACGAACACAAATGAATTTATGAAACAGAAACAGACTCACAGACATAGAGAACAGACTCATGGTTGCCAAGTGAGGAGTGGGGGAGGGATGGACTGGGAGTTTGGAGTTAGCAGATGCAAACTCTTACACAGAGAATGAATAAACAACAAGGTCCTACTGTACAGAACAGGGAACTATATTCTGTGATAAACCATAATGGAAAGAAAATATGAAAAAAGAACATGAAAAAGAATTAATACATATGTATAACTGAATCATTTTGCTGTACATTAGGAATTAACACAACATTGCAAATCAACTATACATCAATAAAATAAATTTTTAAAAAAGATCATTCCACATCAACAGTACAGTTCTACCTCTTGCTTAATGTTCTCAATATTAATAGATGAACCACAGTTTATTTAACCAAACTTCAATGATGGACATTTAGTTTTTTGCCATTACAAAAAATTCTGCAGTAAGTACCCTTCTGTGCTTACACCATGACATGCTTTTGAGTATATATCCATATGTTAAATTCTTAGCAGTAGTCTTGTTGGGTCAAAGATACATAAATGGTAAATGCTGATGCACACTGAAAAATTGTCTCCAAAGATCCTGTACCAACCATCCACCAACAGTGGAGGATAGCACCTATTTCTCCTCATGCTTGCCAACCATGAGCATTATCAAACTTTAAAATATTTTTTGCCATTCTGATAGATCACAAATGGCATCACTTGTTTGTTCCTGGAGATAACTAGCTTTGGATGATTATAATTCTTCTTCAGTCTTTCTCCAAACTTCCCTCTTTGTCTCTTGTCCTTTATTTTTAAATAAATAATTGTATCTTTTTGTTACAAAAGTAATAAATAACATTCATTGTATAAAGAAAAATCAAACAAAGAAGTATAGAGAGTAAAAAGGAAAACCCCTCTTCTCCTCCCCAATCCCATCTGTGCCACTCAGACTGCAGAGACGCTGCTGTGTGCCCATGAGCTTCACTCTGCTAGATGCCAATGCACCGGCACTCATTCTGATTCCTCTTGTTTGGGATTGGAATGCTTGTGACGGGGCATGAGGTTCAGCTTTGTAATATCCAAAAAGGAGGGGTTTCCTGAGCACATCAACAGTCATAAAGACTGCAGAGAAAATGGCTAAACAATTTATGTGAACAAAATGGCTTAAAAGTCTTTCAGAAGCTTTACAGGCACCATTTCCCTACAGCAAACCATAAACAATGTGTTTATTAAAGCAGAATCCAGAAGCACTTCAAGGAACCAAAGCTTAGTTAATTTATTTCCTATATGCTTTGAAAGTAGTGAGATGGTATTTAAACAGAGAGGGAGAGAGAGGGGGAATTAGTAAGAAAAGGCAAAGGTGCAGTCTACATGTATAGAGACAGACTGGGGTAAATTATTTGACCTTTAGTTTCCTCACATCAAATGGGAATAATTATAAAGTATCTAGCTAATAGGGCTATTGTAGTAAATAATAATCTAGATAAAGTGCTTAGCACAGAGTTAGGCATAGAGTAAGTACTCAATAAATGGGAGCTACTCTTAGCTATTCCTAAAACCTTTCCTAGAAGAGGGAAGGTATTATGGATGGGAAGCACAGAATGAATCAAAGCTTGGATTCTGTAATGGGGATAATGTTCTTAGGACAATGATGAGACCTGACCAGAAGTGGAAGATTTGTGCAGGAAAGGAATGAGTGAGGAGGAAAGGTACTGAAGCAGTGAGGAAAATAGAGACATTTTAGGCAAAAATCACTGTGAGAGGTGGGCAGAACAGTTTGGGATGGAGAAGTCAGTGGAGGGGGCTGGTATAGTAGGAGGCTGTGGCAGTACAAGAGACAAGTCAGGGATATACTAACACAGGAGGAACCAGATGGCAAAAATATTGTAAATTAAGATGAATGGACAAAAAAAAAAAAGATGAATGGACAAAGAAAATGTAGTATATACATACATCAGAATACTATTCAGCCTTAAAAAAGAAGGGAATCCTGCCATTTGCAACAACATGGATGAACCTTGAGGACATTATGCTAAATGAAATTAGCCACACACAGAAAGACAAATATAAGTGCACGATTCCACTTATAGGAGCTATCTAAAAGAGTCAAATTCAGAGAATCGGAGAGTGGAATGGTGGTTTTCAGGGGCTGGGGGAGGAGGAAATGGGGAGTTATTAATCAACAGCCATAAAATTTCAGTTATGTAAGATGAATAGGCTGCAGAGATCTGCTGTACAACGTTGTACCTATAGTCAACAATACTGTATCATACACTTAAAAATGTATAAGACTAGATATCGTGTTATGTGCTCTTATCACAATAAATTTAAGAAAATAAAATTTAAAAAAATGAGTCCCCAGACCCTGATGCCTGATTATTTAAGGTATGAGGAAAGAAGGGAGAAGAGAAAACTATACTTGTTTCCTGAGTGGCTAGAGGGCTGGTTTTACTCTAGGTGGAGAACTAAGGTCAGCAGTCTGTTCCCTACATATTAAGTATGTGTGCAGTGACTGCAGAAGATTCCAATTAGTAAGGTTTGACTAGAAGCAAAACCAACAAGGCCAAGGTCTTCAGGTCTCCTTTCCAGAATTTCTGGCCTCTAAACAGTTCTGATTCAGAATGGCTGACACAACTGTTACATGTAACCAAAGATGCTAGTTTAGGAACACTCAATATCCTCCTCAGACATTTTTTTTCACCTACAGATTTCACCACTATTCCAAAACCTCAGTCCCAGGCCTGGTGGACCAGGAGTTTGCTACATCAAGAAGTTTTCTTCAAGGCCTGACTCCAGAATGGTGCCCATTCCAACCTATCGTGTCTCCGGCCTCAGACTGGTTATGGTCCAGAGATCTAGACCCTTGCTATTTCGAGTGTGATCTAAGGACCAGCAGCACTGGTATTACCTGGGAGCTCATTAGGCTCCACCCCAGACTTGCTGAATCAGAATCTGCGTTTTAACAAGGTCCCCACATGAAAGTCTGAGAAGCACTGACCTAGAGCATAGTTTTGGGAGTCACAAGGGTTTTGGATTCTTTTGAGGGAGGGGAAGAAAATGACTTTAAATGCAAATGTAAAATAATGATGTGATAAATCCCAATTTCAGAAATTTGAAAAAGTAGCAAATCATCGAATTGAGGAAATGTGGTAGATATATATATATATTCAATAAATATATTATTACTTTTGTAACCCAGTTAGATCACGATATTAACAGCTAACATTAACTTTCATTGAGCATTTACCTTGTTTCAGGTACTATTCTAAGTACTTTCCAGATAAGATCTTATTTAACCTTCAAAAATTTTATGCCTCACAACTAGCCTGTGAGATGGGTACTATTATCATCCCCATCTAACAGATGAGGAAACTGAGGTACAGGATGTTTAACTGACTTGCCCAAGTTCACATAGCTAGTGAGTATTGGAGCCACATCTTCAAACCAGTATGTCTGACTCCATATGTCAATTGACAAATTTTTCCCTATCCCAGACCTGGGAAGTTTGATACTCTTTCCAGGATGTCTGTGTTCTCAATGTTACTTGATCACTTTTGGCTTGAAGAACCCGCTGTTACTGAACTACTCTGTATCTCACTTCTCTCTTACCACCTGTGGCTGATCTTTCCTCCTTTCTATGAAGCAACTCCTACATGAGTCTCAGTCTCTTTTCCTTAATTTCCTCCAAAATCACTCACAAAAGACATCTGTGTATGTAGCAGACTTTGCTGAAAGCTTGGTGCCTCACTTTTGGCATTTATCATGGGATCATTATTAACCTTGGGTCTTTCTTATCACCCAGTGCCCCTTTGCATTCCCTTGCTCCCAGGCCACAAATCATAGCCTATGGCTTTTGTGCTATTGCTATGCTTTAGTAAAAGAGGACTTGAATCTGTGACTTAAAGGAATCACAGATCTTGGTTCACTCCTTCTCCCTGTTCCCAGAGCTGCCATTTCCTCTCATCTTCCCCAGCAAGGTTGCAGGTGAAAACATGGTTACTGAACAGTCATATGACCTGAGGTAAGTCAGTCCACAGGGGCCGATCTCCTTTGGGCTTGGAGCCAGGGCCTGAAACAGACTGAAGCTGGCTCAGAATAGGCTGGAGAACAGGAAGTCAAAAGCCCAGGAGAGAAATCATTCTGGAGGAAAGACATCTGTGGAAAGCAATCTGCTCTAATAAATATTAAATGGGAGAAAAAAAAAGAATATAAGACACTATGAATTAGCATCACTCTAATTCTGTGTGTGTGTGTGTGTGTGTGTGTGTATGTACACATTGTCATATACAGAAAAATCATAAAAATAAATTCACCAAAATCTTCATGGTGGTATCTCTGAGAGAAGGAATTATAATTTTACTTTCTTCACTATGATTTTCTATATTTAAAAATTTTTTTACAATGATCCTACATTTTATAATCAGAGAAAAATGAACATTATAGATTTAAAAAGCAGATTGTTGCTTTTCACATATTCCAATGTCATCTGTTGAGCAGTTGGGAACTGAGGGGGTGGGGTTCTCATCACTGGATTCTAAGAACTTTACCCAAGTAAGGGGTGTTAGCCAGCTCAGGCAGCCATAACAAAATACCATAGAATGGGTGGCTTAAACAACAGAAATTTATATTCTCATTGTTCTAGAGGCTGGAAGTATGAGATCAGGGTGCCAACACAGTCAGTTTCTGATGAAAGTTCGCTTCCTGGCATGTAGACAACCACCTTCTCATTGTGTCCTCAAATGGTTGGCCTTTCCTCATCTAGTACACACAGAGGGAGAAAGAGAGGGTGAGCTCTCTGGTGTCTCTTCTTCAAGGGACACTAATCCTATTGGGTTGGGTCAGGGTCCCACCCTTACAACCTTACTTAACTCATTACATCCTTATTCCAATTACAGCCACACTGGGGGGGGGAGGGTGTCTAGAGCTTCAATATACGAATTTTAGGGGGACACAAATATTCAGTCCATAACAGAAGTAAAGGGAAGGGATCTACATAACTACTAAAGGCCATGCAGTTTAACACATAATCTTATGAAATTCTCACAACAATCTTGGCAGATAGGTGTTGTTTTTCCTATTGTATATGTAATAATAGCAATAGTAAAATTTATTAAGCACTTATCATGTGGCAGGCACAGGGTTATGGGGGAATCCTTGTTAAGTAGTGGAAAACAGCTTATTGAAATTGTTGCCTGAAGTTAATGTGGAAAGTAGAACATGAAGATGATAAATTTGCATTTTTACTTAACAAGATTTCCAAGCAAAGTGTTGAAGGTATGCCCTGGTATTTTCTTGCTGCCCATAGTAAAATGTGAGAGGGGAGAAATAAATTAGATAAGAATTGTTGAACCTAGAAGGAACCAGTACTTGATTGATTCTCAGCCTCTCCAGATGGCAAAAGATGCAAAAATTAAGAAATGACAGACTTCCCTGGTGGTCCAGTGGTTAGGACTCATTGCTTTCACTGCCATGGCCCTGGGTTCAATCCTTGGTCAGGGAAGATCTGCAAGCCACACAGTGTGGCAAAAGAAAGAAGAAGGAAGGAAGGAAGGAAGGAAGGAAGGAAGGAAGGAAGGAAGGAAGGAAGGAAGGAAGGAAGGAGAGAGGGAGGGAGGGAAGGAGGGAGGGAGGGAAGGAAGGAAGGATGGAAGGAAGGAAGGAGAAAGAAAAGAAAGAAAGAAGGAAGGAAGGAAGGAAGAAAGAGAAAGAAAGAAAGAAAGAAAGAAAGAAAGAAAGAAAGAAAGAAAGAAAGAAAGAAAGAAAGAAAAAGAAAGAAAGAAAGAAAGAAAAAGAAAGAAAGAAAGAAAGAAAGAAAGAAGGAAAGAAAGAAGGAAGGAAGGAAAGAAAGAAAGAGAAAGAAAGAAAGAAAGCAAGAAAGAAAGAAAGAAAGAAAGCAAGAAAGAAAGCAAGAAAGCAAGAAAGCAAGCAAGAAAGCAAGAAAGCAAGAAAGCAAGAAAGAAAGAAAGAAAGAAAGGAAGAAAGAAAGAGAAAGAAAGAAAGAAATGGCTTCCAAGCAGTGTTAAGAAAGCATGGCATTGAGAAAAGGCTGAGAGAATGGCTGTACAACCTTTTGTTAAAACCTCAGAAAGATCAAAGGATCAGAGTGGTATTCACTCACACAATGGGCCCTTTCAAGAGATTAAGGGTATGCCTCCTGGAATGTTTCAAACAATAGGGCCTCTAGGAAGCTTAAAAGCTGTGTACCTAGCCATCCAAGGAGTCCAAGGTAGAGAAGAGCATCTCTTGAACAGATCTGTGTGCATGCATTTTTTCTAGTAGAGTGAACCCAGCTAAATCCACTGAAGACTCCTAAAGTTTTTGAGAAAGTTATTTCAGCAGAAACACTGTTAGCTTGTACTGAGACAGACAGTACAAAATTAAAGAACTTTACTCAGCTGCAAATGTGTGCCACTTTTCATGAAAAAGAAGGGATAATTCAGGGGGCAGAACCAAGTGATCAGAGAGGCCTTCAGAACTAATCAAGGAATACTTAACATTTGCCCAGCTGAATTTCAAAATTGCCTTGGAGGGGCGAGTCAAGATGGTGGTATGGGAGGACACGGAGGTCACACCTCCCAACAAGTAGGGCATCTGCCAGACTCTAGTGGGAGACCTCAGACGCCCAAGGAGACAGGAGGAACCCCTGAACAACTGGGTAGGATGTGGGGGGGAGTCAGGGGGAGGAGAAGTGGAGGCTGGAAAAGATTGGTGCCTCTGAGGGGTGGCTGGGGGAGAGGAGGGGTTCCCACACCTGGAGGGACCCTAGGGGGCTCAGAGAATTAGAGAGGAATGCAATCTAGGGTTTCCCCTGCCCAATCAGGCAGGGAAGCCTGCTGGGCTCCTGGGCCTGGTCCTTCATTCTCCAGGGCCCCTCCAGCAGCAGGGGTCCTAGGGCATAGGAGGGAAGGAAGCAGGGGGGAAGAGGAAGAGAGGCAAACAGGGGATGGGGGGACCCTCCAGGACCGGAAGATCAGGGAAGGCACTGCAGTGGATTCCCCCACCCACTTGGCCCCGGAAAGCCTGCTGAGCCGCCAGCTAGGTCCTCCACCCTCTAAGGCCCCCTCCTAGCCATGTTGGTCCTGAGGGCATGGGGGGTGGGAAGAGAAGTGGATGAGTTGGGGGACCTTCCAGGATCGGAGGACCAGGGGAGGTGCAGAGGGCTTTTCCCTGCCCACTTGGGCAGGGGTGGGAAGAGGGGACCTGATGAGCTTCTGAGCCTGGTCCGTGGTTCTCCAGGGCCCTCTCTGGCCACGTGGATCCTACAGGCGTGGGAGGGAGGTAGAAAGCGGGAAGTGAAAGAGAGGTGGGTGCGGGACCCTCCAGGACTAGGGTATCTGGGGAAGCACTGGGTGTATCCCTTGCCCAGTCAGCCCCAGGAAGCCTGTTGGGTTTCTGGGTCTGGTCCCCACCTTCTGGGGCCACCCTCCAGCTGTGTGGGTCCTAGAGACATAGGAGGGAGGGGGCAGGAAAGAAGAGATGCCAAGAGGGAGGGACCCTCTGAGAATGGAGGATGGGGGAAGTGCCTAGCATTTCCCCCACCCACCTGGGCCCAGGGAGCCTGCTGGGGTTCCAGACCTGGTCCTCCATCCCCAAGATCAGAGGCCCTCCTGGGCCTCTCCTGCCTAGTTGAGCCTAAGCCCCACCCCCCACTCCCCCAGGGCCTTTTCTGGCTCTGTGAGACGGAACTGTAGGCCCCACCCACCATACAAACCCCCGCTCCTGCCTAAGCCTCACCCCCCACAGCCAAGGCATTTTCTGACTTTTTTTCTGCCTCCTCTTTTTTGCTATTATGGTTCTGTTTTACCTTCCAGTTGTTGCTTCATCTATTTTTTTAAATTTTTTCTAACATATCTGTTAGTTTTCTAATCTTATTGTATTGTTTGCTCTTTGTTATTGTTTTGCTCCCTTTTTTATTTTTTTTTCTTTCCACCCCATGTAGCTTGCGGTATCTTGGTTCATGAGCCAGGGGTCAGGCCTGAGCTCTTGTGGTGCGAGCTCTGAGTACAAACCATTGGACTAACAGAGAACTCCAGACCCCAGGGAATATTAATCAAAGTGAGGTCTTCCAGAGGCCTTCACCTCGGCACCAAGACCCAGCTCTACCCAACAGCCTACAAACTCCGGTGCTTGAAGCCTCAGGCCAAACAACCAGTAAGACAGGAACACAATCCCACCGATCCAAAAAAAAAAAAAAATGAGCTGACAAAAAATTATGTCACAGACAAAGGAACAAGCTAAAAACCTACAAGACCAAATAAATGAAGAGGAAATAGGCAACCTACCTGAAAAAGAATTCAGAGTAGTGATAGTAAAGATGATCCAGAATCTCAGAAATAGAATGGAGGGGAGGCATGGATGGAGAAAATACAAGATATGTTTAACAAAGATCTAGAAGAACTAAAGAACAAACAGAGATGAACAATACAATAACTGAAATGAAAACTACACTAAAAGGAATCAATAACAGAAAAACTGAGGCAAAAGAACAAATAAGTGAGATGGAAGATAGAATGGTGGAAATAACTGCCAAGGAAGAGAATAAAGAGAAAAGAATAAAAACAACTGAGGACAGTCTCAGAGGCCCCGGGACAACACTAAACACACCAACATTCGAATTACAGGGGTCCCAGAAGAAGAAGAGAAAAAGAAAGGGTCTGAGAAAATTTTCAAAGAGATTATAGTGTAAAACTTCCCTAACATGGGAAAGGAAATAGTCTCCCAAATCCAGGAAGCACAGAGAGTCTCATACAGGATAAACCCTAGGAGAAACACACCAAACAACAACAACAACAGCAAAACTCAAAATGGATTAAACACCTAAATGTAAGACCAGATACTATAAAACTCTTAAAGGAAAACATAGGAGGAACACTCTATGACATAAACCATAGCAAGATCCTTTTTTTTTTTTTTTTTTTTTTGGCACACGGGCTTAGTTGCTCCGTGGCATGTGGGATCTTCCTGGAGCTGGGATCGAACCTGTGACCTCTGCATTGTCAGGCAGATTCTTAACCACTGCGCCACCTAGGAAGCCCAGCAAGATCCTTTTTGACCCACCTCCCAGAATAATGGAAATAAAAACAAAAATAAACAAATGGGACTTAATGAAACAAAAGCTTTTGCACAGCAAAGGAAACCATAAACATGACAAAAAGACAGCCCTCAGAATGGGAGAAGATATTTGTAAATGAAGCAACTGACAAAGGATTAATCTCCAAGACATATAAGCAGCTCATGCAGCTCAATATCAAAAAAACTAACAACCCAATCCAAAAATGGGTGGAAGACCTAAATAGACATTTCTCCAAGGAAAACATACAGATTGCTAACAAGCACATGAAAAGATGCTCAACATCACTAATTATCAGAGAAATGCAAATCAAAACCACAATAAGGTATCACCTCACACTGGTCAAAATGGGCATCATAAAAAAATTTAGAAACAATAAGTGCTGGAGCGGGTGCAGAGAAAAGGGAATCCTCCTGCACTGTTGGTGGGAATGTAAATTGATACAGCCATTATGAAAAACAATATGGAGATTACTTAAAAAATTAAAAATAAAACTACCATATAACCCAGCAATCCCACTCCTGGGCATATAACCTGAGAAAACCAGAATTCCAAAAGATACATGTACCACAATGTTCATTGCAGCACTATTTACAATAGCCAGGACATGGAAGCAAAGTAAATGTCCATCGACAGACGAATGGATAAAGAAGATGTGGGACATATATACAATGGAATATTACTCAGCCATAAAAAGGAACAAAATAGAGTTATTTGTAGTGAGGTGGATGGACCTAGAGTTTGTCATACAGAGTGAAGTCAGAAAGAGGAAAACAAATATTGTATGCTAACGCATATATATGGAATCTAGAAAAATGGTACTGATGAACCTAGCAGCAGGGCAGGAATAGAGATGCAGATGTAGAGAACAGATTTGAGGACACTGGGAGGGTGGCAGGTAGGGGAAGCTGGGACAAAGTGAGAGAGTAGCATTGACATATATACACTGCCAAATGTAAAACAGATAGCCAGTGGTAAGCTGCTACAGAGCACAGGGAGATCAGCTCGATGCTTTGTGATGACCTAGAGGGGTGCGATAGGGAGGATGGGATGGAGGCTTGGGAGGGAGGGGATATGGGTATATATGTATACATGTGGCTGATTCACTTTATTGTACAGCAGAAGCTAACATAGCACTGTAAAGCAATTATACTCCAATAAAGATGAAAAAAAATTGCCATGGACTCTTTGATGTCTCCCAAGACCACCTGCACCCTTTTCAAATGGAAATGTCTATAGCGGATATACTATGCCTCCCTACCATTTTATGTTCGTTGTATAAGGGGTAGATTATTTGTCTCTTTAGTTTTATAGATCATTATATTGAGAGGAATTATGCCTAAAGGACCACATCCACACCTGAACCTGATTTAAATGATGAGATTCTGGACTTTAAGCAGATACTATAATGGGGTGAGACTTTGGGGAATGTCGGGCATGAGTGAATGTATTTTGAATGTGGGAGGGATGTGAATCATTGGAAGTCAAGAGGTTGACTGTGGCTGAAAGACTCTAGCATGGCCCCCAGGACCCCCGTCATCACTATCCCTTTGAATGTGGGCATGACCTGTGACTTTCTTCTAACCAACAGAATATGGCAATAGTAGCAAGATAGCACTTCTGTGATTATGTTGCATAATCTTGTAAGGAGCCTCCTGCTAGGAGGCTCTCTTCCTTGTTGGCTTTGATGAAGCAAGTGGTCATGTTGGGGAGGCCCACGATGGCAAGTGTAATGGTTAGTTTTAAGTGTCAACTTGGCCAGACCACAGTACCCAGATATTTGGTCAAACATTATTCTGGATGTTTCTGGTGTTTTTCTATGAGATTAACATCTAAATTGATGCCTTTAAGTAAGGCAGATTGCCTTCCATACTGTGTGGGTGGGCTTCATCCAATCAGCTGAAGGTCTGAGTAGAACAAACAACTGGCCTCCCCTGAGCAAGAAAGAATTCTGCCAGCAGACAGCCCCCTCAGACTTAAACTACAACATTGGCTCTTCCCTGGGTCTTCAGCCTGCTGGTCTACCCCCAGACTTTGGATTTGCCACCTCCCTCACCACATGAGCAAATTCCTCACAATTTCTCTCTCTCTCTCTCCCCCCCTCTCACTCTCACTCTCCACATATCTACACACACACACACACACACACACACACACATATACACACTATTGGTTTTGTTTCTGTGGTGAACCCTAACTAATATAGCAAAGGAACAAGAGTGAACTATCACTGGCAGTAAGCTAGGAACTGAGGCCTTCAGTGTGGTAGCCTACAAGGAATTGAATGCTACCAATAATCATGTGAGCTTGGACATGGATTCTTTCCCAGCTGAGCCTCAGATGAGAGACCAGCCCTGGCCAATACCTTGATTTCAGCCTTGCAAACAACCCAGCTAAGCTTTGCCAAGACTCTTGATCCACAGAAACTGTGAGATAATAAATATGTTTTGTTTTAAGCTGCTAAGTCTGTGGTAATAATGTTACACAACAATAAACAACTAATATGGACTTCCCTGGTGGTGCAGTGATAAAGAATCTGCCTGCCAATGCAGGAGACGCGGGTTCAATCCCTGGTCCTGGAAGATCCCACGTGCCACAGAGCAACTTAAGTCCATGTGCCACAACTACTAAGCCCACGTGCCACAACTACTGAAGCCCACGTGCCTAGAGCCCGTGCTCCACAAGAGAAGCCACCACAATGAGAAGACTACGCACCGCAATGAAGAGTAGCCCCCTGCTCTCTGCAACTAGAGAAAGCCTGCATGCAACAATGAAGACCCAAAGCAGCCAAATAAACAGATAAATAAATTAACTTTTTAAAAACCCAACTAATACAAGAAGATATGGAAACTTGGAGATTCCTATCTATATGATGAGTCTTATTTTTTGTTTCAAGAGCTCTCCTAGCTTTCAGTAAGTCAGTCCTGTGTAATGCTTCCTTAGCAAAAATAGCCTATGGAAATATTGAAGCATCATGTATTATAGAAAGAGGCTCGGGAGTCATACAGACCTGGACTTGAATTCCACCTCCACCACTTCCTATCTATATAATCTAGGGCGAGTCATTTCACTCTCCCACCAGCACAAGCATCCCTTTCCTCAGCTGACATAAAAGGGTTTAATAACAGTACCTGCTTTTCAAGGTTGTTGTGGGGATTAAACAAAGTAACAGATGTAAAACATGGAATCTACCACTTGAAACAAAGCAAGCACTCAATACGTGGGAGTTTTTTAAATTCTAATTTGTGGAGTGTTCCTAAGCCTCCAAAATCCCAAGGATGAACACTTTTGCCTATGCCTGCCTCAGATTCAGGGCTACTTGGTCATCCGGGCTAACAACTGGTAGTGACATGACATCACCATTCTCTCTAGATAGAGAAAGCCTGGAAGTGCCAGGCGCAATAACTATTTGCTGAAAGACCACATGAAAAAAACCAAAAAACAAAAAATCTCTACTAGACTGTAAGCCCTGTGAAGATAAGGACCACGTCTGTGTTGTTGGCCACTGTTCATCCAGCACTCAGCACAGTGCTTGGGACAGAATCGATGTTCAATAAATAATTGCTGAATGAATGAATGAATGAACAAATGAATGAATGACTACCTCATATATAGTGCATGAAGGGAAGTAGGTTGGGTGTTTATTTCCGACATGTGCCTCCTCCACCTGAATGGCTCCCCAGGGATTCCTGATAGAAGTACTGGGGCCATCCAGGGGCTTCCATTAGGCCAAATTATTTCTACTATTGTCTTGGGGAATGGTTAATTTCCCCAAAGGGAGGCAAATAGCTGTGAGCAGAAGGGCCCTGTTTATTTAATTAGAGCAAAATAGAAGTAGAATGCCATTTTTTTTTTTTTTGCATTTACTGGGTATCAGGCACTGCTGAGCTTTTACACACATTATCTGTCTCATTTATTTCTTACCACAACTCTCTAGGTTAGGTATTAATATTATCCTCCTTTGGCAGAAGAGATTACCGAGGTACAGGGAGGTTAGGTGTCTTGCTCAGGATCACACAGCTAGGAAGTGACAAAGTTAGGATATGAACTTGGGCCTGTCAGACTCCAAATCCCATGGTGTTTCTACTACAGCCGTATTAGGATCTGGCAGTAGCCACAGACTTTTAGAAAGACAGCAGGCAGGGACCTTATCTTATCTGCCTTTGTGCCTCAAGTTCTATCACAGTGGCTGTTGAGTAGTAGAGATTCAATAAATGCTTAATGAACGAATCTATAGGTGAAGAACTCTTCCCATTCATTCAATCATTCATTCAACAAATATTTATTGAGTGCCTATAGTGTGCCAGGTACATCTAGGTAGAAGCTGGGGGTATAGTAGTGGACAAAATCCCTATGGAACTTACATTCTAATTGGGGGAAATACACTATAAAGACATAAATAAGAAAACCTCAGATGATGATGACTAACTACTCTGAAGAAAAAAGAGCATGAAGCAATTAAGATAGACTGGGAGGTCAGGGAAGGCTTCCATAAGAGAGGACATTTAAACTGAATAATAAGTTACTAATTATGCAAAAGTTGAGGGAGGTACATTTGAAGAAAATGAGACAGCTAGTGCAAAGATCCTGAGGCAGGAATAAACTGGGTGTGTGAGGAACTGAAAAAAAAAAAAAAAAAGAAGGTACTGTGCTGGTAGCAAGTGAGAGAGAGGCTGAACACTAAGAGATGAGGTATATAAGGTTGTTGGGGCTGCCATAACAAAGTGCCATAAACCAGGTGATTTAAAAAACAGAAACATTTATTGCCTCAGTTCTGGAGGCTAGAAGTCCAAGATTAAGGTGTTGGCAGGGTTGGTTCCTTCTGTGGCTGAGAGGGAGAATCTGTGCCTCTCTCCTAGATTCTGGTGGTTTGCTGGCATACTTTGGTGTTCCTTGGTTTGTAAATGCATCACCCCAATCTCCACCTTCATCTTAACCTGGCATTGCGTGTGTGTGTGTGTGTGTGTGTGTGTGTGTGTGTGCGTGCACGCGCACGTGCACACTTGCTTCCAAATTTCTCCTTCTTATAAGGACACCAGTCATATTGGATTAGGGCCCATACTACTCCAGTATGACCGCATCATAATTTAACTAACCACATCTACAAGGACTCTATTTCCAAATAAGGTCACATTCTGAGGTACCGGGGGTTAGGACTGTAACACATGAATTTTAGGTGGACATAATGCAACACATAATATGAGGCTAGCAAGATAGGCCAGATGGAGGTCATGGAAAACCTTAGAGGCCAGGTTAAGGGGTTTGGATTTGCTTTGGATGTACGTAACGGGAAGTCACCAAAGGGTTTCAAATCAGGCAACTGACATGATCTGATTTATGTTTTAAAAGGATCATTCTGTCTGCTGTGTTAGAATATGAAAACAAAACCAGCCCCTGTGCCTGCGTGAGTCATATGGCTCCCCTGCTAGGGATGGGAATTCTCATCATAACAACCGTTTACTGGACTTGAGGCTTTATTTTCTTAATTTATCATTAGTTTGCAAGAAAAAAAAATAGCTTCCAATTGATGAGATGAAAACCTATTTATAGCCACATTATAAAAATACTGTTTTCCTTCCTGGATGTTTACTTTTTAAAAATTATAAAAGTGATATACACTCCCGGTAAAAACTTCAAATAATACCAAAGGAAGTCAATTAGTAAATACAGGCCCCCAGACACTGCTCCCCAAATCCAACCCATCCCCACTTCTCACTTTTCTACACAAGCATATTTTGGAAGAAATCTCTCTGGAGATCCCCTTCCTAGCATTGTTTCTGATCATCTCTACACGCCTCTATACAGATTCTTACCCACAGCAAATTTTTAACAGCAGGCCAACTGTCCAACCAGGCAGGCTCCTATTACTCTCTTCCCATAAACTGGCCCAGAAACAGTCAGGATGAACAGAAGCACTTACCTATAAGATTGGCAGTAGAAAGATCTTTGGACCTGGGGTCAAAAACACTGAGTTCCAGCTTCTGTTACAACACTTCCTGCCTCTGAGATACTGAGCAAATCACAAACAAGTCTTAGTCTTAGTATCTTCATATTTTGCCTATCTCACAGGGTCGTTGTGAAGTTCAAGGGTATTTGTGTAACAAAATATTTCTAGTATATTGCTGCTAGTGTAGACAACACTCCTCTTCACTCCCCGCATTCACACAGCCCTATCTGTTGGTATTCACCTGTATATGAGGGAGTTCTTGTTTTGCAACTAGAACTAGAAAGAGAAGTTACGCTGGAGGACAGGCAAGGAAGGAAAGGGTACAATAGGCTTTCTCAGGCTGGGTGGTATCTGGGGTAGGGAAGGGTTCTCTGAGTGGCTTTGCAGGTTTCAGCTGTGGTCAAGTGGGGGCTGGAGCCAGACGGGAAAATAAAGTAGGTGCATCCCTCTTGACAACCATAGCTGACAGATTGGTTTGAGTATAGCTGAGATGCCCTGATTCCAGAATCTCTGAGGCAGAAATAATTGGGAAACATTTTGGTGGGAGAGGAGGTGCCAAGATTCTGCTAATACTCAGGAGAAGCTGCTAAGCCCACAGATATTGGACTTGGAAAAATTTTTCTTTGTCACTAGAATAGACTGCTGGTTGATGCCACTCTTAATTGACCATGCTTTGGATTGTCATCTAGGGAATGGGCCTGTTTTTTCCTTTCATTGAAACTCCATTGCCTAGTGGTGCTCAATAAATATTGATTGAGTGAACTGACTATTCTCATACATTACCTCCTTTAGCCCTCAGGATCAAGTGATTAACAATGATGATTGTATAGCCAACTTGTAAAACCCAGTTTTCTTACCTAGTTTCATTCAACCGTCCAATGAGGCAGCTTTTATCATCATTATTCCTTTACAGATGTGGTTACTGAGTTCACAGAGGTCAAATCACATGGTGAATAAGTAGCAGAGCCTGAAATAAACATGCTCTTCGTCACTTACAAAGGGTTGTATGACATGGTGCTTATCAGGTTGTGACTTGTAGTATAAATGATAAGAACTGCTTGTGGGTGGGTAGGCCTGGCGTCCCTGAAAGGTGGTATACATCTAGGGAAGAGACACATCTTCAGGCAGGAAACAGGAACTAAGAAGGCAAATTTTACACAGGCTGCTAGTCTACCAATACTGTATCTTCGGAGGTCCTGCTCTGTGCTGGGCACTGTTTCTGGTACTTGGGATACAAGGGTGAAGAGGAAGTGGGACAATGAACTCTCCCAGGTGGTACCGAGTTGGTGCCCAGCATGTAGAAATCTGATAAAGTTTCAGGGCAGGTTGAAGCCTATAATATCCCCCACATAGTTTTTCAAATACTAGTCCAAGACCGGGCCAAATCTCCAGGAATCTATATTTTAATATCCATTTCAGAATGGCTTCCTTTTACTTTCCCCTAACTTTTAAATTAAAAGTTCTACCTCCGTCTCAGCTGTTCTATAGAGGCACTCTCAGACTAAAATATTAAAAAGGAGTGATCTCCACTACACCCCAAGGCCAGTGAGGTAACCAGAAAGATTGTGAACAGGAAGGAGAATCTTGTGGAAGACACAGCCACACTTGTGGTCCAGGAGCTCCTTTTCAAGAGGAGACTCTCCCTCCAAGGCCAGTCTCAGAGATCCTGAGTTTTGTTTGATAGAGAAAGCTAGCAGTTCCTTTACAGGAAGCCTCAAGCCCAGGTCCCCTGCTTCCAAATTCTATGTTTTTTCCATTCTATCTTCTATTCTATCTGCAGCCTCCTGAATCAAGCTCCTAAAATGTCTATTTAGAGACATTAGCAGTGGGGAGTGTACGGACAGAGAACTCCCTCAACCTGACAGCTTGAGGAGGCCTAAGGGAACCCAAAAGCCAGAAGTGTCTTTCCCTTACCCTGAATGTTACTCTCTGCTCAGAGTCCTGTTATTATTTTTGAGAATAAATTTTAACTTGTGGTTGTCTGAACACCTCTCTACCCCACGTCCCAGCAGCAGTTAAGATGAGAGTGCTTATTACAAAGGAGGAAAGAGAGGCCAGGAGAGGGGCCTTGGGAGTTCAAGGGAAGGGCAGAACCTAAGATCCTAGGGAAGGAGCTTAGGAGCCCTGGAGCTAGAGTCCAAAGGACAGGAGCTGGTGATCCCTAGGAAGAGGGCTAGCACACTTCTTGGTTTGCCAGCATTATAGACTGGATGTTTGTGTTGCCCTCAAATTCATACCTTGAAATCCTAACTCACAGTGTAGTTGCAGGTAGGGCTTTTGGGAGGTGATGAAGTCAGGAAGGTGGAGCTTGAACGTGAACGGGCTTAGTGCCCTGATAAAAAAGGACCCCAGAAAGCACAATTCCTTAGTCTGCGACCTGGGAGAGGGGCTCTCACCAGAACCCCCCCATGCTGGCACCCTGATCTCAGACGGCCAGCCTCCAGAACTATGAGAAATCAGTTTCTTTTGTTTATAAGCCACTCAGTCTATGGTCATTTGTTATAGGAGCCTGAGCTGACCAACACACCTGGGATAGTCCCAGTTTGTTGCCTATTGTCCCTGGGTAATAATTATTACCACCACCATCCTACTGTCAAAACTGTCTTAGTCACACAATAAATTACATGGCCCTCCTAATGAGGGAGGAACTGGAGTCCTTCTTTTCTCATTGTTTTTATCTGAGGCGCTGCTTCCAAAAGGAAACTACAACTTTCAAACAGGACGATAAGCTCCTCTAAAGGCAGGGACTGCCATGTGATTGATTTGTTTCAATAATAACAAAGGCACAGTTAATTATATGCATTAAAAAGAGAATATCTGGTCAACTAAGAAATACCTTGGGATTGAATTCTGTATTCCCAGCATCTAGCTGTATGTATGAATTAACACTTTTTGCCCTGCCTACCCTCAGACACACATCTTTTCTGAACAAATCACAGCTATACCGGTATTTTAATGATTACACTGACATCTGGTGGTCATTTCCAGGTTTTTCTCTGGGCAGCTCCTGTACTAGATGATGGATTAATCTGTACCTCGTACTCCATCAAAGCCATTTTTATCTGAGCCCTACAGCAACTAGACATGATACTCTAATTCACAGCAACTTGTTGATAGCTGGTAACAGCTAGATGTAGTGTTTTTTTTTCTTAGAAGGTACTTAGATTAGAGGCAGGGGTGGCGATAAATGTGGAAGGGGTCCAGTAAAATGACAACATCAAAAACTGAAGTTTCCTTGTGGAATTTCAAGCTTATAAGGGACTTATTTACACATAGAGGGGTCCTTCCTGAAATGATACCAAGTAGGAGAAAGTCATTAAAGTTTTTGGTAGCAACAAGACAGCAAGTCCACACCAGTGCAGATATCATCAAATGTCAACGGGAGAAATTCTTAAATGAAAATTTGGACACAGAGTAAACTGCCTTCCTGGTGGTCTGGCTAACAAAGAGAGGGAGGGAGAGGGGAGGAGGAATCAGATTCAGGAAAAATAGAGTGAGGAAGGAGGGAAACCATACTTCAAAGTATAGCTTTCCTTTGTTTTCTGGGTTCCAGAGAGGCGTGAAAAGGAAACGTTTGCATATTCAACCACTTCCCCAAGAAAAGCCCCGCTCTTCAGTCAATTCAAAGCGTTTCCCACAGAAAACATTTTAATCCCAACACACCATAAGGAGGATACTACTAGCCCTACTATTCGCTGGAGGAACATTTCCATCACCCATCCTACTTCCTGTAAGAACTGACTGTAGGCAAGAGGCTTGTCAAAGCCCATAATATTACATCATTTAAAGCTCCAAAAGAGAGAAAAAATACAGCTCCAGCTAATCCCCGTTTCATTAGGAAAAGATCACCAATGTGAGAGACAGGAACATTTAAGTAGCCATAATGAATGAGGTATCTGGAATCTCTCAGAAAATACAAGGTGCTCCTCATTTGTCTCCTTATGGTAAAAAGTATTACTCAAACCGTAAAACTAAGTATTTAATGAATCATTTTAAGAAGTACGCCTGCTAGCAGGAGTTTGCAGGTGCCTTTTACACTACTCGCCCCCAACATCCACACCTTGCTTTTATGATCAGAAATCAATAGCTACAAAATTGAGGGTCTTCAGAAACACACCAGACACCAAGTTGGATAAGGCTGTGCTTTATTACATGCATAATTACAAATCTGTGCTAAGAGAAAAATGTAAAAAGCAATGGCGACCTGGGTTTAAGCCACACAGAGAAAGGGCTGGACAATCCCATTAACCCTTCTGCCGAAGTCCATTCCATTGCCTTTAACGTAATTGTTTCCATTTCTTACAATTTGCATAGCACTTACTTGTCAAAGTACTTTCCTTTCATTGTCTCAGTTTATCCTCACAACAACCCTGTGAGGTAGGTAGGGCAATTAACACTATCCCCATTTTGCAGATGGGAACACTGAGGCACAGAGCGGTTAAGATCTCGAGGCTAGTCAGTAGAAGCATAGGGAATAGAAACCAGGTCTCCTAACTCCCCAGCCCACATCTTCCTTTTTAGACTATGTTGCTATGCTTGACCAGGGAGCAGAATGAAGTTTGCAGTGAGCCACAGCTTTGGTACAGGCTGTGCCAATGAACAGGGACCAATGTCTCTAAAAGTTAGAATAAAGCTATGAAAGCGTGTCTAAAGGGTTGGCAACACTCAGATAAATAATTGTTCTGAACAGCTCAGCACCAAGCTTCCTGTGGAAACTCAGGCTCTATTAGCTTTAGTTGACTCTAGTTTCTGGACACCTAGCTACTGCTGATGTCTATACATTAGCTTCATCTGAACTTTTACCAACTCTCGGGAACTAAAATGTCGAGTCAGACAGGTTTTCTTTGGCTACTGTGGTTGGAGCCGGCCCTACAAATGAGCTTATTACAGAGATACTCATACAGTGGCCCATGGGCTGGAACCGGCCCCTCTGATCCTCCTGGCCTTACTGGCTCACTCGACAGGTAGTATTTTTCCCACAGCCAGAAATGAATGGACAGAGGTAAGAGCAAGAGGCTGGCCTTGGTCAAATGAAGAAGAGTCACCATCATTACATCAATGGCATCCTTAGGTGACATGACCAGGGTGCTGTCCGTCAAGCCCAACTCCTTTCTGGCCTGTACCTGGTTAGCAGCATAGCTTCAAAAGACAGTTTAAAAGAACAAAATATTAAACACATCATTTTTTACCTAGAATGAAATTAATTCTTAATCATTACATAGTCCCAAGGGACCAAATACATAATAAAAAGTAAATATTTATTAAAATCTGAGTACTAAAGAGGCAGGACAATGGGAAAGAGAGAGAAGAAGGGATGAAGTGAAATGGAGGAGGGAAAAGGAGCACTCTTGAAGGACCATATATTTGAGGTACACTCAGTAAGATAATGAGGCTAAACATTTCTACCCTGACAAAACCACCTCAGGCCGCTCCCTCATCCCCATTCCGCTAGGTGGCATTTCACTCATCAAACCCTAGACCGTCTCTAATTTTCAACAGATGTGGACTAGTAGATGATAATAAGGTTTTGCAATGAATACTTCACATGTCTGCACTGAGATGCTAAAGCCTTGGACACTGCCAACAGATACCATTGGCTTTAGCCCCTACAGTAGAACAAAGCCCCACTGGCCCCATCAACTCAGAAGTATCCTCCCTTCTCTACTCTCAGAATGATCCTCTCTCCCCCAAGGTCCACGTTCAAAATAATACACTTATAATAACAGAAAATTTTGAATTCAGGGAATGGGGGTGAGAAGAGAGAGACAGACACAGAGAGACGGGCAGGGAGGAAAGAGGAGGAGAGGCAGAGATCATTTATTTAAACCCTCATATTTTTATAATCACACACCTTTTCCCCCTTAAAAGGCCAAACTAGAGGCAAGGCACTCATTCAATGAGTGTACACACAGAGGCTGAAGACCCTTTGGCAGGAACTTAGAGGTAGGAATCTACGACTGCGGGATTAGGCTGGATGACCCGATAGGTCCCATCCAAGAAGTGTAAACTCCACACATCATAGACTTTCTTTCTTTCTTGGGTAACTTGGCAAAATCAGACTACAAGGTGGAAAAACCAACTTTGCTCCGTACGTCACTTCAAAACTTTGCCTAGATGCAGATGTTTAGAAATGAGATTGTGACCAACAAACATCTGGGGAGTAACTTGAAGTTGCTAACACCTACTAGTCCAAGAACTTCTCCCCTTGAGGCAAGCAACCAAAATCGAGGCAGAGCACAGCTGAGTGGTTGCCACAGGTCTAATACACCAATTTCACTTCAAATTTACACAGCTCCCTGAGCTCTGAGAAACCCTCGCCTTTTTCTTATTAATATACAATAAGTACATACCAGGGAGGCTAACAATATAGATTTTTAAAATATTTTGCTATCAAAATTCAAGATACCTAAATCTTACCATTTAGGCGATGGCAGTAGGCACTACCCTCCTCCACAAGCAGATGTCTGGTCTTGGGTCAGCCCTCTCCAAAAAGGTAGACTGCCTCAAGCCAAATGCTGCTCTGAGCCTCTTGGCTGCTCAGAAAGCCTGGTCTTTGGGAAACTACTAATTTTTTCTCCCCTTGAGGCACATGATCAAGCAGTTTATAAATGTCAGGATGTTTGGCTTGGGGCATGGAATGGCCTTCCTCCCACCATCCTACAGGAACTCATATATTTTCTTACTAGGGTTTTTCCACTGCCGTAACTTTCCACTCTCTCTCCAAAGGGAATCCAGGTAATCCTAGAGGTGGTTAAAAAAAAAAAAACCAAGGTTGTAGGACACTGAAGTTCAGACCACATATTTAGACATCTATTTTTTAAAAGGACTCAATATTCCACCTTCCCTTTACTTTCTGAATTCCTAATTTTTCTCAGAGTTTTTAAAAGCTCAATACTCTATACACCACCATGAAGGGTGCTCTCCTGCTTTCTCTGAACAGATGAGTGGCCTGCGTTTGGCTCTGATGCAGTGAAAGTAAACCAATTCTTCACAGTACAAGGTGGTCAGTCATCAGTAAGTACTCTGGCAATATAAAACACATTGGCCATGTCAAATTTTCAATTGTATTCACTACCATTTATTAAAAACTCAACTTCAAAAACTGCACTTCTTGTGATTTATTAAAAAAAGAGAACAAAACCAAAAGATACTGTGGGGTAACAAGTACACCTTCCTACTCATCACCTAACTAAACAAACCAAGGTCAGGACCCCACTGGGACAGGTGATTCAAATATTTAAAACATACAGCAGTGATTACATTCCCTGATGGACTCTCTTGCATGCTGTTTTAAAAAACATATTTGCTCCCCCCACATCTGAATGGGTTCATGAATTCATAGTTAAGGATTACTTCACAGCCTTAGACCACACAAAGTCCCCATTACTTTATAATTCTCACACAACTGAAGACTTGCTAGAGAAATTTATACTGTCCTCTGCTCTTCCTGTAAAGCGTTCAGATTCAGCCTCTGGTGCCAAAACAACTGAACTGCTTTGCAGTTCCATCAGCAAGTTAATCGACTGCTCTGCCAGCTGGCAAATCCGAAGTATCGTCAATGTCAGATTATCCACCAGGGGATTATACCACCTCTGTGGATTATACCACCTCTACTCCACTGAGCTGAGCCAGAAGGACACCGGAGCCAGAAAAGGGGAGTGTCTGAACAAACATCCAAATAGAAGTGATCTTAAAAGCGGCCATTATTTTGCATGTTCAGTCCCCTGCTTCTGTCAATGGCATAACTAATCATGCCTTAACTATTTCGGCTTCTTTAATTCTTTATGTCACAGATCTGAAGATACAAAATATAGCAGTTAGACTTTTACAAATCCAAATTCCTTTCATGGCCTGGATGTCTACCAGATATTTTGCTTTGGAAAGCCCTAACTCTCTCAAAGCACTTATTGGCATTCTTTTGTAAATCCTTCCCTTGTGTCGGGCAACTTTCTTTCTTAATAGCAGAATCGACTGGTCTCAACTCTACTAATTTTTAAATCACAGATTATCCAGTCTCTTGCCATTGAGGTATGTGGCCATTTGAGGCTACTAACAGACGTCCCTATATCAGGTTTGTTGGTTTAAGTATGTCCAACTGCTGAATTGGCAATGGTAGAAAGAACATTTTCCTTTGCCTCAAGACAAGAAACTCTGAGTGTTAAGGTGCTGAGCTAGCAGTCTAGCAGAGAGCTCTACCGCAATTAGCCAAACTTTGAGCCAAACCATAGGACTGGACATATAATCGATACCATACACTACAGCTACTTCTAGCACATGAGTTACAACGATTCCTGAGAAGCTGAGGTTAATGAATGAGATTTATCAGGAGTGAGGTATCAAAGGGATATTATTCTCTGGAGGGCCAATCGGTGCTTAGCATCTAGAAAGTATACCTTGGCACAGTGTTATCTGATTTCTTGAATTTATTCTCTGAAGTAGCACCTGAACACTGGCTCATCTGTCTCAAATCAAAAACAGAGCCTAGAAGAAACACAAAGGCAAACTTAGACACCCTCCATATCACTGCTGCACTATGAAATGCGACTAAACCTTTCACTGCCATCAAATACCAGAAATACTAACATTTCCTGTTTTGCAAACTTCAGTTGGACGGCTGATAAGAAAAGATAGGTAGTGAACCAGAAGTACACACGTAAGAACTTTGATTTGTACACAACAGATGCGGTGGTCAGGCAAATAGCCTCATCTCGTGTGAGGGAATCAGTGGCACAGAAGGGGCAAAAGACGTGGAGTTAATGAGTCGTTACTATACCCTAAGGAGGTTTTTTTTCTTTTTCATTAAAACGCTAGAGTGATATACTTAAAAGGAGAAACTCTGGTGACTGTCTTGATATTTTAAAGATAAAAACCAAAATAAGCCTTGGCTCCCCAGTTCTGGGCAACAGAAGAATTTCAGATTTCGGAAAGATAAGAAACTAGGGGTAAAAAATCCTAGAATCAGAGATCAGCAACTTTTAAAATGAGGTACGCTGAGGTGCTTGGAGTGGGGAAGCAGAGGGTAGGAGAGGCTACGCTGTGTGACTGCTGATTCTAGGCTGCAAGGATGGTGGGAAGCACTGGGAACAGACTTGTAAAATGGGAAAGGCTCAACTCTTACCCTTAGCATTTGACTCTCACTGCCATGGGCGTTGGCGTGGAAATGGGGGCACGGCAGCAGCTACTGGGCTATAGAGCAAAGCAAATAGCTGTGCGTTACCTCTGGTCCATGGGCTGTAAAGACTGTAGAGGCTGGGTTTACAATTTAACTAGCCCTGGGAGTTATTTTTTTGTAACAGGAATGATTAACCGGGCACAGTGCTCAATCCCAAAGAGAGGACACAGGACTGAGGCGTGGGAAAGGGAGAAGAGTGGAGGGGGAACGACAGCACGTGGGTGAAACAGTAGAAAAGGAAACAGTAGTTGGAATGATGGTGGTGGCTCTGTAACTCCACCAGGTGTCCCTAGAGTGATGTTTTCTACTGCAGTAAAGGTGGTAGGAAATTGAGACAGGCACCTTTTCAGTTGGATACAAGCACCTTTGGTGTCACCAGGCCTTGTCCACACCCTTGGGTCTCAGGATGGTTCTGCATTTTATTTAGAATTCTAAGGAGCCTCAAGGGAGTCACAGCTGCCTATCCTGTTCCAATGCCTTGAATAGACCTGAAAGTACCCCAAGCCTAAATTCACGATCACGGGGACAACACTGGCCTGTTATATGTACTTAACACTGGGAGGAGGCATGAGTGCCCAGTCTTCTTAGTACTGGTGGTTGTTATGAAGGAATGCATGAGAACGCAGACACAGCTCGGGATCTTCCCTGGTTTACCAGTATGCAGTCTAGACTTGGTTCCCTTTACTATTCTTACATATTCCAGAAGCCAAAAGCACCATCACTCATGGAGGTGGCATCTGGGTAAGAGTTGGGACCTCACAAAAATGTGAAATTCCTAGTCATTGACTTTGCTTAGAACTTTACTAATCATTCATTTCAAGGAAGCTGGAGAAATCATTCCTTGCTACTAACAGATTCATGGCAAAGTCCTTGTCTACTAGCTAACAAAGACCATCTGGAAAATTACCCTTTTTGCAGACAAGGAGAAAATTCTATAACTTATCTTTGTGCACTTCAAAAGAGTACCAGGAACAAGCAAGCTATAAAAGTCAACCTCTCTAAATTCATTTAGAGGAGATTAACCAAAGCAGCATTGTCTTATAATCAGATATTAAAATTAACATACACATACACACACATAAACTAATAATGCTAAATATTGTAACAGGAACAAGATAACATTTGAACTGAATTCACAGTCTGGAAAATACCATTACTATTTTCCTTCTGGCTTTCCTTTCTGTGGTTGGAAAAGCAAAGCCCCTTAGTTTACACTTCATCTTCCACCAATGACAGTTAGAGTCCAAAAAAAGTGACTTTTTCATGAGCTTCCTGCAGGCTACACGTCAGGACGGTTGGAATTTTTCTTGCATAGTTTTCAGTGATTGCATATTGGCTAACAATTAGGTTTTACATTTTAAAAAATCTTAAAAAAAAGAAAAAGAATGAAACCATAGCAATCTTGTTCACTCTTTCATGAAATCTTCCTAATGCAATATCACAGAAGCCTAACTGAATTTTCTCCTAAAGAGAAGATTAATTTCCAGAAATTATGTAGTGCAACTGGTTAACTTGTAGGAAAGAGACAACACACTAATATAACTTCACCATCCAAATGTGGGAAATGTGTTTTGGGTACCCAGTTAGTAAAATATATCCATGGTCTGCAATGTCCTTCCTGTTTTATATCCAGTACAACCCTGTGATTCTAGTTGAAGAGAATGGAATCAGGATCTTGGTTCGCCATCTGTGCTATATGCTTTAGCACATCCTTTTTGGTAATGATTCCAAGCAATCGCCTAAAAGATAAAACAAGACAAAACAAAAATCAATCTGTAGTTAAAATAACATTCTCAAAGGTGACACTTTTCCTGGTCCTTTTCATTTTTGTCTTTGAACACTATCTGCACTTATAGAATGATAACAGGACTAGATTACATGTACCAGACAAATGGGACAGTACATGGGTCTCTAAGCATGCTCTAAGCGTTTCTTCCTCTAGGTCTTAAATCCTGTTCTTTCCTGTGATTTAAATATTCTTCTCTACATATACAAATCTGACCTTTTGTAACCCAGTTCAAATGTCCCTCTTCTAGAACACCTCCCCTGATCCTACAAGCCAGTAATAACTATGCCCTCCTCTCAGGAACCGCATGTTCTGTGCACACCTCTTCTGTAGCATTTGTCCAGTTTGCTGTGTTCTCAGCTTCCCTATAACACTGCATACTCCTTGAGGGCAGAGAAGGGTCTCACTGATTTTTGTCTCTCCCCGGAATCTAGTGGAATACCTTCTTACATGAAGTACAGATTCAGTAAAGATTGAATGAATCAGTTAGGGAAAGTACCCTTGCTGATTTCAATCCTGCAAGACATCTGTTACAATATTTAGAAATTTTAGAGGGTAAAATTCTTACATAATCGCTAGATTAACATACCATGTTCACACACACACACACACACACACACAAACCCACCCTTCTCCTCAACCTCCTTTCTTTTCCAATAAAAATAGCACAGCTTCCTTTGCTGGATAAGAAATATCCCAAAAAGAAAGAGCCTTAGCCTTGGGAGTCAGAAGACTTGTGTTAGGCCTAGTGGTTAGGATTCTGGGCTTTCGCTGCAGCAGCCTGGGTTCGATCCCCGGTCTGGAAACTGAGATTCCGCAAGCAGCACGGTGGGGCCAAAACAAAACAAAACAAACAGACAAAAAAAGAAACCCAAAGACTTGTGTTTAAAGCTACCTCTACTAGACAGTAACTGGGGGTCCTTGTGCAAATCTTTAAACCACGCTGGAACTTGGTTTTCTCACTCTCAAATAATAACAACAAAGGTATTGGTAAGGACCAAATACTATACATATACTACCTAATACCATTATAATTTCAGTGCTGCCTGTTCATGAGAACATAGTTGTTTCCTTTGTGGGTGGGGAACTGAGTTATTTATAATGTGCAACCAGCAGTTCACATCTCTCAAACCCACTATCTTCCCCAAACTCTTTTTCTATTAATTATGACCAAAAAAAAAAAAAAACACACACACACATCCATCTTCATCTCAGAGGTTCAAAAAGGTCTATAAATGCTACTAATGTTCATGTGAGTTGGGTTCTTCATTCTTTCTCTCTCCACATTCTCTTTTCTCCCCAAACCCAATTTGCCTTCAGCAAAGAGCTCTCACCCATTGTGTGTAACTAGGCACTGCCGCAGCCCCAGCTTGCGGAAGATATCCACCACGATCTCCATGGGTGTAAGGTCAGTCACAGTGAAGGGGCTGAGATCCAGGATGTTCCGAAGCTTGAGGGTAGGTGGGGTGTACGGTGGCATTGGAGGAGAATGCTCGGTGAAATAAATGACGGAAGTGCTCACAACTCCATCCTGTTTTTTGCGAGCATTTTCTATTTGAAAAGTAGAAAGAAAAAAAAGGGTTGAAAAAGGCAGGACTACTTCTAACCTTCTGACCCCCAACCAGTCCCCTCTCCCCTCTGTCTTCCCCATTTCATGCATGCATGTTTTGTTTGTTTGTTTGTTTATTGTGGAGTTGATTTACAATGTTGTGTTAGTTTCAGGTGTACAGTGAAGTGATTCAGTTATACGTGTGTGTGTGTATAAGTATATATATATATATATATATATCAATATTTATATACATTCTTTTTCAGATCCTTTTCCATTACAAGTTATTACAAGATACTGAATATAGTTTCCTGTGCCATACTGTGGCAGGTCCTTCTTATTTATCTATTTTATATATAGTAGTGTACATCTATTAATCCCAACCTCCTAATTTATCCCTCCCCTCCCCTTACGCATATTTATTTCTTTCCAAGTGGATTCACTTATCCCCTTTTTGAAATCCTTACCAATTGAAATAATGAGGTCTCTGCGGAGGACAAAACCCACAAGTCTTTGGGACTCCCGGGACACTACCACTGGGAAGCCACTGTAAGTTGTTTCACTGATTATGGTCTCTACGTCTTCCACGGTCATACTGTCCTGAGTAAGGACAGTCAACAAAGGATCATTTCTCCGGGGTTTCATCACATCCATTGCCAGGGTCTTATGAGCAAACTCTTCTTTGGCTTCAAGAAAGGGGTATCCATTGAGACGGATGTGGGCATCATAGATGCCCTCCCGCCCAAGAGCATCCGCCACCCACTTGCTTGTCATGGCTGCGGCCATCAGCGGCACAATGTATTCCAAGCCACCAGTTAGTTCAAACATTATGACAACAAGAGAAACAGTCATCCGAGTCACCCCACCTGCAAAAAATAGACACAGGCTACTTACTGAAGGCAGGAAAAGTATAGGACTCATTACAGTTATGGGCCTGTCACAGGCCCCATCCAGAAAAAGATACTTGCCAGAAACATCGCTTAAAGGAGGCCTCCACCTACAAGTGCACAGACCTTGCAACTGCATTCAAGCAAGTTTACAATGAACATGCGTCAGACTTCTAAAAATAATCTCTACAAAAGTACAAGATAGTTCCTTTCCTCTTCTTTTTTTTCATGTGTCTGTTGCTCCCCACCCCAGCCCCAATTATAAAAGTAATTGCATAAAATCTCTGATTTGTGTAACACTACAGATACGAGAGGTTCTCTAGGATGTGCAGGCCCACTGTAGAAAAATCAGAAAATGTATATACTTTTAAAGTATATAAAAGAAAGCCATTATCCATAAGCTCACTGCCTAGAAATAGGCTAAGTAAAAATTTCAAGTGATTTTTTTCAAAAACATATGTTTTTACATAGATGAACTCATATTATGCATTTAAATTCCCCACCATGCCTTTTCTCCCAACTTTATATTAGGAATACTTTGTATATGAGTATAAATTATTTAACATTGTATTTAAGGATATTAAACATGTTAGCATCACATTCAGTGGCTGCATGGTACGGCATTATATGGATGTACTATACCATAATTTATTTACCCAGTCCCTAATTGTGTTTTTGGGTTGATTCTGTTATTTGCTATTATACATAACACCATGATGAACATTCTTGTGTAGATTATCTTTGTCCAAATTTCTGATTATCTCCTCAATATGACAGAATTTGAGAGAAGAATTACTCTCAAAGGGGAGGAATGGAGATATACGGTAAAGAATGTTTTCTTAAAGCACTTGAAAATGGCAAACCCAACAAGAAATGGATAGTCATTTTTTAAAAACCTACAGGCAACTGTGTTTAATATCTCTTGTCTTTATAATGCCACCTGGGGAGCAATGTCTTTGAAATCAATGCAAACAGTACTCACCCAAGCAGGCTGCAGCCCCAACCATCGCATACAGGCCAGGGGTAATACAATCCGCTCCTTGACTGCACCAGCTATTGAAGATGGCCCAGTCATGATGGTAATAAGCCAGTTGTTCCATCCCTACTCCCAAAAGCCGACCCGCTATAGCACCAACAGCCATGCTAGGGATAAAGAGACCAGAAGGGATCTGCAAAGAGAAAGCAAAAGATGGTCAGTGAGAAGCAATGTGATCGTCTGGCACATGATAAGGGCTAGAGGACTGACCCTCTGCGAAGCAAACAGGCCAATGACAATTTAACTATGCACTATGCTAGCAAGTGGCTGCAAAGATTTGTGTAACACTACAGGGACTAGAGGTTCTCTGCGACGTGCAGGCAAGTACGACTGCAAAGACGCTTACCCTGATTCGGGGTCCATCAGGCAAGAGCCTGAACTCTCCAGACCAACACAGAACTGGAGGCAGAAATTAAGCCTTTCCCAAAGAAAAAGGAAAATAGATGGAGTTTCTCATATATGCAGACATTTTCCCCAATTTTGAACTCTTATCAACAACAAATACCCTTTACTGACTATCTACAATGTTTTAAGCTGGATGCTCTACAGACTGGATTTCGTGGGTTCTTTACAACCACCCCAGGAGGCAGGTGTTATTATTCCCAACAAAGGACCTAAGGTGCAGATAGGTTAAGGAACTCACCCAAGGTCAAGATTTAGTAAACGCTGGTGCTGGGGTATAAATGCAATGCTTGTAACGACTTTCATGTATTGAATCTTGACCCATTGCTCACACAAAAAGGATGGCACAGGAGGTTTCCGTTTATTTTAACAGTATAAAGAAAGAATAAATGATTAAGTTGTTTTTAATAAGGTAGTGGCTACGGTTGCATGACTATGCCAGAAAGGAACCCCCATCTGTCTCCCCACTCTTTTTTTGACTCCTAGGATACAACAGTGCATTCTCAATTTTCTGTGCTAAGAGGGAAAATGATGACAGGGATAATCCAAACAGCAGATTATTTAAAAATAACTTGTATTTGATTCTAGAATATATTTGGATCGAGGTGGGTCTGATGGTCTGCAAATTCACTTTAAATGAAAGAATGAAGCCATGAGGTGAAAAGTAACTCAAGAAGCACTGCAAATCTGTCCAGCGTGTTGAGGATGATGCATGTCAATTCAAAGATTACAGTACTGCCTAAACTGAGTTGCCGGCTCTTGTTCTCTGGTTTCAATCTCTATTTCCCTAGAGAATAGAGGAAATACCTTGGTAGCTGAGTGCTAAAGAAAAGAAACAAATACAAAAAAACCAAGGAAGGGGAGGAAAATACCTTACAAATTCTCCTTCCTGGGTTTCTTCTGACTCATGGAAATGCTAACGGGTACTGGGAATAAAAGATGTTGGCCTGATGTCAGCTTTGGATAACCTAAATATTAATTTAGGATCGCTTGTGAAGTTCTTGATAATTGGACACTGATAACAAGTGTAAGAAGTACATTTAGCTATATATTGGGTTGAACCAAATGAAATTGCTATTTTAGTGGTCAAAATGATCAGCAACTTCATTTGGTTCAACCTACTATTTTGCTTCATTGGTAAATTCTAAAGCCAGTTTATAAGAACCAAAAATGTCTTGGTCAGATACAAAATGCACTGGAATAAATACCTCACCATCCTTTTTGAGAGGCAAAATATGTTTTCCACGGAAAAGGAGAAAATGTTTCTACTTGAAATCTCATCACTGAGGTGTGCATTTGGCCTAAAACTAGGCTTGCACAATTTCAGACAGAGGTACAATTGTCTAAGAAGTTATACGGGCACATGGGGGTAAAAAGGGTTTTGGGGGGACTGTGGGGGAGAATGTTGGGTGAAGTTGGATGCGCCACATGACCTATGAGAATTGTATGATATCTTGGCTTTGCCCTCCAAACCTACAGCCACAAAAATAGCCACCAAGGACCAAAAGAATCTCCTCACCTTCATGCCAAAGGTGAATATAGTGATGATGATTTTCAGTATGAGTGTCAAGGCCAGTTGCCACATTGCACTGTAGACTCCCGCACCAGCTGGTCTGTCGGGCAGCTCACTCGCCTTGCTTGTGTTGAAACGGTTCTCATAATCACAGAGCTTGGAGGAGTCCAGAAGGCCACAATCATTGAACAGCTCAGAAATGAGCTCACTTGTGCTCATACGGGTGTACTCATTGGGGAAAGCCAGGATGGCAGTGATGGCCGTCACGACGAGTACCTCTATGACAGGATACTTGCCCAATTGGGTGGTCTTACGCTTCCGACACCAAGCGATGTTGGTGCGGATAAACAAAGCTCCCCACAGACCACCAAATATGCCCAGCAGAATGAAGGGCACGAGCTCAAAGAGATGCCATGGGGTGTGAAACTCCACATAAAATAGAACCAGGCGGCTGTTCCCAAACGGATTGATGGAGCGTAGAGTGAATGCTGCCACTAAAGCAGCAAAGAACGAACGCCACAGCGTTTTGAGTGGAAAGTAGTAGCTGACCTATAAGAGAGAAAATGAGACAGTAAATTCAGTCAATATGCAGAAACTGGGATGAAAAATCAGTGCTGCAGGAATTAGAGTTGAGAATGAAAACGGCCTGGAGATCTCTGGCTCCATGGCAAAGCACTGGAGTTGGGCAGACCACTTTGGGACTACAAGGTACACAGACAATGGCCAGAATTCCTGGCACAAAATCATGTGCGTGGCTCTATAGACAGATAAAAGTAGTTACCTCTTCTAGGCTGAATAATACTCCACCGATAGGTGCCCCAAAGGCTACAGATACACCGGCTGCGGCTGCCGCTGACAAGACCTACGATCCAAAACTCAAGATTAATGATAGAATAAGGCCATTTTCCTACCTTCAATGACATTTTTAAAAGGAATATTAGCGGTTACTAAACATAAAAATACAATGTTACGTGCTCCATATCCATTTTATCAAAAATGAAGTTCAACGTATATTTACTTTGCTGAACTTCAAACATATGGTTCACAGGCTGGAACACGGAGAGGGCCTTTCCTTTCTAATTAATTTAGGCATGTACTTGATTCCAAATTATGCCCCCAACCCAACACTCCCAATTCCGTAACTGATTTTTAATTTGTAGACGTATTCACCATCTAAATGAAATACTTCCCGTGATGTATTTATATAGCACTTTCTTTATAAAGGAAAGCTTTTAAAATGAGATTTTTAAAGAAGGCTATAATGATACAAAACTGAGGTAATGATTGTCTCACAACTAATCAGGAGTTGAAAACATTCAGACGTTAGGTATTTAGAGTTTCCTCTTTTTTTTAAGAACTTTTATTGAGATACAGTTAACAGACAATAAACTGCATATACTTAGAGTGTACAATTTGGTATTTTTTTTCTTATTAGTAATGTATATATGGCAATCCCAATCTCCCAATTCATTCCCCCCCAGCCCTCCCCGCTTTCCCCACTTGGTGTCCATATGTTTGTTCTCTACGCCTGTGTCTCTATTTCTACCTGGCAAACCAGTTGATTTCTACCTTTTTTCTATATTCCGCATATATGTGTTAATACACGATATTTGTTTTTCTTTTTCTATACTATATGCCCTACTCCATGCCTAGTGACCTATGGAAACAAAAATAGGGGGGCGACTAGTGGCAAAGTTGAGGATAGATTTTGAAGGGAAGAGAAGAGCTAAGTGTGTTTAGGTGTGGCAAGGAAAAAAGGGGCGAGGAGGGAGAGGGAAAGAAAGAAGCTGTCAGAGAGAAAGTAAAAGGGACAAGGAGATGGGAAAAGAAAGCAAGTGATATTTCGAGAGCGCCATCTTTGTATGTCATAGGCACAAGCATTTGCATGTAAAAGGTGCATGACAAACACACCAGAGTTAATAGAAGGATACAGTCCTTTCATTGGATTCTGGTTGCTGTGGAGTTATATATGATTTGTGGTAGTGAGGAACTGTTTATAAAAAGAAGCTGAATACAATTAAGAGTTTTTGAAGAAAACATATAGTTCTTGGCAAAAATAAATAGGTGGGTTTCTCTGGGAAAGCAGGATGGCCCAGGAAAGTGGAGGGGTGGGGGTGGGGAGTGTGATCCCTGGTGCTAGCTGGGGAGGACTTTGAAATTCAAGGCTAGAATGGCTTTTATCTGAGAAGGATGAGGACATTCAACACCGAACCTGAGAAAGGGGATTTCAGGAACTTTGTTTAGGATGAATTATGAGGGAGAAGAAAGAATTGAAATGGCCTGTTTGCTTTAATTCTATGTTGTAGAGTGCAGTCTATCTATGCCCTGCCTTCTCAAATCTCTATTTTGCTCTCAACCATCTGGCCACTTTGACAAGGCCCTGGGACATAAAAGGGTTACTGCTAATGGTGAGAACAATGGGAAAAAATAACTGCAAAGTCTAAATAAGCAATAAGAAGTGAATGACATATTCAAATATTCATGAGTTTAATCAGAAATATATGACATCTGTACAGAGAAAGAGCCAAATCAAACTCCTCTCTCATTCTATAAAGAACCAGTTGAACAAAAATTCCAATTTTATGGAATGAAAGTAACCAGCAATCTACAGTTTCAAAATCACCTCTACCTATGCAAAACCAGCAACAATCAACATTTTACTTTTGACAGTTACAATTTTTTTTCCCTCTTTAGCTTCTGCTGTACATTATTCCTGTCTAACAACCTCACCAATTTAATACTGCCTTTATGTGCCTCTACATTTGACAGACAGCTAAACAACCTACTCAGATTTCCATCTCTCTCTCCTGCTAGCCTACCTCTCCTGCCAGGAACTTTCCCCCTTGAACTATCAAAATGTATTCCATATTTGAAATTTCAACACCTTTGAGTTTCCTTCCAAGTCTTACAGTGAATTTTGTTTTGTTTTGTTTTCAGAATAAATCATTAGGTTCCAATTTTGTGAAAAAATCCTTTCTAATGAAATGACCTTGGTCTCGACCCATTCCATATGTGATTTCTTTGTAATTCAAGGAAAATAGAGTGAGAACCATTATTTTCTTAAATCCTTAATTACAGTAGGACAAAAGTAACCAATGACTTAAAACTTTTTAAAAAATGTTCTTCCTCCTCAAAATGATATACATTAACAACTGTATAAACATGAGAACAACTACAGAGATGCCGCAGCAAGACTAATTTAGCAAGGTTGAGCCTCAAGACAGGGGGAGAGAGAGATCCAACACACAGAGAAACTAATGCAGCGTGCATTAGGTAGAAATAAAAGACGGAAAAGCTGGCATCCGAAATACATGCTGAGTTTATATTCCTGTACAGGAATAAACAACTTCTTTTAAAAAATCTTCCATTATTTTTGTAACTTATTTTGTAACAGAAATAGCACATGCTTGTATAGAATTATATATAATAAAAAGTTAAAGTCCTTACTTCTCTCTTACTTTCCCCCTCACCAGAGGTAGACATTTTTAGCACTTTGGGGTGAAACCACTCTCCAGCCATTTTCTTTCTAGGTGCATATATACATACTTTTCAAAAACATTAACTGATTTTTACTATACACATTCTGGGATTGGCTTCTGAAAGTTTAATGGTATTTTATAGCCATCATTCCATGTCAGTACATGTAGCATCATCTCATTCTTTTTAACAGTTGCATAGTATTCTAGAGCATGGACAGAATACTGCTTATTTAATCAGTCCCCCATTGATGGCCGTTTTGATTGCTTCAGTTTTCCACTATGTTGACAGGTCAGGTGCTACTGACTATCCCCATATACCTTTGTGCACACATGGTAGGATGTCTGTAGGATACATTTCTAGACGTGGAACTGCTGGCTCAAATGGTATTTGCATTAACACTGGTAGAATCCCCCAATTCTCATCCCAAGATTGTACCATTTATGCTCTCACCAAAAAAGAGACTATTAAGGCCGCTTGTTATTACCTCTCTGCGTTTGGCTTCATTCTTCCTGTATTTGTTGAAGCAGTGGCACAGGATGTTCCCACAGCAGCAAGCCACGTGCACTAGGGGGCCCTCTTTGCCCAGGCTCAGGCCGGATGACACTGCCAGCACCAGTGTGATGGTTTTGATAATCAGGGTCCACTTACCCAAATAGCCCCTAATAATGAAACCACTCAAGATAGTTTTTATCTGCAGGTCAAACACAGAGAGAGTGAATACAGACTAAGTGAGGAAACAAGGCTAAGAAGAAATAAACTTGGTCCTCGTTATAGAAACCACCTTTTGAACAAGCGATATACAAATGCTTGACCTACAGTGATTCCAGTTTGGGAGGGAGCCCAGGAGCCCAAGAAAGTGAGAATTGTTCTTTAAACTTTCATTGTTCCTTTTTTTTTCCTATGGCCATGTGATAGCTGGGCAAGGGAGTATTGTAAGTAAGAGAGTGCATGTGTATGGAGAAGGGGTGGCAGAGAGGGAGGGTGTTTCCCTTACTTATATCCTTACAGGCTAGTATAGCTTCAACTCTCTGCCAAGAAATCTGTTAACTATGACTTGGTCAGGAAACAGAGAAGGGCAAGGTCATCCAGGTAACCTAAAATCTCAACGGTTTCAGTCACTGTCAAGCAATCTAAACCAAAAGTACTTAGAAATACGGTTTTAGTCACCCTCCTTCTAGCCCAAATCATACTGCAGGAAATGTAGCAAAATAGTTTTATTTCTTCTGTTGTAACAAAGTTGACAACACCACTTTTTTTTCAGACCAGAATCCTGGGATCTACCCTAGGAGCTTCTTGGTTAGGGAGTCAGGGAGGTCTTCAGGGGCCTGGTTCACCAGGAACCCGCAGGAGGCTACGAATCAACTCCCTTTAATGTCCAGGTAGCCCAGGCTGGGAGGAGACTTAAGAGAGGCCCTAGATTGCTTCGGGATCTGATCCTGTTTAATCTTCAACTGTGGTATATGCTGGAATACATATTAAATGGTTCCAACTAAAAAGGATTCATTATTGTTACCATTTACAAACCATTTTAGAGACTCACCTCGGGGATTCCAGAGCCGCAGGCATACGGTGCGAACACCTTGACGAGAGATACGGCAAGGAAGGCAAATAGGAGAGCCCAGAGGACGTACATGAAGTAATTGACTATGTAGGCAAAGGCTCCCTGCAACAGGGGAAAAAGAAAGAAGCTTGTTTTAGCCCAGACAGCCTCCGTGAGGCATGCAGCTCTTCTGAGCAATGGGTTTTCAGGAGAGGAGGTCAGAAAGGAAAAAAAAAAAAACAATATAAAATTGCTCAAGATGTTTCTTCCCAGACTCAGCAAAGCAACTACTGAAGCACTGTCAGCTCACTTGCTACTGAAAATGAGAGGCTTTGCTACACCCAAAGGACACTGACAGCAGTTTCTAAGGATGGACAAGAACGAAGAAGCAAATTCACTTTCTATGAGTGCTCTGATAGATTTTGTAGTCAAATATATACGATGCTATGTCAATTTCATTAAGAGTCTTAACAACCCTTTTATTGGGCTGGCTGAACCTTGACGACACATTTGAAGTGAAGACTGGCTCTAGAGTTCCATTAAATTCACCTTTGGCTACCACCTCCCTTGGTGTCAAATTCTCATATGAGGTTATAGTATCTAAAACTCTCGGGTGTTTTTCTTAAAATGAGCAATGGCATTCTGTAGAGACAACCACATCTTTGAGATAATTTTGCCACTGTAGTAACTAACAAAGGTGTAGCTGCTGAGTAGCAACAAGAATATGCAGTAGAAAGTTTGGGGCTCTGACCATCAAACAAAATCAATGAGATGCCAGATATTCCAAAGAATAAAATAGGAACAGTTATTTTTAAAAATGCAGAGAATATACTTATGAGACTATCCCCCTATTATAATGCAGTCTGCCAGAAAAGAAATCTAATTTTGACCACAAGTAAGCATTCACCAACATTAAAGGGCTTGCAAAATAGCAATGCCTTACAAAAAAAAAAAGATATTTTGAACATTAGTAGATGATGCTTGCTGACAGAAATATGAGAAGTTGAAACTCACTCAAATTACATGAAACACAAACTTCGGTGGATTTTCGGCTTTTTAAAACCTGAAACACGATCAAAATAATTCATTGACCTAGACAAGGAGAACCAAAATGCTCGGGTTTTTTTCTGAGTTATAATTTTGACACAGATTTCCCATTATTTTAGTCCCTCAGAGGAACAAATAATTGCTCTCTCTTGCCCTTTAGAATGTAGCTAGGGAAGAATACTCTAGAAGTAGCAAACAAAGAAGGAAAGGGAGGGAAAGGGAAAGCAGCTGAAACTGGCTGGAGGCAGAGACAAGGAGGTCAAGTTCTTGGCAGGAGAACTCTTCTTAAAACCTAGAAGACTCTTTCCCCAGGCAAGGATTTCATTCATTAAAAAGAGGGCCAGAGAAAGTTTTCACTTGTGAAAACCTCCAGCTCCAGTTTGAAAGTCATGTTTGGAACACTTAAACACATGCATACAGCTCTAAAGGAGGAGCACAGGGGAGCCTTGTGGTGATGGAACAATAGTTCTACACCTTGATTGTGGTGGTGGCTACACAAATCTACACATGTGCTAAAACTTCAGAGAACTATACACACACACACACACACACACACACACACATTTATGCCCGTAAAAACTGGTGAAATAAGGCCTGCAGACTGCACCAATGTCAATTTCTTTGTTTTGCTACTGTACTATACATAGATGTTATCACTGGGTGAGGCTGTGTGAAGGGTATGGGGACCTCCCTGTATGCTGTTTTGCAACTTTCTGTGAATCTGTAACTACTTCAAAAACATAAAAGTGAAAAAAAAAAAATCCAGGGAATGACACACACACACACACACACACACACACACACACACCCTAAATTCCGGAGCTTCTCAAACTTTTCTACCCAAGTACGTACCTACTCCTACTAATCTAGGAGAGAGGATAGGGGGTGGTGTACCCAGGAGCAGAGCTGAAACAGATATTCTGTTTTATCTTAAACATGGGACTTTTGCATTCCTTTTTAATGCTTGTTTACATTTAATTTTTGAAAGAATTTTTCTTCCAAATACTCAGGAAAAACTGATATTCTGGGAAGGCACATAGCATATATCCCGAGGTTTCACACACCCTCTGGTACGCTGACCTTACCCAAGTCTGAGAAGCACAGACTTAAACCCTCTCACACATATAGCATGTAGCTAACCCAAGCCAATATGCTGTCAGATATGTACATAAACACTCTTATTTCTGACTTTACTATTTTCTTATCCTTCTTTTACCTTCACTGAGTGGGGGGTGGGTGCCATTTCAAATTGTTTGTGGACCAAAGTAGGTATGAAAATAAACTTTAAAAGTACAAACAAACATCCTAGTCTTGCCCCCTTCACTTTACCAACAGAGTAGATGAGGAGTGAGCTGAGATGGTACCTGTTTTAGTTGGTAGAAGCCAGAGTGGAATTGGAAGTTGAGAGTTGTTTTGTGTGCTTTTGTGTTTAGTAGGAGAAATCTAACATACAAACCAAGTGGTAAGAGAAAGGTAAGGAACCGAAAAACAAAATTACTTTTACATCCAAAAAGGTATGCTAGAAGACAAGGACAAGTTTAATTTAATTTCAGAATGAGACTATGGGCAATTTTATTCCTGGGTTTCTGTTATTTTGCTATGGAATGTACCATAATTTCTTTTAATGTTCTAATGCAATGCTCAGGGAAAAACTGCTTAAACACATTTTTAACCTATTCCATCCTTTGTTAGAAATTACAGCTTACCTGACACTGACATTTTCTACGGAAATTACTAGAGAAAGGTTCAGTCACACTGTGTGCTAACAACTGAGAAGAAACACCAGTCTTGTTTAAAACAAGCAAAAACTTTTAAGTTGTTGTGTAAGCATCAAACAACTCCACATGTCAGAAGAGACAGAAATAGGGCTGCACTTAAACCACAGAGAAAAGCAGCTGGCACTGGTTCCCCTTTTGATGAAAAGGAAAATAAAGGAAGATCGCCAAGAGGACAATATAAGAAATGAAGTAAATGTAAGAAAAATGAAGTCAGTGGTTCAGAAATCTTTACTACGTGTTACCTCATTCGTGCTGATGATAAGCTGGGACCAGCTATTCCACTCTGGGCACTTGTCTCTGTCTTCAAAGGTGACGTGCTCAGAGTTCCAGCAACAGTGTTCATGGTTAAACCAGATTCCCCCTGTGCATATACCTTCTTTTAAGTCTGTCATCCAGTGAGCAGAGATGTCTATCAAGCCAGCTAGGGAACCTGATTTGAGGGGAGGGAAGGAAAGGCCACAGTTGTCAGAGAAAATAAGGGAAAGGGAATCAAAATAATGGACAAGTGTATACTTTCTCATTTCATCTGCAACCTCCTTCTGATCATCTGCTTGCTTTTCACCTATTATCTCTAATACATTTTATCTGTTATTAAATGCCTGTTCAAGAGGGAAAAAACATTGTCTGCATTAAACACTGTGTCTGCAGAATTTCTATTGTATATGGTAAACTTAGAGGACAGCAAAGTGGTTGGATGAATTTGACTTTTAGCTGCTTCACCTGGCAGACTCTACTTTGACTTAGAGTTTGTTTTTTTGTTGTTGCTGTTTTTTGTGGGTTTTTTTTTTTTTGGTCTATTTTGTTCACCCATATATTCCTAGTGTCTAGAAGACTACCTGGGATATGGTAGGTGCTCCATAAATATTGACTAAATGAGCGATGTTTCCTAGAAAAGAAAGGTGTTTGTGGGAGTTGAAGAAATTGATCTCTGAAATCTAATTTTAATGTTCGTTGATCCTATGATAGGGTGATAGACTGGCAGATTAATAACACAGGTTTTATTCATAAATAAAAGATTTGTTTATTTATCCATTTTTGGCTGCATTGGATCTTCGTTGCTGAGTATGGGCTTTCTCTAGTTGCAGTGAGCAGGGGCTACTCTTTGTTGCAGTGCGCAAGCTTCTCAGTCCCGTGGCTTCTCTTGTTGCGGAGCACGGGCTTCAGCAGTTGTGGCACACGGGCCCAGCTGCTCCGTGGCACGTGGGATCTTCCCAGACCAGGGATTGAACTCACCGTGTCCCCTGCACTGGCAGGCAGATTCTTAACCACTGCACCACCAGGGAAGCCCCTGACTTAGAACTGATGGATACTGACCCATAAAGATGGCCAAGTTTATTTTATTTTCACTTTATACATAAAACTGAGAAAATGTGGATTGCCCACACTGAAGAATATTATATTTACTTGAGATGGCTTGCCGAGGGCAGTTGACGAAGACTATGAGGAGAAGGGCTCAGTCTCAATACTGATTTGGCTCCAGTGACGAGGAAATTGGGGCAGTGGCAGGAAGGCACTCCAGGCTAAGGGACCCGAATTTATAAAAGCACAAACTGTGATGTACATGGAAGATTAGGTGAAGCTGTAGGTCGGCTGAAGCCTCCTGAGCCTAGGATGTGAGCATTGTGAAGTTTTCTTAGTGAGAAGGAGCAAATGATATTTTATACAGAACTTTCCTCCAAGAAAATTAGGAGAAAATGCATGGGGACTGATGCTCATAGACTGATAGGGTTAAGATAGTTACAGTACTTTCAATTCTGGCCTTCTCATCATTTTTGCTGTCCAGATGAAGAAACTCTGGCATAAAGAAATTAAATGGTCTAGAATCGTGCTTTAGGGAAATAGCAAAGACATCATAAAATTCACAACCCCTGTATTCCTAGACTGTTCCTGCATTCAGACACACTGCTTCTATCGTTGCTCTCTAATGCTTAAAAACAAAATGCCCTGTGTATATGAGGGAAAGAAAAATATTCACTGACCACCTAGTGACAAGACATACATTAAAAAGTTGAGGATATTACGCTTACATTCTAACAGGCTGGAGACCATGTCATGTGTATGTTTTGGTAGGTGCCAAGAGAGTTAACACAGGTTATTTACATACTTGAATAACCTAGTCAAATCTAACAAACTGTTTGACACCTACTCTTGGCCACCCCAGCCCTCGCTGTCTCTTCCTTCTAACTCCTATTGCACTAACTGCCTGGATTCAGAAAACTAACACGGAGACTTCCCTGGTGGCACAGTGGTTAAGAATCTGCCTGCCAATGCGGGGGACACAGCTTCGATCCCTGCTCCAGGAAGACCCCACGTGCCTCGGAGCAACTAAGCCTGTGAGCCACAACTGCTGAGCCCACATGCTGCAACTACTGAAGCCCGTGAGCCTAGGGCCCGTGCTCTGCCACAAGAGAAGCCACTGCAATGAGAAGCCCACGCACTGCAACAAAGAGTAGCTCCTGCTCGCCACAACTAGAGAAAGCCTGAGAGCAGCAAACGAAGACCCAACACAGCCAAAAAAATTAAATTAAAAAAATTATAATAATAAAAGAAAACTAATAAGATGTTAAAGAGTCTGGCTAATTCTCTGGTTGTTTCACGTGTGCATGTCTTATTCTACCTAACACTAGTAACCTCCATCCTATCTTGCCTTCTATGTCTCCTTCTCCTTCTTTTTCCAATTGGTTCTTTCTTCCCTGGTTACAAATTCTTGCAGGTTTCCCCTACCCTAAAGAATGAAATGCTCCCCCTTGTCCATGGTATCATTTCAAGCTTCTGTCCCTTCTCCAAAACGTTCACAATGGTTGCCTCCCCTTGAAATCTGGCTCCTGGAATTCTCTGGTGGTCCAGTGGTTAGGACTCAGCACTTTCACTGCCAGGGCCCTGGTTCGATCCCTGGTAGGGGAACTAAGATCCTGCAAGCTGCCTGGTGCAGCAAAAAAAAAAAAAAAAAGAAGGAAATCTGACTCCTAATATTTATCTGAGATGCTTTTTCAAGGTCACTGGTACCCTCCTAATTGTTAAACTATATAACCTTTCCTCAGCCCCTTTCCTTCTCTTCAGCCTCTGTGCAATATTTGACATTACAGACCCCTCAGTCTATTATGAGCCAGCTCTAAACTGTCCAGACTATGTCCTCTCTTCTGTATGAGCCAAAGAAGGGGCAGCATTAACATCCTAGACCATGGGTTCGCAAACTATGGCCCGAGGGTCAAAATCCGTCTCTGTGTTTTTAAATAAACTTTTTCTTGGTCACAGTCCAGTTTGTTTACCTACTTTCTATAGCTACACTTGTGCTATAGAGACCATTTGGCCCACAAATCCTAAAATATTTACTCTTTGGCCCTTTACAGAAAAAGCTTGCTGATCCCTGGCCCAGATAATCTTTGAAAATTCTGCTATGGGTGAACCGTTCCTCATTTGCTGCAATCATTTTATCCTCCATGGCTCGTGACCCATCTCTAGGTAATAGCAGCATGGTGAACAACTGGGCACTGTGCTGAGTGCTGTATCGCTCTGCTCTGTTTCATACAATTCTCACAACAAATGTGTAATATAGGTACTCTTATTATCCCCATTTTACAAGTCAGTACACTAAAGCTTCCAAGGGTTAAGAAACTTGCCTAAAGTCACAAAACTAGCAAGTGGTGGGGCTGGGATTCAAATCCAGGTAGCCACAAGCTAGAGCCTGTGCTGTTAACTACCATTCCATCCCAACTGCCTCCTGATTTCCCACCTAACTTTTGTTTTAGCTCAATATTCCAGGTCTTCCTAGGCCCATCTTTAATGCCACAAGGATATATATCGCAGCAACTCTACCTGGTATTCTTGGCTTTCTGCTTCCCCCACGGGAAGGGAAGCCTGCTTGGGAACCTGCTTTAAAGCTGTATTGCATAGCAAGTGGACTACTCCTAGTTAGACTGTATATTACTTGGGGTGGCTTAGGAGGTTGATGGAGAAGATAAGAAAAAGGTGGTACCATCCCAGTCCTCAGCCACCATGAAAGAATAAGAATTTAGGCCCCTTTAGGCCATATATTACATGCTTTTCTTTACCCCCAAACAAGAGAGTAGATATTTAAGAAATAGCTACAAAAATCTCTCAGGAACTCCTCTTCTACATCTTCTTTCCTAAACCCCATGTAGTATATGTTTGGAAAAAAACAACAACAACTGGGAATTCCCTGGCAGTCCAGTGGTTAGGACTCAGTGCTTCCACTGCTAGGGCATGAGTTCAATCCCTGGTCGGGGATCAAGATCCTGCAGTCCATGTGGCATGCCCATAAAACAAAAAACAAAACAAAACAAACCTGTCTCTAATAGAAAGGTTCTTCCTCAAGAGAAGCACCAAAAGGCAATACTAACAGCACCTTAAAATGGATACAATGTTTTATAGCATACAAATGCACTTAAATGCATTTCCTCATTTAACCTCATTTACTTAAGGAAGGAGATGAGGTATTAGTACCGCTTTACAGACAGGGACATCGAGCTTCCAAAAGATCCACGAGCAACTCCATTCATGTAGGAAAACAGTAAAGCATAGCATTCAATTCAGCTCATGACTTGGGTGGGGGGCACACCACAATTTTAAGAGATTTGCTTAGAAAGCTAACACGGTTTACCATACCTGATAAGAGCCCAATAAGTAGCATCAACAACCAGCCAGAAAAAGCATCGCTCACACTGTGAATTAAGGCCCATGTTGACTCTTTGCTTTTATTGGTAATCTAGGGAGAAATGAGAAAACATTGATACATTCTACACACACCCTTGCTTTTTTACCTCAAAATGTGCAATAGAGTAAAGAAACACAAAGACAAACCTATTCATTAGGAATAGAGACCAATTTAGAGTTACTTCTCAAATCTTTGGCTGAACCAACGTCACCAAGAACTCTGAGGTTTACTGAACCTTGTCTTACCAAACCCCACCTTCATCTCAAGTATTGCAATGCCTGCAAGTACCTTATTTAGGACTTCCCTATTTAGCTGCTAAATTCTTATAACATCAATCTGTTTTGCTTATTGCAGTGGTCTCTTTCTGGCCTGGACATCAAATAGGCCAAAGATGGTCTCTTGACTCACAGCAAATAGTTTGATTGTTTTTCAAAGAATAAACAAACATGGGCTTATTTGAGTGGTGAAAGTACAATTTGTGGTTTACTACCCAGGGCTGTGTTTCAGGTCAGGCAAATTCTAAGACTTGATACCACAAACCCCTAACTGTACAGTGATCATAGATGCTAAATGATATCAGGGAAGATCTCTTTCATTTTCAAAAACCTACTGGGAGTATCTGCAGCTATCAAGAGGTGCAGAAACTTTTACCTTTTAGGTCCTAGCCTTGTCAATTTAACCCTTCAGTGCCCACATTTCAAAACCAAGCATTCTAACAGCTTTGTCATTAGTACTTCCCCCTTCTCTGTACCTCTATTTCTTATGTTTGAAAGTAAGTTAGCTATCCCATCTTGATCTACAGCAACATCACAAGTAATAAATTATTATAAAATTTTAAAAGCATTTAAAATTTCATTTTGACCTATGACTTTAAGTTTCCAATTTAAGTGCTGAAAGTAGATGAGGTAATGCCTTTCCCTGTGACAGTGTTTCCATTCAGATGATGAACAATTAATGCTAAAAAAAAGTCTCCCTTGAACATTTGATAAACACATTGTAAATGATTTTAAATTATTATTAGTTGATATAATGTGTCTCAGATACAACTGCTTTGATATAATGGGAAATGTGCCCTTATATCACAGGTGGCTTTCACAATGTGAGTAACATGTTGAATAAGCAAATGATGACAAACTGAACTCTGAACTACAGACAGCAAAAATTCTAAAGCCATAAGATTCGGTATTTTGAAGTCTGCCTGTTGAATTGATACAACAGAAAGAATAAGTGTGTATGTTCCCAAATAGCGGGAATCTTATAAAAAATAGAATGCTTTATAGAGATCATCTTTTCGAGTTAGGAGAAGAAAACTTGGCGGGATTAGCACAAATCCAAAGATTACAAAGAAATTTCTCAAAATCTGTACCTGGGACAACCTGACTCCTGCGTTCAAGTGGTGGTGAGAAAGCCAGTCAGGAGCTGAGACAGGAATGAAAGGTGATCTGAACCTGAGTGCTTAGGAGATTCACTCAGGGCTGAGAGGAGGAAATCATGAATTCAGGAGAGAATGGAGTCAACTTAAAAATCAAATTTTAAACTTGGACTCAAAGAAGAAATAGTAAGAAAGAAAAAATAACCATACCTACTGTTGGCTGAAGAAATGTTCCCTACTGAATCAGGATGACCGGGGCTGGGGCCCTACCTTTTGAATAAGCTCTCCATGTGCTCCTGACACAAACTAGAAATTGTGATTCCCTGATTTAAATGATACACAGCAATAAGTTAAAGGCAAATGACCTTGGCGGACTGCTCTGAGAAGTTTTCACAGTACTTTGAAAAGAGAAAAGTAGGGAGATTCTCTTGTCATATTCAAAACAAACTGGGCCATAGCTGTAAGTACCATCTATTACCTATCGTATTAATGTTGTTAACTTGAATTTGACTGGTCTTGTGGTTTTGTTTGAGTTGAATGCATAAATTTGCTTTGGTTTTATGGTTGTACAAGAGCTATAATCACGGGTTTATCCTGTAAGCTTCAGTAAACACTAGAGCTCGGAGATTTTTTTTTCTTTTATTCCTTTAAAAAGAGCCCATTTACTTTTCTTAGTTGTAAAAATCCTCCTTCAGGGGAAAACCATAAAAGAGAGATGAGATGGGGAAGGAAGATCTTTGAAATTTAATTTGGACCCTCCCACCAACTTTGTTTTCACCTCTCTGCATAGGCATTTACACCCAAGGATCCTTTTTAACCACTTACTATAGGAAGATAAATCATAATTATGTAGAAATTCTTTTCAAAATCATATACAAGATACCATAAAAATAAAACCCTACATGACCAACAGAAAACAGATTCGGCCACATCCAGGACCGAGGGAAAGAACACATTTAAAGAATATGTATCTTCAACTTCTCCTGATGTTTCCTAACGCTCACTCACAAAGCATCTTTCATCTTACCTCTCGGTGCCTATCCCGGTCTCGAGACTTCTCTCTCACCCAATCAATTGTATTGAAATCATCATAGGTCCCCACACCAGGGATTGGCTCCTCCAAGAAGTCCATCATCCTATTTGAAGAACCTATTCCTCCACCATTGTATGACTTGTCCTCTGGATTGAACAGAAAACAGACATTAGTACTTCAGACACTCTGGACATTTTTCATACCTCTTTTCTGAGCACCAAGAGGTGAGCCCTTAAACTAGCAGATGACTACAGTTAGGGTGTGCTGATAAAGCAGAATAATCACCTGGTAGGAACATCCAACACATTCAGAGGTTTCTGTCGCTTAGGCACAAAACCATGAGCATCTCAAGGCAGTGTGAATGGAAAGCGACAGATGAGAGCCACAGTACAAATGGAGAATTGACAGGAGTTGAAGTTCAGTGGGAAAGGGTTTATGAAACAAAAGACAGGAGCTTGGGGCAGCTTAGGTATTTCAGTTTCTCTTCTGGGAGGAAGACAAAATGGTCAAAGGTCTTTGCAGCCAAATCATGTCAGAAACCATTTTACATTTATAAGGCAGTAAGTAGTTCAGTCCTCAGAGGTGGCTTTTGCCTGAGTGAGGACTCCAACAAAAGCATGTGGGTCTCTTCCAGAGTTAAGCTGGCTGGAATGTACATATTTCCCTTCCATAGATATAAGACTTTGATCCCTGATGTCATGGACTTGTGGAAACTTTTACTGAGTATTTCAGGACAGTCTAAGATTTCCAAGCAGAGATTTAAAGAAAAGCGCACGGCTCAGAGATGGCACGTCCCTCCCTGATACTTCAACTGGAAGAAACGTATCCATCTGGCCAACAATCACAGTCCTCCACCTGCTTCGTTTTTAGCACTTTTACTACAATTACTTAAGCAAATGCTTTATCTTCCTTTCTAGACTAGAAGCTGAGGGCAGCCCTATATCTGATTTACCACTGCCTTCTCCAGTGCCTAGCACGTAGCCACGACCCAACAAGTATCAGCTGGAGCCAGGTTTGTCTGATGAACAGTTGGGATGAGGGAGGAGTATTCAAACTCAGAAGTTGCACTTACACAAGGTTACTTAGTATTGCTTAACAAACTTCTTCAAAACATTTCCACAATCCTCTGGTGGAACAAGATTTCACTATTAAACACAATATAAAACCGTATTCAGGAATGCACGCACATGTACACTGAGGAAAAATGCAGAGTAATGCCATCAATGGACTCAACCAGCCACAGCTCACATTTACAGCATCAACCTTGGCAGGGACAAGGCTCTATCCCTCTTCGGAGAAGGCCAAAGTGGGCCTGAGGTGACCCCCTCTCCCCCCATCTGTCTCTCCACCTTCAGTCTAAACTCCTGATGGACAATTTGAGCACCTTCAAAGGATAAGTCTGAATTAACACCCAAGTTGCCCCTGGTTTACAAATTCTAAGTCTCCTGAATACTTAGTTCAGCGTACCTTTCACAAGCAACACACACATTTGAAATGAAAAGCTCTGTAGAATCTAAATCGTAGTCAGGGTGGGGGTGGGGTGGAGTGGAGTGGAGGAGGTGAAAAAGTTAATTTTAAAACCCCTAACCAAAGTCCTCTCCATATCTTCAAGCATACCTGGCCATAAAATGGTTGGCTGCTGAATCACCAACCCAGCATTTCCTCTCATGTCAGGGGCATACTGATAAAGACTAATGCTGGTGTGTTGTTGGAGAGCTTGGAGGGAAACAGCCAGCTGGGAAATGAGGGCAGAAAGAGACTAAAGTATGTGGGGCAAGGGGGAACCAAGCTGTTTCAATTCTCAAGACAAATGCTGACATGAACACAGGACACCAACCAACCAGAAACTGATTTTTAAAAGCAGGTTAATGCTTCAAATGAATTTGCTCTGGTTTAAGTGTGCTCCTTTCAGGAGAAATTTTCAAAGGATTTTGTGAAACTGATTTTTAAAAGCATCCAATAGTTATCTAATGTTACACTATATATCAAATGAGGCCCCCAGCTCGAAGGATATTAAGACAAAATGAAGATCTGCAACAGCTTCCTAACAGGAAAGAAAAAATCCTATTACATCACTAAGTAACATGAGCACTGCATCATCCTTCTTTGTAGATAGTCTCCTATTATAAACGCAAATTGTTAGGCAGCTCTCAAAGAGCAGGCAGTGATTAGAATCCGACAACAGACTGCTTGTGATTCTCCAGATCCCCTTCTCCCTGGGGTCACGCTTCGGTCCTTGGCCAGGCTCAAGTCTGCTTACCTTCAATCACAGCTTTCTTTTTTTCTGCCTCAAGGAAGAAATAACCTTGGCAGCCCGCATTTGCTCATTTAGGTTGAGGAGCTTTTACAGAAGGAGCCCCGGTCTGAACTGCTTTAGAAGGGCACTTGCTGCATTCTCTGCCTTTCACAGGAACAAACGCCACCTAAAGAACCACCAGTGTTCCCTGGCGGTCAGAATGTGATGTCACTGTTGGAATCACGTGACCAGACCCTTGGACCAGCCTTGGAGAAAGGAAGATTTTTAACCGAGCACAGAAGCCTTAAAGATGTAGTCTCATCTAAACAAATGCCATCAAACTAGGGGCAGTCAGGTCAGTTCAGAAAACTGGGATCCAGGCAAGTTTTAGTTTTCAGATCTCATTTAGCAGAAAATCTAAGAATGCAAAGTAGAAATATCGGAAAGCATTTAGAGTTACAGGGATCCTAAGTTTAAAAAAAAAAAAGAGGGGGGGGGAGACAGGCAAATATAGAAAGGCTTTTTAAAAAAATGCACTGGATACCAATAACACGGATAAAATTGCACAAACGTAACAAGCTAAATAAGTGAAACGAATGAAAGATGCCAGACACAAGAGAGTACATGACATGATTCTATTCATGTAAGTTCAAAATCAGGCAAACCTAAATTGTATCGTTTTAGGATACAAATGCAAGTGACTACATTACAAAGAGAAGCAAGAAAATGACAAAAGTAAAGACAATAGCTAACCAGAAAAAAGAGGGGGTCGCCGTCTGGATGCAGCACACGGTGAGGGTGGGGCTTCTGGAAGGCTGGCAATTTTTCTTAATCTGAGCAGTGGTTACTTGAGTATTCACATTATAATTATTCTTTAAACTGTACACACGTTTTATGTCTTTCTATGAACACATCATAGAGAAAATTATGAAAAACTGAACCACATATGAACTTACTTTACAAAGTCAGTTCTTTAATACCACCTAATAACTTTGAAAACTCAGAAAGCAGTCAAGAAAATGAGTTGTTTCCTAGTAGTAGTGCTCTACCTAGAAAGCAACATCAAGTCTGATCTCATTAATCCAACCTGAGTAAAAGTAGCTATTTCAGCCATGAAAATTAATTCACTACTACATTTGCATTGTTTTAAAGGTTTTTCCTTCTCTGGTCCTATCCTGAAGGCTATTTTTAACCGGGTCTTAATAAATTGTGCAATAAGGCTAGTCCAGTAAAGAATTAAATTGCCATCTGTGACTATAGCTAACACATATGTATGATATATAGGAAAGTTAAGAGAGTATATCCTAAGAGTTCTCATCATGAGAAAACTTTTTCCTTTTTTCTTTTCTTCTTTCTTTTCCTTTTATTGTATCTATATGAGAAGATGGATGTTAGCTGAACCTATTGTGGTAATCACTTCACAATATATATGTAATTCAAAGCATCCTGCTATACTCCTTAAACTTATACAGTGGTGTATGCCAATTATTTCTCAATAGAACTGGAAAAAAGAAAAGAAAAAAAACTGCCATCTCCCAACTCCATACGTGAATCCACAGGACAGCCACTTTTAAACATTAATCTAGTCAGTGTGTTACAATAATCAGACCTACATGTAGGGCTTTAAAATATTGTGATTACGCTCATCAATTCTTAAGTCCCAAAGCATCCTGAAATGTCAATACAACAAAGCCTTAAGAAATGTGAGGCACTTCATGGAAACTGTATGCTTTTGGTCTGTTCGTCACTATGGTAACATTTCAGTCTCTTGATGAACTAACCTAGCACTAATGAGAAGTAAAATGAAGTGGCAACTGATCGTACTGTGGCAAAGAACTAAAAAACTTAAAAAGCAAAAGCTATGGCCCAACTGTGACTGTCTTATGCAATTACACTTTTAGAAAAATATGTATATCTTACTTAAAAAGGATGACAGGGCCAACCTCACAAGCCTGCTTCAAAGTTATTCTTTACTAAACAGGATTCTGCCTATAGTATCTGAAGACCACTACAGGATTAACTTACTTTAATAAGACTTACATTCTCTTATTAGATTGTTTCATACTTTAAGATACTATCTTTTTTGGTACTTAAAAAGTGTACAGTTCTTCAATGTACAGTGATTGGGTTGCAAAACTAGTACCATGTCAATAACTTTTGATGAAAGTTCACGTGTTTTTCAAATATTCTATCAGTGTGTCCAGGGGAGGAACTTTTTTTATGCCATGTAAATTTACCTCTTTTGAAAACGAGAAGACTGGTAGCTATGACACAGTCCTCACACTAAAATGAAATTTAATTATAATTCAGATTAAGAGATGAGACACTGGATTGGCAGTGACATGGATGCACCTAGAGATTATCATACTAAGTGAAGTAACTCAGAGAAAGACAAATATCATATCATGTGACTTATATGTGGAATCTAAAATATTATACAGATGAACTTATTTACAAAATTAAAACAGACTCACAGACATAGAAAACAAATTTATAGTTACCAAAGGGGAAGGAGATAAATTAGGAGTTTGGGATTAGCAGATACATACTACTATACAGAAAATAGGTAACCAACAAGGACCTACTGTATAGCACAAGGAACTATACTCAATATTTTGCAATAACCTATAAGGGAAGAGAACCTGAAAAGGAATATACACACACACACAAATTACAATGAGAACTGTTGTACTCAATTTTTTGGCTGTAATTTATGCAATTGCTTTTTGTGATTTTTTTAGAAAAGGAGGCACCTGTGTTACTTCATTACTGTAAAATTTTTTTCTTAACCAAAATTTGGTGAATTTTACTAGTCAATCTATCTCACATTTTGCTTATGGTTCTTAATTGTTTTAAGCTGTGTTTATAGTATGTTCTCGTCCTTTAATTTGGTGAATGTAGTAAAATTGTCTCCCATCCCTCCCAGATATATATATATGAATGGATCACTTTGCTATACACCAGAAACTAGCACAATATTGTAAATACTTCAATTTTTTTTAAAAAAGAAATGAAGCACTGGTATTCAGAATTTGACATTATATTTCTTTTACTCTTTTCTACCTCTCTATTCCCTTCTCTGCCAAATTTGTAATCTCTAGCACATGTTTCTTTATACAGACTGCCAGGTGTAGGTCACTTGATATTATTGTGGAAATAAGAGAAAGAAATGCTTATAAACAAGACGAAAAGATAATCCTCAGAATGGGAGAAAATATTTGCAAATGAATCAATAAAGGATTAATCTCCAAAATATACAAACAGCTCACGCAGCTCAATATCAAAAAAACAAACAACCCAATCAAAAAATGGGTGGAAGATCTAAATAGGCATTTCTCCAAAGAAGAAAAACAGATGGCCAAGAGGCACATGAAAAGATGCTCAACATCACTAATCATTAGAGAAATGCAAATTAAAACTACAATGAGGTATCACCTCACATCCTCATCAAAAAATCTGCAAACAATAAATGCTGGAGAGGGTGTGGAGAAAAGGGAACTCTCTTACAGTGCTGGTAGGAATGTAAATTGATACAGTCACTATGGAGAACAGTATGAAGGTTCCTTAAAAAACTAAAAATAGAACTACCATATGACCCAGCAATCCCACTACTGCGCCTAAACCCAGAGAAAAATTGTAACTCAAAAAGACACATGTACCACAATGTTCACTGCAGCACTGTTTACAATAGCCAGGTCATGGAGGCAACCTAAATGTCCATCAACAGATGAATGGATAAAGAAGATGTGGTACATATATACAATGGAATATTACTCAGCCATAAAAAGTAACAAAATTGGGACATTTGTAGATACTTGGATGGATCTAGAGACTGTCATACAGAGTAAAGTAAGTCAGAAAGAGAAAAACAAATATCGTATATTAATGATATGTGGAATCTAGAAAAATGGTACAGATGAACCGGTTTGCAAGGCAGAAACAGAGACACAGATGTAAAGAACAAATGTATGGACACCAAGGGGGAAAAGGGGAGTAGGATGAATTGGGAGTTTGGGATTGACATATATACACTAATATGTGTAAAACAGATAACTGATGAGAACCTGCTGTATAACACAGGGCACTCTACTTCACTTTGCTGTACAGTATAAACTAACACAACATTGTAAAACAACTACACTGCAATAAGAAAAGAAAATCAAAATTTTTAAAAAAGAGAAAGAAACGCTTACCAATTTTTAATGCATCCTATGAGAAAATCACAATGATAAAGTTAATACTTGGGGACAAACAGGGTTATCTTTGTGGAACACAGATCTGATCAGATCATTTTCTATTTCTAACATATTAGTGGCTTGTACAACAATGTTTTTAAAACTTTCAACATAGGAAGACCACTTAACGGGCATTTGGCACAAGTGTGGACTAGGAATTATAAGATATTCATCATAATTTTTAGAAAAGGAAAAAATATTTTAAAATGTATAATAAGGATGATGACAATGATACCTTTTTTAAGGTTTTATCAATGAGAGAGATGAAATCGCACTCTTTCACAGAGGTATCTATATCTGACTTGATGACAAATAGCTTAAGCTGTGGGTCTTATTCCACATCCAATTGGTTTCTTTTAGCATATTTTTTACCTAGTAGAAAGAAATATTAATAAAACTAAGTTGTCAAGAATGGCGGCAGAGATTATTCCATTCAGGACCAACTACTGAGGTACAAAGAAAGTAGTAAAGTGCAAAAGGTTTATCAAACAACTGTGTATTAAGAGTTAAACTTCTTGGACTACCCTGGTGATTCTTATCCACTGGTGACACAGTGGTTAAGAATCCGCCTGCTAATGCAGGGGACACGGGTTTGATCCCTGGGCTGGGAAGATTCCACATGCCACGGAGCAACTAAGCCCATGCACCACAACTACTGAGCCTGCACTCTAGAGCCTGCATGCCACAACTACTAAGCCTGCGTGCCGCAACTACTGAAGCCCAAGTGCCTAGAGCCCGTGCTCCACAACAAGAGAAGCCACTGCACTGAGAAGCCCACGCGTCGCAACGAAGAGTAGCCCCCGCTCACCACAACTAGAGAAAGCCTGTGTGTAGCAATAAAGACCCAAACTTAGCCAAAAAAAAAAAAAAAAGAGTTAAGTTTCTTTACATAAACAAGGACCTACTGTACAGCACAGGGAACTGAAGTCAATATCTTGTAATAATGGAAAATAATCTGAAAAAGTATATCTATATATATATGAATCACTTTGCTGTACAACCTGAAACACTGTAAATCAACCATACTCCAATTTTAAAAATGAGTTAAGCTTCTGGTGTGTAAATACTCTGCCGAGGGAAGAAGAGTAAAATTAAACAACAACCCTAATTATCAGATTGGGGTGCTTATTAGGCAAGTCTAGATTTTTACCTCTATACAAAAAAAAAAAAAAAAAAAAAAAAACAGTAAAACTTAGGTAAGTTTTGAAGCCATAATGTGCCCTTCAAAGTAAGTTTTATATAAAATGATTTAATGCTCTAGCAGGAAAATGATTCAAGTTAAAGTACACCTAGCTTTTAAATAATAAAAGTCCCCCAAAAGCTAATCTGGATTGCTTAGTCTGGGAAAAAATGTACAGAAAACGAGTCAGAAAAAAAGTCAACCTTGAAACAGCTTTCCTGGTAAGTTATAGTTAGGTCTAAAAACTTAATTAATGGGTGTTTAAAAGCACACTGCTTGAATGAGGAAGCATATAAATGAATGTATTTAGCTCATTTTTCTTTATGGAAACCACTTTCTAATTTTTTTCTAAAAATCACATGATGCTTAAAACCAGAAAACCCCTTAAAATACATGAAAAGAAATTCCAACTTGAGAGTAATGTTTATTTCAATCCCTAACCAATATGCCATTAGAAATTTCCCTGGGGAGCTGAACAGTAACTGATTAAGTGAATTAGTTAAACACTAACAAAAACACAAGGGGAAAGAGGATAGAAAGAAACCTCGTGCACCCTGAAGTACTGCTTTAGTGATAACCACAGCTGCATGAGCACTCACTTACTGGCAGCAGCCTAAAGAAAAAAAATAAGCACTCAAAGAAACGGAGCAGGGCTATTGGTACGTATCACAGGACTTGAAAATAGTTCCATTTTTAGAATGTATTTCAGTTTTTACAGGGATATATGGTATTTTTGCAAGGCTAAAAGCACATACATAAAAAAGTCAAAACTCGACCTAGTACACATCAGCAGATACTCATCCTATGATCTTTTAATTTTCTTAAAATTTTTATGTATTTATTTATTGGCTGTGTTGGGTCTTTGTTACTGCACACAGGCATGGCGCACAGGCTTAGTTGCTCCGTGGCATGTGGGATCTTCCCAGACCAGGGCTTGAACCCATGTCCTCTGCATTGGCAAGCAGATTCTTAACCACTGTACCACCTGTAATCTTTTAACTTGTACCTTTATTCAACAGCAAGTACTAAGAGTCTATTAAGAGCCACTTCTCACTTCCATACCTGCACCCTTTTTCCTTTTTGTATTGGTTCATCCATTCCAGATCTCCCAATAAGGCATGAACCCTTTCACATTCCGTCCACCTCTATGTTTGAGAATACATTACAGTTGAAGCCTCAATAATCAGTCAACATTTTTAGGACCTTTCTATCTATCAACCTGTGCCTCCATTTTGCTTCCCCGCTTACTGGAACCCAGTAGCTGAAAAACAAATGCTTTTTTTTTTTTCTCCCAGCTGCGCAACCCAGCGGCTTATTGGATTGAACCCAGGCCCATGGCAGTGAAATCGCACAGTTCTAACCACTGGACCGCCAGGGAATTCCCCAGAAAAGCAAACATCCTCCTATCTAAGCTCTGGAGAGTGTCACAGGACCATGTTATGTTTTAATATACTATCTTAGTTTGACCCCTGAGACACTTACTCAGGGCAACTATTCCATTGATACACATCTGTACAGCCATGCTGGTTGTTAAATAGTGAAATCACCTCTGTGGCTGTAGATAAATAACTACTCTTTCCTGAGGACTCACCTCCCCCACAACCATCCCCCGGAGGCTCCTGAACTTTCCCATGATGCAGCAGCTGGAACACCAGGAGGCTCCAGGACACTACCCAGAGCTATATCTGACATCCAATCTGATGGGTCAGTGCCTGTGTTGTTTTGACTGTCACCCCTGCACCCATTTCATTTAAGGACTAACTGCTTGGTTCCTGCTCACAGCACATTAAAATGTGAAGCTGTCTAAGAGGCAGGAAGGACAACAAAGAGGAAACTCTATTCTAGCTCTGCTGAGAGCTAGACGGTAAAAGAGGTGGTGAGAGAGGCAGATAACGGAACTGCAAAAACAGTAATAAATCTCTGATAGATACTATTAAAATGAAGTTTGAGGGTTATAAGAAGTATATAGGAAGGTGGGGCATAGCAGAAAGGGATAGGGAAAAGGCTTTCAAGATAAGTGTGAATCTAGATTCTAATACCACCTTCAGATTCCTTGGTTCCCACTGGATACAGCTCTGTCCCCATTGGGTTGTAGGCATTTGCTTCACAGTGTACCTTTTATGCCTTCTATTCCCAGCATCTGCTCTAATCTGGAAGTTCCCCACCCAATTCACTTTCATTGCCAGTGGAGCCAGGGTGTTAATTACCAGAGTTACCAGTGTTAGGAAAAATAGCTTGAGGAGTATGGCTTGGTATCTGCAGACTCCCACTGTACAAAATCATTGTAAAAATGGGAGTAGAGGGGATAGGTTTGACAACTTTGCTGAGAGGGTTGTCCATATAAAGAAAATAGCCCTCTGCTCCATTACTTGCTCTTCATTCCTTCCTTCTCAAATTTACACATAAAAGGGACTGACAAGAGGACTGGGAAATGTAATGGGTAGGGAGACCCTGCTCTAAAATACATATTCCATACCAGACTATTGAGAAACCCTTTGGCTAGCATGATCCCGTGTAATTACTTGTACTTATTATTTGAGAAGCAGCAGTTCTCCAGTTCTTCTGTACTGAGTCTGCATTGGTTTCTCTCTATTAATCTCCAAAAGGAAATTGGGGACAAGAGACTAGCAATTATTCTTTGGCAGGGGAAAAAACTTCAAGAGACGAAATACCAAGGAGGAGATTCTTCTTGGATTCATGCGAATAGTGTGATGTCGTCGAGAAAAAAAAATGAGTTAAACACACATACACACATATAATCTAGGAATTGCTCTTAAGGAAACAATTGTACCTGTGCACACCAATGTATGTATGTTATTCACTGCAGCGCTGGAAACAAGAAAGAGTCCACTAATGGGGGCATAGCATAAGGAAAGAAGTAGACTGATGTGTACTGAAATAGAAAAATCTCCCAAGCTTACTATGTGAAAAAAGCAAGTTACAAAATAATAATTAGATTTTTTTAAAATTAAAGTGTGTCTCTGTGTTAACTGGATAGAAAAAGAATTGAAAGGGTCATAACTGAATTATTTTGAAGGGTTATCTCCGGAGTGGGAAGTGGGGGGAGGGGACTTTCACTTTTTACATACGTGTGTATTGTTTGAATCTTTAACAGTGAGGTGTATTTATGTGTTATATAAGTGTTTTAAAAAGAAAAAAATAATGATAACGCAGCTAGAGGAGTAGAAACAAGACATTGCAAAGGGAAGACTTCCATTGTGAGAGGCAGACCCCCTGGGGTATTTAGAAACAAAACAGGTGACAGTTTTTGGAAAACACTAGGAGGACAGCACCAAGAGGAAGATGGCTTATTAAATTTTTAAATGAAAGTCAATGGGAAAAAAAGTCTTTGTGATCAGACCCACTGTCCGGCAGTGAGAAGCTACAGATTCCAATCCTAGGTTCAAAACTCACTGATTGTGTCACCCCAGGCAATTGCCTTAATCTCTGTGGGTTTCAGGTTCCCCATCTGGAAAAATGAGGGCATATTAGCATGTATGATTTTTACAGTCCTTTCCAACTCTCATACTCTATCATTTTAGCAATGATTATATCTGGGTCATTCACACATTGTGCTGAATGACTTTTGAGAAGACCTTAGCTTCGAGGAATTCCAAATGGTATTCTGATCACATAGTTATTACAGAATACTCTTCTGGCAAGATCATTAAATGGTACTACCAATCCTTAGAAAAGTAAGATTCAGCTCAGCACTGAAGTAGAGCACAACCTGGGACTTCTGGTCTGTGGCTAATTAGAGCTATACCAACATGGCTACAGTATCTCTGGAGTACCCACTAGCCACAGACCCCAGAAACACCCAGAGCACACTCCTGAAACATCACAGCGACCCTTTCCTCTACCACATAATGCCAAAAATGCCATAAACTGGAACAAGGTAAGGCTCAAAATAATCCACTCAGGATTTATTAGAAGCCAAACGGCCTCTGATTTTTTTCTCCTTTCAAGAGGGGACCAAAGCGGTTTCACTAACTGGAAAATAAATGGGGAGCTTCTAGATTCAGCTCTGGCAAGTAAAAAGCTCAGAAGTTGTCTTGCTATATACTTTAATACATTATAAATTAACTATACTTCAATTAAAAATGAAATTAAAAAGTTGTCACTCCCATTTGTACAAGAAAAAGCTAGACAAACTGAAAAATCAATAACTTTTCTTGGACCCACCAGAGAATTAAGGTTGCAAGGGAAACTCCAACCCCCAAATCTGAAGAGACAGGCTTATTCAAAAAGACACAGAGAGATCTGCTTACCTGGAGTAGAAACCGCCAGAAACATAATTGCGAGGGCCACTTAAATGGCAACTTTGAAGAACTGCTGAAGGCTGAGTGTGGACTTGTGTGAGAATAAGAAACTCCTGAACCTATATTTTGGTGAGTTTTATCTCTAGGAACCCACCGAGTTCTCAAAGTGAAGAGCTAAAAAAGATCTCCTCCTGGCTCTGAGGAGGAGAAGCGAAGAGTTATCATTGTGACATGCGTCAGACCTGTCTCTACAACAAAGGCCTATGCTCCAGGGGAAAATACTTTGCTTAAGCCTTATCCCAGCTGGGGGAAGGGCATTCTTCCCTCTCCAGCCCCCATTCCAGCCTTCCAGTCTCACCTAAGGGAAAAAAGCAAAGTCAATAGGGGTCTGAGCTTCCTGGAAGTGGGTAGGGAATGCTGAGGTCGGAGACAGGAGTAGGGGGCAGGGAGAACAAAAAGCTATACCACTGGATTACATTTTGTGAAGGTCAAAGACACAAGACACAGGTCCAACAGACACTGTGATTTAATCAGAAGATTATAAAATAACCTGCTCCCCCATACCACACCACCCCACCAATAGGGCTCCCGTATACTTAATAACACTGGATTACAGCTGCAAGACATGGAATCTCTTTCAAGGAGTTGTACTTGAGGAAACAAAATCAAGAGGGGAGACAAAAACAAGGACACTACAGGAATTTAACCCCCTGGCACCAATAATTACACTAAACATTAAACACAGCCCAACTCCCAGCCAGTTGAACATAAATCCTAACACAAGGGAATTAAACTAGAAACCAGTGACAGAAAAATAACTGGAAAATACCCAAATACATGGAAATAAAGCAACACACTTCCAAATAACCCATGGGTCAAAGAAGTCTGAAGACAAATTTTAAAACATTTTGAAGCAAGTGAAAATGAAAAGACAACATAACAAAACTTGTGAGAGACAGCAAAAGCAGTCCTTAGAAATTTATAGCATTAAATGTATATATTAGAAAAGAAGAGCTAAAATCAAAAGATGTGAACTTCAGCAAAAAAGACACACAGATGGCAAATAGCGAATGCAAAGGTGCTCAACATCATTTGTCATTAGGGTAATGCAACTTAACAACAATGAGATCCCACTACACACCTATTAGAATGGCTAAAGCCTAAAACACTCACAATACCAATTGCTCACAAGGATGTGGAGTTACAGGAACTCTCATTCATTGCTGGTGGGGATACAAAATGGTGCAGTCACTTTAGAAAACAGTTTGGCAATTTCGTATAAAACTAAACATAGTCTTACCATATAATCCAGAAATTGCACACCTATATATTTACCCAACTGACTTGAATACTTATACCTACAGGAAAACCTGCACACAGATGTTTCAGTCATAATCGCCAAAAGTTGGAAGAAACCAAGATGTCCTTCAGCAGGTAGGTGAATGAACAGACAAACTGTGGTACATCCAGACAACGGAATATTATTCAGCAATGAAAAGGAATAAGCTATAAATCCACACAAAGACATGGAAGAACCTTAAATGCACATTACTAAGTGAAAGAAGCCAATCTGAAAAGTCTATGTACTGTATGATTCCATTTATACAGACATTCTGGAAAAGACAAATTTATGAAGACAAAAACAGATTGATGGTTGCCAGGGGCTCAGAAGGAAGAACACTGAATAGGTAAGACACAGGGGATTTTTTAGGACAGTGAAACTATTCTGCGTGATACTGTAAGAGTGGATACATGGCACTATGTATTTGTCAAAATCTATAGAGCCTTACAGCACAAAGAGTGAACCTTATTGTATACAATTAAAAAAAAAAATCCCAGGATGGGATGCAGACTGTGGCAAAAGAATCTAATTATATTACAAATCTGTGAAACAGCCTCACTAAAGGGGTAAAGGAAAAAGATGCTGTCCCAAGTAACTGGAAATGAGTGGAGTCTGTAAGACTAAAGGCAAAAGGAATTTTGTATAAGCACTTTACTCTAGTTGATAAAGTACTTTCCCACGAAGGGTATGGGTTAACAATTTGAAACCTATGCATGTACACTGGAAATGAACAGTTAAATACTGAATGGTGGATGGTGGGAGCCATGTTTCTCACTACCTGGAGGGGAAGGTTATAGACAAGAGAGGGGAGGAGGCAAGAATGATTCATGTGGTAACGGATTAGAATTAGAGACATCAGTGTGATCTCATGTTTAGCTTAATATAGATGCAGCAGTTACATACAGATAATCTATTTACAGATATGTGTATATATGTGGGTTAGTATACACATATATTTGTATTTCCTTACTGAGAGGGCCTAGAAACAACAATGCCCCAAAAGAAAATAAAGCACACCTAAGGCCCAGATCTTAGTTTCTAATACCAATCTCCACTGAAAGAAACTAAGGCTTCTTGGAGAAATAGCTGATTCTAGGACTGAGGCAGGAAATATATAACATGGGCCTGGAGCACATTGTAGTACCAGAAAGTAAATAAGTGTTCAAGAAACACTTGACAGGGGTATGTCAAAGGGAAACAGAGCCAATTGAAAGAGCTCCAAATGCAAAGCTAGAAAGATTTGAATAAAATAAAGTAATAATGGATTCTAGCCAAAGTATTAAACAAATGAGTCCCTACTGATACAAATACGTGCTTGAATAAATAACAGAGAAAACAGAGAAAACTCCTATGAAGAACAATTCCAAATAGTGTCTATAGATACTTCACTCTCAAGGAGGTAGAGAATAACTTCCTTCTTCTTAAGTGTCAGCTATGCAGTGACTTCCTTCCAAAGAACACATTACGGAAAGGATGAAAAAAGAATAACTTCACAGTGGAGAAAACTGACAAACACTGCCTCAGCCAGGTGATCAAGGTGAACATCAGCAGCGATGAGTCATACTGACAGTATATACCTTTGATATGATGTGGTAAGAATGACACTTTACCTCTAGTCTTCTTCCCCCAAGCTCCAGTCTAATTATGAGAAAAACATCAAATCCCAACTTAGCGACAGTCTACAAATACATGGCCAGTAATCCTCAAAACTGTCAAGGTCACCAAATACAAAGAAAGTCTAAGAAACCATCACAGCCAAGAGGAGCCCGAGGAGACACGACAACTAAATGTAATGTGGTATCCTGGATGGGACATTAGGTAAAAACTCAACAGGCCCGAATAAAACGTATACTTAAGACAGAAATATAATATATAAATGAGGGAGAGATTAGAGGGCATACATTCTAAAATCTGACCAGGTATTTTCCCATTAAGGAACCTAAAGGAAGCCTTTAAAGTCTATGGACTATCATCATAGGCCTCATTTTATGGGGTCAGCATATTAAAACAGGTGAGGTTTATGGCCCCAACAGAGCTTCTGATATGCGCCACTTTTTTTTCAAGCTCAAAAAGCAGCAATGACAATTGCCATTCTCCTAGGCTGTGTTCAGGGAACTTTGAATATTATGAGGGTGATGGATCCCAAATTCCCTTTCCTTCTCCTCCCGGCACCACCCGCACAAATTGCTCGAGTCAGTTTGGGACAGCCTGAGATGATGACGGGAGGTTTCTCCATGAGCTGAAGCCCAAGATGTTTTCTGTTTTTCTCTGAAGGAATACTATGATCTTTTTTCACAGTGGGGCAGAACAAACAGAACTGTTTCACAACTTCCATGGTGGATTTCAAACACCATCGGGTTTTTCATTTCAAAAGTTTTTTTTTTTTCCTCCCTGGGACATCGGGAGGTTATGTTGAGGCTGGCAGGGGTGGTCTGGGCATGTTCTCACACACGAGGGGGAAATGGTCTGCTCATACTCCACCTGGGCTTTGAAGTCACCTGTGACTCTTCTGGTTTATTCTCCATGTCTAATTGGTCCTATTGATCCGCACTCTGAAATTTCTCCAGAACTTATTCTCCCCTCCTCTGCATCCCTACTGTCTTAATTCAGGCCTTTGCTCTTTTGCCTAGATTGTTCAAAAATAACAGTTTAACTGTCTTCCAGTCTCCAGCACACTCTTCCCCTGAATCCATCCTCCACGCTGCCATAAATTCTCTAAAAAACAATCTGATTGCATCATTCCTCTGCTTCTAAATCATTTGATGACTCCTTGGTTACAAGATAAGGTCCAAACGCACAGACAATCTGGACCCCACCTAGATTTCTAACTGGATCTCCCAACCTATCTCCTGCTCTCAGGCCTCAGACACGCAGACTCTGTTTCTTGAGCAGAAAAGGTTTTCTCGTGCTGCTGTGTGCTTTTACCTGTGCTGCTCTCTCTGCCAGGAATGTCTCCTCATTCTACAGTTAGGGAGTAGCAGCAAGGCATGCTAGGTAGAAAGACAAGGAAGTGAGGGGAAGAAGGGAATTGAAGAACATTACCAAAACAGCACAGTTCATATCTGGCTGTTCCATAAAATCCTGAATGAATGAATGACTGAATTGCTGACCAGGAGTTCCAGGCTGCGGAGGCAGGCAAGTGAGAACAGATGGACTATAAGAATAGCTCTGAATTTTTTCCTGTTATTCAACCCCTTTTTCTATTTGCCTCCTCCTCCCCTTCTCTCAGATCTCTGTGTTTATGTTTCTTCTAATTTACAGACTACTACAACACTACCTCAGATGCATTTAACCATGCCATGCATAATTTATTTATTCATTCCTCATAAGTCAATCCCTCCAGCCATCTGGAAAACAAGAACCACTTCTACTGCCTTTCAAGCTCTTTTTAACTAATCTTTTTAGTACGTGCCATTGTGCCTGGTACAAAATGTAGTATTTTATGCACAGTTTCACCACCGAACATCAAGGACTTTATGACCTTTTTTTTTTTCTGTTGTTGCTGTTGTTGTGTTCATTAAGAAATCCCATGTGAAAACATTAAAGTAAGAACAATTAAAAAGCAAAGCAAGAAAATTATATCACTACAGAGTATTGTGAGTGGACTGAATTTTGTGTGTGGCTCATGGAAAATAGCCTCATTATTATATGGTCAGATCTTGGGAGCCACAAGTAGTAATTCTCCTGTAAAGGCTAGTGAAAAGTGGTGAAGGATTACTCATGTAAAACCATATTCCACAATCATAAGCAATGTCAAAATCTTGTCTGCCTCAGTTTTCTAGTTTATTAAACAGGAATAATGGATACTTGCCCCAATCACCTACCGAGAGCAACATGAACACATGAAAAGTACTTTAGTCATACAGATGCCATATGAAATCATTTTTCATTAGAAGCAGTGATGATAACTAAGCTAAACCACTCTGGTTTAGCCAGAAGGCTTAAGTAGAGGTAGCCAGTTTAAGTTAATGGATACCCTAACTGACCACTTCACTGGGGCCGGTAATTGGTATAACTAGCTCACTATGGTTATAAGTACACAAAATGGACATGATATACACATGTCCCTTTTATATTAGTAGGAAAATAGGAAAAACCACCAAATACCAAACCATGAGTACCTTTCTTTTATGAACTTTAAATTCAGGGGTTCTCTTCTCCTGTCACTGCCCTGAGGTAATGTTACCAGGCAAATTTCTTGTTATCCTTTTGAACCTGTGGTTTTTACACCGGTATGTTCATCCCAAGTTAGTCACCTCTCCTCAGAGAAGCCTTCCCTGACCTTTCCAACTACAGTGGTATTCCCCCGTTATCATCTACTGTCAGTTTATTTCCTTGCTAGTAATTAACTAGAGAATCTGTTTGTTTACCTACCCAACTAGATATAAATTCCAGATCAGCTTGGATCTTATCTATGTTAATCCTGCCACTGTATTCCCAGTGCCTAGAGTAGTACCTGGTTCGTAGCAGGTGCTAGAAGAGTATTTGTTGAATGAGCATGTGAAAGAGTTTGTCCTCACAGTGACAATAAGGTTAATTCAAACTTTTTAGCATGACATTCGGGCCCCAATTTACTTATTTGGACTTATATTCTGCCTCTTTATACCTCCGTATATTATGCCTGTTGCTATCTCTGTAAAAGCTTGCTTTCTGCCTTCAGTGCTCTTCCTCCTACCAAATAACTTCTCTTTCAAGGCCCTTCTCAAACACACCTTTTCTGTGAAATTTTTTCCAATCCTACACACACAGACACACACACACACACACACACACACACACACACACACACAGAATGAGTCCTTTGCTAAGTTCTTACAAGAGCTATAGCACTTACAATATAGGGTTATAATAGACATAAAATAATAATGATGATGATTATGATAGCTAACATTTTATTGAGCATTAACTCGATGTCAGGTACATGTCTCATTTAATCCTGAAAACAACTCTTAAGGGGTAGGTACTATCATAAGTACTTATGCGTCTGTTAGGCTAGCTAGAATCAACTTCATGAAGGCAGGGATGGTGCCTTAAAACCTTGCTAATTCCTAGAACCTAGCAAAGTATCTGTAACATCATAGGCCCTTAATACAAATTTGCTAAATAATGAATTCTGACAGTAGTTTCTTGTCCCCTGACTTCACTTTGAGAATGGCAATCCCAATCACTTAAAGAACCAGGCAATAGTTTTAAGTCAGTATATAAATTTAATCTTAAAGTGATGCAGTCCTTTCTAATTACAACAAGAAATTCAGAAGTCATAAAAGAAAATGGTTATATACCTAGCTATACAAAAATTTTAAAATATTTGTAGATTAAAAAACCAAAGTTAATGGGACTTGCCTGGTGGCACAGTGGTTAAGAATCTGCCTCCCAGTGCAGGGGACACGGGTTCAAGCCTTGGTCCAGGAAGATCTCACATGCCATGGAGCAACTAAGCCCATGCACCACAACTACTGAGCCTGCGCTCTAGAGCCCAAGAGCCACAACTACTGAGCCCATGTGCCACAACTACTGAAGCTCGTGCACCTAGAGCCCATGCTCTGCAACAAGAGAAGCCACCACAATGAGAAGCCTGTGCACCACAATGAAGAGTAGCCCCCGCTCATCGCAACTGGAGAAAGCCCGTGCACAGCAATGAAGACCCAACACAGCCAAAAATTAAATAAATAAATAAATAAATAAATAAATTTAAAAAAAAGAACAGTTAAAAAAAAAGTTAACAAAGGCAAACCAGAAATAGAAAAAATATACATTCAACCTATGTTAGACAAAAGATTAATAATAATAATAATAAAGCGCTCTTATTAAAAGATAAGAAAAGATAATCAGCCCATTAGAAAAACAGGAGCATCATATAAACAGGAAACTTCCAGAAAAAGAATTTTTTTTTTTTGGCCACACCACGCAGCTTGTGAGATTTTAGTTCCCTGACCAGGGATTGAACCCAGGCCCTTGACAATGAGAGTGTGAAGTCCTAACCACTGCACCACTAGAGAATTCCCCAGAAAAAAGAAATTTAAATGGTTTAATAAACATGAAAATATGCTCAAGCTCATTAATTTTAAAAGGTGAAAATTAAAACAATAATAGGGATGTATGTATATATCATATTGTAAAGATGAAAAGAGAATTGTAATATTCAGCACCAGCAAGGCTGTGGAGAAATAAGCACTCTTACACACTCATGCTACAGAAACGCTCTCACACACTTAAAAGATACACATACACATACACACACACACACACACACACACACGGTTGTCCACTGTGGCATTGTTTGTAATAGCAAAAGATTGGAAGCAATTGAAATGTGAACCAATAGAAGAAGCTTGGTTAAGTAAACTATGGTAGAGCTATACCATGAAATTGTATGCAGCCAATGCAAAGAATGATGTTACTGCATAACCAAATAATAAAGGGGAATTTTCATTTTATAAATATATTCCAGATAATAAAAAATCAATTATAAAAAAGGGAAATGATCTGAACAGACACTTCATCAAAGAGGATATAAGTTTGGCAAATAAGCACATGAAATGATGTTCGCCATCATAAGCCATTAGGGAAATGAAATTAAAACCATGACGAGATAACACTGCTTAGCTGTTAAAATGGTTAAAATAAAAATTACTGAAAATACTAAGAGCCGTGGAGGACGCAGAACAAGTGGAACTACTACGTGTGGCTAGCTCAGATGCAAAATGGTACAGCCACTCTGGAAAATGGTTTGGCAGTTTCTTATAAAGTTCATCATACATGTATCACACAATCCAGAGATCCCACTCCAGGGTATACTACTCAGGAAGAGAAAGGAATGAACAACTTAGATGAATCTCCAAGGCATGAAGCTGAGTGAATGAAGTCAGTCTCAAAAGTTGACATACTATGTGACTTCATGTATATGACAGTCTCAAAAAGGAAAAATTATGGGACAGAGAACGAATCAGTGGTTATTACCAGGGGTTGGGAGTAGGGGAGGTCTGACTGTAAAGGGTAATAAGAAGGAATTCTTTGGGGGTGTTGAACTGTTCTGTATCCTGTTGGTGGTGGTAATTACGAGCATCTATGCATGTGTTAAAATTCACAGAACTGTGTGCCAGGAGATAAATGAGTGTTATTGTACGTACATTGGAAATAATTTTTAAAAAGATAAACTGTCATCAGCAGTAATGATACCTTCTATTTCTCCATCTAAGGGAGGAACATCATCTCTCATGGAGAAATCCATAGCTGTCCCTGGTATGTCCATCAAGTCCTCATCACTGGAGCTGCTCTGAAAGCTATTGAAACTCCCCTGCTGAAAGCCTCGGTTATCCATGGCTCCTGTACAGAAAGAAAAACAGGAGGTTTATTACAATGACTCCAAGCCTCTTACCACTTCTTCTTCTTTTTTATTGTGATAAATACATATAACATAAAATTTATCATTTAAACCATTTTAAACTGATAATGCATTTAGCACATTTACAATCATGTACAATCATCATCACCATCCATTTTCAGACATTTTTCATCGTCTCAAACAGAAACTCACTACCCAGTCAACATAACTCCCCATCTCCCTCCCACCCCAGCCCCTTATAACCTCTGTTCTCTTTCTGTGTCTGTGATTGGCTGATTCTGGATATTTCATATAAGTGTAATCGTATAATATGTGGCCTTTTGTGGCTGGCTTCTTTCACTTCTCATAATTTTTCAAGGCTCACCCATGCTGCAGCATGTATCAGTACTACATTCCTTTTTAGAACTGAATAATACCCATTGTATGCATATACCACATTTTATTTATCCATTTATCAGTTGCTGGACATTTGGGTAGTTTTCACCTCTTGAGTTACTATTTATTTGTATGTCTTCTTTCATACTCTTACTTTGACAATATAAACATACAAATTACTTAACATAGTCAGTTACCCTCCAGATACAATGCACCGCTACCCTTACTATGTAGTTGATATCAGTTTTTTGAGAACCATGCAAATGAGCAAATCAAATGAGGACATGCATACAAAACTCACGAGAGTTCACAAGTAATCACTTGAAATTACAACTAGACACCAGTATTGAGAAATGTGCTAGCCATCTGGAAGTGGAAAAACATTATTTTATGCCTCTGACTCTCCCAGAGCTCCTAACGCAATATAGATGCACAGAAATACTGGCAGAAAAGAGGCATATTGTGCTGCTCAATGTTGTTTTCTGCTCAAGAATTTAATATTAAAGATAAAACCCCACGGGCTTCCCTGGTTGCACAGTGGTTAGGAATCCGCCTGCTAATGCAGGGGACACGGGTTCGAGCCCTGGTCTGGGAAGATCCCACATGCCACGGAGCAACTAAGCCCATGTGCCACAACTGCTGAGCCTGTACTCTGGAACCCACGAGCCACAACTGCTGAGCCCAAGTGCCGCAACTGCTGGAGCCCGCGCACCTAGAGCCATCCGTGCTCCACAACAAGAGAAGCCACTGCAATGAGAGGCCTACACACCACAACAAAGAGTGGCCCCTGCTCGCTGCAACTAGAGAAAGCCCGTGCACAGCAAGGAAGACCCAATGCAGCCAAAAAATAAAAAATAAAATAAATAAAATTAATTAATTAATTTTTAAAAAAAGATGAAACACTTTCTATATCCCAAGTGGGAATCTTCAGATTATAAAATTTTACTCAAAAACATCCTAGTATATTGATTAAAAAAAAAAAAAACCACCACCACTACAGTCAAGTTTACTTTACCTAGCCCTGCCCTCCTCTCCATTTTTTTTTATGAACTCTTGATCAAATTTCATAGTTAGCAAACTTCTATTGGATTAGGCAAATAGTACTCTTTTAAGAAACTTCTTACTCTGGGTTATCAGAGTTATGTGCAAGAATGTGATAAAGACCAAATAAGTTAAATTAAACTTTAGGCGGACTTCCTTGGTGGTCCACTGGTTAAGACTCTGTGTTCCCAATGCAGGGGGCCGGGATTCGATCCCTGGTCGGGGAACTAAGATCCCACATACTGCAACTAAGGCCTCATGCCACAACTACTGAGCCTGTGCACCGCAACTAGAGAAGCCCACGAGCTGCAACTAGAAAGCCCATACACTGCAACTAGAGAAGCCTGCACACTAGAACAAAGACCCAGCACAGCCAAAATCAATTATTTTTTTAAAAATTATTAATTAATTGATTAAACTTTAGGCCTAAAAAACTGGAATCACAGCAGTTAAACTAAATATTTTAAACCCTGAGCATAAAGGAGAAAGAACCAACATTTACCAGGACTTTAATTAATTTTTAGGCCCTAGGCCATGTGCTTAAAGTGAACTCTTTGACTTAATTTTTCCAGCATTCCTATGCTGCGGCATTAGCACTCCTAGTGTGGGTGAGGAAACTAAAGCTCAGAGAGGCTAAGTAGCTTGCCCAGCTAGTTTTTTTTTTAAAAAAGGGTAAGCTCCAAATCATGTGTTCAATTCACAACATCTCTCTTATGATAAAGTGGTCAGCCTGATCAGCATGAGTGACATTCATAAACCACCTATTATGTATGAAACATTGTGAGACAGTGGGACAGATACAAAAATGATGCTGGGTAGGCCAGATGAGATGAACTTTGGGAGGCAAAGACTTGGGAGTTATCAACATCAAGGTGATGACTGAAACCAAGAGAACAGATATTCCAAGAGAAATCTGCTGTTCACCTATAGATAAGGATGAATATAAATAAAAGAAACACATTCTCAACAACCTTCTTTAGCATATACCAATAGTTTGAACTCTGTGCAGACGTAATTCTGGTTCTCCAGGAACATTACCATGCTTCCACAGTGACATATGGTCAGGTGGAGAAGGTAGGGTCATTTACCCAGAGGTACTAATAATTTAGAAAATGATCTATCATAAAACCATTCCCTCAGCTACAAAATCTCTAACCTTCCTATGTGGATCAAATGTTTCCTAGGATACTAAGAATCCATGGTTTGCGGCTTCAGCCAGCTCCTCGCTGCCAGCCAATCCTTCATCCGCACTAGATTCTTCCCCCTGCTCTATCCTGCTTCCTTCACGCCCCTTCTCCGAGCACACCTGTAAAAATGCACTTACACGAATTCCCTGCCTCCACTGCCGCTTCTAAGTCTGACCTGACTACCACAGGACCCTTACCAGTTTTTTCCTATTACTAACGACATATAGGAAATTCTGAATCTCTCAGTCTTCCCCATCCTGTCATCCATGAAGAAGTGTCTTTAGTCTTTAAGAAAAACAAAATAGTCTCTCTACTTTGCTCTGGATCTGACTGAGATAAAAGATCCTTACAGGCCTTACTCTGAGTTACTTTATCTTATTCCTTGAGGAAACCTACTATCTCTAGCTCTCATCTCTATCTCAAGCTCCAGTCATGAATTCCCAAGAATTCCATTTGATACTTCTGTTGCTGCTTCAAACTCAACAGGATGAAAATGAAAAACACACAGAAATAACATTAACTTAAACACGGATAATAAAATCCAAACAAGGCATGCTCCTTGCCCTCATCCCTCACATCAACTTTCCCTTTTCTCTTTTTTTTTTTTTTTTTTGGCGCACAGGCTTAGCTGCTCCACGGCATGTGGGATCTTCCAGGAGCAGGGATTGAACTCATGTCCTCTGCATTGGCAGGTGGATTCCCAACCACTGTGCCACCTAGGAAGCCCTCAACTTTCCCTTTTAAATGTAGGTGGCATCACAGTCAATATCTGCACCTAATATTTGTCTAGCTCTGGGACTTACTATGTTCAACAAACCTATAAAAGCATTCAACCTTAAGAGTAGGATTTCCAGGTTTCTAGAAATCTTAACAGAAAATGAGCACCATTTTAGCTGATGAGAAGAACTCAAGAGATTTTCTTTCTGTTTAAATTCATCCAATGCCCATGAATTCCAGTGACCAGCACTGAAAGTAGGCAAGAAAATGTGCAAAACGATGCAGGATCCTTTCCCTCTTTCTTCACTGGTTACATGTTTCATTCAGGAAATGATTTAAAATACACAGTTGCTGCAACTCTACATTAGCCACACAAATCACGGGAAGAAAAAGTATGGAGAGTCTAAATATAATTTATATTTGGCTTTGGAACATGTCCTGTAGTCATATTTTCAGAGGGTGTACCTATTTTTCTGGGAATTCATTAAAACAAAATAATGACGCTACAAGATGAAGACTCAACAAAGGAGAAGCTGGAAAACTTTTCCGTTTCCCCACAGGGACCTTACAAACTCCTTCCTGTAACCCACTGACACAGAACAATCCAGCTAAATTGAGCTGCCTCATTTCAAACATTTCGTGGAGCAGCTATCTGGTCCAGTGTTTGGGTTATAAAGTGCTTCCTTAATAAGTACATAGAAATAAAGGGTCAACCAAAGAAAACTAGAAGCAGCAAGCAGATCAAGCAAAACAGATGCAACAAATTGGAGTTCAACAAAGAAAATAAACATAATCAGTGAAACTCAAAGTGGTATTTTGCCCGTGGATAACCCATTCTGGTAGTCTTTGGTTTTATTCTGCAGAGATAAAAAAGCTCCAGAGAAAAAGTTAAAGCAGCAGAATATGAGAAAATAATTCAAAGTTCCTCCAAGTTGAGATTTGATCCTGCATTCAGTTGAACTCCAAGCCTATTGCTCTTTCCATCACACTTTGGGGCTTCACTATGACATGTGAGTCCAGAGAATGGCACATCTGGAATAAATCAAACCTCTGGATGGTCACAAGCCTGAGGTAGCCAGAATTTAGGGTAGAGCAGTAACAAAGCAACACGATTTGACTTATCATCCCAACTAGTGGATCACTACAGGACTGGTCGTACAATGGAGGGCTATGGGGGAGGGCAAACAGGGAAAAATGTAGTTTGGTTGATATCTGCATTACGTACCTGACACTTACAGTGCCTTCTGTCACCTTCTTGCTTAAAATCATCAGCTGGTTCCCCACTGCCTTTTGGGTCAAGTTTACATTTCTTTGCATGGCATTCAGAGCCCCATCAAACCCAGATCCCATCTACCCAGACAGACATCTCCTGCCATAGATTTGTTATACTCCACATAGGCCATGTACTTTTACACCTCCATGCCTTTGCTCAGGCCAGATATTCTATCTGAAATCCCATCCAGCCCCCATCCTCTTTTTAGCCTGGTGAAATCCCCTTCAATCCATCTAGGGCCAGCTCAAACAGGCTTTCCTTCAACACCCTCTTTGTTCAGACATCTATGCTGATTGCATAATCTCTTCCACTTGAGTCTTGTGACTGCACCATGTCCTTCTCATTTCTGTTGTCTCAACAACTCCAGTGTTGTTCCAGAGAAGGTATTCAATAAATGCTTATTAAGGAGGATTCTAGTTGGGGAGGAAGGGTTAACAGCCAATCAACATATTTATATAGCCAACACTTAATAAATCTATGCCTTGTACTATGAGGGCAGAGGATTAAGGATACAAAAAGTGTCTGTTGCCCTGTCATTGCTCTCAAGGAATTTATGATCTAGTTGGGGAGGAAACTTTCACATAATGCAATTACACAACAGCTAAGTGTTAAACTGTTCGAATAAAAGTGAAATTGGCATTTAGAAAATGGAAGGGAGATTGCAGAGAAGGCTTCATGGAAGAAAGAAGGTATTCCAGGACCAGGAAACAAAATGGCCAAAGATGAAGATGAGGCTGGCATTTGTGCCTGACTAGACGACAGGGTAGCTGTATGTGAGCAAATGGATGGGAAGCCAATGGAGTCACTGCAGTTTTTGAGGAGCAACATGATAATTTTAGGAGGTAAGTGTGGCAGCAGTGGACTGGAAGAGAGAGGATGAAAGGGCTAGGAAGGCAGTTTGCTACTTCCAGTTTCTTTTTTTTTTTTTTTTTCTTTTTCTTTCTTTTTTTTTTGGCTGCGTTGGGTCTTCATTGCTGCGTGCAGGCTTTCTCTAGATGCAGCGAGTGTGGGCTACTCTTTGTTGCAGTGCTTGGACTTCTCATTGCAGTGGCTTCTCTTGCTGCGGAGCAGGGGCTCTAGGCACACGGGCTTCAGTAGTTACGGTGCACAGGCTCAGTAGCTGTGGCTTTTGGGCTCCAGAGTGCAGGCTCAACAGTTGTGGCACACGGGCTCAGTTGCTTCGCGGCATGTGGGATGTTTCCGGAGCAGGAATCGAACCCGTGTCCCCTGCACTGGCAAGTGGATTCTTAACCATTGCACCACCAGGGAAGGCCACTACTTCCAGTTTCAATGTAGGTGATTGGGGATGGAGGAGGAAGTGGAGAAAAGGGGAGGAGGAGTGCATATTCCCAACAGTTGCACTGAAAGATCCAGGTGAGGATGGGGTGGGATGGTACTTAATTTGTGGTATGGCATACTAGCACCTTGTTTAACTAGTGACAGCAACAGGTGTTTATACAAATAAATTGATACCTCCATCTCAACCAGCCCATTTGGCAAAAACAAATGTATAAACCAATGGGTAGGCTGATACACATGACCCTTCAAATAAAAATATAAAGTATATCTCATATTCCAATGCTAATAAGCACAAAGAAGCAATAAATTTTTCTATTTCTTATTTTGGCTCAAGAACGATAACTGTTGACCTGCACATGGCATTCTGTGTAAGTAATATATTCCAGACACCACAAATGTGGAAAAGGGAGGATGCAAGAGGTAGAAAGGGTTAAGAGAGGCATTATACCATTTACCAAAATATGAGTATTGTCTTTTCACTTAAAAGAAAGAACATTAAGTCAATCCTAGGTATAATACTGAAGGTGATAAGAACTGGCACATACGTAAAATCACCCTTTTTCTACCCACTATACTTTGAGCTGCTTGAGGACAGGGTGACTTAAATCTGTGTTCCTAAGTGCCTGACACAAAGAGAGAGCTCAGTAAATAATCTAGTTTATACTCCAATACCAGTTTTAGTTGCTTTATTTTGAGAGGAAGAAATGAAATGCAAATCTTGGATAGTAGTCTCTGAGGTGCCTTATTTCAGAGGTTTGGGCCAATCCTTAGCCCAGTTCCTTCTCTACCTGTCAAGATTTCAAGTAAAAAGTCCCAGGAGGAAACAATAGTGCTTCTTCTCACAGTGTGGTCTTCATCTTGGAATCATCCTCACAGACAAGTAGGAGATATGAGAAAAGATAAGACTCAGGGCAGGCAGTATGAGGACAGCAATTCTCAAACTTTTTGGTCTCAAAATCCCTTTAGTCACCAAAATTATTGAAGGACCTAAAGAGCTTTTATTTATATGGGTTCTATCTATAGATATTTACTGAATTAAAAATCAACACACAGAAATGTTTAAAATAAATATTAATGTATTTAAATATAACAATACTCAACCCATATGTTAACATTAACTTTTGAAAAAAAAATCTATATTTTCCAAAACAAAATTAGTGAGAGGCATTTTGCAAATCTTTTCTTTTTTAATTTTTTTTTATTCTTGCATTTCTTTCTTTCTTTCTTTCTTCCTTCCTTTTCCTTCCTTCCTTCCTTCCTTCCTTCCTTTTTTCTTTCCTTCTTTGCCACACCACACAGTTTGCAAGATTTTAGTTCCCTGACCAGGGTTTGAACCTAGGCCCCCTGCAGTGGAAGTGCAGAGTCCTAACCACTGGACCACCAGGGAATTCGCACAAATCTTTTTAATGTCTGCCTTAAAAGGACACATATTCCATTAGCCATCAGAGCAATGACATCAGCACCTGCCATACAGCCTCTAGAAAGCTCCACTGCATATTCATGAGAAAATAAGAATGAAAAAGGCAAAGAAGGTCTTAATACGAAAATAGTTTTGACTTTGCAGACCCCACAAAAAGGCCCCAGGAAGCCCAGACCGCTCTTTGAGAACTGTTAAAGGAGAGAAAGAACACAGAAAGGAGAAACCTTACTTGGGCAACACTCATGATTGGTAAGAAGGAAGAAGGGGACAAACCAATCAGATGAGACCGTGTTGACAGATGAAGGAAGTGGAAGTGAAGCAAACCACAAACTAATATTTCCTATAAATATTTTTCTAAAGGAGAAATAGCCTTGATATATAAAGAGATTGTTCAAATCATTAAAATTGAATCCTGGGGCGTCCCTGGTGGCGCAGTGGTTAAGAATCTGCCGGCCAATGCAGGAGACACGGGTTCTAGTCCACGTCCAGGAAGATTCCACATGCTGCGGAGCAACTAAGCCCGAGCGCCACGACTACTGAGCCCACACGCTGCAACTACTGAAGCCCATACGCCTAGAGCCTGTGCTCCACAAGAGAAACCACCACAATAAGAAGCCTATGCACTGAAATGAAGAGCAGCCCCCGCTCTCTGCAACTACAGAAAGCCCACGTGCAGCAATGAAGACCCAATGCAGCCAATAAATAAAAATAAATACATAAATAAATAAATAAAAATTTTAAAAGATCGAATCAATGAATGAAAGGGCAAAAGATATTGGTAACTAGATAATTTATTAATGAAAAGGGGAAAAGGGACTTTAAAAATTCAGAGAAATTAAAATTGAAACAACAATATGCGATCTTCCCTTAGCATTTATCTGGTTTTATCTCAGAGATTTCTTTTTTTTTTTGGCCTTGCTACACAGCTTGCTGGATCTTAGTTCCCCAACCAGGGATCAAACCCAGGCCCCTGCAATAAGTCCTAATCACTAGACTGCCAGGGAATTCCCTCAGAGATTCTTCAGATATGATAACATCCTGACAGAAAGGCTTCCAAGAGAGTGACAAATAAGATGGCTAGAGAAGCACCAGGCCTGACAAAGACACCACTCAAATTTTATAGATCACTTTCACTTTAGAATATATCAGTAAAACACTGAAATAAACTTTAAGAAATTGAAATATAGCATTACATTGAAAGATGTGCCTACTATAAATAAGGAGAGTTTATTCTAAGAACACAAGACTGATATCACAAGGGAAATTGTCACTATCACTTATCAGATTAACAGATAAATTTTTTTTAATTTATTTATTTTATTTATTTATTGGCTGTGCTGAGTCTTTGTTGCTGCACACTGGCTTTCTCTAGTTGCTGCGAGTGGGGGCTACTCTTCATTGTGGTGTGTAGGCTCCTCATTGTAGTGGCTTCTGTTGTTGTGGAGCACGGGCCCTAGGCGCGTGGGCTTCAATGGTTGTGGCACATGGGCTCAATAGTTGTGGCACACGGGCTTAGTTGCTCTGTGGCATGTGGAATCTTCCCAGGGCAGGGCTCGAACCCGTGTCCCCTGCCTTGGCAGGTGGATTCTTTACCACTGCGCCACCTAGGAAGTCCAACAGATAAAATTTTAAAGGCCATAATTATCTCAACAGATGTCAAGAACAGATTTTTTAAATTTATATTTATTCCAGATTAAAATAGTTTAAAAAATATTCCCGGTGGAAAATTTGTTTCTTGACATGACACAGAACAGTCAAATTAAAACCAAGAAGCAAAATCTCATTCTCCCTTAATACAGGAAGACAATGATGCCTCTTGTTGCCTATTATATTTAACATGATAAAAGAAAACTTTAAGAGGAAAATAGTGAAGAACGTATACGAGAAAGGAATATATTCTGATCTTTGAATTGCATGAACACGTATCTATACAACTCTAAGAATATTAACTAAAAATAACTAATGGTAATAAATGAATTCAGAAATTATAAGGCGTACAGACAAAAAACATTGCATTCCCATGTACTACCATAGAACTAGAAAATACGATAATTTATTTATGATAGAGACATAAACTTGAAACGATATTACTTTAAAATTTATAAAATCCAAGAGGAGGAAAAAAGAATGACATAAATCAACAAAGATGTATCATGCTCTTGGATAGAAGTCTAAATACAGTAAGAACAAAACAGACACTAATTTGAATTGTATTACAACTATGTATTAATCTAGAGTCCCAATGGCATCCTTTAGATAACTTGAAAGATTGATAGTGAACTTCACCTAGAAGAATAAGCAGGCAAGGATACTAGTGTATATATTTTCTTAAATGTAAGTATGGCAAGCACAATCTGTCAGATTTTAATCTTCTACAAAGAAACAATCATCAAAACTTTATGGTATTGGATTAAGAATAGAGACTCTATCAACAGGAACACACTAGTATAAGAACTTAATAGCTGATAAACCAGAAGCAACACAAATATAAGGAAAGAATCAATCACTTTTTAGTAAACAGTTCAGGGACTGCTAGATATCAAAATGAAAAACAATATACAATTACAACATATACTACACTGCAATAAATCCCAAATGGGTTTTTAGGATTGGTTTTAAAAAGAACACAGAATAGTATATTCATCCCAGGTGTGGTAAACAGACAAAGTTATTTCTGACCATGAAAAAATATAAAATGGATTAATTCATATGTACGAAAATAAATAACTTTTTGCATCAGGAAATGTATGCAGTAAAATGAAGTGAAAGAAACAGAAAGGGAACAAATCTGTGTCATCATTGGTAAAAGTAATTAAAAAAGGTGGATGCACATATTTAAGTAAAAATCAAAGGAGGATTTCTGATTTCTGGTCAAGCATGTAAGGAGCTTGGAAGTCCTCACTGTCATCCTCACAATGAAAAAATTTGAACAAACTGAAAATCAACAACTCTCCTTAGATTCATCAGAGAACTCAGATTACAGGGCAAACTACTGTCCCCAAACTTAGGGAGACAGACAGGTGGATACTGAGAATCATAACTTACACTAGTGGAACCCTCTTTGAGAACCAGTGCCAGGGTAGGAGAACCTAAATTGTAATTGAAGAACAGCTGGAGGCTTAGTGTGGACAAATTTGAGAGTTAAGAACTCGAAAAGGCCCGGTCTTAGGGGCACCATACACTTCTATGACTTTTACCTCCAGGAGCCCTAATATGTTCTCACAGGGAAGATCAGAATAAAATCCCCTTATGCTTCCAGTAGGGGCAGGAAAAAGAACAGGGCATTCTGTTCTTTTTAACAAGGCTGGCCCTCAAGAGAAACTATTTTACCAGTGCCTAACCAACTTAGGGGAAAAGAAAACGGAATTCTAGCTCCCTCCAGCCCTCCTGTCCCACATAAAGGAGAAAAAAAAAAAAAAGAAAAGAAAACTGAGAAGCACTTGTGAAGTTCACAACCAAGGGGGCACAGGCTTACTATAAAAGACTGAAACCTAATCATAGGACTACAGAACACGTCCCTTCCCTCACGCCTTACTAACACATCAACAGGGCTCATGAATAACAGGAGAACACAACTGTAAGAACTGCAAAACCCAAACACATAGGAGAGAGAAAAACAAAGACATTAGAGAAAATGTTTAGCCTCTGACACATACAGATACAGCAAACAGTAAACATATCCTAATCCCTATCCAGATAAACATAATATCTCACACTAAAGGCCTATTTACCTTAGTTGCTTTTACCCAGTATATCATGTCCAGATTTCAAAAAAATAAAGTTATAAGGCATGCTAAAAGACCAGGGGAAAAAAAAAAAAAACATAGCGTGGAGAGACAGAGCAAGCATCAGGACCAGAGTCAGATAAGGAAGGAATGCTGGAATTTCCAGAAGAGCAATTTAAAATAACTATGATTAATATGCTAAGGGCGTTAATGGAAAAGGTGGACGACATGCAAGAACAGATGGGTAATGTAAACAGAAGGATGGAAAGTATAAGAAAAAATCAAAAGGAAATACTAGAAATGAAAAACGCTATAAGAAAAAAAAAGACTAAGAATGTCTTTGATAGGTGCATCAATAGATGAAACACAGCAGAGGAAAAGGATCAGCAAGCTTGAAGAAATGTCAGTAGAAACTTCTAAAACTGAAATGCCAAGAGAAAAAAAGAATGAAAAAATTAAGACTATCAAGAACTGTGGGACAATTACAAAAGGGCTAACATATGCATAATGGGAATAACAAAAGAAGAAGAAAAGCTACAAAAGAAATATTTCAAGCAATAATGACTGAGACTTTCCTAAAATTAACAACAGGCACCAAACCACAGGTCCAGAAAGCTCAGAGAACATGGAGGATAAATATATATATATATACACACACACACACACACATACTACAACTAGACATACCCAAACTGCATAAAATCAAAGACAAAGTCTTGGAAGTAGCCAGAGGAAAAAACACCTTACCTACAGAAGAGCAAAGATAAGAATTACATCAGACTTCTCTTCAGAAACTATGCAATCAAGAAGAGAGAAGAGTGAAAAATATGAAGTATTGAAAAGAACCACCAATCAAGAATACTGAATCCAGATAAATTATCTTTCAAAACTGAATGAGAAATAAAGACTTTTTTCAGAAAAGCAAAAATTGAGTGAATTTGTTGGCAGTAGAACTGCCTTGCAGGAAATGTTAAAAGAAATTCTTTAGAAAAAAGAAAAATGATAGAGGTCAGAAACGCATATCTACTAAAAGGAAGCAAGAGCGCTAGAGAAAGAATAAATTAAGGTAAAATAAAATATTTTTTAATTCTTAATTGATCTAACAGACAACAGTTTGTGCAAAATAATAACAGCAACAATATTCAGTGATGATAGCTTATGGATAAGTGAAATGAAAGACAGGAATGTTATATGGGACAGGAGGGAGGAAGTGGGAATATTCTGAAAATAAGGCACTTGCATTACTACGAAGTAGAATTGTGTTATTTGAAAGAAGACTTGGATTAATTGTAAATGTATATTGCAAACATAAGGGCAACCACTAAAAAAAGTTTGAAGAAAAAGGAAAGAAAAGAAGTATAATTAATATGCTGAAAGGAGAAAAAATGGACTTATACATAATGCTCAATTAAAACTAGAAGGCAAAGAAAGAGTGGAAGATAAAATAAGAAAACAATAAGGGCAATGAATAGGAAACAGTAACAAATATGGCAGATAATGTGGACTCAACATATCACTTTAAACATCAACAGTCTAAATTTACCACTTAAAAGACAGAGACTGTCACAGTAGATAAAAATACCATACCCAACTACGTTGTCTATAAGAAAACATGCTAACACTAATTAAAAGGAAGCTAGAGTAACTATACTAATCTCAGAAAAAGCTAACTTCAGAGCAAGGCAAATTATTGGGGATAAAGAGGTACATTACAAAATGATAAAGGGATCAGTTCTCTAAGAAGCTATAATAATCCTTAATGCGTATGTGCCTAACAACAGAGCATAAAAATACATGAGGCAAAAACTGATAGAACGGCAAAGAGAAATAGATGAACCCACCATTATAGTTGGAGACTTCAATGCCCCTGTACTAGAAATGGACATATCAAGAATCAGAAAATCAGTAAAGACATAGTTGAACTAAACAGCATCAACTGGATCAAACTGGCAAATACAGAATCCTTCATCTAACAGCAGCAGCAGAATACACATTCTTCTTAAGCTCACATGGATCATTCACAAAGACAGATGACATTCTGGGCCCTGAAATACACCTTAACAATTAAAAAAAAACCCCAGAAATCATGCAAAGTTTGCTCTCAGATCATAATGGAATTAAACTAGAAATCAACATCAGAAAGGTAGTTGGAAAACCCCAAAATACTTAGAGGTTAAACGACACACTTCAAAATAACACATGGGTCAAAGAATAAGTCACAAGAGAAGTTAATAAACATTTTGAAGTAAATGAAAATTTAAAATCAAAATTTGTGAGAAGCAGCAAAACCAGTGCTTAGAGAGAAATTTATAGCATTGAATGCATATATTAGAAAAGAAGAAAGATCTAAAATCAATCCTCTAAGCTTCCACCTTATGCAACTAGAAAAAGAAGGGCAAATTAAACCCAAAGTAAGCACAAGAAAATAAATAATAAAAATTAGAGCAGAAATCAACAAAACTGAAGACAAGAAACCAATAAAATAAATTAACAAAACCAAGAGTTGTCTCTTTTAACAGATCAATAAAATTAATAAGCCTCTAGCCAGGTTAACTAAGAAAAAGAGAGAGAAGATACAAATTAATAGTGTCAAAAATGAAACAGGAACCATCATTACAAAAGATAATAAAGGAATATTATTAGAAAAATCTGTGCTCACAAATATGGTAACCTAGATGAAATGGACCAATACCTTGAAAAATACAATCTCACACACAATAATAAAAAACTCACACAAAGAGAAATAGATCAGTGAATATGCTTATATCTATTAAATAAGTCGAATCACTAATAACCTTCCAAAACAGAAAGCACCAAACCCAGATGGGATCACTAGTGAATCCTACCAAACATTTTTAAAAAGACATTATATCAATTCCCCACAATCCCTTTCAAAAATAGAAGCATAGAGAATACTTCCTAACTCGTTGTATGAGACGAGCATTATCTTAATACCAAAATAAGACAAAGACATTACAAGAATGGAAAACTACAGACCAATATCTCTCATGAGCATAGTTGCAAAAATCCTCAACAAAATATTAGCAGATCAAATCCAACAATGTATAAAAAAAGAGTTATATGCCATGACCAAGTATGATTTATTTTAGGCATGCAAGGCAGGTCCAATATTTTAAAAAATCAATTAGTATAATGCATCACATCAACAGGGCTAAAGAAGAAAAATCATATGAACATATCAATCAATGCAAAAAAAAAAAAAGCTTTTGACAGAAATCCAACATCCACTCATGATAAAACCTCTCAGCAAAGCAGGAATGAAGGGGAACTTCCTCAACTAGAGCTAACATTTCACTTAATGGTAAGAAACTAGATGCTTTCCTGCTAAGACCAGGAATAAGACAAGGATCTCTGTGCTCACAACTCCTATTCAGCATTGTACTAGAAGTCCCAAATAATGCAATAACAACTAAAGGAAACAAAAGGTATACAGTTTGGGAAGGAAGCAATAAAACTGTCTCTGTCATTTGTTCACAGATGACATGACTGTCTACATAGAAAAAACTCCTGGAACTAATGAGCAGCTCTAGCAAGCTTGTAGGATACAAGGTTAACATACAAAAGTCAACTACTTTCTTGCATATCAGCAATGAACAACTGGAATTTCAAATTAAAAGCACAATGCCATTAGAGCTGTAAAATGCACTGTTTTGGGGAGGACTAAATGACCAGAGATCACTGCTCCTTCTAGCCTGGGGAATCTCCAACATTAGCTGGAGGAACCTATCTTTCTTGCCTGTACCACGAACTGCCACTCTGGGGTAGTTGAAAGAGCTTATAATAAACCTTTTTGATTGGAGATTGTGGCTATAGAAACACTCATCAGAGAACCATAACAACATTAGTGATTCCCAAAAAGTCATCAGGCTTGGAGGGCAGGATGCCTCTCCACAATGCATGTCATCTAGGAATAGATCATGTCATGAGTCTCTTTCTACACCACTCTCATAGAGAACTTGGCAGTGTTTTCCTAAACAGATGCCCCAATATCAAAATCTCAACTGATGAAGTGAGATGTAAATCCCTAGCACAGTAGGAAAATACACATAAAGGACTGGAGAGAAGGAAAGAGTTCAGGACTGGTTGTCAGGAAACCCAGTCCTGACTGTGTCCCTTCCTCCTCTGCCTCTCTCAATTTCAGTTTTCACATTTATAAAATGTGAGGATCAAGCTATTCCCTCACCCCACCCACCAAGGATTATAAACTCTTTGAGGGCAGTGCTAAGTCTTAGCTCTAGAATCACACATCTACGTTTGGCCAAAATAAAACTGTAAAATAAAAAAAAAATTAATCTCTTTATTGGAATATAATTGCTTTACACAGTTGTGCCACTTTTTGCTGTACAACAAAATGAATCAGCTGTATTTATACATATAGCCCCATATCCCCTCTCTCCCGCAACTCCTTCCAACCTCCCTATCCCACCCCTCTAAGTCATCACCCATCATCGAGGTGATCTCCCTGTGTTATGCAGCAGCTTCCCACTAGCTATCTGTTTTACAGTTGGTAGTATATATATGACAATGCTATTCTCTCACTTCGTCCCAGCTTCCTCTTCACCTCCCACCCCCGTGTCCTTAAGTCCGTTCTCTGCATCTTTATTCTTGCCCTGTCACTGGGTTCATCAGTACCATTTTTTCAGATTCCATATATATGAGTTAGCATACGGTATTTGTTTTACTCCTTCTGGTTTACTTCACTCTGTATGACAGACTCTAGGTCCACCCACCTCACTACAAATAACTCAATTTCATTTCTTTTTATGGATGAGTAATATTCCGTAAAATAAAAAAATTAAACACAGTGCCATTTACATTAGCACCAAATAATGAAATAATTAGGTATAAATCTAATAAAATGGGTACAAGATCTATGTGATAAAGAAATCAAAGATCTAAATAAATGGAGACATATTCCATGCACACAGATAGGAAGATTCAGTATTGTCAAGACATCAGTTCTTCCCAACTTGACCTATAGATTCAATGCAATCCCAATCAAAATCCCAGAAAGTTATTTTGTGGATATCAACAAACTGATTCTAAAGTTTATACGGAAGGGCAAAAGTCAGAATATCTGACACAATATTGAAGGAGGAGAACAAAGTCGGAGCACTGACATTACCCAACTTCAAGCCTTATTAAGAAGCTACAGTGGGGCTTCCTAGGTGGTGCAGTGGTTAAGAATCTGCCTGCCAATGCCGGGTTCAATCCCTGCTCCAGGAAAATCCCACATGCCGTGCATGGAGCAACTAAGCCCGTGCACCACAACTATTGTGCTTTAGAGCCCATGAGCCAAAACTATTGAGCCCATGTGCTGCAACTACTGAAGCCCGCGCACCTAGAGCCTGTGCTCTGCAACAAGAGAAGCCACAGCAATGAAGAGCTGGCACACCACAATGAAGAGCAGCCCCCACTCACTGCAACTAAAAGAAAGCCCGTGCACAGCAACAAAGACCCAACACAATGAATAAAATTAATTAATGAATTAATTTTAAAAAAAAGCTACAGTAATTAAGACAGTGTGGTATTGGTGGAAGAAAAGACAAACTGATCAATAAAACAGCCTAAAGAGCCCAGAAATAAACCCACACAAACACAGTCAACTGATCTTTGACAAAGAACAAAAGGCAATTCAATGAAGAAAGGACAGTCTTTTCAACAGACACATATAGGAGAAAATATTTGCAAAAGACATACCTGATAAGGGACTGGTACCCAAAATATACAAAGAACTCTTTAAAAAATTTGTTTTGGTTGTGTTGCACAGCTTGTGGGATCTTAGTTCCCCAACCAGGGATTGAACCCAGGCCCTCGGCAGTGAAAGAGTGGAGTCCTAACCACTGGACCGCCAAGGATTTCCCAAGAACTCTTAAAATTCAGTAAGAAAACAAACAACACAATTATAAAATGGGCAAAATATCTGAACCTAACCAAAGAAAATATACAGATGGTAAATAAGCATAAGGAAAGATGTTCAACATCAGGTTAAAATGGCTAAAATCCAAAACACTGACACCAAATGCTGAGGAGGATGTGGAGCAACAGGAACTCTCATTCATTGTTGGTGGGAATGCAAAATAGAACACTCACTTTGGAAGACTGACAATTTCTTACAAAACTAAACATACTCTTACTATATGATTCAGCAATCACGCTCCTTGGTATTTACCC